>NC_139680.1:17131701-18331701 GCF_964106915.1 Podarcis gaigeae
TCCCTCAGCCAGTAAAGCGAGATGAGCGCTGCAACCCCAGAGTCCAAAACTGGACCTAAAGGTCAGAGGTCCCTTTACCTTTACACATTTTAACAGGCTGTTTAGTCTGTTGTAGACAAGCTGCAAGCTGGGGTGTTATTTACACGATACTATTTTATTCAAACAAGGAAGCTTTCTCCCAAGGTTCTCAGCATACAGCTCCTAGATAGCAAAGGAAACTAAGAAATCATCAGTGGTTGAAGATCTCAGGAACTTTTCCACTGACTCTCAGTGCCTGATGACCCCAGGGTGAATGTGTAATAACCATTCAAACTTCTGAAGTGCTCAAAGTTTCTTGCTCAGCTCAGAGTCAGGAACCTCTGAAACCTGAAGGTCTTTGATGCCACCTCCATATTCCATGGGAACCATTTCACTGTGCCTGAGAATGAACTAAGAGGCAATTCAGAACCAGAATAGCAGCTGACTGAATTTAGGTTACCCTAAATAGCAAGTCTCCATGCATCCTACCCAGTGAATAAGGACTCTTAGAGATGAATCTGCTGGTTCCCTGATGCTGAGGATACTCTGGCTATCACATAAGTTTCATTTCTGAAGCAGATATTGTACCCTCCATTAGTGCAATTATACTAAGCCAACCATCTGTTCATGTCTATCCAACTTACATACTTTCCCCCAAGTATGTATGGGTGGGGGTGGAAATGTATAAAACCGGAATCCAAACCTGTATAATAACTTCATTGAAACCTCGTTGTGACTTATAGAGTTGTAACCTGCTGCCTTAGACAGATGGCTTCTGTTCTGTCCTCTTATGTTTTTGAAGAACGTAACAAAATGACCAGCACAATGCCTCAGAGGTTGGTAAAGAAATTGATCTTTTGCAGTGGCATCTGGATCATTAATATTTAAATCAAGCCATTAACTTGTCACTTGGCTGTTAGGTTTAAATGCCAGTGTCCATTTTCTGCTGTAAAGGAATACTGCTGCCCCTGTATGGGTGGTTTTTAAGGTCTGGTATGCTTATGTTAGCATCATCATAATAGTTACTCTCCTTGTAGTACAGTGGTACCTCGGGTTACATATGCTTCAGGTTACATACGCTTCAGGTTACAGACATCGCTAACCCAGAAATATTACCTCAGGTTAAGAATTTTGTTTCAGGATGAGAACAGAAATCATGCTCCAGCGGCACGGCAGCAATGGGAGGCCCCATTAGCTAAAGTGGTGCTTCAGGTTAAGAACAGTTGCAGGTTAAGAACGGACCTCCGGAATGAATTAAGTACTTAACCTGAGGTACCACTGTATTCATGTTCATAAAGAAAGCCTCATGGTTTTGAGTTATAACTCTTGTTTTCTAATAGGGATTCCCAGGACCATGGTTAGAGGGTAAGTCCCCAAGATGTTTGTACTGGGCCCCAGAACTTCTGCCCCTTCTCCTCCTTACTATGTTTTTTAAAGCTTCACTTGCAAGGTTGCTGGGCATGCTGAAAAGTACGCACCACCTTAATTTGCTCAAAGATCTAAAGTTCTCCTTTCTACAAAGTAAGAGTAGAGATCTATTGATTGATTGGATAGATTTATATCCTACATTTCCTCCAAGATGGAGCAGAGGGATGGCTTTGTTTGACATAAGAAGTAATGTTCATCTCTGAGACTAAAACTCCATGGAGCTTTGACTTTCAAGGAATTATTATTATTTTTCTCCATCAAGAGGATCGTTCATTCTGAGCTGATAATTAAAATACGAAGCATAATGTATTCCACAGTTTGCTACACAGCTCAGACTACACACACAAAGCCGGTAATTTTGCCAGGCAAAACTTCTCCAGGATAAAAGACCTTCTGGAAGGAATAATAAAGCTATACCACAATGTGAGAGAGATGTTTATTGAAAAGATGAATATGAGGAGAACAGCTGTGGATTTCGTGTTTACAAAGAGAGAGGGAGAAGTATATGGGAGAGGACAATGAATGGAATCATGCTGATTCGTTTTTATCCCCATAGTTCTACTTCACATAGAGACTGGACCAGGAACCTTCAACCAGTAAATTAAACTAGTAATTGAATAACGTAAGTCCAGAGTTTAGCCAGAGTATACTCTACCCTGAGTGGGGTTCTTGTTTTGTTTTGCATGTTTTAGCATATTCCAAAGAGATATTTCATAGTCTGGCTGCCATTTTACTGTCATTGAAATTCTACTCAATATTGATCCAGAGCAGATTCCTACATATAGTTAGCAGAGTAAAAACTTAAACACGTTGCAGGATTCCCCCCAAAATAGACCAAAGGCAATTAATATTTCATCCTACAGAACTTTACTGCTACTGAAGGCATAATGGTGACAAAACCAATACATTCAGGATTGGCACTGTCCATAAGAAATCCAGTTGTAGCAGACTTAACTTAAACTTACAATAACTTATAACACTATAGCATACTATGTACAGAACACCACACCAGTAGGAAAAGAGATAGAAAGTGGAAGTGAAAATAGGCTCCTTCTGGCCTATTTTTATAGTCTGCATGACCTTGACAGAAGAGATAAGAGAACCAGTTTAAGCCAGCTGTATTCAGCTTCTCTGAAGGAATAACCCAAATATCATGAACCTTCTGCTTGTTTCTTTCACACAGAGATGCTTCCAGAACCCTCCAGACTTTAAAAAACAACCCCTAAAACAGCAATTTAACATGAATTTTACTATCTAACGAGACCACTGAGCCATAAAATGAAAGCAATCAACAATGTACTGTACTATAAAATAAATAAGACAATATTGTAGATGATAAAAATAAAATAACAAATTTCCTTACCTGCACTGATGATAGTCATTGTTTGGATGGGGCCTTGTATCTATTGCTGCAGTCACACAGTCAATCAATCAATCAATCAATCAATCAATCAGTAGCTGAACTGGGTTCCACACAGTCTCAAAAACAAATTAACCGAAAAAGCCTCAAAAACAAAAATGCAAAATAAATAGCAAAAACAAAAGCGCCAAAGTTACTCTGTTCCGGAAGTCTGTTTGGCTTCTGAAATGTTCGACAACCAAGGTGCAGCTTCTGATTCGTGCAGGCACCGCAGAAATAATAGCCGACAACCAGATCAGACATTTGGCTTCCGAAAAACATTAGAAAACACTTACTTCTGGGTTTTCGGTGTTTGGGAACCAAGGCGTTTGAGAACCAAGGTAACACTGTAGAGTTACAAACATTTCTTTGACATACAAATCAGACAATCAAAACAAGTGATTCAGGAAGCAGCACAGGCAGGACCAGGAATGTAGACTCTCAGCAAAAGGAAAGTACCGTATTTTTTCATGTATAAGACTAGGTTTTTTTAAAAAAAAACCAAAAATAGTGGTTTAAAATTGGGGCATATCTTATACATGGGTAGTGCTAAGGGGTGTTTTCTTAATTTGGAGTCCCCCAAAATAGGAGGCGTCTTATACATGGGGGCATCTTATACATGGAAAAATATGGTAAGAGCAACCTGAGATACCTGGGGCCTGTGCATGTTTTGTATCTGAATAGCCATCTCTGGCAGAACAGATTGTCACTTGCTGAGAGGGAATGGAGAAATTTTTAGATCTGAAGAAGCTGAATGCACCACTCTTTTGCAAAACGATTCACAAAGGTCTCAAGGTCGAGGGCTTTTAATAGTTCCTTTTCAATTACCAGTACTGTATAGAAATGTTACTTAGGGCTTCATCACTCCTCCTCAAGCAGGTCTTAATTTGTCAGCTGCAGACATGAAAATGCTCATTCCTTTCCAGCATTTGACGGAGGTGTTGTGATAGCCACATTTATATTTGAGGAAATCTAAATACACTGCAGCATATAGCTGTGAAGCAAATAACCAGCCTTTGGCAATCTTTATATAATAATAGTAATAATAATAGTAATAATAGTAATAATAGTAATAATAATAATAATAATAATAATAATAATAATAATAATAATAATAATATATTAATACCCCGCCCATCTGGCTGAGATTTCCCAGCTACTCTGGGCGGCTCTCAACAGAATATTAAAAACACAATAAAACATCAAACATTAAAAACTTCCCTAAACAGGACTGCCTTCAGATGTCTTCTAAAAATCAGATAGTTGTTTATTTCTTTGACATCTGATGGGAGGGTGTTCCACAGGGCAGGCGCCATTATTGAGAAGGCCCTCTGCCTGGTTCCCTGTAACTTCACTTCTCACAGTGAGGGAGCTGGACCTCAGTGTCTGGGCTCAATGATGGGGATTTTCTGTTGGCAGACAGAAAAACACACACATCTGTGCACATCAATACAAAATAGACGCAGCATATGCTAAAATAAAAGGAACAATCAACAGTGGGTACCATACAGTCTGGCTTCAGCCAACATGTGCCACTTTGATAGGGTTTTTGCTGCCGCTGCAGTATCTGCACATTTTTTATCCATATGATGGATGAGTTTTCTTAACGTTTCCCCAGAAGAGGAGCTGAACGATGCTCGAATCAGTTGCAGAAACCACTGTATCTGATTAACGTTATTCTGGAGCTCTTATTGAGTCAGCTAATGATAGCAGGGATTCCATCAGTTTACACATTCAGTAAATTGCTGGTAAAATGTTGGCCGCAGTCTTGCCGACAGCATCTCGTCGAAGAAATAGAAATGATAATGTGCTCTCGGTAGCAAGGAAACAATGCTAAATGAATGTCTGTCTGGACCATGCTGCTGCTCTCCTTTGAATTTCTTACTTTGTTCTCACATCTGTATCAGATGTGGGGAACATTTGGTCTGGATGTTGCTGAAATACAAGTCCCATTTGCCCTACCAAGGATGGCCAGTGGCCAGAAATGATGGGAGTCAGAGTTTACCAACATCTGTAGGGCCCAATGTTTCCCACGCCTGATTTATATCCTGCCTTTATTCCATCACTGAATCTATCTTAAGCAGTGAGCACATGATTTTCAGGCAGTCACTCATCCAAGGAACTGACCAGACCTACAGCTACCAACAAAGGTCCGTATAGTTAAAGCTATGGTTTTCCCAGTAGTGATGTATGGAAGTGAAAGCTGGACCATAAAGAAGGTTGATGGCCGAAGAATTGATGCTTCTGAATTATGGTGCTGGAGGAGACTCCTGAGAGTCCCATGGACTGCAAGAAGATCAAACCTATCCATTCTTAAGGAAATCAGCCCTGAGTGCTCACTGGAAGGACAGATCCTGAAGCTGAGATTCCAATACTTTGGCCACCTCATGAGACTCCCTGGAGAAGACCCTGATGTTGGGAAAGATGGAGGGCACAAGGAGAAGGGGACGGCAGAGGACGAGATGGGTGGACAGTGTTCTTGAAGCTACCAGCATGAGTTTGACCAAACTGCGGGAGGCAGTGGAAGACAGGAGTGCCTGGCGTGCTCTGGTCCATGGGGTCAATAAGAGTCGGACACGACTAAACGACTAAATAACAACAACAGCTAGCAAAGCAGTGGCCTCATGTACCTTCAGGTCATACCTTTTGTGGGGAGGTGGCTTTGGCGGGGGCGGGGTGTCCAGGGACGGATAAGGACACAGGGTTTTGTTTTTTTGTAAGGGCAGTTGAAAAACTGGAGTGATCTGCTCTGAGCTTTCAGGAAACAGCAGGTATGCACTGTAACAGCCTAAGTAAATGCATAGAGTATTGGCAGCCCTGTGCTTGGACAACCCAAGGGTGATTAGAGGGGCATGAAAGGAACCTGCATAACTGAACCAGCTTGCAAAGAAATTGGCATGGAGAACATTCTGCAATTAGAATGAATAAGTGCAGATCTCACAGCGAGTACTTAACAATAAACCCCTTCATTTTTACCCTCAGTTCTCCTTTCTATTCTGAAAAGTCATGTTTCCAGATTAGTCAGGGTCACATTAAAAATCAAAGCTTAGCAGTCGGCTTTTGTCTTTTAGTTTATTTTGAGTTTTGTGAAAAACAAGCAACGAGGGTTGCAAATCTTGTTAACTTCAGGAAGATTCTGAAAATGTTGGGGATGAATGAGTACGCCATTAAGTTCTCAAGCAGTTGTTGTTGATGATGCCTTTCCAACTCCAGGATTTCCCCCTCACCTCCCACAGCTGCTGCTCCAATATTATTATACTGTTGGTGTTTAACACAAAATGCCAATTTGAATCAATTAACTTTTGAGGCTGGTGGGCACATGTGGAATTCTAAAAAAGTGGTGTGGGAGCCAGTCACTGGCTACCACAGGGCATGGAAAAGGAAGAATGCAGAAATCAGAGGAGAAGTCACTATGATGCCACACAGTGGTACGTCATACCTTATACATGGAAACAAGACTATTTGAACCACAAAAGGAAATTTCAAAATCATGATTTGTAACTATATTTATATTTACATCCCCTAAAATAATCCATGCAACCCACTCAGCACCTCAGTTGTTTTGGAATTGTTATTGTTAACTGTTTTGTTTGAGGTATGCAATGTAAACTAAGTACAGTGGTACCTTGGTTCTCAAACTTAATCCATTCTGGAAGTCCTTTCCAAAACCAAAGCATTCAAAGCCATGGCACACTTTCCCATAGAAAGTAATGCAAAATGGATTAATCCATTCCAGACTTTTACAAACAACCCCTAAAAGAGCAATTTAACATATTTTTTACTATCTAACGAGACCATTGCTCCATAAAATGAAAGCAATCAACAATGTACTGCAGTCACTCACTCACTCACTCACTCACTCACTCACTCACTCACTAGCTGAACTGGGTTCCACACAGTCACACAAAAAAAAGAGCAGCAGAAACAAAAATGCAAAATAAATGGCAAAAACTGACAGACCTCGGTGAAGCACTCAAAACGGAAGTGTAACACCCAAATGGAACACATTCAACTGCTGAAAAATGTTCACAAACTGGAACATTTACTTCCAGGTTTGCAGTGTTTGGGTTCCAAATTGTTTGAGTACCAAGGCATTTGAGAACCAAGTTACCACTGTAAATACATTAAAACTAAAAATAAAATAGAATATGTATCTTCTTGTACCATTTGCATGATTTTTACACGTCATTCTCCCAAGCTGCCATCAAATTGCAGATCACATCTGCCTCCGTGGAGTGGCCTGTAAAAATTACAAATCCATTATTGCCAGTGACACAAAATATGAACTCTTTGGAATGAATCCAAGTGCCATGGTGACCATGGCAAGTGAGGAATAGGCAGTCTCTACTTTGCAATCCATGGAAGCTAATCTCAGCTTTAATATAATGGTGGCTTGGGAGTCATGCCTTGTCAAACATGATGAGGATCCACACCTTGGACCCATGTTTTTGTGTTATGGTGGCACTGCCCTCCCTTGTGCCCCCAAAAGGCCTCCTCAGTCTCCACTGCCACTTTCACACATCTCCTTTCCCCACCTTTCTATTCCTCATAAGCACATCCATTCCAGCTCATTGTCTCCTTTTCTCCACCTAGAATTAAGCATCCTATCACAGGTGTAGGGGTTGTGTCTAAATTTTGTGAAGAGGTCAGAGAGTGTGGAGGAACTGCTGTGGGCATGGAGAATGTGTTTGTTTGTTTGTGTGGCCTGCATATATCCATTTCTTCTTGTTGTTTCACTGGGTTCACAATCAAATGCAGGGAACTCCTTGGAAGGTTTATTTACACACAGAAGTCCCAAGTTGAGCGTGCAGTTTTAAGCAAATCTCAAAGGCTTAACATAGAGTATGGGTAGGGAACCTGTGGCCCTCCATATCAGTGACTGGTGTGGTGGAAATGCCAAAACATTGTCCTCTTGACATTGGGGTCACTGGGCTTTACCTACCATATTTTTCGCTCTATAAGACGCACCAGACCACAAGGCGCACCTAGTTTTTGGAGGAGGAAAACAAGAAAAAAAATATTCTGAATCCCAGAAGCCAGAACAGCAAGAGGGATCACTGCACAGTGAAAGCAGCAATCCCTCTTGCTGTTCTGGCTTCTGTGATAGCTGTGCAGCTTGCATTCGCTCCATAAGACGCACACACATTTCCCCTTACTTTTTAGGAGGGAAAAAATGAGTCTTATAGAGCAAAAAATACGGTATATGGTGGAAGGGGGCGGTCCCTTGTGAAGGCACACTCGTGAAGCCAGTCTGATATTCCTGCCAGTGTAATCACATAACCCTCCCCTTGCTGCTGTTCCACCCTACCCTTGCCCCATTCCAGATCCTCCAGATGTTGCCCCATCATCTCAGACCATTGGACATGCTGGCTGGGAGTGATGGGAGTTGAGGTCCAGCAACATCTGGGGTAGCCCACCACTGCAATAGGTCTCATCAAATGTGGAGGGTGATGCAAAGGGAGCTCTTATAATCGACAGAAATAATGGTACATCTTGGAAGAGGTACAGCTGAAGGTGATGTGTTAGGCAAGGAGTCTGGCATTTGGTGAAAATCTGTTATTTGTTAAGAGAAAGAGATTTTGGTGAATTAGAGGCTGGATTTAATTTCCTCTCAAATCTGCTCAAATCCTTCCTATGAATAATACATGGGTTTCTTTTAATTCTTTATTCAGAAACACTTCTCCCGCTGGAGAAAGCAAATGTATAAATTTAATTATCCACATTTGGTCATTTGTTTTGTCTGTGTCATTACTGCCACAGTGGAGAAACAGCTGGGCTTACTGGTCACACTATGGCACAATATTTTCATAAAAGGGTAGGGGAAGCTCTGATCTTCTTTTGGCAAGGTTGCTTGTGTGTCGAGATCCCCAAGCCACCCCCCAAATAACTCACAACGCACACTTAATTTTTGTTTAAGGTTTTTGGCATAATTTTGGCCACAACTTTATTTAAATACAAAACTGTGAGTGGTTTTTTAGGCATTGGTTAAGACTATCTGTCCCCCCGCCTGGGGACAGAACTGACTTCCGGGCACCACCGAAAGACAGTGCGGGGGAAATCAAGTCGGGGAGAAATGGAGCTGAGTCACAGACCCTCAATTGTGGTTCGAGGACCCGACCCCCGCGAAGTAAAATGAAGACACAGGGACACGTGATATAAGGTTAATGGGCTAGAAAAGGCCACAACTTTATTGATTACAGCAATGAAAAGGTATTGGCTTAGGCATTGGATCGCGAAACAAGTGGGTTTATTCACCAGGGGTTCATCACCTGTTGATGCTAATCCAACTATAGGCTCACCCCTGATGTCACCGAGGGTCGTGCCATGGCCTCCCGCCAAGCAGGCTTCGGACGGAATACACGACCGCCAGATTCCATTAACGGAATACCCCTAGAAATTGAAGGCATAGGCGATGGCCACACCTAGCACTTCGACACCACAACACATTATTCCAATGCCTAACCTACCCACCAATACCACCAAAAAGTTGTGACGATTGCTACGAGGTAGGCGAAAAAACCAAAAAGCCTAATGCCAAATGGAAAAACTCCTACCAGGCCCCCCGGGCAACCGGGGCGACCAACCTAAGGTCCATAGCAAGGCCAATGACCTAAGCCCTAACTCAAAGGGAGTGGAGGGTGGGTGACTCGCCCAGGACGACAAAGAGAAATGAGGCCGGGGGGGAGGCTGGCACTGCAGCATAAAGGCTGCTGGACACGCCCCCCCATGGCACCTGGTTGGACGGCCACTGGGGGGGGCGTGAGTGCCAGCCAGGTGAGCTGGAGGCAGGGGGCAACGCCCCCTGCTAGGAGCGGTGCTCGGGCTCCCGGCCACAACCACTCCCCTCTCTTTCAGGGAGGAGAATCTTTGTGGTTCGAGGACCCGACCCCCGTGAAGTAAAATGAAGACACAGGGACATGTGATATAAGGTTAATGGGCTAGAAAAGGCCACAACTTTATTGATTACAGCAATGAAAAGGTATTGGCTTGGGCATTGGATCGCGAAACAAGTGGGTTTATTCACCAGGGGTTCATCACCTGTTGATGCTAATCCAACTATAGGCTCACCCCTGATGTCACCAAGGGTCGTGCCATGGCTTCCCGCCAAGCAGGCTTCGGACGGAATACACAACCGCCAGATTCCATTAACGGAATACCCCTAGAAATTGAAGGCATAGGCGATGGCCACACCTAGCACTTCGACACACCACAACACATTATTCCAATGCCTAACCGCCACCCGAGCTAAAGGCTCGCCGCCAATACCTTCAACGCTGCAACCAATCCCAGATGCTTCTGCTGACACTAGCTAACCAAATGTCGTTCCCCAGATCCGATAAGTGGACGCCGTCATTCCGGTATAAAGCTTGGTTGCCGATCCGGATACGGTCATGATAAATGACTCGGCCATACATAAAGCGCACCCAACGGGCTACCGCCCGATTTACGACGACAAAAAGAAATGAGGCCGGGGGGGAGGCTGGCACTGCAGCATAAAGGCTGCTGGACACGCCCCCCCATGGCACCTGGTTGGACGGCCACTGGGGGGGGGCGTGAGTGCCAGCCAGGTGAGCTGGAGGCAGGGGGCAACGCCCCCTGCTAGGAGCGGTGCTCGGGCTCCCGTCCACAACCACTCCCCTCTCTTTCAGGGAGGAGAGTCTTTCTCATCCGCATGCTCCCCGAAGGCTTGCCGGCCCTAGTCCCATTCCAGGGATTGGACGAAAAGATGGCAAGCCCCAGGATTCCTTTAACGGAATGCCCTTTCCGCAGCAACCACGGAGGGGCAGGCCCAGCCTATCCTAACCCCTCCTCCACCAATTTATAACCAATGCCTAACCGCAACCTTACAAGTTGTGACGATTTGCTATGCAGTAGGCAAAAACCAAATGGCCCAGCCAATCAGCCAGATGGACAAAATTCCTACCAGGCCCCTGCCCCAACAGCAGACGACCCCATGACAGGCATAGCAAGGTCAATGCAACAACCCCTTACTCAAGGGCGGGTGGGCGGGTGATCCGTTGCACACAGCAAAGAGAAAGCTCCAGGCTGCGTGCAGAGTATTTAAACATTTTACCCCTCCCACCAAAATTGCAACATAACTTTTACCCCAGCAACCCAGGGAACCAATCGCTGCCCCAGGCCATCTTTAGAGACCCTGCCTGGTAACAGAGGGGTGGCCCACAACACGTGGATCCTTCCCTGCCCCAGGCAAAAGAAGGCAGCAGGTCTGAAAGACAGCTTCTCTGGTCTTCACTTCAGACATATTTAAACAGCAGAAGGATATTCTTTCTGTCTAATATTTTCTGTCTAATTGGAAGCTGCCTTAAAGAAGATCAGACTGCTTGTCCGTTGAGATTAGTATTGACTGCTTAGACTAGCAGCAACCGTCCAGGATCTCAGAAAGAGATGGCGGAGATTGATCCCTGGACCTACTACTACTACTACTACTACTACTACTACTAATTTATTTATACCCTGCCCATCTGGCTAGGTTTCCCCAGCCACTCTGGGCAGCTCCCAACAGAATATTAAAAACACGATAAAACATCAAACATTAAAAACTTCCCTAAACAGGGCTGCCTTCAGATGTCTTCTAAAAGTCAGATAGTTGTTTATTTCCTTGGCATCCGACGGGAGGGTGTTCCACAGGGCGGGCACCACCACTGAGAAGGCCCTCTGCCTGGTTCCCTGTAACCTCACTTCTCGCAGTGAGGGAACCACCAGAAGGCCCTCGGAGCTGGACCTCAGTGTCTGGGCTGAACGATGGGGGTAGAAACGCTCCTTCTGGGCTGAGGCTGTTTAGTGCTTTAAAGATCAGCACCAACACTTGAAATTGTGCTCGGAAACATACTGGGAGCCAATGTAGGTCTTTCAGGACTGGTGTTATATGGTCTTGGCGGCCACTCCCTGTCACCAGTCTAGCTTCCGCAGTCGGGATTAGTTGTAGTTTTCGGGTCACCTTCAAAGGTACATCCAGTCATAACAATAATCCTTTATACAACACATGCACTATTAATAACTTCTATTCATGTTGACACATTAAAGCTACAAGTGAGGAACTCAAACTATATCTTTGTTCTTCCTGTGTGTAGCAATTATTCTGTCTGTGGTGTTTCTTCCTGTCCTTGTAAGATATTATTCTTTCTTTCTCCCAGTTGTTGGTATTATCCATCATGCCTTGCACATAGCTGATATCCCATTGCTGTTCCAGAAATTTCTGTTTCAAATATGTTTTTATTTTTTTTTATTTAAAAAACACATTGATTGTATTTTCCCCTGACATATGTGTTTGGCACTCTGGCCCTTTTTGTCTGAAGGAAGTGTGGGATATAAATTTAAAGCAATAGATAATAAATGAATAAACATGGCTGATGCGCATTAATTTCTCTATATATCTATTAATGCTTATTTGTCCTACTTTTTGTGTTTTTCAGAATGCTCAAGCCAGCTATGATTTCAGCAGCAACGACCCCTATCCGTATCCCCGCTATACAGATGATTGGTTTAACAGGTGAGAAGCACATCCAATCCTTTTCCTTGTTGGGAATTTACAAACTTTGCTCATAGCATCTCTGATCCAATTCAATCTTTTGCCAGTTTGCTTGGTCCACATCTTCAAATGAAACAACCTGATTTTCACTCCCTATTCTAATAAGCTGATCAGAATTCTTTGGTTTGTGCAAGTCACCAAATTTTGCCGTATCATTCTTGTGTTTTTAATTTTTTAAAAAATGTATCTAAAAGTATGTATTTTGGATAGCGTACGTATTTTATGGAAAATTATTTTTTCATTATTTTAAAATATTGCACTTTTGGAGCAATTTCTTTCTTTCAAGATTGCAGTTGCTGTGGCAACTGGACTTAAACGAGTGCAGTTTCAAAATGGTGATGAAGGTGCTCCAAGCAAACTCCCAGTTCTCACGATTCTTCCCTTCCAAAAAGAAAAGGAGGAGGCGGAAGATCAAGTGCATGAAATGGTTGCACAATTGGGCACCCATGTGGAGAGCGCATGTCTAATGTGACATTATTGGCATGACGAAATTTCTTCTGCACAATGACCTTTGCTGTCTTAGAGAAGGAGTGAAGAACCAGGCTTCTCTCAGCCAAAGTTAAGCACTGTTCAGGCACACAGGCACATTAATTTCTGGCCAAAAGGTTTGTGCAAATGCTCAACTCTCTCAGTGGAATTATTTTTTAATGCTTCACTTTGGCTGGATTGTGTCCAAAGTAAGGAAAGGGAAATTGTGGTTCTGCTCACATTTTGATGCGAATGAACCTCGTTCATAAACTGAAATGCAATAATAATAATAATAATAATAATAATAATAATAATAATTTATTATTTATACCCCGCCCATCTGGCTGGGCTTCCCCAGCCACTCTGGGCAGCTTCCAAAAAAATATTAAAATACTGTAATACATCAAACATTAAAAGCTTCCCTAAACAGGGCTGTCTTCAGATGTCTTCTAAAAGTCTGGTAGTTGTTGTTCTCTTTGACATCTGGTGGGAGGGCATTCCACAGGGAGGGCGCCACTACCGAGAAGGCCCTCTGCCTGGTTCCTTGTAATTTGGCTTCTTGCAGTGAGGGAACCTCCAGAAGGCCTTTGGTGCTGGACCTCAGTGTCCAGGTAGAACGATGGGGGTGGAGACGCTCCTTCAGATATACTGGACCGAGGCCGTTTAGGACTTTAAAGGTCAGCACCAACACTTTGAATTGTGCTCGGAAACATACTGGGAGCCAATGTAGGTCTTTCAAGACCAATGTTATATGGTCTTGGCGGCCGCTCCCTGTCACCAGTCTAGCTGCCGCATTCTGGATTAGTTGTAGTTTCCGGGTCACCTTCAAAGGTAGCCCCACGTAGAGCACATTGCAGTAGTCCAAGCGGGAGATAACCAGAGCATGCACCACTCTGGCAAGGCAGTCTGCAGGCAGGTAGGGTCTCAGCCTACGTACCAGATGGAGCTGGTAAACAGCTGCCCTGGACACAGATTTGACCTGTGCCTGTTGGAATTCTGCCTCGGTCAGAGGGATGTGCCAGTCTTCCAGGCACCGGCTGAATTCCTTTCTGACCTCCCTCCTGCGACTCCCGGCAGGAAAACAGACGAGGTCCGTTTTGGCGATTTTTCCCAGACTGTGAGAAAAACACACCACTGCTTCTCCTCCTCCCTGCTCCCCAGGGAGGGGAATCAGACTCATTGGTCAGGAGGGTTGGAGAAGACAAACCTCCCTTCTTTGCATCCATTTTGAGTCCTTTCATTAACTCTCAAACACAAGCCTCTAAAATCCAAAAGCTGGTTTGTTTACACTCTTGTGCACCTGGCAGCTCTGACACTGGCTGCATTGGAAAGCCCCTTCCAACAGTTCGTTAGAGCCTAGTCAAAACATAGGTTGTTTTTGCCTCTCTGAGGCACAGCCTGACTGTCCAGCCCTCTCGAGTAACTTTCCACTTCAGTGACGGGCGTTGCTTGGCAACAGTGCATTCCTTTCCTTGGACAGGAAACCACAAGAATGTCTGGAATGCAGGCCTCTTCTCACTTGGAGCTGTTTTCCCAAACACTGCTCCCCGTGAAGCAGAGAATGAATCAATCTGCATTCACACTTTTAAGCCCGAAAATCTCATACCTTGGGCTCCGTGGCTTGGCTGTCAGCTTCGTCTGGTCAGCTTCTGGCTGCAGAGGATCAGCCTCTCACTTCAGGCTTCCATGGAGCGATGAATACAGTAGCTCTGCTACTCTTGATGCAGACTCCCATGGATCGAAGAAACCATCCTCTGCTATCATTTGTTGGAATTCTGCCTCGGTCAGAGGGATGTGCCAGTCTTCCAGGCACCGGCTGAATTCCTTTCTGACCTCCCTCCTGCGACTCCCGGCAGGAAAACAGATGAGGTCCGTTTCGGCGATTTTTCCCAGACTGTGAGAAAAACACACCACTGCTTCTCCTCCTCCCTGCTCCCCAGGGAGGGGAATCAGACTCAGACAGAAACGTATTTACATGTCTTTATTTCTGTCTTTCGCAGCCATACAGATAAAGATGTCTGCACTCTTTGAACAACAGAGAGAATCTCACTCCACCCATGTACATCCTGTACAGGTCATATGACACACACTGAGCTCACATCCGGTGCTCAATAAGGAGAATGGACTGCCCTTTGTTTCCATGGCAACAGTCACACACATCCTGTTTGGCTTTGCAGCCACCTACAGCTGACTGAGCTGCTAGAGCCTTTGCTTGCTGCAGCATTGCTGCTTTATGGTAACAGTGCCTCCATGGACAGCTGTGAGTCCAAAATGACTCCCAGACTGCACACCTGGTCCTTCAGGGGCACAGTTACCCCATTCTGGACCAGGGAAACTTCCACACCCGCCCGCCTCCTGTCCCCCCAAAACAGTACTTCTGTCTTGTCAGGATTCAACCTCAATCTGTTAGCTGCCATCCATCCTCCAACTCTATCCTTCAGAATCGCCACTTCTCCGAATTTTGTGATCTTAGGGAGATGTTTGTGACAGATTTCCCAACACAGTTCCTTCCCAGGGTGACACGTTGCAATTCCATGTACATATGTACATTCACACCTTCTGCAGTTGCTCTTGAAAATGACTGATGTGTCGGCACATTCTCGTTAGTACTTGTGCCATTTCTGCCAGAAGCATAGGATAACATGGAAGTTTTCATATATTTGCAGATGAGATGACACCTGACATTTAGCTAATGTGCTGTAATTAATTAGTGAAGAGTTGCACAACTCTGGGACTTCAAAGATCATTGGGCTTCTGCATTTCTATTATATGCCCTAATTCCATAAATTAGATGTCTAGGAGAGAAGTCTGCAACAGCACATGTAAGAATTACGTTTAGTTACTGTTTACCATTCTAGTTCAGAAGCTCATATTCATCTAGCAATGAGACAGATTTCGGCTTGGACTAGATTTCTGCATGCCACTGCTGAGTAGGGGCTCATCAAGACTTGCACTTGTCCCTTGCGTAGAAAGCATGGGTCCAAGTAGTTTTTTTCCTTGTTCCACACTTTCTAGGCACGGGTGTGAGTGGTTTCCCCCAGGAAAACCTGCTCTTTAGTGATAAATCAGAGCAAACGTCAATCTGCAAAAAACCCTGATTGTCATTTGCTCCAATTAGTAAAAATCAGGTTTTCCCAAGGAAAACAGTGGGCAAGGACAAATCTGGATTAGCCCTAGACTGATCCAGCACATGATATTACACACACACACACACACACACACACACACACATTAATGCTTCGTTTAAACAAAACAAGAAATAAAAGCATACAGAAGTATTACCCATAAAGACAAAAAAGTGAAAAATGAAATAGGTAAGACTTATTATTTAGGAAAGTAATGGGGAAGTGTACTGAAAAATGTGGGACAAAGGAATTATTAACAAGAAGACATGCAAACACCCCACAAGAAAATCAGCATGGACTCTCATTGTCATACAACTGCCCTGTAAACCTATCAGAATTAATGTTTGATTAAGACTGGATGTAGCCTAACCTTGCCGTAAATTTTGTGCATACTGAATAGATGGCTCGTCTGGGGGAGATGAAGATCATCTGAGAGGTCAGCAGCCTTCCTGCCCTAGGATCTATAGAAGATGATAGGCAATAGTATAACCTGTGTAATGCATAACAGGCAGTCCACAGATGCTAGACCGCAGATGCCTAGCAACATAGAAGCCTCTCCAACAGTTCTTTAATAGAGTTCCAATAAAGCCCGGTGCTGTCAGGGGAAATTTCTCCTGCAAAACAAAATAGGGAAAAGCTGGTTTGGCCCTTGCCCCATTGCTTCGTTGGAAGGTGAAAAAGCACATACATTTTCTAGAAACCAAAGCAGAGTAAAACAAAGCAAGCAGCCAGAAACAGACAAGTGTACTTGTTTCATTACTGTAGCAAAGTTTTCATTATAGAATGGGTGAGATGCAGTGGGGTCAGTTTGCAAGTGCCCTCACTGTGCTCAGTCCAAATGTGCATCATGATCTCTGGGCTCCAGGAAACACAACAAAAAAGTCATTTTCTTGATTGTTGTTTGATTTAAAAATCTTTACCCAGTGCCTTTGCAAGCTTTTGTGGATTCTGATGCTAATACGAAGCCTTGACAGGAATCTCTGTCTTTCTCCACAGTCATGGAACCAGATGTGCTGGGGAAGTATCTGCTGCAGCAAACAACAATATCTGTGGTGTTGGAGTGGCATATAATTCAAAAGTGGCAGGTATGGGATAAATCAGGGAACACACAATTGAGGTTGCTCTCAGAGGCAAAACTGCCATTTTATCTAAAAACGGGGCAAGGAGCAGATATGTGACTCTTCTGAGGTGTGGAGATCAAACCAAGGGCATGAAAGGAACTACAGGATGGGAGGTGATGGTGTCTTCAGAATTGGGTGGAAAGTGAGAAAAGTGCTTAGCACTCACAATATGTGAGAGGAGGAGGAGGAAGGTGCAAGAGGGTACCATTGGGGGCGGCTTGTGTGTAAAAAAAGGAGTGGGAGGGGGGCATGGATGTGAAAGTGAAAACGGCTGCAAAGCAGAACTAAACAATAGAAAAGACAACTGTTTTCAGAAACGTAGTTGGGAAGGTGAAAAACGAGGTGTGGTTTGGGAAAGGGAAACTAGGGTGTTCATGCCAGGGGGATTCGCGGAGGGTTGGTGAATGGAGCAGGGGTGTGTGTGTGTGTGTGTACACAACATAGCTAGTTGTTTCAGTCTTCATGCCAGTTTTTCCATCCTGCACTTCCTTCCTCCCAAGATACATGCAGGGCCGTCTTACCCATAGGTGATAGGGGTGCTGGGCGCTGGGCTCTCAGGGGCGCCAGGCTGAGAGTCCGGGGCCCGAGAGTTGAGTCCGGGGAAGAGCCCGCCTGTCGGTCGGAGCGCCATGGCAGGCTGGCCAGGCCTGCCCTCCTGCGCGCCTGGGACTGGGCAACCTGGTGGGGGGGAACATGCCGGGCGGATCTTTGCACCCAAGCGCCGCATATGCTTAAAACAGGCCTGAATACATGAAAACCATATGTCTTGCTCTCTTATTGCACATAATTGCTCAAAGTGACCGACGTCTCTCATTGTTACTTGAAAGATGCAGCCTGATTAATACCTTGCAGAGTTTCTCTAGAAGCCTCACCTTGCCTGCCCCAGGCAGCTAGGACCATAGTAAGGGATGATGGGAGTTATTGTCCAACAATTTCTGGGAGGTTGCAAGTTTCTCTTCTGTAAACCAGGTTTCTCCATCTCGCCAGTAGCAGTTTGTGGAACCAAGTGGTGGAATTGTCTCTCACTGTGGAGTCGAGTTGCGTGGCACACCTACCTCAAACGTAGGCCCTCACTGCTTTAAAATGTATCCAAAACAAATAGCTTTGGGATTCAATTATTGGCAGGCATCTTTCACCAAGAATGGAGATAGTAGCTCAGTGGTAGAGAATTTGCTTTGAACCCTGGCATCTCCAGGTAGGGCCCTTGGCTGTAACCCTGGAAAACTGCTGCCAGTAAATGCAGGCAGCTGTTTCCTATTTTATTTATAAAGTACAGCTCCATTTGCCCCTTTGATGGAGCGATAATGTGTCAGGCGGAAATGACTGCAGCCACATACAAGCTCACCATTTAGCAAACCAGGTTATTGTTGAGGACTACAGCACCATCAAGTGGCCAGCTAAAATCTGACAAAGAAAGATTTTTCCAAGTCAGTTTCGGGATGGTAGCAAATGATTCACTCTCTTTCCAGTCAGACCTGTACCAGTAATGGTAAAAGCTTGCAGTGAGCTCTTGAAGGAAGCTGGAAAAGCTCATTTCAAAGGGAAGAGGGCACCAAAAGAGCTGGAACCCCTTTAGGAAATGAGCACACCAGAGGGACAGTTTGAGTGGAAACTTCTTTCTGATGTTCTGCTGCATGCGGGTAGGTTTCTAGATAAGAGAACCTCCACTTATTGAGTCTGAAATGGTATAGCCCAGAATCCTGTCACCTTGGTCCATTGACTGCTTCTACATAGATCAGTTCAATGAGTTAAAAGCATGGCAGTAGATAGCTAGGAAGCTGGGCTCTTTCCAATTCCATCCTCACTGGAAAGCCAGTGTGGTGTAGTGGTTAAGAGCGGTAGTCTCGTAATCTGGGGAACCGGGTTCGCGTCTCCGCTCCTCCACATGCAGCTGCCGGGTGACCTTGGGCCAGTCACACTTCTTTGAAGTCTCTCAGCCCCACTCACCTCACAGAGTGTTTGTTGTGGGGAAAGGAGGGAAAGGAGAATGTTAGCCGCTTTGAGACTCCTTAAAGGGAGTGAAAGACGGGATATCAAATCCAAACTTCTCCTCCTCCTCCTTCTTCTTCTTCTTCTTCTTCTTCTTCTTCTTCTTCTTCTTCTTCTTCTTCTTCTTCTTCTCAAGTTGCATGGGCTTCCCTGCATTTCAGATCATATGCTCAGTCTAACAATTTCAACAGAGACCATTTCCTTTCCAACTTTACACATTTCTACATGATGCTGATCTACTGTTACTGCTGTAATCGATCTGAAGTAAAATATGTGCATCAAAATAGTTTTTTTAAAAATACAGAACATTTTGGGCAGAGCAATCCAAACATCCCATCTGCCATGCTAGGGGATTGATGAGGTGCCTGGATCTGCCAGCCTCTGCCAGCAGGGGACCAGCAAGGGAGCCCTCCCTGTCTGGAACTCCCCAATTTGCCCACCCAAGGGCAGGCAGAAGCTACCTCCAGCAATATCAGTACCAGCAGCCAGAGTAGCCAATGGGAAACAAATGGGTGTGTGCGGTCTCTCTCTCTCTCTCTCTCTCTCTCTCTCTCTCTCTCTCTCTCTCTCTCCCACCTTGCTCCCTCCCTCCCTGTGTGTGAGAGAGAGACTAACACAAAGATCCAATGGATCTTGAGCTAACTCTGCTTTAGACATTTGACAGCAATAAGCCCAATCTGATCCTCTTTCCTGCACCAGCCTAGGTTCTACCATAGCAAAAAAGCATTTCCCCCTCCTCACATTGCACCCCACACCAACTGCCTAAATAGTGCAGTGATGGGCCTGTGGATGGAGCCATGGCTATGCTGCTCCGTTAAGGACGTGGGTGGTGCTGTGGCCTAAACCACTGAGTCTCTTGGGCTTGCTGATCAGAAGGTTGGTGGTTTGAATCCCACAACAGGGTGAATTCCCTTTGCTCTGTCCCAGCTCTTCCCCACCTAGCAGTTCAAAAGCATGCCAGTGCAAGTAGATAAATAGGTAATGCTGTGGCAGGAAGGTAAACAGTGTTTCTGTGCACTCTGGTTTCCGTCCAGTGTTCCATTGCGCCAGAAGCACTTTAGTCATGCTGGCCACATAACCCAGAAAGCTGTCTGTGGACAAACACTGGCTCCCTTAGCAAGTGAGATGAGCACTGCACCCCATAGTTGCCTTTGGCTGGACTTAACTGTGCAGGGATCCTTTACCTTTACCTTACCTTCCATTAAGACCCAGCCAGGCTTTTGGATTACCTTTTTTTTAACTGCAAAGCTTTGCATTCAGAAAATCCTGCCTCTGCCAATGTTGTGTATGAGATCATGTTTTGTGAAAGACAATGCAGATCCAAGTTTGGTGTTGCAGGGTTTACACCTGTCAAGAGACCTTAGTGACCTTGAGACCTGTTTCCTCCGCTCACTGTCCACATTTACGTTGCTTAAATCCACAGGCATCCGAATGCTGGATCAGCCGTTCATGACAGACATCATAGAAGCTTCCTCGATCAGCCACATGCCTCAAATAATAGATATTTACAGTGCCAGCTGGGGCCCGACCGATAATGGTAAGACTGTGGATGGACCAAGAGAGCTCACCTTACAAGCCATGGCAGATGGTGTGAATAAGGTAATGTGTCTGGTTTAAAACAGTTTTATCATGTCCCTGTGATGTTTAACCTTTTGTGATCAAAAGAGCTCAAATGGGATAAAGCATCAGCAGGGAAGGTCCTTTAACCTATTCACTAATGAAGAAGATCAAACCTAGAACTTCTCTGTGTTTGATCTTATATATCACTAAATTGGCTGAAGGATCTTCCCTACTTAATTCTTTATTCCATTTAAGTCTATGCCATTGGGAGAGGGAGAGAGATTGCCGTTGCCCCTCCAAATAAACCCAACTCTCAGAATTACTGAGAATTTTTGCTCCACTAATTTGGTTAGTGATTTTTCTATTTTCCCTTTCACCCATCCCTCTTCATTGCAATTGCCATCACAAGGCCAAAATCACGTTAGATTGATTAACAGTTAGCAATTACATCTGTTTTACATCAAAATATTAAAATACCAGGAACAGGACCCCTAATTTGTATTAAGATTGCAACACACAGGGAGGGGAAGTTTAACCCTTCATACCACCACCATGAATGACAGCACTGGGAGGAAAGCTCCCATGGTCACATATGAGGGGGAAAGCTCCCATAGGTGCAAATAGGAACTTTTTTGTAATTCTAATTTCCACACAAGAGGATCTTTGCTTGCTTTATGTGCTCCTAATGAAAACTGGGTGGGGCAGGGACTGTGCCTGGCATTATTATTATTATTATTATTATTATTATTATTATGAGATATGGTTGCTAATCATGGTATTCTGGTTTGGTCCTTAGGATGCTGTTAAGAGTAGCTTCTCTCCCTGCAATCGTCACAGTGATAGTATATCAACTTATTTAGGCTGCACAGTAAATCTAGGGAGATCTAGCAGAACTGTTGTACAATTGCTCATTTTCCACCCAAATAATTTCTTTCTATTGTCTGTGATGATTTCTCACTAAAAACCTTTTCACATCTTTTCCGGTGAACTTAACCTGCTAATAATATCCAAGCATGGCAGAAATATATTTCATAGCTCGGCCCTAATGAGTCATAAATCTTAGCCCTTTCCATGTTCCTTGCTGATCTCGTGTGGTGCTTTGTACTGACACAGCCCACAAGGGCATGAAGAGGACAAAGGAGGTGTCAGGGATGAAACATGGGGAACTTCCACAGTGTGAACTTCCCCAATTTGTTGCAAATTGTATTAAAAGGCAAGCTAATCTAAACCTTTCTGGATTCCAGTCCATTCTGAAAGAGTTTTACTCAGCAACTTTTGGATTACAAAGATTGTGGGCAGGATTCCATAGAAATGACTATTTCAATCCTCTCGTCTTGTCCTCCCATTTTGTGGAGCATACAGGCAACTGTTTGAGTAGGGCTTGACATTGTCTGGAATACAAACTAGTCAACTGAAATCCGTTATGATTCTTGTGACCTGTTCTGGCAGCCAAATCAAACATGAGAAGGTCTTCCATTCATAGGTGCCGACTCCATGGGGCCTGAGGGGGCCCGAGCCCCCTCAAAAATTTGTTTGGGGGGGCTCTGCCCCCCAATAATTTAAGAAAATTATTAGTTATATTATGCTTTGTAAAATCACAAAATTATGTTGGTATTTTTTATTTTCCTTGTTTGACGATAGTTACCTTTTAAAATACATTCAGTATTAAAAAACATCTAGAGAGGGGGTGGGGTTGCGGGCTCTCGACCCATCAACAATCTCGCGGGGCTGGCGTCAGCCCCGCGAGAAGCGGGGATTCCCCCTAGCTCATTAATATTCACCGCCCAATCGGCGGGCCCTCACAGGTTCAGTTAAGGTCGTTCCCCCAGCAGCAGCGGTTTGGAGGTCTTGGGCCCCCCCAATATTTTTTATAAGTCGGTATGGGCCCCCGCCCCCCCAATATTTTTTATAAGTCGGCGCCCCTGCTTCCATTACAGTTATACCTTGGTTCTTGAATGCCTTGGTACTTGAACGTTTTGGCTCCCAAACGCCAAAACCCCAAAAGTAAGTGTTCCGGTTTTTGAACGCTTTTTGGAAGCCGAACGTCCGACGTGGCTTCCAATTGAATGCAGGAAGGTCCTGCAGCTAATCAAAAGCCGTGCCTTGGTTTTTGAACGGTATCGGGAGTCGAACAGACTTCCGGAATGAGTTAAGTTTGAGAACCAAGGTACAACTATATTCTGTTCATGAACAGCCAGAAAGGTGGGGCTGCGATGTGCCCAGCTTAACCCCAGGGTGGGAACGACACCTCTGGTTATGAGTCTTATGAATGACAAATGTGGGACTTCTTTAAACTATTGTTGTTGGTGTCAGTCTGTCTCTTGAGAAAATGGAGTTCACTTCCGGGGCGAAGTCACACCGCTGGAGAATCACAGCACTTGCCATGGCTGTAGAGACCAGTAACCCGTAACGGTTTCCTCCAGTGTTGTTCCTTTGCTGCATTCGCAGCACCAAAGTGACCTCTCTGGGGTGCTGGCCTAGGCAGTGTGTATGGAGGTCCTCGGCTGCCAGATGACAAGACCCCCACCCTCAGCCTCACGGATGTGGTCCAAAGGAAGGCAGAGCGATGCATTTGGCAACACTGAGATTCAGAAGTTTCTGGAAGGAGGTTTAAATGAGAGCATCCTGATGAATGGTCACTTTAAAATGGGAAGGTTCATTATTGTTTCACAAGTTGTGTATGTCTTTAAGGGCCAGGGCAAATAACGAGACCCAGTCTTACAGCTGCGAAACATAGCAGGTGCTGCTAGGTTGTGTTAATTAAGCTGTGTCAGCAATTGGATATAGTATATAAAGCCACTTCCGGCCTGCCCAGGAGGTGGGGTTGCGGGCTTCACGCCCACCCCCACGTGAGCGGGGGCTGGTTTCAGCCCCTGCAAGAACAGGGGAATCCCGGCCGGGTCTGCCCTCCCCCAGCCAGCCAGCCAATCGGCTGGCTGGGGGGGGCATGGCCTGCCCTATTTAGGGCCGGCACAGAGGGGGCTCGCCCTCTTTTCGCCGGCTAGCCCTCACGTTTTTCCCACCCTCCCTCCCTTTAGGTAGGCTTAGGTAGGTCTTTGACTTTGCTATGGACTTCGGTCTGTCGCCACAAGGGGCATGGTAGGAATTTTTCCCAATTGGCAATTTGTAGCCTTTTGATTTTTCGCCTACCTCGTAGCAACTCGTCACAACTTTTCGGCATTGGCGGTAGGCATTGGTAAGAAGGGGTTAAGAGGATGTGGGGGGGGAACGCCATCACCTCCCCCCAGAGAACGAAGGGTGGTCCGTTAAAGGACTCCGGGGGGCGTGGCCCTGTCCGAAGCCTATGGAGGTGTGGGCCAAAGGCACGCCCCCGAGCGGTGACCTGGGGAGCTCCTAGTCGACGTGCCTCGGCAGGAGACTCCCCCGATAAAGTGTTAACCCTTCCCCATGTCTCCAGCAAATGGGCTGGAGCCGGATAGTCGATAGGACCAATGCCTAAGCCAATGCCTCTCATTCCTGAATTCAATAAAGTTGTGGCCTAATTCACCCAATTAACCTTAATTATGGTGTCTCGTGTCTTCATTTATCCTGGTGGGGGGCGGGAACTCGCCACGCAAAGAGCAGCACCTAGCCCTCCCTTTACCCTGGGGGATGGGCTGGTGGTTGGGTCATGGGTCATGTTTGTTGTTGTTATCTTTAGTGTAAAAGGAGTTTTTGTTTTGTTATTAAAACCTTGTTAAAGTTATTTTTGAGTTCCTTCTTATGCATGGTCTCCCCAGCAAGCTCTCTGCAGTGCTACTAAACTGCAAATAGCCAACACATCCAACTGTCTTAAGGACTCCCCTCTGGATTTGTGTAGGATTTGCTCCTAAGCATTTTCTTCTTAAAAAAGGGAACTATGACTATATATATTCCCCCCCCCCCCGGATGCTCTTCTCTTCTGTTTTGTTGTATTTTCTGCCTTTCGTTTATGCACAGAAACATCCAAGCCTTTCTTTTCTTTGGAAAGCTCTCAGTGGTTGCTGCTAAAGTCAGATAATTAGCACCCCTGCTACGATGTTCCATTTCAAAGCTTCAGCAGTACTAACCTGGCAAAAAAGGGGGATATTAAAGACAGAAAGCACAACCTGCAAAATATTCTCAGTTTTGTAGCAGTCTCATAGATGGAGATCATAATCCTTTATCTCAAAATAATCATGTATCTGGAAAAGTCAGCTATCAAGTTAATCACATCTCAATAATACCTGCAGTTACCTGTCAGGTTTTAAATGTTGGCTGAGATGTGGTGGTCTTGTAGTAAGGTTAAAGCTTACTGGGAAATGATATACAATCAATTGAAAAGGATGTTCAAAATAACTTCTATTTAAAAAACAACAGAAGCTTTTCTTTGGGGAATTATAGGGACAGAACTACCTAACTTGTATAGAAATTTATTTACATAAGCTAGCTACTACAGAACCAAGAATGCTACTTGCCCCAAAGTGGAAAGAAGCAGAAGTCTCAGTAAAGGAAGAATGGATAAAAAAACTTATGGAATATGCAGAAATGGCAAAACTTACCGGAAAAATAAGAAATCTAGATAACAAACTTTTTATAAAAGAATGGAAATGGCTTATTGAATATTTACAGATAAATTGTAAACATATAAGAACATTGGCAGGATTATTGTAATAACCTGCAGTTTCATATGAGTATATATTTAAAGATGGATAAATGAGCAAATTAAGTTAATTTGAATATGCAGAAGATATTGAAAATAAATTTAAGAAACCGCAGAAAGAGGGGGAAGGAGGTCAAGTTTTGAAATGTCAAAATGATTGTAAAATCAATGAAATGTATAAATATGAAAAGTATAAATGAAAAGTTTACAAAAAGAAAAGAAAGAAATGTTGGCTGAGGAAGGGGTGTTCAGATATTAGTTTTGAAGTTTTCTACCCCTTCAGAATAGTTAATAATTCCACCACTTCTTAGATCTATACCTTACCATCTATGTTTGATGCTGAATATTTTTGTCTGCATAGGATAAAAAAATAGTCCTTTTTTTTTTAATCTAGCTTTGGTGGATTCAAGTAGCATCCTAGCTTTGGTGAGTTCATTTGGCATCCTTGGAGAAGAAAAATAATTGAAAACAAGTCTTTTTTGCACACTTTAGAAGTAGTGTATTTTTTATGAAGTTTATTATTATTTTAAGAACTGTATCCCTTCACATTCTAATTTTATGTGATCCCCCCCTCTTTCTTTCTCCCTCTCTGCATAGTTGAGATCTCTGTTACATGCATAATATAAATCCAATTAGGACTATTTTCAGAATAGGAAAGTAATTATTCTACAGAAATGTCATGGATCTTTAACATAACTCCAAGGTGAATAAACATTGGGGACTCTTCCTTTGCCAACCAGAGCTTGAATTTAATATACAAATTTGATTACTCATGAATAGATAATGAGAACTGAAATGTTGGCTGAGCAAGAGAGGCACATCGGGAATGTTAATGCACTTCTAAATTGAAAATGATACTTCTCAGTATTCGAGAAGGGGCACAGAAGAAGCCAAGGTTCAGCCAAGTTGTGCTCCAGATATTTTGGACAGCTCCCATCATTCCTGGGTGTTGTGATCTAAAACAGACATAGGCAAACCCAGCCCTCCAGATGTTTTGAAACTACAATTCCCATCATCCCTGACCACTGGTCCTGTTAGCTAGAGTTGTAGTCCTAAAACATCTGGAGGGCCGAGTTTGCCTATGCCTGATCTAAAACATCTATAGGACACCAAGATAGAGGAGGATGCTCTGTAAGAATGAAGATAATCATGCCTTGTAAACATGATGATTTTTCAACTTTGTTTCCATTTTAACGCTACACCCAAGATCTTTGAACTTGCTTATATTGTCTTGGTTTATATATTTGTGGCTTCATGAACAGTGTTTATCCAGTTTCAACTTATCCTTGTTTAAAGGAGAAAAGTTCTCAACCAGCCAATTGCTGTGTGTGTGTGGTTGGCTTTTTATATCAGCAGGTTTTTCAAAAAGAAGTCACTCTTGGAAAAAGATCAAACTTTTTTTTTTACTAAGGCTATGGTCTGAACTTCATCACAATTTGCATTATGTCATCTGTACCTACCTTCCTGCATTGCCAGTGAATGTTATATTGCCTCAGTCAGATGGCTGTGCCTAAGGCACAAAAAATTCTGCAAAGGTGGAAATTGCCTGGAGGGGAAGTATTAAGAATTTATGTTCTAATCAAGGCATTGTAATTGGGTTCTCCAGTGGAAGGAAAAACCCAGGTGTTAAAAAATAAATGGCTGTTCTCATTTTCCTTTAGCTGCAGTTATGAGCAACTGGATTTGTCATTGTTAAAGGTGAACAAAAATGCAGTTGGAAAATACGAGTAGCAATGTCATAGAACTATGCAAGTCACTGAATAAGTCACCGAGAAGCTAAGATTAAAATGAATTCAGACAACAGTTCTAAACCCACTCACCTGGGAGTAAGTGTCATTGAACTCAATGCAGCTTCTCTGCATGTCAACCCCAGATTATTCATATATGTTTCAAGTCCAGCGGCAGCCTAATGCAAGGTGTGACCAGAAAGTCTGGTGAATGGTCACAGAAATCGGACAGCGATAAATATTTGAACATACATGCTTTACAGCAGGGGTCAGAAAACTTTTTCAGCAGGGGGCCGGTCCACTGTCCCTCAGACCTTGTGGGGGGCTGGACTATATTTTGAAGGGGGGGAAATGAACGAATTCTTATGCCCCACAAATAACCCAGAGATGCATTTTAAATAAAAGCACACATTCTACTCATGTAAAAACACGCAGATTCCCAGACTGTCCGCGGGCTGGATTTAGAAGGCGATTGGGCCAGATCCAGCCCCTGGGCCTTAGTTTGCGTACCCATGCTTTACATGCCTTCAAAGTAGGCCCCCTCTGATACAATGCATGGTTGACAACGTTTGTAGAACTGTTGGAAACTTCTGGAGAAGTCCTCTTTTTGTACTGCTTTTGGTTCCCTCATCACAGCAGCTTGGACGTGTGAAATGTTGGAAAAGTCATGCCCTTTCAGTGCAGATTTCAGTTTTGGAAAAAGAAAGAAATCGGGCCAAATCGGGAGAATGTGGAGGGTGGGACAACTTAGTAACCTCAGTGACGATTTCACGCAGAATATGCAATTCTTCCGCATCAATAACTCATGAACCTTGTCGACATTTGCCGCCGTTCTGCTCGTTGATGGTCTGCTCTGCCAAACCCAGAGTCATCTTCGATGGTTTGCCGTCCCTCACAGAAATGCTTAAACCACTCATACACTGTCTTCCGAATTACAGCTTCATCTCCTTCCCCAATTGTGAGCATTTTGTTGGTTTCCGATGCTGATGGTATGTTCAAATAATTCTTGCTGTCCGATTTCTGTGACCATTCACCGAGCTTTCCAGACACACCTTGTATTTCTCTCCCATTTTAGGATCCTTCATTTACCTTATTGGTGATTGTTGACATCCCAGGTGTGCTGTTACAGCTGGAATTGTGATTGCATTGCCATTTATATCTCACATATCTATATCTTTACTCTTTGATCAGACCTTCTTATAAGTGTTACCTCAGTGTCTTCAGTGAGTGAAAGGCAGCTTCTTTGTCAATGTTGGCCATTATTGATTGGATGGCAACAGGTCTTAGAACCCCTGCCTTTGCAAAGTTTATGCTCTTATGGACTAGCACAGGCATGTCCAAAAGGTAGATCGTGATCTACCTGTAGATCACTGGACGTCTGTGATAGATCACTGGTAGATCACTGACTCCCCCCAAAGAAGCTACAACTTTGACCTGAACCCTCCAGTTTTTAACTCTATGAGTAGATCACAGTCTTTTGGGAGTTGGCCACTCCCGAACTAGCATACCTCTCAATTTGGAAGTTTTCACCTTGCATCTTTACATACAGTTCCTGTTCCAGAAGATCTGTTAAATTAGGTTATTTTGCATTTCTCCTCTCCACTTTCACCTTACTTTCACTATTGGCAAGTGGTAATACAGATCAAATGTTGGCAAGTCTGGGCCACCAATTGCTATTGTTTCTGCCATCCAGCTCTTAAATCTGACCCAATGAATCTGTATCAGTTGGTTTTGATACATAAGATGGAATGTTTCTGGGTCCAACAAGAGGGACCAAGAATGAGGAGTACGTAGTTTCATATATATATGAACTTAGTAATATATATATATATATATATGCTTTATTCAGAGGAGCCTCGACAAATTAGAAGCTCTTACCATTGTATAAGCAGTGTGCTCTATTTCTTCACACACTCAGATCACATCCCTACAATTGTATAAAAATGATCCAGATGCTTTATGTTGCCATTATAAAGAAAAAAACAGCAGGAGCTTTTTATCTTCCATTTGCAATTTCAAATCAGAATTAGGTTTTGATTCCCTTTTGCACAGCTTCTTAGTTAGAATCCAGAGGAGCTCTTGCAAGGGGCCTATTATAATATTGGCTTATTGCCCACCCACCAAAAACCTATGAAGTTGAGAAACACACACACACACGCACGCACGCACACACACACGTATACATTCCAGGCATGATTGTATGTCGATAAACTTTTCTTATTTTTCCAGAGTTTTTGACCATACCTGATCTAAGATTTTTAAAAAATGAGTATGTGCTTTTTCATTCGATATATGTTCAGACATACATCAAGTCAGGCCACTTCGGGAGAAGTTGGTGGTACATGGGAATGTATATTTGATCAATTTGAATGCTTCCATCATCCTCCAGGCTGTGGTATTGAACCGGAATCTATTATTTTATTATTATTATTAAATTTAAATTTAAATAGTCTGAAATATTTGATGGTTTATTTGGGTCGTAACAATTGCTGATTGTGTGAATGGGCATCTTGTCTCATTAGACCCTCAGTCCATGATGGTGATCTGCCCAAAGCAGCCTTTGATAGGACACAGAAATTCTTTCTGGCTAGGTGATCCTACCGCTCTTCTTAGCTCTCTCTGTCCCACCCTTCACTGTTTAAAGAGCCCCATCATTTTTGTCTATTGCAACCCTGGGGAACTTCTGGCTGCAGGCTTAGTTACAGCTGATCATCAGTGCTTGCAGAGAGCTGTCAGTTGGGCTGTGAAGCCTTGATGATCAGCTGATTGTCACGGCTTCAAAGCGTCACTCACCCAACATGGTTGAATTTCAAGGTGCGGATGAAAATGGGCCATCAAACATCAGCGTGATGTCAGATTGCTGATAGGTGGGCAGCCAGATCCAGTTCCCCACTCCTGGTCTATTGTAGAGTTGCTTTATCATATCTCTTTTCTTTGTCAAACAGACATATTTGTGTCAAAGCTACTCAGCCTTCTTAACAAACCAGGGACGCTTTCGAGCATAAACTCTCCAATTGCACCTGACTGCCAGATAACCAAAGGGCAGAGCAGGTTAAGTGGACTTGTGTCCGTCACAACTAAACACTGGCTCTGTTCTTATTATCCCTGGAATCGATTCTCTCTCATGTCTTACTAACTGCTGGGAAATTCTTTTGTGTACTGAGAAAATAGAGATTTAAAGGGGAACATCCTGAGCACAAAATAATTGCCCCAAAGAAAGGTGTGTAGGACTCAATACATGTGTCACTTTGGGTAGCTGTGAATTTATCTGCAGTTCCCCATGTTAATAATGAGAAAGCCACTTCCGACATAAGGAGGAGGTGGGGTTGCGGGCTTCACGCCCCCAATCTCGCACGCGGAGGCTGTTTCCAGCCCCCGCGTGATCAGGGGAATCCTCGGGCTGCGTCATCCCCTGAGTCAGCCAATCGGCTGGCTAGGGGTGTGTGGCTGGCCTCACTTAAGGCAAGCGCAGCCCCGGGGGTCTCCCTCTTTTGCCTGCGCAGCTGCTGTTGTTTCCCACCCACCCACCCTTTAAGGTTTCTCTTTGACCTTGCTATGGACCTCAATTAGTCGCTTTAAGGGGCCTGGTAGGAATTTTTTCCACTTGGCAAATTTGCACCAACCATTTGGTTTTTCGCCTACCTCATAGCAAATCGTCACAACTCCTTTGGTTTTGGTGGTTAGGCATTGGTAGGGGTATTGTTATGCAGATGTGGTGGTGGTGGGGAGCACTATCACCTCCCCCATTTACTGAAGGGTAGTCCGGTAAAGGATTCCGGGGGGTGTTGCCTCATCTGAAGCCTATGGAGGTCAGGTCACAAAGCATGCCCCCGAGCGGTCACTCCGGGGGAGTACCTAGTTGATGTGCAACAGCAGGGCTCCCCCTGCTGGTGTTAACCCTTCCCGGTCTTCATGCAAACAGGTTGAAGCGGGATAGTTGGATAGGACCAATACCTAAGCCAATACCGCTCTTACCTGTAACCAATAAAGTTGTGGCCAATTTTAGCCCATTAACCTACCGTATTTTTCCCTCTATAACACACAGATTTTTTCTCCTAAAAAGGAAGGGGAAATGTCTGGGCGTGTTATAGAGCGAATGTGTGGTCCCTGGAGCCGAAAAATCATGCAAAAATCAAATCGCGGAGCTTCACGGAGAAGGGAAAACTGAAAAGAGGAAGCGGCTGCTTTCCTGCATTCTGCCTCAGGGTCTTACTGCCCACCCTCCTCTGTTTCGTTGCTGTGTTTGCTGAAACGGAACAAAGAGCAGGGAAAGCCCCTCCCCTCCAGGCAAGCAGCTCCGGTGCTGCTGGGGGAGAGGGAGAGAGAGGCGGGAGGGAGAGAGAGAGGGGGAGGGAGGGAGGGAGGGACGGAGGGACGGAGGGAGAGAGAGAGAGACAGAGAGAGAGAGAGAGAGACAGAGAGCTGCTTCTCTGCACACCCCTCTCATGTCCCTTCTTTGTTTTTCCTTCGCTCCCCACTTAAAATGTGGTTACAAAGCATAGATCCACATGGATCCTCAGGATCTTTGCATTGGGTCACCCCAAATTCACCATCAGATCACATAGCATGTCCATGGCTACAGCCTGCCCCCCCCCAAAATCACGCACCCACTGTTGCCTGGGGCTGCAATGTTGCAAAAATGTGGTTACAAAGCATGGATCCACAGGGATTCTCAGGATCTTTGCATTGGGTCACCCCAAATTCACCATCAGATCACATAGCATGTCCATGGCTACAGCCTGCACCAAAAAAATCACGCACCCACTGTTGCCTGGGGCTGCAATGGTGCAAAAACGTGGTTACAAAGCATGGACCCACAGGGATTCTCAGGATTTTTGCATTGGGTCACCCCAAATTCACCATCAGATCACATGTCTGTGGCCACAGCATGAAGCACAAAAATGATACATCCACTGTTTCATTCAGAATGTTTTTTCCCTTGTTTTCCTCCTCTAAAAACGATGTGCGTGTTATGGTCAGGTGCGTGTTATAGAGCGAAAAATACGGTAATCCAATGTTGTCACGTGTCTTTATTTCCATTGGGGGGGAGGCGGGAACTTGCCACGCAACTGAAATGGGCTGAGCAAGAGAGACCCATCGGGAATGTTAATGCACTGCTGAACTGAAAGTGATAGGAGCTGGGGCAGAGCAATGGAAGCTCATTGTGGGGTTTCAAACTGCCAACCTTCTGATCTGCAAGCCCAAGAGGCTCAGTAGTTTAGACCACAGCGCCACCTGTGTCCACAATATTGCTCCACAATAACATGAGCCTATGTATATAGCGTAAACCTGACAAGTCTGACTTCCCCTTTCCCACAGGGCCGGGGCGGCAAGGGAAGCATCTATGTGTGGGCCTCTGGAGATGGAGGAAGCTACGATGACTGCAACTGTGACGGTTATGCATCAAGCATGTGGACCATCTCCATCAATTCGGCTATTAACGACGGCCGGACGGCTTTGTATGATGAAAGCTGCTCCTCAACCTTGGCTTCTACTTTTAGCAATGGGAGGAAGAGAAATCCCGAAGCTGGCGTGGTGAGTAGAGAAATCCCAAATTGTAGTGTTGTCTTTTCACAACATTAAGGGGTCTTCCTTTCTAAGAAGAAACACGCCTCTACATCTTTTGACCGGCTGAGCCTTGCTAAATCTTCCCAGCAAGCATCTAATGACTAGAGCAGATATTTAATGCTTGGAGGAACTGGAGAGAAAAGTGGTTTTGAAACAGCTGTGTAGGTCTGCCCTAAGATAGACAAACTTCTTGGTATATTTTGTCTCAAGTTATACCCTGGTCTTGTTCAGTTTACCATTGTTCAGACTTCACCATGTAGCAGCAAACCATATTTTCAAAAGGACCCAGTGAATTCTGATTTGGAAGCACCTTAAAAACAAAACAGAAAACACGATGAGTTCGAGTTTATTATCCGGTGAAACCAACTTTCAATCTTTTTGCCCAGCCACCAAAAAAATCTTCATTGGGATCAGCCTTCAGTGATAATCCCATGGTAACTGGTGTACCTAAAAATGTTTTCATTGACATGGTCCTAAGAAGACTGGGCCTATGTTGCTTTTATGATCATTGCAAAACTGACTCATTATAGGAAAACTGGCCAGGAAAGGTATGCTTTGGCCACGTTTAGCCTTTTAAACTGTGGGAGCACAGGGAGTTATTGTTTTTGGCTTGTTACTATGGTATGTATTTTTGTGTTTTATATGAAAACCACCCTGTAATCCTTGGATGAAGGGTGGTATAGAAATCCAATCAATCAATCAATCAATCAATCAATAATTAAAATCATAGAAATCATAGCTTAGCATGCCATGAAGAAGCTGCAGCATGCCTCCTGACTTCTTGTGCAGCTGCAAGGAGGAGTTTGAAATGTTTCTCTTCCATTATTCCTGAAATACGGCTTGAGGTGGCATCCAGACCATCAAATTGGCGGTTGGAGGATGGATGGTGGCTAACAGATTGAGGTTGAATCCTGACAAGACAGAAATACTGTTTTGGGGGGACAAGTGGTGGGCTGGTGTGGAGGACTCCCTGGTCCTAAATGGGGTCACTGTGCCCCTGAAGGACCAGGTGTGCAGCCTGGGAGTCATTTTGGACTCACAGCTATACATGGAGGCGCAGGTCCATTCTATGTCCAGGGCAGCTGTCTACCAGCTCCATCAGGTACGCAGGCTGAGACCCTACCTGCCTGCAGACTGTCTTGCTAGAGTGGTGCATGCTGTAGTTATCTCTTGCTTGGACTACTGCAATGCGCTCTATGTGGGGCTACCTTTGAAGGTGACCTGGAAACTGCAACTAATCCAGAATGCAGCAGCTAGATTGGTGACTGGAAGTGGCTGCTGGGACCACATAACACCAGTCCTGAAAGACCTACATTGGCTCCCAGTATGCCCTCCCATCAGATGTCAAGGAAATAAACAATTATCTGACTTTTAGAAGTGATCTGAAGGCAGCCCTGTTTAGGGAAGTTTTTAATGTTTGAAGTTTTATTCTGTGTCATATTTTGTTGGGAGCTGCCCAGAGTGGTTAGGGAAACCCAGCCAGATGGGCAGGGTATACGTAATAAATTATTGTTGTTGTTGATTGTGGCTTACAGTCAACCTTTAGTGACTGTGTTATACAAAGCTTCTCAGCCTTCTACGACGGTAGAAGGAAATTGATAGCCCTAGGTTGGCTCCTGATGGGTTGGATCCAGAGTTCATATTGCGTTGGGGGACCCTCTGGAACTGTCTTCAGGGGAAAAGGGAAATGAGCAAACATGGCCTCCCCTCTTTCTAGTCTCCTAGTGGGAGCCTCTGTGTCTCTGTTATTAAACAAATAATCTAACTGAATTTTGAATAACTGGTGAATGAATCTGAAACAAAGTTAGTATTTACTGGTTAATTACATTTTCCTATTATTATTTTTTAAATACTTTAACTGTCTGCTGCTGTTCAGTAAATGAAAAGAACTGAAGTATATTAAAATAATCCCCCTTTTAAGCAAAAATATTTCATACCATTTTCAGCTGCTTATCCAGCTTGTAGGAGAATGGAATGTTCTCCCTCCCCCAGGTTAATTTTTCTATATTCTTGTTGCAGGCTACAACAGATTTATATGGCAACTGTACACTGCGCCACTCTGGAACATCTGCAGCTGCACCAGAGGCTGCCGGAGTGTTTGCACTGGCACTGGAGGCAAAGTGAGTGAAAACAGCCATCAATTAAACTGTTACAAATTTAAATTACTCCTATTTATGGCTATAAACAAACCTCTTAAGCTTGCATGAGCCAAAACGCAAAATTCCATGTTACATTAAATGATTTATTCTTGAATAGGTAATTTTACTAATGTAAATGCGCTCAGCATCTCCGTAACCATCTTCTGTTGCTCTTTTTCCCCTGGCCATTTATGCATCATGAAACCAGACAACACAGATTTGCATGAAATTTGCATATGTTGATGATGCATATAAAGAAATGCAAATTTCCATTAGGAAAGCTGAAATGCTTGTCCTGATGGAATGTTTATCATAGCATAATGTGCAGGGATGCGGATGATACTGCGGTCTAAACCGTTGAGCCTCTTGGGCTTTCCGATCGGAAGGTCAGCAGTTCAAATTTGCACAGCTCCTGTTGCTCTGTCCCAGCTCCTGCCAACCTAGCAATTCGAAAGAACACCAGTGCAAGTAGATAAATAGGTACTGCTGTGGCAGGAAGGGAAACAGGATTTCCGTGCACTCTGGTTTCCATCATGGTGTCCCGTTGCACCAGAAGCAGTTTAGTCATGTTGGCCACATGACCTGTCTATAGACAAACACCAGCTCCCTCAGCCTGAAAGCAAGATGAGCGCCGCAACCCCATAGTCACCTTTGACTGGACTTAACCGTCCAGGGGTCCTTTACCATTTTTTTTAAACAATAAATCATAGCATGATGTTGAATTCAATGTCGCACAATGTCAGTTGTTCCGTCAAGGCATGAAATTCAGCTTTCCAGATGGAATGAGCATCCCTTTCTCATCACCAACTCATTGCTCTTGGTACAACCTCAGGGGCCTGACCTAGCCCCTGCTTGACCCTAGTCACATCTAAGTAAAGCTCAGCCATGTCCATGTTGGGAGGGTGACTCATCAGCTCTGCCCCACTGCTCATGTCATGGCTGGTAATAATGGAACAGTGCTATGCTTGGTGCAAAAAGGACCTTAGGTTGCAGCAAGGTATTCTGGGATGCAAAAGCAAATGGCTGCTGTCCTTCTGGAAATATGAGAGCCAGCAGATATTCAGAGGCAGATCTGATGATCTCCAAAGCTTGTTCACCTCTCTGTGATGCTCATAAACATATAACATATTACACCTGTGATTCTCATAAACATAACATATTACTTTTGGATTTCTCCAGGCAGCTCTCTGGAAGTTTTTCAGTGGTTAAGAGAGCTAAAAAGCCCTTCCTAGAGACAGAGGTGTAGGAAGGTCAGGTGGTACCCAGTGTGGAAAATTTCTTGCCCCCTCCCCATTGATTCTTATTTTTTGCCTGCAAAAATTGTTTTACGTTATTTCATATTTTCTTACACAGGAATAATAATAATAATAATAATAATAATAATAATAATAAATAAACTTTTAGTTATATCCCGCCCCCCCCCCCACCGGTTGAAGTCAGGCTCAGGGTGGCCAACATCAGATACATAACATTGGTATAAAATCAAACAATAATTAAATTACCTCCTAAAAACATGTCAAAATAAAATTAAAGTCTAATTAGATGGCTTTCCGCAGGCTTAGGGTTGGGAACAGTAAGTGCTCCACTGAATTGAAATTTCAGCCTTCACGACATAGGAAAACGGCCAAGTAAACAGCTATTTTCGTGGAGGAGGGTCAAGATATTAACTGATATGCATGCAATTTCATATATAGCTATATAATCCCTAGTGTAGTAAGATAAGACCTTCGGAGCAGGCATTTTTTATGAACCGCCCTAGTAGGGCAGTAATTGTTCCTTGATAATTTGTCACCCCCCTCCATGATGGTACCTGGGGCGGACCTCCCCCCACCCCCACACCCTTCCTAAGCCGCTGCCTAGAGATATCATCTCTTACCATATTGCTCTCTTGCAGCCTGGATCTGACATGGAGAGACATGCAGCATTTGACAGTGCTCACCTCCAAAAGGAATCAACTTCATGACGAGGTTCACCAGTGGCGAAGAAACGGTGTCGGCCTAGAATTCAACCACCTGTTTGGCTATGGCGTCCTTGATGCTGGGGCAATGGTTAAGATGGCTAAAGACTGGAAGACGGTTCCAGAAAGATTTCACTGTGTCGGTGGGTCGATACAAGAGCCTCAGTAAGTGATAACAAACATAAGGGGTTCAGTTCAGGGGTAGTCTCATTATAATCAGCCGGATTGTGTCACTTACAGGTATAAGATTACCAGCCATATTGTCTCAGAGAAAGAAAATATTGTCCAAAGTGGTTCAGAAGACACCTTTAGCTGTTCTGAAGGGAGTGGATATTGCAGCGAGGTTTTGAGTTACATAACAGTTTTCTTCGGGTATGAAACTAGGGTTGTCAGGTGGTACACAAAACTTAAGACAGTTTCCTTCTTGAAGAAGAGTTGTGTGTTGCATTTTAGTGAAGGAACTTGCCTTTGCAATAGCAGCAACAAATCTGGGCAACACTAGAATTAATTAGTTTCTCCTGTTGTTGGCTCTGACTCCACCTACTGCTGGCTTCCTTGCCGTCTGTTGGAGTTGCTGCATTGGAAGTCCTGATTTGGACCTTATGCGAGTAGAAATGAATGCTCTCCACCACAAGAATGAGTTCCAAAGCTTTACTGGAAACAGTTTTAAAATAGTTACATATCAACATTTGAAATATACAAAGTAACACATTGTTCTTAAACAAAGTAGTAGCGTAGTCTTCTTTTTAGTCCTTAATGCAGTTCAAAAACTTTCCTCTCTCTGGTACCTAAGTAACTTGCTTGTTCTGCAGATTTGCAGTTCAGGCTTCTGTGTTGAAACAGAAACATCCAACCTTTTCTTCCGCATTCGCCAGAGTGAAACCTCCCGTGCCTAACACAAACCTCTCTTTGCAAAGTGTTTTGAAACACAATGCATACAAATATTACATTTTATGCACCTCATACTTTTATGTCTTTAATACTTTCTGCCATATCAGTTTCAAAGGGCAGCTTTTAAATTGATGGTGACAGTGGCTGTAGCAGCAGAAGCAACTACTGTGAAGCCTTTCTGTGGAGCCTCCTCTCCTCTTTGCACTGAAACTGCAGTGCCCCAAGGACATGTAGTTTTCCAGGACACCTTAGCACTCAGTAAAAGCAACAGGTGCCTTGGAAACAACATGCCCATTTGTTTCTTATGCCTGAAGATTTTGTCAAGAACCTGATCTCCCTATGGAGTGCTGAGGCAACATGGAAAACTACATGACTCAGAGCTCATTGCTCACAGTACATGCCCAGAAGCTCAGTTTGCTTTCTGAGCTGGACAAGAACATACTGAGCTAACCCAATCCATAAAACAGTTGAAAATTTCAAGCTGGAACAGTATGTGTTTCCAGCCCAGTAAATCAAAATGTTGGCGACATCATTTATATAAAGATCTGAGTCCTGACCTGGTGTGCATGTACCACTCAGGGTGGCTAAGCAGTGGTGATAAACTAATAGTTGCCTGGGACTAGTGCTGGTTTGGGGCCCATGACAGGCTCAAATGCCACGGCTGCAGATGTTTCTGCAGTTGTGGGGGGAGGACCTGTTGATCTCCCACTCTGAGGGGTCTCTCTTTACATCAGAGGGGGAGATCTGATGTATCCTAGGGCCCCTGGAACTCATTTACAGGGGCCAGGGGATCACAGAGCCTACCTTATTAGATCCTTCATTGATTTATTATGCCATTTGGTGATAACACCAAAACACTTCAAAGAACGCCGTACAAGGTGTTTGAATGCTGTACCATCGCAGCACTAAATATTTTGTTCGCTCAGTGTTCGCTAAATCTCCAATTAAGGGCCAGGCAGTCCAATTATTTTCTGATTATCCTCATGCAGTAAACAGAATGAGTCAACAAGCAAATCAATTAATGCTAATTGACTGCAACAGCTAAAGTTCAATTGAGTTATTTGAAATACTAACCTAATGATGGACAATTTATGCCTCTAACAGCTGCAATTCACCTTTTCAGTGTTATTTTCCAAAGTGGTTGTGCTTTATAGGAAATAAAAGAGATCTAGCTCTAGAATGAAGAGGTTAATGGTTAGCAAAAGTTTGATTAGCATGCTACTTTATTTTATCTATATAGAATTCATTAGAGGTTTCCATGTATATTGTGAAAGTAAGAACTGTTAAAGATGTGCCCTTAAGTTTACGACAGTAAGAATTAGAGTTGTGCTGAGTTTTCATGAGGTTCTGTTTCTGATGTGAAGAGTGCCATTTTGTGAAATTGGAGAGAGGATGAAAATATCCCCCATGGGGGAGGGAAAGCTTATATTCCCCTTTTACATTCATTTTCCCACATCTGTTCTCAGCTATTTTTTGTGATCTGATGCTGCTCTGTATCTCCCCTCCCTCCCACTTCATTGCTGCATCATCATCATCATCATCATCATCATTTATTATTTATACTCCACGCATCTGGCTGGGTTTCCCCAATCACTCTGGGCAGCTCCCAACAGAATATTATTATTATTATTATTAATAATAATAATAATAATAATAATAATAATAAGCAATAAAACATCAAGCATTTAAAACTTTGCTAAACAGGGCGGCCTTCTGATGTCTTCTAAAAGTCAGATAGTTGTTTATTTCCTTGACATCTGATGGGAGAGTGTTCCACAAGGTGGGTGCCACTACCGAGAAGGCCCTCTGCCTGGTTCCCTGTAACCTCACTTCTCACAGGGAGGGAACCGCCAGAAGACCCTCAGCACAGGACCTCAGTGTCCAGGCTGAACGAAGGGGGTGGAGACGCTTCTTCAGGTACACTGAGCTGATGCTGTTTAGGACTTTAAAGGTCAGCACTAACACTTTGAATTGTCCTTGGAATCGTACTGGGAGCCAATGTAGGACCAGTGTTATATTGTCTTGGTGGCTACTTCCAGTCAGCTGCCCTGGACACAAAATTAACCTGCACCTCCATGGACAGCTGTGAGTCCAAAATGACTCCCAGGCTGTGCACCTGGTCCTTCAGGGGCACAGTTACCCCATTCAGGACCAGGGAATCCCGATCTCAACCAGTCAGGGATCATATATTAAGCATGGTTACATGATGGATCCAGGTCTCAAACCAAATTTGATTGTGTGATTACATCATTGACAACAAAACATACAAGCAATGTTTTTCCCTAAGTGGGAAGAAGGAAAGCTATTGCACAGGCAACTAGGCTTGTCTTAATAGGCTACCGTGGTGGTTTCAGTGCTCACCAGGCACTAAGGGTGAATTAAATAGCCTCTCATCTTTTGCCATCATGCCTCAGTCTTGTCAAGCTGACTTGATATATTTATGGCTCATCTTCAAATATTTTGATGTGCTCTCTCTCTCTCTCTCTCTCTCTCTGGTATTTTATTGCTGTTTGATTTGAATAAGTTTTTTTTATCTTATTGGCCCACATCTATCAGTCATCTATATCTGTTTTCTTGCTTTTTTGGATTAGCCACCTTGGATGCTATGTCTAGAAAAAAGAAAACTAATTAAGTAAGTCTTGAGAAAGCAAATGGCAAAATTAATTATCCTACAAAACACCCCCCCCCCAAACATTTTGACAACCAGTCAGGCCACTGACACAATCCCACAACTGTACCCACCCAGACTTGGTCCATGGTGCTAGGCTAGGCTATGGGGTTAAAACTTGTTCCAGAGATGACACCCACCCACATCCACAGTATGTGTGTGCATAGGGTGGGTGGCGGGGTGCCACTACCGAGAAGGCCCTCTGCCTGGTTCCCTGTAACTTGGCTTCTCACAGCGAGGGAACCGCCAGAAGGTCCTTGGCACTGGACTCAGTGTCCGGGTAGAACGATGGGGGTGGAGACGCTCCTCCAGGTATACTGGACCAAGGCCGTTTAGGGCTTTAAAGGTCAGCACCAACACTTTGAATTCTGCTTGGAAATGTACTGGGAGCCAGTGTAGGCCTCGGCGGCTGCTCCCAATCACCAGTCTAGCTGCTGCATTCTGGATTAGTTGTAGTTTCTGGGTCACCTTCAAAGGTAGCCCCACATAGAGCACATTGCAGTAGTCCAAGCGAGAGATAACTAGACCCTGCACCATTCTGGTGAGACAGTCAACGGGCAGGTAGTATGGGAGGAGGAATTATATTCTCTTTCATTACATAACCTCATCTGTTTTGAAGTCTTCAAAAACCAACATTTAACCCAGGCATAGGCAAACTCGGCCCTCCAGATGTTTTAGACTACAATTCCCATCATCCCTGACCACTGGTCCTATTAGCTAGGGATGATGGGAGTTGTAGTCCCCAAACATCTGGAAGGCCGAGTTTGCCTATGCCTGATTAGCTATATGGAAATGTGGCACTCTCTGGTTAATAATGATCCTGTTGCAATACTTTCTGTATTCATGCACAAAGCCGTAGTGAATATGCTCTGGTAAACAGACGTGCTATGAAAAACGTGGCATTCCAAACCATTTCATTTATTTGTTCATCCCAGGAAAATACCATCCAGTGGCAAGTTGGTTCTGACTCTTACGACTGATGCTTGCGAGGGGAAGGAGAACTTTGTCCGTTACCTTGAACACGTCCAGGCTGTCATAACAGTGAACTCTACCAGAAGAGGGGACTTGAATGTCAACATGACATCCCCGATGGGGACGAAATCCATTTTGCTGAGTCGGCGTCCCAGAGATGATGATTCCAAGGTGGGCTTTGACAAATGGCCTTTCATGACAACACATTCTTGGGGAGAAGACCCCAGGGGTACTTGGGTTCTGGAAGTTGGGTTTGTTGGTCTCCTGCCTCAGAAGGGAGTCCTCAAGGAGTGGACATTAATGCTACATGGAACTCAAAGTGCACCCTACATAGACCAAATAGTAAAAGATTACCAGTCTAAATTGGCCATGTCCAAGAAGGAAGAGTTGGAAGAAGAATTAGATGAAGCTGTAGAGAGAAGCTTGAAGAGTATATTGAACAAGAACTAGCTCTGCTTTGCATGTCAGACAGCATCCTTTCCCCATTTCCTTTCCTAAACATTAGGCATATTCCAGTTATTGTCTTTAGAACATGATCCTAACTCCCTGGTTTCCCCCCAATTATCTGCATTGTCTAACTTAATTACAGTGAAAACTTTTGAATTCTGAGCCACAAATATATTATTATTATTATCTACCAACTACTTTGTAAGTGTGAATGACTGTAGCTAAACTATCTTTGATTTAGGGTTGGGGTGTTCTTTTTTTTTAATGTCATGTGAAAAGTATCCAACCAACCAGCTGTGATCCTTTTCCTCTTACTGTTTTTGCAGAAAACACATCACTTGGCATTTTATCTATCTGCTTAGATAGCTGAATGTTTAAAACTGGCAGTTCTGACTTGCTGAAATACTGCTATGGCAGCTGTAATCGTGGCAAAGCAAAACCAGTTGTCACAGGACCAAATCACCTGCAATATCGTTTGTGCTTTTTAAAAAATAATAGCATGCTTTAATTCACCACTTTTGACTGGAAGGAATAGCAACAGTGGGGTTCTGATCCAGAATGGGGACCCATAGCAATGTTCTGCTGAGGAACATTTGCCCTCAAAGGCTTTGTTTCCTTCCCCCCAAAAGTGGGTAATTTAAGCATGCTTTTTTAAAAAAAGTGTGAATAGTGTAGTTGGGCCCAATTTATGTTCAAATACATGTTCAAAAAACCAGATTCATAAGCTGAAGGAGATTACAGAGTGCAGGCCCTGCCTTATGCTATTTTGCACTTAAGACTCTAGTACAGTGGTACCTCGGGATGTGAATGGGATCCGTTCCGGAGCCATGTTCGCATCCTGAACATAACGTAAGACATGACAGCGCGTCTGCGCATGCGCGGATTGCGTTTTGCCGCTTCCGCGCATGCGCGTGATGTCATTTTGACCGCCTGCGCATGCGCGAGCGACGAAACCCAGAAGTAACACGCTCCATTACTTCCGGGTCACCGCGGAGCGCAACCTGAATGCGCTCAGCCTGAAGCATACTTGACCCGAGGTATGACTGTACAGTCGTACCTTGGAAGTCGAACGGAATCCGTTCTGGAAGTCCGTTTGATTTCCAAAATGTTGGAAACCAAGGCACTGCTTCTGGTTGGCTGCAGGAAGCTCCATCGGAAGCAGCGGAATCCCCGTTGAATGTTCGGTTCCAAAGAACGTTCACAAACCAGAACATTCACTTTCGAGTTTGTGGCATTCAGGAGCCAAAACGTCTGAGTACCAAGGTGTTAGGGATCCAAGGTAGGATTACTTGATTTCCCAAGACTAAGTCCCATTGCGCTCCATGGGACTTACTTTTGAATAGACATGTATTCACTGGGGAAAAAAGTTTGGAACCTGAAGGCAAAGCGTCCTCAAAGAGTTCTAACGTTTCCCAATCCTGGTTCTCCTCCCAGATCCTTGTATGTATTTTAGTGGAACTGTCAGCTGGAGAAATCCATCCATCCATCTGCATTTGAGGGGCAGGGCTGGTAAAGAATAAATGTCTTCTCTTGCTTCATCGTAGCTCTCTTGGGTAGATCAGGTTGTGCAAATGATCGCCAGTATCAATACAATTCAATGCCTTTAAGACTAGCATTTTGAATAGTTTCCTAGGAAGAGGGGAGGAAGGCATGTGCAATAAAAAGAAGCCGCAATCCTTAAGCAACTGCCTCTAGAATAATCACATTGATTGGAGCAAAGTAGGGTGTTTTGAAGCAAAATTGCTATCAGATTTAAACTGCTAAGTAACTATGAAGCCATCCGAATCCTAGGAGCAGATCTACTATGAAACTGATTAAACTTAAGCTTCAAGTCCCCTAATCCTGGAGGGGCCTCAGAAGCAAGTTTAGTCCACGTTAATTAAAAACTTTGGGTCTAGTAGGCCCAATTTAAGTCACACAACTTAATTCTTTTGGGGGGAGGGGGTATATATTTCAACAATCCCAAAGTTTGAGCCTCAGTAGCACAGATGTTGTAAAGGTTTGGTGACCTGCCAAGGAACAACCCCATTGAAGAAGATAACCATGGTTACCCAGACCTCATTGCTGGTTGCAAGGAGGGCCTCATAACAGTTCAAGCTTCAGAGCCCAAAAATGCAGGTCCGCCATTGCCCACTCCACAAAAGCTCCAGAATGGTGCAGAGAGGGTGGTGTTGAGCTACTCCTGTTCTACATCTGTATGGGGCTATGGAGCTACATGGCATTGTGGACTAAACCACTGAGCCTCTTGGGCTTGCCAGTAAGGTCAGCAGGAGCTCTGTCCCAGCTCCTGCCAACCAGCAGTTCGAAAGCACACCAGTGCAAGTAGATAAATAGGTACTGCTGTGGCAGGAAGGGAAACAGTGGTTCCGTGCACTCTGGTTTCCGTCATGGTGTTCCATTGCACCAGAAACGGTTTAGTCATGCTGGTTACATGACCCAGAAAGCTATCTGTGGACAAGTGCCAGCTCCTTTGGCCTGAGCACCACAACCCCATAGTGGCCTTTGACTGGACTTAACCATCCAGGGGTCCTTTACCGTTTTCTTCTTCTTATCCCAGCCCCTGGGCCTTGCTAGGTATTGCAGGGCAGCTTCAGCATAGGAACAGGTTAAGCACAGTCCCTCGCTGCCAGACCATGCCAGACCGTACCATCATAGGTGGGGGCAGTGGGGGGGGAGAGATCCTAGCAAAGCTTGGTGGTCTGTGCCATACCCTTCCCCCCATCCCAATGGCTCTTGGGATACCAGTGCAGAGAGGCCTTTAAAACACTCCCTCCTGGTTTTGTATTGGGTTGTGGGTCTTTAGCAGCCTCACAATCCCTTGTGTGCTGCATTCTAGAAATTATCATGAAGTCACAACTTCATCTGAATTTTTTGGAACTGAAGAATGAATTGGAGCCACCCAATTCCAAAAGCATTGTCAAAGATGCTCCAGTACAACAAAGCAATGTTAAAATTATAACATATTTGGTTATCCGTACAGTCAATAAATGTCTTTGCTGCTGAAGGAATAATCCAATAAAGCAGCAAAACAATACAAAACGTTGAAATCAAATATCCTCAGAGCTGAAAATGCCAAGGTTGCCACTGAAACTGTATATTTCAGTCATCAAGGGACAGGAAGGTGTTTAAATCCCACCTGAATGTTAATAATGAGAAAGACAGACACACATCACCGATGAAAAGGATGGGTGGTTGTCATTATTTCATGATCATGGTGCATCTCATAATGCTACTTTTTGATTGGGATATATATTAGGAAACTCATTTATAACCTATGGGGATAATTGTGGCACCCTTCAACCCAATTTAAGCTCTTTTGGGTCTTATTAATTTAAATGGGACAAGTGACACGTGTGCTTAAATGTCTCCCGTGGAGACAAAGCAGACTTAAAAGTTCATATAGTTCTGGCTGCGACATGACATTGGAATTAAAATCATGCAGCCACTTACATTAGTTTTGTGGTTTATAAGAGCCTGACTCGAATCATCTAAAGTCTCTGGCCTTTCTAGAAAAGCAAGTTAAACACAGATGTTGCCACGGTGGTGGGAGACTCCAGCCAGGGCCGTCTTAAGCATATCCGGGGCTGTGATGCGAAGCTGCCTCTGGCGCCCCCCCCCCCATTTCCCAGAGTTGTCTACCTTCTTTTAGGGAGGACGGCACTGCCGGCGGGGCTGGAGGTGGCGGGCAGTGGCTGGAGGGCAGCTCATCCGGTGGGGAAGAGGCGGAGGCTGGACGCGGCACCTCCCAGCTCAGCTGGCTGCTTTGTGCTACAGTGGCCATGGCAGACGGAGGCTCCGTGCGCGGCGCTGCTTTGGCGCCGCATGGCGGAGGCAGGTGAGGATGGCAAGCTGATGCCAGGAGGCGCCGCGTCCAGCCTGTGCCTCTTCTCTGGTGCCCTCCAGAACTTGGCGCCCCGGCACCCCACACTTATCTATGGGTAAGACGGCCCTGACTCCAGCAAAGAGCAACTTGTAAGAGCTGCTCTGAATCAGCTGAAATTTCAAATCTGTACATTACCAGGTGGCAAATCTCTGCTTTTTTCATCCTGAGCCTATGCTCGTTTGGTTGCATCCAGCAAAATCATCCAATTCATGCAAAGACTTCCGCTTGGACAATGGAATTTCCCCTCCTTCTCTAAATCCTCCGGAAAGCCAGAACTTCACCAGCTCCCCACTGCAGCTTTTCTCCTTCAGTCTTTGGAGGGTGACAGAGACATGTTGGAAGAAGTGGGGCCTGTAAGCACATCCCTGCTCTCCTCTTGCAAGATTCGAGTTTAGCTCTTTAACAGACTCCTGCAAAGAGATGTGATTCAGCAGAAAGTATTTTACCGAAAATGTGGTAGTAACTGGAGCCTTCCTTTTGGGTGGGTGTGGGGAGCAATCTTTCTATAATTTTAATTAAATTTTCTAAATTACATTTCAAAATTTTCATTTAGACAATCTTAAATCAATGGCTTCTCTTCTCTTTCTGTGGTTCATTTTGCATACCGTATATCCCTGCATATTTTACATAAACTAAACCATTCAGTGATCCATTGTTACATCCATCAAAACTTATTTACACTGTTGAATTTATCTTAACGCTACCAGCATTTTTAAATGAACACAATTTTCCTCCATATAGTCAGTAAACATTTCCCAGTCTTCTTTAAATGTATGTTGTTCTTGTGCTCTTATTCCATATGTTAAATCTGCAAGCTGCACATATTCCATCAGTTTAAGTTGCCATTCTTCTTTGGTTGGGACCTCGCTCGTTTTCAATTTGGGGGCTAACAAAAAACAGGCTGCTGTAGTAGCATACTTAAATAGTCTTTTTTGACACCTGGGAATTTCCCACTGAATTATCCTCAACGAAAAGGACTCTGTTTTTTTTGGAAAGGTACTTTAAAACATTTTTTTCAGTTCATTACATATCATTTCCCAATACTCTTTTACCCTTTTACAACTCCATCACATATGATAAAACGTACCCTCAACCTTGTTACATCTCCAGTGCTTATCTGATTCGGACTTATACATTTTAGCAAGTCTGCTTGGACTTAAATACCATCTGTAAATCATTTTCAGGTAGTTCTTCTTTGAAGAATAAGATGCTGTGAACTTCAGATCACCATTCCAAAGTTTTCCACAGAGATTCAAATCTATATTATGTCCTATATCTATTGCCCAGTGTGTCATAAAGGGGGGAGCAATCTTGACAACAAACCAGTTGTCTCGTTGCTTAATTGAGATTTGCCTTGACTCCAGCGAAACCTACAGCTGTTTCTTGCTGCTCTAGGTGTGATGCGGAGGCATATCCCAGTCTCAAAAGGACTTGTGTGCATATTTCTCATCGCATGAGTTTAAGCATGTTTTGCTTCTTAGTTTGCAAATGAAGTTTTCTCCTAACTGTTAACCAGGGCTTTTTTTTCAGCTAGAACTCACCAGAACTCAAAGGGAGGTGTTTGTGGTGAGTTCTGGCACCGATTTCCCCAGAAAAATAGCACTGCTGTTAACCCTGGCTCCTTTTCTTCTCTTTCAAGTCTCCGGAATGTGTTCTAGTACAGTCTAATTTATCAAAGCACAATATTGGATATCTAAAAAGGTGTCTCTAAATATACGTCTGAATAAATTAGGAAGGCTGTGGATCCCAGGTTAGGATAAGTGGAGACATGTAAGCAAGGAATACGTACACCAGAAAATTTGGAATTACTCGGATCTGGGCAGTGGCAGTTCTGCTGTTTCTTTAGGGGATATGTAAAAATGTGCAGCTTAAACCAAGTCAGGAAGATAATATAAGAGACATATAAGTTATTTGTGCTGAAGAAATCGCACATAATCTGTGCACAGAAGCTTCTCATTCTTTTTTGTGTGATGCGTAACAATGCCCATTGTGTGCATTGAACATTCTACACTGAAAATTCTCCCATGCTTCTGAAATGAAAGGAGCTCTGTGCAAGTCTTGGAGCCACTGGAGATACATGGAATGCAATAAAGAGTTTCACAAGCGAGGAACACATTAAGTTTCAGAAATGTATAATGACCAACAGGAGCTGTGTTTGCTTGAGTGCTTCTGGGTTTTTTGCTTGTTCGTTTACAGAGGGGAAAGCATAGATATATATAGATAGATATGTATAAACCTTTTAAGCTAGTAAGCTTAAAACAAACCAAAGGATAATACGGGGCTAATTCTAACCTCAGATATATGCATGGACATTCGAGTTTTAATAACTGCACTCTATATCCCATGACGGACCGTAGGAAAACTCTTCTTATCAACAACCCAGAACACCTTGAATAAAAAGGCTGCTGATCCCTTCTATGAGCCGATTTGCATTTCATATAAATGACTATTTCTTTTTTTAAAAAAAATAAATTTTTTTAATTGAGTTTTACATTGCAAATTTAAATTCAAACAACAAACATCTTCACCCTCATTCAGGATTCCCTGAATACTTTGACGCCACTCCACCCTTCCATGGTTACCATTTTCAATCTTTTCCCACGGCTTCACTTATTTTCTCTATTTTTCTTATATAATCCAATTTTACCTTAGTTTTTTTAGTACATTACAAACATTACTCGAATCCTGCCAAAGTTTTTAGTTGTTTACAGTGTTCTCTTAGGTACATTATAATTTTCCCCCATTCCTTTTTAAAGTTCTTCTCTTCCTGGTTTCTGATTTTCCCGGTCAATTTAGCCATTTTGGCATAGTCCATCATCTTCACCAGCCATTCATATATGACTATTTCTAATCCCATGCTCAAAGCCCTGATGGAAAACAAGACAAAGCCTTTGTGTAGATAGGGGGTTCATTGAGTTAAATGGTTATAGGCTGAATCTAGAGCCAGAAAATGAAAGAGTTCAGCCTATTTTGATCTGAATCTGGGGTGAAAAACAAAGCAAACCTAAATGAGCATATGGACATGCATATCTGAGAGCAGAATTTGCTTCTGCTTCTGCTCTTATGGCCTTTGACCAGCTTCTAGTGCCACTTTCTCGCACGAAAGCAGAGACCCCACACAGATCCCCATCAGATTCATGCATCTCCATCAAGTTTAGTGGGGCGGACCTCCAGATCGGCATTGTGATACATCAGTTGTTCTGATCTCCCTTGCTGGTCGAGGCCATATATATTTAAATATATAAACTAAAGTAACCAACAATAGCTATAGTATATATGGAATGTGTAATATCACATCAACCCATCGTATGTTATATATTTATATATACACACCCAATTGTATATAAGAGTAAGAATATATTGCATATATATATATGTATTTCTAAAATACATGTACTTATGATAAAGGCAAAGATCACATTCACATCTTAGATGGTCTTCAAAATGTTAAATGAAGCAGATCTTCATTTAAGAAAATGTATAGATGCCATTGCTTTGATGTAACTTTCCCCTTTTCTGTTTGAACATTAAATATCCTATATAGCAGCAAAATTACTAAATGGGTGTACATATTTTCATAACCTGAACTGAACGATAATTCTGAGGAGTGACAGCACATTTTGATATTATTACTAACAATGGTATATATGACAGACTTAATTTGACGGTTTTTGTTTTATTATTTGCATCAGAGTAGAAACCGAGAATAAATTGCGTACCTTTTGTTGTATTGCTGATGCAAAAGAATAATGATTTATTCTAATTTATTTATTTTAAAGTGGGTGTCCTAGGCTTGTTTACAGGCAGTGAACATTGTTAACTTCTAAAGCCTCGTGCAAACGTTTTATAATATGAGTAAAATAAAAAAAAAGATGTTGTACAGCAGCATATCCCATCATCATTGCTCATCACCAATTATGTGGTATCACACTTGTCAACTTTGTAGAATGAAAATTGCTGTGTGGAAGCCCAGATGCATGAGTACTGGTTTTGGTTGTTTGGAAGTCAAACTTTATCAAACTTTCCCTGTGCTCAGAGACAATCTCTTCAAGTCTATCAAGCTTTTTTTGCACAGAGCAAACATTGTCCTTTAACAAACAATATCTAAAACTGACATTCCGGAGCCTAATTGTGTGGTCTGGGATCAGATGCTGTTGATCTGGCTTGGGATTGTAGATCTGATATAAAAGGTGGTCTGGTCAGCCACCTGGATTTTCAGTCCTTGCCCAGCAAGCCAGGGGGTCTTAGCCAATGATTAATGACTCCTTGAAACAGGGAGTGATCCTCACTCCTTAAGAAACACTTATTTGCACCCAAAGTATTATAATAACATTCAAGTACAACTATTCCCTTTTTTCCCTCCTCCTCCTCCTCTTCTTTTACAACTGTTAAGTTGTGGGTGAACATATCAGACGATACAGCGATTCTTCAAACAGCTCTTGTTTATTCAGAGGCCAGAACAGAACTGAACTGAAGAGCTCAGTCAGCCTGCTTATATATAGCTCCAGAACAATGTAACTGTAGCAACTTTCTAAAACTATCCAATCACTGAACGTCACTTTCGATCCTTCATTTGCATACAAACTATCCAATCACTGAACGTCACTTTCGATCCTTCATAAGCAAAACTATCTACAGTATCCCCCTGCTGGCCCAGGGTGAGAACTTGAGTGCATAACAACAACTATTCCCTTTTGTGGCAAGGTATGAGAGAGAGCAGGGTGCTGAGCTGAGGGGGTGCAAAATTGAGAAGATCCATAGTGGAGAAGATCCATTTTGGGGAGCCAAATTTTGGGCTCACACATTGCCTTATTACAAAAGTTCGCCAAATACTGCCCCTGGAGAGACATTATGGTGGGTCCCACTCCAGGCACTTAAACAGAAATTTTTATGTGGATCCATTTCGGTTGGAGTCCAAACTGAAACAACCTTGATCACCCTAACACAGACGTACGTAGGCAATGTGGTGCCCCCCACAATGTTATTGGGCTACAGTTCCCATGATTCCCAGCCAGCATGGCCAATGATCAAGGGTGAAGGGAGTTGTAGTCCAACAATATCTGGAGATCACTAAGTTGATGATCCCTGCAGTAGGGTGGCCTCTGCTGGGAGAGAGCTGGGAGGCATGTTGCTCTGTTGATTCTTCTTGATCTCTCAGCAGCATTTACTACCATCAGCCATGATCACCTGCTGGACAAACTCGGTGGGAAAGATTCAGGAGGCACAGTGATACATTGATGTCACTCCTATCTCCAGGGTTGGTTCCAGAGGGTGCAATGAAGTTTCTGCTCATAGCTCTCAACCATCCCTTATTTGGCAGGAAACTCCCTTACCCCAGCGCCGTGTCCCACTTCTGTCCCTTATTGATGATGTCCCTTAAATTTCCCGGGATTCAAAGGAAGCAGCTCCTCTCCCTCCCTCCCTGCCGGCCAGGGATCAGGGAGGCTCCAACTGTGTTGCTTGGCTGCGTTGCTCACCCAATAAGGAGTCTAAGAATGACTGGGGGGTGGAGCTTGCATGCCTTGTGCTGTTCAAATCGGCCGCGTTGCCTGGGGACTCGCCTTTGCTCAGGGCTTCCCAGCGGAGAGGTGACGGTGGTTTTCCTTGCTGCATCCCCTTTGTCGGGTTGCTGCACTGTGGGAACCACCCCTTGAGGCTTTGTTTGGCTGCTGACTGGGCTTTCTGCCTTTGGCTTGGAGGGGCTCAGAAGTTGAACATACCTGTGCCCAGAAAATCCCTTATTTTGGCTGCTGATCCCTTATTTTCAAGGCTGCTGGTCCCTTATTTTCAAATCTGTAAGTTGACCGCTATGTTTCTGCTTTTGCTCATGGCACTTGCCTATGCATTTCTAGAGGGCTCAATTTCATCCTTTATGGTTTTTAAAAATATCCATATGAAGCCTCTGTGGATCATCAAAATCCATCATTGGTCACTGTTGTCTAGGTATATAGAGCAGCATCTGTCTTGGTATCTCTGTGGTGGAACCGTTATATATTTTGCATTAGAAGTTTTAGTGCAAAAGCAATTTATTTTTAGACCAGCTATACCACTAAGGGCTATGTTGGGATTGCCTTGTGTAATGTGTAGTCCACCTGCGGTGTGACTGCACCAAACACATGTGGACTTGCCAGGGAGTCAGGAGAGTCTGCACATGGTTAGTCTATGGAGTTTCCTTCTATAAAATGTGGCGATAGCCAGCAACTTGAAAGGCATACAAATTCAAGGCTACCAATGGCTACTAGTCATGATGACTGTATGATACTGTTAGGATCTGAAAAAGCATGCTTCTGAATTCCAACAGTGGAAGAAGGCTATTGTCCTCATCTGGTGGACCATTTTGTGAAACAGGATGCTGGTCTAGGTCAGATCCAGAAGATTTCTCTCCTATGTTCTTTTGACTGGCTATAACCCCCGGTCAAGACTATATGGTCACAAACCCAAGTTTACTACTGTGTTGTGTTTGAACCAGCTTTGAACTGGCTCTATTTCGGAGCAAAGTTTCATGTATGTAGGAAAAGAATCTGAAAAATGTAAATGAAAACTGGCAGGTTCTTTATGCAGTCTTTTAATTTCCACTGAAGACACTGTTGACATATATTTCAATGTAAATCAGACAGACAACTCTGTCTAAGCAGTAGTAGAAGAAAACACAATAGGCAGCTTCATTGAGGTCCCTATTAGTACATCATTGCCTAATGGAGGGCACCTATGGATCAGGAAATAACACAGGGAGCAATCCTAGCAATCCTCAGCTGCAAAGTTCTTGTAAGATTTTGGAAGGATTAGAAAACTGGTTAATGAGTGATTGAGAACAACATCCAAAGGGCAAACCAAGCACTGTAACTAGGTAACCCAAAATACGGATGGGGTGATCTTGCAAATGCTATGACCAGGTTTTCAGAATTTCTCAATCATTCATTCGTATATGAGCACCTGGAAGGGCAAGACATGGGCAAAATCTCCATGCATTCATATTGAGTCGAGTTTTCCCATTGACTTCCTTGGGCTGTGTGCGTGGGCTGTATTTGATCAGATACATGCACAGTGTTCTTGCATGTGTGGACAGCCCTTTTCATAAACATGTTCAAATGAACTGCTTCCTTGGAAATGGAGAAGGTTTTCGCAGGCAGGAAATGCCACCAGAGCTTCCCTGTCCACTAATAAGCCTTGGATTAGACCATTGGGTAAGATGGGAGCAGTCTTCCAGCTATTGTACTCTGTGGGGTGCAACTTTGGGGCAAGTCCAATCCTGTGGAATGCAACCTGACAATTGTAAGAATTCTGCAATCTTTTCTAGGGAAATCATCACAGCCGTTTTGTCTGCTCAGGAGCCAGGGTCCATCTGTCGATTTTACTTGCTGACAGAAGGCTCCTTAGCTCTATGGGAAGGGTGATTGCTCAGTGATAGAGAACTTGTTTTGCATACAGATGGTCCCAATCCCTGACATCTCCAGAAAGGGCTGGGAAAGATTCCCTGTTTGAAACCATGGAGAGCCACGGCCAGTCATTGTGTAAACAAGGCTGATCTAGTTTTCTAAATTTATTGCCAGCAACTTGCTTACATATTCCCTGGTGAAATTGGATCCACTGTTTGAGAACTGCCATGTGAAGCTATTGCCCCATTTTGCCCCTTGTGCCCCATAATTCACCCCAAATGGTGTGCACAGCACTTTGCCTCTAGTGAGAACTTATCTCAAGGCACAGGACTCTTCAGCTTTCACCTCACACATCCGGAGGACACACAAGCTGTTTTGAACTACTCAACTCAACTCAAACTCAAAAGCAGTCACTGCTGTAAGTGGCAGCATGGCACGGTGTCCACGCCAGAGTGGACCCCCAAGGTTTGCTTGAGCTGCCAGGAGGACCCAATCCTTTCACCATTACACAGAGAAATAGGAACCTAATCCTTGCACTGCTACACGGCGCAATCCAGTTGTTACAGCTGTGTTATGTTGGATCAGGAGTGGCCCCTCTTGGTGAACTGGGACCTCAGCAGCTTCCCTAAAGCACTGACTCATGATGCTTGCACTGGTAAGAATCCTACATTTAGTACCCACCTGTAGGCAAGAGATGTTCCTGCATCATTGCTGCTGAACAGTCCATTGATGCTAAGTGTTCGGCACGTAAGAGGTAGGAAGAAGAACTGAATCCAAGTTCCCTTCTCCCTTCACAGCTCATAGCATCAATTCTTTGTTCAGTGAGGGAGCATCATCGTCAATATTGTGTGAGAACACCTCTGGACCAGGGCTGTGAGTCTATCTGAGTCTATTTTGATGTACATACTAGTTAGTCTTGTTTGTATGACACACAAACATACCCCAAATCTAGTTAAAGATGAAAATATTTGAGTGCCCCTCTCCTAGAAAAAAGAGGAGCCTGGTCCCCTCTCCTAGAAAAAAGAGGAGCCTGGTCCCCTTCCTCTGAATGTATTACATCTCTATCCACATCCAGTGATTACATTTTAGGTGTCTCTTAACAACATTTACAAAGGCCGTTTGAAGCCTAGTTGTGGCTTTAATAAGTTTCAATGAACCCCCCCCCCCAAAAAAAAAAAATATCTGCCTTTTGTGGTTAAATGTCAACACCCATCCTCTGAAAAACACTGTCTATGGAAGGCAAAATATTTATTAAATGAAACTCAGCTACATGTCCCCATCTATCGTCCGTAGCTGGAGTACCATATAATTAGAAAGACAGATATCAGTATGGCGCAAGAAACACTTCAGTAGGGAAGTTAATTGATTCCAATAATGACATTTGACACAATCACACAGATGCCATGACACCGAGGACACTGGCCCCAGGGCAGATCAGTTGCAGAAGTCTGGTGGCATCCATAGAAGAGGCTGTGCTTGACTCACTGCATCCCTTGCATTTATCCACTTCACTGGAGTCTAGGTGGACACCTTGATTATACATTTTGATTATAACCATCTTGATATAGTTAGTTCTCCCTTACTGAATTGGGGGCAACTTGGCTTGAAATTAAAAGTACTAGACCTAAATTCAAAATGACTGTTTAGGACCTGGGTGGCAGTGGTAGTTAAATAGACCCAGTTGTTTGGGGTTCACACCTTGCATTCAGTGGTGTGTCTGTCTTCTCCTGTGGTTAGAGCCATTCTTGTTGTTGAGGGTTAGCATGAGAAGTCATTGTGCAACTGGCAGTGTACATGTTTCACCACCATGGCTAATAATTGGGTCTGTTCTAAGCAGATGGCACCAGAGCAGGTAATTCATGAATCAGGTTTAAGATCTCAGAAGTGTAGCAATGTAATTCAATATTTTGCTGTTAACGGACAAGCCAGCTTCATTCCAAGCAACAAAACCCACTATTTTTATCGTTCCATCCAAAGATGGAAAGAGGTTGGGAAGAACTCAAGCAAAATATAGCCTTTAGGCTACAGTCCTCAAAACCACTCACTCTGGAATAGTTCCATTGACCTTATTAGTGATAACTTTATGGAGCAAGAAGCCTTGAGGAGCACACCACATTAATGACTGGCAGCTGGATAATCTGGCTGCTTCGGAGATGCTCATTAAGAGCTTTTGTCTCCCTGCTTCTTCTTGTTAGTCTTCTCAATCATGGTCTCCACAATCATGGCGGTTTCTTCGTACGTCTGAATTTTGTCGTCCGAGAATTTCTCGATGGATTCCACCACTTCCACTTTCTCGTAACTCACGGTGCTTGGTGGGCTCAGCTCCTTGAAAGAGAGGCTACCTGCCCTGCCATACTCCTTGCCTATGTATACGCCAGCTTCAGTTCGGTCACTCGGACCCATTGGGGTCATTGGCCCATGTTCCTCGATCCCCGGCTGTTTTGCTGGCTCTTCGTGTTTCCCTTCAGGCTTCCCCCACTGTTCAAAGACATCTTCCTTTGCTTTGTCTTCTTCTGGTTTATACTCATATTTCGGGTCTTCCGGCATCTTGGGCCCCTCTTGTGTTTCTTGGGCTTTGAGTTCACCTTTATCGCTCTCAAGAGGTTCTGGTAGCTCTGATATTGGTTCTGCAACACCTCCACTGGGCATCGTACCTTCGCTGTCAGAGACAGTGATTCCACCTCCAGAAGGGATGGGTGAAGAGTAGAAGCAGGGGTCATCATAACTCCCCTCTCCGGTGACAAGTACATACCGCCCTTTAGTATAGAAGTCGCTTTTGGGTTCTGGTCTCTGGTAGCATCTGATCCTCTCTCTCACTATGTTGCACAGTTTATCAAAAGCTTTGCTTATCTGTGCTCCATCAGGCACATCCTCTGCAGCCCTCTCTTGCTCCACGTCTTCAACTTCATCCTGTCTGTGTTCACGTGTGATCATTAATCCCTCATGCTTGAAATCCAGCTGATCATGATCAAGGCCTTCCAAAGGCCGGTCATACATTTTTTCCGATGGAGCACCATTGGCAAGGTCTTTAGCAGTGATCTCCTTCCTCCTTGAGATCTTCTTCGGCAGACTTCTTTGTCTGGTCTTTGCACTGGTGATGTCTTGAGCAACCAACGTAATGTCTGTGGAGAAGGGGAAAGGAGGGGAAACGGACTTAGCCATTGTGTGAGATCCAACAGAAGATAATAATAATAATTTATTATTTATACCCTGCCCATCTGGCTGGGTTTCCCTAGCCACTCTGGATGGCTCCCAACAGAATATTAAAAACACGATAAAACATCAGACATGAAAAACTTCCCTAAACAGGGCTGCTTTCAGATGTCTTCTAAAAGTCAGATAGTTGTTTATTTCCTTGACATCTGATGGGAGGGTGTTCCACAAGACAGGCTACTACTACTGAAAAGGTCCTCTGCTTGGTTCCCTGTAACCTCATTACGCGCATTGAGGGAACCGCCAGAAGGCCCTCGGAGCTGGACTTCAGTGTCTGGGCTGAACAATGGGGGTGGAGACGCTCCTTCAGATATACTGGCCTGAGGCCGTAATAATTTTCAGTCGTCATTTCAAATAGCAAAAGCATTCATTGCACTATACATAAATATGCATCTTCCTACTTACATAAAAATCCAAGGCAATTGTCATGCTCAGCAGTTTGTTTAATGAATGTGCAGTGAGGGGGTAGAGATTTGGGGAACTGTGAGAGGGTAACTCCATTAAATAGGTTTGCCCTGACTTTGGAAATTATAGGAACAGAACCACCCAAACTGTATAGAAATTTAGTCATGTATGTGACTACAGCGGCAGGAATGTTACTTGCCCAAAAATGGAAAGAAGAAGAAGTCCCAGAAAAAAGAAGAGTGGACACAAAATATGCAGAAATGATGAAACTTACCAAAAAAAATAAGAAATCAAGATAACACACTTTTTATATAAAAAAATGGAAGTGGTTTTATGGAATATTTACAAATAAACTGTGAACAGATAGGAACATTGGCAGGATTATTGTGATAGCCTGCAGTTATATAAGAGTATATATTTAAAGTAGATGAATAAATGGGCAAGGAAGGGCCGCAACTTTACAGCAGTGAAAAGGTATTGGCTTAGGCATTGGATCTCTAAAACAAGTGGGTTTATTCACCAGTAGGTGGAGCCTGTTGATGCTAATCCAACTATAGGCTCTCCCCTGATGTCACCGAGGGTCGTGCCATGGCCTCCTGCCAAGCAGGCATCGGACAGAATACACGACCGCCAGATTCCTTTAACGGAATACCCAAAAATTGAAGGCATAGGCGATGGCCACACCTAGCACTTCGACACACCACAACACATTATTCCAATGCCTAACCTACCCACCAATACCACGAAAGTTGTGACGATTGCTATGAGGTAGGCGAAAAAACCAAAAAGCCTAATGCCAAATGGAAAAACTCCTACCAGGCCCCCTGGGCAACCAGGGCGACCAACCTAAGGTCCATAGCAAGGCCAATAACCTAAGCCCTAACTCAAAGGGAGTGGAGGGTGGGTGACTCGCGGCAAGACGATGAAGAATGAGGCCAGGGAGAGGCTGGCGCCGCAGCAAAAGGCTGCTGAACATGCCCCCTCTTTGGCACCTGGTTGGATGCCTTCCGAGGGGCGTGGGTGCCAGCCAGGTGAGGTGGAGGCAGGGGGCTAACGCCTCCTGCTAGGGGCGGTGCTCAGGCTCCCACCCACAACCACTCCCCTCTCTTCCAGGGAGGAGAGTCTTTATATAAGAGTATATATTTAAAGTAGATGAATAAATGAGTAAATTACGTTAATCTGGATATGTTGAAGATATTAAAAACAAATTTTAAAAACCGCAGAAAGAGGGGAAAGGAAGTTGAGTTTTGAAATGTTAAAATGATTTTAAAATTATTGAAATGTATAAAACTGAAAATCTTAAATAAATCTTAAATAATAATAATAGGCTTGCCCTGAAAGGCACCTGAATCTAATTCCTTCCCCATCCTAGCCTTAGGTCATTACCTTTCCTTCCAAGAGCTGTGGTCTGTGTGGTTTTGTAGCTTTGTGTAAATAGTGTCACGGGGGTTCCAACAATGGCAGAATTCAACCTGGAACAGAGGGAAACGAGTTACAATAAATGCCTTGTGAAATAATGCATTGAAAAAGAATGAAGGCTATGCAAATCAAACAAAACAAGTACAACATCTGCATAATTATGGATCTTTATTTCTCTGCATAATGTATGGGCATCTTCCAAATAAGATATTTTTATTCTTTTGTGTTGCCTCAAGCTGAATACATGGAGAGTATTATGACATCACATTCTCCAATGCCCACTTCCCTGAGCACCTTGCTGGCTAGAATTATTAGAAACAGAGGCGGATGCTTTCATCACAGCAATATTTCACGAGTTACAGAAGCAGTCCTGCTTATTTTAGGGTTGCCACCATGTCCTCTTTTCCCCAGACACATCCTCTTTTTCATGGGTATGTAAAATTAGAGTTTCGGCATAGCAATCCAAAGTTGAAAGTAGAAATCCGCAAATGTGTCCTCTTTTTTTCTCTTCAAAATATGGCAACCCTCACTTATTTTGAATAGATCTCATGGATTACCATCCTGCACACAGAAGTTGACTGCACACCTGAGGGAAGCAGACTCACTTGAGTCTGTGGATGTGTTAATGGTAAAGCACATGGGATGCGGGTGGCGCTGTGGTCTAAATCACTGAGCCTCTTGGGCTTGCCGATCAGAAGGTTTGCGGTTTGAATCCCCACGACGGGGTGAGCTCCCGTTGCTCGGTCCCAGCTCCTGCCAACCTAGCAGTTCAAAAGCACGCCAGTGCAAGTAGATATATAGGTAAGGTAAATGGCGTTTCTGTGCACTCTGGTCTCTGTCACTGTGTTCCATTGCGCCAGAAGCGGTTTAGTCATGCTGGCCACATGACCCAGAAAGCTGTCTGTGGACAAATGCCAGATCCCTCGGCCTGAAAGGGAGATAAGTACCACAATAGTTGTCTTTGACTGGACTTAACCATCCAGGGGTCCTTTACCTTTTACCCAGCGCCTGCCAACCTAGCAGTTCGAAAGCATGTCAAAGTGCAAGTAGATAAATAGGTACCACTCCAGTGGGAAGGTAAATGGTGTTTCCGTGCGCTACTCTAGTTCGCCAGAAGCAGCTTAGTCATGCTGGCCACATGACCCGGAAGCTGTATGCCGGCTCCCTCAGCCAGTAAAGTGAGATGAGCGCTGAAACTCCAGAGTCGTCCACAACTGGACAGTCAGGGGTCCCTCTACCTTTTAAGCACATGCTACATGTAGCTCTGCCCATTGCTCTTTGCATCATCTCTATGAGGCAGCCGCCTAACACTGCCTAATAGCAGGACCGGTTCTGCTTTGGTGTTAATATTAACCCAGGTACCACCAATTTCATAGGAAACTTCAAATGTCGTTTTTGGTTTGTTGGTTGGTTTGAAAGAGGCTTCTTAAAGACACAGCAATACACTGAACCCATGAACATCTCCAGCGCCCCCCCCCCCCCCAAATCTCTCACCTGCTTTCTTCATTTTCAATAATACGTTTGTAGCGCTCAAGTTCACTCTCCAGAGACTGCTTATAAATGGAGAGCTGGCGGCAGTCGCTGGTGTATTTTTCCAAGGTCCTCTCAGCATCTTCAATGCCCTTTCTCAGAGTGTCGATCTGCTCATTGTACAACTGAATCTCATCGTCATAGCTTTCCTGGGTATTTTTAATAGCCTGTTCCAGCATTGTTGTCTGTTTTAAAAAAAATATCGAAATGAAAGAGAGGACTTTGAGCATTTATCCCCTGGAAAACTTTGCACTGGTACCCTCTCAGCTGGTCACTGTCGGCCTGTTTCAGTCATAAGTTCACTGACTTTAAGCCAGGGGCTGTGCTTTGCCTATTTACACTAGACAGGTTATGTTTGAGTTTCGTTGCAAAACTTTGCCACTTGTCGTTCTGATGAAAACACGGCTAACAAAGCAAACTCTAGAACACAGTGATTTGACCTGACTGCAAAAACTAAAGTTAATTTCAGAGACCCGGACAGGTGAGGAAGCAAGCATTTTGCAGATTAGGTTACGTGACAATCTGGTGAAGCAAAAATCCTTCGCCAAAAAGCGTTTTTGTGGAATATAAATTTGCCACCAGGTGGCGATCAATCACTTGAAAAGCAAAGACTTTGCCTGATGTGAACACATTTTATTCCTTTCTTATTGCTCCAAGAACACATTATTATTATTATTATTATTATTATTATTATTATTATTATTATTATTATTATTTAAAAAGGTTCTATGGGCACCACTCAGGTAGCCTTGAAGAGTACATTATAGATGAAATCACCTTTAATTTCACTTTAAGGTGTACCTCCTTAAAACCTTGGAATATGTTTTCAAACACCAGACTTGGAGAGCTGGATGAGGCTGGGTACCCCCCCAAAAAAAACACCCTCCACAAACGAAAAACAAAGGACCCTCATAGCTCATAAGAACATAAGAACAGTCTTGCCAAATCAGGCCAGTGGCCCACCTAGCCTGACTTTTGGTTTTCATAGTTGTCAACCGGATGCCAATGAGGAGACCACAAGTGGGAGCACAATCACATGTGATTCCCCCAAAACTGGTGTACGAAAAGCATGATGGAGGCAGAGCACAGCCATCTTAGCAAAAAGCCACTGATAGCCCTATCAATTTGTTTAACCTCTTTTCAAGCCATTCAAGTTAGTGGCCATCATTTATTTTTGATCTACCGTATTTTTCGCTCCATAAGTCACACCTGACCATAAGACACACCTAGTTTTTAGAGGGGGAATGCAAGAAAAAAAATATTCTTTAAAGGGAGCGCTGAGCAGAGCCTGTACGCATCCCAGGCTCTGCTCAGTGCTCCATTTCATGAGTCGCGTGGAGCTCTGTGCAGCTCTTTAAAGGGCTGCCCTTCTTCCTCCTCGGGGAAAAGCCCCCAAGAGCCGCACACACGCTCCACGCAGCTCTTTAAAGGGAGTGCGGCTCTTGGGGGCTTTTTCGGGAGGTGGGGGAAGGGACTGACATGGCCCGTCAGTCCCTCCTCAGGGAAAAGCCCACAAGCGCCACACACACGCTCCACGCGGCTTGTGAAAGGGAGTACTGAGAAGAGCTTCCCGCCTGCATTCACTCCATAACACACACACACATTTCCCCTCACTTTTTAGGAGGGGGGAGTGCGTCTTATAGAGTGAAAAATATGGTATTTCCCAACAATCCCTAGCATGGCATTTGCCTTTTTCGCAGCTGCTGCACCCTGAGGAAGTATATTCATCGGACTATACAATATGACCCTCGAGACTCACTGCTGGTCAGCATAGCTGTCAACTTTTCCCTTTTCTTGTGAGGAATCCTATTTGGAATAAGGGACTTCCCCTTTAAAAAAGGGAAACGTTGACAGCTATGCTGGTCAGTCCCCACCAATTCAGACTCTGTGACTGTATGTATGTGTGAAATGAGGGGGTGTGGGGTGTGAAATGAGGGGTGTCTGGGGTTTTTTTGCATCACTTTACACTTGCTTACATTGAATTGTCTTTTGCATTTTATTACCTGCTCACCAAGTTTGGAGAGAACAATTTGGAGCTCCTTGCAATTCAGTACCTCTTTGTTTTGAATGTCACGAACAATTTGGTATCATCAGCAAACCTGGCTGCCTCACTGCTCATTGCTAACCCTAGATCATTTATGAGCAAGTTAAGAAGCAAGGGTCTCAGGACAGATACTTGGGGGACTCCAGTTTTTACATCCCTCCAGTGGGAGAACTGGGTTAAATCCAGTTGCCCTGATAGTGAACCACTTGTAGGTTTTCCTTCCTTGCACATATATGTATGTGTGGCAACAAATGCATATGTTTGACTGGATATGAATGCATGAGCTAACTAAATGAGTTAACTTTTTAATATACAGTGGTACCTCGGGTTAAGTACTTAATTCGTTCCGGAGGTTCATACTTAACCTGAAACTGTTCTTAACCTGAAGCACCACTTTAGCTAATGGGGCCTCCTGCTGCCGCTGCGCCGCCAGAGCACAATTTCTGTTCTCATCCTGAAGCAAAGTTCTTAACCTGAAGCAATATTTCTGGGTTAACGGAGTCTGTAACCTGAAGCGTATGCAACCCGAGGTACCACTGTACTCTCTAAACACTCACACTCACTGGCTACATTCGATTGAATAAAAGCTACTGCATATCAACCTATGCAAGTTGTGTTTCCTTTTTATAGGATAAAGATAACTGAACAAACTTAGTTGCATTACGTTCTTCATTAAATTATGTTTCCATTGATATATAATTTTATGGTATTACTCCAAAAAGAAGTGGTGTTGTGAGCCATCAAACCTCAGAAACACACTTTTCCCAGAAGGTTTCCACAATTTTGGCCACTAGTGTAGTGCTTCAAAGTGTTGAAAGCATTTCACATTAAAGCTGGGCTGAATACGCCCCCCCCCCCCATTTTGCAGGATCATTTATCTGCTGAGAAAGTGGGGAGGAGGATGAAAGGAATAATGTATCACTTGACATGATAATTTTCCCCTGACCCCGTATTAGCTATTGACTTTGGTAGATTGTTCCACTGGGGCCTTGACTAAAGATACTGAACTCATTCATCCACACTGTGGACCAAGTACAGTTCTGAACAAGCGCACTCCTGACAGAGGCTGGAGAAGTTAAAATTTTATTATACCTCCCATCTCTCTTTGATGAGAATGTCACCGGGCTTTGGGTCAAAAAATCTTCCTGGAAAAATCCTGTGAATTTAGCTCTTTAACTCTTGCCTGTGATGGCAACTGTGTTAAAATGTCAAACACAACCAAACTGTCAGCTTGCAAACTGATGCAGAATTATCCTAGATGGTGTGCAAATTATTGGCTTGAATCAAAGCTAGCTTGGGGGCGGGGGAATGCATGAAAACACAGTATTTCATAAGAAACCACAGGATAGACATGGTTTGTTGTGGCTAACAGCATGTGTACACAGGTTCCCAAAACAGTTTTGGAGCATATTGGATGCAGAGTAAACAGGAGTGTGTAGGTAAAAAGGTAAAGGACTCCTGGACAGTTAAGTCCAGTAGAAAGCGACTATGGGGTGCGGCGCTCATCTTGCTTTCAGGCCGAGGGATCCGGCGTTTGTCCACAAACAGCTTTCCAGGTCATGTGGCCAGCATCACTAAACTGCTTCTGGCACAACAGAACACCGTAATGGAAGCCAGAGTGCACTAAAACGGCATTTTCCTTCCTGCCATAGTGGTACCTATTTATCTACTTGCACTGGTATGCTTTCGAACTGCTAGGTTGGCAGAAGCTGGGACAGAGCAAAGGGAGCTCACCCCATTGTGGGGATTTGAACCGCCGACCTTCTGATCTGCAAGCCCAAGAGGCTCAGTGGTTTAAACAGGAGTGTGTACACAGGCCTAAAACAACTGTATTTTTCGGGGGAAGTACCTCAGTCTGCAGTTTCATTTTCTGAGCCTGGAGCTGGCATAGGATGCTCTTGTATTCTTCTAACTGGCTTTGAAGAATCGGTATCCTCCTCTCAGTTATCAGCTTCTCCTAAGATGAAAGCAGAAAGAGGGAGGGTTGCGCGGGGGGAATCAGATTGTGTGCAAGTAGCACCGAAAATCTGATTATGCATGGAAAGGGACATGAAAAAAGCACAACTAGGCCAAGTGCTTCCAGCAGGAATGCTATCAAAGTCATGCAGTTTTCAGAAATTGCACTTGATTTGAAGGGATACACATTGTGGTGAAATGATGAATAGCAAAAGACCATTAATGTACAAGCAAGAAATATTGACAGGATTTCAAAGGGCAGCTCTTGGAAAGTGAAACAGAACTAGGTTGATTTCACGGAAATACATATTTAGATGCACGGAACTGCATTATTTCCAGTCATTTGTATCCATCCCTTGGGAAACCTAGGAGGGATATTTGACTGATTGACAATGTCTTGGGGAAAAAAGAAAAAGAAAAAAGAAAATGCCACAACTCCTCCTTCGCTGCTACTCACTTGCAGTGATTTGAGTGCTGGACAGACTGACCTGGGAGACAGGGGTTCTGGTCCCCACACAGCCATGAAACTCACAGGGTGGCCTGGACCAGTCACTGTCTCTCAGCCTAACCTACCTCACAAGGTTGCTGTGAGGATGAAGCAGAAAGAGGGAGAACCACATGCACCATCTTGAACTCCTTGGAGAAAAGGGGGAATACAAATAAATAAGCCAAAAATTCCTTCCCTGTGGCAGATGGGTCACTCAGCATAAGAGAGGCCTCATAATTTGAGCAAGGGCGTTCACATATCTGAGAACCCTTGCTTCAGATAATTGATCCATCCCTACAAGAAGTTGTTTGGCTATGATCTCCAACATTCTGTCATGGCGAACGTCAGGGGTGGCGAACGTCCCTTCAGACTCATAAGGTGGAAGGCAGAGAGGCCAACAGTAGATGAAGCCAAGTAATGCAAGCTTTTGGCCTTTCCAAGCTTGCCATTTGCCATTTCCGTCTTGTCGTTCTTTTGAATTTGAATTTGATTTTTTTGCATGCCGCCACACAACGTTGCCATTATGCAGCTCGTGTTTCAGAATAGTGTACACACGCACCACTTCTTCTTCTTCTACCACAAAAAAATCCAACTTTTGTAAATGATCCAGACGGATCCCCAATATGTTCATAGGTGTGGCATGTGGATTGCATCAACCTGATTTTTGTATGGAAAAGCTGGTGGGTGTGGTTTGGGAGACATTGGTTGTGTGTCACTTCCTCAAAATGGTGGAAGGAGAAGTGGAGCTAGCTGCTCTGGCACCTGGGGGCGTGGCTAGCCACCCTGTGGGGTGGGGCTAGTGTCCCGGGGGTGCCGCCCATGACAAGTGTCCCAGGGGGGTGGGGCAGCAATGTCACCCCCCCAGGGATGACACCTGTGGTGGACCGCCCCCACCACACACCCTTTCTCCGCCACTGGGTGGAAGCTGTCCGTTTGCAAGCTCAACTCAGAGGGGAGATGAGGGCAGGGAGAGACGATAACGCTGAGATCAAAGCACAGCAATATACATATACAATATTTTAACAAACCAGAAGCTTTTCTTTTAGGTATTGTAGGACCAGAGATCCTGAAGGAGCAGACAAAACTATTTATGTACGCGACCACGGCTACATGGACTCTCTTAGCGCAGAAATGGAAAGATGGTACAACTCCGACTAAAGAAGAATGGCAGACAGAATTGATGAATTATGCCGAGATGGCAAAATGTACAGGATGAGAAACCAGGAAGAGGAGGTCGTTAATAAAGAATGGGGAAAGTCTATAATTTGTTTGAAAATGCTATTGTAAACAATTGCATACATTGTTAGGGTTGACGGAAAACTTGTAGTGAAAATTTGAGCTCTGGGTTGACAAAGGATTTATAAAAACAGAGTTATGAAAGAGATGCAGAAGGGAAAATCATTACATTAAGATCCACAACTGGGGGTGGGGGAGTCAAAAGGGATTATATGTTGATGTATTTAATTCATTATTTTATGTAAAACAGAAAATGCAAAAATAAAATTTATTTTAAAAAGAACAGCAATATACTGCTGTGCAATGGTTGCCTGCCAAGAATACCCATGTATTCTTCACCACGTTGCTTCACCAATCCTCAATCACTCCATTTTGCTTTTACCCTTTTACTACTATTTGAAAATTGGATCCTTCACCACAAACATTGTAGATGAAATAAAACACTTACCTCGCTGGCTCCAGCTGTGATGGTGGATACGCGAGGAGTCGTTTGCATGATTTGCTGTAAAATACTGACGTAGGTCTGTATTTCCATGAGGTTCTGTGGCAGAGCAAAATGATTTACGTTTGAAAGAATCAAAGGCAGGATCTCCATTCGAGGGACTCCCCTCTCAACTCAATCCCCCCCCCCCCCGTGTGTAGATCCATCCTAGGTAAATAAGGAATTGTTCTAGACAAGTGAGACCTGCAACAAAACATTGCACTGTGGAATACCTCCTGTTCAGAGATCCATCCTTCTGGTTTTCTACTCCCCTCCTTCAACAGTCATCTTGCTTTCTTTGGCCACTGACCATTCATAGTCCCCATTGGCTTGTTTTGGGGTCCCCCCACTAGGATTTCTTCCCCAAGATTTTCTGTTCATAGCCACAGCTCTGTAGCACCAGAAGGTAGATCAACTTCCACTATATCATCCCACTATGGCTTTTAATCTGCTATGAAGGTGCCAAAGGGGGAAGAAAATGGGAGATGGAACTTTGTTCATTGGCTGAAGGTCCCTTGTGAGCCAGAGGTCAAGAGCCTACTCTCTGTTGTCTACACTTCTAGGCAAGCAAAGAAAACTAAGAAGAAATCAAAGCTCCCCTGTTGGTTCACAGAAATTACCTTTTTGTATCTGTCCTTTGCAGCATTAACATCATCCTGCAAGAACTGTGATTCAATCTGTAGTTCCAGATTACACAACAAAGCTTCATCGGCTTCCTGTAATAAAAGCATTTCTTTTTGTTATTTTGACTTTACCGACACGTTCTGTATTTTGTATATTTATATTTCCCGTGTTCCCTGTTTTAATGTTTTGAATGTTTGCTGTGAACCGCTTTGGGCACAGTTGTGTGTAAGTAAAATCAACCCATCAATGACTGTTCCAGTTTTACACATGCACAGCCAATCACATACAGCAAACATTGGCCCAAGATGTGCTATCTGCCTCAAATGCTCAGCTGCCAGTGGTCAGACAGAACCACCATATTTAGGGGTTGAAAAACAGTGACATTCCTGGCAAGGACATGTGATGGGGAGCCATTCAAAGAGAACTGCTTTTGTGACATGGCCCAATAAACTAATCCAAAGCGTCTGCTGTGCTGTTCAAAAATGTGTAGATGCTTGCTCTTTCCATTATATCATGGAATGCAGAACTGGCCAGGTCTGCTGATGTGCCAGGAATGATAAAGATAAAAACTTAGCATGGGCTTTTGCTCTGGGCCTTGTTATCTGCACTGTGAGCAAATGAGATTAATACAGACCACAACCAGAACATTCTAAGCCAGCGACCAGCCATTTGCTCAACACTTCTGCATTCTTTTCTATGACTTTTTGAGATATGAATCAGCAGCAAAACACTGAGCTCATCAGCCCACTGGCACTATATGAACATCTATATGAAGCTGCTGGGAGAGATCATCAGGGGGTTTGGGCTGGGTGTTCATCAGTATGTGGATGATACCCAGCTCTACCTTTATTTTAAATCAGAACCAGTGAAGGTGGTGAAGGTCCTGTCTGGAGGCGGTTGGAGGATGGATGGTGGCTAACACATTAAGGTTGAATCCTGACAAGACAGAAGTACTGTTTTTGAAAACAGGGAGCAGACAGGTGTAGAGGACTCCCTGGTCCTGAATGGGGTAACTGCCCCTGTAGGACCAGGTGTGCAACCTAGGAGTCATTTTGGACTCACAGCTGTCCATGGAGGCACAGGTCAATTCTGTGTCCAGGGCAGCTGTCTACCAGCTCCATCTGGTATGCAGGCTGAGACCCTACCTGCCCACAGACTGTCTCGTCAGAGTGGTGCATGCTTTGCTTATCTCCCGCTTGGACTACTGCAATGTGCTCTATGTGGGGCTACCTTTGAAGGTGACCCAGAAACTGCCATTAATCCAGAATGCGGCAGCTAGACTGGTGGTTGGGAGTGTCCGCCGAGACCATATAACACTGGTCCTGAAAGACCTACATTGGCTCCCAGTACATTTCCAAGCACAATTCAAAGTGTTGGTGCTGACCTTTAAAGCCCTAAATGGCCTCGGTCCTGTATACCTGAAGGAGCGTCTCCACCCCCATCATTCAGCTTTGAGGTCCAGCTTTGAGGGCCTTTGGGCGGTTCCCTCCCTGTTTCTTCTCATGAACCAACACCCTTTACAGCAAAATAAAGCCACATACAGAGCAACAGCATCTCTGATAGTAGCTTCAGCTGTAGCCACATAGCGAAACTCATTCTAGACCCACCGATCTAGCCGCATGCATCTTGTGATGTGGATCAGAATGCAAGCACTCACATATATTTGGATTCAGTGCTTGTGATTTGTGGTGCAGGCGCATCAAGGTGATCCCAAAACAAGGGCTGGGTAACCATCAGACCAAAACAGATGCTTGAGATAAAAGAGGCCATAATTTCATTGGTTGCAGTGAGGTAAGTAGGCTTGGCATTGCATTAGAGCATAGGTCTGTTTTCTGTTTCGAACCTAGGTGTTCTGTTTGGGGGGGGGGGACGCATCCAAGCACACCTACAGAGGAATGACTTTGAGAGTTGACCAGCAGAGAGGACCCAGTGTGGTGAGGGCCATGTGCTGGCAACCTGAGATATACGACAGCAGGCTCGGCCCCACCTGCCCAAGCTGTGGCCAAGTGCTGGTGCATTAGCTCAGAACCCCATAAGGGTATCCTACTTGTGAGGAGAACCAGAGCTTACAGTGTTAATAGCTCAGAGTGCATCCTGCCCACTGGGGGGTAGTCTCACATACGAGGATTGTTCTTTGTTATGTGAGACAGAACACTTTTGTTTTGTGCTCCGAGGGAGTCAATCATGCCTCCTGGGTGATTTATTTCTCTGCTGTAAATAAACCGCTTCTTAGATTAGAAAGAAGCTGTGTATGGACTGTTATTTCTACACCCACACAAGGCACACACCGCTGTTTGCGATACTCTGCTTGAAGCTGGGAAAAGTCCAGAGGCATAGGGAAGCCTGCCGGATGTTTGAATCTCACACTACTCAACCTCACCTCACAACCAAGAGCCAATCAAGAAGAGTCAAAGTGTACTCCGGCCATGAGAAACCAGAGACCACGTAAAGCTTCAGGGAAAGACTTTAAACCAAGTGAGGGTTGCTGGGGAAGTCTGCTCACCCCTCTTAGTGTGGCAGCATTGCAGGGCATCAGAGGCTTCACTGGGGCCCCAACGAGAGAACTGGAACAGCAGTGCCCTCCCTGATAGGCGGTGAGGGCTTAAGCCCCCTCCACCTATCAAAGCCTGCACCCTGCTTTGGCAAATGGGGATGCAGTCTGGGGATGTGGGCTGTGCCCAGGGGGCTTCCCTCAGATCCGCCTCTTGCCCCATTTAAGCTGCCCACACCTGGGGAACTACCTGTTCGTTCCTTCGCCGGGTTTCCCCACCCACCCACCTTCAGTTTAAGCTGATAGTCAATGACTTTGCTGTCGGTCACCACTCTCTATGGGGCCGGATAGGAATTTGCCCACCAGGCGAACTGGCACCGACCCAGTGGTTTTGCCTACCTCATGGCAATCGTCACAACTGGTTGGGCATTGGGGCACTGCTTTGTTTTGGATGGAGAGAAGGTTGTAGTCTCTGCCTGCCCCTCCTAACACTGGGGTATCCCCTTAAAGGGATTCAGGGGGAGTGGCCAAGTCCACATGCCCTGGCGGGGCCAGGACCAAAGGCACTCCCCTAGACAGCAGTCCCTGCGGGGGTCACCCTATTTGATGTAAGACTTCAGAACTGGATTGACCACGCGTCACTTCTGGCTGGCAGGCCAGAAGTGTTTAGATTGCCCCATGCCCAAGCCAAACCTCTTTCGTCTGTATTCAATAAAGCTGTGGCCTGTTTTGATCCCAAAACCAGTCTTATTGGTCTGTTATTTGCATGAGTTGAGATATGGGGAGCCAAACGCCTGGTCCTGCAAGCTCATCGAGGGAAACAAAGGCCTAGTTTGGTGAACATCAAGACCCTTTTAAGGCTGATGCTCCATCTTCTCCCCAAGATCCTACAAGGCGAAAACAAGAGCAAGCAAGGTCTTGCAAGATTCAGGGGGAGTCTGGGTCTCCCTTGTCACTGTAGCCAGCTGTGCCACCCCATACATTGATCCTTGCTGTGCAGGAGTGCACAGACCTGTGAGAAGTTGAGCATGACTAGAGTAGATTGGCCCATGAGTCTCTCCCCCTCCCCCAACCCTTTGCATTATTGTTTCTGTGCAATACTTTCCCCAGACTCCTAGTCCTAGAAGGTGATTTCAGCAAGTGATTAATCAGCATTCTTTCCCATAAGTGGTAGATACAAGACAGGAACCTGACAGGTTTGCAGAGCTGTTGATTAATGCTTGGTTTCATTGGCAAGTCCTGATTTCTGAATCTACTCAGGTACATCCCTCGGGATACTGGTTCCAGTCCACATTCTCAGAAAAAAACTAGCCAAGCAAAACACTTTCAGCTCTTCTGTGGACAATCCGCTGCAACCTCTGGTCTTCAAAGTCTTAATACACCAGTCTAAAGGTGATGGATGTGATTAAATGGTGTCTCATTGCATGCGGTGTAGCCAATTACCGTATTTTTCCCTCTATAACCCGCAGATTTTTTCTCCTAAAAAGGAAGGGGAAATGTCTGTGCGTGTTATAGAGCGAATGTGTGGTCCCTGGAGCCGAAAAAGCAGGCAAAAATCAAATCGCGCGTCTCCTAGAAGGGAAACTTGAAAAGAGGAAGTGGCTGCTTTCCTGCATTCTGCCTCAGGGTCTTACTGCCCACCCTCCTCTGTTTCGTTGCTGTGTTTGCTCAAACGGAACAAAGAGCAGGGAAAGCCCCTCCCCTCCAGGCAAGCAGAGGGGAATTCCTCTCTGTGCTCTGGTGCTGCTGGGGGAGAGAGAGGGGGGAGGGGGAGGGAGAGGGAGAGAGAGATATGGCTGGCTTGGGTGGGGGGAAACTTTTGCCTTTCTTTCCTCCCTCCGTTAAATCCCTCTCCTGCATTCTTAGCCACCTGCTTCTCTGCACACCCCTCTCATGTCCCTTCTTTGTTTTTCCTTCGCTCCCAACTTAAAATGTGGTTACAAAGCATAGATCCACATGGATCCTCAGGATCTTTGCATTAAAAGGTAAAGGTACCCCTGCCCGTACGGGCCAGTCTTGACAGACTCTGGGGTTGTGCGCCCATCTCACTCAAGAGGCCAGGGGCCAGCGCTGTCCGAAGACACTTCCGGGTAACGTGGCCAGCGTGACAAAGCTGCATCTGGCGAGCCAGAGCCGCACACGGAAACGCCGTTTACCTTCCCGCTGGTAAGCGGTCCCTATTTATCTACTTGCACCCGGAGGTGCTTTCGAACTGCTAGGTTGGCAGGCGCTGGGACCGAGCAGCGGGAGCGCACCCCACCGCAGGGATTCGAACCGCCGACCTTTCGATCGGCAAGTCCTAGGCGCTGAGGCTTTAACCCACAGCGCCACCTGCGTCCCTCATCTTTGCATTGGGTCACCCCAAATTCACCATCAGATCACATAGCATGTCCATGGCTACAGCCTGCCCCCCCAAAATCACGCACCCACTGTTGCCTGGGGCTCTAATGGTGCAAAAACGTGGTTAAAAAGCATGGATCCACATGGATCCTCAGGATCTTTGCATTGGGTCACCCCAAATTCACCATCAGATCACATAGCATGTCCATGGCTACAGCCTGCACCAAAAAAATCACACACCCACTGTTGTCTGGGGCTTCAATGGTGCAAAAATGTGGTTAAAAAGCATGGATCCACAGGGATTCTCAGGATCTTTGCATTGGGTCACCCCAAATTCACCATCAAATCACATAGCATGTCCATGGCTACAGCCTGCACCAAAAAAATCACGCACCCACTGTTGCCTGGGGCTGCAATGGTGCAAAAACGTGGTTACAAAGCATGGATCCACAGGAATTCTCAGGATTTTTGCATTGGGTCACCCCAAATTCACCATCAGATCACATGTCTGTGGCCACAGCATGAAGCCCAAAAATGATACATCCACTGTTTCATTCAGAATGTTTTTCCCCTTGTTTTCCTCCTCTAAAAACAATGTGCGTGTTATGGTCAGGTGCGTGTTATAGAGCGAAAAATATGGTAAAATGCAACAAATGTCTGAATTTCGACCTTCAGCAAAATTAAGTTCGTTGTATTTAAAAATCGTTGAGTACAAAACACCAAGTGAAGCTGGTAGAAGCCACTGAGGCCTCTTGGGTCTCTAGTGATAACGCCAAGTCTTAAAGCATCCCCAAGCTGGGCACCTCCTCCTTCAGAGGGGGCATCGGAAACCACAAACTCACAGTGCTTCCATCTTGTCAGGACAGTTTGAGTCTTTGTCCATCCCATTGCCCAGATACTGAGACCTCCAGGTAGAGGGCAGTATATAAATTAAATCAATCAATCAATCAATCAATCAATCAATCAATCAATCAATCATATTTCAATAGTATATTGGCTAACAGAAGGCCATTAATTTGATGTTGTACTTCAAATATAGCAAAAGGATAAATTGCACAACAAAACCAAGCAAAACTCACACACCCAGTCAGCTAGCCTTTACAATTATTTTGCAATGCAGTTATCCAGCCAAGTAGAAAAATGCACACATATTGAGGAATCCAAATATTAGTGAAAATAACATACTGTTTTAGGGGAAACTGTGCTGCTTTAGGGCAAATTGCTTTGTAAAAATGTATATTTTTTTCTCAAAAGAAAAAAAACAGCTTAAGAAGAGCTGAACATTTGCAAGCAAAAACATAAACAGCTTATTTCAGCTAGAGAGAGATTTATATCCTGTCCTTCTAGTGCCTATTCTGCACCTGTTTCGTATGATGCGCAGGTAGGGGAAAAAACCTGGAAGGCTGGCTTCCATCCTATTTGTGTGCACGAATGAAGCCAGGTGTTTGTGATCATCCTCTCAAAAAGGTGACCGTATATGCTCATTGCTTTGCCCTTTCTAAGAGCTGGTACCACTGATTTTTAATTTGAACCGTGCAACTCCTTTTTGTGTTTGCAGATGCACCGGGAACAAATGCATTTGGGCAATTTTGATATTTATTCAGGCTGATCTACAAATGTTCTCTAGCAGCAAATTTCATCTAATGGCTTGCTTGCGAGCTGCCATCGTGGGAATTGCATTAACCATTTGATATTTACAATTTGTGACAGGTCAGCCTATGTCAGAGGAAAGTGTTTACTTCCTCGATTGAATTACATCTGCAAGCAAATGAGCCCTTGGTCGCCACAGCCACATGTCCAATACACAATTTAATTGTTATGTTTCTTTTACCCTCTGTTGGCACCTGCGCAGCGCAACAACCCCGTCGCACCTCTGCGTCTGACAGCAGCACTGCTCATAGCAGCTATTTGGGTGACGGGGTTCAGAGGAGTGCTGATGAGTCAAGAGAGTTTTATGTGCACATAAATTGCCAAAGGGGAGGAGGGATTGGACTGTGGAAAACTTTCTTTAAGATGGAAACAGTTTGTCAAGAGAGGAAGGTGGTTGGTAATCATGCTGTGGGCCACCTCTTTTAAAGAGGCACTTGTATCATAAAAGCTAAAAATATAATAATATATACAGTGGACTCTCTAGTTACGTACCACTCTGGATACGTAACCTTCGGGTTATGAACGCGGCAACACATCAGGGGAGTGACACATCAGAATATAATTGACAGAATGCTGGTAATTATTTCAATTAAACTGAAGAAGCATCTATCTACCAAAGAGGTAGGAAAGGCACTCTAAAGCATCAATCGGAAGATAAACATGAAAAGCAAAAAATTAGCCATCCGAAATAGGGAATAGGGTCCATTTTTTTCAGCCCATAAGTAAGAAAATAGCCCAGTAGGATAAAGCAGCTATTTTAATATTAGAATTTCTTCTCAAAGGAGAACAATGTTTTACAGCTATGTCCATTGCTGTATCAAGACCTTATCGCCCCTGTCCAAAAAATCATATTTCAGATTTCATTTGAAAAGAATCTGTTCTCAGGAGGTTTTATGTGTTTGCCATGGAAACTAGGTTTGTGCAAGAGCCTAGTGTTATACAGATATAGAGTGGGTCCTTTCCTTAAACAGACAATCCTGATAAAGTATTTTACAGGCCCTGGCTGATGTACAGATTTGACTGTGATGTAATCTGCTACAGAGTTTTTCCTTTCTTCTGAACCTTCAGATACCCAGATACCCAGAAGGCGCTCATTCAATGCTTTTCTAAAGGAGGCGCGTGTGTTTGCTTATCTGTGTACATGAACATGCCCTCATAATACCTGCACAGTTCTTACATGGTTGTTTTTGAGGGATCCACAAGTCCTTCTTCGATTGACCTTAGTTTAGTATCTGGGCAATGGGATAGACGAAGACCCATAAACTGTCCCGACAAGATGGAACCTGTGAGTTAGTGGTTTCCGATGCTCCCTCTGAAGGAGGAGGTGCCCAGCTTGCGGGTAATGCATTTAAGACTCGGCATTATCACTAGGGACCCAAGATGCATCTTGGCTTGGAGCATCTTCTGCCAGCTTTAATTGGTTTATCAGCTGCATGCTTTCCTGTGTAGAAATAGTCCACCTGGCTACAGTAATCCAGGTTGGATTCCTATATTGTGTTGTATGTGGGGCCGAAAAGCATCTGGAAACTCCAACTAGTGCAGAATTTGGCTGCCAAAGTTCTGGCTTCTTTAGCTAGATGGAGCCATGAATAATAATAATAATAATAATAATAATAATAATAATAATAATATGGGTGGCTCCCAACAGAATATTAAAAAAACGATAAAACATTAAACATTAAAAAGCTTCCCAATACAGGGTTGCCTTCAGATGTTTTCTAAGAGTCATGTTGTTGTTTATTTCCTTGACATCTGATGGGAGGGCATTCCACACGGCGGGTGCCACTACGGAGAAAGCCCTCTGCCTGGTTCACTGTAACCTCCCTTCTGGCAGTGAGGGAACTGCCAGAAGGCCCTTGAAGCTGGACCTCAGTGTCCGGGCTGAACGATGGGCTGAAACATGAGTTCCAGATGAACTACATTAGCTTTCTGTTCATGACCCAGCCCAATTCAAGGTGTGGCACTTACCTTTAAAGCTTAAAATGGCTTGAGGCCCCAGTAACTGAAGGAACGCCTCCTTCTGAACAAGCATACGGTGCACTATGACCATAAGGTCATTCTGCTTCATATTCAGAACAGAAGTACATAATGTATGTACAAAAGTTAGGTGGGTCTTTGTGGTGGCTCCAAATATGGAATAGCCTCTTGAGAGAGGTGCACCTAGGGTCAGATTTGTATTCTTTTCAGCACCAGGTTAGAAGTTTTTGATTTGATGAAGCATTTTAAAGGATGATATTTTCAGATTAGGTTACTGAATGAGTTTATTCCTCTTATTTTTGTTGTACTGTATTGTTGGTTGGTAGTTTGTTTCTGTATTATTATTATTATTATGCACATTGCCCTAGAATCCTTTTTTGGAAAAAGGACAGTTTATGCATTTTTCAAATAAATAAACTAAATACAGTGGTAACTCGGGTTAAGAACTTAATTCGTTCTGGAGGTCTGTTCTTAACCTGAAACTGTTCTTAACCTGAAGCACCACTTTAGCTAGTGGGGCCTCCTGCTGCCACTGCGCCGCCGCTGCACGATTTCTGTTCCCATCCTGAAGCAAAGTTCTTAACCCGAGGTAATATTTCTGGGTTAGCGGAGTCTGTAACATGCAGCGTATGTAACCTGAAGCGTATGCAACCCGAGGTACCACTATATTGTTAGAAAAATGCAGTTTGTTACACCTCAAGTAACTTCAGAATGGTGATACCTGTGCCATGTGACTGCCTGGTTTTTGCTGGCAGCTATTGAACAGTGCCCATGACATGGTTGCTAACAAGGAACACCAGATGAAAGAAACATTGGCTGAGGGGAAGCAGATAGCCTTTGATATTGTGAACTTACCTTATTAAGTCGTTCAAGAGTAGTTTTCAACATCTGCTGATACTCACATTCATTTTTATATCTACGGGAAAAGAGAAGCAAAAAGGAAAATGTAAATAATAAAGATAATAAAACAAATGGGTAAGTGGCTCAATGTGCTGTTTTTTTGTTTCCAGGTAAAAGTGAATAATGGCAGAAACAAACAATTTGTCATAATTCGTCATTTATAACGATGAAAAAAAATTGATAACAGAAATTACAAGATAGAACAAAAACGTTTTGAAAACCAGGTATAATATTATAGTGGGGGGCAGTGTTTCTAATAATTGTTATACCCCTGCTATTAGTTTGTTATCTTTTTATCAGTTATTTAGTCCGTTGTCATGGACTTCTGTGGATCAATTGAAAATCCAGTCTTTGTTTTCAGTGAGGTACATAAGAGGCAGTGGCGTAGCGTGAGTTGTCAGCACCCGGGGCAGGGCAAGTAATTTGCGCCCCCTAACCCGTGGATTTGCGCTCCCTAACCCGTGGATTTGCGCCCCCTAACCCCAAGATGTTGTGCCCGGTGCGGCCGGCCCCCCCTGCACCCCCCACGCTACGCCACTGATAAGAGGGGGGGGGGGAACAGGATGAAAGAACATAAAAGAAAGAAGGGCAATTTTATGTGTGTCAGGAGGCAAGATTGAGATTATCAACTGGCAACTGTTGCTGTAGACCAGTGGTTCCCAAGCTGCTTTTGTTCATGCCCCACCTAAGGATCTCTAAAATCCTGATCCCCCCCTCCCCCGGTGACATATAATTCTTATTATTCAAAAAATGAACTCCTATTCACGTGGGGGAAGCCTAAAAGGCCATTAACTGTCAATAACTCATTCTCAAATTGCTGCCCGCCCCCATGTTGGAAACAAAATACTTCATAAAATAGGGATAGGGAACCTCAGGATCAAGGACTGAATGTGGCCCTCCGACTTCTCAATCTGGCCGGGGGTGGGGGTTAGAAAACATTGGCTTTTGCCTGGCTGGAATGCGACACCATGAGCAGTGGGGGGGGGGGGCACATCTGTTGCACTGCTGAAAAAGTGTTGCCAGTCCTGCCATAAAGGCATCCTAAAGATCGCTAAGTTGTGAAAGGTATTTATTTCTTGAAAATAATGATACACTGTCGTACGGCGTGCACTCTCGATGCGACAGTCCTTGGGGTTCTGCTACCCACTGATCAATGTCAAGTGCTGAGTGGGGCTTCTAAACCTGCAGAACCAGGTCCCCAACAATTCATCTAGTGGGTTTATTATTCATTTGTTTGTTCATTGCATTTCTAAGCCACCTTTGCTCCAACGAGCTCAAGGTGGTGAACATGGTCCACCTCATCTCCATTTCTATCCTCATAATCTAAGCCACATGCTAACTAAACTAAGCCACATGCTAACTGAGGCTCTATTGGTTCTGTAGCCAAGACTGTAGCCAAGCACCAAATGAATACATGCACAGGCACCACCTAGTGATTACTGTGTGTGTGTGTGTGTGTGTGTGTTTACTTCTCTTCAAAAACTACAGGCAGCCTTATCTATGCCTCCAATACAGAGGGTAGCATTTGAATCAATGTATTCAAATAGCAAGCAAGGAAATTCCAACTAAACGTTAAGAATAACCCTCATTAAAGTTTTTAAAGCAAAGGTTGGATGGCCATCTGTCAGGGATTCTTTAGCTGTGATGGCTGCATTGCAACCGGTTCCAACCACATTATTCTATAAAGGTAAAGGTAGAGGACCCCTGGACAGTTAGGTCCAGTCAAAGGCGACTATGGGGTTGCGGCACTTATCTTGCTTTCAGGCCGAGGGAGCCAGTGTTTGTCCACAGAGAGAGTTCCAGGTCATGTGGCCAGCATGACTAAACCGCTTCTGGCACAACGGAACACCAGAGCATACGGAAATGCTGTTTACCTTCCCCCCGCAGTGGTAACTATTTATCTACTTGGACTGGTGTGCTTTTGAACTGCTAGGTTGGCAGAAGCTAGGACAAAGCAACGGGAGCTCATCCTGTGGTGGGGATTCGAACCGCCAACCTTCTGATTGGCAAGCCCAAGAGGCTCAGTGGTTTAGACCACAGCGCCACCCGCGTCCGTTTCCATGCACTCTGGTTTCCGTCACGGTGTTCTCGCCCACAGCCAACTTACTTGTTACGGAACTCATCCAGCATACGCTGAGCATCTTTCTCCTCCCGCTCCAACTTAGCTCTGTCAGAGGCCAGTTCGCGAACCCGCTGGCGGTTGAGGTCGATCTGAGCTGCAAAAGCCTCTTCCAGCCCAGCCAGCTCATCCATGCGCTGAAAGGTCTCAAGCTGCTTGCGGAAGATGGCGTTGCGCTGCTCGAGGACCCGGGCCCGGTTGATGTAGTTGGCAAAGCGCTCGTTGAGTTCTTGCAGGTTCTCCAGGCCCTGAGCTTGGGCGAAGCTGCCAAACTCGGGTGACTGGGGCAGCTCTTCGAAAGCATCTGACCTCTCATACTTCTCCTTGCGAACTTCGCGCAGGTAGCTGCTCCTGTACATGGCAGCCTGGGGGGATGTGTGCGGGCCCAGAGATACCCTTTGCCAGTCCCTTTCTCTCTCCAGTTTGACGGCGCGATGTTTCTTGGACTGGGAATGGAAAGGAAGGGGATGAGCTCAGCTCTCCCGCCACAACATTCGAGGACTGACCTGCCTCTCTGTAGTTTAGGATTCTAAAACCCTAGCTACATGCAGTAGACTAAATAAAATCCAACGGCCCCACCTTCTCGACCTCAGTGTTTCCATCCTGTCAGCATTTTGGGGCTTTCTTTCTCTCCGTCTGTTTCAATTGTGTGAGACCCAATTCAAAGCAAAGGGAGGGAGATGTCCTGATTTTGCTGGAGAGGCAGAAAACAAAAGCTGTGTGGCTTTACAGGATGCGTCCAAACATTCCACTGCTTTTTTCTCTTTTTTTGTCCATCTCAGTCAGGGATTTTTGCATGAGGATGTCACATTTCATCGATGCCTAGTGGGATGCTGCCTTCATTTTTTGCTTAAAGGTGCAGGGATGAGGAATATTTTCACTATAAGGTAAAGGTAAAGAACCCCTGGACAGTTAAGTCCAGTCAAAGGTAACTATGAGGTTGTGGCGCTCATCTCGCTTTCAGGCTGAGGGAGCCAGTGTTTGTCCACAGACAGCTTTCTGGGTCCTGTGGCCAGCATGACTAAACCACTACTGGAGCAACGGGACACCATGACATAAACCAGAGCACACAGAAATGCCGTTTACCTTCCCGTCGCAGTGGTACCTATTTATCTACTTGCACTGGCATGCTTTCGAACAGCTAAGTTGGCAGGAGCTGGGACAGAGCAATGGGAGATCATCCCATCACACAGATTTGAACTGATTGGCAAGCCCAAGAGGCTCAGTGGTTTAGACCACATTGCCACCCGTGGCCCTGTTTCATCCTAAGGACTGCCTTATAACATGGCAGCAACCACACCAGACATTTAAAGCACTAGGACGCCACTTCAAACAGTCATAGCTTCCTCCAAAGAATCCTGGGAACTGTCATTTGTTAAGGGTGCTGCGAGTCATTGGGAGGCCCCTATCCTCCCCACCACCACCAACTAACATTGGCAGGATAGACATTTTTACACAAAAATAAAATACAGGGCGTTCGGCTAAAATTTCCTCTGTCCTCCTTTGTCCAGCAGGAGCCACCTTTGGAACTAGTCCTTCCCATGTGTAGAACTTCTATTCACTGAAGGTCTGGTCTGGATTCAATTCAGTATATTTACCAGGGACTAGGAAGGTCGAAGAATTGATGCTTTTGAATTATGGTGCTGGAGGAGACTCTTGAGAATCCATGGACTGCAAGAAGATCAAACCTATCCATTCTGAAGGAAATCAGCCCAGAGTGCTCACTGGAAGGACAGATCCTGAAGCTGAGGCTCCAATACTTTGGCCACCTCATGAGAAGAAAAGACTCCCTGGAAAAGACCCTGATGTTGGGAAAGATGGAGGGCACAAGGAGAAGGGGACGACAGAGGACGAGATAGCTGGACAGTGTTCTCGAAGCTACCAGCATGAGTTCGACTAAACTGTGGGAGGCAGTGGAAGACAGAAGTGCCTGGCGTGCTCTGGTCCATGGGGTCACAAAGAGTCGGACATGACTAAACGACTGAACAACAACAACAACAACAACAAAGGAAGGTAACAAGAGAGGAAGAGATGAACTGGTGTCAATGAAGGGTGTGTGTGTGTGCAGTGATGGCATCTTCCATCTTTTCCCATGCAGATTCAATCGCAATTTGTGGTTGTGTTGTACAATTTCCATTTCAGATGTCCTTTGGACTTGTCCTCAAGATGGGGCAGACTGCACTGACTAAAGAGTTGATTGGTCGGATTGAGATATATATCTAGTATCTAAATGAAAAATCATGCCTGTTGAGCACCACCAGAGGGCTGTAAGGCTACAGCAATAATTTCTACACTAACATTGTGGTTGAAAGTGAGGGAGAGGCAAAGTAAGAGAAACACCAGAGAGAGCTTAATTTTCACAAACTTTACACCGGCCAAGGATCACAGATGCCTACACACTGTGCGAAAATAGGTCCCCAGACATCATTGGGAGATCAAACTTGTGGCATGGGGGAAGATAAGGAAACAGCCCCTCCCCAACCCCAAACCAGAGTCTTTTCTGTTGGGGATAAATCAGAATGAAATTCCCAGGTGTCAGAAAAGGTTATTTATGTATACAACAACTGTGGCCTGTGTTTTGTTAGCCCCCAAATGGAAAATGACCGAGGTCCCAACAAAAGATGATTGGCAACTTAAGTTGACGGAATATGTACAACTTGCAGACTTAACACATAGAACAAGAAGAACATACGTCTAAAGAAGATTGGAAAACATTTGTTGAGTATATGGAAAATAATTGTGCACAGCTGAAAACCCTGGCAGCATTAAGATAAATTCAACAGTGTAAATAATTTTGACGGATGTAATAATGGAAAACGGATTGGTATAGTTTGTGTAAAATATGCAGGGATATAAGATATGCAAAATGAACCACGGAAAGAGAAGAAGGGAAGTCATTGATATTTTAAGTATGTAAAATGTTTATTTGAAATTGTAAAACAGAAAATTTAATAAAATTTGCAATATATATATATATATATATATATATATATATATATATATAGGAACCAATCGCCTGACTGGATCCCATCCCATTCCTCATCCCAACCCAAATGATGCCTCGCAGGAAAGCCTGTCTTCCCTGCCTTCTTCTAAAAACTACCTTTTAGACAAGATTTTTGGAATTCCACCAGAGAACCGCAGCAGGTCAATGTCTGCCAGTTGCAATTTCTGTTGTCACTGTAACACTGTGATAGCAGAAGCTTCATGGGTGTAGCCCGAGAGCTCTCAGAAAAGAGCTGTGGTCTAATTGAGATATGTTCATCTTACCCCTGAGGGTCTGAGAGAAAAATATAAATAATGAAAATGCAGAAAAAGTACAACCCAGCACTCATTAACTCTGCAATATTACTTCCATGAAGACCCCCACAAAAGTAAAACAGACTTGTATTTTTGCATATTCCATAACTTTTTGTATCCATTCTTCTTTCTCCAGGAATTCTTCTTCTTTCCATTTTTGAACACGTAACATTCTTGCCGCTGTAGTCACATACATGAATAATTTTTTATACAGTTTGGGTAGTTCTGTCCCTATAATTTCCAAAAGGAAGGCTTCTGGTTTGTTTGTTTGTTTGTTTGTTACAAATGTTATTTTAAACATATTTTTTTTCAATTCATTATATATCATTTCCCAGTAAGCTTTAACCTTACTACAAGACCACCACATATGAGCAAAAGAACCTTCTTTCTCTTTACAGTTCCAACACTTATTTGACTTGGATTTATACATTTTTGCCAATTTACTCGGTGTTAGGTCCCATTGAGATAACATTTTCATATAATTTTCTTAGACCATAACATGCTGTAAATTTTAGATCCATATCCCACAATCATTCCCATGCTTCCATATCTATATTATGACCAAGATCTATTGCCCAATGTATAACTGAGGATTTTACTTGGTCATCCTTTGTCTCCCATTGAAACAATATACATTTTAGGTGACACTTTTACTTTCCATTCCATCAGATCTCTCTCCAGTTGTGATATTCTTTTCTTGGGGGGGGGGGGTGTTTAAATGTATGGTGCGTATTCAGCCACAGTCCACAGGCAGCTAGAACACCATTTTGAGCAACCAAACTAAGCAAATGTTTGGTAATACAGTGGTACCTCAGGTTACATACGCTTCAGGTTACAGGCGCTTCAGGTTACAGACTCCACTAACCCAGAAATAGTGCTTCAGGTTAAGAACTTTGCTTCAGGATGAGAACAGAAATTGTGCTTCGGTGGTGCGGCAGCAGCGGGAGGCCCCATTAGCTAAAGTGGTGCTTCAGGTTAAGAACGGACCTCCGGAACGAATTAAGTACTTAACCCGAGGTACCACTGTATTGAATTGTTTGGTAATCAAATGGTAGCGCGCCTCCCCTCTTTCAGCATACCTCCATTAAAAAGAAAAGGAAGGCATGGAGAGCTTGTCAGGCCCGGGAGATAAAATTGGACAGAGAGGATATTTGTAGGAAACTCCATCTGGAATCAATTAAATATCTGAAAATGAAGAAAAATGACTGAAACGTGTCAAAGGAATGAAAATGCATGAGTTGTGGCAATTTCCTGAGGCCAAGCAAGGGAAATGTGCCTTTCGCATGGTTCCCCGGCAAGCAACTTCCCAAAGCAAACCACTCTGTGTCACATGAAACGATTGCTTGCATTTTAAGATAATTGGTTTTTTGTTTGTTGCTTTTGCTGTGAAGAAAAGCAGTCATTTTGCTAAAATGGGTCGGTTTTGCTGAGATTTCGTTGCCTTTTGAGCCACTGTTTTCGTGAGAAACCAATTTGCATTCTTGTGAGTGGTCCAGGTACAATAATCTAAATAAGTAAATAACTGCTAGGTTGGCAGGAGCAGGGACAGAGCAATGGGAGCTCACCCGTCGCAGGGATTCGAACTGCTGACCTTCTGATCGGCAAGTCCTAGGCTCTGTGGTTTAACCCACAGCACCAACCGTGTCCCTGGTAAAGTAATAATAAAAAATAAATAAGACTAAAATGTGCATTCCACCCCGAGACCATTTTTATTCTATTTTTTCTTTCTTTTTTAAAATTGAATTTATATACCACCCTATACCTGGGGGTCTCAGGGCGGGTCACAGAATAAAATCAAGATATAAAACCACAAAGTACATAATAAAAATAAAAACAACAACCCAATAGCAACCCCCCAAAAAAACCCCACTATTTTTTATTCCATTCTAACTATCCAACCTCCCAAAATTTCAACACCTCTCTCAATGGTTTGACCTCTTTTTGTCATAACAGTACAAATTCTACAAACACCCTCCATATCTCCTCAAAATCATTTCTCCTGAATGCCATTCACTTCTACAGAGCATCACCAATATGCATCTGCTGAATGAAATGGGCCTTGATAGGCCAGCTTTTGAAGCAGCGGCAAGAAGTCATAGTTATTGAGAGAGTGGCTTATCTCCTGTGGCCCAGCTTTTATCAGAAATTGGGCTGAAGCTCGATTTCAGGAAGAGTGGAGCTGTGTTGTTTCGTCTAGCAAATGCAGACAATCAACCAAGAATAGGAGAAAGAAATATAAGTACTCCTTCACCCCCAAGGCAATATGTTTTGGAACCTTTCCTGGGAGTTTAAGATTTCAAAATACAAAGGGACTAATCTACAAAGTTCTTTCCCTCTGTGTGAGAGTAGCTGCCAAATGCAATAAATTAAATGCCCTACCCTTAATATCCTTCCAGGAATTAAGAGTCTTCATTCTCCTCTAGGGCACTATTGATGGAAACGTTTGAGCCTGTTGAAAAGCATAGTAATAATAATAAAAGGAGCTGAGGTCCGTGCCACTGGTGTACAAATAAAATGACTCATCTCCATGATTTCAAAGTTCAGCAAACCACATCACCGTTGCGCCTGCTGCTGATTATTCTCAGAAATTAGTTTGTACAATTCTCTTTTTGATTCCAGGTATGTGTTCCGTTCCCCACAGAGCCAACCTTTGTGTACCATTTCCTTAGTAAAAGTCCCAATTTCTGGAGAATGTTATCAGCTTGAGGATACTGCTTTAATCACCGCTTGGTTGCCTTGAGATGAATTGCTTTAGAGCTTCTGTATTTTATCCAAAATGTACCTTCTTCCATGTTGAGTTGGAAGGCAAATTTGAAGAAAACGTTTTCTTAAAATTTCACTCCCTCAACTGATTTCTTTTCGAAAAATCACAGCAGTCATATCACAAGTATACATGTGCAGCACCCTTTGACCTATAAATGTGACATGGTGATATTCCCTTTCTTGGGACATCAGGAGACTTCAAGTTCTTCTCAAAGATAAAAGCCATTTGTTCTGAAATGCCTTCAGCTAGGCTCCTTTGGGACCCATGGGTGTTTGTGGTTTTTTTTTTTAAATGCTCCTGGAGCAGATTAAACACAGCCAGATGTGATTAAATGTCTAAGTTTTGACTTTCATTAGCATTAATTTTCTTACGTTCCTTGTCAAAGTTTAATCTTTTTTTTAAAAAAGTAGACACTGAGAATATAGTTTCTCCTTTGAGAAGAAGGGTGCAATATAAACTGAACAAACAAACCAGCAATGCCTTCTTCTTATTATTTTAAAACAATATTTATACTTTTCAGATATATACATTTCATTGATTTTACAATCATTTTGACATTTTAAAACTTGACTTCCTTCCCCCTCTTTCCGCGGTTACTTAAATTTATTTTTAATATCTTCTCATATTCAAATTCACTTAACATTTATTTATCTACTTTAAATATTTCTACTCTTTTATAAAAAGTTTGCTATCTTGATTTCTTATTCTTCTGGTAAGTTTTTGTATTCACTCTTCCTTTGCTGGGACTTCTGCTTCTTTCCATTTTGGGGCAAGTAACATTATTGCCCCTGTAGTAGCATACATGAATAAGCTTCTGTACAATTTAGGTAGCTCTGTCCCTATAATTCCCAAGAGAAACCAGTAAATATCTTCTTGATCTGCAGTGGAAATACTTGCATCTTTGCAAGTATTACCTGTGCCAAGGTGTGGTCATTCCATGAAGCAAGCTCACCATTCTGTAGCTTCTTCTAGCTTTGCCATGCAGCCAGTGTGGAAGAGTGTGGATCCCACCACAATCCCCATAACTCTTGCCGTTACTGCTGGTGGCACCATTTTAGATTGCCTGAACATGAAGTCTGAGGAGGCTGCCAATTGGGTTGGTGGGCTCTACAGACCAAGAAAGCCTGCTTTCCCCTTTCTCCATGGTTCCTTTCCCCACTCCAAATAATCCACACTGTTTTAACCTGCAGGATAAAAGATAAGGTTTTCTCATCTTCCCAACATCTTTTTCTCTGTGGGTGGGGAGAAGGTAAGGTGATTTTTCATACACTCATACAGTCAGCCAAAGGGGAGTGGGTGGTGCTATGGTCTAAATCACTGAGGGCCTTCTGGTGGTTCCCTCCCTGTGAGAAGTGAGGTTACAGGGAACCAAGCAAAGGGCCTTCTAGGTAGTGGCACCTGCTCTGTGGAATGCCCTCCCATCAGACATCAAGGAAATAAACCATCACCTAACTTTTAGAAGACATCTGAAGGCAGCCCTGTTTAGGAAAGTTTGTAATGTTTGATGTTTTATCGTGTTTCTAATATTCTGTTGGGAGCTGCCGAGAGTGGCTGGGAAAACCCAGCCAGATGGGTGGGGTATAAATTTATTATTATAGATGGGCCTTTGGTCTGATCCAGCAGGGCTCTTCTGTTCTAAAAGTCAAAAGAGTCATCTCTGATCATGGTATGTACTTTCATCACTGTTGATTTTTGGAGTGCCTTGAAAACCTTTAAAAAAACTAAAAAAATCTCTTTGGTCAGATATGACTGTGGAACAAAGGGAAAGTGTGTGTGGCTGCCATAGGTCATGATACTTTAGTTATAGGACTTTCCATTTTCTCTTTTAAAAACTTAATATTGCCTTGGTCAATAACTTGCAACTAATGTTTTTATGCCATCCAGAAATCTCGCATAGGGCTCTTTGCTTATTGGGTGTAATTTCTTGCCTCTTGTATTGAAACTGCTCTTCTGAGGCCAAGATCAACCATCTAAAGCTGAGAGGACTAAATTATGGCAACGATATCATCAAAAAGAAATTAAGCTGGAGAGGAGAAACACAGATACTATCCTTCAAATGCAAAATCTAATTCCAGTATATGACACTAGTTATTCTGGGCCAAATTAGGCACAAGGTTTGTAACGTTAAAAAAAAAAAAAGAAATATCAATCACTGGTGGGCCTGAGTCATAGCAGGAATTCAAGGGAATTCAAGGTGGAAGGGAAAGTTCACCTATTCTCCTGCTATGGTCCTGGTGAAAACAGTCCCATCTGGAGTCAATATTTGCGACAGGAGGTAAGTGTTCCTTTGGGCTGTGGAGGCTTCTCTTCCAATGCAAAAAAGATGCTTCTGAATGTTCAACTACAGCTGTGTATAAAATGCATTTAGCAAAAAAGAAGATCCCAATACTGAACAAACAAACAAAAATCTCATGCAAATACTGGATTCTTTGAGCCAGATTTGCATGTGAAGAGAAGATGCATTGATTTGCCAGGTGCAGCGTCATTCATTTTCCCGTTACGACAAACAGTCCTCGTTCTGATCTTGTTCTTATGTACTTCAGTGCCAAAATTGCAGTGATGGTACATTATGCATCAAAGGCTGAAAGCAAATTTCAGAAGGCTCCAAAAAACATTTCCTGGGATTTTGAAGCATGTTTTGGGCAGCTGCAGCGTAACAACCAAGTGCAATTTTTTTTGGGGGGGGGGCGGGTTAGGAAGAGAAGATATGTCCCACATTTGTAGCTCAACATGACTTTTCAACAATAAAGAAATGTTCCAGATTGGGTTCAGAAAACTAACTGATGTGGCCAGGATGACTCGGAAACGGATGTCAACACTCTGCCCCCTCTGTCAGATCACAGTTGGTTCCCAGCTGCCCGGCCGCAATGCCAGGAAAGTTGACCGGACTTACCAAGCCCTGTTGACCCAGACAACCATCTCTGCATGACCCCCGTTAGGCTCTAAATTGATGACTGGAGAGGGCAAGTAATACTGATATATGGGCTAGACTGGTGCCCAGTTGCTGACCCTAACCCTGCAACCAATTACTGTATTGGCCTGAATATAAGCCTCACTCCCCCCCCCCCCAATTCCTACCTTGAAAAGTTAAAGTACGGCTAAAATTTGCGACCTTACAAAAATTGGCTTTTGTGAAATTGCTGCTGAAACAGACATGCGATAAAACAGAACAGGTGTGTGTGCCTGCAGAATTTTAAGGGAGCGGCTTACATTTGGTTATTGTCTCTCCCCGCCTTGAATTTTAAAGGTGGGTTATATTCAGGTGTGGCTTATATTCGGGCCAGTATGGTAAGTTTACACACAAACACCATGCCTGCTCCCTTTTAAAATTTCCATTTAGTCATGTAAGTGCCCTAACAGTGCCATTGGACTCCTGGCCTTTCTGGGAATGAGTTTTATATGAGCAGCATCACAGACGCTAATCAGACCATATCACATATCAATACCTTTCTGCAGGAGACTGCAATGGAAAAGCAGATAATTGTTTTCTGCATAGGACCATCAACATCACGGTCAGTCTGCTATGATCAGCTTTCTTTGCGTCACATTCCAAAGTGATGGTATTGCTTTTGAAAGGTTCATAATTTGAGGCCCTGAGGAAAAGAAGGTAATGTTGTTGATCAAAAGAACAGCTATGCATGGATGACAGCATTGTGGCAGAAACGGGCTGGCTTTCAAATAAAATAAGCGGGTGCATTTATCTGGTTATTCTTTCATTAAAGTGGCACCCTGGATTTTGCCTTGCTGTGTTTCTTGTCCTGGAAAGGCTCATTTGTGCTGCTTCCTTTTGATAACGTAAAAACAGCTGCATCTGTCCTGCAGAAAGAATGGAACCAAACAGGCTTGTGACACGTTCCTTCATGTTGTGAATCAGCAATACCACAATGGCTGAGAGAGTTCTAGGTTCAAACGACTGCACAGTCCTGGTGAGTCGTATTTTGGGTAGCCTGAAGCGAGTGATTATCACTCAACGTATAAAAATGGAAAGTCATCTGGGGAAAGTGAAAGGCAAAACAATTAAGCATGGCAGTAACCTCTGATTCAAAACCTTCTTGTCTAATTGGCCCATCTGTGTCCATCTTCCAAAGAGGTCGCTGCTCTTGATGGGGTTACACTTCCTCTGAAGGAGCAGGTTCATAGCTTGGAGGTCCACATGGATCCTTTGCTGTTGCTCAGGTGGCCTTAGTGGCCTGGAGTGCCTTCCATCAGCTTCGGCTGGTGGCCCAGCTCCCCCCTATTTGGACAGGGATAACCTAACTATTGTTGTCTATGCTCTGGTAACCTCAAGGTTAGATTACTGCAATGCGTTATATGTAGGGCTATTTCTGAAGACAGTTCAGAAACTTCAGCTGGTGCAGAATTCAGCGGTCAGGTTGCTCAAGACAGTTTGAGCATATTACACTGATCTTGGTCTGACTGCACTGGCTACCAGTTAGTTTCCAGGCCCTATTCAAAATGCTGGTTTTGACCTATAAAGCCTTAAATGGCTCAAGACTGCAGTACCTCAAAGACTGACTCTTTCCATATGAACCTGCCCAGACCCTGAGATCATCTTCTCAGGCCATCCTTCATGTGCTTCCTCCTTGAGAGGTCCGGAGGGTGGCAACACGAGAAGGGGCCTTCTCTGCAGTGGCTCCCCATCTGTGGAATGCTATCTGCAGGGAAGTTCGCCTGGCGCCTTCATTATACACATTTAGGCACCAGGCAAAAATGTTCCTTTTTAAACAGGGCTTTGGTTTATCCGATTTACACCCTATGCCCTTTTAAGATGTGTTTTTTGTGGGGTGGGGGCTATTGGGGTTTCTTATTTTTTATAGGTATTTTGTGTTTTTTTATCTTGATTTTATTCTGTGAACTGCCCTGCGACCCCCGGGTATAGGGCGGTATATATATTCAATCAACAACAACAACAACTCATACTTCTCTCCCTACCATATCAATATACAATCTTTGGCTTTTTCTGCATAGTGCTGTAAGCATCTTGGCTACAATTCTAAGCACACTTACCTAATAGTAAGTTTCTGGGAGCAGACATGCACAGATTAGATGTGTACATGTATTTGGCTAGCATGTGTTCAGTGACTCCTGTTTACATGGCGGGCTCATGTCATCTATGGACAGAGAGTCCATGCTGCTTGCTGTCCGACTTCAAGTGGATTTCCATTTCTCTCATTTGGAGCAGCCTTCACACTGTGTTAAATGGCAATCTGCAATGAACCAATAAGAAAGCATTTGGCTGCTGTGATGGAATAGCCAGCTGGTCCCGTCAACATGATAATGTTTTTGATAATAACCACACCATATGTTGTATTTTATCTCTGCTGATGAAGATATGCATGGCATGGGGCTATGAATCACTCCACTATGTGATGTAAGATGAGCACCTCGCACCAGTTTTTCAGATAACAATATATACTTTCAGCAGCTGAAGCAGCAAGTGTCATGTGATAAAACACCCTGCAGGACACTTAGCGCAGCCATAACTTTAAAAATCTGAGCTGAAACTAAATTGGTCCAAAGAGCTTCCTTTCTAACCTTGAATGCCAAGTATTCTCCCGATATACCATCAGAGCTCATATATTCATTGCATATTGAACATCTATATTTGACACTCAACAATAGTTAATGCCAGTGTCTGAGATTCAATAGTTAATCCCTTTGCGATTCTTGATGCAATCTTATTTGGTTTTTGGTAGTGTTGAAAGCTGACTTGAAATGGCTTATTGCACCAGCTTTTCACATTTTCTATCTACCCCAGAACATAACTTCTGTACTGACATCTGACTCTATGTTTGCCATAAAATTGCTGTATTCAGATAGGATGGGGGGAAACCTAGGTGAGTCTTAGGCTCAGATGCTCCCCTTTCTCCTCTCTGCTTCAGGCAGGCCACGAGGAGATTAAAAGGCTAGCTTTGCGCCTCGTCACAATCCATTGTGAACAGAGAATATGTTGACAAATACACCCAACATTTCAAGGAAAATTATTATATATTTTATTTAACGAAAAGTATATACTGCTTGTTTGTAGAAAAAGACCTCAAAGTGGTCAGGACTAATATTATTGGTCCCCAAGCTGTCTCACCTACTTCCTTTCATTGATGAACCCTCAACTGATGAGCCAAGGGTTCCCTAGAAAATGATTTCACTTCATTGAGTCTCCTGAGAAAGCAAATCCCACAATTTTTCAGCATGGGACTTGTGTTCATGGTACACTGAGAAATAGGAAATGCAAGGTTCTGGAGAGGAACTGGAATTGATGATTGTATTAATTTCTCAACCAGGGTTGAAAGCTAGAGGCTGGTGGGGAGATCTTGTTTTTCATAATAGTAGCCCTACTATTAACTTCAGTTGAATTTAAAGAAGACCAAGGCATTTAATGTCCAGCTGAATTAGAAATATCCCAAGTCTGGCAATCTTTCATCATAAAGATGCAATCCTATGGAACTTTAGTTATGAGTAGTCTCCATGGACTTTAGTGGGACTTCATCGGTGTGGTTTGGAACCATGTCTTTCAGAAGCATACAATTTCTAGCTCCAAATGAGGTGGTAACTGGAAGTTTCATATTTTGCACTGAGCTCCCCAAAATGCCAGGGCTGCATTGGAAACAGGGCACCGCTCTCAGTACGATTCAATGGACCGTCTAAACAATTCCTCTGAAAATGTGCTTTTCTGCTTCCAGCAAGTAAGCACAGCCTTATAGCAAACATGTTGAAACAGGCAAAAAGCCTCACAGAAAATATGGTCACGACTTTCCAACGAGCTGGAACCAGGCACTTCTCTGGAGATTATGCACCGAAGCTTTACATACATAAATATTTCCTGACCCGAAAGCTCGGTAAACAAGTTTTTAGCAACGCTAGTTGTTCATATCATAGTTCTAAAAGATACGAACCATGAAGGCTGACAGACTGGCTGCAGTCCAGTGCACATTGAAGCACATTTGAATACCACCCAATGTGAAAGTGCCATGATTCAACATTTACAATTATAAAGCATCTCAGAGATTAACAATTAAAAGTATTGTGACATGGGCTGGGGAAGAGAAGGAGAAATGGAGCATATTTAATCCAAAGAAGCACTGGTAACATAATACACTGTCATGTTCTCAGGCTGCTAGGTCTACCCAAAGGCAGGCCTACTAATATTGTAATATAGCTCTATGTGCATGCTATGGTTGTGATGATTTCCTGGATCACTCTCATCACAACAAGGGAGGGTGGGAACCTGTGAAAGTCTTCTTCGTCTTTGGCTGTTTGTCTTTAGCCGAGTAAGACTGTCTTCCGTAAACACAGTTTTAGAACTGAGTCCGTAAGTGACTGTGGAGGCCAATTCTGGATCCACACACCCTTCCACAGTGGGGGCATAAGTTTCCGGATGGGAGTTGATCGTGGTGAGGGTTTGCCAAGCGTGCCTTCCTCTTAGCACGTTTCTCCCTTGTGTCCCGAGTTCGAGTGTCTTCAAAGCCCATGGCACCTTTGGGAAAGGCTGTTCTCCAACTGGAGCGCTCGCAGGCCAGTGTTTCCCAGTTGTCGGTGTTTATACTACATTTTTAAAGATTTGCCTTGAGGGAGTCTTTGAACCTCTTTTGTGGACCACCAGCATTACGCTTTCCATTTTTAAGTTTGGACTAGAGTAGTTGCTTTGGAAGACAATAATCTGGCATCCACACAACACAACCAATCCAATGAAGTTGATGTTGTGAAAGTACTAGGGACAGCAGCAGTAAAATGCTAAATTTTTGCATGGGTTTTCTCTCTGGCCATAGCAATAGTTTTGGATTAGGATTGGCTAAGCAGTGCAGACAGATGATTGGCCAAATAATGAGAAATCGAATGATCTTTCCTCTGGGATCTCTCCAGAAATGGAAGGAAAACTGAAAGAGTGTGGTTTTGAGAGAGGGAGTTTAAAAGTTTACTGTGGTTATGAGACTTCAAGATTTGAAAAAGACTTGTTAGAAAATAATACAAAATTACTATCTAAAATGCATAGACTCCTATTGGAATGGTATATAAAAGATGAATAGGTTAAATCTGTAATGATACACTGGGTGAGGGATTTGGGGCATAATATTCAACTTTCAGATTGGGAAATTCTTGGCATGCTGTACGCTGAAAGAAAATTATATGAAAATGATGTACTGGTGGAATTTGACAACTAGTAAGTTAGCAAAAATGTATAAGACAAGCACAGGTACCTGCTGGAAATGTAAAGAAAAAGAAGGTACCTTGCATCATATGTGGTGGACATGCAAGATTACGAAAGCATTTTGGAAAATGATAGATAATGAACTGAAAAAACTTCAATAAAAATGGGGGAAATTTATAATTTATCTAGGAGACCATTGTAAACAGATGAAAACATTAGCAGGATTTTAATAGCACTTGTTACGTAGCAAATATCAAGGACAATATGGAAAGATACAAAATATGGATTGTGAAATAATATGCAGTTAACAGGGTGTACAATAGGACCCACTGAAGGAAAGGTTTGGGAAGTCCACAGATTTGGAGAAATCTGGAAATAAGGATATGTAGTTTGGATTGTTATAATTTTATATTTGCAAAACCAAATAAAAAATATTATATAAAAAAATAAAAGTTTATTGTGGCTTTGGCCCAGTAAATTTAATGCCCAAGACTACATTGGATGTGTGCTAAAGAATCTTCACCACTGCAGAAATCCTGGCCATCCCAAAAACAGCACTCCTGGCTTACATAATCAGCTCTTCCATAACACCTATTCTCCTGTGTTCTAGCTCTGTTTCCTTGCATCACTTCTTCTCTGCAGATACATTTATCAAATGACTCTAATAGGTGGCTTCTAATTACATACAAAGAAAAACAAACTGCCTCATTAATCTCCTTCTAAAGGTCTGTTCCTGGAGCCATGCACCACTTCTCCACAGAAAGCAAGCAACAGTCTATATTGAGGACTTGAAAATAAGGTGGCTCAGGGTCAAAACTGATGTGACACAGAAAATGTGTTATCTGATGAGTGATCAGCCGTAATAGGCTGCAATTTTGGTCTGGGTTGCAACCTGGTCTCTGCTTAACTCTCCTCTCTCCACTGTTTCCTGCGCCTAAGACTGCAATCCTAGACATGTTTAGCAGGGAATAAGCCCCACTGAACATAGTGGGAGTTACAGTACTTCTGAATGCGCTGTAATTGCCTCATTCCCAAAGCTGCTGTTAGTTGTACTGGGGTGTGAATGTGTAAGGGACTGGATGAAAGAGGAGTAGTGGAGACTGCTTCTCCATCCTCACCCTTCCAGGGAGGAGGAAGAGGAAGACAGTATAGATTTACAACAGGGGTTTGAGGGAGGTCGCAGCTTGTCATTAGAAAGCATTCCAGACCCTCCATATCCCAGAACCCGGCGAGCCTTAAAAGTAGGAGAGCAAAGAGCTAAAAGACAGAGGGCACCTAGCAGCACCCGTAGAAGTGACGAATGAGGAAGTGGGAGAGACGGAGGGGTGGAGATCCACTTGGGACAATGCCATTATCCAAGAGACTGGGTTCTATAGCCTATCTCTGTAAAGATTGAAATAAAAAGACGTTTGTCTTTATACTCTCCTGGGCAACCAGCCAGGAGCCGCTGACAGCATCCTGACAGGATGGGGCAATTATTGTCACCTGTATTTTTGGGATGTAATCCATCAGTACAGTCAAATGCAACATTCATTGTTTCCCTAGAGAGGGCACAGGCAGGGGGACATCCAGTCAGTGTAACTTCCTTTTCCACTGGTCTGGAGCATCCTCCCCCTGCATGTGATCTGGGAGATGGGCATGGCTCTGGCTGACTCCATAAAAGAGCTGAGTTTCTCAGTCTCCAGTTTGTCTGCTTTGTCTTTCTATTGCCTTGCTGTTCTTTTGCTGCCATGCTGCTCTCCTGCAGCCAATTTGTTGTGTTAATGTAATTTTGCTGTCTGCTGGCTCTCAGCCAGCAGCACATGAGTTCATTCTCCCTATGACATCAACTCAAAGATTCTTTGTGTAACTACCAATTAAAGCCTGCCTTTCAGGGATCATATCATGAACTGAAATGTGAATAAACTTTTTGTTACTTTACTCAGAAAGACTTGTGTCTTTATTCTTTTAAGAGGGATTAAAGGAGACACCAGGAAATAATTTTAACTTAGAGATTCAAATGAATCTGCAAACTAGCTTTCAGCTATATTGAGGAGAATCTGCTCTGCTACATCACTTACTAGCATAAGTGAAGGAAAGATAATATTTATTCAATATATCCTTTCCTACTATCCTTAACATTCCCACAGTATTTCTCTTTAGAGGACCTCATAACCAGTTTTGAGGGGAGGTGGCAATTTGAATGGGAAAACAGCACTGGGGGAAGTCTAAAAGTGTCTCTCCTGGGGCTGCAGCTCTGATCAAATCCAGAGCCTCCTGCAGGCACTTTAATGTTATTTAATGTGTTTATTGTGGGGAAGTGGGTGGCGCTGTGGGTTAAACCACAGAGCCTAGGGCTTGCTGATCAGAAGGTCAGCAGTTCGAATCCCCGTGATGGGGTGAGCTCCTGTTGCTCGTTCCTTGCTCCTGCCAACCTAGCAGTTCAAAAGCACACCAAAAAGTGCAAGTAGATAAATAGGTACCGCTCCGGCAGGAAGGTAAACAGCGTTTCCGTATGCTGCTCTGGTTCGCCAGAAGCGACTTAGTCATTCTGACCACATGATCCGGAAGCTGTACGCCGGCTCCCTCGGCCAATAAAGCGAGATGAGCGTCGCAACCCCAGAGTCGGCCACGACTGGACCTAATGGTCAGGGGTCCCTTTACCTTTACCTAATGGGTTTATTTATCTGCAAACGTTTTATTCTACATAGCTTGTCCCCTCCACTGGCTAGAGCATGGGAGATATTCAGCTGGGTCATCACTTCTGACCAACAGCTCGCCTCCTTAGCTCCCATGATGATACACCACTGGAACATCATGGCTCATCTTGTCAAGTCTAAGATGCATGAAAGCCTCACACAGGGCAACCCACACGGATAGCTCAACAAACAGAGCTCTGCCTCCAATTTTAAGCAGACCATAGTTCCTTGTGGCAGCTAAACTGGGTTAAATGTGGTTAGTTCAGATTTATGAAGTGAAAACAAACCTGGGTCAAAGCATTGTTTCATACTTCAGTAAGTTCGGATGCCACAGGGATCTGTGGTTCATCTGAAAGCAAAATAAGACACATTTGATCTCTGGCGGCACATGGAAGATAAGAGAAGGAAGAGATTTGCACACAAGCCCAATGCACCTTGTGGCTCATTAGCATAGCAGCAAACCATGGTTTTCCATTCTATCTGAACTAAGTATATGAGAGCTCTTGGTACTTGTCCCAAACATTTTCACTCCTATCTACTCAAAACCAGAAGGCATGCCTGACTTGGAAGCTCTTTGGAGTGCAAGGGCTGACTTCAAGCAGTTTACTTCATTTTTCAGAGATGGATTATGGCATCCCAACCTTATATCCCTCAGTTTACCATTTCCACAGATAGCTTGAGGGCTGGACTCACAGAAAAGTACCATATTTTTCGTCCCATAGGACGCTCCGCCCCATAGGACGCACCTAGTTTTTTTTGGGGGGGGGGAAATAAAGGGAAAAAACTTTTCCTTTATTCCCTCCCCCCCAAAAAAGTATTTTTCCCCAAAAAGCAGGTCGGGGAAACCGAACCAGGTCAAGGAACAGCGGGATGGTGGCGCTGTGCCTCCCTGCTGTCCCCCGAGCTTGTGGGGCTGGCCGATGTCTGTCCGACGCACAGGGCGCTCTGCTTCAGGGTGTTCCGCCTGCCGGGCGGCAGGCTGCTATCCGCAGCATGGGGAGCCCTGCAGGGAACTCCTGCAGGGCTCCCCACGCTGCGGATGTGTTCCCGAAGCGCCAGGCGCTCAGCTTTCAGCGCGCCCGGCGCTCCAGGAAGCAGGCTGCTATCTGCAGCCTAGACATCCCTGCGGGACCTCCCGCAGGGCTGCCTAGGCTGTGGATGTGTTCCCGAAGCACCAGGCGCTCTGCTTTCAGCGCGCCCAGCGCTCCGGGAAGCAGGCTACTATCTGCAGCCTAGACAGTCCTGTGGGAGTTCCCACAGGGCTGCCTAGGCTGCGGATGTCTTCCTGAAGCCTGGAGAGCGAGAGGGGTCGGTGCGCACCGACCCCTCTCGCTCTCCAAGCTTCAGCGAAAGCCTGCATTCGCCCCATAGGACGCACCCAGATTTCCCCTTCATTTTTGGAGGGGAAAAAGTGCGTCCTATAGGGCGAAAAATACGGTACCTATCTCTGTGTTCATAAAGTGGTTCTCCACAGCTTGTAGGGCTGAGAGGAGACAACAATCTATACAAATGCATGCCAGTGGGCTGCAGATGTCCAGACAAGTACAGGTATTCAATGCGCAGTTCTCAATGTTTAACAAATTGTTGACTTCAAGTACTAAGTGTTTAGCAAGAGAAAGGAAGAAAAAAAAACTGTGAGAGAAGGACATGTGAACAAATCAAGAAACTGTTTATCAAACTAAGCCTTGGAGAACACATCTCATTAATCCCTTTCCAGCCCAGTGAATTTCAAAATAAAACAAGAGACTTGGAAGTTAATAATTCTGAGCTGAAATATATACCTATAGTATATTGCAGCCTCTCCTCTTGGCCCCAGGTAAATGACTTGAAGCAATATTGTATGTGCCAAAGAGGAACAGAGGGAAATTATATTTTCTGTCATTTTAAACAGACACCATGTAATTTGTTAAAAGCAATTCTTCTCTGCTTCACATTTTCATTTTATATTAGGATCCTGTTAAGTTTGTGCTTGACTGCTTATCCATCACAGTGTGAAATTGGGGAGAAGCACATTCCCCCCCTCCCAGATTAAATTGCATTGTTTTTCCTCCCCTGTGTGGCTCCTTAATTATGATCAATTAGGCTCTTTAGATAAATTACGACGAGTCTAGTATGCATGGCAACCACCAAAGGGCGTACAAGAGCCTTTCCAGAAGTCAATTTCATTAGCAACCTGTTATGGGGAAATATAAAATGTTGCAATTAGTGGTGTGCCAAATTGTCAACAAGCTCACAATGTCCAGTGCAAAAGTTGCCACTCCAGGGAGGTGCTTGGAAGGGGCGAGTGGGGACCTCATTAACTTTCACTCTTTTGTGCATTTCTGTTCCCAGCTGTTTTCGACCATTGCTGCCTAGATTTGCTTTGGGGGCAATTTATTTTACATGAAATGGTTTCTTCACTGTGTGATCCCAGGCAGTCCTAGATGCCATGATGAGCAGAAGGCACTGAGTAGCCGGTTGGATTTCACTACATGATTATAAAACAGGGCAGCGGGGGGGAGAAGCTCTTGGGTTGGAATATGGGAAGGAACAGGGAATGTGGTCGATTGCCAAGGCAATGATGCTGATCCTATCTGTCTTGCCATGCTGCAGACTACTGATTTCTAATGTGTGTCAGGCTTCAGGGAATCAACTTCCTTCCCCGTGGCATTAGATAAGCAGAACAAAGGAAATGGAGTCTTCTTACCAGTTAGAAACTTTAATAATCACAGTGAGAGAACAAAGAACACACCTACTAGAAATGGCGATGCTTCCAATTAAGGATTCCACTCCCTTTTGTCCCTATTAAGCAACGTTACTCCTACGTTTTGTAAACTGAGCCTGTCCCCTCTGTGCTTTCTGTTCTTTCTGTTCTGCCATTTTCTGAGTTCTCTATGACTTGCTGACCAGAGACTGTCAGCAAAGCAAAGATCACCAGTGTTGAAGCAATGATTCTTCAACATCAGCTTCATTGGACTGGTCATGTTGTGCGGATGCCTGATGATCGTCTTTCAAAGCAACTACTCTATTCCAAACTTAAAAATGGAAAGCGTAATGCTGGTGGTCAACAAAAGAGGTTTAAAGACTCTCTCAAGGCAAATCTTAAAAAATGTAGTATAAACACCGACAACTGGGAAACACTGGCCTGCGAGCACTCCAGTTGGAGAGCAGCCTTTGCCAAAGGTGTCATGGGTTTTGAAGACACTCAAACTCAGAACGCAAGGGAGAAATGTGGTAAGAGGAAGGCACGCTTGGCAAATCTACACTGTGATCAACTCCTGCCTGGGAACCAATGTCTCCACTGTGGAAGGACATGTGGGTCCAGAATTGGCCTCCACAGTCACTTATGGATTCATTGTTAAAACTGTGTTTGTGGAAGACAAACTTACACTGCTACGAGTGATTGCCAAAGAAGAAGAAGGAATCTGTTAACCCTCTCTCTTCCAGTGTTTCTTCTCCTAGCTGTTCCCCATCCAGTATTTCCCAGCTTCTGCCTTCTGAACTATGTCCCTCTGCAAACCACTGTTTCCAATCTATACTGTCCTCCTGCTCCTGGGAAGATTCAGGATCCGGATCAGGAGTAGGGGTGGTGGAGGCTCCCACTATTCCTCCTCAGTGTAGCCCTCCCCAGCAAGGTCCCTGACATCTGTGAACTTGAGAATTGGGGAAGGGGATGTGCGCCCGAATGTGGGTGTCAATACATTTCCTTATATAAAGGGGGATGTTCATACAAAGGAGCATCTGAAGTTCATACATCCATCCATATTTTCCCCCAACCAAATACTGGACTGAGAAAAGAAAACTTGTTTGATTTGGCAACAGGAATGTTCTCTTAACTTTCCCTGGCATGGCTTCTCATTTCATTCAATTACAGATTCCTACAAAACAGGATGTAGATAATTGCAGTCAAACATCTATGACTTAAGTAGCCAGCTGAGCAGAACACAAGCCTGAAGCTGTTTCATTCATTTTAACCCCTTATCGTCTTCCTCCGTTCTTTTCAATTTTTGCAGGTTTATTTCTTGCTGTTGCTTATTCTTGTTGTTAACAGCATCCTTAGCTGAACCAGGAAACCAACATTTACTTTGTACATCTAGTTTAAATATGCTTTAATGAAGTGGCGTTATCAGAGGAATGGCGAAAATTTCCCTTGAAGCCATGAACACCATCCTATTTGAGAAAAGGTGTCCCTTTTATTCTTTGCCGATTGTTGCTTGGTTACAAGAAGAGCTCTGAAAATCTGGTAACTTTTGCTCAAAGAATGTGCTTGATTACTACAGACTGAATAGTACAGAAAATTGAAAATTGCAAGAAAGCTTTGGGGAAAGATGTGCAATTGACATGGAGGTGTTAAGCATTTAGGCGCTTCAAAGGGAAAAACTTGTTCCTAGTGTTTCATGAGAAAAACATCCTGAATGCTTTATCTCTAAAATGTAAATGAGAAATCACCAGAAAAAACTACTGTTATGGGTGATTCAAATATTAATTGAAAAGAACACAAAACATTGCAGGAGCATTTTAGGTAGGAAAAAAACCCTATTACCACAAGCTTCAGCTAACAAATATTGTGGAAGAATACTGAGCCAATCTGGGTTTTTTCCCCACCTTTTATCACACTGAGTGAAGTCAAGTTCCTTGAAATATGAAGAAATGTCAAGATGTTTCGCTGGCAACAGCAATCGGCTGAGGGTCAAAACAAAGCAGCCAGAGAAATTAGCGAGATAAGGAATATACTTGATTGTATGCCGTTCCTGCCAGGAGTTGACTGTGTATGAACACATTGCCATGGGTTAAAGACTTGGTAAGCTGCCCTAACAGAGAACCGACTGAAGCGAATGATGAAAAAACCCCATGTGGAAACACTAAATCAAGTGAGAAAAGGATTTTATTTTGCTAGACGGCACTTTTACATACATACTACCATTGTGTTAACCAAACAACCTTCACATTTAGCTTCCTATAGCTTCTTGATGGGGTTACACTTCCTCTGAAGGAGCAGGTTCATAACTTGGGGGTCCTCCTGGATCCTTTGCGGTCGCTCGAGGTTCAGGTAGCCTCAGTAGCCTGGAGTGCCTTCCATCAGCTTTGGCTGGTGGCCCAGCTATACCCCTATCTGGACAAGGATAGCCTAACTACTGTTGTCTATGCTCTGGTAACCTCCAGGATAGATTACTACAATGCGTTATACATAGGACTGCCTCTGAAGACGGTTCGGAAACTTCAGCCAGTGCAGAATTCAGCCGCCAGGTTGCTCACTGGAGCAAGACGGTTTGAGCATATTACCCCGATCCTGGTCTGACTGCACTAGCTACCAATTAGTTTCCAGGCCCAAGTCAAAGTGCTGGTTTTGACCTATAAAGACTTAAACAGCTCAGGACCACAATACAGTGGTACCTCAGGTTAAGTACTTTATTTTATTCTGGAGGTCCGTACTTAACCTGAAACTGTTCTTAACCTGAAGCACCATTTTAGCTAATGGGGCCTCCTGCTGCCGCCACGCTGCCGGAGCACAATTTCTGTTCTCATCCTGAAGCAAAGTTCTTAACCTGAAGCACTATTTCTGGGTTAGTGGAGTCTGTAACCTGAAGTGTATGTAACCTGAGGTACCTCTGTACCTCAAGGACCACCTCTTTCCATATGAACCTACCCAGACCCTGAAATCATCTTCTGAGGCCCTTCTTTGTGTGCCTCATCACTGAGAGGTTTGGAGGGTGGCAACAGGACAATGGGCCTTCTCTGCAGTGGCTCCCTGTCTGTGGAATGCTCTCCCTAGGGAAGTTCATCTGGTGCCTTCATTGTACACCTTTAGGCTCCAGGCAAAAATGTTCCTTTGGTTAATCCGATTTATGTCCTATACCCTTTTAAAATTTTTTTTTGGGGGGGGTTATTGGGGTGCTGTTTTTATTTTTATTAGGAATTTTGTGGTTTTATATCTTGATTTTATTCTGTGAACCGCCCTGAGACCCCCGGGTATAGGGCAGTATATACAGTGGCGGAGCTTCATGCTCCCACACCGGGGGGGGGGGCAGAGAGCAGGTGGGCACAGGGCTGGCACGCATGCCGGGGGTGTGGTGCGCATCCTGGGGGCATGACACGCCACTGCAGGGGTGTGGCGCCCAGCACAGGCGGGGGGCAACCTCAATGGCACCCCACTGGGATCGCACTGCCGGGGGCGGTGCTCTCCCACCTCACTCTTCTTCCTCTGCCAGTGAGTATAAAATAAAATAAAATAAAATAAAATAAAATAAAATAAAATAAAATAAAATAAAATAAAATAAAATAAAATAAAATAAAAATTAAAACCATTGGTGGGGAACCTTTTTTGGCTCTGTAGGGGAATCTGCCTCACAGACCAAATGTGATTGGTGGGCAGGGTCTCCCACCCACCCCTGTCAACCACCTGACATAGCAATGATGTCAGCGGCAAGGTGCTTTGAAGTGCCAATGGTGCTGTCCGGACCGATCCTCAGAGACATAGTGCCCTGGGTGAGGAGTACTTTTGCTTTGCAGGGTCAACCGGAGGATTCATGGGGCCTGGTGCAGGTATGGCATTGGGGGCCCTGCTCCTGCTCCCCAGAACCCATCCCAGGAACAGGTGCATGGAACCAAACCGAGCAGGATTAAACCCTCCTTCGCTTGTCATCTGAGGACAGCAGGGTTACATTACAAGAAGCTACCTAATACTGAGTCAGACCATTGCTCTATCCAGTTCAATATTGTCGGTGGCTCTCCAGGGCTTCAGGCAGAGGAACCCTCCCAGCCGGTCCAGACCCCTTTGGACCCCCCAAAATATTTGAGGGGGCTGGGGGAGCCCCAAGCTGACCGTGCTGAACACCTGTGTCCCCCACCATGTTGTAATGGTTGGCTCTTACCTTCCCTCTTTAACACCCCGCAGTGGCAGCAAGAGGCAAACCAGCCTTCAGCCAAGCAACTCAAGACAAAAACCCTGATTTCAGAACTACAAACTAAGTGAATCTTTTTTTTTCTTTTGCAGCAATCCCCTAAAATGTTATCATACCGATCAGTTCCAGTCCTGAATATTCCGATTATACACTAGCTCCCTTTGCTGATGCAAAGCCACTAGAAGCTGAGGAAGGCTTCATTCCATAACAGAAATTTGCATTTGTGGTTGGGGGAAAAACACCTGTGGATTAAATATATTGCTCCTCTAGTTAAATTCCAGTTACAAGGAGGCAGCATTCTTTTTCTCCACCCCCACCCCCCATGGAGTGGCTGATAATATAGCATCTGGTTTTTAATGCCAGGCATTTTATGTAGAAAATATATTTATCCAGAAAATATATTACTCAAATGTGATACTGAGCACAGCTGATTGCAAACATCTTCCCCTGAAGCTTCGGTGAAATTAATGGGAGATGCTGAAGAGCAAATATGTGTTTCTGACCCTCACAGGGCAAATATTTTGAAGGGGGATGAAAGGGGTGTGTTTTTGTGTATACATATATTTTCTACATTTTTAGGGCCTAATACTGTCTAACTAATGCCCTTGCGGAAATGTTAAGGAAGGTAGGAGAAGATATATTATTTTGATATTATCCCTCCTCACTCATGCTAGTGAGTAAACAGCAGATCACATTCTCTTTGCAACCTGTTGGAAGCAAGTTGAGGATTCGTGACAATCCTTTCATTAAGCAATCCAGTCTGGTTTGTTCTTGGTTAAGTTAAGGCTATGTTAGGATGTCCTTATTTTCAATGGAGAAATGCTGGAGGGTTTGGATTTAAGTGACCCCCAAGCCAAGGAGATAAGTAACTATATAACCTTTAGAAGACATTTGAAGACAGCCCTGTGGAGGGTTGTTTTGTTTTTTAAAAAAGTTTAATGTGTTATTATGTTTTTATATGTGTGAAGCCACCCAGAGTGGCTGGGGCAACGCAATCAGATTGGCAGGGTATTACAACTACTGAGGCATCTGATCAAGGCCTGTATTTTAAAATGAGCTTAAATATTTGCAAATGTTTCATGCCAGGCAGAAAACCAGCTGGCTAAGGACTTTGGCAAAAAGGGACGCGGGTGGCGCTGTGGGTAAAAGCCACAGCGCCTAGGGCTTGCCGATCGAAAGGTCGGCGGTTCGAATCCCCGCGGCGGGGTGCGCTCCCGTTGCTCGGTCCCAGCGCCTGCCAACCTAGCAGTTCGAAAGCACCCTCGGGTGCAAGTAGATAAATAGGGACTGCTTTCTAGCGGGAAGGTAAACGGCGTTTCCGTGTGCAGCTCTGGCTCACCAGAGCAGCGATGTCACGCTGGCCACGTGACCCGGAAGTGTCTTCGGACAGCGCTGGCCCCTGGCCTCTTGAGTGAGATGGGCGCACAACCCCAGAGTCTGGCAAGACTGGCCCGTACGGGCAGGGGTACCTTTACCTTTACCTTTAAGGACTTTGGCAGCTGTTTATCCTCCTGGACAAGGCCCCCCTGATTTATAGTAGTAGCAGGAGACAGGTTTCTCAAGGTTGTAAAAGGGAAATACAGGCTGGGAGCAAAGGTTACACTGACCCTACATATTACAGAATATAATCAAGCTCCAAAAACACTAATTAAGAGTTGGTAAATAGTAAGATCTCTGTTTAGATAGAACTTAATACCACGAGCCATCTGTTTTAGCCATTTGTTTTGGAATGTAGGGGAAACAGGGCAAAAGGTGATCTGGTAATTAAGGTGCCTTGTTGAGGCAAATGTAAGATATATGGGTACTTGTCTGCCATTTATGGATAGAAGGAAATATAGCTCTTTGTCTCCCATAAAAGGTAATAGGAAATGGGTGTATCTTTTATTATTGGTTCTAGCAAACAGCCAATAGGAATTTCAACCAGGCTGATTGGACAGAGGCAGCCAAAGGAGGGGCTGGGTTGAGGAAATATAAGTGCTGGCCATCAGGGCTGGAGAGCAGGCAGAGCTTTGGTAACCATATACCACTGTGCCTATCATTTATTTGTCTGACAAATAAATTATTATTTTAATTTCTCTATTGCTGTCTTGAATATTTCATTCCAGCTAAGTGTTAACCACAAGCAGGATGCTACACTACTACTAACATCCCTATTTCCATCAGAGAAATGTTGGAGGGTTTTAGAGATGGGAATCTGAGACCCAAATATAAGCTTCTATGAAAATTTTCGGGTGTGGGAGTGGAGAAACCAGTATATATTTACGAAATAAAAGCATAGAATAAAAATGCATAGAAATGCATAGAAAAATGCACAGAAATAGCATAGAAATAAAAGCATGTAAAGACCGTCCTGTTTAGGGAAGTTTTTAATGTTTGATGTCTTATCGTACTTTTAATATTTGTTGGGAGCCACCCAGAGTAGCTGGGAAAACCCAGTCAGATGCGTGGGGTATAAATAACAAATAATAATAATAATCATTATCATCATTATTATCATTGAAGTAAAATGTCACTTGCTCAAGCATTTGTGAGTGAAAATAATAGTTTGACTTCAAGTGACAGAAGGAGAAAAGGCTGAGGATATTAAACTCTTAATTTTAAAAAATCATTTATATAGACTGTTGCGCAGGGTTTTCCATGATGCATGCAGCACATAACGGCTCCTTAAGCAGCTTACCAAACTGGAAATTGTTGGTTTTGCACTAGGTAGCAGGATTAAATAAAACAGTCAGAAACTTGGTGATACAAAGCAGTTTCACATGTCATCCTGGATCCTGGATTTGAGGCTTAATTGACTTCTTTGGGATATTTTTAGAACATTGCGAGTCTTCATTCTCTCTGCACTACGATGAGGCTACTGGGTGAAGCTAGCACATAAGAAATGGGGAGCATAACATTAGGAGTCATCGAAATGCAGTAGAGCAAAGGTGTCCCGTTAATGGGTGTTTGCCGGAGCACCTAATGTTTACATAGCCCTTGCAGAAGCCAGAAATGCATGCTGCTGTTTCATAACAAGTGCAGAATAATAAGGGTGATAAACAAGAGAGATAAAGCATTAGGTGCACTCTTGTTGTGTTTCTCTCATTTCCTGCATTCCTAATTGCTCTGAGCGTTTGGCTGAAAAAGTATAAACACAACCCACAGACTTTGCTTGAAAGAAGCACGGTGGTGGACCATTTAATTTGAGAGAGGAGCTATCTGCAGGGACATTCTATTTGTTTTGTTCACGTGTCACCAATGCGTGAAGCAATTCTCTCATAGGCCAAAAGTAACACACACACACCTTCAGTGGGCTTTGTCTCAGTTAAATATACATAGGAGCATTATTATAGAAGCCATTGTTGCATAGGTAATAGAGTAACAAAAACGACAAAGACTGAAACCCTACGCTTATGTACACTGTAATCATAAACCACTTCTTTGTTGTTTCCGTTTAATGCAATAGTTGTATTATACCAGATGCCTATTATTTAGCAATGCTAGGGGTGAGGTATTCAGACAAATATTATCTGTGGTGGCAGCAGGGACAAAGGGGTATCGTTGAAGTACCCATCAAAACACCAGCTCAGAAATGTACATCTTGTTTAGAGTGAGGAGGTGGTTCAGGTGTGTGTGTGTGTGTGTGTGTGTGTGGCACAACACCTGCATATTTAGGTACAGTGGTACCTTGGTTTAAGACCAGCTTAGTTTATGAACAACTTGGATTAAGAATGCTTCAAACCCGGAAGTAGGTGTTTTTGTTTGTGAACTTTGCCTTGGAAGCAGAACATGTTTCGCTTCCTGTTGAGTGTGTTTCATTTGTAAATTGAGTCCCCCGCAGCTATGGGAAAGCACATCTTGGTTTAAGAACTCTTTGGTTTAAGAATGGACTTCTGGAATGGATTAAGTTTGTAAACCAAGGTACCACTGTACTCTGCGTTAATAGGACAATTTATCTTTCTTTGTATACCCATAAGTAGTGTCAGTAATGAGTTCCAAGGGGACTGTGCCTGAAAACCACCCATCACCCCAAGCAAAATTAGCACAAGTCAATAATATTAATAATAATAATAATAATTTATTATTTATACCCCGCCCATCTGGCTGGGTTTCCCTAGCCACTCTGGGCGGCTTCCAACAAAATATTAAAAATATGATAAAGCATCAGACATAGAAAACTGCCCTAAACAGAGCTGCCCTCAATTGTCTTCTAGAAGTCTGATCATTGTTTATTTCCTTGACATCTGATGGGAGGGCGTTCCACAGGGCGGGCACCACTTTTTTAATTGTACTCGGAAACATACTGGGAGCCAATGTAGGTCTTTCAGGACAAGTGTTGTATGGTCTCTCTGGCCACTCCCAGTCACTAGTCCAGCGGCCACATTTTGGATTAGTTGTAGTTTCCAGGTCACCTTCAAAGGTAGCCCCATGTAAAGCGAACTGCAGTAGTCCACGTGGGAAATAAGCAGAGCATGCACCACTCTGGTGAGAGTCTGCGGGCAGGTAGGGTCTCAGGTAGCATACCAGATGGAGCTGGTAGACAGCTGCCCTGGACACAGAATTGACCAAGAATTCTGCAGTCATAACATGAGCATTTATGACTCATGAAAGTCAAAAGCCACCATATTGGTAAAACCTATTTAGGTCAGTGTCTGGAAAGGTAATTAACTGCCTGAAAACCACATGTTTCCATGATAAAAGGTGAGTTATAAATAAAAGAGAATAATAACAAAACAACAAGCTCATTTTCAACAAACACCCAATTGAATTAGCCCCATTTTGCCCTTTCCAGTGTTGTAGAGATATGCAGATAGGTTTTCATCTGACAGATTTAGAAAACTGTAGTCAGTTCTATCCTGAAGCTAATGAGAAAGGCCAGAATAGGAAACAGACATTGAAATGCTGTGCATCATTTAAACCTAATTACAGAATGAAGCAAGCTGAGCATTAGAGTGTAGATTAAAATGCCAGGAAACTCATTATTGTAACATCCATCAATGATTCAAGAATAGCAATGAAAAGTTAATAATAATAATGTCTTATTCTGAAACTGATACTTTTTCATTCTGAATTCCAGTGAATTATGGAAAGAGAACAAAGAGTCTAGTAGCACAAAAGACTAATAAATGTATTTTGTCATAAATTTTGCAGATTAGGCTCCACTTTATCAGATGCATGAAATATTATGCAATATTTGTGGATATATGTACACATAACTGTAAGGGCGGATGAGTCGTAAAGCAATGAGATTGGACACAAATAGAATGCAAATAGTGCAGATTTTTAATGTTCAAACTTTTCCCACTCAAATGATTTTCTCCCCTAAATGATTTTCTCCCTGCAGAGAAGAAGATACAGATGCTCATAATAACAGGGGGGGGGGGGGAGAAATGCATAAGTTGAATGTAAGGTGTATAAAACAATGCTTTCAATACACTTCCCAGAAAATGTTTTAATGGCATGTAATGCATTGGTGAGTGAAAAAGAATACAGTGGTGCCTTGGTTCTCAAATGCCGAAAACCCTGAAGTAAGTGCTCCAGTTTTCAAACGTTTTTTGGAAGCTGAACGTCCAATGTGGCTGTTGGCTATTGTTTCCAGGGCACCCTGCACCAATCAGAAGCTGCGCCTTGGTTTTTGAAAATTTTGGAAGTCAAATGGACTTCCGAAATGGATTAAGTTTGGCGCTTTTGTTTTTGCTATTTATTTTGCATTTTTGTTTTTGAGGCTTTTTCGGTTAATTTGTTTTTGTGACTGTTTGGAACCCAGATCAGCTACTGATTGATTGATTGTGTGACTGCGGAAATGGATAAAAGCCCCCCATCCAAACAGTGACTATCATCAGAGCAGGTAAGAAAAAAAGATAATTTTCATTTTTATCATCTACAATACTGTCTTATTTATTTTATAGTACAGTACATTGATTATTGCTTTCATTTTATGGATCAATGGTCTTGTTAGATAGCAAAATTCATATTAAATTGGTGTTTTAGGGGTTGTTTTTAAAAGTCTGTTTGCGTTACTTTCTATGGGAAAGCGTGCCTTGGTTTTGGAACTCTTTGGAATGGACTTCTGGAACGGATTAAGTTTGAGAACCAAGATACCACTGTACTGGTGATAAAACATGTCATTTGAGTCTCTTTCCCTTTCTCGTCTCCTTCCTGTCATATGGACTCTCTGACCGTTCCCAGTATAAACCACTAGCACATTCTCGGCCTGGCTTTCCTCTTGAGTTACAAGCTTCTCTAGTTATAAGATTCATATTGACTTGTAGTTTTTTTGGGCTCTTCTCTCTCTTGCCACTCTGAGCATCTGAGACAGCTTTATTCATTTGCATCATTGTGTTTTGTTCCACAGGGTACGTGCCTTGCACGAAAAATTGCTTCCAAACATTAAGAATTTCTACAGATGGAAATGAGCAGCCGACATCATAAGAAATCTATCCCCATTTAAATTATGATTGCCACAAACCAGAGATATGCTTGAATCCCTGCAGTGTAAGTTGGAGTTTGTATCTGTGCATCCTTGTATAGCTGAAGGCTTTAGCAGCAGGCCATGCTCTCTGCCACCACCATCAATAACCAAACCTATGCTCAATGCATGGGATGTTTATTTATTTTTAAATCTTTTTTATTAAGTTTTACGTTACAAATTTAAATGCAAACATTAAACACTAACATCCTCATTTAGGATTCCCTAAATTCCCTCTGCCCTTCCATGGTTACTATTGTCCATCTTCTTTCTTTCTTTCTTTTTATTGGAATTTTATTTACAACATATCACAACCCCCCCAAAAAAACACAAATCCACCCTTCTTAAACTTGAACATAACATACAGTGAGCATAACATACAACAATACAAACAACCAAATAAAAGACTTCCTTTATCCTGTATCTGGCCTCCTTATTTACTTCTTATAAACTGTTTCCTTTATTATTAAGATTTTTCTAATTATAACTTAAATATCCACAAAGTCTCCTGCAGACATTAATTGAAACAAGTCCAGGTATGTATTTTAGGGCACTGTTTTGTAAAGTATTCTCTGCATTTCCCCCATGCTTTTTGAAACTCTTGTCTAGTGTGATCTCATTGTCCATCTTATTTTAACCGCTTCACCTATTTTCTTTATTTTTCTTTAATTTTTACCTTAATTTTTAGTACATTATAAGGGTTACTCAGATCCTGCCAAAGTTTTTAGTTGTTTACAGTGTTCTTTCAGATACATTGTAACATTTTCCCATTCCTTCTTAAAATTCTTCTCTTTCTGATTTTCCCGGTCAATTTTGCCATTTTGGCATAGTCCAACATCTTCATCATCCATTCGTCTCTGGTTGGGACTTTATCTCCTTTCCATCTCTGGGCCAGTAGTATCCGCGCTGCTGTTGTTGCATACATAAATAATCGTCTTTGCTCCTTTGGTATATCTGTATCTCAACGCATGGGATGTTTAAAGCATGGTTTGTTCAGCAAAGCATGAAAACACTGCCATAGTCAGAATGAGGAAAGATCAGGGATGATGAGACATGTAGTCCAGCAACAAATTGAGGACCACAGGTTAGTTACAGCTCCCTATGCATTTCTTTTCAGAGGTAAGTCCCACCAAGTTCAATGGACCTGACTCCCAAGGAAGTGTTACAGGATTTCAGTCCAAAGTATGTTTTTTTCATGGCCGAAAAAGCAGTGTAACGGTGAATGAACTCTCTCAACTTTTCTGCTTTGTGAACTGAAACATTTTGTCTGCCTTCCTAAGAGCTGGTTTCTTTTGTTTCCATTACGTCCCCTTCAAGTTTCCCTATTGAATTAATTGCACGTCTTCCTCTGCCCTTCATCCCTGCAGAAGTGGTTTTATTACAATGTCACGTTGTGTTGATCTGTGTGCCTTGCAGATTCGTTGTGAACGTTCATCTGAACAATTGCTTTCGAAGGGTTAGAGATTCAATAGCTATGATTAAATCCATGGAGATAAACATAATGTCAAATGTAGAAATACTTCAAGGGGACATGTCGTGCTCCTTCTGGGGTCGTTTGTTCACCCTTTGTTTCCACCCTGCCCTAAGCTCTCACCCAAGCCTGTGCATAGCTTGTCTGAGACCCAGTGTGGCTGGGAGGCAGAGGGCATTCTTGACATGTCAAGCGTAAGTCTGGCAGGTCCTCCAAGGCTTGGAGCAAGTGAACTTGGCTGCCCACCCCTGCATGAGTCCGCTCTCCTCTGTGGCTCCTAGAAGTTGTGTGTCGAGGTCCCCAAGCCACCCCAATAAAACACAATTCACACAGAATTTTTGTTTAAGGTTTTTGGCATAATTTTGGCCACAACTTTATTAAAATACAAAAATGTGAGTGGTTGCTTAGGCATTGGTTGCGACTATCTGACCCCGCCCAGGGACAGACTGGCATTCGCATGTCCACGAAAGTCAAAAAGGGAAAACATTTTGGAGAGAAAGATGGAGCTGGGTACCATGCCTCACCTCTCCCCAAATGCTCCCAGGGGCTCTTGCATGGCCCTAACCCCTTGACAGAGGTTTGGACAAAAGAATGGCGAGCCCCTGGATTCCTTTAACGGAATACCCTTGCAGCAGCAGCATTGGAGGGGCAGGCACAGCCAATCCATGCCCCTCCACCAACCAATTCATAAAACCAATGCCTAACCACAACCTTACAAGTTGTGACGATTTGCTGTGCAGCAGGCAAAAACCAAATGGCACCAGCCAATCAGCCAAATGGACAAAATTCCTAGCAGGCCCCTCCCCCAAAAGCAGACGACCCCATGACAGGCATAGCAAGGTCAATGTGAACAACCCTAAATATAGGGAGGGTGGGCGGGTCATGGGGTCGTCTGCCGTTGGGGCAGGGGCCTGGTAGGAATTTTGTCCATTTGGCTGATTGGCTGTTGCCATTTGGTTTTTGCCTACTGCGTAGCAAATTGTCACAACTTGTAAGGTTGGCGGTTAGGCATTGGTTAAAATTGGCTGGTGGAGGGGTAAGTGCCTACCCCTCCAATGGTGGTGCTGAAAGGGAATTACGTTAAAGGAATCCAGGGGCTTGCCATCCCTTTTGTCCTAGTCCCTGGCATCGGACTTGGGCCATGCAAGCCCCAGAGGGCATGAGGGTGAGAGATGGGGGACTGATGTCCAGCTTCATTTCTCCCCAATATTGTTTTCCCTGACTGGCTTCCGCTGGAATCCGGAAGTCAGTTCTGTCCCTGGGGCAAGGACAGATAGTCGTAACCAATGCCTAAGCAACCACTCACGTGTGTGTATTTAAATAAAGTTGTGGCCAAATCATGCCAAAAACCTTAAACAAAAATTGATGTGTGAAGTGTGAGTTATTGGGGTGGCCTGGGGGACATCAAATTCTCCCCAAAGACAAAGGGAACCCAATCGCAATGGTGACCAACTACCTTTACCTGCCCAGCAACAGTGGGATGTCTTGTTAGACCCCACCGCAACACGTGCTCTCCATGAAGGAGAACATGCTCTGTCAGCATGCAATAGTGGCCACACCCCGGGAACAATTTCGACTGACCAGCTAAACCAGGTGGTAGGCCAGTGGGTCTCAAGGTAAAAAAGGTAAAGGACCCCTGGATGATTAAGTCCAGTCAAAGGCGACTATGGGGTTGTGACGCCCATCTTGCTTTTCATGCCAAGTAAGCCAGGGTTCGTCTTTTGTTCAGTCACATCACCAGGTTCCCTACTGCTGTGATGGCACTGTGAATTGTTTGGAAAAGGTAAAGGTAAAGGTACCCCTGCCCATACGGGCCAGTCTTGACAGACTCTGGGGTTGTGCACCCATCTCACTTAAGAGGCCAGGGGCCAGTGCTGTCCGGAGACACTTCCGGGTCACGTAGCCAACTTGACGAAACTGCTCTGGCGAGCCAGAGCTGCACACGGAAACGCCGTTTACCTTCCCGCTGGTAAGCGGTCCCTATTTATCTACTTGCACCCGGAGGTGCTTTCGAACTGCTAGGTTGGCAGGCGCTGGGACTGAGCAGCGGGAGTGCACCCCGCCGCAAGATTCGAACCGCCGACCTTTCGATCGGCAAGTCCTAGGCGCTGAGGCTTTAACCCACAGCGCCACCTGCGTCCCACCATTGTTTGGAAAGGACTGCATTAGATACTGTCAAATGATAGAGATCGGTCTGGGGGCGTTTAGATAGTTGGCAAGATGACATGTGTTGGGATCCTCAAGGCCTCTGCGTACTCTCTGCGGATCCTGTACCTCCATGCTTCAAAAGGCTGCGGGGGGGGGGGGTGTTCTGGAAGGAGGGATGCAGAAGTCTCTGGACTCCACCGTTCCCTAGTGAGGTTCTTGGGTCTGCAAAGGGCCAAGTGGCCAGCATCTGGAATGTTTACAGTGTGAATAAGTTGCCGATTGCAGAATGGCTGCCGCGGATGTGTGACAAAAACCAAAATGCCAAAACTAATATAATGAAAAAAAGCAAAAGGGGACGACAGAATTGTGTGGGCATGCCCCTCCCTCAGCAGCCCCCTCATCAATACTAAAATTGTAGCTACAATGGCAACTGGTATGTTTGCTCACAGAGAAAAGCTCTTTCAAGCTTGGTTTGCAACCAGTCCAGTGATTACTTTTCAGATGGATTAATTCTAATGGATGTTCTCTTCACAGGGGATAAGGCTATCCATGGCTGCTAGCCATGAGGCTATGCTCTGTCTCCACAGCAATGCTTCTGAATACTAGTTGCTAAAACCATAGGAGACGAAAGGGCTCTTGTGCTTGGGTCCCACTTGCAAGTTTTCCATGAGCCTCTGCTTGGTCAGAAGAGGAAGCTGAACTAGATACCTACATCGGCTCTTGGTACGTTTCCAAGCACAATTCAAAGTGTTGGTGCTGACCTTTAAAGCCCTGAACGGCCTCGCCCAGTATACCTGAAGGAGCATCTCCACCTTCATTGTTCAGCCGGGACACTGAGGTCCAGCTCTGAGGGCCTTCTGTTGGTTCCCTCACTGCGAGAACCAGGCAGAGGGCCTTCTCGGTAGTGGAGCCTGCCCTGTGGAATGCCCCCCGCCCTGCATCAGATGTCAAGGAAATAAACAACTAACTGACGTTTAGAAGAAATTTGAAGGCAGCCCTGTTCAGGGAAGTTTTTAATGTTTGATGTTTTATTGTGTTTTTAATATTCTGTTGGGAGCTGCCCAGAGTGGCTGGGGAAACTCAGCCAGATGGGTGGGGTATAAATAAATTGTTGTTGTTGTTAGTCTGATCCAGCAGGCTTATTTAATTTTTTCCTGTGTTTAATGGGCAACCTGTGGTCCTCTGATGTTGTTGGACCACAACTCCCATCATACTCATTCATTGGCCAAGCCATCTGAGGCTGATGGGAGTTGGAGTCCAATAACATTTGGAGCATCGCTGGGGCCACATCTCGGCTGTAGGAGCATCCAATGGCCAGCAACTCCCATTTTGTCAGGAGAGGAGGGGGAATTATTACATTACCAAGTTCTGAATCATTGGAATATGTGCAGCTTGTGGACCTAACATAGAATAAGAGAACAGGAAGAACATAGGTCTAAAGAAGATTGGAAAATATTAATTGAATATATGGTGGAAATTGTTTACACTTGAAAACATTGGCAGCATTAAGATAAATTCAACACTGTAAATAAGTTTTGATGGATGTCATAATGGAATACTGAATGGTTTAGTTTATGTAAAATATGCAGGGATTTATGTTATGCAAAATGAACCAGGGAAGGAGAAGAAGGGAAGTCATTGACATTTTAAATGAAAATTCTAAAATGTAAAACAGAAAATTGAATTAAAAATAGGGGGGGGGGGGTTGAATAAAAAAAATGTGGCTGGAATCTTAGTTATGTATGCCCTAAACATGATACACTCCCTCATCATTGTTTAGTGGGAACCACTAGCTATGTGCGCACACAGGAAACCATACCTAAGAAAACATTATCTACGGTTCTATGGAGCGTTTGGCTAGAAATAAATGAAAGGTTGTAATTAATCGGTTGGCTGATTGCTTGAAGATGGCTGCAAATTGCCCTGCTCTTTTCGGGCATTCTTTGTCTGCTGGTATTTTTTAAAGGTGGGTTGTTACTTCTTGTACAAAGAAGTATTTCAGAGAACTGATTGGGAAAGGAAAGGTTGTATAATGTAAGTTGATTTCATGAGAAGCTTCGATAGGGCTGTCTAAGGAAGTGCACAGTCCTTGCCTGACAGGCATACAAAATTGCTAGGTTGCAATGACATGCAAAGAGCTGAGGAGACTGCTGTGGAACATGAAACTTGCCATTAATCTATACATAGAAACGTCACAGGCCTCTTCAGAAGAACAACGAAGCAGCACACCACGTCAAATGACAGTCTCGTGTAGTGTATATCATGAGGCAAAAATGGTTCATTCAGGAGACGTTACAAATGGTGAAATGTTTGATGCCTCATAATTCCAGTACAAGTCAGTAATTATCTGGCAGAATTATCTGAGGTCACATCCACACCATGCATGAAAACCACAACTATACCACTTAAACCCCAATGCTGGGAGTTGCAGTTTGTCAAGAGTGCAAACAACAATTTCATTAATAAACTACTGCTCCCAGAATTCTCTGTTGCTGCTAAAGTGGCTTAATAGTGCTTTAAACATATAAAGGTAAAAAAAGGTAAAGGACCCCCCCCCCCAGACGATTAAGTCCAGTCAAAGGGGTTGCAGTGCTCATCTCGCCTTTCAGGCCGATGGAGCCAGCGTTTGTCTATAGCAGTGTTTCCCAACCGGTGTTCCGCAGCACACTAGTGTGCCGCGAGACGTTGCCTGGTGTGCCGTGGGAGGGAGGCGGGCGAGTCGGGCGGCGAGAGGCGGGGCGGCGGCGGCGAGCACACACGGGGCGGCGAGCGAGCTCCCTCCCACATCCCATCGCCGCTCGCTTCGGCCGGCCTACTGGGCTGTCGCAGGCGGAAGGCCTGCGCATGCGCGAGGTTTTCGCGCCTTCGGGATTCCCTTCACGCCTTCCTCCTCCCGGGTCCTTGAGAGCGCGGGAAGCGGCAGCACAAGACCGGCGTTGAGACAAAAACGCAAAGTTCCATTCAGGGCTCCCCTTTTGCCTCGTCGTCTCACAGTTTGGAAGATAGCAGCTCTCCAAATTAATAGTCCTCTTTGAATAGGCGGGGCCTGAGCGTTCCACCAATTTAGGCCTCCTGCCGGGATGTGATATGGCTCCACCTTCCTCAAGGTGGTTCTGCTTTTAAATAATTTCCACCCTGTCACCATGAGGACTAGCGAGATAATAGGTAAACATTTAAAAACTCTCGAGGGGAAGTTGTCATTTTATTTCTCTTCAGTCTCCACTGAATGCCTTGACTGGGTTAGGGACCCTTATAGCTCAGCATCAGTTGGTGGAAAGGACATGACTTTACAGGAGCAGGAGGAACTAACTGAACTGAGACAAAATCGTGGTTTCAAGCTAAGATTTGCTGATCTACCTTTGGACAGTTTTTGGTTGGAAACTGCCAAGGAGTTCCCCCTTCTGGCAAACAAAGCTATTTTGACATTGCTCCCATTTTTCACTACATATCTCTGTGAGTTGAGCTTTTCAAGCATGATTGCTATAAAAACTAAATACAGAGAGAGACTGAGAGCTGTTGACGAAGAGCTACGTGTGTGTCTTTCTTCGATTCCAGCCAGAATATCAGCTTTGTGTTCAGCCAAACAGGCCCAGGTTGCGCACTGAATAAAGTATTTTATAATTTTTCATATTTCTCTTTACTTACTATTTCATAATAAAGTAATTATAAAATACTTTCTTTGTGTTTATTTGATTCCTATTAAAGAGAGTTACTTTATATATAGTCAATATAGGCACAGAGTTAATTTTTTAAACATTTTCTAATGGTGGTGTGCCTCGAGATTTTTTTCATGAAACAAGTGTGCCTTTGCCCAAAAAAGGTTGGGAAACACTGGTCTATAGACAGCTTTCCGGGTCATGTGGCCAACATGACAAAGCTGCTTCTGGAGCAATGACACACAAAAACATAGAAAGCAATGAAAAAAATTACTTTCATACATGAACGGTTTTAAAGTTTGTATAATTTCTGGCAAGTGTAGCATCATCATCATCATTTATTTATTATTTATACCTCACCCATCTGGCTGGGTTTCCCCAGCCACTCTGGGTGGCTTCCAACAAAATATTAAAACACAGCAATGCATCAAACATTAAAAGCTTCCCTAAACAGGGCTGCCTTCAGATGTCTTCCAAAAGTCAGATAGTTGTTCATTTCCTTGACATCTGATGGGAGGGTGTTCCACAGGGTGGGTGCCACTACCGAGAAGGCCCTCTGCCTGGTTCCCTGTAACTTGGCTTCTCACAGCAAGAGAACCGACAGAAGGCCCTCGGAGCTGGACCTCAGTGTCTGGGTAGAACGATGGGGGTGGAGATGCTCTTTCAGATATACTGGACTGAGGCCATTTAGGGCTTTAAAGGTCAGCACCAACACTTTGAATTGTGCTTGGAAATGTACTAGGAGCCAATGTAGGTCTTTCAAGACCTGTGTTATGTGGTCTTGGCAACTGCTCCCAGTCACCAGTCTAGCTGCCGCATTCTGGATTAGTTGTAGTTTCCAGGTCACCTTCAAAGGTAGCCCCACGTAGAGCACATTGCAAAAGTTTAAAAGGAAAAAATAGCCAGTGCAGAATAGCACCTTAAAAGGAAGCAGCAGAAGCAATAAAAAGATTAGCATCAGGTCACTCAGATGTGGGAAAGCAGAAACAAATATCTACCCTGAAATCTGCAGCGGATCAGGGCAAAAAATAAAAATGAGATTCATCACCAGTTAAGAATTGGCTGCCTTATCTTTCACATTTGAATAAGTTTCATTTAAAATAAAAATAAAAATGCGGAGACATGCTGCCAGATCTCTCCCCCTGTCCCCAAGTACATCCAATTCCTCTCTGTCTCCTCTATTTAAAACTCTGGTTTAGACTCTGATCATCTTGAACCTAGAGAAGCCAGAGGAGCTTAGTCTTCGCAAAGACTTATATGAACTGGCCTGTGCCTCAGACTAATATGTAGGCTTAAGAACTTAAGTATCTACAGGATTAGCCCTTCCCCAAATGTTCTGATGCCATTCTCAGCACATATTAGAAAGCATGTTTAAATACGAGAGAAAGCACACATTTAAATACAGGTCCTGAGAAAATATGCACGTTTAAATTCGTGCATTCATGCACAAATTAAATATGTATCTTGAGAGATGACATACATTTGAATAATGTTTTGTGAGAAAACACAAATTAAAGATCGGATCAGAAGAAGAATCTTTAAATGGCAAAAATGACCAGAAGAATTAGAGATCAGGAAGATCAAAATTTTAATAAGGAACAGAGGAAATCTAGAATCTATCTTAAAAACCATTGCAAGCAGCTAAAATTGTTAGTGGGATTGGAATATTACTTGTGGTGTTAATGGTGAATTTTGGATATAATGAAGATGCAAAAGATTTGGATTATTATAATAGATGCAAGAGGATAGGACTAATAATAGGAACCACAAAATGGAGGAGGGAAGTCCAGGAGATTCTGTGGAATCTTGTTTTTATATTGTATGATGAGACGCGATTGTAAAAATTTTATCTGAAAAACCAAATAAATAAATTTACAAACAAACAAAATCAGAAGAATCTTTATTTGCATCAGCCATTAGCCATGGCAATAAAATGAAATGTACTAAAGATAGAAACTATACAAAATACTTTTTGGAGGTTTACATCAACAAATAATAGATCTTATTCTAATTGCCCCCGCTAAAAAACCTTGCAGTTTTAGCTTTTGGAAAGTCACAGATTCTACCTATACAGTGGTACCTCAGGTTAAGTACTTAATTCGTTCCGGAGGTCTGTTCTTAACCTGAAACTGTTCTTAACCTGAAGCACCACTTTAGCTGCCGCCGCGCCGCCGGAGCACGATTTCTGTTCTCATGCTGAAGCAAAGTTCTTAACCCGAGGTAATATTTCCGGGTTAGTGGAGTCTGTAACCTGAAGCGTATGTAACCCAAGGTACCACTGTATATTGTAAGGAGGAGTATTCTGATTCCAACCATCGTCTGCAGTCCAGTCGCTGTTTTACTGCCCCAGTTTGGAGAACCGGGACCCAGATAATGGCAGTAGCACGAGGCCAAATTGTGCCTTTTCACACTGGCGCTAATGCATGTAGCAACGAGGCGGCCAATATTTCACAGCACTTGACCTTAGAGCTGGCCTTGAGCTAAAATTAGCAGTCAAAGGGCAGGCAGTTTTATTTGCCTGAACATTACATTTGAAATGCAATTAGCCTGTAAGCAGCGTGCATGGCATTCACCCAAGGTTTCAGGGCTGTGTCACTGTAAGTCGCTTTAAGTCCATTGAAAACCTAAAAGAAAAACCTGATTTGCACTACCTAAAACCTCTGTCCCATGGTTCTTCAGCCATAGAGGAACACACAGTTTCTGGGGCCGTTTTCTGGAAGTCAGTGCCCTGTTCTGGTTCCCGAAGGCTCTAACAAATGCAAAATAAATGCTGACACATGAGAGCTGTTTGCTCATCAATGGGGGGGGGGGGGGAATCACTTAGAGGCAAGCTTATTCAAGCTGAGCACATTCAGTGACCCTCTGGGATCTCCCCCCCTTGCTGCAAACATCTGGAACAGAAATGCTAAATCTCTGCTCTGAGTAACCCATTCAGTAATCTTGCAGAATGTCTTTGAGATACAGCAGAGCTTTTCATAGCCAAGAAAAAGCAGCAAAAGGCAACTCAAAGGAGATATTTTCTGTTTCCTCAGCATATACCAATGCTTGGCACAAACTTTTTATAAATAATGCCACCATGCAGTCCCTTTTATTGTGATTTTTAAAAATATTTTCCTCTGTTGCAATCATATACATACTTATGGTACCACAATGCAATACAACAGACTATCCCTTCTTTACATAACTTTAAAGATGTAGTCTATAATATTAAAAATGTTTGCACATTTTTCATTCGGACAGTTTTATTCTTTTTTATTATTATATTTATGATTTTCATTTTTCTACATTTCAGTATTTTTACAATCCTTTTCAAAAGTTGACTTCCTTTCCCATCTTTCTGCAGTGCCTTTAATTTATTTTTAATATTTTTTGCATATCCAAATTAACTTAATTTGCTCATTTATTCATCTACTTTTAATACATACTCTTAAAAACTTACTTAAAGTTTTTAAAAACTTTACAGTTTATTTGTAAATATTCAATAAACCATTTCCATTCTTTTATAAAAAGTTTGTTATATAGCCAGACTATATTTTGAAAAAAATACCGTATTTTTCGCTCTATAGGACACACTTTTCCCCCTGCAAAAATGAAGGGGAAATGTGTGTGCATCCTATGGAGCGAATGCAGGCTTTCACCGACCATCTTGCTCTCCAGGCTTCAGGCAGCTATCCGCAAGCCTTCGGAGCGCGGCAGGAGTTGCCACCGGGCTCCGAAGGCTTGAGGATAGCAGCCTGAAGCCTGAAGCCCGGGGAGCGCAGTGCCAACTCCCGCAGCACACCCCGGGCTTCAGGCAGCTATCCACAAGCCTTCGGAGCCCGCGGGAGTTCCCACCGGGCTCTGAAGGCTTGCAGATAGCAGCAAGCTCCGGGAGCTAAGGCGAGGTTGCGCACAACCTCACTGCCACTCCCGGACCCATTCTGGGGGCTGGGGTTGGGGGAAGCTCGGGCTTCCCCTGCCCCAGCCCCGCGGCTAAAAACGAAGCCAAGACAGCTAGCAGGATCCATCCTCTCCTGGCTGGAGGGTTTATGTGCGGCTAAAGAGGAAGCCAAGACAGCCAGTGGGATGGATCCCGCTCGCTGTCTTGGCTTCTTTGCTCTTTGGGGCGGGGGGTGGGGGAATAATTTTTTTTTCTTTATTCCCACCCCTAAAAACTAGGTGCACCCTATGGTCCGGTGCGCCCTATGGAGTGAAAAATACGGTAATGAACAAATTCCTATGCCCCACAAATAACCCAAAGATGCATTTTAAATAAAAGCCCACATTCTACTTATGTAAAAACACCAGGCAGGCCCCACAAATAACCCAGAGGTGCATTTTAAATAAAAGGGCACATTCTACTCATGTAAAAACACGCTGATTCCCAGACCATCTGCGGGAAGGTAATTGGGCCACATCCAACTCATGGGCCTTAGTTTGCGTACCCATGTGTTAGGATGTATAAGATTGAATCAGAGAAGTGCTGGAGATGCACAGAGGTTGAGGAAACATTCTTTCATATGTGGTGGACCTGTAAAAGGGTAAAAGAGTACTGGGAAATGATCCATAATGAATTGGAAAAAATGTTTAAAAGTAATTTCCCCCAAAACCCAGAGTCCTTTCTGTTGGGGATAATTCAGACTGAAATTCCCAGGTGTAAAAAAAAAAATAAAAAATATTTATGTATGCTATGTTTAGTTATGGGATATGGGTGGCGCTGTGGGTAAAACCTCAGCGCCTAGGAGTTGCCGATCGCATGGTTGGCGGTTCGAATCCCCGCGGCGGGGTGTGCTCCCGTTGCTCGGTCCCAGCGCCTGCCAACCTAGCAGTTCAAAAGCACCCCCGGGTGCAAGTAGATAAATAGGGACCTCTTACTAGCGGGAAGGTAAACGGCGTTTCCGTGTGCTGCGCTGGCTCGCCAGATGCAGCTTGTCACGCTGGCCATGTGACCCGGAAGTGTCTCCGGACAGCACTGGCCCCCGGCCTCTTAAGTGAGATGGGCGCACAACCCTAGAGTCGGACACAACTGGCCCATACGGGCAGGGGTACCTTTACCTTTTTATGTTTAGTTAGCCCCAAAATGGAAAACAGGCGAAAGAAGAGTGGCAACTTAAGTTGACAGAATATGCTGCAGACTTAACATGTTTTATCCTGAAAAGCATTTGAGAACTGACTTTTTTTTAAAGGAAAGGGCTCTTAACTGTGCTGCACTGTTTTTATTCTCTGTAGTTTAATCCATTTGTTTTTCCATTGTTTTCACTCTGTTAGAGTTAAATTACCTTTTTAACTGTTGTCTTTTATGTGTCTTTAGCTCTTTGTATTTTATCTTTGTTGTTTTAATTTGTGTGGGTGAGAAAGGCAGGGTATAAATAAATATAAAAACAACAACAACAACAATAATACTAATAACAACAATTCAATAAGCCTATTCAAAAATAGCCCATCTGTGCTATTTCAGTGAATTAGACATTCCTGAATTAAGCCACACATTACATCTATCAAAACACAGCATTTTTAAGGATTTATGATTTTTTTTGTAAAGCTCAATATGTTAAATGCCATCCCAGAAAGGTTTTTAGAGCTCAGCAGTAATTCTCGTATATGCAGATACACAGGAGGGTGTGAGTTATGCCAACAGAAATGACAGATTAAACTTTTAACAGGGTCACCAGTTACTAGCCTTGTGGAAATGGATTAGCAAATAAACAAGGTCATGGCCAAAAAAAGCAAGTATGAAGTGCCAGTAGGTCTTGCAACAAAATGTTCCAGTACAGAGTGGTTTAATTCAGGATTGCAGCCATGACATTTCACTTTCCCACTGGTTTTCTGTCCTCTACTACTCCGTTCTCCACAGCCAGAAAATATTCCACACCCAATGAGAATGCTTAGTCCATAGGTGTTAACTCCTAGGGGTTGTGGGGGCTTTGCCCCCCCCAATAAAATATTTCCTATGTAGTGGACTTGTAAAAGGGTAAAAGAGTATTGGGAAAGTATCCATAATGAATTGGGGGGGGGGGATGTTTAAAAGTACCTTTCCAAAAAAAACCAGTGTCTTTTCTGTTGCGGATAATTCAGACTGAGATTCCCAGGTGTCAAAAAGGGTTATTTATGTATACATCAACTGCGGACCATGTTTAGGTAAAGGTAAAGGGACCGGGACCCCTGACCATTAGGTCCAGTTGTGACTGACTCTGGGGTTGCAGTGCTCACCTCACTTTATTGGCCGAGGGAGCCGGCATACAGCTTCCGGGTCATGTGGCCAGCATGACTAAGCCACTTCTGGCAAACCAGAGCAGTGCACGGAAACACCGTTTACCTTCCCGCCGCAGCGGTACCTATTTATCTACTTGCACCTTGACGTGCTTTCGAACTGCTAGGTTGGCAGGAGCAGGGACTGAGCAATGGGAGCTCACCCCGTCGCAGGGATTCTAACCGCCGGCCTCCTGATCGGCAAGTCCTAGGCTCTGTGGTTTAACCCACAGCGCCACCCATGTCACTTTGGCCCATGTTTAGTTAGCCCCAAAATGGAAAACGAGTGAGGTCCCATTTTGATGGAATAGGCACAACTCTCAGATTTAACATATAGAATAAGAGAACAAGAAGAGCATATGTATAAAGAAGATGGGAAAGCGTTTATTGAGTATATGGGAAATAACTGTGTACAGCTGAAAACACTGGCAGCATTCAGATAAACTCAAAAGTGTAAATAAATTATGATTGATGTAATAATGGAATACTGACTGGTATAGTTTCTGTAAAATATGCAGGGATTTATGATATGTAAATTGAATCATGGAAAGAGAAGAAGGGAGGTCACTGATATCTCCAGGATGTATAAATGAGTACTTTAAATTGTAAAACATAAAAATTAATTAAAATTATATATTTACAAAATATATATTTGAGGGGGCTTTTGCCCCCACAAAGTTGATAGGCGTTCGTTCTTCTTCAAATGGTGCGTGTGCACAGTTAATTTGGAATAGGTAGAAAATATAAAAATAAATAAATTTAAGGAAATGCGAGGGGGGGAGAAGTTGAGTTTCGAAATGTTAAAATGGTTGCAAAATTATGTATAAAATTGGAAAACATAAATATTTTTTTTAAAAAAATGGTGTGTGTGTGTACTGTGACATGTGATCAATTTTGCAGGGCAGGGCTTATTTAGTCCCCCCACAATATTTTATTCAAGTTGGCACTGCTGTGTATTAGCTTCAGGTGGCAGAACTGAGGGGGCAGGCTGGAACCAAATGGTTTGGTGGGACTTTTGAGAAGTTTCCCTAGCAAGAGGACTCTTCTTCAGGCCACCAAATGTCTGGGGTTCCTATTTATAAAGGCAAGGAAGCAAGAGGCGGGGGAGGGGACAAATCTATCTGCAGTCAGATATATATTCTCCCGTAATGTCTGTATAAGAGATGTGTCTTTGACAAATCAAACAGGGTCTTCTGTTAAAAAAACAAAACAAAAAACCTAGCAATTTTCAACTTATTTAAAAGAGGGCAGATTTCTTCTAAATAAGGCCAAGTTCCTTTCCCCCCATCCCCACGAGAACGGCTACTGCAAACTTGCTTTCTGCATAAAAGTTCACTACACGTTTCTTGACGCTACCTCAGGGTCATATTGAAACTGTTGGGACATGATACCCAGGGACATTCGCTGCCCTCAGTCAATGCACAATTGGAGTCCAAAGAAGAGGCTGTAGCTCACCAGAACTGACAGAGAGCGCTGGAAGCGGAAAACACATCTCCACTGCTATGTGTCTATCTGGAGCAGGGGAGTCTATGGAAAAACAATTAAAAACAAACTGATAACCATCTGTAATCAACTGAAATATTCCAATAAAATTTAAATTGAGCTGAGTAAATTCATTTGTTCTGCACACCAGCAAGACAGATGTATTAAAACCCTGTTTCTCACTGGGCAAAGGATCTGGGGCACAACATTGCAGATTGGGAAAAGTTATGGAAAATGGATTTGAAATTTACAGCATGTTGTACGCTGAATGAAAATTATATGAAAATGATGTACAGGTGGTATCTGACTCCTAGTAAGTTAGCAAAAATGTATAGAACAAGTGCAAATACCTGCTGGAAATGTAAAGAGAAAGAATGATTTATAAAAGTGCAACCAGGTAGTTGTGTCATTTGTCATCTTTTAAAATCTGATTAATTTCAGTTACACTCCAGTCAAAATAACAATCCCTTATACAACAACTGTAATATTAATGACTTCCATTCATAATGACACCATTTAGCAAAATAAGAGTATAAAAGAAGGGTTAGATACTAAACGAAAATTTTGAGAAATAAACTATATGAGGAGAAAGTAATTAAGGATGAAACTAAATAAGAATGAATTTGCTAACCAATTTTAAATTGGAATACAAGAAAGGGAGGTGTGAGGAAGTCAGGAAAATAAGTTCATGAATGTTAATAATTTGAAAAGAGGGTCTTTTTTTCCTTTTTGTTTGTTAATTTTTGGATTTCTTTTTTCATTGTATGTTGATGGTTTGTATTTTTGTGTTTTGATGTTTTGTTTTTTGTGTGTAATGTTTCTCTTTTGTAAAACTTAATAAAATATCATTTAAAAAAAACATAATGACACCATTTAATGTGTCATTATGACACCTTTTAATTTGTAAAACTACAAGTGAGGAACTCAAACTATATCCTTGTTCTTCCTGTGTGTGGCAATTATTCTGCCCGTGATGTTTCTTCCTGTCCTTGTATCTTTTCCCACTTGTTGCTGTTCTCCATCATACCTCAAAGGTAAAGGGACCCCTGACCATTAGGTCCAGTCGTGGCCGACTCTGGGGTTGCGGTGCTCATCTCACTTTATTGGCCGAGGGAGCCAGCCTACAGCTTCCGGGTCATGTGGCCAGAATGACTAAGCCGCTTCTGGCAAACCAGCGCAGCGCACGGAAAAGCCATTTACCTTCCAGCCGGAGCGGTACCTATTTATATACTTGCACTTTGATGTGCTTTTGAACTGCTAGGTTGGCAGGAGCAGGGACTGAGCAACGGGAGCTCACCCCATCGTGGGGATTCGAACCACCGACCTTCTGATTGGCAAGTTCTAGGCTCTGTGGTTTAACCCATCATACCTTGGGTGGAGTTAATTTCCCATTGTTCTGGTCAACATTTTTCTGTGGAATGGGAGAGGGCATCTTGCTGTGGGAGAAAAAAATATGGCAGCCGCTAGGTACAGGTTGAAGCCAAGTGACAACTTGATTCACAGCTCCTTACAGCACCGCTTCTGCCAGGAAAGCATTTATGCTTGCTTTCAGAAGATGCAAAGGCTGGCAAGTGTGGCAGCAAAAATTCTGGGTGTCCCAAGTTTTTAAAGTTTATTTTGTAGTTTTCTGGCTTCCTTTCAGAAGGAGATTCAGGGTACAAATATTTTAAAAGATGACAAATGATACAGTGGGTGGTAAAAAGGTAAAGGACCCTTGGATGGTTAAGTCCAGTCCAAGGTGACTATGGGGTTGCGGCTCTCATCTCGCTTTCAGGCTGAAGGAGCCAGCGTTGGTCCACAGACAACTATCTGGGTCATGTAGCCAGCATGACTAAACCACTTCTGGTGAAATGGAACACCATGACAGAAACCAGAGCTCACAGAAAGACCATTTACCTTCCTGCCGCAGCGGTACCTATTTATCTACTTGCACTGGTGTGCTTTCAAACTGCTAGGTTGGCAGGAGCAGGGACCTCCATCAGTTGAAGCTGTGCAAAAGAGAACTTTTCTCTTGCCTTGTCCCTTTCCTGAAATTGGCGGTGACGGGGGATCCCCCAGAAGAGTGCACAGAGGGAGCGGGGATCAAGTTGATATATACAGATATTACATTTGTAATAGTGTGGCTTTGAATTCCACTTGGAGCAATTGTGTGAGTCCTTGTTTGTTGTAAATGGATTCTTTGTCAACCACCTGGTCCAGAGTTGTGCATTGGAATAGAGCTAAACAAAAACAAGTGTCAACAGCTTTGACTTTGTTAAAAGGGAACTTGGGCTCACAGTGAGCAGTGCGGTACTTTTCCACTAATAAAATCTATGGCTCTGTTTGGAGAAAGCACATTTGCTTCCAGATACTTTTCTTCTGAACATTTATCCAGAGGCCAAAATGAAGGCTACACTTTGATTCATTCGTGCATAAACAGCAAATGCTTACCATCTCTGAAAACTAGGGCAAACAGTAGATATGTTTGTGACATGAAATGCAAGAATGTCCCATTTGCTTCCTCTTCTTCTTCAAAGCTTTTGCTTATTGCAAGATAAAATATGCACAAAATGGGTGGAATGAGGACAAATCCATAAATGCTTTCCGGGGCATGTGGTCAGCATGACTAAACCATTTCTGGTGCAACGGGACACTGTGACGGAAGGCAGAGTGCCCGGAAACACTGTTTACCTTCCCACTGCAGCAATACCTATTTATGTACTTGAACTGGCATGCTTTCAAACTGCTAGATTGGTGAGAGCTGGGACAGAGCAATGGGAGCTCACTCCATTGCAGGGATTCAAACCATTGACCTTCTGATCTGCAAGCCCAAGAGGCTCAGTGGTTTAGACCACAGTGCCAACCACATCCCTTGTTTGTTAGCCTACCCCAAAAGGCCAATTTCTTTCATCCTCCCTCCCTAGTCCTTTTACAGCCACTTTTTGTTCCTCTGACAGCTTTCCACACTTTATCCCTTTTTTCCTATTCCCACTTTGTTTACTATTAATAATAATAATAATAAATACTAACATTGGATCTCTTTTTCTCATCTCCTCTGGCCCTTCCCCCTCAGAGAAGGGAGACCTTCTTCCCCTCCCTCCCCCCAACTCCACCTGTGAACCTCTCTATTTCCAGGCCAACTTTACTTGTGTCTAATAATAATAATAATAATAATAATAATAATAATAATAATAATTGTTTACTTATACCCCACCCATCTGGCCAGGCTTCCCAGCCACTCTGGGTGGCTCCCAACAGAATATTAAAAACACAATCAAACATCAAACATTAAAAACTTCCCTAAACAGGGCTGCCTTCAGATGTCTTCTAAAAGTCAGATAGTTGCTTATTTCCTTGACATCTGATTTGAGGGCGTTCCGCAGGGCGGGCACCACTACCAAGAAGGCCCTCTGCCTGGTTCTCTGTAACCTCACTTTTCGCAGGGAGGAAACCGCCAGAAAGCCCTCAGAGCTGGACCTCAGTGTCCAGGCTGAATGATGGGGGTGGCGACACTCCTTCAGGGACTCTGGGCCAAGGATGTTTAGGGCTTTAAAGGTCAGCACCAACACTTTGAATTGTGATCAGAAACATACTGGGAGACAATGAAGATCTTTCAGGACCAGTGTTATATGGTCTTGGCAGCCACTCCCAGTCACCAGTCTAGCTGCCGCATTCTGGATAAGTTGTAGTTTCCAGGTCACCTTCAAAGATAGCCCCACGTAGAGTGCATTGCAGTAGTCCAAGCGGGAGATAACCAGAGCATGCGCCACTCTGGCGAGACCATATGTGGGCAGGTAGGGTCTCAGCCTGTGTACTAGATGGAGCTGGTAGACAGCTGCCCTGGACACAGAATTAACCTGCGCCTCCATGGACAGCTGTGAGTCCAAAATGACTTCCAAGCTGCACACCTGGTCCTTCAGGGGCACAGTTACCCCATTCAGGAACAGGGAGTCCTCTACAGCTGCCCGCTCCTTGTCTCCCCAAAACAGCACTTCTGTCTTGTCAGGATTCAGCCTCAATCTGTTAGCCACCATCCATCCTCCAGACACTCACACAGGATCTTCACCGCTTTCATTGGTTCTGATTTAAAAGAGAGGTAGAGCTGGGTATCATCCGCATACTGATGGTCCAACAAAAAGTCTACCACATGGCTAGGGAGTGAGTGAGTGAGCAAGCAAGCGAGTGAGGAGCTCCTGGGCAAGCTGTACTGATGAGGCACACCAGAAAGTAGACCTGGCTCGCTGTTTGAGAAGCTCTTCTCTACTATGACTGGCAGTAGCTGTCCAAGGTTCTGAAGCAAAAGGCATCTTTCTCTCTGTGCTCAAAGATTGCTTTTAACATGAGATGCTAGGGATTGCACCTAGAGTCACCATGTAAGTCATGGGTTTTCCAACTGGGCTATCACCTCTCCTCTCAAAAGGCAGTAAGTCCATTTGGGGCTGGGGTGGGGTGTGTGTGTGGCAGAAAGCCATGCATGTTGAACTCATAACCCCAGTGAGGCATTTAAGGCAAAGCATCAGGTAGGTGGAAGGGTTGGTGAATGGGAGGGAGGTACAGTATTTCTTCTTAAAAAACAAACAAACTATTCAGCAGGAAACAGTGGCAAATGGGAAAGTCATAGTACGTGTTGCCTTGAGATATTTAGTGTACACCAGGCATAGGCAAACTCGGCCCTCCAGATGTTTTTGGGACTACAACTCTCATCATCCCTAACCACTGGTCCTGTTAGCTAGGGATGATGGGAGTTGTAGTCCCAAAACATTTGGAGGGCCAAGTTTGCCTATGCCTGGTGTACAATATAATCTCATTTCGTTTACAGAGTTGTGCTTGATGGAATTCTTTAAAGTCACCAGCACTTCACTCTTGCATAACAAAGGAGGATTAAAAACAAAGAAGAAAGAATTGTGGATGAACAATAAACCAGGAGGAAAGACAACTTGATATTTATGGTTGATGGGATAAGCACAAAATAATGCAGCTGCACATTAATTTCCCTGACTGCCTCACATTTGCTGAACAATCAATATATTTTATTCACTCCTGTATTGAGCATTCAGCATATTGTACCAGCATTCTTCCCTGTGCTTTGAAATGTTAAGAATTCAGAACAATGCCACTGAAATGATGGCAATTGTATTTTATATCAATTACTAGCGTGCACTGGGATTTGTCATTTCTTCATGATAATAAGATGGTCAACCACTTCCAGGTCTTCGAGAAATTTAAAGGATCAACAGTTTCCCTAGATTGCCTGGTGTTATTTAGTTAGAAAATTTGCTATCCCTAAACATGCAGCAATTCACAGAACATTCAATAAGCATAATCCATTCTGTTTCCTGAAAACAGTTAGCTAAGAATTTGTGTTTGCGTTTGCCATTTCTTTGTATGCCTGCCATTTTAAATAAACCTCAGTTTCTTTAAAATACACTGATAGATGCAGTCATATCAATAACCCTACTCAGTGGCTGCATAAACACCGTACGTTTAAAGTAATTTAGAGCACATGACTTCCGCCAAAGAGTCCTGGGATTCTTTGTTAAGTGTGCTTGAAATTGTAGCTCTGTCAGGAATAAGATACAGTTCCTAAGATTACTGGGTGGGTGTGTTTCAAATGGGCCTTATGTTTATGGTGCAGATGCAGCCTTTATCTTTGGAGGAGCAGCAAACATCATGCACATTGGAAACACATTCATCTGAACAAGGTCCTCCCTGGGATCAGGAACCCCGATCTTGCATGATTCTCTATTATTATTATTATTATTATTATTATTATTATTATTATTATTTGCATATCATTCCCAACAATCATATAACATAATTTCTTATCTTATACAATGTTTTGGACGTCCATCAACCACATCTGAAGTTTTTTCAGTCTTTATCACTTAATCTACATTTCTTAATTTCCTTGTTGCTTTTAATTATCCATAACTAACAATTCTCTTCATAATCTTCTCTGCAATATTTCGCATAGTCCTCCTTACAAAATTTCTTGCAATCCTACTAGCATAATCTGTTTATTACAATTGCTTTTCAAATAATTCACATATTTATTCCTTGTCCTCTGAGAATCTCTGGTCCCGCAGGTTTTGAATCCTTCCTGTCATCTTACCTAATTCTGCATAGTCCATTAATTTCGTTAGCCATTCTTCTTTCGTCGGTTATTTTTCTTGTTTCCATTTCTGTGCCAATAGTACTCTTGCTGGTGTTATTGCATATAAAAACAATTTACTATCCTGTCTGCTAATGATCTTGCATGATTCTCAGTCACATTGAAGACCCCAACTGAGGACACACACACACACACACACAGCCTTGAGATCACTGAGTAGTGGGGAGGGGGATGTTTGTTCGCCTTACTTTGCAGCTATCAGGGCTCATGTTGAAGCAAATGACCCACTTTTGTCATCCATCGAACATTTTTCCAAAGCTGCAGTTCCTGAACAAAAGGGAGACACCACAGGACATACAGTTAGGTGTCATCAGCATGACATTGCCAGCATCTATCTGTACTGACCAATTCCTTCCTATTGGACACGGTGGAGCCCAATGCACTCAAAACATCAATTTTCATTGATGTTCAGCTGCAGTTTAAACTATAAAGAAACATCACATATAGATTCTAAAGCAACTTTCTTTTGACTGGACTGTGTGGAGCACTCTTGGTTTTGGAACACTTTGGTTTTGGAACGGACTTCCAGAATGGACTAAGTCTGAGAACAAAGGTACCCCTGTATAAACATTTAGGGGTTTGCTTTTCCATAAAGACACTGAAGCACTCAAATCTAATGATCCATAAACAGACACCCAAAGGTGCTGTAATGGTCAAACAGTACTGACAGTTAGGTGGAATCTAACCCACAACATAGAAAATGACACAAATTCTCTATCTGATCCTGTCAATTGAATTAATATACATTTAAACCCCATTACCAACCCATTTCTTCCACAAGAATGGACTGTCCCTCTTTCTTTTAATCTGGGTTACGCTGTAGAGTTAATTTAGCATGAACAAATGGGTCAGAAACTGTGGGGTAATTCTAAAGAAAGAGGTGCTCGGGTTTAGCTCCATTGGTTAGAGCATGGTGCTGATAACACCAAGATCACAGGTTCAATCTCCTTATGGGCCACCTGCATATTCCTGCATTATGGGATGTTGGATTAGATGAGCTTTAGAATCCTTTCCAACTCTACCATTCGATAATTCTAGGTCTGCCTAGAAGCCATACCCTCCAATCAGGTCCCTAATCACAGATATACATGATGGATTTCATTAAAAATCATTGGATTTTGAGATGGTATGAATTTAAAAAAATCTTTGTTATTAGCATTATTTTCTTGGTTGTTATTCATATATTTTTATTTTTTAAAAGTTCATTCTTTTATTTATATTCTATACATTTATTTACATTCTATACATTCTTTTTTTTAAAAAAATGACAAAGTAATAATCATAAATAAATAAGAATAAAAATGTGCACCCTACCACCAAGACCATTCCATTGTAACTATCCAACCTCCCAAAATTTCAACACCTCTTGTGATGGGTTGACACCTTTCCATTTTAACAGTACAAATTCTACAAGCACTCTCTACCTCTCCTCAAAATCATTTCTCCTGCATATTCCCTGTCTTAACGATATACGATATTGTCATTGTCCCATACAGAACAATGAAATTGAAAAACTACATAAAACATTCAAAAACCCCTAAAAACTCTGAAACCGCATTTTAAAATACAATATACTATTCTTATGCTTCATTTAGAACCACAATTGTATTTTCATAGAAACTGTTTCTCAGGCGGCTAGTCCTCGCCTTTATAACCCTATACCTTCTTCCAGATGGCAGAAACTGAAAGAGATCATTTCCGGGGTGTGTACTATCCTGCGCTATCTCTGCCGCTTTCTTATGGCACCTGACAGCATAGATTTGATCTAAGGTGGGAAGAGTGCACCCAATTATTCTCTCTGCAGTCTTTACAACCCTGGACAGCATTGTTTTTTCCCTGGCCGTGCAGCTCCCAAACCACACACACAGACCATAAGTTAGACACTCTCCACAGTGCAATGGTAAAATGCCATCAGCAGGTCCTTTGAGAAATTGGTTTTCTGGAGGATTCTCAGAAAATATAACCTCTGCTGTGCTCTCTTCACCAGGTCTTTGCTGTTTTCCCCAAGTTAGGTCATCTCTCAACTCCATTCCCAGAAATCGAAACACCGAGACCTGTTCCACGCACTTCCCCTCAATAATAAGTACCTTAATGGCACATGTCAATTTATCATTAATAGCTACAGTATATCCCACACCTCTTTATACCATTCTTCCATTTTATATTCTGCTTGCCCCTTCCACTTCCTAGCTATCATAACACTAGCCTTACCATTATCATTACTTGTACCTTCAGGGCCAACCGGCTCCTGTTGCTGGACTACAACTCCCACCTTCCCTTCTCAATGGGCAGGCTGGCTGGAGCTGATGGAGGTTGTAGTTCAACAACAGCTTGGAGGGCACCAAGTGGTAGAAGGTTGATCTAAGCCAGGGATGCACAACTTTTGTCCCTTCTCCATGTTATTGGAACACAACTCCCATTATTCCTGGCTCAGGCTGCCAGGAATAGGAGTTCAATGATATCTGGGGGACCATCAGTGTTCTAAGCCATCTGAGGAAAGTCTCTGTGTTTTTTAGTTGGCACAGTGCCTTGCACACCTATGGTCCAAATATGCAAGAGTTCACTTGGAGAACACTAAGTTATCTTGGTACCTGCCCAAAATTGCCTGGAGGGCTGCCTTTACAAACCTTTGCAAAACATCTCCAGCTAAGCCTTCAGAAAACAGCTATCCAATCTCACTGGTCACCAGGAATTATTGAACATGGCAAACTCAGAGCTGGTCTAAAGGGAAAAGAGGGCAGGGAGAGCAGGAACGAAGCCTTTGTCACTGACGTCAGTGTGCTAAAGAATTCATCTTAAGGTAACATAATATTAGAATCCCCAGTGGCAGAAGAAATAAACAGTTCTTTTTAGATTCTGACAGCTCCTCAATCCCAGTCCCATCAACCATTTTCTTGTTTATTCATATGAGCTGTCAAAAATTGTTGCACCATGAAAAATAATTAAAAGATTGACCTTTCAAGTGAGTACACAGAGATCTATTCAGCCTACTATTTTTAATATCAAAGGGCATCCAGCTGTAATGGACTGATGTTTACAGTATGAATGCTCTTTCTGATGGAGAGAAGATTCAACAAATGCTTGATAATATGAGGCTAAACTCATAGAGAGAGTAAACTCAGAGAGCCAGTGTGGTGTAGTGTTTAAGAGTGGTGGACTCGTAATCTGGTGAACTGGGTTCGATTCCCTACTGCTCCACATACAGCTGCTGGGTGACCTTGGGCTAGTCACACTTCTCTGAAGTCTCTCAGCCTCACTCACCTCACAGAGTGTTTGTTGTGGGAGAGGAAGGGGGAAAGGAGATTGTTAGCTGCTTTGAGACTCCTTAGGGTAGTGATAAAGCGGGATATCAAATCCAAACTCTTCTTCTTCTTTATTCCTCATGTGTATACCTAGCAGGATGGGGGACAGTCTGGGCAATGGCTCCCTTGCACCCTTGGTAAGGAGATGTACCAGTGACTCCGAAACCAGGAGAGACCATGGACCAGAAATTCAAAAAGTTTGCTTTTCATTGCCTTTTGTGCTCCACCAGGTTCTTCCTCCACAGCCATTGGAGTCAAGTTTGTTCTGCTCTGCCTTCTCTCCTCCTCCATCAATCCATCTGTCTTCCTGTCTCCTTCTCTCCCTCTGCTCGGCTCCCTTCTCCAGTCACACAACTGGGGTTGCACATATTGAACATTTAAAAAAATCCAACGGCCTGCTTCCCCTTGGGGAAGCAGGAAGCAGGTTCATTCAATTGCCTCCCTTTCCCCTTTGTCATGGTAAAAGGTTAAGGTAAAGGACCCCTGGATGGTTAAATCCAAGGCGACTTTGGTGCTCATCTCACTTTCAGGCCAAGGGAGCTGGCATTTGTCCGCAGACAGCTTTCCAGGTCATGTGGCCAGCATGACTAAACCACTTCTGGTGACACCGAACACTGTGACAGAAGCAAGAGCGCACAGATACACTGTCTACCTTCTCGCCACAGCGGTATCTATTTATCTACTTGCACTGGCATGCTTTTGAACTGCTAGGCTGGCAGCAGCTGAGACAGAGCAATGGGAGCTCACTCCATCACATGGATTCGAACCGCCGACCTTCCAATTGGCAAGCCCAAGAGGCTCAGTGGTTTAGAGCACAGTGCCACCCATGTCCCTTTGTCATGACAGCTTTCCTAACTGATAGCTACGTTCTACCTCCACTAGAGATGGTGAAAATTTTTGCAGTCATTGTGTGGAGCCCCACTCATGGTTGTTCAGGAGCTCTGCGAGCCAATCAGCTTTCATGCACGTGCTAAGCAATGTTTACTCGTACAAATTTATTTCATTATGAAAAAACAATGAAGCAAGTGGCAACTTATCAAAGCCGACCAATTATAACTGTGCAGTTGTGTTGCTGAAAGTGCATTCCCTTGAACTCCATTTAATTGAGGTGAGGACAGCAGCCATTGCCATTCAATGTTTTGTATCTAATCCTGTCTCCTGCTGTGATCGTGGAAGGGAAGGAGGGAGATCTTAATGCTTTTAATGATTCTAATTGTGTAGCTCAATTAGTACCGTTAAGTGAGGGGGGAAATGAACAGATGCATGACTGCAATACCCACCCCTAACCTTCGCTGATGAAAACAATGTGCTTTTGATACCAGTTGTTGGAAACCACAGGAAGGGAGAAGGCTGTTGTGCACAGTTCTGGCCTGCAGGCCTCCCACGGTCATCACACTGGCCACTATGAGAACAGTGTGTTGGACTAGATGGGCCACCGGGGCTCTGATTTGTGCTGGCCCAAAACATTGGCAAACGAGAAAAAAGAACACAGTATTGCCCCTTCCTGTGCTGTGCACACAAGCTGGAGGGTCTGCAAGTTGATTATTGTTTAAACAGTGGTGGTGTCAGGGGCTGGACTGAGGAGGAATGGTGGGGGCCACCTTCCTGAGAACAGGAAGACAGTATAGATTTAGAACAGTGGTTTGCAGAAGGTCATAGTTCAGAGGCTGCAGAGGGGAGAAGCTGGAAAATATTGGGAGAGGAATGTGGGATGTAATCCATTGGTGCAGTCAAATGCAACATTCCTTGTTTCCCTAGAGTGGGCACAGGCAGGGGGACATCCAGTCAGTGTAACTTCCTGTTCCATTGGTCTGGAGCTTCCTCCCCCTGCATGTGATCTGGGAGATGGGTGTGGCCCTGGCTGACTCCATAAAAGAGCCGAGTCATTCAAGAACAGGAATGAATAGCATCGTCCCAATGGCTGAATGGGATTATGCTATAAAACACCCGAGCCATTTTCTCAGTCTGTTTTGACTTTCTTGTTGCTCTTTTGCTGCCATGCTGCTCTTTTGCAGCCGTTTTGTTGTCTTAATGTAATTTTGCCATCTGCTGGCTCTCAGCCAGCAGCACATGAGTTCAGTCTCCATATGAGATGAACTCACAGTTTATTGTGTAACTGCCAAGTAAAAGTCTGCCTTTCAGGGATCAAATCGTGAACTGAAATGTGAGTAAACTTTTTGTTACTTTACTAAGAAAGACTCTTGTGTCTTTATTTTTTTAAGGGGGATTAAAGGGGACACCAGGAAATAATATTTAGTAAGAGATTCAAACGAATCCACAAACTAGCTTCCAGTTATATTGAAGGGGAATCTGTTCTGCTACATCATTTACTAGCGTGAGCGAAGGAAGGATAATACTTATCCAATATATCCTTTCCTACCATCCTTAACATTCCCACAAAGAACAGCAGGAAGAAGAAACACCAGAGGAGAGACAGCTGACAGACTCAGTGTCCTTGGACTAGGCAGGCATTGAGGTTAGTAGAGCAGAAAGCTCAGAGGCAGAAGGCTCAGATTAGCCGATGCAAGAGTGACATAGAATAGGAGAGATGGAGGGGGCTGGACTTTACTCGGAGCAATGCCATTATCTTAGGGAGGCAGCATTTCTTCAAAGTGTTGGTGTTGACCTTTAAAGCCCTAAATGGCCTCAGCGCAGTATACCTGAAGGAGCATCTCCACCCCAATCGTTCTGCCCGGACGCTGAGGTCCAGCGCCAAGGGCCTTCTGGCAGTTCCCTTGCTGCGAGAAGCAAAGCTACAGGGAACCAGGCAGAGGGCCTACTCAGTAGTGGTGCCCGCCCTGTGGAACACCCTCCCATCAGATGTCAAAGAGATAAACAACTACCTGACATTTAGAAGACATCTGAAGGCAGTCCTGTTCAGGGAAGTTTTTAATGTGTGACATTTTAATGTATTTTTAATCTTTGTTGGAAGCCGCCCAGAGTGGCTGGGGAAACCCAGCCAGATGGGCGGGGTACAAATAATAAATTGTTGTTATTGTTGTTGTTGTTGTTGTTATTTTCTCTCTATGTAAATTGTGAGATAAATTACTTGGTAAGAACTCTTGTTTATCTGCTTATTGGCTGCCACCATGGGAGGAATCAGATTCCCTGAAGCCTGAGAGGTGGCAGGACAAAGCACAGAAAAGACCAACGGCTCTGTAGCTCATCAACACTGTCCAGTATCTGTCATCAGAGGCACCTTCCTCCCTTTTCCATACGAACTGAGCTAGCCATGGGTATGAAATAGCAGGTCGATGGAATTTCAAATACAGTGGTACCTCTGGATGCGAATGGGTCCCTTCCCGAGCCCCGTTCGCATCCTGAATATAACGTAGGATGCGTCTGCGTGTCTGCGCGTGCTGCATTTTGCCGCTTCTGCGCATGTGTGTGACATCATTTTGAGTGTCTGCGCATGTGCAAGTGGCGGAACCCGGAAGTAATGCCATCCGTTACTTCTGGGTTGCTGCGGAGCGTAACTTGAAAATGCTCAACCTGAAGCACATTCAACCTGAGGTATGACTGTATTTTTTAAAAGCACCCCCCCACACACATACACACACACAACCAGGGGGAAATGTACTGTTTTCCTAATATTCACAGCAGGTGTTTTATAGCATAATCCCATTCAGCCACTGGGACGATGCTGTTCATTTCTGTTCTTGAATGGAGCTCGCAATAACAGCTTTGCCGAAGATTAGCTTTCCCCAGTCTGGGAGTCCAAAACATCTGGAGGACAGCAATTTGGCACAGGCTGTTGTAGATAAAGTCACTGAGACTGGCTTCCTAGCAACTAATGGCAATTGCACCATCCCCATTTCCCTACCCCCATGGACACTGCTCCAAACTGCTTGATGCATCCAAACAGGGATGGCCCTTTCAAGTGACTGACGCTTCTCTCTTTCCTCTGTGTTATTTGCAATTTCTTCTTCTACTTTGGCAATACAGTGGTACCTCGGGTTAAGTACTTAATTCGTTCTGGAGGTCCATTCTTAACCTGAAACTGTTCTTAACCTGAAGCACCACTTTAGCTAATGAGGCCTCCCGCTGCTGCCGTGCCACTGCCGCATGATTTCTGTTCTCATCCTGAAGCAAAGTTCTTAACCCAAGGTACTATTTCTGTGTTAGCTGAGTCTGTAACCTGAATCGTATGTAAGGTGAAGGTTACCACTGTAACTCGTAGCCGAGTAAGATTGTGGAAAGATTGTGGAAAGGAGATAAAATTCCATCAAAAGAAGAGTGGCAGTTAGACCTTCATGAGACAGGTTAGTTTTACCCTACTGGTGATGTGTTGTTGCAATCAAAATCCTGCTGAGTATGAGAGGAACTGCAGGTTCAGACCTTTGGTGTATGTGCTTGGCTGAGGAGCCAATGGGGTGAAGCTACCATTTGTGGGATTATGACTGGATTATGACTAAATCAGAATCCCCTCTAAACATAAATAAAAATAAAAATAAAAAAGAGGAGTGGCAAGCAAAACTGATTGAATGTATGGAACTAGCATATATGACGGAAAAGACCAGAGATCGATCAACCCAAAAGTTTAAAAGGGAATGGGAAATCTATAGACAGTATTTTAAAGAACAGTGTCCCCATATTAAAACTTTAGAATGCTTGGAATTGAATAAGGTATAAAGAACACAAATAAGATTTAATAAAGACTAAGTTTATTTAAAAAATAAAGGTAAAGGTAAAGGTACCCCTGCCCGTACTGGCCAGTCATGTCCGACTCTGGGGTTGTGCGCCCATCTCGCTTAAGAGGCCGGGGGCCAGCGCTGTCCGCAGACACTTCCGGGTCATGTGGCCAGCGTGCCGAAGCTGCTCTGGCAAGCCTGCACCAGAGCAGCACACGGAAACGCCGTTTACCTTCCCGCTATAAAGCGGTACCTATTTATCTACTTGCACTTAAGAGTGCTTTCGAACTGCTAGGTGGGCAGGAGCTGGGACCGAACGACGGGAGCTCATCCCGCCGCGGGGATTCAAACCGCCGACCATACGATCGGCAAGTCCTAGGTGCTGAGGTTTTACCCACAGCACCACCCGCATCCCTTATTTAAAAAATAGAGGCAAGTAATTAAGGAAACAAAGAACCCATATCAAGAAAGTCAGAAGTTGATGGCTGAAATACTTTTGTGTATTCACGATGTACTATTCTATTTTCTTCTTTATTTTTATTTGTAAGAGATGTGGTGTGTGTTTTTTGTTCTGTTTTTTCCCCTAAGTTTTTTGTGTGTGTCTATGTTGATTTTAAATCAATAAAGATTGAATTAAAAAAGAGAGAAAGATTGTCTTCGATGAACATAGTCTTAACAGTAGGTCCATAAGTGACTGTGGAGGCCAATATGCATAACTCTCAAGGTTTGTTTGTTTTTCTAAAATGCTTGTTTTCAGCTGGATTGTGCCCATAGTTCACATACATATTCTGTGCCCTAATATTTATTTATTTAGGTGCTTCAGGTCAAGAATACAGTTTATGCTGGATGCCCAGTCACCCCATATTCCAAGTGACTACCAACATACAGAAACCCTAGAAATCTCAGTGCTTCTCTAAAATGGTTTCAGTCGCTGAGAATTGTGGTTGAGGAAATCATATCACAGTCAAAGCTGCTGTGAGAAGGGTAATTTTTTTTTGGGGGGGGGGGAAGGGAGAAGGGTATCACAGCTGACAACATTGAGCCTAGTGATCCAGTCCATTTGTATTTGTCCGATGAAATGATCTATGCAGCCCACGGGTGATCAGGTTTTGCAATATGCTTTAGTATAATGAATTCAGAGATAAAGAGCTCTGCTTGTGTTCTGGAAGATCATTCTGAATATAGAAACAGAATCTTATGCATGTCTACGCACATACCCAGACACACATAGGGAAGGGGTGTGTGACTTATTGCGGACTGGCTCTTTAAAATTAGATCTGCACAGGAAGCGTAGAGATGCCTCCCACAGAGAAAAGGATTTAGATGCAGCCACAGAGGGAGGCAGGCTTCCGATTTCTCTCAGCTACAAGGCAGATGTGCGATTCCGTCTTTAGTCCTGCACAGCATCACTAGATAACCTTCAGTGCTGTGCTTCCAACAGGACTGCAAGCATTCTGTGGAGTGTAGCATACTAAGAACTCAGCATCTCTGCACGGCATCAAAGAGACGAAGCATAGCCTTGGAACAGGTAAAGTCTGATTTGTACTTTTTAAATAATGCTGCGTTAATTATTTTGCAAGGTACAGGAAGCTGATTTGGAAAATGTATAAACTCCTAATTTGCTTTTTTAAAATAAATAAATAGCTGTACCTATCCACTGATTTTGAGCTTGGACGTTTTCTGCTGTTCTTCTGCAGCAATTTGGCACACACACCTCCCTAAACATTGTCCTGGATTGATTTCTAGAAATGATTTACACCCTGACCCTAACACATTTCCTTGGCGGGGATGGCGAAGGTTTCATTGTTTTTTGTGAAACTTACTTCCAGATAAAGCTGCTTCAGCCAGCATTCTGAAGACTTTTCAATTACAAGATTTATGCTAGTCTCCAGCAACAAAAAGGCAATAAGCATTGTGGGACCTCAGAGACATCAGTTTATTGGGCTGCCCACAAAAACCGATGTCTCCGTGAACCACCAAAAATCCTCAAAGATTCTATCCTGCGTTATCATCAATCATCACCGTTGTTAGCATCTTCAGGCTGATTTTGGTGAGGTTTGCTAACATAAATGGTAAGCGTGCATTTGTTCCTCTGAAACATGATAAAGAATTGAACTTTGCCAGAAGAAGTTTCCTCTGGAAGGGGAAAAAAAATCCATCAGCACAGCTGCCTTGTGAACACTGATGTGCTTCTTCAAAAACACTGTTCGATGGTTGCAAGCGGGAGCTGATCTCCCCTGTTGTGCAGGCTTTCCTTTGCTGTCTAAAAAAAAAGTCATGCTGTTTAGTGGACATTGTTACGCAGCTACTGCCAACAGCTGCTTTTCTCAGTTGCTCTTTGGCATTTTTGTGTGCACAGCTTGGCATCCTAATATTATGAACCCAGAAGCAGGTCCATTTCCAGAGATGGGTTCAGAGTCTTTGAAAGTATGATGGTGTGCTTCGAGGCAAAGCGGGTACGGAGACCAAAAGAAATTGTGTTGCTTGCTACATGTAAATAAATAACCCTTGCAACCAGAGGAAAGGGATCTCTTGATGATTATTATTTCTAATTATACTTTACCCTCCAATCATTAAGCAGATAAATCTCATTTAAATGCCCCTCTGTCCTTTTCCCCTTTTCCTGGTGAAGCTGGCATGGTCTCCAACCAGGAGAAGCTGACAAAAGGCAGCACTTTGCCAGTCTGCATCGTCAATAAAGTGGCCCTTTATTGTGTTGCTTTCAATGTGACCAAACCAGACTCAGAAGTTTGCATCTCATACGTTTGCGAATGCAAGAAAAATTTCTGACCTATCCGCAGAAGTAAATGATACATACCATGTGAATTAGCAACGCACAGGTTATAAACAAAGCCTGAATTGCACAAGTCAGTCAGTTCTGTGCATTGCGCATCCACACAACTGCTGCCAAATAACTGCTCCAGGATTTATGAGCCCATCCAGTGCTGCAGATGTCCATCATCACTGTTGGGAATGGGGAAACCTTCCCCTAGGCAGGGCTCGGTGAATGAATCAGAGCCATACACAAAACTTTGGAGCATTTATATTTTATTGAGGAATGTAGGAAGCTTCTTTACACTGTCAGGCCACAGGTTCATCTAACTCAATATTGTCTGCACCAACCGGCAACAGCTCTCCAGGGTTTCAGAGACGGGCCTCTCACAGCCCCACCTGGAGAGGCTGGGAATTGAACCTGGAACCTTCTGCATGCAAACCAGATGCTCTATCGCTGAGCCACAGCCCATCGACATATGCAGACATGGATACAACTCCTTTACCTCCCAAAGTGGGTTCTCCCTCATGGAGAGCACATGTTGCGGTGGGAGCAACCATGACATCCCCTGTTGCTGGGCGGGTTAGTTTGGATGGCCATGAATTTGATTGGACACCTTCAGTTGTTGCTGGGGGAAATTTATTGTTGCAATTTTATTTGATTGATGGGGGTGCTATATATGTTCCCTGTGTGCAGCGTTGAGCTTCCTCTTTGCGCTGCCTACATCGGATTACCCCCCTCCCTTTATTTAGGGTTTGTTCGCGCTGACCTCGCTATGCTTGTCATGGGGTTGTCTGCTTTGGGGCAGGGGCCTGGTAGGAATTTTTACCATTTGACTAATTGACTGGTGCCATTTGGGTTTTGTCATAGCAAATCGACACAACATGTAAGGTTGCGGTTAGGTAAAGGGACCCCGGACCATTAGGTCCAGTCGTGGCCAACTCTGGGGTTGCAGTGCTCATCTCGCTTTATTGGCCAAGGGAGCCGGCGTTCAGCTTCCGGGTCATGTGGTCAGCAAGACTAAGCCGCTTCTGGCGAACCAGAGCAGCGCACGGAAACGCCATTTACCATCCCACCGGAGAGGTACCTATTTATCTACTTCTGATCAGCAAGTTCTAGGCTCTGTGGTTTAACCCACAGCGCCACCCACGTCCCAAGGTTGCGGTTAGGCATTGGTTAATTTTTGGTTGGTGGAGGGGGGATGGATTGGCTGTGCTTGCCCCTCCAATGCTGCTGCTGGAAGGGTATTCCAGTAAAGGAAACCAGGGGCTCGCCATGCCTTTGTCCGAATCCCTGGCAAAGGGCTAGGGCCACGCAAGAGCCCCAGGGAGCATTTGGGGAGAGGTCAGAGCCTGGCGCCCAGCTTTATTCTCTCCCCAAAATGGTTTACCCTTACTGACTTCCGCACGGGTGTGGTTGTTTGTTCTGTTCCTACCTCCAAGTGGGAAAAGGTAGTCACTAACCAATGCCTAAGCAACCACTCACATACAGTAATTCAATAAAGTTGTGGCCAAAATTATGCCAAAAACCAAAACCAAAATTATGTGTGAACTGTGTTTTTATTCGGGGGTGTCTTGGGGGTCCTCAACACACAAATGTGAACCTGCAAAAAAACAAACAATCCCCTGCGGTTTGTGGTTTCAGATTTGTTGTTCCGCTCCCTTGCAAGCTAGACTTCCTAGCATCCCTGAGCCTATCCTCAGATGCATGCTGCAAATCAGTTCTGCTGATTGACCCAAACCAAAACTTATGGCATTGCACAGTTTAGAAATCTGGCACTGTGTATCTGTTTAACCATTTCCAAAATAATAATAAAAAGCCTTGTTGGCGTGAGATTGCTTCCACTCAGTTTAATTACTTATAACACTCCAAAGTGCACAAGATGTATTTTCTCTCTGAGCCCTTAGCAGACTGTAAAAGAATTGAAGGAAAAGTCCTTGACATGTGCTCTGAAGTGAGATGACACAGTCTAGTGGCAATTTCCAGAAAGGCAACTGAGTAAATTTGTTACTGTGTTGGCAGCCATTAACAAGGCAGTATTGGTGACAACACAAAGATCTGGTAGCTTCACCCAGCTCTATATAATTGCTACACAAATAGATAGAATAGAAGGAGCATAACCTAACCTGGAAAATATTTGTTTTTACCTCTCTCACCTAGCCTGATACGTTATTTCAAAATGCTACTGTTCAGTAAAGCACTGCATCTCAAATATTCAATACGAGTGATATAAATGCAGAGCAGTTGGAAATATTTATGCATGAGTGCCAAAGCTTTATTCATTTCCCGATCTATGGCTCTCAAGCAGAAGTCTTTAGCACAGGAATGCCTCTGCCTTCCCAAACATTTGCTGCTCCCTCTGATTCTCTTTTCTATTCTGATTTTAAAAGGTGAGGAATGGCTGGGTCGCTGTCAAAGATCCCAATTTGCAGAAGTGTAAGCTCTCTTTCCTGGCTGGACCTTCCTGGGAGGTACTGAGAAGGCAAAAGCTCACAACAGCTTCCTCGTGAGATAAGAAGAGACTGACCAGAGCAACATCATGAGGCATGAATGGCAGCCTACCAACGACACGCTCGCGAGCACCAACTTTGCTGCGATATACAGCCACTTCAGCACAGACTTTTCCTTCCACCCAAACTATACTTTCCCCTTCAACTTCAGCTACAACGACTATGATCTACCCCTGGACGACGGCGATGACGTGACCAAGACCCGCACTTTCTTCGCCGCCAAGATCGTCATCGGTGTGGCGCTGGTTGGTATCATGCTGGTCTGTGGCATTGGCAACTTTGTCTTCATCGCCGCTCTGGCCCGATATAAGAAGCTGCGCAATCTCACCAACCTTCTCATTGCAAACTTGGCTATCTCTGACTTCATTGTGGCCATTGTCTGCTGCCCTTTTGAGATGGACTACTATGTGGTCCGGCAGCTGTCGTGGGAGCATGGCCATGTGCTCTGCGCCTCGGTCAACTACTTGCGCACTGTCTCACTCTACGTCTCCACCAATGCGCTCTTGGCGATTGCTGTGGACAGGTAAGGAGGGTAATTGGAATTGGGTTTGCCTGTAGCTAGAGAGGGTGGGATCTGCCAGTTTCTCATTTCCCACGTCTTAAATTCAGTTATCCACCCAATTTTTGTTTTGGTTTTCTTCTTCAAAAGGCTCAGCATTTTGGTGCAAATTCCTCCTAATAAACTCATTTTTATATGCAATTTTGACGGATGTATACATTTGTGCAAGCAAATTTCCCTAAGAGAATGCAATCTTGGATGTTATTTTCACTAATGTATTGATTTCTATGTGCACCATTCCCTAATATATGCATTTTTATCAACAACAATTCCTTGGAGAACCATATCGCAAAATTGCGTGAACTTCTAAGGGATGTGTATTTTGGTTCTATATTGTAGAATATATTTTAGAATATATTTCATGCACTCTGTTCCCTAATGGAGAACTGCATCGCAAAATTGTGTGAGCTTCTACGGCATGCTCATTATGGTTCTAGGTTGTTTCAGAAAGTGAAGATAGATTCACCGTTAAATGTGAATGGAATTCAGTCTCTCCCTCATCCCTACCAGTGACCAAGAATTCTATATTCCTGCTTAAGATCATCATTATCCAAACAGATTTTCCCTTTAAATACACATTAGCAATTTAAATACTGAACAGTTAATTAGGTACTCAAGTCTTCTCTCCGCTTCAGAATCTGTGTACATCGTGCTCCAAAATGCAACACACTTCACAGTGTACACACTTCACAGCATTTCAGAGGCTTGAGGTGAAAGGACTTTGTGACATTTTGGCTTAGCAGAGTGGATGGTGCAGACTGTTTTCCCAGCAAAGGGCAATCTGATTCTTCTTTTTCATTTTATTTGCAGTTTAATCTTTATTGATTTTACATATTAAGTCCATTCACCACAAAAAGAACAAAAGAAAAAACAAAGCCCATCAAATACAAAGAAAACGTTACATATAAAATAAAATCATTCCATATGTTAAGACTTCTGTCTTCCTCAGTATGGGTGCTTTGTTTCCTTGTTGTCTGCATATTGTGACCTTTAACTTATCATAAATTACCTATAAATTACCATATAACATTGCAGAAGTTAATCAAAGCATGTCAAAGATTTCATATATGGACAATGTTATTTTAAATATAATTGGTATATATCCCATTCTTTATTAAACCTTTTTTTCTGGGGGGACGTATACCTCTTAACATTTTGTGAATCTAAGTTTGGCCTCATTGTGGGGCAATATTTCAATATGAGTAGGAAAAAGAGAGTACCTCTAAACATTTTTTAAAGAAAAAAAGCGCTGAACTTTTGGTTTGTATGGTTCCTAATTTTTCCTGTCATTTTTGCCAATTCTGCATGATCAAATAATTTCGCTTGCCACTCCATTTTAGTTGGTATTGTATCTCCCTTCCACCATTTGGCCTTCAGCATTCTTGTGGCAGAAGGGCAACCTGTTTCAACCCTGGGGCTTGCAATACTGTAATACAATAGAAGGATTTCCTTTTCCTTGCACACCTTCTCAGACAGCCCATTGTTTTGCACCTCTGATCTGGACACAAATTAACCTTCCAGGTCCCTGTGCTCTCTTTCCAGGCTGTTTTAGCCATCAGTTGTTGGGAAAGAGAGAGAAGGGGTACCAAAAGCAGGCTTAAAAGCCATGAAAGAAATACCTCATCTCTTAATCTTTTATTTAAACAAAAATCCAGATAAATAAATGCCTAGGATTGATTTCATTTCATTTCTATTTAATATTAAAAATCGCTCTGCAGGTTAACTTGTGAGCAGGCAAGGATGCATTACAGTGGATTATCTTTTGTTTCCAATTCAAAGCATGATTCAGCAGAAGCAAAAAATATTTCTTTTTCAATTTATGAGAAAATTTAGGTTGAAGCACTGCTTCATAATCACTGCAAAGGATTTCAGTCCTGGGGTCAAACGTCTGCAATCAAAGCTAGCTTTTGCTGCATGTGGCTTATCCAGTTTCTAGTCATCTTGAAGTTTTAAAACAATATCCTCTCTGAGGGCGAAACCTGAGCATGATTTGAAAGAGACACCTTGGGAACTAGCAATAATTATTATTAAGTAGCTGGTGGGGATAGTGTATGCCATTAGTATACAAAATTGCCAAGCAGAACCAGAATAACAATAATCATTTTATTATTTATACGTCGCCCATCTGGCTGGGTTTCCCCAGCCACTCTGGACAGCTTCCAGCACATATAAAAACATTTTTAAAATGGCAAACATTAAAACATCCTGAGCTTGAGGGTCACATAACTAGTATTTGTACTGAAGAGTACTTCCAAACAATTTGCTTATTGAGCATCTATCCTGATTTTTTGGGGGGGTAGGCTAGACAATGTTGCCTCAAAGCACTTTTTCCAGTGCAAAGCAGTGAAAGCAGATTTGTTGTACAGGACCTCCTAATCAACTGTGGTTGTGCAATCTGAATTTCCTGGCATGTGGTCGAATCCCACTCAACAGTCTGAAAGTGCCCCAAAGCCAAATAAACTTTGCCTCCTCTTTGCATAACAACCTAATTTTGACATGTCAGAACGGCATCTTCGGGGTTTTCGGCGTCTTTTGAAATTACCAATAATACAGCAGACTTGTTGGCACACAAACATAAATGACCTTTGACGAATCCATTTCTACAGACTATTATTGTTTAGTGATCATATAATGTCCGTATCTTTGCAATATGGGATCATAATCTGGAAGAGCGGCAATCTTCTCTCTCTCTCTCTTAGTCTGACTCAGCTCTGGAGAGACCAGTATTATTTTTGCAATTATGTTTTGTGCCAAGGAAATTTATTTTCTGAATGTTTTATTTAAAAATGTGGGCTTGTAACAGCAATGGAAAATCTACAGCTAATGTTCCTCCATTGTAATAGGACACATTAATATATAAGAAATGTGTTTAGTATACAGCCACATATCAGGGGGGGAAAAGAACTACACTGAGAAATGTCCAAGATTTTAATTCGGAAGCAGAAATAAAGAGTAACAACATGCTTCTCAAATAGTGAGACTAGTAGAATGCACAGTGGTACCTCGGGTTAAGTACTTAATTTGTTCCGGAGGTCCGTTCTTAACCTGAAACTGTTCTTAACCTGAAGCACCACTTTAGCTAATGGGGCCTCCCGCTGCCGCTGCACCGCCGGAGCACGATTTCTGTTCTCATCCTGAAGCAAAGTTCTTAACTAGAGGTAATATTTCTGGGTTAGCGGAGTCTGTAACCTGAAGCGTATGTAACCTGAAGTGTCTGTAACCCGAGGTACCACTGTATTAGGCTTCGGGAAGAGAATTCAGTAGAAGTGAAAGTTGAAGGGGGAAACCTGGTAGCATAACAGGCAGTCTGGCTTTGTAAAACACCAATGTAGCTTTGAAATTGGTTTTATGTAGCATTCTCTTCTCTGATAAGAGGCCCATGGTAACCTAGAAAGGGAATTAAAGATCACAGTGCATTCTGATACTCCTTCAAGAGCTAGTAGAAGTCGATTGCAAGCATTGATGAAACTGTCACCATCCTCATTGTCACTTCCATGCAGCGCTTGTTGTCTATTACCAGTTCACCTGCAGAGCAATTTTTAAGAAACTAAAGTCAATGAAGTTGAAATATTCCATCTTAAGCATTTTTCCATCTTGATTTTTTTTAAGTTTAAAAATATGCTATTTTCTTATACCGGTGGATTTTATCCCCCCCCCCAACTTCCTCCCTCTTCCCCTCTTCTCCAGTTACCCAAACTCAGCTTCTGTCTTCAACAACACCTGTGAATACTCGAGTCCTGGTGGAAGAGAAATTCAATTTGGTACTCCTTTAAAGCCAAATTTGTGCTATCGAATTTGCACTTTCTGAAACAATATGAGAACAGAGCACAGCTAGCCTTCAAAATTTGGACGCATCAGAATTTTGCAATGCAATTCTCCAACCCAACAATGTTTAGAAAACGTTAGAGGAAAGTGTGTATACTAGAAAATAGCATACAAAAATGCATTATGTTAGGGGAAATTTTGCTTGCAAAAATGTGTGCGTTAGTGAAAATTGCATATAAAAAGGTTAATCATAGCATCATAGAGTTGGAAGAGACCACGAGGGTCATCTAGTCCAACCCCCTGCAATGTAGGAATCTTTTGCCCAACGTGGGGCTCAAACTTATGACCCTGAGATTAAGAGTCTCATGCTTTTCTGACTGAGCTATAAACAAATACATGAAGCACTGTGCAGTCCCATATGGTCCAACACCTGTGATCCAATCCCTTGTGTACAGAGAGGAATCATTTTAGTCTGTTAGAGGTGACAAGCATGAGTGGGGGCTGTAGAAAGAGACACAGAGCATGGCTGATTTCTCATGCTGTGCCTATGGGAGAAGCAAGAGATCACCTTAGAGTGTAATGCTGGGAGCTCCTCTATCTAGACTCAGGTTGTATATATGTGTAAATAAGGCAAAGGGAATGGGACACGCTCTCTTGTGCTTGCCGATTGGAAGGTCGGCAGTTCGAATCCTCGCGACGGGGTGATCTCCCATTGCTCTGTCCCAGCAGTTTGAAAGCATACCAGTGCAAGTAGATAAATAGGTAGTGCCGTGGTGGGAAGGTAAACGGTGTTTCCGTGCACTCTGGCTTCCGTCACGGTGTTCCATTGTGCCAGAAGCAGTTTAGTCATGCTGGTCACATGACCCGGAAAGCTGTCTGTGGACAAACACCAGCTCCCTCGGCCTGAAAAAATGAGATGAGCACCTCACCACATAGTCGCCTTTGATTGGACTTAACCATCCAGGGGTTCTTTACCTTTTAACCTTTTAATAAACCATATATCACAAAGACACCATAGTCTCTGCAGATCCTCATTTCCAGAAGGAAACACAAACCCTAGGTAGGTACCTGGAACCCCTGGAATCACTGCATGGAGATTGGGATGGCATTTAATACAATATATAGATATAGATATGGAAGGAAATGAATAATATTAGTAATGATACTACTAATGATACAGTGAAACATACATATACTTCACAGCCCCAATCCCTGCTCTTCTACCAATCAGCTGAGGAGCAGGGAGAGATTCTGCTGCACTTGAATGAGGTAGGAAACAAGGGGGAGCGAAGCCCTCTTTTTACCTTAACAAAGGAGGGCAGAGGAGGGCAACCAAAATGGTCAAAGGCCTGGAAACGATGCCTTATGAAGAACGGCTAAGGGAGCTGGGCATGTTTAGCCTGGAGAAGAGGAGGTTAAGGGGTGATATGATAGCCATGTTCAAATATATAAAAGGATGTCACAGAGGAGGGAGAAAGGTTGTTTTCTGCTGCTCCAGAGAAGCGGACACGGAGCAATGGTTCCAAACTACAAGAAAAAAGATTCCACCTAAACATTAGGAAGAACTTCCTGACAGTAAGAGCTGTTCGACAGTGGAATTTGCTGCCAAGGAGTGTGGTGGAGTCTCCTTCTTTGGAGGTCTTTAAGCAGAGGCTTGACAACCATATGTCAGGAGTCCTCTGATGGTGTTTCCTGCTTGGCAGGGGGTTGGACTCGATGGCCCTTGTGGTCTCTTCCAACTCTATGATTCTATGATTCTATGAAATGACCTCTGGAAGAGCCATTGCAAGATGGTCTTGAATGATCTCTCCTTCTTGGTTCTTCAGCTATAAGACCTTCTTACAATGGTGCTGCCCCAAAGACGGGAAAAGGTAAAGGTAAAGTGACCCCTTACTGTTAGGTCCAGTTGCAGATGACTCTGGGGTTGCGGCGCTCATCTCGCTTTATTAGCCGAGGGAGCCGGTGTACAGCTTCCAGGTCATGTGGCCAGCATGACTAAGCCGCTTCTGGCGAACCAGAGCAGCACACGGAAATGCCGTTTACCTTCCCGCCAGAGCAGTACCTATTTATCTACTTGCACTTTGATGTGCTTTCAAACTGCTAGGTTGGCAGGAGCAGGGACCAAGCAATGGGAGCTCACCCCGTTGCGGGGATTTGAACTGCCAACCTTCTGATAGGCAAGCCCTAGGCTCTGTGGTTTAACCCACAGCGCCACCCAAGTCCCCCTTTAAAGGTAAAAAGTGGCTCCCGATCTGGATACGCAAAACATCTAGGAAGGGTTGTGTGTGTGAAGAGCAAGCATCAAATAGGCTTAAAAAATAGAAGCACATTTGGAGGGTGGATCCTTGGGGCCACATTAAAACATTTAAGGGACCGTACGCAGCCTGCAGGCCACAGGTTAGCCCCTCTTGATTTAAAGCCACATCCAGCCACTTCAATAGAGGTCCACTTTGGGAACATGAATCCTGATATACTGTTACTCCTTCCTACAGATTTCCCTGTCTAGATCAGGGCGAATGCTTATTTATCTTGGGCTTGCACCAGCTGTTATCAAAAGAGGGGAAGTTTCATGCTCACTCCCACTGGCTCTGAGAATAAGAGAAGCAAAATAGCTTTCACTCTTGTCAACCAAAGCACTGGTGCTTATGGAAAGCTGGGCATGCAATCTTAATTCCCAGTATCTTTCTTTCAGAGGAATTCTCGCATTCCTATCAGGCCCTTAATTCACAGATGCTGTTAGGAATCAATGCAAACCTCTTGCGTTTGCCTTCATGTGGAAATATGAACACACTGCATTCTCGGTTGATTAAAAACATTAATCTTGAATAAGAACAAACTGTCAATACGTGCAGACAGGATGTGTTTCAACTTCCCATCTGAGTAGCTGGGCAGCTACACATAAGAAGTGCTGAAAACAATTCATGTTGCAGGAAAGCATCAGGTATAATTAGCAGTTTGCCTACAACCTTTTTCAGTGCAGGAAAGTATTTTGCAGCCATTTGTTGCTGAAAGAAATGGTATGGAAAACATGAGCCACAACTGTAACACTACTCTGAAATCTAAAGAGACGGCCCCAGGTGACCTTGGGACCCACTGATTAATACAAGAGAAAATCAGGGCATTGGCTGAGTAAGCCCTATAACCGTGTCACTTTCCTGATGTCACAGGGCCTGTATTTTTTAAAAACATAGTTTGTATTTATAATATATATATTATTTTACCTTTTAGGGTGCTTACCCTCTCAAGTAATCAGTAAAGCAACAATACGATAAGATTACAGACAACATTAAGTAACATTAAAATAACAGCAGTAAATAAAATCATTGCTAAAAAAATCACCCAGAAGCAATCTAGATTTTTAATAATAATAATAATAATAATAATAATAATAATAATAATAATAATTCTAAAACCTCATGTCATTATACTTTAAGACTTACAGTCTGATATGCTGCTTTTGCACCATCAGCAGAGACACTCTCAGGATCAGAGGTTTGGGTTTCGATTGCAGGGCTATGCACCACCATCAATATTATGCCAGCCCAAGAAGGGATGTGGGTGATGCTGTGGTCCAAACCACTGAGCCACTTGAGCTGTGCCGATTGGAAGGTCGGCAATTCAAATCCCTGTGACAGGGTGAGCTCCCGTTGCTTAGTCCCAGCTCCTGTCAACCTAGCAGTTCGAAAGCACACCAATGCATGTAGATAAATAGGTACCACTGCAGCGGGAAGGTAAACAGCATTTCTATGCGCTCTGGTTTCTGTCACACTGTCCTGTTGCGCCAGAAGCGATTTAGTCATGCTGGCCACATGACTCGGAAAACTGTCTGTGGGCAAATGTCGGCTCCCTCGGCCTAAAAGCGAAATGAGTGCCACAACCCCATAGTTGCCTTTGACTGGACTTAACCATCCAGGGGTCCTTTATCTTTACCTTTGCCTGTCAGCCCAAGGTATTTCCTCAATATTGATTATAGTGGTGGTGGGAGTTAAGAAAAAGACTTGCTATTTCTACCCAATCACAAGTAAATATAATTTAATATAATTTAATTGCAAGCCTTTCCTAACAAGAATTTGGAAACATCTGTCTTTTGCAGGTACCTCGCCATCGTTCACCCACTGAAACCCAGGATGAACTACCAAACAGCAACCTTTCTGATTGCCGTTGTCTGGATCGTCTCTCTAATCATTGCCATCCCATCCGCATATTTTGCGACGGAAACCGTATTATTCATGATCAAAAACCAAAAGAAAATTTTCTGTGGCCAGATTTGGCCTGTCGACCAGCAGATGTATTACAAATCCTATTTCCTCTTCATCTTTGGCATCGAGTTTGTCGGACCCGTTCTCACCATGACCCTCTGCTATGCCAGGATCTCACGGGAACTTTGGTTCAAAACGGTCCCGGGTTTTCAGACGGAACAGATCCGGAAGAGGCTCCGTTGCCGGAGGAAAACGGTGCTGGTTCTGATGTGTATCCTGACGGCCTACGTCCTCTGCTGGGCACCTTTCTATGGATTCACAATCGTCCGTGATTTTTTCCCCACCGTGTTTGTGAAAGAGAAGCATTACCTTACCGCCTTTTACATAGTGGAATGCATAGCCATGAGCAACAGCATGATAAACACCATGTGCTTCGTAACAGTAAAGAACAACACCATGAAGTACTTCAAGAAGATCATGTTGCTCAGATGGAGGTCCACCTACCATGGAGCCAAGTCTAGCGTAGATACCGACATCAGAACTAGCACCATGCCTGTGACAGAGGTGGATTGCATTAGGCTAAAGTGAAATTTGGGCAGAAATCACCTCACAGCAAAGATTCCTTTTTGGTGTGTGGCCTCATGATTTCATCTGACTTTCTTTTCTTTCTTCACATGGGCAGAAGAACTTTCCATGTTCTCTTAGGTTAGTGGTGTTCAAGCTTTTTTCAAAGGGGGCCAGATTTGATGAAGTGAAGGGCCATGGAGGCCAACCAAAGGGCCAACCAAAGTTGTTGTTGAGCTTTTTTTAGGGTTGGAGTTGTTGAGCTTCTTTTAGGATTGAAGTTGAGGTATTTTTAGGATTTTACCCCAGGAAATGAACTGCCACAGGGGCTGGATTAAACCAACCGGCAGACCAGATTAGGCCCCCAAAACAGACTTTGGACAGACCACTGGGAAATGAAATTGTGTAGCCACCCAAACCACCCGATTTTGCAACATCCCAGTTTCTCTTTTATGAGACTATACTATTTACACTTGGCACTCTAAAAGCTCCCCCTCCCCAAGTCCTTAATAAAATAAAATGTTATTCTTGCAAACACAGGATTCCATCTTGACTTTTGCCAGAATTTCCTGATTTTGGTTTTTTCTTAGGATAACTGCAAGAAAACTCATGGTTTATCTAAGACAAACAGAAGGCAGGCGAATGTCTAAGATCAGCAAGATGCTTTATGGATCAAATATTTATGCTTCACATATGCTTCCTGTATTTTCTGAACATGCCCAAGCAACTTCATATGTTTCTTCCTGATGGACACTAGCATTTCTGGAACCAAGCTCGCTTTCTGTCAAAAAATAATCTCTTCTGCAATAGTGTTCCCCACTTGAGTAATGTTCTTTTATTACAAAAAATAATACTATTTTATTTTTATTTTTTTGCAGTACTTTGGCCCAGTTCGGACTCATGGGTGGAATGCTATTTTTTCTTGTATCTTCATGTTCTTGATAAATGGAGCAGTGACATGTTGCTTGAGTTCTTCGGATTTTTAGTGATGGATATAATGCTAACTTACCTGTGCAAATGAGGGGGAAGTTAGATCCCTACATCTGTAAATCACATGTTCAAAAGTTTTCAGTACCGTGGTATTATTTCATGCTTGTGGTCATTACTTAATCGGTGGGGTCTGTCTGCTGTTTCAGGCTGCTTGGCTTATGTTATTACAGGATATCTAAGCAGAAACAGGTTCACATGAACTTACGTCCTTTCGATGGAGACGGCACCTGGGACCTTATATTTGTGCTCTGAGCCCCCAATCCCGTCCCCCATGGAAATAAAGACACAGTGGAGACAGAATTTAGTTTAAAGGTTAAAGGGCAAATTTTGGCCACAGCTTTATTGAATACACAAGTGTGACTGGTATTGGCTTAGGCATTGGTATCAAAACTATAACTGGCTCCTGCCCACCCTGCAGGAAGCCTGGAAGGGTAAACAGCCAGCAGGGGGAGCGCCATCAATATATATTGACTGGTGTTCACCCCTGGGGTTCCCGAGGGTTCTGGCATTGCCCTAGCCCCTCCCTTGGCTTCGGACGAGATCCAGACTCCCGGATTCCTTTAACAGAATACCCTATTAATTGGAGGGCCAGGTGATGGCCACACCTCCCCTCCCCTAAACCAATGCCTAACCGCCAAACCTTACAAAGTTGTGACGATTGCTAAGAGGTAGGCAAAAACCAAGTAGCCACAGCCAATCTACCACATTGGACAAAAATCCTACTCGGCCCCTGTTCCAAAACAGGCGACCAACCGAAGTCCAAAGCAAGGCCAGACACAACCTAACTAACGGATGATGGGTGGGTGTTCGGCAGCACGAAGCAAGAGAGGGTTCCCACGTCGCGCTGCTGAATAAATATGCCCAACCCCCAACCTTGCCACATTGATGATTGGCTAAAGGCCAGTGGCATAATTGGGGCACCACTTGCTGGAGCAGGGCAAGCCCTGCCCACAAGCTGATTGGGGAAGAGTTCCAGGGCCATGCACAACATGGACCCTCTGTTAGGAGGATCCAACTTGCAGTGCATCTGCTCTTACTAGGGAGTTATGGACTTTGGGGGTACGCAGGGGTACGCATACCCCTAAACATTTTGTGAATCTAGGTTTGACCTCCTTGAAAGGCAGTTATTTCAATATGAGTAGGAAAATGAGAGTATCCCTATTTATTTATTTATTTTTAAGCACTAGGTAAGATGTTTTAGAGTTAGCTGAGGTGGTGCTCAAATTGGGGATGGGGAAGTAAGAGTACCAAAAAGTGCATTTATTAGTGAAAGCAACATGTTGAAATGCATATTAGGGGAAATTGCTTGCAAAAATGTATGTTGTAGGCAACATTGCATATGAAAACATTCAATTTAGGAGAAAATGAGCACTAAGCCATCACACACCGACACAGAACTGTGAAGAACGGGACTCAAGATGGGGAAAATGAGAAACCCAAATGGACAGGTTTGTCCATCTCTACCTCTGACCAACACACAAACACACCGTGCCAATATTTCAAGCCCTGGGTGATTCTTGTGGGTACACAGACCTGGGCATGGGGAGAATAGGCATACACACACACATATTGTTCTGGGTGTAAAAAATTATTCCTGAACAGGGGAGGGCCAGAGTTCAGTGGTGTAAAAAGGTCATGCTTGCATTCAGAAGATTCAACCCTTAACACCTTCAGCTAATAGCTTGGGGAGCTAATAGCTTGGGGAGACACTGCGAGTCAAAATGGACTACAGTGAAAAAGATGTATCACTGATCTGACTCAGTACAGTGGTACCTTGGTTCTCAAACTTAATCCATTCCGGGAGTCTGTTCGACTCCTGAAACTATTCGAAAACCTTCTGATTGGCTTCCTGCCCTCAAGCGGAAGCCATGTTTGACATTTGGCTTCTGAAAAACGTTCACAAACCGGAACACTTAGTTGTTCGACAACTAAGCCGTTTGAGAACCAAGGTATATGGCAGCTTCAAATATTCAGCAATGGACCAGATGTTGGAGGTGGGGGGGTTACACAATGCCACACATACATGGGGAGTGAAGGATTGATGGAGTGACTAGGACTGTGGGCTAGCCCTATTCCCTATGAAGGCAGTGGATAAACACCTTGCCGTTCACTTATTTGGCTGGTGTGTGAAGGGGCTTCATGCACACTTTGATCTATTTGTGGAGAGCTTCTTTATGGGGGGGGGGAGACACACACCCCATAAAGGAGTGTTAGGAAATAGTTCCGTTCCACCATTTTATTCAATGTAGTTCAGAACAAAGGAAAAACATGACTGATTGCTTCCACTGTTTAAGGTGGAACAGAACTATATTCTAATATCCTCCCCCTTTCCGTGTAACCTGTAGTAGCTGTGGTTCAACACAATTGCAACCTCTGTACATAAACCTTAAGTTGTTCTCTAAGGTTGTTAACAGAGAACAACTTAAGGTTTATGTACAGAAGTTGCAATTGGGTTGAACCACAGGTACTACAGGTTACACGGAAAGGGGGAGGATGTAAACGGTGGAACAGAACTATATACTAACAAGGAGCTCCCAAATGCCAGTCTAATAATAATAATAATAATAATAATAATAATAATAATAATTTATTTGTACCCCACCCATCTGGCTGGGTTTCTGGGCGGCTTCCGACAAAGATTAAGAATACATTAAAATGCCACACATTAAAAACTTCCCTGAATAGGGCTGCCTTCAGATGTCTTCTTAATGTCAGGCAGTTGTTTATCTCTTTGACATCTGATGGGAGGGTGTTCCACAGGGCGGACGCCACTACCGAGAAGGCACGGACAATGTGGTTGCTGTGTATGGTGGGGCTGTGTGGCTCCTGCTTACACCCCCTCTCATGTGGTCTTTTAACGTATGGTGGGGAGGTTGTCTGAAACCCCCTATCATTAACTTTTTCAATCTGGACCAAGGGTGCCAGCCAGGAGCTTGTCCTAGGAACTTAAGATCCAACAGGATTGCAAGGACCAATGGCTACTGTAATAAGAAAGACAGAGATCCAGAACTAAACCTTCTTGTATAAAATACCGTAGCTATGATAGTGGTACTTTGTATTGGCCAGTACCCAATCCTTAAAAGAAAAAATATCTAATCTTCAGAGGACCTCTAGAGAGATAATTATTTTTGGTTTTCGTTCAAAGGATCAGGGCTATGCAAATGTACAACCACAAAGAGTGCTTTCAGAGGCAGTAAAAATAATTCCCCCCAACATTGTCCATGTGATTTGAGGGCTGTTTGCTAGCCAATTGGCAAATGCTTCGTTGCATCTTCTTGAAAAAGTGGTCTAACAAATCAGGGACTATGCAGTGAATGTGATTTCACAAAGTCGTGATAAATCCATCATATTTTTATTATGTCAAGATGTCTTGACATAGCAAAGTGAGGACAATGACCTTGCTCTGAACGAGCTTTTGCCTTTTGCTCGGTTTTGCAGCATCTCTCTGAACTAAAATTGCTGAAAACATAGTGCTTTCTTGCAGTTGAAAAGTGCTTTCCTTTTAGTAAGAATAATCCTTGGGCTGGTGAAATTGATTTATCCAGAGGTCTGAATTTATATGAGAATGTGGCTGCACTGAGCCTTCACATTTTAGACTCAAATCCATACATCTAAAGTAACTCTTTTAATAGGAAATTCATGATATGGCAGATCGAAATGTTTCCCTGGCTACGTAGGCATTACTTTACTGTGTTCTTCAAACTTCCTTTAAAGCTGTGCTTTATAAGATGCATGTTTTAATGTGCATTATGCACAAGCAACCCAAAGAGGGGTTTCCGCACTGGGGCAGAAGAGATCTGGGTTTGATCCCTGTTTAGTCTAACTTTCCAAGGTGGCTTAAAGATAGGGCCATATTTGGACCTTGAGCTCCTAAGACAAGGATGGGGAAGATGCTGTTGGATTTCCATCATCTCTGAACATTTGCTGTGGCGTCTGTGTAAGTTTACCCAGAACGATGCCACAGAATCTATTAGGACTTGGATTCAGACTGTGTAGTTTCAGACTATTCACACTTGGAAGAAAGTCCTATCACACTCATTAGGGCTTACTTCCTAGCAGACATGCATATTATTGCATTGTTAATTGTCTGTTTTAGTTTAGGTTCAGACCATAACAGGTTTGAGTAATCTGAGTCTGATTAACTCTGCACAACCTTCTGGAAGTCTGTTGTCATTACAATTATTATATTCCTCTATGACCAGCTTTTAAATGAATTAACACAGCTATATCGGATCGACAAAGTACATTAACCTAAACAGGATTGTTTTGCTCTGTTTGTTACAAGGTAAGACTTTTGTACTGTACTGCTACATTTGTCCTTTTGTAAAATGTGTGACAGTATCTACTTTTGAAGTCAGTGGAACTTTTGTACATGGTTTTGTCTATTCCTGAATCTGTGCGGGAGAGAAAGCTCTTATTGCTCAATAAAATGATGTGACATAACAAGCTGGCAGAAGCAGCAGGCAATTTTAAAGGAATTATTTGTGAGTGGGAGCATTTGTAGGGGGTCATTTGAGAGTAATTTGACTCAATGGGACATACTTGCCACACTCTCCCCATCTCAGAACTGGTGAACAGGAAACCTGGAGGAAGCTTTTGCCTACCTCTGAATTTGTTCTAGATTTTGCAGTGTCGGTCTCAGCAGGCACTTCTACAGGTAAGGATTCAGAGATTGCTGCTCATTGTCAATAATAATAATAATAATAATAATAATAATAATAATAATAATAATACAGTGGTACCTCGGGTTAAGAACTTAATTTGTTCTGCTGGTCCGTTCTTAACCTGAAACTGTTAATAACCTGAGGTACCACTTTAGCTAATGGGGTCTCCCGCTGCTGCTGCACTGCCGCCGCATGATTTCTGTTCTCATCCTGAGGTAAAGCTTCTTAACCCAAGGTACTATTTCTGGGTTGGTGGAGTCTGTAACCTGAAGCGTCTATAACCCGAGGTACCACTATAATAGTAATAGTAGTAGTAGTAGTAGTAATAATAATAATAATAATAATAATAATAATAATAATAATGTCTAAACCGCACTTCACTGGGTGGTTCACAATATAAGAACACAAAAATACATACCGTATTGGCCCGGATATAAACCACACTTTCCCCCCAAATTCTGATAATGAAAAGTTAAAATGCGGCTTATATTCGCCACCTTACCGGCTGCAGCCAGGAGCGCGGGGCAAACTGTGCCTGCTGCACGCATAGTTCCCCGTTCTCTTCCCCAAGGATGGGAAGGGACAGAGGGCGAGGAAGGGAAAAGGCTGCCGGTAAGGCAGCGTGGCTCCCCCCCCCCCCCCAGTATGCAGCAAGGAGCAGCAAGGAAGGAAGCAGCTGGTATGGGGGTATTTTTTCTTTTTCTCTCTCCCTCCCCCTCCAATTTTAAAGCTGCAGCTTATATTTGGGTACGGCTTATATTCGGGTCAATACGGTAACATAGTATCAAACAAAAGCAACGCAATAAGGATTGTAACACTCAGTCCGTGTGACTGGCCCATAAAAGGCTTTTCAGAGGAGTCACCCACACTCCCTCGGCACCTGATTGTGGGCATCTCACCTAGTTGCTGCCCGCACATCAGACACAGCCTGAAATGCACATGGGCAGCATGGAATTGGGCAGTTCATGGTCAATTTCAGCTGAATGAAATCAGGACACTGTAGCAGTCATTCATCATGAAATACTTTTGACTTGCTTCTTCGCAAAGCCATATCATGAATATTCAATCACACTACAGAAGAGGATGAAGCACCTCCTTCAGATGTTAGGTGTGTCAATGAAATTCGGAGAGGGATTTGACAGGTTTAAACAAAATTCATTGCAGGTGTGTATTTAGCTCCAATAACATCCCTTTTGAACAGTCAGAACTATGTAATTTAACTTAGTTATTTAGATGGTCCATCTGTCTGAGGAAAATATATTAGGGGTTGGTTTAGAAGTGTGGGGGAAAACAGGTACTTCCTTTTATTTCTAGCACCAGTGAAAAGAATTGTTCCCATTGGCCATGCTTCCTGGGGATAATAGGAATAGTAGCAGCAGCAACATCTGGAGAGCCCATGTTTTCCCACACTTGTCTTAGAATTAAGTGGAAGCCATATAGGTAAGGTAAAAGTAAAGGACCCTGGATGGTTAAGTCCAGTCAAAGGTGACTATGGGGTTGCAGCGCTCATCTTGCTTTCAGGCCGAGGGAGTCGGCGTTTATCCACAGACAGATTTCCGGGTCATGTGGCCAGCATGACTAAACCACTTGTGGCGCAACGGAACACCATGATGGAAACCAGAGCGCACAGAAACATCATTTACCTTCCCACCACAGCAGTACCTATTTATCTACTTGCACTGGCGTGCTTTCAAACTGCTAGGTTGGCAGGAGCTGGGACAGAAGAACGGGAGCGAACCCCATTGCATGGATTCGAACCGCCAACCTTCTGATTGACAAGCCCAAGAGGCTCAGTGGTTTAGACCACAGCGCCACCCTACACTCTACCCAGTATTCCCAATGTGGCAGCATCAATCAATCAATCAATCAATCAATCAATCATATTGTTCTGTAAAGGCATGGTGACATTTCCCACCTATGGGTGGAAGGAAACAAGTGCTGTAGGCTGAAAGAGAATTATGTGAAAATGATGTACCATTGGTATTTAATTCCTAGTAAGCTAGTAAAAATGTAGAAGACAGGTACAAATAAAAGAAGGCACCTTTTATCATATGTGGTGGATGTGTAAAGTAACAAAAGCGTTCTGGGAAATGATATATAACAGGCTTCCTCAACCTTGGCCCTCCAGATGTTTTGAGACTACAATTCCCATCATGCCTGACCACTGGTCCTCCTAGCTAGGGATCATGGGAGTTGTAGGCCAAAAACATCTGGAGGGCTGAGGTTGAGGAAGCCTGATATATAATGAAACCTCCATGTCTCCTTTAGGCTGCTATAGAGGCAGCAGATCTGGCCTCTAAGGAGCATGCCACGGCAGTACCGCCACCACAGCAGCGGGCCATGCATTCCTTGGAGGCTGGATCCACTCCCCCAAAATAATTTGTGTCGCTTTCATGATACTGTTAGCGCAGATAGTATGCTAGTTGTGTCTCTTGACATAATAATACCTGCAGGGACAGGGCAGTATACAAATTTAATAAAGACGAATAAAAACTCCATGGTCTTTTTGTTTTGTCTCTTGACCATACTTAGGATTATCGTGAGTCACAAATGCATCATACCCGCCTGCTCCAAGTCGCTACGTGCACAATTATCTCTGCATAGGTTTCCGTCTCTGCTGGAGAATTATACTGTAGTTCTGTTAGAGACAGCGTGATTTCGGAATCCCATCTAGGACTGTGTCATGTGGGGGCAGAAAGACAAGTTTCTTCTTTCAGTTGCATAGGTTCAATCCGAAGTTTGTGGGAGATTTCGTGATAAACCACTGTGCTATCATTGGGAGTAGCATCTTCTATCACTGGTGTTTAGTGAATGAAAAGCCATTTATCATCATTTATCATCTCTATACTAAGGGCTTAAGAGGTAAGGCTGAGCAAGCCTGCATCTTTTGAGCACCCCAATGTGTAAGGAAAGGAAATTGCTCAGAAATTGGATTTCAGAGTTAAAAGCTTGGGGCTTTCTTTCCCTCTCCCCTTTATTTTTCTGTAATACATAATGTTTCTCTCTTTGCTTTTCCACCTGCTGGAAAGTAACCAGAGATGAGCTTGGGGCAGTTTACATATAATGCCAGATACATATTGCACTGTTGAAAAAAACAACAAAAAACTCCAGCCCTGGTTAAGAAGCCTGATTCAGTTGAAGTCATCTTAATGCTGCCCATGTTTTCAAGTGTACACAATTTCACCCCACATATTCAACAAACATTTTCCAATCTTCTTTAAACATACGTTCTTCTTGTTCTCTTATTCTATATGTTAGGTCCGCAAGTTGCGCATATTCCATCAATTTAAGTTGCCATTCTTCTTTAGTTGGGACCTCAATCATTTTCCATTTGGGGGCTAACAAAACACGGGCTGCAGTAGTGGCATACATAAATAACCTTTTCTGATACCTGGGAATTTCCTTCTGAATTATCCCCAGCAAAAAGAAACCTGGGTTGTTGTTTTTTTGAAAAGTAATGAAATCCTTCCCCCCCCATTCATTATGAATTCAACAGTGTAAATAAGTTTTGACAGATGTAATAATGGAATACTGAATGGTTTAGTTCATGTAAAATATGCTGGGATTTATGTTATGCAAAATGAACCATGGAAAGAGAAGAAGGGAAGTCCTTGATATTTTAAGGCTGTTTAAATGAATATTTTTAAATGTAAAACAGAAAATTTAGTAAATTTCTCTCTCTCTCTCTCTCTCTCTCTCTCTCTCTCTCTCTCTCTCTCACCCTGATTAAGCACTTCAGAAAACAGCCCACTTCAGCCCAAGGTGCTTTGTGGGCTACCCAATTTGACTCAGCGTCAATCTGAGTTTGTCTCATTTCATTCCCCTGCATTCGGACAGTTAAAAATGACTATAGCTTTCCAGCCATTTTGACAGATGTGGACAATACTTTCAGGCTTTCTAGCGTCTCTGAAGAATGCCAGCCCAAAGAGTACAGGCAAATGGGTTTAAAAGCTTTTTTTGTTGGGCACCTTTAAAGCTGGGTGGTTGGTAGTTTTTGTTTGTTTTAAGGAATCTATAACTTTCATTTTGGGGGAGAAAGCTGTCTTGCACTGATTCTGATTTGCCTCTGGCAAGCTCCCATCCCTCTGAGGCTCCCTGCCTTGACTTGGGATTTGAAATTCACCTGAGTCTGAAGCGCATCCCTATTATACATCATTATGCGATTGTTTTGTTTAATAAAAAACAGGAATTGTGTTAAATGGGATCTGATAAGTACCCAATTGGTTAGATATCATGATGGCATTTGTGGATCCTTAATTAGAGCTCTGCACTAAGAAATGGTTCACAAGAGGCAGCTGCAGAGAAAAGAACTGCCAGTGCTGTTTTTGCCTGCAGCTAAATTTCTCAGAATATAGACAGGAGTCCTAAATATGACCTTGGTTCCTCCAGATGTCTAGGTATCTGCAAAGCATACAGCAGGAATCAGCAAACTTTTTCAGCAGGAGGCCGGTCCAATGTCCCTCAGACCATATGGGGAGGCAGACTATATTTTTTTGGGGGGGGGGTGTGTGAACGAATTCCTATGTCCCACAAATAACCCAGAGATGCGTTTTAAACAAAAGGACACATTCTACTCATAAAAACACACTGATTCCCGGATCCTCCATGGGCCGGATTGAGAAGGCGATTGGGCTACATCTGGCCCCTGGGCCTTAGGTTGCCTACTCATGGCATACAGTACGCACGAAACATTGTCTTCTCCAAGGAACACGGGGCAAAGTGACTTGCCTCTCTCACTTGCTTCTCTGTTCACGTTAAGCCAAAATCCCATGTTGTACATCAACGCTTGGGTCACTATCTCAGTGGCCAATTTAGATCAGGAGAAACTCTTCAGTGGGCTCCAGGGAATATAGAGGGGGCAGGAGCAATAAGAGCACAACCCTGCCCTTGCCTAATAATAATAATAATAATAATAATAATTTTATTATTTATACCCTGTCCATCTGGCTGGGTCTCCCCAGCCACTCCGTGCAGCTCCCAACAGAATATTAAAAACACGATCAAACATCAAACTTTAAAAACTTCCCTAAACAGAGCTGCCTTCAGATGTCTTCTAAAAGTCAGATAGTTGCTTATTTCCTTGACATCTGATGGGAGGGCGTTCCACAGGGAGGGCGCCACTACCGAGAAGGTCCTCTTCCTGGTTCCCTGTAGCTTCATTTCTCACAGTGAGGGAACTGCCACAAGGTCCTCAGAGCTGGACCTCAGTGTCCGGGCTGAATAATGGGGGTGGAGACGCTCCTTCAGGTATACTGGGCCGAGACCGTTTAGGGCTTTAAAGGTCAGCACCAACACTTTGAATTGTGCTTGGAAAAGTACCGGAAGCTGATCTAGGTCTTTCAGGACCGGTGTTATGTGCTCTCGGTGGCTCCTCCCAGTCACCAGTCTAGCTGCCACATTCTGGATTAGTTGTAGTTTCCAGGTCACCTTCAAAGGTAGCTCCATGTAGGGTGCATTGCAGTAGTCCAAGCGGGAGATAACCAGAGCATGTACCACTCTGGCAAAACAGTGCACAGGCAGGTAGGGTCTCAGCCTACATACCAGATGGAGCTGGTAGACAGCTGCCCTGGACACAGAATTGACCTGCGACTCCATGGACAGCTGTGAGTCCAAAATGACTCGCAGGCTGCGTAACTAGTCCTTCAGGGGCACAGTTACCCCATTAAGGACCAGGGAATACCCCACACCCGTCTGCCCCCTGTTCCCCCCCCCCAAAAAAAAAGTACTTCTGATTTAGATCAGGAGAAATTCTTCAGTGAGCTCCAGGGAATGTAGAGGGGGCAGGAGGAAGTAAAAACACAACCCTGCCCTTGCCTACTACTGCTCCACTCCAAATAGTTATTCTCATGGTGCATGCAAAATCATTTAATACACATTAGAAGTGTGTGTGCATGAGTGTGTGTACAAGCCAGGATGCAATAGACGTTAGCATTAAAGCATTCTGAGCCCAGGAATTTGTGTATGAAAACCAGAACTAAACTGAGTTCTTCCGTACAAAAGTGCACACCTGATGACCTCCTGCTTTCTCTTTTTCAGTAGTATATTGTTGGTGGTGTCATCTCTTTTGTTGTTGTTGCTCACATTGCTAAACAACAGCAAGCCAGAAACCCCAGTTGATCCTCTTCAAATCAAATCTTCCAGCAGATCCCAGCCTACCTTCTGCCGACCAGGTTGTATGAGGTTCACTGGGCTCACTTACCTTCACGTTGGTTGGTGCTGTTTGTGTTGAGAGGTGTGAGTTCTAATGCCAAGTACCGAATGTGGCATTCTACAATGTGCCATCATAGACAGACCATCTATCAGGGCCAACCCTGGTGTGCTGGGCCCAGGAGTAACCTGTGAAACGCTGTCCAGGACCAGACAAGGATCCAGAGGTTCCACTGGGAGTCAGTCCGACAGGGCCAAGGCAGGACATGAGGCAGGAAACCAGGCAAGGACAGGTACAGGATCTATCATATAGCAGTGTTGCTCCCGCAACCTGGGCCGGGGTCCGACAGCCTTTTATATTTGTCGGGGTAGCGGCCGGTCCTGATCCTCCGGTGACTCACCTTCCTGTTTTGCCTGAAGGCAAGCACTCCTTCTGCGAGTATTCAGGTCTCTCCTTCTCTCAGACCTTAGTCTCTGCAGCTCGGGAGACGTTGGTGGGTTGCTAGACCCAGGCGCCGCCTCAGCCTCCCCTGACCAAACCGGTAGAGGAGCAGCTGTAAGTGATTGCCCAGCTGAAGGCAACGAGGTCATCCCCGCGTCTGGAGCCACGGCAGGCTCAGGCCCCTGACTCAGCCCAGCTGGTGTTTGTTGCAGGGGAACCTGTGCAGACTGGAACTCTTCAGGATCAGGCCCCAGACTTGGTTCAGAAGAGGCAAAGGATCCAGTGCAGACTGAGACTCCTCCGGTTCCGAGTCCGAGCCCGAGTCCCAGGCCATCACACCTGGCTCTATGGCTTCCACTTAATTCTAAGACAAGTGTGGGAAAACTTGGGTTCTCCACATGTTGCTACTGCTGCTAGCATGGGACGTGGGTGGCACTGTGGTCTAAACCACTGAGCCTCTTGCGCTGGCTGATCAGAAGGTCATGTCAGGAATGTTCCTTCCCAGAGTGAAAGCGGAGAAGACGAGGAGATAGGAGCAGGGGGTTGGGACTCGATGGCCCTTGTGGTCTCTTCCAACTCTATGATTCTATGATTCTAGGAGGAGGGAGGCAGAAAGGGATGGAGGCTTGCTTTCTGTGCAGGCAGAGGGGGAATTGAGCCCCTCCTCTCCTAGAATGCTTGTCATTAATTCACAGGGATACAGAAGGCAGGAAGAACAGGCACAGCTCTCAGACACAATCTCAGAGGGAGAGGGAGTGGCTGGACAATCTGTGTTGGTGTCACCTCGCTCGTGCAGATTGAGCAGATTGCAGGAGTGGTCTGATGCCCACTATAAGAGGAGGAGTCTACGGCATGTTTCCTGCCTACGTAAGGCCCGCGCTTTAGTTGGCTCAGCTGCAAGTTTGAATGATGACGATTGGATTGTGTGCTCCGACTGAGCTTCTGTGTAAATGCAATAAATCTGAAAAGCCATAAAACCGTCAGCCTGCCGTCTCTTGGTGTGAAAGGGAGACTAAATCCTGACAGGTCAGCGGTTCGAATCCCTGCAACAGGGTGAGCACCCATTGCTCTGTCCCAGCTCCTGCCAACCTAGCAGTTCGAAAACATGCCAGTGCAAGTAGATAAATAGGTACTGCTATGGCGGGAAGGTAAACGGTGTTTCTGTGCGCTCTGGCTTTCGTCATGGTGTTCCGTTGCACCAGAAGTGCCACAACACACATTCACAATTAAAATATTCCTCCAAATCTCCGGACTTCCCACCTTCCCCTCCGTGGGTTCCATTATTAAACCTTTTCCACTGCAACTTTTTCGGTAATCCATATTTTTTATAACTCTATTGTCTCCATGGTTCTCATTGCAATTCAAGTGTTATTGCAATCCTGCTAATGTTTTCATCTGTTTACAGTGGTCTCCAAGATATATTGTAAAATTTTTCCATTCCTTATCTTCTTGGTTCCTGAGCTTTCCGGTCAGTTTTGCCATTTCAGCATCGTCCATCAGTTTAATTTGCCATTCTTCTCTGATAGGGACTTTATCTTCTTTCCATCTCTGGGCCAACAGCATCCGAGCAGCTATCGTCACATACATAAAAAGTCTTTCCTGCATCCATGAAATATCAGCACCAACAATTCCTAATAAAAAGCCTCTCGTTTTTTTAAAAAATAAAAGTTATTTTAAACATCTTTTTTAATTCATTATATATAATTTCCCATATATATTTTTTTTGCTTTTATTACCTTGCAAGACCACCACATATGATAAAAGGTGCCTTCTTTTTCTTTACATTTCCAGCAGATATTTGTACCTATCTTAAACATTTTTGCTAACTTACTAGGAGTCAGATACCAACGTTACATCATTTTCATATATTCTTTCAACGTACAGCATGCCGAAAATATCAAATCAGTTTTCCTTAACCTTTCCCAAGATGAACGTTAGATATTATGCCCCAAATCCCTCGCCCAATATATCATGACCTATTTAACGCATCCTTAGTATGCAACTCCAAAATCAATCTATACAGAAGACACAAACCATCCACCCCACCCACAATCTTCCCACATTGAGTGGAAATGTCTGAAGGAGGCTTCAAATTCAGTGCTCAACTTAACAAACTAAACACGTCTCCCTGCTGTTTGGAACCTTGAGCTGTCGGGATTCCTGAACACAAGAAATCTCCTAAGAACATTCAAGCGCACCCCCTGCGTGACTTATGCCTTCATGTGTCCAAGTGAAGGCTTTACAGGGAACAAAGGTCTCTGAAAGCCCACTATGTTTTGTCGTTCATGGAAGTTGCACACAAGCATCAGGATGGCAGCTCCAGCCCTTTGTGAGCCAAGAGCGAAACGGCAACTCTGCAAGCTTAATTGATTTCCTTAGAGAGGTGTCTGGAGAATTAAATTAAGAGCTCCAGGTAGGATGAAAAGCCATAAGAGCAATTCAGAAAGGCCTGCTTGCTCCAGGGTTATTGTGATGGTCGATTAACAGCCTGAACTTGAGATCTGCTACATTAGCCTGTCCAAAAGTGTTTGTCGTGGAGTGCAATCTCAGAGAAATGAAAGTTAAAGATGGTCTTGCAGGGGACACAATTGTGCATGTGTGTGGTTTTTCAGATTAAAATTTTACAGTCACATGTCTAGCATAAATCATAAAAACAAGATTCCAATGAATCTCTTGGACTTCCCTCCTCCCATTTGTGGGTCCTATTGTTAATCATTTCCTCCTGCATCTTTTATGATAATCCAAATCTTTTACTTCTCCATTGCGTCCAAAATTCACCATTAAGTTACAAGTGATATTCCCATCCTACTAACAATTTTAACTGTTTACAATAGTTTTTAAGAGAGGTTATGAATTTCCCCCATTCCTTTTTAAAATTTTGGTCTTCCTGATTTCTGATTCCTCTGATCATTTTTGCCAATTTGGGCATAATCCATCAACTTGATCTGCCATTCTTCTCTGGTAGGGACTTTATCTTCTTTCCATCTCTGGGCAATATTCCACTATCATTCTCATGCTTCCATATCCATATTATGACCAATATCTATTGCCCAATGTATCATTGAGGATTTTACTTGTTCATCCTTTGTCTCCCATTCCAATAATATCTTCTACATTTTAAACAACATTTTTACTTTACATTCCAACAGGTCTCTCTCCAGTCATGATGTTTGTTCCCCAAACCCTTGTATCCTATCTTCCTTAAATACTTCGTTCAAATGATGATATTGGATCCATCTGATGACATGGCTCCGCAAATCAACACAGACTGTGGAAACTTCACACTGGACTTCAAGCATCTGGCACTGTGTGCCTCCCCATTCGTCCTCAGACTCTAGGTCCTTGGTTTCCAAATGAGATGCAACAGCTGCTCTCATCAGAAAAGAGATTTGGGGAACCATGTCATCAGCTGGTGTTGGTCCACTGTGCTTCATTAAGTCAAGGGTCAACGCAGCCGTTTACCAGGAGATTTTGGAGCACTTCATGCTTCCTTCCGCAGACAAGCTTTATGGGGATGCTGACTTCATTTTCCAGCAGGACTTTGGCACCTGCCCACACTGTCCAAAGTACCAAAACCTGGTTCAATGCCCATGGGATTACTGTGCTTGATTGGCCAGCAAACTCGCCTGACCTGAACCCCATAAAGAATCTATGGGGCATTGCCAAGAGAAAGATGAGAGACTAGAGACCGAGCAATGCAGAAGAGCTGAAGGCTGCTACTGAAGCATCCTGGTCTTCCATAACACCTCAGCAGTGCCACAGGCTGATAGCATCCATGCCACGCCGCATTGAGGCAGTAATTGATGCAAAAGGGGCCCAAACCAAGTACTGAGTACATATGCATGCTTCTGAGGTCCAGTATTGCTCTATTTGCAATCCTTGTTTTTCTGATTTCATTTAATATTCTAGTTTTCTGAGATTGATAATTTGGGGTTTTCTTTTTTTTTTATTAGATTTTTTACAAATTTCTCTTTTACAAATTATTCAAACATAACCATATTCACCAATTTACAAATTTTTGACTTCCACCAGCTCCTCCCACAATCCTCATGTTTTATATTTATTACGCATTTCCTTTATAATATATTGCCAGTTAATAATATCCTTTCATCTCATTTTCTTTTACAATACCCTTTCTCATCACAGAGCCTTCTTTAAAACCGACTAGCGTTGTCTGTTCATCACAGATATTTTCCAGATAAATCGTAAACTTTCTCCAGTCCTCATTGAACTTGTGATCTTTCTGGTATCTAATTTTCTCAGTCATTTTATCTAATTCTGCAAAATCCATAAGTTTCATTCTCCACTCTTCCACTGTCGGTAGTTCCTCTTGTTTCCATTTTTGGGCCATTAAAATTCTTGCCGCAGTCACTGCATATTGAAAAAGTTTGTAATCACTTCTGTTAATTTCTCTTCCTGTAATTCCTAACAAAAAAGCTTCTGGTTTCTTTACAAATGTATATTTAAACATCTTTTTCAACTCATTATATATCATTTGGGGTTTTCATCAGCTGTACGCCATGATCATTCACAATTATAACAAATAAAGGCTTGACATATCTCGCTTTGCATGTCATGAGTCTATCTCATATATTAGTTTCACCTTTGAAGTTGAATTACTGAAATAAATGAACTTTTCCACGATATTCTAATTTTCCGAGTTTCACCTGTATTTATCTACTTGCACTGGCATGCTTTCTGAGGCTAGGTCCAGGCCAGGCCACATAACATACATAGCTCTGTGCACTCTGCCCCCCTCAGATATGATGCCCGAAGCAGCCACCTCAGGCCCTGCTCAGCACTTTCTTGGTACACTTTGGAGTGCCTCCTTCTCAATACTTCTATACCTTCTCAATACTTCTATACAAAGACAGATCTGCTCTCTAAGCACATCAACTCTTCCTCCGTTTACAGCCTATACATGGCGCAGGGTGCCCAAAAGGTCAGCAGAAATCCTAATAATCTGTTCATATCATCCCTTGCCGGATTAGATGCAAAAACCAGGGCAGCAGTACAGAAGGCATTTTGGCGAATTTATTAAAAGATTGTTTGCACTCTCAATTTTACTTGCTCTAGTCATCTCTATTAAAAGCAAAAATGCTTCACCAAACCTGTATTTTCCTTTCCCATTAACCTGAGGGTGGGGTGGGGTGCACAGAACCAGACCATAGAGAAGGGGGAAATTAATCTATTTAGCCTCATCAGATTAACTGGGCCAAGTTGGTTCTCCGCAAGGTCACTGCCTATCCCCTCGGATAAGTTATGCTGCGTTCGAGTAAGGTCGCATATTGCAACAGCTGCCAACCATGTTCTGCTGTAAAGGAGTTTATGATGAGACTGCAAGTATTTGTCATGTACTCAGTAATGGAAAGTGAAGCTTGGCACCGTGTGTGTGTGTGTGTGTGTGTGAGAGAGAGAGAGAGAGAGAGAGAGAGAGAGAGAGAGAGAGAGAGAAAGGTGAAGGAACCAACCAGCCTTGGGATACAGCTGCAATCCCTTACTGTACTTTCCTTGTTGTGAGCTTCGCCATCTGAGTAACAGAGGAAAGTAACAAGCAAAGAAGTACTTTGCTGCCTCCTTGAGGCTGCTGCTATGAGTGGCAACATCAGCCTTGAGCTAAGGAGGCTCACTGCCACAAAGTTTGAAAACTCTTGGCCTAAGCCCTTAAAATTTGCACGCTAGGTGCTTTAAGGAACCAGTTGGTACAAGCTATTTTGTATTGCCTTTCGTGGTTCTTCCTATGCAAAGATTCTCTCTAGCCCTGTAACAATTTCTGCTTTCAATACCTGCTAATAATATTTTTGTTTAGCTATGCCTATCCAGACATGCCTACCCACCAGATGCGGGTGGCACTGTGGGTTAAGCCAATCAGAAGGTCGGTGGTTTGAATCACTGCAACGGGGTGAGCTCCCGTTGCTTGGTCCCTGCTCCTGCCAACCTAGCAGTTTGAAAGCACGTCAAAGTGCAAGTAGATAAATAGGTAAACGGTGTTTCCGTGCGCTACTCTGGTTCACCATAAGCGGCTTAGTCATGCTGGCCACATGACCCAGAAGCTGTACGCCGGCTCCCTCAGCCAATAAACCGAGATGAGTGCCGCAACCCCAGAGTCGTCTGCAACTGGACCTAACAGTCAGGGGTCCCTTTACCTTTACCTTACCCAGACACGTAATTTTATTAGGCATATTTATTTTGAAAATTGCTGGTGTAATCTATGTCTTGATTATGTCAACTTCCTTTTGAAGCCTGTTCATTGTATTGGTTATCTCTTCATTCATCCTTTCCTGAGACACACATTCCAGACGGCCTTTTGCCAGAGTTTGCAGGCAAAACCATGACGGTGGGTTAGGGTGCCGAGGCCACATTTTGACGGGCACTGTGAAACGTGGGGTTTTCACTGCCAAACGTTGCAGGGGTGGTTTTGCCAGTGTTTGACACTGCTTTGAAGTGAACAGGATAACATCTGGTTTTCAGCAAAATCATGACCCACGGCTCATGTTGTGGAATGCACCGAAACACCCCCATCATTCTGCCCGGACGCTGAGGTCCAGCACTGAGGGCCTTGTGGCGGTTCCCTCACTGCAAGAAGCAAAGCTACAGGGAACCAGGCAGAGGGTCTTCTTGGTAGTGGCGCCCACCCTGTGGAACGCCCTCCCACCAGATGTCAAAGAGAACAACAACTACCAGACTTTTAGAAGACATCTGAAGGCAGCTCTGTTCAGGGAAGTTTTTAATGTGTAACATTTTAATGTATTTTTAATCTTTGTTGGAAGATGTCCAGAGTGGCTGGGTACAAATAATAAATTATTATTATTATTATTATTATTATTATTATTATTATTATTATTTTCACTGCCAAATGTTGCAGGGGGCCATCACTTGAAAGCGGCGCCAAAAGCCTGGAAATGGCCCCCTACAATGTTTGGTGGTGTCACAACCACATTTCAGAACAGGCCATTAAAAGAGCCCTCGTCACCCTAACCCGCAAGGTCATGGTTTTGCCAAAAACTTGGCGTCATCCAATTCACTCAGAAACGATGCCAAACACCTACAAATTGTCCTCTGCAACATTTGGCAGTGCAAACCCCACATTTTACTGTAGGCCAGGACGTGCAGGCCTGGCCAGGACGGTCTTCCTGTTATATTCTCTGGGCTTCACGAGGCATATGACCCTCACCTGAGCCTATTCCAACTGAGGCATCACACGCCTACTTCACAAGCTTGTGAGCCCTATCTGGGCTATTTCCACTTCTGTAAAAGTCACTTTACCACTTTACAAGGTTTCATTTCCATTCCTCTCACCAAACCTTTCTTTGGCAGGTTTGCTCTAATCCTGAAGCCTCTGCAGCCAAGCCTTTGGTGCCACAGATGAACACAGGTTGCACTTGAACAAAAGGACATAACAAGAGAAACTAAATACAGCAATAGGAGGCAAGCCTGAGGCAAGAAACAAAATGAGAGAGTTGGTTCCCTCTTAACTCACATTCTTAACTAAACACACACTGAAGGGAGGGGCTGATTGCGGAACCAAGCACACAAGCTCCGCCCACCAGATACCAAGCACTCTACTATTCAAATTAGGCCCCAGTGTTTTTCTTACAATCCCCTTCTCAGTGTGCCTAATTTTAATTCATCAATTTTGATCTACCTTGTAAATTCTCAAAACTTTCTTTTTGGGGAAATCAAGAATTTTTGAACAATCTTATTTGTTCTCAGCAACCAAAATTATATTGTCAACATATATAAGCAGGAAAGTTATTTTCCCATTTTGTTGTTTTCCCATGAGACATCGGTTGAATTGGAGCACATATATCAGTATGAATAAGTTGCAAAGGCTCTTTCCTGGCTTTGCCCACCAAACAACTTTCACATATTTCACTATCCAGGCCAACGACATGGTTTCATTTCCTCTCAACAGACCTTTCTTTGTCAGGTATGCTCTAATCCTGAAGCCTCTGTGTCCAAGCCTTTGGTGCCAGAGATGAACACAATTTGCACTTGTAGCTCCTTTTCCTTGCACATATATTTTGTTGCCATTTGCAACTGTAACTGTCTCTTATGAGTTTTCATTTAACGCTCTGAAAAAAATTGGCATCGCACGTCATGGGCATGGAAGCTGCCGAATCAATTAACCAACTAGAAGGGTTACTGTTAATAGCACCAGTTTTCCTATAACTTGATATTGCTAGATGTTTCTGATGAACTGCAGTTTTAGTTTGCTTTATGTCACCACCCCGGAACTTTCTTTATGAATGCCACTTTGTTTTGTACAGTTCCTTGCAAAATCTCCTGTTTTTCCACATGACAAGCATCCAGTTTTTGTCTGTACCTTGAAAAGCAGTTTTATTGCTAAAACACAAGCCCCACAAAATGAGCCCTCGGTGCTCTAACCCGCAGGGTCAAGATTTTGCCGAAACACCGACGTCGTACGATTCACTCCAAAGCAGCGCCAAATGCCAGGACAAATCCCCTGCAACCTTTGGTGGTTAAAACAATACGTTTCACAGGGGCCCACAAATGACTCTTTGGCGTCCCCTTGGCTGAAAATCCGACATCATCTGATTCTGTCGAAAACAACCCCCTGAAAATTGTCTCCTGCAACGTTTGAATGTGCAAAACACACGTTTCACAGTTTGTCATAAAATGAGGTCTCAGTGCCTGTGGGGTGGTTACGCCAAAATTCCAGCATCATCCGAGTCTCTCAAAAACTGCGCCAAACACCTGCAAATTGACCCCACGGTTTGGCAGCGCAAATGCCACATTTCAAGGTAGGCATATCTATATCTATCTGTTGTTTAGTCGTTTAGTCGTGTCCGACTCTTCGTGACCCCATGGACCAGAGCACGCCAGGCACTCCTGTCTTCCACTGCCTCCCGCAGTTTGGTCAAACTCATGCTGGTAGCTTCAAGAACTCTGTCCAACCATCTCATCCTCTGTCGTCCCCTTCTCCTTGTGCCCTCCATCTTTCCCAACATCAGGATCTTTTCCAGGGAGTCTTCTCTTCTCTTGAGGTGGCCAAAGTCTTGGAGCCTCAGCTTCACGATCTGTCCTTCCAGTGAGCACTCAGGGCTGATTTCCTTCAGAATGGATCAGTTTGCTCTTCTTGCAGTCCATGGGACTCTCAAGAGTCTCCTCCAGCACCATAATTCAAAAGCATCAATTCTTCGGCGATCAGTCTTCTTTATGGTCCAGCTCTCACTTCTATACATCACTACTGGGAAAACTATAGCTTTAACTATATGGACCAAGGTGGAATCTCTGCTTTTCAAGATGCTGTCTAGAGAGAGACAAAGATCAGAAATAGTGACACAGTGTGGCTGAAAAAATAATTGCAGGGTTTTTGTTCTTTCTTTCTAAGTATTTCCCTATAATAAAGGAAAGATTGCCATCTAGTGACATTTGGATATAATTACAAGCATTAGAAAAAAGCTGGGGGATCTACATACATACATACATACATACATACGTGTGTGTGTATGTGCGCGCGCACTTTTTGTGTGTGTCTCCTTCTATCATTGTGGACAAAATTATGGCATACATATGTATGTATGTATCTATGTATGTATGTACAGTGAGGGGGGAAAGTATTTGATCCCCTGCTAAATTTGCACGTTCCAGTTAGAACTGGTCCAAGCTGGTTGGAACAGCTCCAGACCTGTTTGTACCGTTCCAAGCTGTTTGGAACCGATCCAAGCTGGATGGAACCACTTCAGACCAGTTAGAACCGGTCCAAGCTGCTTGGAACAGGTCCAGACCAGTTGGAACCGATTCAAACCGGTTTGAACCGGTTCAAGTTGGTTGGAACCAGTCAAAGCTGGTTGGAACCAGTCCAAGCCAGTTGGAACCGGTCCAAGACTGTTTGAACTGGTCCAAGCCTGTTGGAACCGGTCAAAGCTGGTTGAAACCAGTCCCTGCCAGTTGGAACTGGTCCAAGACTGTTTGAACCAGTCCAAGCCGGTTGGAAATGGTTCAAGCCTGTTTGAACTGGTCCAAGCTGGTTGGAACCAGTTCAGACCGGTTAGAATTGGTCCAAGCTGGTTGAAACCGGTCAAAGCTAGTTGGAACCGGTCCAGACCGGTTGGAATAGGTCCAGACTAGTTGAAACCGATCCAAGCTGGTTGAAACCGGTTCAGACCAGTTGGAACCGGTCCAAGCCGGTTGGAACCAGCTAAAGCCGGTTTGAACTGGTCCCAGCTGGTTGGAACAGGTTCAGACTGGTTGGAACCGGTTCAGACCAGTTGGAACTGGTCCAAGCTGTTTGGAACCGGTCCAATCCTGTTTGAACCGGTCCAAGCCAGTTGGAACCAGTCAAAGCTGGTTTGAACTCATCCCAGCAGGTTGGAACTGGTTCAGACCAGTTTGGACCAGTCCAAGCTGTTTGGAACTGATTCAGACCGTTTAGAACCACTCCAAGCTGGTTGGAACAGGTCCAGACCGGTTCAAACCAGTCCAAGCTGGTTTGAACTCATCCCAGCCAGTTGGAACTGGTTCAGACCAGTTTGAACCGGTCCAGACTAGTTGAAACTGATCTAAGCTTCTTGGAAGTGGTCCAAGCCAGTTGGAACCAGCCAAAGCTGCTTTAAACTGGTCCAAGCTGCTTGGAAACTGTTCCGACTGGTTAGAACCGGTTCAAACCGCTTGGAACAGGTCCAAGCCTGTTTGAACTGGTCCAAGTTGGTTGGAATCAGTTCAGACCGGTTAAAACCAGTACAAGCTGGTTGGAACCGCTCCAGACTGGTTGGAAGCAGTCTAGACTAGTTGGAACCGGTCAAAACCAGTTGGAACCAGTTCAAACTGGTTTGAACTGGTCCAGGCTAGTTGGAACCAATCCAAACTGGTTGGACCCTGTTCAGACCAGTTTGAACAGGTCCAGCTGGTTCAAACCAGTTCAGACCGGTTGGAAGCAGTTCAGACCGGTTTAAACTGGTTCAGACCGGTTGGAACCAGTCCAGACTAGTTGCAACTGGTCCAAGCTGGTTGAAACCAGTTCAGACTGGTAAGTACCGGTTCAAGCTGTTGTAACAGGTCCAGACCGGCTGGAACCAGTTCAGACTGGTTTGAACCAGTGTCCCATGGACAGAGCCCGGTCTGACTGGTTGGAACCGGTCCAGACTAGTTGGAACCGGTTCAAGTTGGTTGGAACCGGTCAAAGCTGGTTGGAACCAGTCCCAGCCAGTTGTAACCAGTCCAAGGTGATTGGAACAGGTCCAGACTAGTTGTAACTGGTTCAGAATGGTTTGAACTGGTCCCAGCTGGTTTGAACCACTTCAGACTGGTTGGAAGCGGTCACGACTAGGTGGAAGCGGTTCAAGCTGCTTGGAACTGGTCCAAGCTGGTTGGAACCAATTCAAGCCTGTTTGAATTAGTCCAAGCCTGTTGGAACCAGTCAAAGCTGGTTTGAACTTCTCCAAGCTGGTTGGAAGCGGTTGAGGCTGGTTAGAACCAATTCAAGCCAGTTGAAACCGGTCCAAGCCTGTTTGAACTGGTCCAAGCTGGTTGGAAAAGGTCCAGACTGGTTGGAACCAGTTCAGACTGGTTAGAACAAATCCAAACCTGTTGGAATCGGTAAAAGCCAGTTGGAACCGGTCCAAGTTGGTTTGAACCGGTCCAAGCCGGTTTGAACCGGTTCACACCGGTTGGAATCAGTTCAGACTATTGTAACTGGTCAAAGCTGGTTGGAACCAGTCCAAGCTGGTTGGAATCGGTCCCAGTCGGTTGGAACCAGTTCAGACTGGTTAGAACCGGTCCAAGCTGGTTGGTACCAGTCTAGACCAGTTGGAACCAGTCCAAGGTGGGTGGAACTGGTCCAAGCTGGTTGGAACCGGTCCCAGCCGGTTGTAACAAGTCCAGACCAGTTGGAATGGGTTCAGACCTGTTGAACCGGTCCAACAGCTTTAAACCGGTTCAGACCGGATGGAACTGGTCCAAGCTGCTGGTAACAGGTCCAGAACAGTTGGAACTGGTTCGGACCAGTTTGAAATGGTCCCAGTGTGTTTGAACGGGTTCAGACCGGTTGAAACCACTGCAGACTAGTTGGATCCGGTCCAAGCTGGTTGGAACAAGTTCAGACTGGTTAGAACTGGTCCAAGCTGGTTGGAACAGGTCAAAGCTGGCTGGAACCAGTCCAAGCCTGTTTGAACTGGTCCAATCTCGTTGGAAGAATTTCAGAGCGGTTAGAACCACTACAAGCTCTTTGGAACAGGTACTGATCGGTTTGAACTGGTTCAGTTCGGTTTGAACCAGTGCCAGCTGGTTTGAACAGGTTCGTACCAGTTTGAAGCGGTCCAGACTAGTTGGAACGGGTTCAAGCTGGTTTGAACCCGTCCAAGCTTAGGGATTTTTTTCAAAAAAAATGTTTTTCCACAGGTTAAGACATTGAGGGCTAATTGTGTTTCCAATCATAAAAACCTTTCTGTTTCGACTGAAAAACCTTTCAGGGGATCATTTGCAATAGTTTGGCACCATTTTTGAGTCAATTGCACAACGTCAGATTTTTGCTGAAATTGTGACCGCGCGGCTTAGGGATTTTATTTTTAAAAAGTTTTTCCGCAAGTTCAGACGTCAAGGGCTAATTCTGTTTCCGATCATAAAAACCTTTCTGTTTTGACCGAAAAACCTTTCAGGGGAACTTTTGCAACAGTTTGGCACCATTTTTGAGTGAATTGCAGAACATCAGTTTTTTGCTGAAATTGTGACCGCGCGGCTTAGAGATTTTTTTCAAAAAATTAATTTTGCGCAAGTTCAGACGTCGAAGGCTAATTGTGTTTCCGATGATAAAAATCCATCTGTTTCCACAGAAAAACCTTTCAGGGGATCATTTGCAACAGTTTGGCACCATTTTTGAGTGAATTGCAGAACGTCAGATTTTTGCTGAAATTGTGACCGCGCGGCTTAGGGATTTTTTCAAAAAAAAGTTTTTCCACAAGGTCAGACGTCAAGGGCTAATTCTGTTTCTGATGATAAAAAACTTTATGTATTGACCAAAAAACCTTTCAGGGGATCATTTGCAACAGTTTGGCACCATTTTTGAGTGAATTGCAGAACGTCCGATTTTTGCTGAAATTATGACAGCGCGGCTTAGAGATTTTTTTAAAAAAAAAAAATTCCGCAAGTTCAGACGTTGAGGGCTAATTCTGTTTCTGATGATAAAAAAAACTTCCTGTTTCGATCGAAAAACCTTTCAGGGGAGCATTTGCAACAGTTTGGCACCATTTTTGAGTGAATTGCAGAACGTAAGATTTTTGCTGAAATTGTGACCGCGCGGCTTAGAGATTTTTTTTTAAAAAAAAATTCCGCAAGTTCAGACGTTGAGGGCTAATTCTGTTTCTGATGATAAAAAAACTTCCTGTTTCGATCGAAAAACCTTTCAGGGGAGCATTTGCAACAGTTTGGCACCATTTTAGAGTGAATTGCAGAACGTCAGATTTTTGCTGAAATTGTGACGTCGAGGGCTAATTATTTTTCCGATGATAAAAACCCATCTGAGGGAGTCCTCCACACTAGCCCAACCCCTGTCCCCCAAGAAGCGTAATTCTGTCTTGTCAGGATTCAACCTCAATCCGTTAGCTACCATCCATCCTCCAACCACCTCCAGAGTTTGTGCAATTCATTCCAAAGTGGCACCATTCCCCCCCAAAAGGCCACCTACAACATTTGGCAGTGAAAACCCCAGTGTCAGGGGCTCAGCAGAGTAAGACTTGGCACCCTATCCTGCGGGGATCATGGTTTCGCTGAAAACCCGACGTTATCTGATTCACTCCACAGCAGTGCCAAACTCTGGGAAAAGGCTCTTTGCAACGTTTGGTTGTGAAAACCCTACGTTTCACAGCATCCTAGAAAATTAGTATTCGATGCCTCGGGATCATGGTTTTGCCCAAAACATGACATCGTCCGATTCACTCCACAGCAGTGCCAAATTCTGGGAAAAGACCCCCTGCAACGTTCCAGAATTTGACCAGAAAACTTTATATTATGCAGTGGCATATAAATATCTAATCATAATTACTATTAACAACAAAGAACCTCCACCAGTATCAGCAGCAAGGCATGGTTTGGTTTGTGGTTCTCCCACACTGCAGATCAAATTAAACCATGGCAGAGGTATTGTAAAACACATATTAAGGATGTCAGAAAGAAAGTGAGCCAAACTACAGATTACAGCTGAAATCATTTTATGGAATATATAGTTAAAGAATTAAGGATTTTTTAAAAAACCGTATTAATGTATATTACAAATAGTTAATAGGAGCAGACTGCGTGTGTAAAAGCCAAGTAAACAATTCATGTCAATTCCAGCTAGGGTTGAAGCAGCCTAAATATGGCCCAAGGGACCATATGTCCCAAGGAGCCAAAGCAATATTCTGACAATAAGGAGGCATCTAGGCATGTATTTCCTGTGTATGAAATGAAATTTAAGGCCTGTAGAGGGGACAACTTCTACCTTGAGTTACAATCATGGAAATATGAGAATTCAAGGTGGAATCTACACACATACAAAAAAGCTGTGAAAATGCTTTAAAAATGTTTTGAAAAATACATCAAATTTGGCATAGCTCACTGCTGCACTCTAGTGTCACACTTGCACTTTACAACACATTTAAATCGTTTTATTTGCAGCTGTATAGCTGATTCCGGGGAGGTTTCCCCCCGCTCTGGACAGAGGCAATAGAAATTAAAATATTGTTGTGCCTTCATTTCCCAGGCTGCCTTGAGGTCTGGAAAGGGCAAAGGCACTAATGTTTCTTAAAGCAGAAGCATTATTCGTTCTACCTAATACTAATACAGATTTCCTACCCCTAAATAACTGAACCCTGTGGGGCAGAACAGATTCGGTGAGGGTTCTTTTTGGTATGACGGGGGGAAATGTTCAGAGTCCTATAAAGTGATGGATTTGCAAGGGCAGGGAGAGGCTACCCCTGGTGCCACAAGAAACTGGATTAACAGAAAAAGTAATTTCGTTGTTATGCCTACATTAGAATAACAAATTTGAATGATTCTTTGTTTTGCCACATGGAGGCGAGTGAGGGTTTGGGAACAGGAGACATATAGAATGCAACAGCGACATTTCCAAAAGCAGAAACCTAAAATTAGAAAGGAACATAAAACACAGGCAGAAGATAGAAAATGCCAGCTCTTAATAGCTTCATTCATCTTTTGTAATAGCCTATAAAGGAAATATACAAACCCATTGGGAAATGGAAGCAGTGCCACAGAACACCCAAATTACTGGAACATTCTCAGGCCGTGAAATTTCGCAGCACAGTCAAATATTTGAACTTCATTCCTCGCTGAAGGGTTTTTTATTTTTATTTTTTGCCCCTTATTCTCCCAAGGTTGCATCAGGGATCTGATGTGGAACCTGATGTCGTGTCGGAGCTTGCTGTTGTGGGTGCTAGTAAAGGCAAAGGGACCCCTGACCATTAGGTCCAGTCATGGCCGACTCTGGGGTTGCGGTGCTCATCTCGCTTTATTGGCTGAGGGAGCCAGCGTACAGCTTCTGGGTCATGTGGCCAGCATGACTAAGCCGCTTCTGGCGAACCAGAGCAGCGCATGGAAATGCCGTTTACCTTCCCGCTGGAGTGGCACCTATTTATCTACTTGCACTTTGATGTGCTTTTGAACTGTTAGGTTGGCAGGAGCTGGGACCGAGCAACAGGAGCTCACACCGTCGCAGGGATTCGAACCACTGACCTTCTGATCAGCAAGTCCTAGGCTCTGTGGTTTAACCCACAGCGCCACCTGCATCCCTGATGTTGTGGGTGCTAAGCACCAACAAATTTGGGGGTGGGTGCCCTGGCACCCAGGGCCCCCTAGAACTGGCACCTCTGCTTTAAAACCACATCACAATTCAAAGTCAAAAGAACACAAAAAGGTTGTTCATTTGATAAAGAAATTAGCAGTGCAGAGAATTCAAATCATGGTGAAACTGTGCATTTGTATTACTTTTAAATGCAATGAGCTGAAAACTAACAACGGAGAAAGAAAGAAAAAACTGTCTCCTTCCCACTTTACTAAAGCGGTTTAAGAGGTTGTCCTTTGAAAGCACGACAAATGGGCATTCATTTACAGCCATATGCAGAGAGCAAGGAATTTGCAGTAAATTTTGTCACATGGACTGATGTTCCCAAGGATTTCTTTGCAGAGGACGCAATGATGTTTGATGAACGCACAGGCAGGGCTTCAAATGCCTGCTGAGATATGTTGCATGGTTATGCTCTGCACAATAAAGAAAAATAAAGCACAAGTGTGTGTGTGTGAGAGAGAGAGAGAGGGGGGAGGGAGGGGGGAGGGAGGGAGGGAGAGAGAGAGAGGCAGAAAGAGGGCATTGTCCCAACAAAGGAAGAATGGCAAGTAAAGTTAATGGACTATGCAAAAATGGCAAACCTTATGGGCAGATTTAAAAAATCAAGAAGAACAAATTTTCAACAAAGAATGGGGGAGAGATGTGGATTATTTAAAACATTATTGTAAACAATTAAATACATTAGCAGGATTAATTTAAGATTTAGCAGTTAAAATGTGACTGGAAGAAATACAAAGTGCAATAAGCTAAAGGAACTAAGGAAGAGATGCAGTTTTGAAAATGATTGTGGAGGGAACCAAGGAAGGGGAAGAGGGAAGTCATAGAACTACAGCTATGTATGCAATCGTATTTGATGATTATTGCTGTCAATTGGAAAAACGAAAAATATGATTTATAGAAAAGAGAGTGGGGGAAAACATCACTCTTGGAAGAACCTAAAAAACCACCCTGGGCCATAAAACCAAAATGAAACCAGAAGCGTTTTTACTAGGAATTTCAGGTACTGAAATACCAAAGGAAGAGAAAAGACTATAGTACATAAATAGCTATTTATGTACGTGACAACGGCAGTGTGGATACTTTTGGCCCAGAGATGGAAGGAAGACAAAGTCCAGACTAGAGAAGAATGGAAAATTATGCCGAAAGGGCCAGGAAGAAATCAAGAAGATAGAAATTTTTACTAAGGAATGGGAAAAATATATAATTTATCTGGGAGAACAACTAAAAAATGCAAACAACTAAAAACTGTAACAGAACTTGTAATGTAACAATAACTATGGAATAACAGGGGTTTTTTTTTTAACGGAGAATTTTATAAGATGCAGTAAAAAGGAAATCTGACCAAACTGCGGGAGGCAGTGGAAGACAGGAGTGCCTGGCGTGCTCTGGTCCATGGGGTCACAAAGAGTTGGACACGACTAAACGACTAAACAACAACAAAAAAGAAAAAAAGAATGTGGGTGGAATCAATAAAGGGGCAGAGGGATGTCCAAGGATTCAAAGAATCCTTTATATGTATGATTATGATTATTTTTTGAATACAGAAGTGAAGGAATGGGTTTCTGTGCAGTCAGTTTGAAATTGACCCAAAATCCCCATTTTTCCTCCTCCAAGGGAGCATTTCTAAAATGCATTAACTTGAGCTTTTCAAGCTCAGGAAGCTTGAGCTTGAGTCAATGTATAAACAGAAAACCCAGCTGTATAAACAAGTGCTCAAAGCCCTCTCCCTTATCAGTCCGTGACGGCAATGAGTGGCCTTGCCAGTTCCAGTAATAATAATAATAATAATTTATTATTTGTACCCCGCCCATCTGGCTGGGTTTCCCCAGCCACTCTGGGCGGCTTCCATAAAAACCAGAAATACACTAAAATATCACAGATTAAAAACTTCCCTGAACAGGGCTGCCTTAAGATGTCTTCTGAATGTCAGGTAGTTATTTATCGCTTTGACATCTGATGGGAGGGCGTTCCACAGGGCGGGTGCCACTACCGAGAAGGCCCTCTCCCTGGTTCCCTGTAGCTTTGCTTCTCGTAATGAGGGAACTGCAAAAAGGCCCTCGGCGCTGGACCTCAGCGTCCGGGCAGAACGATGGGGGTGGAGACGCTCCTTCAGGTATACTGGGCCGAGGCCGTTTAGGGCTTTAAAGGTCAACACCAGCACTTTGAATTGTGCTCGGAAACGTACTGGGAGCCAATGTAGGTCTTTCAAGACCGGTGTTATGTGGTCTCGGTGGCTGCCCCCAGTCACCAGTCTAGCTGCCGCATTCTGGATTAGTTGTAGTTTCCGAGTCACCTTCAAAGGTAGCCCCACGTAGAGCGCATTGCAGTAGTCCAAGCAGGAGATAACTAGAGCATGCACCACTCTGGCAAGACAGTCCGCGGGCAGGTAGGGTCTGAGCCTGCGTACCAGGTGGAGTTGGTAGACAGCTGCCCTGGATACAGAATTGACCTGCGCCTCCATGGACAGCTGTGAGTCCAAAATGACTCCCAGGCTGCGCACCTGGTCCTTCAGGGGCACAGTTACCCTATTCAGGACCAGGGAGTCCTCCACACCCGCCCCTGTCCCCCCAAAACAGTACTTCTGTCTTGTCAGGATTCAACCTCAATCCATTAGCCACCATCCATCCTCCAACCGCCTCCAGGCACTCACACAGGACCTTCACCGCCTTCACTGGTTCTGATTTGAAAGAGAGGTAGAGCTGGGTATCATCTGCATATTGATGGACACCCAGTCCAAACCCCCTGATGATCTCTCCCAGCGGCTTCATATAGATGTTAAAAAGCATGGGGGAGAGGACGGAACCCTGAGGCACCCCACAAGTGAGGGCCCAGGGGTCTGAACACTCATCCCCCACCACCACTTTCTGAACACAGTCCAGGAGGAAGGAGCGAAACCACTGTATAACAGTGCCCCCAGCTCCCAGCCCCTCTAGATGGTCCAGAAGGATGTTATGGTCGAGCCCCTTATAGAGCATTTCATTACATCCTGACCACAAAGACGCACTGACCTTGTCAAGTCTGGCAAGAGACCTGGGAACGGTGCCAAGAGTGTTCTTAGAGTTGGTGACCTCCTGCCCCAAGATAAGAGTATAGGAACAGGAAGAACCTTTTATGGTCAAGAGTGCCGGAACAGGAACAACTGTTTATGGTCATGGATGTCAACTTACATGTATAAGCTGACATGCTTGAATTCCTGGGGAAGGGGGGGAGGGTGCCTGGAGGATATATATACTGCATGAAATTTCTCATTTCTTCGGACTTGCTGTGAACTGACCACGCAAGTGCCTTCTGCTATCCGGAGAGCAGAATAAACTCTTTCTCTGAATCAACCTCGGTGTCATTTGACTTCCTTTCTCCCTCCCGGGAGCAACGCAGACCCCACCAGTCGGTAAAGTATAAGAAGGCTACAGAAGTAAACTGTAAAAACCAATAGTGAAATCAAATGAAATGAAACCAAAATGAAACATATGTGTTTGCCTGAAACGCATTCCTGTCCCCCCCCCCCCGTAAGTCTCTTTGAGCATGATTTTGTGGTGGGTGGAGAAGCAACATAACAAATGAAAAATGAAATGAACTTATCAGTAACAAAATCCTTCAAGGATTTGGGATTGCAGTATATGCTACAACAGTGGCAAGAGTCTTGATAGCACAAGGATGGAAGAATGAGGAAATCCCAATGAAAGAACAGTGGCAAGAAAAACTGATGAGCTACGCAGAGCTGGCTAAATTGACACACAAATTGCGGGACAAGGACAACTGTGACTTTAAGGAAGAATGGGAGCTTTTTTTACAATTTATCTAAAAAGATAACGTGGCAGGTTTCGAAGAAACTTGGTTTCTTCACTGACCTGACACAATCCTATGTGTGTGTATCTAGAAATTAGTCCTACCTATGGAACTTACTCCTAAGTAAGTGTAGAAAGCTGTGTAGTCGCAGCTTGTTAGACTTTGGAATAACAAAGTCTATTCCACTATATTTTTCTCTGCAATTTTGTTCTACTAGGAAAGGCTCAAGATGTCTTCCTTGCTAGGTGTCTATTTACCTAGCACCGGAAAGCGACATTTAATTTCATTAAAGTGTGTTCTCCCTCATGGAGAGCACGTGTTGTGGTGGGGGCTGAAGACACACCTCACTGTTACTAGGCAAATGGTTTGGCCATCCTTTAAGCAGGGGCGGGCTGTTACTGGGGAAATCTAGATGTTGCCATTTGTTGATTGACAGCCCTATTTGTTAAATACAATGCTTCCTCTTTTTGCTGCTTACTTCGGATCACCCGCCCTCCCTTCCCTAATTTTAGGCTGTTTGCTTGACCTTGTTATGCCTGTCATGGGGTAGTCTGCTATGGGGCAGGGGTTCGGTAGGAATTTTGTCTATTTGGCTGATTAGTGTGTGCCACTTGGTTTTTGCCTACTGCGTAGCAAATCATCACAACTTGTAAGGTTTGCGGTTAGGCATTGGTCTTGGAATTGGTTGGTGGAGGGGTATGGATTTGGCTGTGCCTGCCCCTCCAAAATGCTGCTGCTGCTGCTGCTGCTGCAAGGGTTTTCCATTAAAGGAACCCAGGGGCTCCCCATGCTTTTGTCCGAAACCCCCTGGCAAGGGGCTAGGGCCACGCAAGCCCCTGGGAGCATTCTGGGGAGAGGTGAGGCATGGTTCCCAGTCCTGTCTCTCTCCCCAGGTGACTTACCCTTCCTGACTTCGCGGGGGGTGCAAATGTCAGAGCTGTCCCTGGGCGGGGTCAGTTAGTGCTACCAATGCCTAAGCAACCACTCCCTTTGCTGTAATTTGAATAAAGTTGTGGCCAAAAGTATCCCAAAAACCTTAAACAAAAATTAAGTGTCAATTGTGTTTTTCTTTGGGGGGTGTCTTGGGGACCTCGACGCGCAATAAGATTTTTGCACTCCAAAAGGATACACGGTTATTTAATTCTGGATTAAGTTTAGCCAGGGAAAGAGAAACACAATCTCTGGGGTCACCCATGCTTATCTGCACTTTCAGAGACGTTGCAGCGCAGGCACAAATATTGATTTTTCCGAGTTTCAGTTTGAACAAATTACATACGACTTTATCTCACAAGAAAAGGTTAGCTTTGCAGATGCAGAAAATATGTAAGAAGAAAGAAGTTCACCCCAAATACCTTCATCTTTAATGGGGAGGAATATTTCGACAGCAGGTGGCACTAGAGCCAAGATAGAAACTGGCACTGCCGTGACTTCACAATTGGGTTTTATTTTCTTGCCTGAGAGGACATTTTTCACATACATGACATAGTCTAGTTTTGTTTTCAATCAGACTCCTAAGCTGAATATAAAGACTCATACCACCTCAGAGGTACTTTCAGATTATCTCTCGCCTTGGAATTTATTCATAAGGAAAACAAAAATTGCCAAAACCGACACTGCCGATATGGGTTGCCATATGTTGGGATTTTCCCATACATTTTTTGTGATTTCTGCCTGGACACCACTTCCGACTGCAGTATTCCAGATAAGTCCATCATCAGCATCATCATTTATTTATAACCTGCTCATCTGGCTGGGTTTCCCCAGCCACTCTGGGCAGCTCCCAACAGAATATTGAAAACACAAACATTAAAAACTTCCCTAAACAGGGCTGCCTTAAGATGTCTTCTAAAAGACAGATAGTTGTTTATTTCCTTGACATCTGATGGAAGGGTGTTCCACAGGGCAAGGGCCACTACTGAGAAGGTCCTCTGCCTGGTTCCCTATAATCTCACTTCTCACAGTGGGGGAACCACCAGAAGGCCCTTGGAGCTGGACTTCAGTATCTGGGCTGAACGATGGGGGTGGAGACGCTCCCTCAGGAATACTGTGCTAAGGCTGTCCAGGGCTTTAAAGGTCAGCACCAACACATTGAATTGTGCTCGGAAACGTACTGGGAGCCAATGTAGCTCTTTCAGGACTGGTGTTACACGGTCTCAGCAGCCACTCCCAGTCACCAGTCTAGCTGCCGCATTCTGGATTAGTTGTAGTTTCCGGGTCACCTTCAAAGGTAGCCCACATAGAGCAGATTGCAGTAGTCCAAGCGGGAGATAACTAGAGCATGTACCACTCTGGTGAGACAGTCTGCGAGCAGGTGGGGTCTCAGCCTGCGTACCGGATGCAGCTGGTAGACAGCTGCCCTGGGCACAGAACTGGCCACCATGGACAGCTATGGGTCCAAAATTATCCCAGATGTATGGCAACCCTACATGGAAACATTTAGAATGGACGCTAGCGCTAAACAGAGCAAAATGGATCTCTTGAGGCATTTCCGCACACCCTGGAGAGAAGAGATGACCCACAGCGAGGGCCAAGATGGCTTCCAGTTCAATTCCACAGGCTGGCAGTTAAATTGTACTTGCAACGTCTGCATGCCCTCCAACATTTCTCCAATGAAAATAGGGGTGTCCGAGCCAACATCAGAAAGCTTCTCCTGGATCGCTGCACACATAGACATCATAAGCACATCAACATGGGCCACCTCGAACCTCTCCACTTCACAGGAGCCAGTGTTCAGAAGAGCGGCGGTGTCCCATCTAAGATGCTGCAGAGGGCTCTACTGATAGGAAGAAAAAGGAAAAGAAAAGCCTAACACCTAGAAGCATGTATTTCTAGCAATATCTTCTTGTTAGAATTCCTGCTCCATGATTGCAGTCATGGGATTTTTGTCTTTCACATGACAGTATGTGTTTTGACTCCACAGAGTGGGAAGTGACGAAGACAGTTTGTGTTACTGTGTTCCGTGAAGTGGGACTATTGTCCTTTGTTCTTTTTCTCTTTGCTGTCTGATGCTAGAGAGAGAGGGAGCCATGTTGCAGTGCTCCGTGTGTGTTTATATGTAAATAAAGTACATTAGCCAAAATGCTGAGTTGCTGAGGTCTGTTACACATGATGCACAAACTCTGTGGATCCCTAAGTGTGCCGGTGTCGGTTGACATCAGTCGCTGTGATGTTCAGGCTGAAGAAAGCTTTTGAAGCTCCCAAATGATCGACCAGGAGGTAGGGAACATGCCAGTCGGGCATGTGTCTCTACCAGGGTCCTACTCGAGTGTAGGCTGAACTCCTGACACTTCTATCACTCTTTTGTTCTTTTAGAGCAGTGGTTCTCAACCTGTGGGTCCCCAGATGTTGTTGGACTACAACTCCCATCATCCCTGAGCTCTGGCCTTGCTAGCTAGGGATGATGGAAGTTGTAGTTCAAGAACATCTGGGGACCCACAGGTTGAGAAAGGCTGTTTTATAGGCTTGGGAGGCAATGCTAGCAATTGCATATATTCCATTATCGTTGGACTTTGTGGGGTTTTTGTCATGGGATTATCCAGGAACCTGCATTGAAAGACACTCCCCCCCCCCCATATGCACACATCGCCTCACCGGTTCCCAATCCATATGACATCTGCGCGATGTGCAGAAAGGCCTTGAGTTAAAGGGATATTAGAACTGACAGAGCTTACAAGTGATAAATTGAAATGGACACCAGTAATGAAGTCAGTGGAGGAAACTTATTAACTTCTCAAGCCCTGCAAAAGGAAAGGGTCTAATTGGTTTGGAAATATTTAGGAACCCATGAATTGGGGTCGAAACTTGGACATTCATGGTTGACATCCTCTTGAGTAGTGGGATCTAGGCCGCCCCCTCTCCAAATACAACTCTTTGTGTAATTAGAGCCAAAAAATTGATATCTTCGCCGATGAGTCAATTCAGAAATTGCTCACAAAAGACCAGAAACAAACCACCCAGTCTAGTTATGGTCAATGGCAGTAGATCCAAGTATGCTTTCTTATTTCAACCATTCCAGATTAACTTTTCTTTTCTTTTATGATAAGTTAGGGGCCACAAACCCTTGGGCTCCAACCTAAAGCTGATTTGCTTCATAGCAACCTTGCCTTACAGCTGTGGACTGCAGCCTTCCCTTTCGAATAAAATCCTCCCCCATTTTGAGTCAGTCCAGTGAAGCAGTTCTTATCACTTAGAGAAATTTGGCAAGGGCTATTTTATTTTTATAGCTCCAGTTGCTTTGAAGAAGCATTCACTGTTTTATGGTGTTCTTTCCTTTTTAAGACGTCACCGAGTTCGGAGCACCACAGGAATCTGAAAGCTGCTATGTTGCTTCAGGTTACACGCAGGGCAAACAGCCGAGAATCCAAATTTTGCCCTTTCTGTTAATGCTAATCCGAACCCTGAGCTGAAAGGACTCACTAGCTTTGATAGCGATGGTATATCCAGCATTCCTTTTCTGGCAACATACTTATATTAATGTGAAGATATTCATTTAATTGCTGAAAGCAGAGCACTATATAGTAGCATAAGAAACTTTTTCTTCCCTCAATGATTCCTTATTTTCAAATGTCAGGTGATGTGAGATAGTTCAGTGGAACCAATAAAATAGGGAAATGTAATCCCAACAGAAGTCCCGTGCTTTTGAAATGCAGGGGCAACTTGGCCCTTTTCGGCGCCCGAGGTACCACCCTCGCTGCTCCTCCACGATGCCTCACTTGCCAGGATCGTATGGCTTCAGCTTCTGAGTTCCCGCAAAATCTCATGAGAGATCTGCAAAATCTCACTGGAACCCGGAAACCGCAGCCACTTCTTGCCTCTCTGGCAGGGGCGTTCCCCATCCCAGCCTGTGATTTTAGCATCCCATTCCTGGCAACATTTCCTTCTGATGCTGCAGTCTTCAACAGCCTGGTGCCCACAATACATTTTGCACCACAATGTCAGTTGGCATTTCTTAGTGCAGAAAGTATTGATCTGATGTGTAGAGATCTTTCCTATTCTACTTAATTCAAGAAGGCTCTGGAAGCTTCTGGAAGCTTCTCTGTGTGAAAGAAACAAGCAGAAGGTTCGTGATGTTTGGGTTATTTCTTCAGAGAAGCTGAGTACAGCTCGCTTAAACTGGTTCTCTTATCTCTTTCTGTCAAGGTCATTATAACCATAATACTAAGGCCAGAAGGAGCCTGGGTTTCACTTTTTCTTTCCATCTTTTTTCCTTCTGGTATGGTGTTCTGTACATAAATATGCTTCCTGTTAAGCTTTATTGTAAGTTTAAGTTAAGTCTGCTGCAACTGGATTTCTTATAGACAGTGCCAATCCTGAATGTACAGTGGTACCTCTGGTTACAGACTTAATTTGTTCCAGAGGCCCGTTCTTAACCTGAAACCATTCTTAACCTGAGGTACCACTTTAGCTAATGGGGCCTCCTGCTGCTGCTGCGCTGCTGGCGCACGATTTCTGTTCTCATCCTGAGGTAAAGTTCTTAACCTGAGGTACTACTTCCGGGCTAGTAGAGTCTGTAACCCAAAGTGTCGTAACCCGAGGTACCACTGTATTGGATTTGTGACCATTATGCTCATTTGCCTTCAACAGCAGTAAAGCTCTGCTGGATGAAATACCAGTGGCTCTGGTCTATTTTTGGGGAATCCTGCAATGTGTTTAAGTTTTCACTCTGCTAACTCTACATTGGAATCTACTCTGGATCGATATTGAGTAGAATTCAATGACACGCAACCCCCCTCCCCGATCAGGAATCCAAAGGGCGCCAGGTTGGCAAAGGATGTCATAGCTCAACAACACATAGAGCACCAGAAGTAAGGTATTGTGTGGGATTTGCAGATGACAGCGAAATTTGTAGGAGGAATGACAGTCGGAAGGACAGGATAGGGAAAAGCAGAGGAGTCAGCTGAAGATGCACGGGATAAGAATCAACATCCTATAGGACCCTGAAGATGCATGGGATAAGAATCAACATCCTATAGGACCATTTTTTGCTTTTATCACGTATTTTGTATTTTTGTGTTGTATTTTTATGTTGTGAACTTCCCTGAGATCTGCAGCCAGATAATAAATAATAAGAAGAATGTGAATAATGTGAATAGTAAAAATAATCTTCTGTCTGGTTTATTTAGTCCATGCATGTATGCGCAAGACAATCCACCTTGGGGCTCTCAGCATTTGCTTGCTTGCTGCTGTTTTGCAACCTTGTCCTTGCCTCATGTACATGACTTCGGAAGCTGGAGATACAGTTCAAGGCGACACGTTGTTTCTCAGCTCCTGGGAGCTCTTGCACTTCTCCATGCAAGGCTTTTGCTGCAGTGTTCGCATCGCTGTTCCTTCATCTGTATGCACTGCAGCTTGTTCCCTGTCTGCCTTCTCTGCAGAACAGCTCTGCCGCAGCATTAGAGCAATTATTTAACTCCGAATGTGCCTGCAGCCTTCCTCCTGCACGGCCACCTTCCTCCTTGGTGCTGGTCCAATGAGAAGGTTTGGGATTACATGCCTCCCATAGAAGCAACTGTCAATCAGATGCCTCAGGCAAACGCACGGTCATTTGCTTTTTTGCTTTTTGAAGAGACCTTGTCCGATCTGTTTAGCCAAGATAATTATACGTAGGGCTGCCTCTGAAGAAGGTTCGGAAACGTCAGCTAGTGCAGCCAGGTTGCTCATCGGAGCAAGACAGTTTGAGCATATTACACCAATCCTGCTCCGACTAAACTGGCTGCTGAATTCCGGGCCCAATTCAAAGTGCTGGTTTTGACCTATAAAGCCTTAAACAGCTCAGGACCACAATACTTCAAGGACTGCCTCTTTCCATATGAACCTACCTGGACCCTGAGATCATCTTCTGAGGCCCTTCTTTGTGTGCCTCCTTCTCAAGAGGTCCAGAGGGTGGCAACACAAGAAGGGGCCTTTTCTGCAGTGGCTCCGCGTCTGTGGAATGCTCTCCCCAGGGAAGTTCGCCTGACACCTTCATTATACACCTTTACGCGCCAGGCAAAAACAATCTTTTTTAACCAGGCCTTTGGTTGATCTGATCAACATCCTATACCCTTTTAAAATGTGGCCCTTTTTACGTGGGTGTTATTGGGTTATTGTTTTTATTTTGATTTTATACATTGTGATCTTTTCTGTGAACTACTCTGAGACCCCCGGGTATAGGGCGGTATATAAATTCAATAAATAAAATTATAAAATCTTCATCCGAGATCCCCAAAATATTAATTAAAACAGCATCTATTAACGCAATCCATTGGAATCCATGCATGTTCCATCGTACATATTTAAAAGCACATTTGTACAGCCATTTTGCAGCTGACTAGCTTTAGGGAAATTGACTTTAAAAATCTAGCTGGTTTGTGCATGTCCCCCTTCAACATCTATGTAGAGTGGAATTCAACATCATGCTAAGATGATAAATCCATCAGCACAAGCGATGGACACCCGACCAAGCCAGTTTGGAGAGGCAAGGAGCAAAGAGGGTGGAAAAACACCATTTTGCAAACAGAGACTCATTGTGCAGACTCCCGCTAGAGAAACGCTTTGTTGAATCTGAACCAAAGTTATTTTATTTCTCCTTTGGCCATTGCACGCCCTATTGGAACATGTACTGTTATCACACAAAGATGTTAAATTGGTTCAATGGGTCATTCAGTTTCCTTCCACCCCACTCAAACAATCCTTGGGCATAGCTCAAAGGATTTGCCATAGCTGAATGTCGCCAACTATTGTCACAATTGTATATGGCACTTTACAACACATCTAAAACGTTTCATTTGCAGCTGTATAGCTGAGTCCTAAATGGTACCCTATATTAGATAATGCTCTGTTTACCCCAAGGGGTCCATTATTTTATTTTTGAAAATGAAAATAACAAATAAATAATCCATTGTAAACAGTTGAAATCGTTAGTAGGATTGGAATATCACCTGTAGTTTAAGGTTGAATTCTGGACACAATGGAGATGTAAAAGATTTGGATTATCATAAATGATGCGGCAGGAGATGATTAATAATAGGATCCACAAAGGGGAGGAGGGAAGTCCAGGAGATTCCCTGGAATTTTGTTTTTATTATTTATGTTTGATATATCTCTGTAAAATTTTAATTTGAAAAACCAAATAGAGAAAATTATTTTTAAAAAAGAAAAAATAAATAAATGCACAATGATCAATGAAATGAAAACCAGAGAGAAAGAAAGAACACTAAAGAGTTTAGTGGGGTTCTTTAGGCAGAGGGACAGGATACAAATTGAACAAAAAACAAATACACAAGCTGTATATGCAGATAAAAGTTGCCTGTAGACTTGCCATATCAGAATTCTGGTGATGAAAGGACAATTCGCAGCCATTCTATTTGAAATTAAGGAAACTCAGTATGACCCATAGGACTGACAGGGTGCTGGAATAAAGCACATTCTTTGACATAAGGAGCACCAAGCGCCTTTATTCAGATGACAGCATTCATAGCACTCAGAACTGTTAACTTTTTGCCACATTGCAGACATTTGTTCTGAATATTATGCAGTGAGACCATGCTTCACCCATGACATTTTAGCAAAGGCAGCTAAATTTTTAGCACCAGTTTGTGGCCAGATAATAAATAAGAAAGAAGCTTTATTTTTTCATCTGTCGTTCGCAAGACCTGTGAGTACCCTGCTCCATTTATTTTCTTGGTTCCGGGCACACACCACAAAGATCTGGTACCTGTTTCATTAGATCAATTGCCTCTTAGGCAGTTTACAGCGGACAGTCCCATGGGCATAGCCAGGATTTTTGTTAGGGAGAGCAGAACCTCAGTTTGCTATGTATTTTTATTGAATTTTATTGATGGGGGCAGCTGCCCCTCCCTGCCCTCCCGCCGGACAGTCCTCTATCTGAAAGTGATCTCCACTGGAAGGGCTGTCTGGTCCAAATCTGTTTTGAAGCACCAGGGCAACAGATTCATCAGGCTTCCGTAATGAATAAGAAAGTTACATGGGATCCCTGGATTCATTACACTAAATGTAACGCTGTTCAGCCGAATCCTGTCAACAAAAAATAAGAGCACAGAAACTCGGGTGTTGAGATTTGAATTAAAAGGTTAAGGTAAAGGGCCCTGGACGGTTAAGTCCAGTCAAAGGTGACTATGGGGTTGTGGCGCTCATCTCGCTTCCAGGCTGAGGGAGCTGGCATTTGTCCACAGACAGCTTTTCAGGTCATGCGGCCAGCATGACTAAACCACTTCTGGAACAACAGACCACCATGATGGAAACCAGAGCGCATGGAAACGCCATTTACCTTCCCACTGCAGTGGTACCTATTTATCTACTTGCGCTGGTTTGCTTTTGAACTGCTAGGTTGGCAGAAGCTGGACCAGAGCACAGAAACTTGGGTGTCAAGATAGTTTGAATATGCTGTAATGTGAAATCAGCTGAAGACTGCCCAAACCTTCCCCTATGCTATTTTAACTCCAACAAGAAATGCATACCTGCAATTTGGAATGTGGGGTTTAATTGTTACGCATTTTGTGGGGTCTAGGAGGTTTTCTTGCTGCTTAATAGAAATCTTGCCATTCAATCAAATTCTAGTCTTTATGCCTCTAATAGCTATTCTACCAACACAATGTTCTGCTGATTGCAGGAACCTATATTTATTCCCCCCCCCCCTTTGCTACATCTCAAATGATACCTTAAATGTCAGTAGCAAACCTATTTACTCAATCTGTCATTATTTCAGACCAATTCGGCTTTCCATTTAATTAGTCTTAGTTACAGTGCTCCAGAGTACTACCAGAGACACATCGAAAAGACTTGGATAATGTATTGGACGCAGCCCTACAGAAGTCACACAATGGAATTGAACGGGCAACATATGGCTACAACTGCACCCTCCATTTTGGATATATTACTGAGGTAATTGACAACGCACTGAGTAAATGTATGTCTTTTTCGGAAGGTGACATTTAAAAATATAAAATACAATTTTGCATGGCAGGAGATCAAAAGTTACAGATTTCGTAGATCACTTTCTCCTTAGCAGCAGCGCACTGACACTACTTTATTATTGTTAGCGTAGATGTGTCCCACATTTCCCCAGGGAGATCTTTCCGGAAGGGTGTTTCAGAAGATATAGTTGAGTAGGGAAAAGGGAGAAATTCAACCAATCTACTTCTCACTAAAACACCACATGGACTGAAACACAGCTGGCCCTCAGAATTGCACTTACCTGAATTTTGTGATGCAGTTCTTCAAAACAAAACATGTATATAATATGTATACAAAAATGTATGCCAAAATATGTAGATGAAAAGGAAATGTGCATAAAATATGCATTTTATTATACTTGTCAGTCACTTGGCTTCCTGAAGGTCTCCAAGCAATTTCCAACACTCTTAAAGCATAAAGGTGGTTATTAGCATGCAATTCTATCCACACATACTTGGGAGTAGATCTCATGGAACTCAGTGGGACTTACTTTTGAGTAGACATGGATAGAATTGGCCTGATAGTCTATCAAAAGCTAGGGAGAAGTCTTTACCTGATGCTGACAAGGTATCAGTGAGGGCATCAGGCAAAACTCACTAAGAAGAAAATTCCACAGATTGGAAGCCACAACTGGAAAGACCCTCTCCTCTTCCTCAGATGGTGAGGACCTGGAGAAGGATCCAGGTGTGTTTATATTAGTGAAAATAACGTATTAGAAACCATTGTTTCAAGGAAGATGCATCTATTTAGAGAAATGTGAACTAAACAGCTGATGAATTTCCATGAGAACTTCTCCTCCTCGTTTTTTTTAAAAAAGCAAGTTGATAAGGAAAAGTGGGAAACTGAAGAATGAGAAAATGAGGGAAACCAAAACTGGCACATCCACCCATCCTTAGGAACAATGACTATGGAGTTAAAGTATTGATTCTAGCTGAAAACTGGTACTGCATCTATTAAAGAACAGCACTTTAATATATAGTCATACCTTAGTTCATGAACGCCTTGTGACTCAAATGTTTTGGCTCCTGAACGTTGCCGCTTCCAATTGAGTGTAGGAAGTGTCTGCAGCCAATCGGAAGCCGCGCCTTGGTTTTCGAACGTTTTCGGAAGTTGAACGGACTTCCAGAACAGATTCTGTTCAAGAACCAAGGTACAACTGTATAAAATAAGACAGGAATGATGAAAGTACGATCCACAGAACTGTGTCAGACCAGGAATCCCTGGACTGGCTTATGCAAACCAGCCTGGTTAGCTTAGCAAAGAGCAAATCTGTTAACATTACAAAAGGGGTTGTGGGCCATCTGAGAAGAATCTTTTGACCTGGGGAGACGGATATTGTCAAGGTGATGAGGTGCATGTTTGAAGTGACAGGGAAAGAGATTTTTTTAGCAAGGTGTTCGCGGAAGAAGAAGGAGAGAGAAAAGACTGGGATCCATCTTGGGCAGGCTGGCTGAAGGCTGGCTGGGAGAGATGCCTTGGACTCTACGGCTGCACTGCTGTGGGGAAGTAGCCCCTCTTGAAATGACCATGGTGCAAGATCTGGACTCCCACTATTCAGACAGAAGGTGTAAATTGGTGAATAAACTCTGTTTCTTAAAACTCTGTCAATCTCCGCCGTGTCTCAGTTCTCGAAGGGAACACAGTCACAGGGTGAGTGCCTGGGCACCCCCGCCCCCAAGATCTTATTATTGCTGGCAGAGAGAGGGGGAGCCACCCAACTTTTGTAACTGTCTTATTTGCAAGGTGCCAAATGAAGAGCTAGCTGTTGTTCTTTGTACAACTTGCTTGCCTGTGTTCAGCGTTTGGCAATTAATGCTTCTAGACCAGCCTTTCTCAACCTGTGGGTCCCCAGGTGTTGCTGAACTACAACTCCCATCACCCCTAGCTAGCAAGGCCAGAGCTCAGGGATGAGGTGAGTTGTAGTCCAACAACATCTGGGGACCCACAAGTTGAGAACTGCTGATCTAGAAAGCTGAGGATCTTTCTGTCATTTAATTCTACTCAATATTGATCCAGAGCAGATTCCAACATATAGTTAGCAGAGTAAAAACTTAAACACATTGCAGGATGCCCAAAAAATAGACCAGAGGCAATTGTATCTCATCCAGCAGAGCTTTATTGCTGTTGAAGGCAAATGAGCATAATGGTCACAAATCCATTCAGGATTGGCACTGTCCATAAGAAATCCAATTCCAGCAGACTTAACTTAAACTTACAATAACATATAATAAGTCTAAACCTTTAACACTAAGTATACTATGTACAGAACACCACACCAGAAGGAAAAGAGATAGAAAGAGAAACCCAGGCTCCTTCTGGCCTTATTATTATGGTTATCATGACAGAAAGAGATAAGAGAACCAGTTTAAGCCAGCTGTACTCAGCTTCTCTGATGGAATAACCCAAACATCATGAACCTTCTGGTTGTTTCTTTCACACAGAGAAGCTTCCAGAAGCTTCTTGAATTAAGTAGAATAGGAAAGATCTCTACACATCAGATCAATACTTTCTGGATCAAGAATTGCAAACTGACACTTTCCTCCATGGGCATTCATGAATCTTGGTTTCACTAGCTATTTGAAAATTGGGCACACACTTGCAGACTCAGGCAGGACTAAAGAGACAGGTTGGAGACAGAAGTCTGGGGTTTGTTTGCCTCTGCCTTATAAGCAGGAAAGCTGCAAGAGCACACTGTTTGCTGTGAGGAACCGGTAGTGCTTTAAAGAATTAGCACTATATTTCTGGCTGCATGCCTGCTTCTCTGCACTCGGTTTTGTTGCCCAGGCAGATTTTATGGCTAATTTAAAATAGGCATGACAAGCACCTTATAACTCTTGCCGTAGTCAAAATGGAGGACAGGTTGTTGCTGTTTGGGAGACAAATTAAAGAGACGGGGGGTGGAAAGTAATCTTATTATGTTAGTGGTATTCAAATGTGGTTATGAACAGATGAAAACTTGACATCATCTCCAACCTTCAAGTTGTCAATCATCTTGATGATCCAGAAGGGAGCTGTGGGTTGTTCCTAAGGCAGGAGGCTGAATTTAGTTTACATGTTTTTTTAATATGCAAAAACATATATGTTGGCCTACTTTTAGCATTTTATATCAATAATGGGAACCCTATGCCCCCTCCCTGATTTTGTTGAACCACAGCTCCCATCATCCCTTAGCTGTGCTGGCTGAGACTGATGATTGCTGGAATGCAATAACATTCCTAGCGCCACAAATTACCCAGCCCTGATACATGATCCAATAACTGGGGCAAATGGGATGCATTCAATCGTTAGGGACTTGGAGCTGGGTGGCCATTTTCCAGGAGCAAAAACAGAACAGTATTCTGAAATAAATAGCTTTGGCCAGGCCAGCCGGAATTGTTCTTGATCTCTTAATCAGTTTGGAAATCTCTTAATCGGGCTGGTTAACGGTTAATTGCTATTTGCTAACTGCTTTACCTTCCAACTTTCCTGAATCGGCTGGGATTGTTGTGGATTTTGTGTCGCAATCCTGGGCAATTAACTGTCCAAGGAGAATTGCAGTTAGGAGCCTGCCTGCCTGTACAACAGAATCCACTTAATTTTTGAAATGGGCCGTGCCTTCCATCATCACTTGCAATTGAGAAAATTGGCAGCCTCGCATTATGTTGGGACTGTAGGGATTGGGGCAGTGGTTTTCAACCAGTGTGCCTGGCCCTCTTTCCTTCCCTCCCTCCCTCCTCTGAGAATATTATTATTATTATTATTATTATTATTATTATTATTAATAATAATAATAATAATTTATTCATAAATAATAATAATTTATTATTCATACCCCGCCCATCTGGCTGAGTTTCCCCAGCTACTCTGGGCAGCTCCCAATCGAGTGTTAAAAACAATACAGCATTAAATATTAAAAACTTTCCTAAGCAGGGCTGCCTTCAGATGTCTTATAAAGATAAGATAGCTACTTATTTCCTTCACATCTGAAGGGAGAGCGTTCCACAGGGTGTGTGCCACTACTAAGAAGGCCCTCTGTCTGGTTCCCTGTAACCTCTCTTCTCGCAATGAGGGAACCGCCAGAAGGCCCTCGGCACTGGATCTCAGTGTCCGGGCTGAACGATGGGGCTGGAGACGCTCCTTCAGGTATACAGGACCGAGGCCATGATGTCCTCTCATGTCTCTGCCTCCCAATGGCTTCCACAACTGTTTGTTGTAGCAGCCCTAGCTACAAACTCCGCAGGCGAATGGTGCCTCTGGGGCTGGTCAGGGGATGCTGGTTGCCAGAAGCTGAGGTGGCCTCGGAGTAAGCAAGCAAGCAAGTAGGCAAGGTAGCCCAGCCACCAATCCGCCACCCCTTGCTGTTGGGAATGGACAGACAAGTCCCAGGCCTCTGTGGGGCAGAGTGAGGAGGCACGTCTCTTTGGGGCAGGGGGGCAGCTCAGAGACTAGGGGCGGCCACAGCGGCTGCCCAGAGGACTCTGAAGGAGAGGACAGAGGAGAGGAGTCTGAGGGAACATTTCACAAGGGAGGGTGTTCAAAAGAGGGTGACAGGCTGCCAGTTCTGCAGGCAAGGGGTGACATAACTGGGCTCCTGAAAAAATGGAGTTGGCCAAGGGTGCCATGGAATTAAAAAGGTTGAAATCCTCTGGATTAAGGTATGTTCAAAAGGTTTGGGGAGGGGTTTTATAGAATTCCTGATCTATGATTGCAGTCATGGGATTTTTGTCTATCACATGATGGAATATGTTTTGGCTCCACAGAGTGGAAAGTGACGGAGACAGGATGTTTGTGTTACTGTGTTCCGTGAAGTGGGACTATTGCACTTTGTTCATTTTCTCTTTGCTGTCTGATGCTAGAGAGAGAGGGAGCCATGTTGCAGTGCCCTGTGTGTGTTTATATGTAAAAAAGTAGATTAGCCAAAATGCTGACTTGCTGAGGTCTGTGCAAACTCTGCAGATCTCTAAGTGTGCCGGTGTCGGTTGGCATCAGTCACTGTGACGTTCGGGCTGAAGAAAGCTTATGAAGCTCCTGAACGATCGACCAGGAGAGAGGGAACATGCTAGTCGTGCATGTGTCTCTGCCAGAGTCCTACTCAAGTGTAGGCTGAACTCCTGACAGGGGTTGGGGCCATGAGAAAGAGAATGAAGAGGGATTTTAAATTAAGAGAGGAAAAGAATAAATAATTCCTAGCAATTGATCCTATCCAATCAGGGATCATGTAGCAAACATCTTGACAGTGCTATGTAGCTGATTGACTTTGACTACATGCTGACTCCCAGTCGGTAGCACATGGGAATCTTAATCTCAGAATCGGGGATTCAAGCATCATATTGGGCAAAAAGATTCCTGCGCTGGAGGGGGCGGGATAAGATGATACTCCAACTCTATGATTCTATTATTACTGAGGGAAAAGGCCCGTCCAGAGGTGAAGCAATTGTCCCCTTTCAGATCAATCCCTGAAAAATTGCCCAAATGGATGGGCACCTCTCAATATAGATGAAAATGTTTTACAAAAACTCTCACTAGCCTTCAGATTGGTCCTCATCAAGACTGATCAGCACCTCTGTCATAAATATGGGTTTTAATAATAATAATAATAATAATAATAATAATAATAATAATAGATTTTACAAGTATAGAATTACAACAATACAAAATACAAACCCATATTTAGAGATTTCTCCAAATCTCTAGACTTCCCCCCTTCCCCTCCACGGGTCCTATTGTCAACCTTTTCACCTGCATATTATTTCATAATCCATATTTTATGTTTCTCCATTTTGTCCATAATATTTGCTACGTTAGAAGTGTTATTGTAATGCTGATAATGTTTTCATCTGCTTACAGTGGCCTCCCAAGTAAATTATAAATTTTCCCCATTCTTTATTAAAGTTTTGGTTTTCTTGTTTCCTTGGCTTTCTGGTCAACTTTGCCATTTCGGCATAGTCCAACAGCTTAATCTGCCATTCTTCTCTGGTAGGGATTTTGTCTTCTTTCCATCTCTGGGCTAGTAACATTGTGCGGCTGTCGCTGCATACATGAAAAGTTGTTTCTGCTCCTTTGGTATCTCAGTGCCTACAAAGCTTCTGGGTTTTTTAAAACAAAAGTTATTTTAAACATTTTTTTCCATTCATTATATATCATTTCCTGGAATGCTTTTATTAGCTTGCACGTCCACCGCATATGGTAAAAGGTGCCTTCTTTTTCTTTACATTTCCAGCAGATATTTGTACTTGTCTTGCACTTTTTTGCTAACTCACTAGGAGTCAAATACTACTGATATATCATTTTCATATCATTTTCTTTCAATGTACATGCCGAGAATTTCAAATCAGTTTTCCATAACCTTTTCCAATCTGAAAATTGAATATTATGCCCCAAATCCCCCGCCCAGTGCATCATTAGAGATTTAACCTGCTCATCCTTTGTATGCCATTCCAAAAGCAATCTGTACATTTTCGACAGTAATTTTATACTATTTTCTAACAAGTCTTTTTCAAATCTTGAGGTCTCATCGCTGAAACCTTTCTTTTATCTATCTTGTAAACATGTAAAGCCCCAGAGGAGAGGCTGAAACCTGAAGAATAGTAACTAGTAACCCACATTAAAAACATCACACCCAAAATCTCTCCAAAGGCCAAAATATGGACAAAGATATACTCAGTACAGTAGACATGAGGAAAATGTGGTCTACCTCTGGTAATAAATAGGGATAACTAATTAGGTTGTTAACAGCATCTTAAAAACCTTGCCAACAAAGGTCCGCATAGTTAAAGCTATGGTTTTCCCAGTAGTGATGTATGGAAGTGAGAGCTGGACCATAAAGAAGGCTGATCGCCGAAGAATTGATGTTTTTGAATTATGGTGCTGGAGGAGACTCTTGAGAGTCCCATGGACTGCAAGAAGATCTAACCTATCCATTCTTAAGGAAATCAGCTCTGGGTGCTCACTGGAAGGATAGATCCTGAAGCTGAGGCTCCAATACTTTGGCCACCTCATGAGAAGAGAAGACTCCCTGGAAAAGACCCTGATGCTGGGAAAGATGGAGGGCACAAGGAGAAGGGGACGACAGAGGACGAGATGGTTGGACAGTGTTCTCGAAGCTACCAACATGAGTTTGACCAAACTGTGGGAGGCAGTGGAAGACAGGAGTGCCTGGCATGCTCTGGTCCATGGGGTCACAAAGAGTCGGACACGACTAAACGACTAAACAACAACAACAACAATTGAGATGTATAGGATTCCTTGGCATGTGGGTTCTCAATGGCATGGGGATGTTAGGTGCACTGAATAGATGCTCTCAAAAAATCCAGATGTAACCACAGGGCAATGTGAAAGAAAGGTTTCCTAATGTTGAGTGCATGAGTAAATTAATGGGCTGATTCTTAAACATGAATGTTTCTCCTTAGAAGGCGCATGTCGATCTGCATGGGGTATCAAGATAAAGAACAGAAAAGGTTCATCTAGCAAGCTACATACACACTGATAAAAGCCCATGCTCTAATTCTTTTTTTTTCTGTTAGAAGAAGATTAACAGCAATTATCTGAAATTGGTAGAGTCTTGTACTGATTAAAGCACTGCTTTGCAACAGCATTAGTGGAGAGCATGTTTCAACAAATTGATTTAAGCTCTCTCCAGGTTTCTCTTGCTCTCATATAAAAAGTCACAAACAAATAGGGATCTCTCTCACTGGGGCCTTTCCCATTTGAAAGTTGTTTCCCTGTGCAATACCTAACAGGCAAAAATGTGCGACATAGCCCCTGCTAAGTTTATTTCTGGATCTTCAAGTCAAATGCTGGGAAGAAACTATAAAATCAAAGTCACGTTCTAAAAACTGGTTCTATTTCCCCTACATTTCCCCCAAGATCAAACCTATCCATTCGGAAGGAAATCAGCCCTGAGTGCTCACTGGAAGGACAGATCCTGAAGCTGAGGCTCCAATACTTTGGCCACCTCATGAGAAGAGATGACTCCCTGGAAAAGACCCTGATGCTGGGAAAGATGGAGGGCACAAGGAGAAGGGGACGACAGAGGACGAGATGGTTGGACAGTGTTCTCGAAGCTTAGAACATGAGTTTGACCAAACTGCAGGAGGCAGTGGAAGACAGAAGTGCCTGGCGTGCTCTGGTCCACAGGGTCACAAAGAGTCGGACACGACTAAACGACTAAATAACAACAAAGGTGGAAGATATACCTGAAGGAGTGAGGTCCAGCTCTGAGGGCCTTCTGGCGGTTCTCCCACTGTGAGAAGTGAGGTTACAGGGAAACAGGCAGAGGACCTTCTTGGTAGTGGTGGTTGCCTTGTGGGACGCCCTCCCATCAAGAAAATAAACAACTATCTGACTTTTAGAAGACATCTGAAGGCAACCCTGTTTAGGGAAGGTTTATGTTTGATGTTTTATCATGTTTTTAATATTCTGTTGGGAGGTGCCCAGTGTGGCTGGGGAAATCCAGCCAGGTGGGTGGGGTATAAATAAATTACTACTGCTACTACTACTACTACCAGTATATAAGATGTCTCTCAAGAGACTCATGTATTCTTTTCATCTGGACAGGACTATTGCCATGTTCTCCATGTTTGGGGCTGCCCTTCAGGATGCTCTGGGAACTGCAACTGATACATCACTGGGCTACCGGGATGCTGACAGAGCATGCTAGTCTGTACATATTATACTGATCCCACACATTGGTCACCAGATATTGTGGACTGGCTGGAATCAGAAAAATGGTGGGAGGAACCAGTGGGGAAACGGGGTTTAGTGAGACTGCGGCAACTCAGTGAGCTCTTTTTCTTTCTGCTATTTCCAGTTAGTAGCCCATCATTCAAATGCAATGTGGTGTGACAGGATCAGATATCTCCACTTGTTTCAACTAATTCTAGATAATGTCAACCGAACCTGTTGATGCACTCGGAGATGAATGAAAGCAGTTAAAAGTGCAGGTTGGCTAATCTCATAGCCTCTAGTTGCTTTGGGGCTCACATTTTCTTGCACGTATGAAAACGTTCTCCAGGAAAACCACCTGCCCAAATGGCTATTCAATGTCAAATAATTATTTGTCACATAGTGGTAGATCACATGAATACTGCAGTTGTTTTACCAAACCTATAAACAGTTAGTTGCTTTACCAACCTGCTATGAGACTGTGGATGACTGAAGAAGACAGGTTTATACTAAGATGTTACACAAACTGTGAAATTGTTAAAGGACCCCTGGGTCAGACTAGATGATAGATAGATAGATAGATGATAGATAGATAGATAGATAGATGATAGACAGATAGATAGATAGATAGATGATAGATAGATAGATAGATAGATAGATAGATAGATAGATAGATGATAGATAGATAGATAGATAGATAGATAGATAGATAGATAGATAGATGATAGATGATAGATGATATAGATGATAGATAGATAGATAGATAGATAGATAGATAGATAGATAGATAGATGATAGATAGATATAGATAGATAGATAGATAGATAGATAGATAGATAGATGATAGATAGATAGATAGATAGATAGATAGATAGATAGATAGATACATAGATAGATAGATGATAGATAGATAGATAGATATAGATAGATAGATAGATAGATAGATAGATAGATAGATAGATAGATGATAGATAGATGATAGATAGATAGATAGATAGATAAAGATAGATAGATAGATAGATAGATAGATGATAGATAGATAGATAGATAGATAGATGATATAGATAGATAGATAGATAGATGATAGATAGATAGATAGATAGATAGATAGATAGATAGATAGATAGAGATAGATAGATAGATAGATAGATAGATAGATAGATAGATAGACAGATAGATAGATAGATGATGATGATAGATAGATAGATGATAGATAGATAGATAGATAGATAGATAGATAGATAGATGATAGATAGATAGATAGATAGATAGATGATAGATAGATAGATAGATAGATAGATAGATAGATAGATAGATATAGATAGATGATAGATGATAGATAGATAGATAGATAGATAGATGATAGATAAATGATAGATGATAGAGATATAGCAGGTTCTTTTTATTTGGAAGCACTCCTATTTGGAAAAGATAAAAAGAACCCGCAATTATGCAGGAATTTAAACTGCTATGTAATCACATTATGAATGGTAGTGTGCTCCACTGACATAACATTTTCAGATGAAATATACTGAGAAATCATTCCTTATGGGTGCAAGAATTGGATATTTAGGGGAAATTGCTTGCAAAAATATGCACAATAGTAAAAACTGCGGACACCAATGTATTAGGAGACTTTCACATTAAAATGCTGATGAGCTTACATGAGGATTTTATAAATAAATAGATGATGATAGATAGATGATCGATAGATAGATGATAGATAGATGATAGATAGATAGATAGATAGATAGATAGATAGATAGATAGATAGATATAGACCCATAAATTGCTGCAGAGATGTGGAAAACTGAATTTAAGATTGGAAATGCAGAGTACAGAAAATGGTAGAGTACAGAAAATCCTTCCCTTACTCACAAGTTTTTTTCTGTTTATAACTGAGTGTCATTTCCCCCACCAAAATTATTTCTTAAAAGAAAATCCTCAGTCTGCCCACATGAAATTAATGGCAGAAAGGTTAATTAACATTGACCCGTTTATATCTTGCTTGGGAGGGGTTTCTAGAAATTTGGCTGTTTACTTCAGATCTATTGCTTTGTAAAAAGGGTACAATCTGAATTCCTTGGAAAGTTTGGAACTGCAGTTTCTGGTCTGTCTCATCCATCTCTTTTAAGTGTTATATCAGCACTTCTGGAAGGAAACAAAATGAGCAGAGAAGGTGATAAAAAAGCTGGAGCATTCGAATATAAAGTAACTTTTGCCGTGAATCATTTTGAAAGCATTCGACAAAAAACCCCAGACAGAGCCTCTATAACTTGTGAGATAAGGATGCACCTAAGAAAATAAGAATCACACCCTTTTTTGCATTTGTTTTATATCAAAATTAATAATCTTGCTCTATGTCAAACGTTAACTAAAACAGAAAATTTAATAAAAATTATATATATATAAAGTACAGTGGTACCTCAGGTTACATACGCTTCAGGTTACAGACACCGCTAACCCAGAAATAGCACCTCGGGTTAAGAACTTTGATTCAGGATAAGAACAGAAATCGTGCTCCAGCGGCACACTGGCAGCAGGAGGCCCCATTAGCTAAAGTGGTGCTTCAGGTTAAGAACAGTTTCAGGTTAAGAACGGACCTCTGGAACGAATTAAGTACCTAACTCAAGGTACCACTGTATGGAGGTCCACAGCTGCCCGGTTGAAGTAATAGTAGCAAAAAACACAGCATAGGATCACACCTGTTGTATATCTATCATTACTATATATATCAGTGCAACCTAGGAGAGGTGAAAAGCTGGTTTCGCTTACCTTCTGCTCCAGCTTCTGCAGGCTGGTTGCCTAGATTAAAGGTCAATTTAGGGCACCATGACTGGTTCCACCACACTGGGCACCAAGCCTAGGGTGTTCCATAGGGTGTCACAAAATAGTTAGGGCTGCCATATTTCCAAAAGTGAAAATCCGGACAAAGTTGTTGAGCCTTTGGGGGGTGGGGAGTGGGCAGGGCGAAGTTGTTGAGCTTTCCCTGGCAAAAATCTGCCCAGACACCCTTTAGCCTGGATGTGTGCAGGAAAACCTGGACATATGGCAGCTCTAGAAATAGTGAATTGAGCAGAATAGAGGGCGAGAAGTGCAAGGTCCCCCCAAATTATTATTATTATTATTATTATTATTATTATTATTATTATTATTATTATTATACCACCTTATACCCAGAGGTCTCAGGACGGTTCACAGAAAAGATCACAATATAATATAATATAATATAATATAATATAATATAATATAATATAATATAATATAATATAATATAATATAATATAATATATACTCACACAGTAACCCAATAACACCCCCACCCTGACATTTGAAAGACAAAATGGCCCCCACCAAGTCAGTCAGGACCCAAGGTACCCTCCGGAGCCGTTATCATTTAACATTACAGATCCATCCTGCCAAACAATCAGAAGGACTTCCTGCTTTGATATGTTGAGTAAACTTCTTCATTGCAAAGAAAGGCAGCATATTTTATACCTCTGAGATGTAGTAGGCATTAAGGATCATTTCTATTTTAAAACGAAAGACACTTTTGGAGCGATGAGTAATATCGAGATCAATTATGTATGCAACAAAAGCTATGGGTAATGATTTAGTCTTGCTCCAAAAGACCAGCGTTCAGTCACTCAGAGTAATCGTGCTAATAATAGCCTCAATTAATTGAAATCTATCAATTTTCAGAAGTCAGATTTTGACCTCGGGATTACAGAAGAATGAAATGTGAATATGTTACTTTAGAGTGCAGAAGGTGTCCAGTGAAAGAGACATGAATCAGTTCACTACTTCAGGATAGACTGTTTTGGATTTAAACCTACACAAAAACCTGTTTCCCAGGCAACCAATTCTGCATTCAATTTTAAATCTTGAATTAGAAATATGGAATATTGACTCTCAAACAGTTGTGAAGCAGGATGAGGGATGGAAGGGGCTCTGTAAGGGCTCCCTTGCATCCCTCATCCTGCTTCACTGGGAAGCCAGCACAACAAGAGGCACTGCACAGCTCTCACTCTTGCTGCGCTGGCTTCAGCGATACCTGCGCAGCTTGCTCTGTCCCTTCACCCACCTCCCAGAAAAGCCAGCAAGAGCCGCTCTGTCTTTATTTTATTTTTTTAAACCATTTTTATTGCATTTTCAGTTTACAGAAAAGAAAGAAAAGAAAAGAATAAAACTCCAACTTTTGAGATACATTTTTAGGTTATTAGCTGGACTTCCCCACACCTCCCTCCCCGTGCGTTCTTTACAATAAAGCATATCAGCAAATTATTACCTTGTTTCGTATCTTGTTTATATCTTTCAAAATATTTTACTTCTAACTTTAAAGTACCTTTTATCCAATATTTGTGCCTTAAAATAAAGAATATAATGACTTTAAATTTCAACTTTTTCTTAATTATAACTTATCTTCCTGTTTTCTCAATCTACTTGCGGGAGCTAAATTCCAAAACATGCAGGTTCTTAACATTCATATAACTTATAATGTTTTTGCAAATAGTCCTTAAATTTTTTCCAATCTTCTTCCGTTTTCTCTTCACCCAAATCCCGGATTCTGCCAGTCATTTCAGCCAGTTCCATATAGTCCATCAACTGCGTCTGCCACTCTTCCAGAGTGGGAAAATCTTGTGTCTTCCAGTTTTTTGCTATAAGTATTCTTGCTGCTGTCGATGCATACATAAAAAATGTTATATCCTTCTTTATCACCCTTTGGTCCACAATGCCCAGGAGGAAGGCCTCTGGTTTCTTAGGGAAGGTGTACCTAAACACCTTTTTTAATTCATTATAGATCATTTCCCAGAAGGCCTTCACTTTTGGACAAGTCCACCAAAGGTGAAAAAATGTCCCTTCAGCCTCCTTACATTTCCAACATTTGTTATCAGTCCGATGGTAAATTTTTGCAAGTTTGACTGGGGTCATGTACCACCTATATATCATTTTCATAATATTCTCTTTCAAGGCATTACATGCCGTAAATTTCATTCCGGTGGTCCATAACCTTTCCCAGTCTTCGAACATAATGTTGTTGTTGTTTTTTTTATAATAATTTTTATTAAGGTTTTCCAAATTAAAACAAATCAAAACAAATTAAATCCAATCTATAAACTTTTTGCCAATAACTAGGACTTCCCCTCCCTACCCCCTCTTGTGTTCCAAATCTTCCAAATAAGCAATTAAATTCAACAAGTTCTTATCCCCAAATTACACTCATCATCAATAAGCCAATTTATCCAAATTCCCATCCCCTAAGATCGATCTATACCCTTCCACGAGTTTCCCCCTTTCAAACATAGTACAGATGGAAATAAGATAAATATGAATAGTAATTTTACAGCCTTTGGATTCCAATTTTCCCTCCCCTCTTTCCCCTTTGCGTTTCACCTATCCCTCCACTTCTAATATCTTCCTGGAGTTCCCACATTACACTATGTCCCTCAGGTTCTTTGCCAGTCTTTAATTACGGATGTCCAATCGTAGAAGGAGTCTATCAAATAAGGGCCCATTTCTTCTATCCAGGTTTTTATATCCAGGAGTAAAAACTCCAATTTTGTATCCATAAGCTTGTCAAACCTGAATATCCCAAATGTTCCCCCAGTTCTGTCCAGTTCTTGTTATTTCCTTGTTCTTGTCAATCATTCTCCTCCTTTTTATTTCTCTGTTCTCCCACAGAAATGTTCTTTTTCCAAAAGTTTCTAGTGTCTCTGCAGAGGCTTGTTATTCATGGAGCAAAGCATTGCATCATGTTCCTTTCATTTTCCAACAAATAGTTCCATTGTTTCCTGTAGTGTGTAGACCTCTGTAGACAAAATAATGTTCCATTCCTGCAGTTTCCCAGGAGATTAAAAGTTCCATTCAACTGTTCAAGTTTCCTGTGAAAAACACATGCAATATCCCTCGGCTCCTCTAGGTGGATTGCAGTAGCAAAGTTCCCTTCCAGAATCACATCCACCAGACCAAGTAGCTTGTTGACCGATATTTAAAACAGTTTATATTCAATTTATAACAAATATAACCGGCAAAGTCCTCATAACAAAATCTCTATTTTAATCTTCCTTTTTGACAGCTCTTTGACAGCTGTCAAAACCTCCATCGCTTTTCTCCAGGCAGTTTCACGAATCGCTCCAGGGATTCCGGGGGGGGATTGCTTTTTTAAAACAATTCCACTTTTCTCCTCCAGCTCAATCTTATAATTTTCCCTCGCGAAGTTGCTGATTCGGCAAGATAAGGTTACACTCGATCTTAGTTGTCCAGTCCTTTGTTTTGGCTCTTCTACAATTTAGGGGTGGGCTGACTTCCTTTTTTCCGCCTCCCCCGTTCGCTCCGAATTTTAAAAATTTATCCCCTTTTTTTTAAGTCCATATTCCAATTACTCACGGGTTCTTCTTTAGGGCCGAATTTTCAATAGAAGAAGTCAGCGCTCTCCGCCGGATGGCATGCGGCTGCGCTCGGCAGGGATAGCAGAGAACTCAAAGCACCACGCTTCTCCCCGGCACCCAATCCGTAGCCTTTAAAAAGGCTCCTTCACGAGTCGGGAGAGCGCTAACGGTGCCAGCCGAGTCTCCATGTCCACGGCCTCCTCTGGCCGTGGTTTTTAAGGGTCCCCGCATCGCCGGTGCGGTAGGACCCAGCCCCTGCCAAGCCGGCTCCCTCCGGAGCTCGGAGGGAGTCCGCCATTCGGCGATGGCGCCGACCCGGAAGTCCCTTCGAACATAATGTTGTACCCAATATCCTGAGCCCATTTTATCATGGCTGATTTGACTGTCTCATCCTGGGTGTTCCATTTAAGCAGCAAGTTATACATTCTCGAAAGTACCTTGGTTTTAGGTTCTAACAGTTCTGTCTCTAGTTTCGATTTTTCCACCTGGAATCCTATTCTTTTGTCCGACTTAAAAACTTCTTGAATTTGAGCATAGTGAAACCAATCTTGCACCCTATTCTTTAATTTTTCAAAGCTCTGCAATCTCCAATTGTCTCCAGTTTTTTCTATTATTTCCCAATATTTTGGCCATCCGACCTCCATATTGAGTCTTTTTCTGGCCTTGGCCTCCGCTGGTGATAACCACCTCGGGGTCTTGCCTTCTAATAAGTCTTTGTATTTTGTCCAGACCATGAATATAGCTTTCCTGACAATATGGTTTTTGAACATTTTATGAATCTTTACCTTGTCATACCACAAATATGCATGCTATCCAAAAGCATTATCATACCCTTCCAGATCTAGAACATCAGTGTTCTCAAGGAGTAACCAATCTTTCATCCAGCAGAAAGCCACAGCTTCATAATATAACCTTAAGTCTGGCAGGGCAAACCCCCCTCTCTCTTTGGCATCTGTTAGTATTTTAAATTTTATTCGGGGCTTTTTGCCCTGCCAGACAAACCTAGAAATATCTTTCTGCCACTTCCCAAAACACTCCACTCTGTCTACGATCTGTAGGGTCTGAAACAAAAATAACATTTTCGGCAATACATTCATCTTTATAGCTGCAATTCGGCCCATCAAGGAAAGTTTAAATCTTGACCAAATCTCTAAATCTTTCTTAATTTCTGACCAGCATTTTTCATAGTTATCTTTAAACAGATTCAAATTTTTGGCAGACAAATTTACCCCTAGGTATTTTACCTTTTTAACAACATTTAATTCTGTCTCTTTCTGAAACCCGTCTATTTCCAAAGGTGTCAAGTTTTTCTCCAAAACTTTAGTTTTTTGCTTGTTCAATTTAAACCCCGCTACCCGACCAAATTCATGAATTAGTTCTAACACTCTCTTCGTACTAGATTCTGGCTCCTGTAATGTTAAAACCAAATCATCTGCAAAAGCTTTCAATTTAAATTGTTTCACTCCGACCTGTATTCCTTGTACCAACCGGTCTTCCCTGATCATGTTCAAAAGCACCTCCAGAACAGAGATAAATAACAGAGGGGATAGAGGGCACCCTTGTCGTGTTCCTTTTTCAATTTTAAATTCTTCTGTCACCACATTGTTTACAATCAATTTCGCTTTCTGCTCTGAATAAATTGCTTCTATTCCATTTTCAAACCCCCGTCCCACTCCCATCCCTTCCAAATTTTTCTTCATAAAACTCCAAGAGATGTTGTCAAAGGCCTTCTCCGCATCAACAAAAATTAACACTGATTTTGTATTGATGTTGGCTTGCAAAAGTTCAAAAATGTCAATAATATTCCTAGTATTGTCAGACAAATGTCTTCCTGGGAGAAAGCCTGCCTGGTCTTTATGGATTACTTCATTTAATACTTTTTTAAGTCTACTCGCCAAAATGTCTGCAAAGATTTTGTAATCCACATTTAGGAGTGAGATGGGACGGTAGTTCTTTAGTTGAGTCTTTTCAGTTTCCACTTTAGGGATCAATGTGATGAAAGCTTCTTTCCACGATTCCGGTGCCCTCTTCCCCTCCATAATCTGGTTGCACACCTCCATTAGTGGTTGTATCAAATAATTTTTCAATGTCTTATAATACTTGGAGGTAATTCCATCCGGACCTGGAGATTTGCCTAGTTGCATATTCTGAATGGCACTCTCTATTTCTTGTTGTGTTATTTTATGATTCAGGATTGTTCTCTTTTCCTGAGCAAGTTTTGGTAGACCATTTGTTTTCAAAAATTGGTCTATCTCCTTCTCCTCTTGTGGCCCTTGAGTGTAAAGCTTTTTAAAGTATCTCTGGAAACACTTCCTAATTTCTTCTGGTTTCTGGATATTTCTCCCTTCAATCTCTAGATTGGTGACTGTGTTCAATTTTTGTCTCTTTTTCAGTTGCCATGCTAAAAGTTTCCCACACTTATTAGCTGATTCAAATGATCTTTGTTTCTTTGTTTAATTTTCCACTCAACTTCTTGATTTATCAATTTCGCATACTGTGCTTGATAAAATTTAATTTCTCTCAAGATCTCCTTCGATTTTGGTTTAGATCTCAACTTTTTCTCTCCATCTCTTATCTTCTCTAAGATCTTGTCTTTTTTCCCATTCCAGAGCCTTTTCTTTATCGTATTCTGTTGTATCAGAAACCCTCTCATAACTGCTTTACTTGCGTCCCAGATTGTTCTTTTTTCCACCGTGGTACTCAAATTAATTTCAAAATAGTCTTTCAAAGTTTTTTGGGCCTTCTTCACAATCTCCTGATCTCTTAATAGGGTGTCATTCATTTTCCATCTGAAGGAACCGGTTGGAGTAAGTCTTAATTCCATTTTCATAGCATTATGGTCGGAGCAAGTTTTTGGGCAGATTTCCACTTTTCTAGTCATAGGTGCCAGCCTCCTAGTTATCCATATTTGGTCTATTCTTGTCCATGACAGATGGGCCTCAGAAAAGAAAGTTCCTTCTTTACCTAGGGGTTTTTTTGTCCTCCAGATATCAATTAAGTCCATATTGTCGGTTAATTCAAAAAAGGTTTTAGGTAGTCTGCCATCTTTTGTTAAACTTTGATCTTGTGACTTGTCCATATTTGTGGAGACCACTCCGTTCATATCTCCCATCAAAATGATGTTAGTGTAGTCTAAATAGTCCAGGATTGTCTCATGCAGTTTCTTGTAAAACTCTGATTTCCCCTCATTCGGTGCATAAATTCCTAATAACAAAATTTTTTCTCCTTGAGTCTGTATTTCAATAGCCAAAATTCTTCCTTGCTCATCTTTAAATAAAAATTTTGGTGACAGGCTCTCCTTTGCATAGATCACCACTCCTCTTTTCTTAACTTTGTCCGATGAAATAAATTCTTGGCCTAATCTTTTGTTAATCAAGACTTTTCTATGGAGCCTGGTCACGTGTGTTTCCTGCAAGCAAATGATATCCAATTGTTCTTTTTTCAATATATGAAAGATTCTTCTTCTTTTCTCTGGGGAATTTCCGCCATTTATGTTCCAACTAAGCAACTGCAGAGACATCCTGGATCAAACTATTAGTCCTGTGGTGGCGTCCCTTTCTTTTGGTCCTCTGGTCCCGAGGGTGTAGGTGCTGGTACAGGTGTAGGTAGTGGTGGTGGCCAGGCTCCTGTTGTCCCTTTCTGTAGGTCCTCTTCGTGGTCGTTCAAAAACTTTTGTTGGTCTTCTGCTGATCTGATTTTAACTTTCTTTCCTTTAAAATTAAAAGATAGTCCTTGAGGGAACTCCCACCTGTAAGGAATTGAGTTGCCTCTCAGTAATTTTACAAGTTCCGTATAAGTCCCTCTAAGATCCAAAAGCTGTTTAGGTATGTCTCTATAAATTTCAGCTCTGTTGCCCTGGATGACAAGCGATTTTCCAAAATGGAGGCCTAATATTTTATCTCTCTCTTGCTTAGATCTTAAAACAATCAAACAGTCTCTAGGTTTATCCTTCCTCGTCACTCTTCCCAATCTGAAAGCAGTCACAATTTTCAAATCTTTATCCTCTTCAATACCCCAGAACTTTGAAATTTCTGATGTCAAATAGCCGATCAAGTCCTCCTGTTCTAGTTCTGGGATAGCTCTAAGTCTAAGAGCCGCTCTGTCTTTAAAGCTGGCTTTTCTTGTTTTTCTCCTCTAAAAACTAGGTGCGTCTTATGGTCGGGTGCGTCTTATAGAGCGAAAAATACGGTAATAATGGAATACTGAATGGCTTCATTTATGTAAAGTATGCAGGAATTTATGATATGCAAAATAAATCATGGAAAGAGAAGGAGGGAAGACATTGATATTTTAGGGATGTTTAAGTGAGCATTCTAAATTGCAAAACAGAATATATATATATATATATATATATATATATATATATATATATATATCACCCCACTCTTTTGGCTGGGTTGCCTGACACAACACTTGTGGAGCTTAGGCAGGGATCCTTCCCAGCTCTGCAACCTGCAGTTAGTTAGTTATTGCTGAGCCAAGGGTTGACTCTGTGGCCTTCTTCAGCATAGAAAACATGGGCTGCACCACCAAGATATTTTCCTTTCCAAAGCTGGTTGTTTGGGTGACTGTTGTTAGACTAGAATCATAGAATCATCGAATTGTAGAGTTGGAAGGGGCCATGAGAAGCATCTAGTCCAATCCCTTGTGATGCAGACATCTTTCTACTCTGGGGTTAAGAGTCTCATTCTCTACCGATTCAGCTGGTCTGGGCATCCTTCTTTGTGGTGCCTTTCTCCCACTTCAGAAGGAAGACTGATCTCTTCCGCAAACAGAACAGCACAATGCTTCACAAACGGGAAATGAGAGGAGACTTGGCATTGTTCCATTCAAAATTATATATCCCTTTCCATAGTTCACTCTTCTGCATCTTATGTTATCAAAAACATGGGGACAATCTGAGGGTATATGTTTTGCATTCTAGGGTTCTTATTTCTTTTCCCAAACCATTATGCGGAAGCATTATTGCCTCCCTATGTTTATTATGTTCCATCTGTGACATTTAAAGTTCATTAAATGTAGAACTCTGGGCCATCCCCCCCCCCCCGGATCATTAGAGCAGAAAATGCTTGGTAATTACAATGTTCAGTTAATCCTGTTAATATGCTATTTATTATCATGCAAGGCTAGGGCACGCTCCGTGTCTTGATGCATCTTAAGAGTAATTTTAATTAATGCTAACCTCATTTTTGTGTTGTTCAAACCTCTCTTTTTTTGTGCAAACCCATTATCTTACTTACTAGTGTGCTGAGGCCTTCAAAAACATTGAAGAGCCTGATTTAACGCTGCTATATATGTTGTTTTGCCTCCGTCGCTTTCCCAGCCAAGCAGTTAAAGGCAAAAGCAACTCTCCTTCTAACTAGTTTCATTTCAAGAATGTTGGACAAGGAAATCCTGAGATCAAATCCATGCTGTCATGAAGCTCAGGGAGTAGATCGATATATATCAGCCTAAACACCCTCTTAGGATTGTTGTAAGGATACAACATAAAATGCTACCTTACACTGAGGGTGGATCTACACACTGCGAGGAGGGGGGAAGCTGTAAATATGTCAGAAATATTTTCAATCTCATCTTTCAATCACTTGTTTCATCGACCTTTTTTTTTTAATTGTTCTTGTTTTGTTTTATTAATTCAATGTTCTATGTTGTGTTTTTGTTTTTGTTTTTGGTATTGTATTATATTGTTTTGTTTAATTTTTTTCTTTCTTTTTGTAATCTTTAAACTCTTAATAAATATTATTTTAAAAAAAGAAATATTTTCATCAGAGAAATGTTGGAGGGTATGGATTTACAGCAGCCATCTTGCTTTCTAATTACTACTGATAGTAGTAGTAGTAGTAGTTATGGAATGGGACACCCCTATTTTTGTCTAAGAAATGTTGGAGGGTGTGCAGAGTCAGAAATGGCTTCCCCCAAAGAATTATCGGAAGTATAGGTTGTTGGAGGTGCTGAGAGTTGTTAGGAAACCCCCATTCCCCTCACAGAACTACAATTTCCAGAGTTCCCTGGGAAGAGGGGTTGGTTGTTGAATCACACATGTTAAGCCACAATACATAACCACAATCCTTTTGTGTTGTACAGGAGACGGCAACACTCAAGAATGCCTTCTTGATGCCTTGGTTTGTGAAGCTGTGCCAGTAACCACATAGTTGCTGGTATAACAAGTCAACAAACTAGCCATTAAATCCAATCACTCTGCAAAATGTCTAATTATATCTCTCTACTATGAGATTCTTCCCACAATATGATTCTTAGCAGTAATACACCCTCTAGTAACCTCTCCCATATCCATATTGAGAGTAACATCTGGATCTGACCCAGATACTTGTTACTGAGGTTTATGCACTTGGTTGAAGCGAAGCTCTCCTTGAATTTCTATCTCTTGGGGTAGTGTCTAAAGTATCCAGTTTATTTAAAGGCAAGGTGGTAGCTAATTTAACTAAAACTGTGGTGGTAGCTAAAATTTTAGATTAGACACTCTCTGAATATCAGCAGCAGCAAAAGCAACAACGATGCAACTATGATATTTAAACTGGAAAGCAATGGGCTATCAAATAGGCATGACAAGACTGGTAAGGAATTGGATAAATTTTAAAAGGACACTTTATCCCTAGAATTCAAGGTGGCATATATCAGACAGCCTCCTGTTGAGAAAGAAAGGACTTCATTTTCTTAATCCCAAAAAGGCATTTTTGTTCAGCCTTGGCCAAAGCACAGTTTTGTCATGTTTTTTGTTTTGTTTTTTGTGCACAGAAAGAGAGAAGATGCTTTGTCAATGAAGTAAGAATGTTCTCCTAAGGGCAGATCCTGTTATTACATGGTTAAAGATAAGCAGGGATTACCAGAAGCTCTGTGTAAGCTGCTCTGGGTTTTCCAGAGGAAAGCTGAGGTACAGTTTTAAGACACAAATATACAGGGTTCTCCTCTCTTGTACACTAATCAAGAGAGGGGTTTTTAACCCAATCGCCATACAACTGCTGTGCCTTTCTTTCTTTCTTTCTTTCTTTCTTTCTTTCTTTCTTTCTTTCTTTCTTTCTTTCTCTCAAATTACAGAGTGAAATGCTTTCCATGGTACGGATAGATTTCATTGTCTCAGCGCCTGGAAAGATTAGAGCAGTATCTGATGAGGCATGAAAGCTCTGACATTCTGTGTCATTTAGTGCAAATGACAGGCGTCTCTGAACCATCTACTGAGGAATGATGCATCGCAAGGGAAACAGGGCCAATGTGAAATGCACATTTTCTTCGCAAATGACACATGCAAAACGGAAGGAGAATTCTGTGATCTAAAGGAATGGCAAAGCCAAAGACCAAAACCTGCATCCAGAAAGTATGGTGGTACCTCAGGTTACAAACACTTTGGGTTACAGACTCGGCCAACCCGGAAGTAGTACCTCGGGTTAAGAACTTTACCTCAGGATGAGAACAGAAATCGTGCGTCGGCAGCCCGGCAGCAGCAGGAGGCCCCATTAGCTAAAGTGGTACCTCAGGTTAAGAACGGTTTCAGGTTGAGAACGGACCTCCAGAACGATTTAAGTTCGTAACCTGAGGTAAAACTGTATTGGTATTTGATGAATGATATGCCTTTTTTTTTTTTTTTTTTGCTACAAGAGTGTCAAAACATTCTCTTTTGCAGGAGATCACATATTATGCTGTGTGACACAAGGGAATACAAATGATTATCTATGTTCTTTTGCAAACACATGCCCCAAGGGAGATGAGAAGACTGATACAGTGGTACCTCGGGTTAAGTACTTAAGTTGTTCTGGAGGTCCGTACTTAACCTGAAACTGTTCTTAACCTGAAGCACCACTTTAGCTAATGGGGCCTCCTGCTGCCATCGCGCCGCCGGAGCGCAATTTCTGTTCTCATCCTGAAGCAAAGTTCTTAACCTGAAGCACTATTTCTGGGTTAGCGGAGTCTGTAACCTGAAGCGTATGTAACCTGAGGTACCACTGTATTCCCTTTCTGGGCTCCAACTCAACTCCAGTCTTCCTGAGACCTCGGAACAAGAGGGGAAGGGTTTAGCAGCACCTTGCATGATTTGCGATCCAACAGTCAAACTGAGGAGAAGGAGGTGTTAGTGGAAGTAAATAGAAGAGACCAGGAGACAGCTTTGCCTGCTGAACAACAGTCTGAAGGGGGAGAAGGGGGAGCGACTCCATCGGCAGCTGATCAGCCTTCAAGGAAATAGAGGAGAAGGAACTGGTGAGAACCAGCTGGCTTCAGCCTTCTTAAGCAGAGCTTCCAACAGCAGTCAGATGCTGGAAACAACACTTGTAATTCCTGGCTCTACCTTGCTGCTTCCTGCTCATCTTGACCCTTGAACCCATGACCATCTGATTCCCTGATCCCTGGACTGTCTGACCATGTGGATTGCTGTTTGCCCAACCCTAGAAGAGAGTTTGGATTTGATATCCCGCCTTTCACTCCCTTTAAGGAGTCTCAAAGCGGCTAACATTCTCCTTCCCTTCCTCACCCACAACAAACACTCTGTGAGGTGAGTGGGGCTGAGAGACTTCAAAGAAGTGTGACTGGCCCAAGGTCACCCGGCAGCTGCATGTGGAGGAGCGGAGACGCGAACCTGGTTCCCCAGATTACGAGACTACCGCTCTTAACCACTACACCACACTGGCTCAGGGCTGGACCTGACTTTAGATGCTGAGTCTGCCCCCAGGCAGGTACACCTCAGAGACTCTTCTGGTTGCCTGGCCTCCAACACTACTGAGCTGTGCATGTTGCTGTTCAGCAACAAGACTTTGACCAGGGCAAAGCTGACTTTGACTTATTATAAGCCCAGTATTGTCTGTTTTGATTGGCAGTGGCTCTACAAAATCTCAAGCTAATGTTCGCTTTACTGGAAATGAAACATGGGAGGAGGGCTTGCTGCTCCTCCAAATGATCTCAGTCATTGAGTTCGCATGTAATGGGCCAAGTGGTTCTTATGGTAGCCTGGACCCAAGTTGTTCAGGCCTTTGTCTATTAATATGAGAACCTTAAACCTGGTCTCCTAGCCAGTGGGCAGCCAGTGAAGATGTTTCAGCCCAGACATTACATGATAGCAGCTCCCCCTCACCCCCAAATCAGCAGTCTAGCTGCTGCCTTCTGCACTAGCTGGGGCTTCCAGACCAGCCTCAAGGATAACCCCACATAAAAGACATTGCCGTAATCTGGTCTCAAGGTTACCAATGTATGGGCCACAGTTCTGATACAGTAGTAACTGGCATCCCAGACGCAAGCTGGCAAAAGGATTCCTAACCACAGAGCTCACATGACGAAGATGTGTCCCAGAGTGCCCTGAAGCTTAAAGATTGATTTAAAAATAAATACAGATGTCCAAGTGTGCGGACAAAGCACCATTTCTTGGATTCTTCATTCCAGCTGATAGCTGCAGGGGCACAGAGTATTAAACAAGCACATTTGTTTTCCTGACCGTTTTCCTTCTCGTTGCACTCAGGCTTCAAAGCCTTAAGAGCACACTCAATGACATCATATGGCTCAGAAACATGGCTTTTAAAAAAACAACATTATTTTTCAGTCGGTACGTTCAATTTCAAAACTTAGAAGCACAAAATCACAGAGTTAGACGGGACCCTAGGGTACATCTTCCACAAGCTCCTGCGATGCAAGAATTGGCAGCTGTTCCTTGTGCGTCGAGGTCCCCAAGCCACCCTAATAACTCACACTTCACACAACAATTTTTGTTTAAGGTTTTTGGCATGAATTTGGCCACAATGTTGTTTAAATACACACACGTGAGTGGTTGCTTAGGCACTGGTTATGACTATCTGTCCTTGCCCCAGGGACAGAACTGACTTCTGGATTCCAGCGGAAACCAGTCAGGGAAAACAATATTGGGGAGAAATGAAGCTGGGCATCAGTCCCTCACTTCTCACCCTCATGCCCCCGGGGGCTTGCACGGCCCAAGTCCGATGCCAGGGACTAGGACGAAAGGATGGCAAGCCCCTGGATTCCTTTAACGGAATTCCCTTTCCGCACCACCATTGGAGGGGTAGGCACTTACCCCTCCACCAACCAATTTTTTAACCAATGCCTAACCGCAAACCTTACAAGTTGTGACGATCTGCTACGTAGTAGGCAAAAACCAAATGGCAAATGCCAATCAGCCAAATGGACAAAATTCCTACCAGGCCCCTGCCCCAACAGCAGACGACCCCATGACAGGCACAGCAAGGTCAGAGGACAAAGAACCCCCCTTTTCAGGGAGGGTGATCTGGTGCACGCAGCCCAAGAGAACGCCCAAGGCTGCGTGAACCATATTTAAATCCTCTGACCCCTACCACCAATTAGCAACATGACAATCTCCCCAGAGACACACCTTGGCCAATCACAACTCGTGGCCATTCAAACATTATTAACCCAGCAACAGTGGGGTGGTCTGCAGGCCCCCAGTGCAACACGTGTTCTCTCTTAGGGAGAACATGCTTTACAGGAATTGAACCTGCAACCTTGGCATCATCAGCACCATTCTCTAACTGAGCTATCCAGACGGTTTTCTTCATAAACCGAAAAATCAATGCATCTAGGATCATTTATGTCTATATATTAAACGGGCATGATATGAAAAACAATTTATTTATTGGAACACTCTGCTAAAGGAGAGGAGCCATTCAAAAAGGGAACGACTATTCTGCTTGATCTGATGTCAACAAAGAAAAGGAATGCCTCATGAAGGGATGAGTCTGTTGAATGAAGCCTCCGTTTTGTATCTCTTTCTCCTGGGTAGCACCATTTGCTTTTACTGACCCAAATGCCTATTAGAAATTCAGGCAGGCTCAGGCTCATTCCTTTCCTTGATCTGAAACAAAATGTAAATTGACTGATATTTTAAATGTAAGGGTCCTTTTGATGACAAGGTTGATCCCCTATTTTACATGACAAATAAAGGAAAACCTTTCTCATGAATTCTAACGACACTCTTCTATTTCAGTCCATTTCCAAGCACAATTTCAAAGTGTCGGTGCTGACCTTGAAAGTCCTAAATGATCTCGGCCCAGTATACCTGAAGGAGCATCTCCACCCCCATTGTTCAGCCCGTACACTGAGATCTGGCTCTGAGGGGCTTCTAGCGGTTCCCTCACTGCAAGAAGTGAGGTTACAGAGAACCAGGCAGAGGGCCTTCTCGGCAGTGGCACCCGCCCTGTGGAATGTCAAGGAGATAAGTAACTATACAATCTTTAGACGACATCTGAAGGCAACCCCATGTAGGGAAGCTTTTAGTGTGTAATGTTTTAGTATGGTTTTTATATGTGTTGGAAACTGCACAGAGTGGCTGGGGCAACCCAGTCAGATGGGAAGGGTACAAATAAAATAGAAGAAGAAGAAGAAGAAGAAGAAGAAGAAGAAGAAGAAGAAGAAGAAGAAGAAGAAGATTTATTTATACCTGCCCATCTGGCTGGGCTTCCCCAGCCACTCTGGGCAGTTTCCAAATAATATTAAAATACTGTAATACATCAAACATTAAAAGCTTCCCTAAAGAGGGCTGCCTTCAGATGTCTTCTAAAAGTCTGGTAGTTGTTCTCTTTGACATCTGTTGGGAGGGCGTTCCACAGGACGGGTGCCACTACCGAGAAGGCCCTCTGCCTGGTTCCCTGTAACCTCACTTCTCACAATGAGGGAACCGTCAGAAGGCCCTCGGCGCTGGATCTCAGTGTCCGGGCAGAACGATGGGGGTGGAGATGCTCCTTCAGATATACTGGACCAAGGCTGTTTAGGGCTTTACAGTTCAGCACCAACACTTTGAATTGTGCTCGGAGAAAGTGGGAGACACAACCCTAGTGCACAGTACCCACTAACAACTAAGAAGCTGACTTCTTGAATGACACCTGGGATGTTGAAGAAAGCAGGCAGCAGGTCTGTCCTACCATGCTGTTCATAGGACCTCCCTACGATCTCATCTCGGTTCCACTGTTCAGTTGGCTCCAACATGCGTATTAATTGCCCACATTTTCTCCATGGGTCCAGTTACAGATAGGTAGCCGTGTTGGTCTGCCATAGTCAAAACAAAAAAAATTCCTTCCAGTAGCACCTTCTTAGTTGGTCTTTAAGGTGCTACTGGAAGGAAATTTTTTTGTTTTTTCTCCATGGGGTTCAGGACAGCACTCATCCCACCCTGCTCTGTTTTACCCTTTTATGCAGAAGGGCTATATCTCCATAATACAAGCATCCGCCTTGCATGCAGAAGGTGTTGAAATGAGAATGTCTAAATGTGCATTGGTGTAAAGGTTTAACCCGGTGACTTTCCATATATTAAAAGCAAGAAGAGCTCTTCTCTGAGTTGTAGCTAGTCAACAGTTACCAAGGCTTGCCATATTTCAAAAAAGTGAAAATCCTGACCCAAAATCATTGAGAGCTTCTTTTTAAAGCAAAGTTGTTTTTCTGCTCTGTGCTGAGAGTGAACGAAGGTCTTGAGTTGCAAATTCTCAATTTTGATTGGAGTTGCCTGTTTTAGTCTCTCTGAACACCCTTTGGATTTTGGGAATTATCTTTTATGCCTAAGATGCTGAGCCTGTGCTGGACAACACAATGCATTGTATGGATATTTTTGATGTATCTTTGATGCTTTTGTTCCATTTTTGAAGAAGAAGAAGAAGAAGAAGAGTAGTTTGGATTTGATATCCCGCTTTATCACTACCCGAAGGAGTCTCAAAGCGGCTCTCAATCTCCTTTCCCTTCTTCCCCCACAACAAACACTCTGTGAGGTGAGTGGGGCTGAGAGACTTCAAAGAAGTGTGACTGGCCCAAGGTCACCCAGCAGCTGCATGTGGAGGAGCGGAGACGCGAACCCAGTTCCCCAGATTACGAGTCTACCGCTCTTAACCACTACACCACACTGGCTCTCACCAGTGAAGAGAAATTAGTGGTAAAATTTGAATACAGTCAAACCTCTTCTTACGTCCACCTCTGCTTGCGTCCATTTCACCCAATGTCCATGGCAAATCTGGAAGTAACTAGCGGATTTGCCGCCATTCGTGCATGTGCAGAAGCGGGCAATCGGCACCTCTCCCAGCGACCCGTTTTCACCTCCGGACAGACTTCCAGAATGGATTATGGTCGCAGGTAGAGGTTCCACTGTAATATTTTTATGGGTCTGGACAATGGGAATAGCCGTAACGGCTTCCGTTTTTCTAGAATATTCAGCTGCAAGGGAACTGGAGATTAAATAGTCAACACAATTCATGTCCAATCCTAAAACAGAAATAGCTTCCTGGTTCCTATACAGAAAGAGCCAGCTGTAGTCCCAGTGAATGCATCAGAAGTAATTTTCCTCTCAGGAGCTGTTCACGATGCACATGTATAATTTAATTAGGATAGTGATTATTGGCAGCTTTGCATAGGTTGGGGAGCTTATGTCCTCTCTTTGTGGTGAGCATCGCTATGCAGGGAGACACAAAAGTGAAGGGGAGACCATGTCTCTTCTTAATATTTTGCCTGCCACACGGCCTGCCACATCTAGCCACAGTCCCCACCCCCACTCCCAATAACGTTTGGATTTAATGAAGTCTTTTGTGGTTAATTTAGCTTCTTTAAAATAACACATCTAAATTATTTCTTGTAAATTATTCAGATCAGCAGCAGGAGACCTGAACAAATGAGTAAGCTTTTATCATCACGGAAAGACTCCTAAACTCCACTGAACATTGCTCATATCTTATGTAAAGTGCCCGTTTTCTGCTGGACGTCAAATTTGACAGTGATTTAGAAGACAGACACGCAACCAGAAACAAGTCTGCACAGACGCATTTCTTTATGCACACAGGATTAACGGAGGTATCGATATGAGAATGGCAGCGAGCAGATCCAAATAAAAACGCGGAGGCAACTAATGAGACTTGTAAACGCAAAGTTTCAATAGTTCTGTCAGTCCTTATCAATAACATAAATACGAATGTCATTTGGGATCTTTCATGAGTTGCTTGGAGGTCAAGCCAGGAACCTGCAGGGTCTGTTCTCTTCTGCTCTTATGGTGCAGTTTGAGCGTGAAGTCAGGACATCTGAGGATTTTGTTTGGTCTGCATATTTTTTCTGGAATTTTTTTTGTTTGTTTGTTTTACAAATATAAAGTTAAAACAGTACAATGACACACACCAACAGTTAAAAGATTCCCTTGAATCTCTGGACTTCCCACCTTCCCTTCCATGGATCCTTGTGTTGAGCCTTTTCTACTGCATCTTTTACAATAATCCACATTTTATATAACTCCAGTATCTCCCTAGTGCTTGCTACATTACAAGTGTTATTGCAATCCTGCTAGTGTTTTCATCTGCTTACAGTGGTCTCCAAGATAACTTATAAATTTTTCCCATTCTTTGTTGAAGTTTTGGTCTTCTTGGTTCCTAAGCTTTCCGGTCAATTTTGCCATTTCCACATAGTCTAACAGTTTAATTTGCCATTCTTCTCTGGTAGGGACTTCTTCTTTCGTCTTTCCATCTCTGGGCTAATAGCATCCATGCTGCTGTCGTCGCATACATAAAAAGTCTTTTCTGCTCTCTTGGAATATCGGCACCTGCAATTCCTAACAGAAAACCTCTGGGTTTTTAAAATATAAGTTAATTTAAACATTTTTTTCAATTCATTGTATATCATTTCCCAGAATGCTTTTATTACCTTGCAAGACCACCATATATGATAAAAGGTGTCTTCTTTTTCTTTACATTTCCAGCAGATATTTGCACCTGTCTTACATATTTTTGCTAACTTACTGGGAGTCATATACCATCAGTACATCATTTTCATATAATTTTCTTTCAATGTACAGCCCACCGAGAATTTCAAATCAGTTTTCCATAACATTTCCCAAGCAGAAAGTTGGATGTTATGCCCCAAATCCCTCACCCTGTATATCATGGTTAGCATTTTTAAGCCAACCATCCTTACCATATTTCCCAGGCTATTACAAACCTTATGCCTCAGTTTTCACACTTCTCCAAACTTTAAATACAGGTCTCAGCACAAAGAAGTACCAAAATTATTGGTATATCATATTTCAAAAAGTAAAAAGCAGGACACCCCAAAAATTACTGAGCTTTTTCTCAGACAAACCCCAAAGTTGTTGAGCTTTGTTTATGCCAAAAACACATGATTTTTTGATTTGCCTAAGATCCAGGACAAAGCACCACATTTCAGAAGTTCTGCCTTTGAAATCCCGCTAAGTATGAACATATGGCAACCCTACCAAAATGCTTACAAGAACATGCATTTCAGGGCTGAAATAAAGATGGTGTTGAAGCAGGGCAGAATGGATTTATGAATGAACTCATGCAAAACTGGCATAGGCCGGAAAGACTGACCCATCCATCTCTAGTATTATTTCCTCCCAGGTTCCACAGTGAACCTGTTTTCAGATGGTCTGACAATGGAGAATTCTTCCTGATTTGTTTTCAGGGAGATTAGACAAAGGATGGCTATTTAATGAGCAATCATTCTGCTTTGCTTGCAAAGAGGTTAGACAACGTTGCATCAAAGCAAGTGTTGTCTCACACCTTCGAGTGCTGTTCCCCCACCCTTCTGCCCGTCACAAAAAGTCTGAGCTTGGGGGGGGGGGAACTGGTTTGTTGCCCAAGAACTCCCAATCAATTGTAATTGTAGAACCGTAATCCCACCCTAAAACAATGGCACTCTGGAAGCACCCTTGAGGAAGTTGCAAGAACTGTTTTCTTGGCAAGAGTTTGCCAATCTTGCCTGCCTGCCTGCTTGCTGAATTCACCTTCATCCAAAGTGCTGGAGCTCCCCACCTCTTGTTTCCCACTCCTTTTCTCTCTTTTTGCTATATTTTTTATTAAATTTTTTGTTTTACATTTTATAATATACATTTAGGCAGCCTTAAAATATCAGAGACTTCCCTTCTTCTCTTTCCATGGTTCATTTTGCACATCTTAAATCACTGCATATTTTACATACACTAAACCATTCAGTATTCCATCATTACATCCGTCAAAACTTATTTCACTGTTGAATTTCTCTTAATGCTGCCCTCATTTTCAAGTGTACACAGTTTTCCCCCATATATTCAATAAACATTTTCCAATCTTCTTTAAATATATGTTCTTCTTGTTCTCTCATTCTATGTGTTAGATCCACAAGCTGCACATATTCCATCAGTTTGAGATGCCATTCTTATTTAGTTGGGACCTTGCTAATTTTCCATTTGGGGACTAACAAAACATGGGCTGCAGTAGTGGCATACATAAATAACCTTTTTTTTTTGACCCCTGGGAATTTTCATCTGAATTATCCCCAACAAAAAGGACTCGGTTTGGGGTTGTTGTTGTTTTTTGGAAAAGTACTTTTAAACATTTTTTTCAATTCATTGCAAATTATTTCCCAATACTCTTTTACCTTTTTACAGGCCCACCACATATGAGAGAACATACCCTCAGCCTCATTGCATCTCCAGCAATTATCTGATTCAGTCTTATACATCTTAGCAAGTCTACTCAGAGTTAAATACCACCTATAAATCATTTTCAGGTAGTTCTCCTTCAAGGAATAGCATGCTGTAAACTTCAGATCTCTTCCAAAGTTTCCCCCAGAGATTAAAACCTATATTATGTCCTATATCTATTGCCCATTGTGAAAACTTCCCACTCCTGACAGCTCTCTAAGCTGCTTAAAGACCTATGGAGTCCTATAGCATGATAGGATCAACATCTGTACTCGCTCAGTGACAGAAATTTGAAGGATTTCTATAATAATAATATTATAATAATTTATTATTTGTACACCACCCATCTGACTGGGTTTCCCCAGCAACTCTGGGTGGCTTCCACAGAGACCAAAAATACACTAAAATGTCACACATTCTAGAGGTTGGTCAGCTTAACATGACAAACTCCACATTTCTTAAGTCCAAAACATCCAATTTCAAACAGCCTGTTGTTCATCAGTTGCTGTTTAACACAATTCAGCACATCTGACGATGCAATTCAAGTCTGTGCTGCCAAGTGGAAAGGAAAAGAAGACGTTAGGAACAGGGGGTGAATGCAAAATCAAGTCACATTTGAATGCACGGTGAAGAAAATGTGCTTTTTTGCTCAGAGATTTGGAAAGAAACCAATTCAGAAGATGTCTCTGCAGCTCCAGCAGAGGTGTCAGTGGAGACATTGAATAAATAGAACATATCGTACTACCATTTTGCGTTATTTTGTGGAGGACGGGGGGTGTTCTTCCATCTTATTGTTGCTTTGCATTCTTTGTGGTTGCTGTACAGTTATTTAAGCACCTGCTGAGGAGAGACGCAGGGGCAGAACCTTTCAAATTTGGCAATAAGGTCACGAGCTCACCCATTTTGTGTTGCGCTGCTGCACAAACAGGGGCCATTTGATGGATGTCCCAGAGCAGAAGATCCTCCTGATTCAGAGTTTATCCCCAAAGCAGGGACTTGTGTGGTTTAGGATGGCAGAAAACAGCACCAACATTTCTGTAGGATCAGGGCAACTCTGTTTGAGATAGTTGAAAAACTATCTCAAACCCCTGAGAGAAACATTACAATGGTGAAACCCATACCTGTTGAAAAATGGGTAATTATAATTTTGAAGCTTGCAAACATTGCGTACTATAAAGCTGTCCCAGAGCATTTTGGGATTGAAAGATCCACAACTGCCCAAATTTATACCGTCCAACATTTCTCCGAATGCAAATAGGCATGTCTGTTTCCATAATGATAATTTTACTATTTATACCCCACCCATCTTACTGGGTTGCCCCAGCCACTATGGGCAGCCTCCAACCTATATAAAAACATAATAAAACATTAAACATTATTTTAAAAAAACTTCCCTATACAGGACTGCCTTCAGACGGCTCGGGGGGGGGCCGAGAACTCCATACCCTCCAACTTTTCTCCAGTGAAATTAGGGACATCCTAAGGAAAAACAGGACATTCTGGGATCAAATCAGAAACCGGGACGGCTTCTCCAAATCAGGAACATCCCTGGAGAATAGTGACACTTGGAGGATCTTCAAATTGTGTGTGTGTGTGTGTGTGTGTGTGTGTGTATTAGCATATCATTTCTAACAGTCATTTAACATAACTTCTTATCTTATACAATATTTTAGACTGCCGTCAACAACCTCTGAAGATTTTCCGTTCTGTATCACTTGTTCTGCATTTCTTAGTTTCTCTATTACTTTTAATTATCATTAATTAATAATTCTCTTCATAGTCTTCCTTGCAATATTTCACATATTCCTCCTTACAGAACTTCTTGCAGTCCTACTAGTGTAAATCTGTTTATTACAATTGCTTTTCAAATAGTTCAGATATTTACTCCAGTCTTCTAAGAATCTCTGGTCCCGCAGGTTTCAAATCCTTCCTGTTAATTTATCTAATTCTGCATAGTCCAGAGGGTCTGCAAATTGTTATTGAGGTTTGCCTCCCCAAGGAACGTATGCTCTTGAGATGAATGATCAATATAGGTGATGTTAGAAAGGTCAGTTTCTTTCTTGTGTTTGCAATGCGCATCTACCCCTTGCAAATCTAAACACTACCATCCATTTCATCAGATGCAGAGTGCATTAATCTTTAAGGTGCCACAAGACTGTTTTGTTTTGGGAGCGACTAACAGGACTGCCAACCTAGCAGGTCGAAAGCATGTCAAAGTGCAAGTAGATAAATAGGTACCGCTCCGGCGGGAAGGTAAACGGTGTTTCCGTGCGCTGCTCTGGTTCGCCAGAAGTGGCTTAATCATGCTGGCCACATGACCCGGAAGCTGTACACCGGCTCCCTCAGCCAATAAAGCGAGATGATTTTCAACCCCAGAGTCGGCCACGACTGGACCTAATGGTCAGGGGTCCCTTTACCTTTACCTTAACAGGACTGCTACCCTAGAAAGAAATGCCTAAGGAGAATGTGCAGGCCTAGCTCAATAAACAGGCTCCACCCATCCTATACATTTAAAATGGCATCATACCCTCCAAGTGTTCCTATTTTTCAGGGACAGTAGTTCCCCTCCTGCCATTGGTTCTGGATCCAAAAAGAGCTTCATGCGCCTGTAAGAGAAGGAAAAGCTCACTTCAGGCTTTCCAAGTGTCCCTATTTTCCTGGGACGTCCTAGATTTACAGAAGCTGTCTTGGTTTCTGATTTGATCCCTGAATGTCCCACTTTTCTTTAGGACGTCCCTATTTTTACTGGAGAAATGTTGGGGGTTATGGAGTTATGTGACCCCTGAGCCAAGGAGATAAATAACTATACAACCTTCAGAAGACATCTGAAGGCAGCCCTGTATAGGGAAGTTTTTTTAATGTTTGATATTTTATTATGTTTTTCTTTATGTTGGAAGCTGACCAGAATGGCTGGGGCAACCCACTCTGATGGGTGGGGTATAAATAATAAAATCATTACAGTGGTATCTCAGGTTAAGTACTTAATTCGTTCCAGAGGTCCGTTCTTAACCTGAAACTGTTCTTAACCTGAAGTACCACTTTAGCTAATGGGGCCTCCTGCTGCCGCCGCGCCGCCAGAGCACAATTTCTGTTCTCATCATGAAGCATAGTTCTTAACCTGAAGCACTATTTCTGGGTTAGCAGAGTGTGTAACCTGAAGCGTATGTAACCCGAGGTACCACTGTATTATTATTAAAAACAAAAAAAATTCCTTCCAGTAGCACCTTAAAGACCAACTAAGTCAGTTCTTGGTATGAGCTTTCGTGTGCATGCACACGAAAGCTCATACCAAGAACTGACTTACTTGGTCTTTAAGGTGCTACTGGAAGGAATTTTTTTTTGTTTTGACTATGGCAGACCAACACGGCTACCTATCTGTAACTGTATTATTATTATTATTATTATTATTATTATTATTATTATTATTGAATAGGCTGTCCCTATTTTCATCAGAGAAATGTTGGAAGTTATGTCATTTCTGCATAATGGGTTCTGTACTTAGATCATAGTGGAAAATCGGTAGGAAACTACTGAATTATCTGAAGTAAATCACTCTTGAGCTTTACCATGTAATAGTTAATAACGAAATAGTAAAACATCTTTTAAAAGGTAAAGGGACCCCTGACCATTAAGTCCAGTCGTGACGGACTCTAGGGTTGTGGTGCTCATCTCGCTTTATTGGCCGAGGGAGCCAGTGTACAGCTTCCGGGTCATGTGGCCAGCATGATTAAGCCACTTCTGGTGAACCAGAGCAGCACACGGAAACGCCGTTTTCCTTCCCGCCAGAGCGGTACCTATTTATCTACTTGCACTTTGACGTGCTTTCGGACTGCTAGGTTGGCAGGAGCAGGGACTGAACAACGGGAGCTCACCCTGTCGCGGGGATTCGAACCGCCGACCTTCTGATTGGCAAGCCCTAGGCTCTGTGGTTTAACCCACAGCACCAACCACATCCCTTCTAAAAGCATCTTTACACAAGGCCAAATTGAACAGCTTGAGGGCGGGTGGTTTGTACTAACAAAATAACAATAATCAGAAAAGGAATAGCCTTTTGTGGGAACAGGCATCCTTTGCCATGGCTGATATATAGCAGTGACTCCCAAGCAACTTTCATTTGATTTGGCTGTTCTAATCTGCTGCTTCTGGAGATTAATTTTTGATGGATCGTTCTGTAACACAGCAATGTAAGTTACCGTCAGGCAATGTCTGCAGAACCAGTAAAGAATGTTGCATGGGGATCCTTAATTAAAACTGAACAATTAAATCCACTGTAGCAGCCGTAGAATGAGCACTTTTATTATGATTTTAAGATAGGGTTGGCCATATTTCCAAAAGTAAAAACCAGGACCCCCCAAAAAAAGTTGTTCAGCTTTCTTTTTCTTTAGGGAGACCCCCAAATATTCTTTCTCCCTTTTCTCCCTTTTCATTTTTTCCTCAGTTTGTTTCTAACCTCTCTTCTTTAGATTAGTTCAGTTTTTGCTGCATCTTACGCTGAAAAATCCCAATAAAAAGTAATTATATAAAAAAGACTTTGCCTCAGCTGTGCACTCACAAGGCAGCTCTGGACAGACCATATATGTGTATATAATGAATAAAATTGTATAATAGTGACCTGATTTTCAGGATTATTTTGAGAACAAACAAGATCCACTGCAACCCATGAAATAAGGAACTTGCTCATTTGTTTCAATGTCAGGGATAGCTCTGACCACATCATACAGACATGTTGTTTTTACAAGATTCTGACAGATTTTCTTTTTTCTTTTTAACTATTTTATTCAGTTTTACAATTTACATTTAAATTCAAACAGTAATCATAATCATGAACATTCAGAATTCCCTGAACCCTTATACTTCCTTCACCCCTACATGGGTTCTATTGTCAATCTTTTTCTAATGCATCATATAGTTTCTCAATTTTTTCTTAAAAATCCATTTTTTACCTCAGTTCTTGTTACATTACAAATGTTGCTATAATTCAGCCAAAGTTTTTAGTTGTTTGCAGTGTTCTCTTAGGTAACTTGTAATCCCCCCCCCCCCCATTCCTTGTTAAAGCTTCTATCTTCTTGGTTTCTAATCTTTCCAGTCATTTTTGCCATTTCGGTGTAGTCCATCATCCTTATCAGCCATTCTTCTCTGGTCAGGACTTTGTCTTCTTTCCATCTCTGGGCCAGATGGAGATGGATTCTGACAAATTTTCTGGCAATTTTTCTGGCATATATTTAATGTAAAAAAATCCAGTGTTATGTACTGAGTTGAATAGGATCCAAATTGCAGCAGTCTGTTTGGTCCTAGAACAATAGGATCCAGAATGCAGCAGTCTAATTGGTCCGCAGGAGCCACCCAATCCAGCTCAAGGTGGAAGTGAATCCGCAACCTGATTGGCCTACAGGAGAATCCCGGAATTAGCCAATCACGTGGGGCCTATTGTGTAAATAATGTATATAAAGCAGATATTTGGGGGGGGGACCTCCATTCCTCCTCACTACTATGAGCTGAATAAAGAGCATGAAATCCACACTTGACTCTGAGTATATTTCATCCAGCAAATCCTCAGCTTACTGGATTTTAAAACACTGCAGAAACCCCATTGCAGAATAAATAAATTCAATAGGGGTGTGTGTGTGTGTGTGTGTGTGAGAGAGAGAGAGAGAGAGAGAGAGAGGACAATCCTTAGTAGAGAATAGCAATGTTAACAACTTCAAACATGTCCCTGTTTTTACCTGTGAAATGTTGAAAGGTACGTAACCAGAGACAGTAAAAAACTTGACCTGAGTTGCCACACAGGGAAGCCCAGACCTAGCCAATGATTATCGCCACAAGCCTTTCCTTGTGTACAGCGGCCGCAATATTTCAAATTATAGCTTGCCCCTAACTCCCTGAATCACTGAGATGCTGGATATAATTATGCAGTGACTGTCCGAAAGACTTGTGCTTAGACATATTACTCTTGTTTTTGCGAATGCTGAAAAAAACATTAAGAGTTCTCTGTCTGCAGGCACATTGCACCACTGATAAAATTCCACAGTTCTGCTTTGCTTGCCAAATACATTAAATTCCTGAAATATTTATTGAGTGGTTTGTCAAGAAAGCGCAGCACTTTCAGTTCTTATTAACTGCATACAAATCCATCTCAGATTTTTTCCTCAAGCTTCAGAAAAAGTATTTGGGCATAGTCACACGTCAGATGAAATAGCAGTCAGAATGCTGGATAGGCTCCTAATATATGGCTCAATCTTATTCCCATGCCTTTATCAATAACAGTCGCCCATGTCTATTCTCTAGCATTTATTAATTTGGTAGCCCCCAAATCAATGTGACATCATGTTATTCGCATAAGCCACTCTTTTTGTTACTCATTCATGTAACTCGAATTGTAAGAAACTACTATTGATTTTGGAAAAGTCTGTTCTCAGTGTGTTCTCGAAGGAATTGTCACCCAGTTTGGCATGATGGACAAACCAGTCTGGGTCCATTTCTGGATTCTGTCGGACTCCATTGGAATCAAGACAGAAAAACATGCCAAATCACGACAATGAAGAATCCATTGCCCAATTCGGCATAATAGTTACTGTCAGGGAACTGCCATCGGAGCCAGAGGCGGAGGGCAGGCTCCAGAGCGATGCTGGAGAGGGGCCCACAGGGAGAGAGACAGCTCATCGGCTAGGGAAGGAAATCAGCGTAACACCAGGGGTAAAGGGGGGCAGATAGGGGAATCGGCGAGGGGTCTCCAGGACTCCTCGCCGGAGACCAGCGGGGAGAGCACGGGTCCTCCGCTGCCCACACCCACCCTGCACAGAAGACTTCCGCGCAGGGAGAGTAGGCGGAGACTTAGCGTCAAAGAACTTCTTTGCTGGAAGAAGTTCAAGAAACGCCCACTGACGGATTCTGCCAGCGACTGAAACAGCCACCAAGGGAAGGGCTATCCAGACAGAAAGGGTTTAACCAAGTAACCTAGCCAGGAGCGACGGCAACTTACGCACGAGCAACCCCTAGAACCATTACAGTTACCAAGAGTGAATATTTGTTTTTTAAATATATATATATTATTTTAATTAAATTTTCTAATTTTTAAATCCCCTTCATGGATCACTGCCTTGCCGTTGTGAAGGGGCTTGAATAACTCAGAGAAGCTATGAGCTATGCCATGCAGGGCCACCCAAGATGGACAGGTCATAGTGGAGAGTTTTGACTCTCCACTTGGGCTCCATGATCACTGCAGATGGTGACAGCAGTCATGAAATTAAAAGACGCCTGCTCCTTGGGAGAAAGGCAATGGCAAACCTAGACAGTATCTTAAAAAGCAGAGACATCACCTTGCCAACAAAGGTTCGTATAGTTAAAGCCATGGTTTTCCCTGTAGTGAAGTATGGAAGTGAGAGCTGGACCATAAAGAAGGCTGATCGCCGAAGAATTGATGCTTTTGAATTATGTTCTGGAGGAAACTCTTGAGAGTCCCATGGACTGCAAGAAGATCAAACCTATCTATTCTTAAGGAAATCAGCCCTGAGTGCTCACTGGAAGGACAGATCGTGAAGCTGTGGCTCCAGTACTTTGGCCACCTCATAAGAGAAGACTCCCTGGAAAAGACCCTGATGTTGGGAAAGATGGAGGGCACAAGGAGAAGGGGACGACAGAGGACAAGATGGTTGGACAGTGTTCTCGAAGCTACAAACATGAGTCTGACCAAACTGCGGGAGGCAGTGGAAGACAGGAGTGCCTGGCGTGCTCTGGTCCATGGGGTCACAAAGAGTCGGACACGACTAAACGACTAAACAACAACAACAATTTTAAAATTTTCTAAAATATTCATTTAAACAACCTTAAATCAGTGACTTCCCGTCTTCTCATTCCTTGGTTCATTTTGCACACCAAACACTCCTGCATATTTCACATGAAAACTTTTTATCATAGGCCAAAAAATCAGCCCTTGACACCTTAACCCATGTGGTCACATTTTTTTCGAGAAAATCCCTCACAATTTCACGAAAAATCTGACGTTATCCAATTCACTCAAATACGGTGCCAAACACTTGCAAATTCTTCCCTGAAAGGTTTGGGGGTTGAAACAGAAGGGTTTTAATCATAGGCCAAAAAATCAGCCCTCGACACCTTAATCCGTTCAGTTACAATTTCTTCCAAAAAAATCCCTAACCTGCAGGGGTCACAATTTCACCAAAATTTGATGTTATCCAATTCACTCAAAAATGGTGCCAAACTCTCCCCTGCAAGTTTTGGTGGTGCAACAAGAACATTTTATCATAGACCAAAAAAATCAGCCCTCAGTGCTTTAACCTGCAGAGAAACATTTTTTCGGTAGAATCCCTAACCCGCAGTGTCACAATTTCACCCAAAATCTGACGTTATCCAATTCACTCAAAAATGGTGCCAAACTGTTGCAAATTCTCCCCTGCAAAGTTTGTGGGTCAAAAAAGAAGGGTCTTTAACCATTCAGTAATCCATTGTTACATCCATCAAAATTTATTTACACTGTTGAATTTATCTTATTGCTATCAGCATTTTTAAATGAAAACAATTTTCACCCATATATTCAGTAAACATTTTCCAATCTTCTCAAAATGTATGTTCTTCTTTTTCTCTTATTGTACAGTGATACCTCAGGTTAAGTACTTAATTCGTTCCGGAGGTCCGTTCTTAACCTGAAACTGTTCTTAACCTGAAGCACCACTTTAGCTAATGGGGCCTCCTGCTGCTGCCGTTTGGGAACTGTTGGACACTGTTTTGATCAAAGATGGTGGGCCAAACCATTCCAAACTGCACAGATTGGCACACTTTGCACATTTTGGCACAATGGTTCCGAGAATGGAGAAATGCTTTTTGGTCTATACTTAATACTGTGGAAGACGACGAACCCAAGTCCTTCCAAGATGAATGAATACTGAGTATGTGACAATGGGTGAGGGGATGGGGGAGAGAGAGGAGCGAATTTCAATAAGATTTAAGTGCAAATGGCCTTGCACAAGCTGATAACCATATTTCTTTGTGCATCTCTTCATTTTTCTCATTTCTGTCTAATCAGGAAGGAGCAGATGTTTCACAACCTCGAAGTACTATAAATTTCAGCTGTATCGGTGGGTTAGCAGAGAACTCTGTCAGGGGATTTTTTCTCCCGGCAATTTCTCCCTCAGTGGCTCTGAGCTGATAGATTGATACAGAGTGAAGCTTGTTTCTTTCACAATTCCACTGGGCACCATTTTGAATCAGGATTGTGGAGCAAACCATTGCAAAGCCACTGATTTAGACATGCATGCAGATACTGTTGCCCAGTGTTGCGTAATGGTTCCTGTTGAGAATAGCTGGTGAGTGGAGGGTGTGATCCTGCAGGTTGCAGGATCCTACTTCAACAACATGTTAACCTGTAGGGAACCTTCAGGGGGAATCAGATCCCAGCAGGAATGAAAATGGGGTGGTCAAGACTGCAGCGACACCAAGACAAGAACAGGAAATGTAACCCCCGGATTGGCTGGGTGGAAAACCGACTAGGAAATAGAAGGATTCTTCCATCCCTGGTTGAAAATGATACCTTTTAAGCTGAGATCCTTGAGAGAGAGAGGGAGAGGGAGAGGGAGAGAGAGAGAGAGAGAGAGAGAGAGAGAGAGAGAGAGAGAGAGATTATTTTTAAATACTGGAAGCTGGTTTTCCCCCGAATCGATTCTCTCTGTTCTTGCATGTTCAGACCCAGAGACCTCCCCCCTAAATAAAGACACATTTGACTCAAATTTTAGTTTTGGTTTTTGGCAGAATTTAGGCTACAACTATATTGATTACTGAAAAGTGAGTGGTTGCATAGGCTCTGTTTCGACTAGCTCCCTGCACCTTTGCAGGTAGCACTGACCCAGGGCACCAGCATAGGTCAGCCAAGGGTGAACACCTGAGGTAGGTGAAAAGCCCAGGAACAGACTCTGTTCACTCCCCAGATGCTCCCCTGGACTCAGGAACGGGCACAACCCCCTTTTGGGGGTTGACCAAACCAAGTTGAGTCCCTGGATTCCTTTAACGGAATACCCTTCACATAGGGAAGGCGAGACCATTTTCCCATCCCTATCACCTGAACCAGAGCCTATCCGCAACCTTACAAGTTGTGACGGTTTGCTACGTGGCAGGCGAAACCCAAATGGCAACAGCCAATCAGCCAAGTGGGGGAAATTCCTGCTGTGCCCGTATCAGTGACAGACAACACACAACGGCATAGCAAGGTCAATCGCAACAAGCCCTGAATGTAGGAAGAGGTGGGAGGGTGTTCCAATGCACGAGCCGAAAGAGGAAGCTCTGGGTCACATGCAAAGGTATATATAGGTCCCTCAATCCGTTTAGACTGCACCCCATTTGCCAGATTAAACCCAGCAACAAGGGACCTACCAATCGGGTGTTGTGGCTGTCCTATAAACCCACCCACAACCGGGAGGTCAGTCTCCAGGTCTCACTGCAACATGTGCCCAACACGATTTTCCCAGCTTAGTTCATTTTTGTTGTTGTTGCTGCTAACATAATGCTTGTTTTGTTTTGCCTGTTTCTGCTCAGAGCTTGAGATCCACACAGTACTGGAAGACAAACAATTCCTTATAGCCTAGTTAGCACATCTTCTTAGTTGTTTAGTTTTTCTCTCTACTTTGCCACTGGAGAGCTTGTGTATAGAACAAAGCTAAAGTATTTGCAATATGCTCCGGCCTTTTGTTGTTCTGTTCTTAAAGAAGAAGCAGATTAAGCCAGATCTTAAGGAAACAGGGCATGTAATTTCTTATTAAATATTTCAGCCTTATAAAAATCATGAGCCTATTACTAATAAGAAAAATCCATATATTTTGGGGTAGCCATATTTCCAAAAGTGAAAAGGATTTTTTTGTTGAGCTTTTTTGGCAAAATCACAAAAAAACCTGACTTCTTGAGCTATTCTTAAGGGAAATCAGCAAAAACTGCATTGGCAACATGGGTTGCCATATGTCCAGATTTTCTTGGACATTTTGCCGATTTCCGCTTGGACACTGCTTCCGACTGCGGTATTTCAGCTATGTCCGGAAAATTGCAGACATATGGCAACCCAAATGTATTTGGATTTCAGAGGCAGAGTTAAGCACAAACCTATGTCAACTGGAGGAGATACAGCAAAACCAGGACTCCTAAAATTATTTTACGAGGCACAACATCTCTTTCCAAGCTCTTTTCCTGTGGCTTAAAACAGATTATGGCTGAAGGTAGCCCAGTGCCTGCCGAAAGCTATAAAGCATTTTTATTGTGCTGATGACTTTCTGAGACGCAAACCTCAGATTCCCTCAAACATGCTTTTAAAAAATAAGAAGTAGAAGAGAGACCTAAATGTTTCCAAACAAGGACAATGGCCCAGGAGGACCTGCAAATCATGGTCAGGATGATCCTTTGCTTTTTATGTAATGAAATGGAAAGTCAGTATGTATGACCTGAGGCAGTTCTTTGTTATGTAATCTTCTCACAACTTGCCAGATGCTTCCAGAGGAATTTCTCTTTTGCTTAGTATCAGCAAGGAATTGTTCTATTGCTCACTCAGTGCAGTCACAGATCATCAAGTCAACATCTGGTTAAATGTCCCCAAACTAGCATATTGATTCAGGTTACAAGGAACAATGTAAAAACACCTTTCTCTACATCCACACTTGTTTAAATTGTTGTTCATGAATCCCGAAATCCATAACGTTTTTTTTTAAAAAATACCTCGGCAGCCACTTCACACCAGACGCAATTTCCTCCTCGTATATCTCTACCCTGTGGAAAAATCACATGTACCTTCTGTGTAGACAATCAGAAGGTTTTGAAGAGGCAATCTATATTTTAAACTGAACAGCTACTTGCTTCTTCAAAGGCGCAGCTGCTTAAAGACGAAACCAGGCTTTCCCAAACTTGGGTCTCTAGCTGTGTTTGGACCACTGGTCCTGCAAGCTAGAGATGATGGGAGTTGTAGTCCAAAAAACACACACGGAGACTCAAGTTTGGGAAACCCTGTGCTCAAACCCTGGTAAAACATTGAGCAAACACACTCTGGTGACATTGGGCTCACACGCCCCCTTCCTTTTGCCATCTTCTTCTTGTGTGAGAAGAGATTAAAATCTCCAGGGGGGCGGTTTGTAACAAACAGCCATTTTCAGTTTCATCCATATATAAGAAACTGGTCACATCCTGGTTCAGTAAGCTGGTTTGTGAACCCAGCAGGATTTGTATAAACCATCATTTCCTGGATTCAAATGAAACAGGGCACTGCAGTTTGATGCAAACTGTGACTAGAAGCTTTCAATCTCCTTCGTGTGCAAAGGCAGGCCTGCCATACGTCCTGATTATTCAGGACACATCCTGGAATCCGCCTGCGAAAATGGCGTCATGGATTATTTTTCGGAAATTGGGCAAATGTCCTGGAAAACTGGCCACGGGGGTTAAATCATGCTGAAAATACCAAAAAACACATGCTATCCATTTCTTCCATTGCCTCAGACTTTTTTTTAAAAAAAACGACAGTCCACAAAACAGCAGGAATTCTTCTGATGGGGATAACATTACAGAATTTGGTAATATGTGCTTATTATGTTACGACTGTTATTGCGTGTGTAGGTCCCCAGGCCACCCCTCAAATAACTTCACACATAACACGTAATTTTAGTTTTGGTTTTTGGGCACTATTTTGGCCACAACTTTATTAAAATACAAAATCAGTGAGTGGTTGTTTAGACATTGGTTATGACTATCTGTCCCCCCGCCTGGGACAGAACTGACATCCCGAGGTCCGATCGGTAGCCAGTAGAAGAGAAAGTCAAACTGGGGGTCATTTGAGCTAAGCGTTGGACCCACGCTGCTCACCCCAGCAGCTCCCCGAAAGCTTGCCGGCCCTGGTCCCATGACAGGGATTCCCATGACAGGGATTCCCATGACAGGGATTCCCATGACAGGGATTGGATGAAATCGTGGCAAGCCCCAGGATTCCTTTAACAGAATTCCCTTCAGCGCAATTGGAGGGGCAGGCACAGCCTATCCTGACCCCTCCACCACCAGCATATTATAACCAATGCCTAACGGCAACCTTACAAGTTGTGACGAATTGCTGAGTAGTAGGCAAAAACCAAATGGCACAGCCAATCACCAAATGGCAAAATTCCTACTAGGCCCCTGCGCCAAGGCAGACGACCCCATGACAGGCAAAGCAAGGTCAACCGGAAAAGAGAGTGGGCGGGCGGGTGATCCGATGCACTCTGCAAAGAGAAAGAGAAACCAGAGTGCACCAATATTTAAAGACTATGGTCCTACCCACCCAATTTGCAACATACAATTTGCCCCAGCAACCCGGTTACCCAATCATAGTGCCAGGCAACAACTATTAACCTGCCTGGCAACAAGAGGCCTGGCCTGGCGGCCCACACCGCAACACGTGCTCTCATTTATTGGAGAACACGCTTTCTCACATCTCATGTTACATTTTCCCACAGATACTATATTTTTTTTTAATTTTTAAAGTTTCCTGAAATCATTGGAGGGGAGAATATTCCTATTTCTTTACAAGAAGGGCCATTGAAAACCCTTCATTTATACTTGTTGTACCAAAAACAATAAGCCATGAAAGAGATAATTATGTTGTTGATTGCTTATGAAAAAGGAACATTAATTTCCCTTAGTTTCAGCATGTTCACAGTTTGTTCATAATGTGTTTTTTCCTCATTAATATTGGAAAAAGCCATTTGCTACGGGCTGAGAGATGAAGTGAAACACATCAGAATTTAAAACCTGTAAGGTTTGTAAATCAGATCCTGATATATTATTGCCATTTGTCATTGTTAAGTCTCCATTTTCTCCCTGAACTAAATGCAAAGTTTGTACCGTGTTTGTGTGCAAACTAAATGCTGCGAAATAATCTTACTTCATAGGAACAAAGTATTTTTTCTATTACATTTAATTACAAAAATAAGATAGATATCAGATGTGGCCAACCTATTTCACAAGATCAGATTCATTTGATTTCATTTTTACAGCAGAGGCAAATGTTTTAAGCAATACCTAACTTTAATTTTAATCTTTTCAGCTCTTTTTTTTTTGCAACATGCCAAGACTTTCAGTGAGAAGCCCTAATCCAATGCTCCCTAGTTTCCATGAATATGGCACTTGGCAGGGCAACTGCATCGCAGAACCAAGGTGCTGTCATTATTATTCACAGCATAATGAATGCAATGTCATATAGGTAAGTGAGGTCTGGAGGGTGGCAACACAAGAACAGGCATTCTCTGCAGTGGCTCCCCGTCTGTGGAATGCTCTCTCCAGGAAAGTTTGCCTGGTGTCTTCATTATACACCATTAGACACCAGGCAATGACCGCTCCCCACTTAAAACGGGGGGCGCCTTTGTGTGGACGCGTGCAGCCCTGGATCTGGAGTGGCCCCATCAGCATAGGCTTTGCCTTCCCTCAGGTGGGATACCTGGAGGTCCCCGCCTACCCCAGTGAGTTGTCCAATCCCACCTGGGGGAAGCGTTGCCAGGGAAACCAGGCCAGGTAGGGGGAGGGATTACCTGCCCACACAATAGAGGGTGGATCTTACCTGGTAATCCTCACTTGGCTCCAGAGCTTCTCCCACCCTACCCACCCTCAGTTAATGTCTTCTTTTGCAGGTTAACTTTTCTTCACAGGTTTTGCAGGTTAACCTGTCTCCACAGGTATGCGGGCGCTGCTACGATAAGGTCACTGTTAAAGGGCCGGAAAGGAATTTCCCTGCATTGGCAGGATTCGCCTTTCCCGTAGCAAAACGTCACAACTTTGGCGGTATCAGGCCTTGGGCGGAATCCTTTAGTCCATCTTCCTCTTTGCGGCGGCGATACCAGGGTTCCCCGTTAAAGGGGTTTTTGAAGGGAGGCTTTGGCCGTACGCCGAAAGGTCGTCATTGCTCTCCCCTGCGGCGGCGTAACGGGGGCGGCTATCTCTGCTTGAACATATGTTCTCCAGAGCCGGCCCATCCCCCCCCCCACACACTGGATAACCCTGATGCTCCCTAGGTCCCCGGCTGGGGACTGGGGAGGGAGAACGCCCAATGCCTGTGCCAAGGTCTACCCACATTTGAAATTTTATAAAGTTGTGGCCAATTTAATCCCATAGCACGTTGTCTAGAGTCATTATTCCACATGACGGGGGGGACCACTCGGGATCTGGGGACTCCGCCTGTCCGCGCAAAAATGTTCCCTTTTAAACAGGCCTTTGGTCAATCTGGTTGACATCCAATGTCCTTTTAAAATGTGTTGGGGGGGTTATTGGGTTGTTTTCGTTTTTAATTATTATGTATTTTATATTTTTATATTGTGATCTTATCCTGTGAACTGCCCTGAAACCTGTGAGTATAGGATGGTATACAAATTTAATTAATAACAACAACAATAATAATTTTAGATGGTTGTAACTTGTCCTGGGACCTGCTAGTGAAGGAGGATAATAACATGAATAAACACGCAAGGGGTGATCTCTAGATTTCCACTGTTCTGCAATATTGGACGACACTGAAAAGAAGGAGAGGGCTGCTGTTGAGCTGCAATGAATCACTTTGTGAATTTTCAAAGACACGGGGCCCTTTCCATAGCCTTTTGGTTTGCGGCAGTTGCACCAGAAAAGCAGAGAGGTAGATTAGATAGCTAATGCTCAGTAGGTGCAGGAACAACGGAAGCTTGAATATAAAGGGATAGATTTCATTTTACATACTTGTAAAAAGCTGAACACAGTATTGTCAGTTGAGAGTAGTGTCAGTTGAGTGCTGGTGGTTGCTAGGTTGCGGAGGTCCTTGTGACACGCCCTTCATTGTGACACCTTCCTCTGCTGGCTCCTTGGTCCCTAGGGCTCTAGAGGCATAGCCATCTCCTTTGGTTTGATCATTCAGGGAGTGACAGAGAAAGTGGATGGAGATGTAAGTAGACTTTCCCAGCAGCATCTACATTCTGTGCTGATAATGCTCCATGGGAGTCTTAGGGAACATTTAAAAGATTAAGATCAGGAATAATTTAAATGCTTCAGCCAGCCCTTCTAGGCATCTTTATGACTCCACCCACTGATTTGTAACAGTGAAGGGAAGTGAGTGTGGATGCTGCTTACACTTTCAGAAAAGGAAAACTAATAAGATGTCACACCTTGGAAAAGGGCGTTCTTTTTAGTCTAGTGACACAAGAGTCGCTTGATAACTCGCCATGGGAGCATTAAGCATGTCCTCTGGAGAGGGTGATATATCTTCCTCCCCTTCCTGCCTCCCAGGGCCCATCTTTCAAAGGACAGCCAAGGTACAAAACCCTTCAGCATGCTGATGTTTCTTCTATAGTAATATTAGTATGTTGTGTTTGATGTTTCCCTTTTAAACATCCCTTCCCCACACTAAGCAAACCTATCTCTTTCAATGAGATGATGCGAATTGTCTTATAATATCCAGAGGGTGCTATTCTGGCTACAGTATTCAAGCACTCTCTTCACAGGATACCCATAATGATATGCCTAGGAAAGTGAATTCATCTTGAGCTTTGGGTCGTGACTGTTCAAACCAGTTTAGGGATGTAGATCAGGAGAGGACTGTCAGTCCCATTTCTCACCTTTTAACAGGCCTTCTCTGCAGTGACTCCCCATCTGTGGGATGCTCTACCCAGGGAAGTTCGCCTGGTGCCTTCATTATAGACCTTTAGGCTCCAGGCAAAAACGTTCCTTCTTAACCAGGCCTTTGGTTAACCTGATCAACATCCCATACCCTTTTACAATGTGGGGTTTTTTTTGGGGGGGGGTGTTACTGGGTTACTGCTTTTGGTTTGATTTAATATGTTGTGATCTTGTTGTGAACTGCCCTGAGACCTCTGGGTATAGGGCGGTGTGTAATTTGAATAAATAATAATAAAAGTGTGAACAATTGTAGTAATGGCATGGAGAATGTGTCAAGATTTTTGAGTGGCGCTATGAAATTACGTTACCATCTTTGTACCTCACGATGTCTGGACAGTTTTATCCTAAAGTTTCTCCTACCATGTTGTGATTTGATCCATGTATATGATGCACTTTTATGGCAATAAAGGAGATAGATAGAAATAGATGATAGATAGATAGATAGATAGATAGATAGATAGATAGATAGATAGATAGATAGATAGATATAGATAGTTATTGGTAGATGGTTCCTGTGTCTGGGTAGATGGTCCATTACAGAACAAACTGCATTCCCCTTGAAGGAGCAGGTGTTTAACCTGGGAGTTTTCATGATCCAGCATTGACACATAGGACACCAATAGCCCCAATGGTTAGGACGGTCTATTTACGACTACAGACCCTCCATGTTTCTCTGTATTCTTTTTTTCTTTTTATATAATTTTTATTAAATTTTCTGTTTTACAATTTAGAATATTCATTTAAACAACTTTAAAATATCAATGACTTCTCTTCTTCTCTTTCCATGGTTCATTTTGCATAGCATAAATCCCTGCATATTTTATATAAACTAAACCATTCACCATTCCATTATTACATCTATCAAAACTTATTTACACTGTTGAATTTATCTTAATGCTGGCAGTGTTTTCAAGTGTACACAATTTTCCCCCATATATTCAATAAACATTTTCCACTCTTCTTTAAATGAATGTTCTTCTTGTTCTCTTATTCTGTAAGTTAGATCCGCAAGCTGCACATATTCCATCAATTTATGTTACCATTCTTCTTTGGTTGGGACTTCGCTCATTTTCCATTTTTGCGAAGTGTCAGTTTTCCAGGGACAGTCCCCAATTTACACAAGACATCCCGGTTTCTGATTTGATCCCAGAATGTCCTGTTTTTCCTTAGGTAAAGGTAAAGGGACCCCTGACCATCATGGCCGACTCTGGGGTTGCGGCACTCATCTCGCTTTATTGGCCAAGGGAGCCGGCGTACAGCTTCCGGGTCATGTGGCTAGCATGACTAAGCCGCTTCCGGCAAACCAGAGCAGCGCACGGAAACGCCGTTTACCTTCCTGCCGGAGCGGTACCTATTCATCTACTTGCACTTTGAGGTGCTTTCGAACTGCTAGGTTGGCAGGAGCAGGGACCGAGCAAGGGGAGCTCACCCCGTCGCGGGGATTCAAACCACCGACCTTCTGATTGGCATGTCCTAGGCTCTGTGGTTTAACCCACAGCACCACCCGCGTCTTAGAGGGTATGGAATTAGGTGGCATTCAGGTTGAAGACATATAGGGCTGCCATATGTCAATTTCAGTGGTTTCCTTTAAAAGAAAAGCTCAACAAATGTGGCATCTTAACAACTTTTGGGGTGTCCTGGTTTTTATCCTAACCTGAATGGAGCTATAAATGTTTTCTCCATTCCTTACTCCTTAGTCATGAAATAAGATTTACCAATGTAATTGTGTAGAAATGCAGTAGTAACTGAATCCTGCTATTGCTTAGCAGATTTTTTTGTCTAATTAAATGGGTCTTTTTAAATCTTAGGGGACATAGAGCTTCTCCAGAAGCAGCTTATCATTTCAGGAAGGACATCATATATTGCTGCAATGGAAATTATCCCCTAGGGCCAGGTTTCCATTTAGTTGTTTGCTCCTAGATGTCTCCTGAATAGGGGACATTTATTTTTTCCAGTCCTCTTCTTGCATATAGTGTAGGCCTCTATGGAAATATGCTGCCTCTAAGGAATTCAGACTATCTCAAAATGTTTCTGCTCTGCAAAAGAGATACATGGCCCTACCACAAGGCCAGTGTGGTGTAGTGGTTAAGAGTGGTAGACTCGTAATCTGGTGAACCGGGTTCGCATCTCCGCTCCTCCACATGCAGCTGCTGGGTGACCTTGGGCTAGTCGCACTTTTTTGCTCTCAGCCCCACTCACCTCACAGAGTGTTTATTGTGGGGGAGGAAGGGAAAGGAGAATGTTAGCCACTTTGAGACTCTTTAGGGTAGTGATAAAGCGGGATATCAAATCCAAACTCTTCTTCTACCACAGAAATGCAGTTGGCAAAATCAAGAAGCAGGGGTAGACTTTGTTGACATTTTGCAACATGGCGGTGCCCAGTGCGGGACCAAAATTTGGTGCCCCCAAATGGATCTTCTCAATTATGGATCTTCTCAATGTTGCACCCCCTTCAGCTCGGCAGCCTGTGTGCGAGAACTGCCCTAAATCAGGCACTGCCAGAAGTCCTGAGTGCTGCTTTTATTGGATAAAGACCAAAGAAGAAGAAAAAAATACATTTGTGTACAATAGCACAAATGACATCAACACATCTGGGTTTCACTCACCTGCCCTGATCCAGAACACACTGCATTAATAGAATCATAGAGTTGTAGAGTTGGAAGGGACCCTGAGGTGCTAAATCTTGTGTTTCTGCAATACAAAGAACCACAGCAAAATTAAACTGTACCATGGAGCTACTCTGATGTGGTGGTTGAGACAGGAAAGCCTCAGCAAGCCACTGTCTGTCAGTTTCCTTCTTTCTTTTTTAATTTTTTATTAACAATTTCAACATAACAAAATATCAAAACGTCTCATATTCATTATTTTCCCCTCCCCCCATCTCCCCATCAAACCCTCCCTCCCTCTCCCCCCAAGACTTCCCTCAGCTCATCTCTCTGATTTCTCAACTCATATTGTTCTCTGCATACTGTAAAATTGTATAAATCCTTATATTATTTATCTACTATGCTAACAATCAATAAATTTGTGTGTTTTTGTTTAGTCGTTTAGTCGTTTCCAACTCTTCATGACCCCATGGGCCAGAGCACGCCAGGCACTCTTGTCTTCCACTGCCTCCCGCAGTTTGGTCAGACTCACGTTTGTAGCTTCAAGAACACTGTCCAACCATCTAGTCCTCTGTTGTCCCCGTCTCCTTGTGCTCTCCATCTTTCCCAACATCAGGGTCTTTTCCAGGGAGTCTTCTCTTCTCATGAATTGGCCAAAGTATTGAAGCCTCAGCTTCAGGATCTGTCCTTCCAGTGAGCACTCAGGGCTGATTTCCTTAAGAATGGAGAGGTTTGATCTTCTTGTAGTCCATGGGACTCTCAAGATTCTCCTCCAGCACCATAATTCAAAAGCATCAATTCTTCGGCGATCAGCCTTCTTTATGGTCCAGCTTTCACTTCCATACATCACTACTGGGAAAACCATGCTTTTAACTATATTGACCTTTGTTGGCAAGGTGATGTCTCTGCTTTTTAAGATGCTTTTTAAGATTCAAAACCTGCTAAGGAGTCCAATTCATTTTGTTGTCTTTTTAAATACTTTGTAAAAAGTTCCCATTCTTCTTTGCAGTCACAGTTGTCCTTATCTCGCAATTTGTATGTCAATTTAGCCAGTTCTGCATAGTTCATCAATTTCTCTTGCCACTGTTCTTTTGTTGGGGTTTCCTCATTCTTCCATACTGTCTGCCAGTTTCACCTGTAAGCAATATGAGTCTAATGTCACTGACCTACCTTTCAGGGCTGTTGTAAAGACAAAGTATGTGCAATAGAAATGCAGTACAGTGGTACCTTGGGTTACGAACTTAATTCGTTCCGGAGGTCCGTTCTGAACCCAAAACCGTTCTTAACCTGAGGTGCGCTTTTGCTAATGGGGCCTCCCGCTGCCGCTACGCTGCCGGCGCGCGATTTCTGTTCTCATCCTGGGGCAAAGTTCGTAACCCGAGGTACTACTTCCGGGTTAGCAGAGTTTGTAACCCGAAACATTTATAACCCAAGGTACCACTATATACATATTTGCTACGGATCACCCCTGCTTTCTCCAGGTAAATTGCAAGCTGTGAACTGGGTTAGAAGAGAGCACCATGACTTATATCTATGATGACACGATCATTTAATTTGTGTTTCCTTAAGCAGCATTTGAGGAATTCAGTGGCAGAATGGAGAGATCTGTGACGATTCTGATGGATGTTTAAAATGTATGTGTATTTAAAGCAAACGTTCATGGGGAAGTGGTTGGAAAAGAAGACTGATACAAGTGTTTTCTCCTTCAAAAAGAGCAAATTCAAACTGCTCCAGAATCTTGCTCCCTGTGCATCCTTTTTTGTGGTAAAGATGTTCCTAATTATATATTTCTCCATGCATTTTGTCTAGGAGATAAATTAAATCTTTGAGTAAGCAGATTTACATTTCTTTCCAGCGACAACTGTGATGATGGAAACAAAAGTGGCTAACAAATTCTCATCACAGCCATTCATCAGGAGCCCTTGCTAATTCCTATGCAGTTAATTGGCACACTTCTCTCCAATTTTGAGGTCTAGATGGGAGCATCCTAGACACACGCGCCATACTGATTGACTGCGTGTAGCACTCCAATTCTTGGTGGTGACTCCTTTCTGGGGATAGGTGAGTCTAGCTTCATTAACGTGTGACCCCTAAATTTTGGAGCCCCTATTGCACTCAGTTTGCGTGTCAATTACCCAGTCTGAGGGGCAGTGCAAGACATGGGATTTGTGGCGCAAAACAGCACAAAACTGGCTCAAATCATTGGCACCAGTTTGGAGTCAATCGGGCAATGTTGTATTTTGAGGGTTCACTGGTGACCCTGGTTTGCTGTGCATTTTAAAATATGCAGCAGACACCTTTTTGTACATTTTTTATTGTTTTTCTATTTTACATTTTAGAATATTCATTTGAACAACCTTAAAATATCAGTGATTTCCCTTCTTCTCCTTCCATGGTTCAGTTTGCATGCCATAGATCCCTGCATATTTTTCATAAAGTAAACCATTCATTATTCAAGTTTTACATCCATCAACATTTACACTGTTGAATTTATCTTAATGCTGCCAACATTTTCAAATGTACACAGTTTTCACCCATATATTCAATAAAAGTTTTCCAATTTTCTTTAAACGTATATTCTTCTTGTTCTCTTATTCTATAAGTTAAATCTGCGAGCTGCGTGTATTCCATCAGTTTAAGTTGCCATTCTTCTTTAGCTGAGACCTCACTCATTTTCCATTTTGGGGCTAACAAAACCCAGGCCGCAGTAATGGCATACATAAATAATGTTTTTTGACACCTGGGAATTTCCATTTGAATTATCCCCAACAGAAAGGTCTCTGGGGTTTTTGGGGAAAGTACATTAAAACATTTTTTCCAATTCATTATAAATCATTTCCCAATACTCTTTTACTCTACCTCTCTATCTTTTACCTATCTACCACATATGATAGAACGTACCCTCAGCCTCATTGCATCTCTAGCACTTAACTGATTCAGTCTTATGCATTTTAGCAAGTCTACTCGGAGCATGTTATTCCTTGAAAGACCTGTAAGTCTTTCAAGGAATAACATGCTGTGAACTTCAAATCACTCTTCCATAATTTCCCCCAGAGATTGAAATCTATATTATGTCCTACATCTAATGCCCATTGTATCATGGAAGTGCTAACAAGCTCATCTTTTGTTTCCCATTCGAATAACAGATTGTACATTTTAGATAAGAGTTTTTCTTTGTTTTGTAAAAGTTCTTTTTCAAATCAAAAACTTTGGTCCAAAAAAACCATTTTCCTGTCTGTTTTAAACATTTCATATAACTGATGATTTTTAATACGTGTATCTCTTGATGCTGCCCCAGTCAGTGGATTGTCCATGGGTGAATTCACCTTTAGCGACTTAATACCCATGAAGAATCAATACATGTCAAAGCTATTGCATGCAGAACAAAAGGCTTGCATATAGATTTTGCAGGTAACATCTGCAAGCAGAAATGGTCAGAAATGTCAACTCCCATGTAGCTTCCTTTTTTTCATAATAATATTTATTAGAATTTCAGAGAATTACAAAAATAAAAGTAAAAAATACAAAATAAAAATAAAAACAATTAAAAACAAATCAATCTTTCCATATATCTTTCATTTACTTGTTTCCCTGACCTCCTCACACCTCCCTTTTTTGTATTCTAATTCAGTTAGTTATTTCAGCAAATCCTTTCCATTTTTGCTTTTATCTTAATAATTTATCTTAATATATTGTATCTTTACATTCTCACCTATTCTTAATCCAATTTCACTTAATTCTATAACATTACTGCTAAAACCACATAACTTCATTCCAGCATCCTTCTAACATTCCTTAATTTTACAATGTTTCTGTAAATAGTCTTTAAATTTCCTCCAATCTTCTTCTACCAACTCTTCTCCCTGGTCTCGGATTCTGCCAGTCATTTCCGTCAGTTCCATGTAGTCCATCAACTTCATCTGCCATTCTTCCCGGGTGGGTAAATCTTGTGTCTTCCAATACTTTGCGATGAGTATTCTTGCTGCTGTTGCTGCATACATAAAAAAAGTTCTGTCCTTTTTTGGCACCAATTGGCCGACCATGCCCAGGAGAAAGGCCTCTGGTTTCTTCAAGAAGGTATATTTAAATACCTTTTTCATTTCATTATATATCATCTCCCAGAAAGCCTTAATCCTTGGGCACGTCCACCAAAGGTGAAAGAATGTACCTTCAGTCTCTTTACATTTCCAACATTTATTATCAGGCAAGTAATATATTTTTGCGAGCTTGACTGGTGTCATGTACCACCTGTAGATCATTTTCATTATATTTTCTCTTAAGGCATTACATGCCGTAAACTTCATACCCGTGGTCCATAACTGTTCCCAGTCAGCCAGCAAACATCTTGTGCCCATTTAATCATAGCAGATTTCACGGTTTCATCCTGAGTGTTCCATTTCAACAGCAAGTTATACATTCTTGGCAAAGTCTTAGTTTTGGGATCTAACAGTTCTGTTTCCAATTTTGATTTTTCCACCTGGAAGCCAATTTTCGTATCCAAATTGTATGCCTCCATTATTTGATAATAATGAAGCCAATCTCGCACTTTGTTTCTTAATTTTTCAAAGCTCTGTAATTTTAATTTATCTCCCTTTTGTTCTAAAATTTCCCAATATTTCGGCCATTTGGCCTCCATATTGAGCTTTTTCTGAGCCTTCGCTTCCATTGGTGACAACCACCTTGGGGTTTTATTTTCAAGCAAGTCCTTATATCTTATCCATGTAGCTTCCACAGGCTCTCATAAAAATGTGTCATTGTTCTATTTTGAAGCCATCTTAAGAGGAGCATAAATGACACTGATGAGAAAGAAATCTAGTGTTTGATTCTTGCAGTATTTCCCACATATTCAAGTAAGGCATGTTTACATGGTGAGTGATCCTATAAAATTCAGTTCCTCTATATTGTTCCTTCTGCCAGAAAGCCTTGGCCATATCACTTCTGTCAAACGCTAACAAGACCAGGGTTAAACAGTTCTTCTATCTCCAAAGAAGCAATCGTGCCTCAGTATGTTGAGAATGTTTTTCCTCTGAGCTCTTTGCCATCTGAACTGCCAAAGGCCAATGCGGCAGTTTCAGAACTGCTTTATAAGCAGAGATGGAGCTCCTGGGCTCTTAAAGCAAATGGTTTAATGTTACTGTTACAGTGCAGGCGGCTTGCTTTTCACTGTTAAAAAGTCCCGCTGTGGGTCTCTCTGAAGGCAGCTTCATTTCACTGAAACATAAACTAACATTGGCATGTGCTCTTGTGGGAAAAGGATGGCTGAGATTTACACTCCTTTCTTGCTAAGCGTATCCAGATCTTCCTTCCTTCCTTCCTTCCTTGCCGGCTTCCTTCCTAACAAGGGATCAAATATTTATTGCCTATAACAGTTTGGAACGCCTCTTCGCATTTTCGCCGAGGTGCTTCTAGAAATCCTCGGTTTCTATTTTGCAAAGCGAGAAACTCAGAAATAAACGAATCTCTGACAGATAGAAGCAGATGAAAGAGGAACGTTATGGCTTCACTGACAGGCAACATTTTATCCCCCCCACCTCTACTTCTACCTGCTCTTTTTGCCATCTGGCTTGGTGATGAATTGTAGACAACTTGAAAGCTTTGCCAGCTATTTTGCAACATCTTGGGTGGCCTAATCAAAATACTGACCTAGAAAAGGCTTCGTTCGCCACCCTGGAACACCTAACCAGTTGGAAATGATAGTGATATTTTTTTATCCTGTGTGTGTGTGTGTGTGTTCCTAGGGTTGCCACTCGTTCAGAATTTCCCAGACATATCTGGAATACTGCAGCTCCAAGCAGTGTCCGGGTGGAAATTGGCAGAACGTCTGAGAAAATCTGGACGTATAGCAGCCCATGTCACCAGTGCTGTTTTTGCCGATAGCTCAAAAATGTCTAACTTCTTTGCTCAACACCTTTGGCAAAAACTAGCAAAAGATCAACAACTTTTCCGTTGAGATTTTCACTTTTTGAAATATGGCAACCTGGCATCCCTGGTGTGTTCCTGTCCTCAGATTTCCTTTCCTTGTCTCTGATTTGCATTCATTCATGACAGTTCGTGTCACTTTTCTTAAGGGATGATAGGAGAATTCTGTATTTGCAGATTCCAGTATGAATTGACCTGATGAGCACCTCCCAGACTAAGCTGTGGATTCAGCAGCAGTTGGTGGGGAAGCACATATGGGGCAGCAGTACTCACCTGCCTTCTGAACGCATAGCGTTGCTGCCTTTTCCTGAGAGAGTGTGAGATAGATAGATAGGTGATAGATAGATAGATATAGATAGATGATAGATAGATAGATAGATAGATAGATAGATAGATAGATAGATGATAGATAGATAGATAGATAGATAGATGATAGATAGATAGATAGATAGATAGATAGATAGATAGATAGATGATAGATAGATGATAGATACAGTGGTACCTCGGGTTAAGAACTTAATTCGTTCTGGAGGCCTGTTCTTAACCTGAAACTGTTCTTCACCTGAGGTACCACTTCAGCTAATGGGGCCTCCTGCTGTCGCCGCACAATTTCTGTTCTCATCCTGAACCCAAGGTACCACTCTATAGAGAAATAGAGAGATAGATGAGAGAGAGAGAGAGAGAGAGAGAGAGATGAATATATTTCCGATGACATGGGTTTCTGACATCAACACTTTGGTCCAAGGAAGACAAATGAAAAATCTGGCCAAAGTTGTTTTTGAGATCTTCTGGGGAACATGTCCCCCCGCCAAAAAAAAAAAAAAAAGGAGCTTTGGGGGCTTTTCTAGGCTTTTAAAGCATTTTTTTAAAAAATCACCCTACTTGCCACATGTCCAGTTTTCCCCAGACAGTTTTTCTGATTCGGCAAAATCTGCCCAGGGCGCCATTTTGCTGCCCAATTCCCAGATGTGTCCAGGAAAACCCGGGTGTATGACAGCCCTACAAATGCCACAGCTATTCTGATGCTCATAAAGTAACGTCAGAAGACCTTTTAGGCACCCTGCTCTGGATTGTGGCCAGAAATCTGAACCTGGGCACAGAATGCAGCTTATGGAACAGTCAAAGGAGGTTCATAGCTTTATTTCATTTAGGCAAATATATCCTCACGTGAGCAAAGCAAGCAAAATTTGTTGTGTTGGTAGCCACTAGATGAAGTATTCTCCCTTTGGATGTTTCCATGGAGACTGCCTTCAGCTGGCACTGAAGGGGCTGTATCTCCTTAGACAAAGGAGTCGAACAAATTTACAATGCTCCAAAGATCAGCAATTTATTCCCTTTCCAGAGGGATAGCCGTGTTAGTCTCATGCAGCAAACAGCAAGGTGGCACTTTAAAGACTAGCAAATTTATTACGGCAACAGCTTTTGTGAACTGCAGTCTGTCAGATGCATGAAGGGTTATTTGGATCATGTATATATAATTATAATTTGGTGGTGGTGGTGGTGGGGAGGTTGTAAACAATAAAATAAGGGGAAACATAAAATGCCAGGGTTGCCATATTCCCCAAAGTGAAAATTCAGACAAAGTTGTTGAGCTCTACAGGAGGAATTGCATAATTAACAGTGGTTGTTCAGAACCAGGTGCTAATACATTCATAAAAGGTAAAGGTAAAGGGACCCCTGACCATTAGGTCCAGTCGTGGCCGACTCTGGGGTTGCACCGCTCATCTCGCTTTATTGGCCAAGGGAGATGGCGTACAGCTTCCAGGTCATGTGGCCAGCATGAGTAAGACGCTTCTGACGAACCAGAGCAGCACACGGAAACGCCATTTACCTTCCCGCTGGAGCGGTACCTATTTCTCTACTTGCATTTTGACGTGCTTTCGAACTGCTAGGTTGGCAGGAGCAGGGACTAAGCAACGGGAGCTCACCCTGTCACGGGGATTCGAACCGCCAACCTTCTGATCGGCAAGTCCTAGGCTCTGTGGTTTAACCCACAGCGCCACCCGCGTCCCTAATACATTCATAAGTGAGTGCTAATGCATATGACAAATGCGGCAGCCTTTACTCAAAAGAATACAGTGGTACCTCGGGTTACATACGCTTCAGATTACATACGCTTCAAGTTACACACTCCGCTAACCCAGAAATAGTGCTTCAGGATAAGAACAGAAACCAGGCTCCAGTGGCATGGCGGCAGCAGGAGGCCCCATTAACTAAAGTGGTGCTTCAGGTTAAGAACAGTTTCAGGTTAAGAACAGACCTCCAGAACGAATTAAGTATTTAACCCGAGGTACCACTGTAGACATGGGACGCAGGTGGCGCTGTGGGTTAAAGCCTCAGCGCCTAGGACTTGCCGATTGAAAGGTCGGCGGTTCGAATCCCTGAGGCGGGCTGCGCTCCCGCTGCTCGGTCCCAGCGCCTGCCAACCTAGCAGTTCGAAAGCACCCCCGGGTGCAAGTAGATAAATAGGGACCGCTTACCAGCGGGAAGGTAAACGGCGTTTCCGTGTGCAGCTCTGGCTCGCCAGATGCAGCTTTGTCACGCTGGCCACGTGACCCGGAAGTGTCTCTGGACAGCGCTGGCCCCTGGCCTCTTAAGTGAGATGGGCGCACAACCCCAGAGTCTGTCAAGACTGGCCCGTACGGGCAGGGGTACCTTTACCTTTACCTTTTACCACTGTAGACAAAAATCCAATCAGAAAGAGCACTATTCAAAAACCTAGTGATGGGAAATTAGTACTCTCAGAGGAAGACCTTCCTGGAGCAAAGGACCTTCAGAATGAGCTGCAATGTGAAAGTGCCGAATTATAGCATATCAAGGGGTCTAGTGCTATTACTTGCAGAATGAACTGGGACAAAGGATGCTTTTGCACATTACATGTGTTAGTGGGCTTACTGATGCTATGATGACTGTGCTACAAACAACTGTTTTGTGAACCACCTGTGTTAAATATGTAACCATTACTGTCTGTGCTTGTGATTCAAGGACCCGATCCCCGCTTGGGGAATGAAGACATGTGGACACAGTATATTAGGTTAATGGGGAAGAAAAAGGCCACAACTTTATTGATTACAGCATGTGAGAAGGTATTGGCTTAGGCATTGGACCACAGAAAATTTGACTCCACCCACTCAGAGAGGGGTGAGTCTGACGAGGGGTTAACTACCAGTAAGGGGAGCCTGTTGATGCAAATACAACTATAAGCTCTCTCCTGATGTCACCGAGGGTCGTGCCATGGCCCCCCGCCACATAGGGCATCAGACAGGATCCACGACCGCTGGATTCCTTTAACAGAATACCCATAAGTGAAGGGGTAGGTGATGGCCACACCCTGCCCTTCCACACACCAACAACACATTCCAATGCCTAACCGCCAAATACCAAGAAAGTTGTGACGATTGCCACAAGGTAGGCGAAAAAACCAATTTGCCAATTGGAAGAAACTCCTACCAGGCCCCCTGGGCAACCAGGGTGACCAACCATGGGTCCATAGCAAGGCCAAGAGAGAAGCTACGGCCTACAGGGAGTGGTGAGTGGGTGACTCGTGGAAAACCAGGAGTGCCATGGCGGGGAGAGCTGGTGCGGCCGCATTTGAGTGGCTAAACCACGCCCCCGCGGTGTCACCCGATTGGGTGCCCAACTGGGAGGCATGGCACGCCAGCGATGATGACAGAGCAGGGGGCAGGACACCCCCTGCGTGATGCGGGAATCGTCTCCCACTCACAATCCCTCCCCTCCGGAAGGAGGAGAGGCTTTTTCTGCATTTGGTTTCCCTCTGACCTCACGGTTTATCCTTCCTTTGCACCATGTGTATAAAGGTAAAGGGACCCCTGACCATTAGGTCCAGTCGTGGATGACTCTGGGGTTGTGGTGCTCATCTCACTTTACAGGCCGAGGGAGACAGCATACAGCTTCCAGGTCATGTGGCCAGCATGACTAAGCCACTTCTGGCGAACCAGAGCAGCGCACAGAAACGCTGTTTACCTTCCCACCAGAGCGGTACCTATTTATCTACTTGCTTTCGAACTGCTAGGTTGGCAGGAGCAGGGACAGAGCAACGGGAGCTCACCCCGCCGCAGGGATTTGAACCGCAACCTTCTGATCGGCAAGCCCAAGAGGCTCAGTGCTTTAGACCACAGCGCCACCCGCATCCCTTACCATGTGTATATATAACTCAATATAACATTTCATGTATCTGATGAAGTCAATGGTTGTTCCTGAAAATGCACTAATAAATTTGTCAGCCTTTAAGATGCCACGAAACATGCTGCTGTTCTCACTTTCTCAAATACTCCGTGCTTTGCAGGGATTAGAGTGGCATCTCTACTGCTGAGCTTCCAAAAGAAAGATAAGCTGAAGTTCTTTTAAAAATTGCAGTACAGAGGTACCTTCATTCTTAAACGCCTTGGTACTCAAACAACTTGCAACCCAAACACTGCAAACCCAGAAGTAAGCTTTCCGGTTTTTGAACATTTTTCAGAAGCCAAACGTGCTCTGTTTTGAGTGTTACACTTCCGATTTGAGTGCCACACTTCCCTTTTGGGTGTTATGCTGAGGTCTGTCTGTTTCTGCTATTTATTTTGCATTTTTGTTTTTGCGGCTCTTTTTTGTTTGTTTTTGTGACTGTGTGGAACCCAGTTCAGCTACTGATTGATTGTGTGACTGCGGTACATTGTTTATTGCTTTCATTTTATGGATCAGTGGTCTCATTAGATAGTAAAATTCATGTTAAATTGCTGTTTTAGGGGTTGCTTTTAAAAGTCTGGAACGGATTAATCCATTTTGCATTAATTTCTATGGAAAAGTACGACCTGGTTTTGGAATGCTTTGGTTTTGGAACGGACTTCCGGAACGGATTAAGTTTGAGAACCAATGTATCACTGTACAAAAGTACCCTGCTGATTCCATCATCTCCCATAAGACTTGAACTTACTTGACCTGTGGTGTATCAGTGCCTTCTCCAAATAATTCCTCCCATATTCTCTCTCTCATTTATATTGATTTCCATTTTCATTTGTGTCATTTAAGTGTGTGCTATCTAGAGACAAATGTATTATTTGGCCTCTGGTAGAAATAAATCAAGATGGTTGAATTTGAATTAAAATGATTCCTCGCCCCAACATAAAATTGGGGCTCTAAGGTATAAATTAGCTGTCTACAGGCTTTGGAACAACAGAGCAGCTCTTGAAATAGCCCTCATAAAAGAATCACCATTCAGTCTCACATATTTCATTCAGATTCATTGTTGTAGTAATTAGTTTTCATATTAATACAAACGTGCGTCCTCTTCAAGGGTACTGGGAGAGTGGAATGCTAAAAGAAAGCCAGCGGTTGCTTTTTAAAAATTGTTCAGTGCTCTTTTATATTTTATCTATTTTTAATCTTTTCAGGCTTTTTTTTTTTTTAATGGTGCTGTTTTGACATTGCCATGATTGCTTTTATTGTCTTTGGCTATTGCTTTAGCAATTCTAACAGGCAATCTTAATGCTCTAATTTATTATAAACCTTTAGATGTTTTATTTTATTGCTACGTTTATATCCCAACTTTCCTCCAAGCAGCTCAAGGTGATGTACATGGCTCTCCCGCTCCTCTGTCTGTTGTCACAACAACCCTGTGAGGTTGGTTACTAGTTCATAATCTATGTCTAATTCAGTTGCATGGCTGTATATGAAGAACTTTGAGATAATTTCCATGGGAGTATATTCACAGATGCATACATCCTCCCAAACAAAATTCAAAATAGAGTTGAATGTTACACTCCCCAAGAGAGAGAGACCAGTATATATTTTGCACAGCAAATATATTTTAAAGATGGAGCATGTGGACTTTAACAGGGTATATGTGTTAATATACAGTGGTACATCGGGTTACATACGCTTCAGGTTACAGACTCCGCTAACCCAGAAATATTACCTCAGGTTAAGAACTTTGCTTCAGGATGAGAGCAGAAATCGTGCTCCGGCAGCACAGCACCAGCAGGAGGCCCCATTAGCTAAGGTGGTGTTTCAGGTTAAGAACAGTTTCAGGTTAAGATCAGACCTTCAGAACAAATTAAGTACTTAACTCGAGGTACCACTGTATGTGTAAGATTAGTTTCAATAGGATCTCTTGGGTTTTTACAGCTTGGAAGCCCAGAAATCTGAAAACAAAAGACTAATACCCCAAATGCAATTTTATTGATAAGCTCATGGTGTTAAAACGAGACCTTTGCTGTGGTTTACAAAGGTCATCTGCAATAAACATATGTAGGGTTGCCATATTTTGAAGAGCAAAAAAAGGAGGATGCTATGACGACTCTCATTTTAAATACCCCTACTATATGTAGGCTATAGAAGCTGTGATATATTGCAGGAATTGGGCGGGAAAAGAGAAGAGGAAAGTAAGTCTTCAACCACCAGTTGTGTCTATGTCTTATCCAGAAAGTAAAGCCAGAGACATTTTGGCAAATTAAAAAAATCCAACCGGACAGAAATTTTTCCCCTGAAAAAGAGGACGTGTCCTGGAAAAAGCACATGGCAACCCTACATATGTGCAACCTTATATATTAAAGCATACCCTTCAACATTTCTCCAATGAAAAAGCAGTCCCCAAGCAGACAGAAATGTCCTCAGCACACTTGCAAATCCCCCTACCTTCCAGCTAATTACATGTCTTAATATCTTTTCCCCATCAGCTCTTTTCAAACTTGCATTTTCAACTTACCAAGGCTTGGCCTGATTCTGGGTCCTTTAGCAGCAGGATACCTGCAGAAATCTGTATGTGGGTTTTTGCTTGGCATGAAGATGATTAGCATGGTTTGCTACTCTCTGTAGATCCCAGCGCTCTTCAAGTCCCAGTAAGAAGTTGGCAAACCTCCTTCAGACTTCACATATGTGAAGGTTAATTTTATAGCATTGTCAGTATCGATTTATACTTTAAGAGATGAGGTCATAAGGACTTTGGCATAACACATGCTCAATGCTGGTCATACAAGATGTTATTACTTTCATTTTAAAAAATGTAATAAAATCTGTCAAAATTAATTAAGAGCTTGGGAGAAGAGATATGGTAATACAGACCAAAGTGATGAGATCATCATCTGCAGCCCACATTTGTACAAACCTTATCCTCATGTTTTGCTACTGCCAAATATCTGGCAGTCCTGAAAATAACCTTTCTCTAGTTCACAAAATAGGATCTTTCAGCTTTGACTGTTGACCCAAGTCTTAGCCTTGGCAAATATTCCTTCCTACATTCAGTGTAGCCAGTTGGTCAGGAATGATAGAAGTTGTCCCCTCCGCCCCGCCGCCTTAAATTTTTATTGATTTTCATGCAATTTAACAAATTCCATTCAGTTTCAATGCAATAGTCCCTTAACATGTTGACTTCCCATTCTTACTTCCATGATATTTCTGTTCAAATGCTTTCTCACCTGCCTTAAATGTAGTTCATATTTCTGTCACATATATCCTACATTACATTCCTGTTATTGTTCTCATTCCTTTGCTTATACAGTGGTACCTCGGGTTACATACGCTTCAGGTTACATATGCTTCAGGTTACACACTCCGCCAACCCAGAAATAGTGCTTCAGGTTAAGAACTTTGCTTCAGGATAAGAACAGAAATCGGGCTCTGGCGGTGCGGCGGTAGCAGGAGGCCCCATTAGCTAAAGCGGTGCTTCAGGTTAAGAACAGTTTCAGATTAAGAATGGACCTCCAGAACGAATTAAGTACTTAACCCGAGGTACCACTGTATAGCAAACACCAAATCCCGGAAGTAATTGCTTCAATTTTCGAACGCACCTCGGAAATCAAATGGCTTCCGCTGCGTGTTTTTCAATTTTTCCAATTGAACCCTTTGCGCCTCGGTTTTTGAATGGTTTAGAAGTCAAGCAGTCTTTCTCAGATAGTCCAGAAAGGGTCTCTGATTTCGTCTTGTTGGTCTCTTATTTCTGCTGTCAATTTTGATGGGAGTTGTAGTCCAACAACTTCTAGAGGTTGCTCGTCCCTGATCTAGTGGATTCTTTTTCATACTCCTCTCAGGATACTGCAACCAAGTGCTTTGCAGTGTTAAGGCCAAAGCTGCTCTATGGAGAGTTCTAGAAAACAATTTGTGTAAGCAACACTCTTAGAATGAGAGACGTTTTTATATAGCAATGAAAAAGAGGGAGAAAGCCAAGGGCTGGTTTGCCAGCCAGGTCCCACTGTGCGCCACAGAATTATTTATGTGTCTTTTGTGGTCAGTCTCATTCTTCCGAAATGCACACACAACAAAAGGAACCTTACTTTGGATAGGTATGTTGCCAGCTTTTCTTTTTTCCTCTTTTGCAACAGCTATTTAGCGGCCAGAAGGGATTAATTCAGAGGCCTATTGAAAAACAGCATTATAGCTTTTCAGAATCTTTTTGTGTTCCCGGAATAGCCAGCAGGACTCACGTTGCTACTTGGCTTTGCTTGCTTCTGTTCTTGTCTCTTTCGATCGCAACAGATGGCAAAAAGATTTATTTGGACATCCGAGTCTTTCTTCTGGTTTATGTTTTTCTGTGCCAAGAGTCAGGAGGGCAGAGTCTGATCATATAGCCGATGGAGAAAGCTTGCCGTTTATTAGGGCAGAGCAATAAAATACAAAGATAAAGGAGTTGTGTCCAGTGTTAAGCCTGCTCAGAGAAAACCCATCAAAATTAACCGACATGGCTAACTTAGATCCATTAATTTCAGTAAGTCTGCTCTGCGTGGAGTCAACTCAATAACAAATATTTCATAATTACACATGGTGGCTGGTCTGTTGTGCCAAGAGTTTTCAGAGGTTTATAGCTGGGGTGGTGGTGGGGAGGTCAGAGAATTATCAGTGTTTCTCCCCCAACGCCATTCTTCATTCATTAATTTATTGCATTGAGATCTCTAAGCCCAAAAGCGCTAAGCAAATAACTGTATTTTTCGCTCTATAGGACGCACTGGACCATAGGAGGGGGAGAACGGGGGGGGGGAATTCTCCCCCTCTCTGTTCAGCGCCCCTTCAGTGAAGCGGCAGGAGAAACGGAGCCCCTTCCATTTCTCCTCCTGCTTCACTGAAGGGGACTGTGCAGAGAGGGAAAACTATGCAGCACCTCTCCAGTGAAGCAAAGCCTGGAGACAAGAGGGATCGGTGTGCACCGATCCAGGTGCACCGATCCAGGCTTCAGGTGGCTATCCACAAGCCTTCGGAGTGCAGCGGGAACTCCTGCTGCACCCCGAAGGCTTGCGGATAGCTGCCTGAAGCACCCAGAGCACAGTGGGAGTTCCCCGCGCTCCGGTGGCTTCAGGCGGCTTCAGCGAAAGCAACGTGAAGCCTCAGGAGCATGGGGGGGGCTCTCCCTCTGCGCTTCAGAGGCTTTGCGTTGCTATCGCTGAAGCCAAGGAGCCTACATTCGCTCCATAGGACGCACACACATTTCCCCTTAATCTTTGGAGGGGGAAAAGTGCGTCATAAAGAGCGAAAAATACGGTACATATCTAGGAAGCTTGGGAAGCCAAACCTTTGTAGTTTCACAGATACAATGTCTTCGTGTACCTTCATACCATTTTCTGGACCATTACCAGATGTACTGAAGAGATCAATGTATGCACTAGCATTGGTTTTAGCACCTGGTATACCACTTGGACACGTTATGGGGATTGGCATCCCTGGGGCTCTGAATGCTATCACTCACCTGAGCTCTGCCTCATTTTTTTAAAGACCCACCTTTTAAAATGTAACCTTTTTTGGCAGCTGAAACTGAATGGCTTGCACCCGTCATCTTGATTTTACACAGATTTCGCACAGTGACCAGGAAGGCAACTCATTCTACTCATCTACTGTTCTAGAATCTTCCCACATGGTAGGCAAAGCAGTTAGACAGTCTCCCTCAGAGCAAAATGTCCTGAAAATCGCAAATCTGAAAGAGCTGCACAGAGTGTGAAGAAAAACTGGAGCCAAGTTAAGTTTTCCAGACAACCACTGAATTCTTGCAGATTTCATGAATCTGGTTTTTTTTTACATCAGCAGAGATCCTTCCCTGAAAATTCAGCATTGGGAGACTAGTGGCAGAAGGGTGGTTTTTTTGCGCTTAGAAAATGAACATGGCTAAAGGTGGAGAGATCAGAGAATCAGACCAGTATGCAATGTGACCTAAACAGGCCCTGAAATGTTAAAAGGTTTTAGTGAAAATTACATGGAGGGACTTGGAAAATGCCTGACAAGTGCACAACAAATTAGATGTGCTAGGAGCTATGGAAATTGCTTGAACACGAGTAGGGCTCCCATATGTCCTGATTTTCCAGGACATGTCCTAGAATTTGCCTCCAAAAATGGCATCCTGGATTATTTTTCGGAAATCGGGCAAATGTCCTGGAAAATTAGCAACAGGGGTTAAATGGTGCCAGAAATGCCTTTAAGAAAGCTCCAAAACTCCAAAATTCTCAACAGTTTTTTGAGGGGGGGGGTTTCCTGGTTTTTACTTTTTGGAATGAGGCAAATGTGTCAAGCCTTAAGAAATAGGACAGCTGTATCCAAAGACCCGCTGATGTTGCTGCTTCAGCCTCTGAAGTTTCTTTTTTTTTCTTTAATAAATTTTATTAATTTTCATCCAGTTATACATTTTATCCCGAATACAACAAATTATGCCTGTTTTGAACTTCCTTCAGCATCTCTGACAGTCATCCATTTTTATATCTTTGATACGCATTCCCTTTTTTCATATTGCCATTATTCCTCCTTACTCCCATTATTTTTAATAAACAATACTTCTTTGTTTTTTTTTTACAGTGCCTCTTGAAATCCCACTAACGTTGTATTTATACCACATATGTTTTTCAGATAATCCACCAATTTTCCCCAGTCCTGGATAAACTTTTGGTCTTTAGTATATCTGATTTTCCCAGTTAATTTGTCCAGTTCCGCATAGTCTATCAATTTTGATCTCCATTCTTCTATCGTCGGTATCTCCACTTGTTTCCACTTCTGGGCCAACAGGATTCTGGCTGCCATTACAGCATATTGGAAAAGTTTAAAGTCCTTTCTTCTTATGTCCTTTCCAACCATCCCTAAAAGAAAAGCTTCTGGTTTTTTCACAAAAGTATATCTTAACATTTTTTTCATCTCATTGTATATCATTTCCCAGAAACTTTTTACTTTCTTACATTCCCACCACTGATGAAAGAACGTCCCTTCTTTATCTTTGCATTTCCAACATTTGTTATCCACCTTATACATCTTTGCTAGTTTTACAGGAGTCATATACCATCTATAAAACATTTTATAGCCTCTGAAGTTTCTTAACCATATTCTCCAGAATAAGAATGAGAATCTGAGCCTCCCGCTTCCTCCTAAGAAGAAGAGTTTGGATTTGATATCCCGCTTTATCACTACCTGAAGGAGTCTCAAAGCGGCTAACATTCTCCTTTCCCGTCCTCCCCCACAACAAACACTCTGTGAGGTGAGTGGGGCTGAGAGACTTCAGAGAAGTGTGACTAGCTCAAGGTCACCCAGCAGCTGCATGTGGAGGAGCGGAGACGCGAACCCGGTTCAACAGATTATGAGTCTACCGCTCTGAACCACTACACCACACTGGCTCTCACAAGACTCGTTCCCAGCTGGCTGCCTTCCCAACAGTTGCAAACTCCTTTGAGGTTGGGCTCTCATTCTGCTAAATATAGTGTGCTGGGCCCAGGGGTAACCCGAGTAATGCGGTCCAGGTCCGGTCCCAAATCCAAGGGTTCTGCGAGGAGTCAGTCCGACAGGGCCAAGACGGGACATGAGGCAGAAAACCGGGCAAGGTCAGGCACAGGATCTCAGTTAGGTTCTGGCAAACAGCAATGTTGCTCCCACAATATGGGGCAGGGTCCAACAGCCTTTTATCTTTGTCGGGGTAATGGCCAGTCCTGATCCCCCCAGTGACTCACCTCCCTGTCTGGCCCAAAGGCGAGCACTCCTCCTGCAAGTACTGATGTCTCTCCTTCTCTCAGCCCTTAGTCTCTGCAGCCTGAGAGATGTCGGCGGGCACTAGACCCAGAGGCCGCCTCAGCCTCTCCTGACCCAAATGGTAGTGGAGCAGCTGTAAGTGATTGCCAGCTGAAGGCAATGAGGTAATCTCCGCATCTGGAGCCAGGGAAGGCTCAGGCCCCTGACTCGCCCCAGCTGGTGCTTGTTGCAGGGGAGCCTGTGCAGATTGGGGCTCTTCAGAATCAGGCCCCAGACTTGGTTCAGATGCCGCCTGAGGCAAAGTCCAGTGCGGACTGAGACTCCTCTGGTTCTGAGTCCGAGCCCGAGTCCCATGCCATCACATGTAACACCCTTCTCGTTCTTGAGGACAAAGGAGGAGGGGAGAGGAGAACAGTGGAACTGACAGGTTGCTGGCGATCTGTCAAAGCCTCATCCTCCTCTGCCTCAGTGTCATTCATTCCTGTCGCTTGCTCAGCGTCCTACCCATCTGCCCCCAGCCTATTCCTCTAACCTGTCTTCTGTACCCCACCACTATTCTCCTGGCTCGGAGCCTTCCCACTCTGATGCTTCTCTGGGGGGGGGGGGGTTCCCCAGCTGTAGCCTCCCACCATTCCTCCTCATCCAGCCAGTCCCTGACACTCCACAAGCCAGCCCTTCATTGGCTCCACCCAACGGCTTTATCAAATGCTTTTTTTTGGTCTAGCTAGAAAGTGTCCATCAGCTGTAATAATTCTTGGTTGTCTAGTTGTGGAGAAGCTGAGGGAAGGCAGATGCATAGATGGCTCTAGCTTCTACTTGCCTGGAATTTATTTTGCTTCCTCTAGCAATACACAATTACAACTAAATTCTGCTGAACAGATTTGCTGGGCATCAAAGACCCGACAGTCAATCTTACGGCTTTTCTATTACTTCATAAACATGAGGCTGTTAGTGGCTAAAACGGATACATTCATTCAGCAGGATATATATTCATTGACTTATTTGACAGTGGTTCCTTGGTAACGGGTGATTAGGTTTCAACACAGCGCTAGAAAGTATTTAGACTGACGAAATTTCAACCGACAAAGGTTTTCACCCTGATTAGATTCCAGCAAATGTCATGGAAGATAACATCTGGATGTATGTCAGCCCATGTCAGAAGTGTAGATTTGGGCAGTTTTCCTTAAAAACTTTTGTGTGCGGATTTTCACTTTTTGAAATATGGCAACCCTAAGTTATCTCAAAGCATGGTGTTGATTTAAGGTGGCCTCTTAGTCCTGAACTCTCCTGAAAAGTGATTATTTGTCTTCACAGCTATCACACATCTGCAGTCTCAAAGGAAGAAACGTGTTCTGTTGAGTATTCACAATCCTCTATCTTGGCTTTTACCGGCACTTTATTTCCAGAGGTCTATTAATGGAGCTGTTGAAAAGCAATACTTTGGAACCTCAGATCATGCTTTCATTATGATCCAAGGAGTGGGAGAAAGCCTGAATATCCTAGGGCTTCATGAAAGTGCCCTTGGCACATGATTCTTTCATTTCCTTGCCTTTGACCCATGGACAAATATATTTGTCAAAGCAAATATTTGTTGATCCTTATCCTCTTCCTGCATCTTTCTATAGGCTGACCTTTTACTGCTAGTATATCCCACTGGGTTCCTCAAGACTTACACACACAGGCAACATTTAAAGTCCTAAACGGCCTCAACCCAGTATACCTGAAGGAGCATCTCCACCCCCATCGTTCAGCCCGGACAGTGAGGTCCAGCTCCAAGGGCCTTCTGGTGGTTCCCTCACTGCAAAAAGTGAGGTTATAGGGAACCAGGCAGAGGGCCTCTCGGTAATGGCACCCACCCTGTGGAACACCCTCCCATCAGATGTCAAGGAAATAAACAACTATCTGACTTTTAGAAGACATTTGAAGACAGCCCTGTTTAGGGATGTTTTTAATGTGTAATGTTTTATTACGTGTTTATATATGTTGGAAGCCGCCCAGAGTGGCTGGGGCAACCCAGTTAGATGGGCGGGGTACAAATATATTATTATTATTATTATTATTATTATTATTATTATTATTATTATTAATAATAATAATAATAATATTTTATTGCAACCGAGAGTATTTTTGCAGTTCACAGGTATGGTAACTTTGGTGGTCAGCCAATCCATACTTACTATGAGTAATTGTCATTGAACTTGGGGAAGCTTTTTTCCGTGGAATCAGGAAGGCAAATGCTCAATGATAGCTAGAAGGCTCGTTCCCTTGAGGGTACATAAGTTCTTTCATGTGTGGTGGACCTGCAAAAGGGTAAAAGAGTATTGTTAAATAATTTATAATGAATTGGAAAAAATATTTTAAAGTACTTTTCAAAAATATCAGGGTTCTTTCAGTTGGGAATAATTTAGACGGAAATTCCTAGGTGTAAAAAAAGGCTATTCATGTATGCCGCTATGACGGCCCGTGTTTTGTTGGTCCAAAAATGGAAAATGAGTGAGGTCTCAACTAAAGAGGAATGGCAACTTAAACTGGTGGAATATGTGCAGCTTGAGGACCTAACGTATAGAATAAGAAAACAAGAAGAACATATGTTTGAAGAAGATTGTAAAATGTTTATTGAATATATTGGATTTGTACACTTGAAAACATTGGCAGCATTAAGAGAAATTCAACAGTGTAAACATGTTTTGATGGATGTAATAATGGAACACTGAATTTTTTAATTTATGTAAAATATGCAGGGATTTACCACTATGCAAATTGAACCATAGAAAGAGAAAAGGGAAGTCATTGACCTGTTAAGGTTGTTTAATGAATATTTTAAATTGTAAAATGGAAAACTTAATAAAAATTATATGGGGGAAAAAAGTCCCATGGACTGCAAGAAGATCAAACGTATCCATTCTTAAGGAAATCAGCCCTGAGTGCTCACTGGAAGGACAGGTCCTGAAGCTGAGGCTCCAATACTTTGGCCACCTCATGAGAAGAGAAGACTCCCTGGAAAAGACCCTGATGTTGAGAAAGATTGAGGGCACAAGGAGAAGGGGACGACAGAGGACGAGATGGTTGGACAGTGTTCTGGAAGCTACCAGCATGAGTTTGAGGAAACTGCGGGAGGCAGTGGAAGACAGAAGTGCCTGGCGGGCTCTGGTCCATGGGGTCACAAAGAGTCAGACACGACTAAACGACTAAACAACAACAGGGTTTGCTGCCACAGCCTTTAGGTCCATTGGAATAAGAAATCCAGAGTGACATAAGGTTCTCATTGCTGAAAATCAGACACTGAAATTCAACAGAAGGTATTCCATTTACCTGGATTTTCTGATTGCCAAATTACCCCTTTCTATTGGGGATTGTGGTTGCTCAATAGCTGTAAATCAAACAAACTTCTCTGAGGTGTCAGGAGGAGGTCTGCAAGCTGATTAAATAATTGTAGCTGATTAATCATCTGCTGTTAAACAATTCTGCCACTAATTAATTTATTAGATTCAAATACTGGAATATAATTAAATAGATTCAGATTGTTGCACATCACCTAAAAGAGTAGGCAAATAGGTGACTAATGAGTAATAAATAAAAACAAAAAAAATTCACAGTGTATCTGAAGAAGTGTGCATGCACACGAAAGCTCATACCAAGAACTGACTTAGTTGGTCTTTAAGGTGCTACTGGAAGGAATTTTTTTTGTTTTGACTATGGCAGACCAACACGGCTACCTTTCTGTAACTCGAGTAATAAATAAATACATGACAAAAATCAATAATTTCACATGTCAACAACAACAAAAAACTCAAGATAGGGATATTTTTGTAGACATAGAAAGAAGAATAAGGTGCACAAGGAAATGTAAGGTCCACCACTTGTTGCTTGATGTGGTTCACAGAGGGTTTAAACTTTTTTGAAGCCATAGCTTAGAATGCTGCCTGAAAACTGCCTATGCAACTTGATTCTAAGTTTATCTGAATTTCAATCTATTTTGTCCAAGCCCAGCCAGGAACCTATGGAAGGGATAGTCAATTTAAAAATGAGCAGCCAACATGATAACTTTTGATTCCCTGAATGAAAAGAAAGCTCTCTTCCATGTTTTCTTTGCACCAGACTTGTACCTTTCCCCGATCCAGCTTCAGCATGTCCTTGGCAAACGTCTTTTGTCCTCTTTGTTCTGTATCCAGGGCAGCTGTCTACCAGCTCCATCTGTTACAGTGAGGTTACAGGGAACCAGGCAGAGGGCCTTCTCAGTTGTGGTTCCCGCCCTGTGGAACACCCTCCCATCAGATGTCAAGGAAATAAACTTTTAAAAGACATCTGAAGGCAGCCTAATTTAGGGAAATTTTTAATGTTTGATGTTTGATTGTGTTTTTAACATTCTGTTGGGAGCTGCCCAGAGTGGCTGGGGAAGCCCAGCCAGATGGGTGAGGCATAAGTAATAAATTATTATTATTATTATTATTATTATTATTATTATTATTATTATTATTGGTCTTCCTCCTCCTCCTGTCATTGAACCCCAATAGTGGAGATGTGACAGCAGTGGAGGTATCTGAAGCAGCAACAAAGAAGCTTCCATCAATAGACCAGTCCTGTTTTTCCAACAGATCTCTTTCTCTGCTCACAAAGAGGGAGATCTTCAGAATCTTCTGGCATCTAAGATGCCCTCTTGGAGATCACAGGATTGCACCCAAAAGCTTTCAGCTTTAGTTTCTAGGAGGACAATTGTGTCCCCTGTCATTCCTTTGCTCCTCCTACCTTAACAGCTACACAGATGGGGAATCTTCTTTCCCAACACCCCACCCACTCTGGCAGCCCTCCTAGATTTTTGTGTACCTAAAACCATGGAAAGGAGCGGAATTGTGTCTGGCTCCATGGATCAAAATGATCGGCCCCACAGATTTAAAAACAAAAAATGCCCTTGTGTTTCCTAGTTTCTAAGTAGACATTTTCTAGCTCTAAACTGAATGAATCTACTTGGCAGAATTTGATTGAGATCTAAATAAGCCAGATGGATACATTCAGGACAGATGCATCACAGCTTTTGATAGAGAGGAGAGGGAGTAACTGAAGAGTGAGGTACGGTTTAATGAATAGGACACAGGTATTTTCGTACTTTGAGATAGGCTATTAATACAATCAAATTATGCACAGCTCTGTCATTAGCATGACATGGAACCTGGCGATTTAACTGAGAAGATTTTAACTCCTTTTTTTGAGAGGGAATGCCAAGTGTTTAAAGGAGGCAAAATAGATGGTGATGAAGAGCACTGCCTTCTTCCTTAAAAATAAAAGGAGTTGCAGAAAATGATCCAGTAAATAAACTACACCCCAGCAGTTTAGAAATATATTGTTGCATAATCCCAAATGTTTAATGTTTTATTATGTTTTTATATATAAGTTGGAAGCTGTCCAGAGTGGCTGGGACAACCCAGTCAGAATGGTAGGGTATGAATGAATGAATGAATGAATAAAAGTATGGTGATTTCATGGGCAGGATTTGAACTATGAGCAACAGAAGGAATTAGAGATTATTGTATTGTTATTATGGTATAAGAGAGAGAAGATAGGGTGCAGCAATTGGGGAGAAATAAAATACACCATGGGGTGGGAAGTCGACAAAACAAAAGAAAAATTTACAGTGGTACCTCGGTTTTTTAACGTAATCTGTTCTGGAAGACAGTTCGAGTTCTGAAATGTTCAAAAACTGAGAACTCAATACGCAAGCCTCAATATGGAAAATTCAATACGGAAGTTGCATGGCATGTTTGACTTCTGAGGCATGTTTGAAAACCAAAGCATTTACTTCCGTGTTTACGGCGTTCGAAAACCGAAATGTTCGTCAACGGAGATGTTCGAAAACCGAGATACCACTGTATTATGCATTGGAGTGTATATGTGAAATTTTTGAAAATTTAGTACAATATAATTGGGGGGAAAGGAATACTCCGGCCATAGAAGCAATACACCAATGCCCCCAAGGTTTCTCATAATCACGGAGGGTTACTTCAAAATAATAATGTGCAATGAATTTACATTAGTCCCATGTAGGCTGGTCCCCCACAGCGTTAAACTATCCTCAGATTCTGAATGAGCACAGCCTCCTAGATGGAGCACTTAGCTGCTGGCTGTCTATTAATAAGTGACAGGAAGAATTGCTTTAAACATAATAATTCAGCATATGGCATGAGGAGGGGCGTTGCTTTGAAGTTCAAACTATAGCTCATGAAACTGAGATGAATCGGTGGGAATCTCAAATTGCAAATCTTTTCTTTAATAATAATAAAAGGGAATTGAGCATGCTGTGCCTCTGAGATGGGAAGATTGAATGGAACTTTTATTTAAAGCTACAATGAGACTTTATAAATGTTAAATTGAAAAACAGAAAAGAAAACATATTTCAATCACTTGGGGGTTTTGATCCATCTGAGATGCGAGATGCTTATTTGACATTACTTCCTTCCTTGATGACTTTTGTTTAAACAATACCAAGGAGAAGCTGAGAGGGAGGGAGGGAGATGTGAGTCTATAAATCAATGGAAATAGGTGAAGTCAAGTTTTACAAAGTAGCATGGCTATTGTTCTTCAGTTCAGCTGCCGGTAATCAAAGCGATCGCTTCTGCTTGAAGAATACGGAGTGCTGGATCTCTTGATAGATGAATAAATTCAGGACTTAAGGTATTAAGTAGTCCAAAGCATATTGCAGGCATCCTGTGGGCATCAATTGGTTTTGTTTTGTTTTAAATTGCAAGTCAGTTCAAAATATCTGAAGGAGCGTCTCCACCCCCATCGTTCTACCCGGACACTGAGGTCCAGCACCAAGGGCCTTCTGGCAGTTCCCTCACTGCAAGAAGCCAAGTTACAGGGAACCAGGCAGAGGGCCTTCTCGGTAGTGGCGCCCTCCCTGTGGAACGCCCTCTCACCAGCTGTCAAAGAGAACAACAACTACCAGACTTTTAGAAGACATCTGAAGGCAGCCCTGTTTAGGGAAGCTTTTAACTCTCCCATGGGAAACTGTGATGGTTCCCACACCAGCATGGTTTTAAAAGAGGATTAGAGAAATTCATGGAGGAGAAGGCTAGGAATGGCTACTGGCTGTGATGGCTATGCTCTGCTCCCACAGTCGGAGGCAGAAGTGCTTCCAAATACAGTGGTACCTCGGGTTAAGTACTTAATTCATTCCGGAGGTCCGTTCTTAACCTGAAACTGTTCTTAGCCTGAAGCACCACTTTAGCTAATGGGGCCTCCTGCTGCTGCTGCGCCACAGGAGCACGATTTCTATTCTCATCCTGAAGAAAACTTCTTAACCTGAAGCACTATTTCTGGATTAGCGGAGTCTGTAACCTGAAGCATATGTAACCTGAAGTGTATGTAACCCAAGGTACCACTGTACTAGTTTCTGGAAACGGCAGGAGGGGAGAGGGACCCAACCTCTTATGTTCATATACAGTGGTACCTTGATTGCGTGTCAAGGTCCCCAAGCCACCCCTAAATGAATTCACACTTCACACAGGATTTTTTATTTAAGGTTTTTGGCATAATTTTGGCCACAGTTTTATTAAAATACAAAATGTGAGTGGTTGCTTAGACATTGGTTGTGACTATCTGTCCCCACCTAGGGACAGAACTGACATCCGCAAACCTACAAAATCAGTAGGGGAAAACATTTTTGGGGAGTAAATGGAGCTGGGTGCCAGACCCTCACCTCTCCCAAAATGCTCCCAGGGGCTCTTGCGTGGCCCTAGCCCCCTTGACAGGGGTACGGACAAAAGCATGGTGAGTCCCTGGATTCCTTTAATGGAATACCCTTGCAGCAGCAGTAGCATTGGAGGGGCAGGCACAGCCAATCCATACCCTCCACCAACCAATTTTCTAAAAACAATGCCTAACTGCAACCTTACAAGTTGTGACGATTTGCTATGCAGTAGGCAAAAACCAAATGGCACCAGCCAATCAGCCAAATGGACAAAATTCCTACCGGGCCCCTGCCCCAAAGCAGACGACCCCATGACAGGCATAGCAAGATCAAGCAAACAGCCTAACATTAGGGAGGGAGGGCGGGTGATCCGATGCACACAGCGAAAAGAGGAAGCTCGAGACTGCGTGCAGAGTATTTAACAAACAGGGCTGTCAATCAATAAATAGCAACATATAAATCTCCCCAAAAACAGCCCCCCCTGCATAAAGATGGCCAAACTCTTTTGCCCAGCAACAGTGAGGTGTCTTGTCAGCCCCACCGCAACACATGCTCTCCATGAGGGAGAACATGCTTTATAAAAAAACAAAAAATACCTAGGACCTGGGTTTGATTTTCACCAAATTTAATTGTTTTGCTGTCCCCCCCCCCCCCTTGTTTGGAGAGTGTCTTGGGATGCTGAGGGCAAAGAGAAAATTGAGGAAAGTATTGGTGCGTGATGGCAAGTTGTGCTGGATGTCTTTCCTGGCCTCCTTTGCAAACCATTGCATATGACCCACAATTAGGTTCCTTCCTAAAATATTACCTCTCCTCCACACAGGACCATGACTATCATGTGCTGTAAGTGTGCAGACTTGCAGAATGGATAAATAATAATCAGCGACCAATTAAGGTTAACATTTCTGAAGCAATCGTGTTGTTTCTACAAAACTACTGCAGAGGTCCTCATTTACATGCAACACGGCACACCATGTTTTAAAAGCAGAAAGCAGCCATTCCTTGCTTCGGAGGCTGACACATTTCCAATTTTCAATATTTAAACGTTTTCCTCCAGCAGAAAGAATAGCTTTATTCCCCTCTTGAAATGACAGAGCAGAAGTCTAAGTACCATTTCGGCTCTGTTTGCAGGGTGGAAATAAGCTTATCTGCTCTGAAAAGATAGGACCCCTCACGTTTGGCAGACACATTCCTCCTTGTCTCGCTGAAGCAATCGCACTGTCTTTGGTGAAAATTGCCAGGTCTCATAATACCAAGGGACCAATTTACTGGTGTCAGTGACAAGGAGCACCGCTTGCACAGTTCCTGTAAAATGTGAAAGCTACAAAAAGAGCTCTTAAACCTTAAAAAAGAGAAGGAAACAGAGATAACAGTTTGGGGGGAGTTGTGGGGGGAAGGAACAGTTTCTTCAACCTCAGTCAAAAACTGAAATTTCAGGTCCTATGTTTTGAAATGGCTAAATGTTGAAGGTCTAGCTACACTAGTTCTGCCCACTAATTCACAAATCTGTTCTTCTGTAATGATTTACCAAGACAGATCTCTGGCCCAATATTTTTGCAGCCTGAAAATAGAAAACAAGGACCAGAGGAAGTAGAAGGATGCCTTGAAACATCAGTGGCTAGGAATGCCACATGTTTTCCAATAGGAATTAGGGTTCTTTCACACTTACGTTTGGCAATGAGCAGAGAACTCAGTAGCCATTTCCCCCCGATTCAGCACTAAACCACAGGTTTCACCAAGGGAAGGTATTGGGGTGAACAGAGGTGTGGATGAGCTCCACCTCTCTCAGAAGAGGGTTGAACCTACTTATCTCAGCCACATAGAGATGCTTCAGAAAAATAATCATTGGTGCTTCAGAAAAATAATCATTTCTGAAGAGATGCTTCAGAAAAATAATCATTGGTGGTGAAAGTTATTGAAATAACTGTTGGCAATAAGGAATAGTAGATGCTTAAATGATCAGAAGGTCGGTGGTTCGAATCCCCCCAACGGGGTGAGCTCATGTTGCTCGGACCCTGCTCCTGCCAAACTAGCAGTTTGAAAGCATGCCAGTGCAAGTAGATAAATAGGTACTGCTCCTGCGGGAAGGTAAACGGCGTTTCTGTGCGCTGCTCTGCTTCGCCAGAAGCGGCTTAGTCATGCTGGCCACATGACCCAGAAGCTGTACACCGGCTCCCTCGGCCAATAAAGCGAGATGAGCGCCGCAACCCCAGAGTCGGTCACGACTGGACCTAATGGTCAGGGGTCCCTTTCCCTTTCCCTTTAAATGTTACTGAATGCACGGAGAGGTGGGAACTTGTAACTTCTATCCATGAAGTAAGCATCTTTGCAGACATTTTGAAAGCTGAGGAAGTACCGTAGAAACAGCACCTTTTCTAGACAGCTAAACACAGCTCTTTGGTAGTTAGCTAAACGATCTACATTGGCTCCCTGTACATTTCCAAGCACAATTCGAAGTTGTGGTTCCCTCCCTGTGAGTCACAAAGCTCCAGGGAACCAGACAGAGGGACTTCTCGGTAGTGTTAGGATGATGTCAGCGCCTCCCGGCTGGTTGCCCAGGAAAGTATAGAGACAAGGAAAAGTTTCTTACAGTCCTTTTCTATTTAAAACTTTACAGAGAGAGGCAGTCCTGAGTGAATCTCCATCCCACCCCCCATCTCTCCCACTTCCTCATTCCTCATCATCTCCTCTACGGGTGCCACTATGTGTCCTCTTTCTTTGAGCTCTTTGCTCTCCTACTTTTAAGGCTCGCCAGGTTCTGGGAGATGGTGGGTCTGGTATGCTTTCTAGTGACAACGTGTCCACCAGCTGCTGCTCCAGCTATGCCTGCTCTTCCTCTCCCATTATTTCCCAGCTTTTCCCCTCATCTGCCTCTGAGTTGTGACCTCCCACAAGCCCCTGTTGTAAATCTATACTGTCTTCCTTTTCCTCCTACCTAGAAGAGTCAGGATGGGGAGGCGGTCTCCACCATTCCTCCTCCTCCGCCCAGCCCCTGGCAGGTAGTGGTGCAAGCCCTGTGGAATGCCCTCACATCAGATGTCAAACAGATAAAAAGAACCATTTGACTTTTGGAAGACATCCATTCATGGAAGTCTTTAACAGTTGATGTTTCTCTGTGGGGTTCAGGTCAATCACAGTAATCCCATGGGCATTGAACCAGGTTTTGGTACTTTTGGCAGTGTGGGCAGGTGCCAAAGTCCTGCTGGTAAATGAAGTCAGCATCCCCATAAAGCCCGTCTGTGGAAGGAAACATGAAGTGCTCCAAAATCTCCTGGTAGACGGCTGTGTTGACCCTGGACTTAATGAAGCACAGTGGACCAACACCAGCTGATGACATGGCTCCCCAAATCTCTTTTCTGATGAGAGCAGCTTTTGCATCTCATTTGGAAACCAAGGACCCAGAGTCTGGAGGAAGAATGGGGCGGAATACAATGACAGATGCTTGAAGATCAGTGTGAAGTTTCCTCTGTGTTGATTTGGGGAGCCATGTCATCAGCTGGTGTTGGTCCACTGTGCTTCGTTAAGAGAATCTATGGGGCATTGCCAAGAGAAAGATGAGAGACAAGAGACCGAGCAATGCAGAAGAGCTGAAGGCTGCTACTGAAGCATCCTGGTCTTCCATAACACCTCAGCAGTGCCACAGGCTGATAGCATCCATGCCACGCCGAATTGAGGCAGTAATTGATGGGAAAGCGGCCCAAACCAAGTACTGAGTACATATGCATGCTTCTACTTCTCAGAGGTCCAATATTACTCTATTTGCAATCCTTGTTTTACTGATTTCATTTAATATTCTAATTTTCTGAGATTGTTAATTTGGGGTTTTCATCAGCTGTACACCATGATCATCACAATTATAACAAATAAAGGCTTGACATATCTCGCTTTGCATGTCATGAGTCTATCTCATATATTAATTTCACCTTTTAAGTTGAATCACTGAAATAAATGAACTTTTCCACGATATTCTAATTTTCCAAGTTTCACCTGTATTTATCTACTTGCACTGGTGGGCTTTGGAACTGCTAGGTTGGCAGGAGCTGGGACAGAGCAACGGGAACTCACCCCATTGTGGGGATTCGAACCGCCAACCTTCTGATCGGCAAGCCCAAGAGGCTTAGTGGTTTAGATCACAGCACCACCCACATCCCTAGCTTCCTGTTTAAAGGTGAAGTCTCATCCATTACTCCACCTACCTTTGCCTATGGTCCTGTCCATGCAAGCACGTGGCCCTCAGAAGACTGCCCATAAAGAAATATGACCCTTTTGAGTGAAAAAGCATTTCTAGCCCTGCTGCAGATTCTAATGCGTATGGATGTGATAGGTAATAGTCAATGGATGTAGCTCAATTGCCAAGTGTGGACTAGAGTTGTACCCACATTCCTGAATTGCAGGGGGTTCGACTGGATGAGCTTTGGGGTCCCTTCCATCTCTACAATTTCAGGCTCCATTTTAGGTTTTAGGCTCCATTGTTTGATGAGAAGTGGAGGGACACTGGACGACCTTTATCAAAAGCTTTTCCGAGTATTTCTTCAGCTTCTGTAGTAGTCAAAAGTTGTTTTGTGCTTTTAAAAACATGTCCTAACGTATAATTTTATATCTGTCCATCAAGCCAGAATTATGGTCTTCAGATACCTGTATTCCTTTGCCCTCTGGTAGATGGAAGTTTCTGACAAGAATGGCATTTATCATAATTGTTTCCCCCTATTCTCACACCGGGGTGAATGTTAGTCACTTATGAGAAGTGCCACCTACTTAAGGTGACAATTTGCTCAGTAGGATAGTTGGGAGGTTGGCATTTTAACCACGATTTTAAAAAGGAAAGAAACATTTTCCAGACAATCTCAGACAATTTTTCAGACAGTCAGGGGTGAGAAAACTGGACTGCCAGATGTTATTGAAGAAGGAGAAGAAGAAGGAGAAGAGTTTGGACTTGATACTCCAGCTCCCATCAACCCCAGCCAGCATGCGAAAAGTTCATGGATAAAGGGAGTTGTAGCCCAGAAATATCTGAAGGGTTGCAAGTGCCCCACCCCTTAAGAGGAAATAAAGTAAAAATAACAAACCAAAATATGAAACAGGACCAGATACAGAGCAAATAGATTGCTGTCCACTCTGGGCAGCTTCCAACATTTATAAAAACATAATAAAACACTAAACATAAAAAACTTCGCTATAACAGGGCTGCTGTCAGATGTCTTCTAAAAGTTGTATAGTTACTGATCTCCTTGCCATGGGGGTCACATAACTCCATGCCCTCCAAAATATCTGATGGAAATAGGGACATCCTAAGGAAAATGGGACAACCCAGGATCAGATCAGAAACTGGGATGGCTTCTTTAAATCCGGGACTGTCCCAGAAAATAGGGACACTTGGAGGGTCTGTTTGAAGGTAAGGCTGGTTCACATTTTTTTAAATATAAGGATCTGCCACTCACCATAAACCCAGCCTGTGGTACCGTATTGGCCCAAATATAAGCCACACTCCCCCCCCCCCCAAATTCTAACTGTGAAAAGTTAAGGTGCAGCTTATATTTGTGTCTTTATGCAACCAGCAGAGCGGCATGGCTCCCCCCTCCCCCAGGTATTTTTTTCCTTCCCCCGCCCCTTGAATTTTAAAGATGCGGCTTATTTGCTGATGTGCCTTATATTTGGGCCAATACAGTATTTCACCAGCCTGTTATTATTTCCAGACAAACATAGTGCTATTCTCTAACACCATAGCATGGTATTGTCATAGGTTCTGGGTGCCAGAGTTTATGGGTGCAAATGAGCCATGATTATTGGGTTGAGCAAAACTTAGAATTAATCAAGGTTTGGCTAAATTGTGCTAAACACAGAAATCCCTGGGCTCAGTTTATGCTAAGGAACCAAGTCAGCTCTGCAGAGCTACCTGGAGGGGGGTCATTGGAAGTACAAAGGCTAATGATGGCCAACCCATTAAGGCAGCCATTAACAGAGACTCTCTGAGCCAGACTGAAAATGGAGGGAAATCCTCTCTGTGGGAAGAGATAGTTGTTGTTGTTTAGTTGTTTAGTCGTGTCTGACTCTCTGTGACCCCATGGACCAGAGCACGCCAGGCACTTCTGTCTTCCACTGCCTCCCGCAGTTTCCTCAAACTCATGCTGGTAGCTTCGAGAACACTATCCAACCATCTCGTCCTCTGTCATCCCCTTCTCTTTCCCAACATCAGGGTCTTCTCCAGGGAGTCTTCTCTTCTCATGAGGTGGCCAAAGTATTGGAGCCTCATCTTCAGGATCTGTCCTTCCAGTGAGCACTCAGGGCTGATTTCCTTAAGAATGGATAGGTTTGATCTTCTTGCAGTCCATGGGACTCTCAAGCGTCTCCTCCAGCACCATAATTCAAAAGCATCCATTCTTCGGCGATCAGCCTTCTTTATGGTCCAGCTCTCATTTCCGTACATCACTACTGGGAAAACCATAGCTTTAACTATACGGACCTTTGTTGGCAAGGTGATGTCTCTGCTTTTTTAGATGTTGTCTAGATAGTTAGCAGAGACAAAAGGCCAGAGTTTCAGGAGGGAGAGGCAGAATATCAGAGGGTAATGGGGGAAACAAGCAGGGGTAAGTGTCACTTTTGCAAGCTGTACGTCTCAATTGCACCGTTAGAGACTTCTGAGTTTTCAAAATGAATATGTCAGGCCAACACAATGTAATTCTGGAGTTAAAATGTTACCCCAGAATGACAGCTTTTTTCAAAATTGTTCCCTTTCATGGGTAACTAAATGGTATTCCAATCCTGGTGCTTAAGGCTTGCGATTCAAATTAGGTTGGTGCATTAAAGCAAGACTGCAGTTATGTCAAAAATGTCAGCTTAATAGCAGATTTCTAAGCATTTCCCACTGGACATGCAATTCACAGAAAGAACCAGCACGTGGGCTCTGAAAAGCAGCGTGAATTTTCCATATAAATGAAGTGCTCATGTAACTAAGATATTCCCGATTAAGTGCATTTTGTTTTTCAACCTACCTCTTCTAGGAAAATGCACTAAGGTTAATTTCTCTCCCCACAAGCCCCGTGAACTGTGATTAGCATCTACCAGCCATTTTTATTGTCCCTGTAATTAGCAAGATATCGTTCTAATTGCTTCATAAAATTAAATCTTCCAGCATCAGGGAAGAAAATCAGTTTTAAAAAGAAGTGTGTAAGGCATCCTAATAATATTTGTACTGAAGCACAACAGAGACGTTTTAAAAGTATTGTGCCATTACATTATTTTTATTAATTTGTTAATAAATGCTCCATTTCCCAAATGTTATTGACCTGTTTGGTTCCTTCCTTCCTTCCTTCCTTCCTTCCTTCCTTCCTTCCTTCCTTCCTTCCTTCCTTCCTCTATCGATCTTGATCTCTTCCCTCCCTCCCTCTCCCTTCTATAATTTATCTAATTACAATGTATCAAACAATAAAACATAACATAACATTACAAAGCAAAGCAAAACAAAACAAAACAAAACAAAACAAAACAAGGTCATGCCCAACAAAGACATAACTCCTTCACATTTTGTGGTCAGAGTCCTCCTTCATAAAGCTGAGTAAGAGGACACTGGCCAAAAAGACACAACAGATCACTATACCAAAGAGGACCAAATGTCTCAGAACCAGCTAATCTCCTCAAAAGCCTATTTTAATGTATCATTTTTTCAGCCATCACAGTGTGCCATACTTGAGAATACCAGCTTTACCATGATAGTTCAGAAATTCTTTCCCAAAACTCAGAAACCTCCACTTTGGCTGCTATGATCTGATAGGAAGTGCCTACAGAGGGTGATGAATACAGCACAAGATATTATGGGTTGTCCCGTGAATCCACTGGATGAAATAGCAGAAGAACGCTGCCTCAGGAGAGTGAGGAAAATTCTCAGGGATGATTCACACCCTGGCCGGCACTTTCTTGATCTCCTGCCCTCAGGCAGAAGATATAGAAGCATGATTAGTCTTACCAACAGGATAAAAAAAAGCTTCTATCCATGGTCTGTCTTTCGGGTTTGGTGGGTGTGCGTCAGTAAACAAGGGGAATTAAGACTAAGAGAGCTGAGTGGGGAGTGCTCATGTAAACTCACTGTATACAAGTTGTACAAGTGACAATAAAGTATTTCAAATTCAAATCAAGCAGAAATTTATGAGGTCTCTGTATAGTATCTTGGAAGCATAAAAAATAATAACACACAAACATGCCAATAAAGAGGTATTAGGAAGCATCATTATCCTTGTTATTTGTTCAAAAGCTTTAATGCCAGGATGCTGCAACCAAAGAACAGTGCCACTGCATGCGCAGGAATGTACCTCTCAAGCCACAGGCCACCTAAGAGGCAAGATATTGTTTATATAGCTCAACTTGACAGAGACCCTCTGCCACCCATGTACCAACTAGAGCAGGCTATCTCAAACTCGACTCTCCAGAAGTTTTGAGTCTACAATTCCCATCATCCCTGACCACTGGTCCTGCTAGCTAGGGATCATGGGAGTTGTAGGCCAAAAACATCTGGAGAACCGAGGTTGAGGAAGACTGAACTAGAGATTGGGTTCCTTTACGGAAGCAGGCAGCATCTTATAGGGTGCATGCCTTCCCATCACTTGAACACAGAATCAACTATTACAGCTATAGTACATTTCAATTATGGAGTTGTAGCAATAAGGCAGTCCCTTTCCTTGAGTCTGCTTGCTGCAGGCATTTAGACTTGGAAAGTGTGCCTGGAAGGAAGATGGAGTTTGCATGGTTAAGGGATAAGCCATAGAGACACTGGGAGCGTCTGTAATAATAAAGGTGCTGACCTTTAAAGCCCTAAATGGCCTCGACCCAGTATACCCAGAGGAGCGTCTCCACCCACATCGTTCAGCCCGGACACTGAGGTCAAGGTCTGAGGGCCTTCTGGTGGTTCCCTCCCTGCGAGAAGTGAGGTTACAGGAAACCAGGCATAGGGCCTTCTTGGTAGTGGCGCCTGCCCTGTGGAACACCCTCCCATCAGATGTCAAGGAAATAAACAACTATTTGACTTTTAGAAGACATCTGAAGGCAACCCTGTTTAGGGAAGTTTTTAATGTTTGATGTTTTTAATATTCTGTTGGGAGCCGCCCAGAGTGGCTGGGGAAACCCAGCCAGATGGGCAGTTTGTGTGTGTGTGTGTGTAGCCTTACTTCACATGAATTATAGCAAATGAGATAAAAGGTGCTGATCGCCAACAATGATGAGCTACATAAGGTCGGAGGGAGATCAAGTGTAAGTTTTAAAAGTAACCAAACAGACGACTGCAAAAGGGAAAAGTTGATGCACTTTAAACTGGCACCAAATTGTGTTGCCAGGGATGAAGTGGGGCGGATCCTGCCACCCTTTCACATGATAATGCAGCTGCATCGATTGCAAAACGTGTTTTTGACAAGCGATTGTTTTACATGAAGAACATTTCTCTGCCCCCTCCGTATTGCACTTACGGCTGTAATGGCTATTTGTGTGAAGTCTGCCCTCCGGAGATCTGCTGTCACACATGATGTGGCTTAAGACATAATAGATGGACGAGAAGAAATCCTTCTTATGCCCTTGGACGAAAAGAACGATGGCTTTATTTTATGTTGTCAGAAGTCTCCTCCTCTGCCAGAGACGTGGGTTTTATCTGCCAGAGCCAGTACATGTCTTTTCCTTGCAAGTAAAGAGTTTGCCATCATTAAAGCAGAAGGACGGACCTGCTAATGAAAAATCATTGGATCGTACACCACTCTGGATGGGAGAGATTTTGGGCTGTATTCACCTTACTCATTGCACTAGTGCAAGCCAGCCCAATGATTCACGCTAGTGCAACTGAACTTTCCCCCCTTTCCTCCCCCCACACCCTCTGTGCCCTCCCCAAATTTGCTCCAGAGGCTCAGGGTAACCCCTGTAATAGCACATGGGGGAGATGGGGGAAAGAGAGGAGAAATCACTTTGTTGGGCAAGCAGAAATATCTGTGTAGGTGGAACTACTGAACTTCCGGCACCTACGGAAGATTTCCAGCAAAAAAAAGAGATTTTATTATTTTAACTGATTTTTTTAAACTTGTTTTGTTGTGTACAATTTCAGCACTTGTACAATTTAAGTCGAGCCAGCAGAGTGGTTTTTAAAAGCAGTCATGAACCAGAATGGGGAACTTTCAATATTGTTGAAAGCCTGTCCTCATTGCAATTTGGCAGTTCTCTTCTTCCTACTTCAGCTGAAGTCCCTGCTGTAATTGACATGGAGACAAGATCTAAGAAGGAACTTTTAGAAAAGCCATACAAAAAAAAATATGTTTCAATTATCCACTCTTCCCCTGTTTTAAAATCCATTTTCTCTCTCTCAGACTTAACAGGTAGACAATAATAATGATTGCAATCCTGCCATTTCAAAATCCTTCAGCTCTGTCACATTTATTTGTCTCCTCTGCAAGAAGACAGCCACAGTGCCCCCTCCCTAAACCCAAATTCAGCTTACAAAGGAAGAATTCTCTCATTTAAAATGGATTTGTTCAGTTTTCATTACCCCTGGCACTTCTTGTTAAGACATTTTCGTTCCGTTGAAGTCGTTTCCCCATCAGCTGATGTCTGCAAACTTGTAACATCTGCTCTGGCAGACAATAGCTGTTTTATACTGGAGTGTAAAAAAGATTCTGAAAGAAATACCACCATCTCATTCTCTTACATCAATGAATAATTTTTTTAAAGAAAAGAAATGGGGGAAACTTTCTATTCTGTGGCATACTTGTCTTGCTTTATGACAAGAATGGAAATTGCTTTTAAAATAATTAAATTCCGTCATGCAGCACAAGTTTCTCATTTTTGAAAAACACACACACACACACACACACACACACACACACTAAAACAAGACTTGACATATTCATTTGCCTACCGCACTGATATGATCCACCACCCTGGGCAATTGCAACATGATATATGTTAAGCATTTTTCATAGTCACAGCCATATCCCAAGGTAGGAGAATCCACAGGAGGCAGGAACTGAGAGGGCAGAGGGTGATTCACATCTCAGAACAAGAAAATGCAGAGGTCAAAGGATGTCATGAGGCAGAGACCGTGAGCAAGATTTTTTGATATTGGATAGAGAGGCAGAACAGAGCTTTGGTTTTGTTTCAGTACCATGGACAGCTGTGAGATGATAGCTTATTTTACACCAGAGTTCCATGCCCAGTACCCCTCAGGCTGCCAGAGGAATAGCTGTTCCAAGTGCTGATTTATGCATTATGTTAAGTCATTTGAGGGCTTCAATATCTAGAGAGGAACCGCACGCATAAGAAGGGAAATCAAAGTATAAAACACCACAGGCAGAGATCTTCACATTGTCTCCAATGCAATACTTCTCAATGAGCTTGGCTCATACTTTCAGGTATGGCATCAATAGGGTTGCCATGTGTCCTCTTTTTCCAGGACACGGCCTCTTTTTCAGGGGTGAAATTTATTTCCTGGTGGATTTTTATAATTTGCCAAAATGTCTCTGGCTATACTTTCTGAATGGGACATAGACACAACTGGTGGTTGAAGACTTGCAACTTCTATAGCTTACATAGAGTAGGGGTATTTAAAATAAGGGTCGTCATAGCATCCTCTTTTTTGCTCTTCAAGATATGGCAATCCAAGATCAAGTGTGTAGTCACCAAATGCAGAACAAACAGGGGCACGGATGCATGAACCAGGCCTTCCTCTGTCATTTGAAAAGGAAGGAGTTTCAGTTGTTTATGCCTCTGCTCCTAGAAGTTGCAAAATGGCATGCCTTTCCATTAGTACACTTGCCAACCCAAGCTAAACAATTCCACAGCCACCCTTGATTTGATTTAGCATTGCTACTGAATTTCAGCTAAATCCCTGGCTGAGCAGTGTTAACGCATGATGTATATTGATGGCAAGAAAGCACACAAAGGGCATGATGATGATGATTTATTTATACCCTGCCCATCTGGCTGGATTTCCCCAGCCACTCTGGGCAGCTCCAAACAGAAATAAGCGATAAAATATCAAACATTAAAAACTTTCCTAAACAGGGCAGCCTTCAGATGTCTTCTAAAAGTCAGATACTTGTTTATTTCCTTGACATCTCATGGGAGGGCATTCCACAGGGCGCCCACCACTACCAAGAAGGCCCTTTGCCTGGTTCCCTATAACTTCACTTCTCATAGTGAGGGAACTGCCAGAAGGCCCTCACAGCTGGACCTCAGTGTCTGGGCTGAATGATGGGGGTAGAGACATTCCTTCAGGTATACTGGGTCGAGGCCATTTAGGGCTTTAAAGGTCAGCACCAACACTTTGGATTGTGTTCGGAAACGTACTGGGAGCCAATGTAGGTCTTTCAGGACCAGTGTTATATGGTCTCAGCGTCCACTCCCAGTCACCAGTCTAGCTGCCACATTCTGGATTAGTTGTAGTTTCTGGGTCACCTTTAAAGGTAGCCCCACGTAGAGTGCATTGCAGTAGTCCAAACGGGAGATAACCAGAGAATTCACTACTCTGGTGAGACAGTCCGTGAGCAGGTGGGGTCTCAGCCTGCGTACCAGATGGAGCTAGCTGCCCTGGACACAGAATTGACCTTTGCCTCCACGGACAGCTGTGAGTACAAAATGAATCCCAGGCTGCGCACCTGGTCCTTCAGGGGCACCGTTACCCCATTCAGGACCAGGGAGTCCCCCACACCCACCCTCCCCCTGTCCCCCCAAAAACAGTACTTCTGTATTGTCAGGATTCAACCTCAATCTGTTAGCCACCATCCATCCTCCAACCACCTCCAGACACTCACACAGGACATTCACCGCCTTCACAACACTCTTTATCATACACCTTGTGATAAAGATTGCATCAACATGGTAATAACTATAACCTGCAGACAAATGGTCATTGAGTGATTCAGTGTGTTTGTGGAGGAGAAAAAGGCATGAGACTGAGAGCATGGTGTACAGTGGTACCTCGGGTTAAGTACTTAATTCGTACTTAATCCGTACTTAACCTGAAACTGTTCTTAACCTGAAGCACCACTTTAACTAATGGGGCCTCCTGCTGCTGCTGCGCCGCCGGAGCCCAATTTCTGTTCTTATCCTGAAGCAAAGTTCTTAACCTGAAGCGCTATTTCTGGGTTAGCGGAGTCTGTAACCTGAAGCGTATGTAACCTGACGCATATGTAACCTGAGGTACCACTGTATAGGCGAAGCATTGTTAAAACCTGGAATACAAATCTGCAATTCAACCATGGGTAATGGAAAAGCAATGCATTTGAGTTTCCATTGGAATGCACCAACTGAAGGCGTAGGGCCAAATACTGATTTTCTTCAAGTGGTAAGGCTGCGCCAAACACCCTGAAAGCCTTGCTGGAATCAGAAACATTTCCCTTAATATCTGCTCCACATACACTGCTTCATGAGTTACTGCAGCCCCTTCCTGTTGTTCCGCACAAGCAACTGGGTGCATTTTTCTTCACCGACTCACATGGAATAAAACGAATAGAGAGTGGGAGTCAGACAAATGAAGCACCCCCTTCAGTAGTTACTTGACTGCACACTTAGATCCTTTGATCCAGTTGCGGATGAAAGCTTTGCAGTTCCAGAGAAAATCCTGCTCCTAATTGCCAAAGACAGGAGTGGATTTCTCCAGGGGATTGGAGGCATCACGACAAATGTGGGGAGCATAAAACCTCACTTTACATTTTCCATCCCTGGCAGCCAACATTCAAAGCAAGTTCTGGCTGTACTCTAATGTACATAGTGCATCCTCTGGTTAGGAAGGATATTTTAGTATGCAAGGAAATGCAGCATCAATAATTCAGAAAGGATTTCATTCCCAGATCACAGGCCTTCAGAAAATAGTTTGGGACCAACCAATCAGTTAGTTGCAACAGTGCATCATTAATTTTTAAGAAGCAGAGAGATGGAATGATGAGAGGGAGGATCAAGAGAAAAGGCATAAACCGAATTTTTTGCTCTATAAGACTCACTTTTTCCCTCCTAAAAAGTAAGGGGAAATGTGTGTGTGTGTTATGGAGCGAATGCAGGCTGCACAGCTATCCCAGAAGCCAGAACAGCAAGAAGGATCACTGCTTTCGCTGCACAGCGATCCCTCTTGCTGTTCTGGCTTCTGAGACTCAGAATATTTCTTTTCTTGTTTTCTTCCTCCAAAAACTAGGTGCGTTTTGTGGTCTGGTGCATCTTATACAGTGAAAAATATGGTACATTTATATCAGTTCCATTCAACTTTGGCATGGCTCCAACAAACATCCTGAGACTTGTAGTTTAATGTGGCTGCTAAAAATTGGGCTCAAGGCTCCCCCCCCCCAACTGCCACTCTGTGGTTCAACACACGTTCTGGACTTTAGAGCAGAAATGAGCAATCTGTAGCCCATCAGATCATCTTCAGTTTCCACCATGTCCAGCCAGGAGGACCAATAGTCACAGATGATGAATGTTGGAGACCAATCTAGTTCCATAATTAATTCCTCTTGAATTCAACATGCAGCCATCAGTTAAGGTAGATAATCACTTCCCATTTCTAGCATATGGAAGAGTAGGAGAGCCATACAAAGATAAGGCAGAGCAAATTAATCGTAAACCAAGGGGGACATGTTGATCCATCACATCCATCCAACCACTGGAAGAAATGGATTGGCACTTCGATATTGGGTTTGTTCTGTTTCTCTCTCCCGTTCATCTCTCTGCACAAGTGGACACCCTTTGGACAATAGTCCACTCTGCATTGCATGCCAAGGCACCCAAGCCACAAAGTTTCCAGGAGAACAATAAATCACACTGACCCAGAATATTTGGTTTATGGGTTCAAATAGACCACAACTTTATTGGTTACAGATGTGAGCGGTTTGGCTTAGGCATTGGGGTGAAGCCAGGCTATATCTTGACTCCTTCCCATCTGCAGGGAGTCCATGGAAGGGTAAACCGCCAATAGGGGGTGCCCTATAACTTACTGTTGGAATCTCAAGCCTTGTCAGAGGAACTTGCCACTCTCCAGGCACCCGGCTTGAGCTCCTTGTTGACCTCCCCGTCTGCGACTCCCGGCAGGATACAGGCGAGGTCTCTATCGGCGATCCTCCTCAAACGTGATAAGAACACACCACTCTTCCCTCCTCCCTGCTTCCCCCAGGGAGGGGAAAGAGACAGACAGAAATGTATTTACATGCCTTTATTTCTGTCTTTGCAGCAGTACAGAAAAACACGTCTGCACTCTGTAAACACCAACAGCAGAGAGAGAGATTCCACCCCTGTACTTCCAGTACAGGTCAGATGACACTCTGAGCTAACATCCGGTGCTCAGTACAGTGAATAGACTGTCCCTTTGTTCCCACGGTACAGTCCCAAACATCAACATCCTGTTTGGCTTTCCAGCCAGCTGCAGCTCGCTGCTGCATTGGTCCTTTTTCATAACACTTACATCAGATAGTGGCACCACCCCGAGAGGTCACCATGTGGGCTGGGTGATCCGACAAAGAGGCAAGGAAGAGGGAGCCAGCCAGCTGTACACCCACCCTGACAGCAGATTGCCTGGGGCTGTCCCCAGCACAGATAACATGGCCGGCTGTGACATAGGGGGGTGGGGGAGAGGCAGCGTACCTCCCCCTACCCCAGAAAACTGTTGAGGCTTGGCTGACTGGCTGCAACGCCGTACACCAGATAAAAGGTGAATGGACTTGTGTGACATGTTCTTTCTGAATGCCTATCATTCAGAGAGCACAGAAATATTTGTTGTTGTTTACTCATTTAGTCGTGTCCAACTCTTCATGACCCCATGGACCAGAGCACACCAGGCACTCCTGTCTTCCAATGCCTCTCACAGTTTGGTCAAACTCATGTTGGTAGCTTCGAGAACACTGTCCAACCATTTCATCCTCTGTCGTCCCTTTCTCCTTGTTCCCTCAATCTTTCCCAGCACCAGGGTCTTTTCTCTTCTCATGAGGTGGCCAAAGTATTGGAGTCTCAGCTTCAGGATCTGTCCTTCTAGTGAGCACTCAGGGCTGATTTCCTTAAGAATGGAGAGGTTTGATCTTCTTGCAGTCCATGGGACTCTCAAGAGTCTCCTCCAGCACCATAACTCAAAAGCATCAATTCTTCAGCAATCAGCCTTCTTTATAGTCCAGCTCTCACTTCCATACATCACTACTGGGAAAACAATAGCTTTAATTATACAGACCTTTGTTGGCAAGGTGATGTCTCTGGTTTTTAAGATGCTGTCTAGGTTTGTCATTGCTTTTCTCCCAAGAAGCAGGCGTCTTTTAATTTCGTGACGTCTGTCACCATCTGCAGTGATCATGAGGCCCAAGAAAGTAAAGTCTCTCACTGCCTCCATTTCTTCCTTTTCTATTTGCCAGGAGGTGATGAGACCAGTGGCCATGATCTTCGTTTTTTTGATGTTGAGCTTCAGACCATCTTTTGCGCTCTCCTCTTTCACCCTCATTAAAAGGTTCTTTAATTCCTCCTCACTTTCTGCCATTAAGGTTGTGTCATCTGCATATCTGAGAAACATTAGGTATGCCTAATCTATTTGGCCAGGGAGGAGGAATGAGAGAAGCGTAAGATCGCCAAAGTCATATAGTGCACCAATAAGCAAAGACAGATATTAGATGTCAACCTGGGGCACTATGGGGGTGGGGGTGGGGAGGAATAAGCCAAGTCATGGATGCATCTCAAAGAAACCTTCATAAATAGCCAGAAAGACCAAGAGTGGTTTTTATAGAACAGACCAGGGAGGATTTACAAGGTAGCCAAGAAGGAGCAGCAAATTCATAAAACACCATAAAAACACAACAGCATTTATTAAACCTCCTTGCTCCCTCTGCCTTCCTGCTGTGGATGTACTGCAGTAAATCAGACACCAGGATAAAAAAATATCACCCCCAAATTGGCCATAGTCTACTTTTCGAAACCCCATGAGAAACCTTGGAAAATATTGTCAAATGTCACACAAGAATAGTATTTTCACAGTGTTCTTTGCTAAGTAAGAACCAGCTGCCCTGTTAGAAGGAATGGAGAGATCAGGATAAATCAGTGGTGCAAGCCATCATTACCATAGTGTTTTCTCCTGTACCTATTGTTCAGGTGGAATGTCCATTTGAAGAGCCAACATGGTGCCCTCTAGATGTTATTGGACTCCAGTCAGCACCAGCAAGCTTGGCCAATGGGCAGAGATGGTAAGAGCGCAATAATATCCAGAAAGCGTCGCGTTGGGTACATATGATAATGATAATGTACAAGTACATTAGCTGGGGTTCCTGCATTGCAGGAGGTTGGACTGGTGAACTTTTGGATCCCTGCCAGCTCTCCAACCCCATGATTCTATGACTGTATGATTCTTAACTGTCCCCCAAATCTTTTTCCAATATTGGACACCGTGAAATTCTACCTGCTCGGCAGGTAGAAAAAGATTGTATGCCTTACTTTACGTTTGTGAAACATGGACCACTTATAAACACCATCTCCAATTCCTCGAAAGATTCCATCAATGGTGTCTGAAAAATTGTACACATCACTTGGGAAGACAGGCGAACTAATGCCAGTGTACTGGAAGAAGCAAAGATCACCAGTGTCAAAGCAATGATTCTTCAACATCAACTTCGTTGGACTGGTCATGTTGTGCAGATGCTTGATTATCATCTTCCAAAGCAACTACTCTATTCTGAACTTAAAAATGGAAAGCGTAATGCCGATGGTCAACAAAAGAGGTTTAAAGACTCTCTCGTGGCAAATCTTTTTTTAAAAAAGTAGTATAATCACCAACAACTGGGAAATACTGGCCTGAGAGCGCTCCAATTGAAGAACAGCCTTTCCCAAAGGTGTCATGGGCTCTGAAGAGGCTCAAACCAAGATGAAAGGGATAAATGTGCTAAGAGGAAGGCATGCTTGGCAAACCCTCACCATGATTAACTCCTGCCCAGAAACCTATGTCCCCACTGTGGGAGGACATGTGGATCCAGAATTGGCCTGCACAGTCACTTACGGACCCACTGTTAAAACTGTGTTTATGGAAGACAATCTTACTTGGCTACGAGTGATTGCCGAAGAAGAAGAAGAAGAAGAAGAAGAAGAAGAAGAAGAAGAAGAAGAAGAGGAAATGCTCAAGCAGGTAAAGAAAGATAGTATCAGAGAAAATTAAGACATTGGAATGTTTCAGCCTATATTTGAGATGTTAGTAATTTTCATAGTACACCAAGACTTTTGCAAATATAATTTATCATGTTCACTATCACACCTGAGGTTCCCCCATTTTTTGCTCCTGGTCATACAACCAAACATGGCTTTTGTGATTTTCAAATTTGTAATTACATTTCCGTTTTAAATTTAAATGGGTTAGGGCTGTGGGAAAGGCGAAAGCTCTTTTCCTTCCCTCTGATTTTAGTAATATCAAATGCACTAAGGAAAGTCATGTTCTAATGCTAATCATTTACAGTCCAGTTCACCTTTATTGAACATTCAAGCTGTGCCTGCCAAGATCCCTTCTTCTTTATAGGAGACCTGACACCTCTGTCTATATCAATTTTCTTCTTAATAAATACACTCCAAAAACATGGGCTTAATAAATGTATTTTAAAAACACGGGGGGATTAGAAGTAATTCCATCCTGCACTCAAGATCGATTATTAGGAAAGGCTTAAGGGGGTGTTTGTCTCCAAATGCTGCCAAGCCTCCATGCCTTTCTTCAGTTTGTACCTCCTATGATCTTCCATATCCCACCCTGCAAGAGCCAGTGTGGTGTGAGAGCCAGTGTGGTTAAGAGCAGTGGACTTCTAATCTGGTGAACTAGGTTCGGTTCCACGCTCCTCCACATGCAGCTGCTGGGTGACCTTGGGCTAGTCACACTTCTCTGAAGTCTCTCAGCCCCACTCACCTCACAGAGTGTTTGTTGTGGGGGAGGAAGGGAAAGGAGAATGTTAGCCATTTTGAGACTCCTTAGGGTAGTGATAAAGCGGGATATCAAATCCAAACTCTACTCTTCTTCTGCAAGTCTCTTCCCCCTGCTTGGGAAACGTTATTGTTATTGCTGCTGTTGTTGTTGTTGACAGGCATCATCTGTGTTGTCTCTGGCTTCCTTCAGTGATCTCCTTGCCAGCTCCATGTTATCATTTATACTTAAATATATTAATAATAATAATAATAATAATAATAATAATAATAATAATAATAATAATAAAATATACATAGCCAGGGCTTTTTTTTAGCCGGAGCTCATTGGAACTCAGTCCCGGCACCTCTCAGCCGGGCGCCATTGCCCTTCTAAGAGAATGAGAGAGGTGTTTATGGTGAGCTCCAGCACTTTTTCTAGAAAATAGTACTGTACATAATTATACATACCTCTATTGTTTACCCACTTTATTTGTAGCCCTGCGTGTTCATCAGAGGAGGGTTGTTCTACACCCTCAATCATTTTCATTGCCATTTTCTGAACGTTTCCCAGCTCTGCTGAAGTACATGAACGCAAGCAGGTACTTGCTTGGTGTTAAATAAGGATCAGGCAGACTCAGCAATGGAGAATAAGAAGGTGAAGTTTATTGCCAGGCAATAAGGACCCAGTTTGGAATTTCTTCCAAAAGGAACTGGGACCCCGATTGACAGAAATCCAGAGGTCTTTATACCTGAGCAGATCACAGCAAATCATAGATCATGAGACAACCATGAGACAGTCACGATATTGTCAGCGAAAATTAGCCAATTAGCAAGCTTCTTGTCATGCTACCAACTCCTGGACAAGCACTGGTCAAGCACGGAGTTCTAGTTCTGCTTTCCGATGCTTGCAGTGACGCTCTGTCTAACCTCTCCCGTAGTTATGACAGGACAGGGAGTTTGGAGATTTTGCGGTTTTGCTCTTCCTGTTCTGTGGATTAATTTAGCCTGTATCTGACGGGATTTTTGTACCAGAATCTCTGATTCACGTCTTCCCCATGTCCAGGGTACACGGATGTTTGTAGGGGAAAGGTCGGCTCCTAATTTTGCTGTTTCAAGCAGTATGCAGTTAGCTAAGGCACAGCTTCCCTTTGATTCAAAATGGATTATAAAATACTGTAAACCCTGATTATGTGTGAGCATATATGAATATATTGATTCCTGATAACTGATTATATGGATAGCATAGGGGTAGCCCTTCTTCCTTGCCTCACTGCTATATCATTTTTGAGCTATGGTGACCACATTGCACCATAGGTTTGAAGACAGTCATTAGATACCAGCAGGTTTTGCTTTGATCCCCTTTCCCAATGACCCCTAACATAGAATCATAGAATTGCTAAGTTGGAAGGGGCCCCAAACATCATCTAGTCCAAACATGCCATTTACTTACAAATGTAGCCAATGTGTGATCATTTCTTGCGAATATATAAATGCCACTCTGCTTTGAGAATGCTAACAGGGTGAGGAGAGGAGGCATTCAAAGAGTTCCATAGTCCCAACTCTGTACCGTTAAGGAATCCACCTGCCAAATCGCTCCATTGGCATCCAAGCCAGTTCCTCCATCAGGGATTGTGCCAGAGTAGCACTTATTGGTCGGCTTGTCATCTTTAAAGCTAAGTGTTCCCTCTAGGCTTGGACTATGTAGAAGGAAAGCCAACATGGGGCAATGGGAGTTGCAAAATCAATGATCAGATAAGCTCCATCCATCGTCAGGAAATCAAGGTGATTGTGAGGAGTGCCTTTGCATCAGGGCATGAGGTAGCTTTTTAATCTGGCATGGTGCCATTGTTGCTGCTGTCTGCTGCTTCATCTAGGTCCTGCTCCCAAGCTGCCGCTGCTTTTGTCCTCATTAGTATTATATGTTATCCCACTCAAAGAGGGATCACGCAGTGAAGCAGATGATGTAATGATGGCACATAGCCAATCAGATTTGGCCACATGGCAATGTCCCTAAAGGCAATTGCAAGTGGCGGTGCTGTTCCCTGGATTGGACATAAAGATTATCTCATTGAATCAGAGAACGTGTTGTGAACTCAAGGATCTCACAATCCAGTGTAGCGAACCAAATCTGACAATGTGATGAAGTCCAGGAAGGCAACTGAAAACGAAGGTAGCTGAGAACCATTTAAGCTAACATGTTGGCATTTTCTCAACCCACTAGAGAATATATTCTCCCATCTTTAAATGGAATACAGTAAACCCACAACATCTGTGGTGGTTGCATTCCAGAGATTGTGCCTAAAGCTAAAATGGTGAATAATAATAATAATAATAATAATAATAATAATAATAATGCAATAAAACATCAAACATTAAAAACTTCCCTAAACAGGGCTGCCTTCAGAACTTTGCTTTAGGATGAGAACAGAAATCGTGCTCCGGTGGTGTGGCGGCAGCGGGAGGCCCCATTAGCTAAAGTGGTGCTTCCGGGTAAGAACAATTTCAGGTTAAGAACAGACCTCCAGAACGAATTAAGTGCTTAACCTGAGGTACCACTGTATAGTCAAAACACATTGACAAAGTCTTTTTTCCTGGACAGCCACACCATTTCTGCTCCCCCCTTTTTTGTTCTCCTAAAATTGAATGTGCACAACCTAAATGTGTGTATTTTGTGGGCTTACTGTATTCAAACAATTACTAAAAACCTTCACATTTTTTCTTTCTTTTAGTAATCTCACCCAATTCCTTTGTGCTAACTAGGTAGGTTTAGACAAACAGGTGCTGTTGAAGTTGGGTGTGTGTGCATGTGAATAACCTCAGCTCCTGTCAATACCGAATGTCCGCACATGTTGCTCAAAGCAAACCCAGAAACCGAAACAAACCTTGGATCACCGTTGTTGATTCTAAGAAGAAAGTAAAACAGTCATTTGTAAGGCAAGTGAACCTTCTGTGCAGCATACACTGTAAATTCAATCTTTGCATCACAAATGCAACTGAAACAAGAACTTCAGCCGAAAGGAGGAGGAGGAGGAGGAGGAGGAGGAGGAGGAAGAAGAAGAAGAAGAAGAAGAAGAAGAAGAAACTCTCCTCAGAGCAGCTTCCGTGTGGTTAATGTCAGGCCAATTATACTTCGCTTTTCAGAACCACAGGAAAAGTATTTTAGTTTCGGAAAGTCCATTGACTCACATTTAATTATAACTGCCTATGGAATAAGCATATTGTAAGCTATAATTTTTGCTTGCACCACATAGCTCTTGAAAACAATGCCAAGGTCAGTGTTAAAAATATAATTCCATCTCACAACCTTTAAAAGTAATTTCACAAAGCTTTTAAAAACACGCCTCTGAATAGGAATGTCCTGCTAGGCCATTATGATAGGGCCACGCCCAGTTTAATTATCCCCCCTGTCAGGGAACTGACATCAGAGCGAGAGGCGGAGGCAGGGCTCCAGAGCGATGCCAGAGAGGGGACCAGCAGGGGGGGAGGAATTCAGCGCAACACCAGTAGAGAAGGGAGGGAGATGGAGGAATTGGAGACTGGTCTCCAAGACCCTGCATCAGAGACTAGTGGAGAGAGCACTGGCACACCCCTGCCTTCCCCTTACTTGCGCAGACGAGTTCCGCGCAGGGAAAATAGGAGGAGATTTGGGGTCAAACAGCTCTTATGCTGGAAAAGGTTCAAGAAACGCCCACTGACAGATTCTGCAAGCGACTGACTGGCCACGGAGTGTGGGCTGTCAGCCAAGGCATGGTGAACCAGGCAATCGGACACAACTAGCAGGCAACTTACGCACAAGTAACCCCTTACAACCATTACAGCAATCTGTCAGCCTCTGAAGTTACTTGTGCACAGGCAGGGAGTCATGAGCCAGACTGGAGGTGCCGGTGCAGCGGAGCAGGCTGCGAGTGTGCAGGACTTGGTGAAGAGGAACCAGGACCTGGAAAGGCATGTAGCTCTGCTGACGGCGTGGCTGGATGAATGGCGGACCCAGGATGCGCAGGTTAGACCCACCCCAGTGGCAAAGAAGGTGCCAGGGCTGGTACACAAGTTTGGGGGGAAGCCCCAGGACTATAACGGGTTCCGAACAGAAATAGAGTACGCTTTGGAGCTGCAACGCGATGACTTTGCTGATGATGCAGAGAGGGTGGCGTATATCATGGGGCACCTTCAGGATGGCGCGCGGGAATGGGTGAGGCTCCTAATGGCCACTCAGAATGCTGCCATGAGGGACGTCCGGAAGTTCTTCCAGGCAATGGACGCAATGTATTCAAGCCAAATTGGGCAGAGTGTAACCCAGCGGGGGCTGATGAGATGCAAGCAGGGGGATCTATCCGTTAGAGACTACTGGTCCCGCTTTGCGATGCTAATACACCGGCTCGAATGGGATCTAGATGACCCGCCCATACGGATGCTGTTTGAGGAGGGGTTGTCCCCAACCGTGAAGGACGAGCTCTCCCGCACGCCCTGCCCGCAATCTATGGATGAACTGACCAAAGCGGCACTTGCGATAGGAGCGAGGCAGGAAGCGCGCACTTTGGAAAGGCGGGAAGGGAGAGGAGAACGTTGCCCTGACTACCACATTCCGGAGATGCCAAGGCAGCCTTCCGGGGACATTGAGCCAATGGAAATCGATGGTGCGCGCGAGGCTTCGAGCGCCAACCAAGGATTCAAACGGGAGGGGAAGGCAGCCAAAAGCACCAAGAAGTGTTTCCTCTGCCAACGGCCAGGACACTTTGCCAGGGTCTGTCCACAAAGAAAGGCTTGGCAAGGGATGGTGGGGGCCGCTGGGAGCGAGGAGGAGGCGGAGGAGTACAAGGTGCAGGGAAACGCCAGCGCCTGGCTGCCCACAGGGGGGCACAGCAGCCAGGCGAGCAACTAATGGAAGTGCCCCAACCAGAGCCACCCAAGGCATCTATAGCGATAGAGGTGGTGCTAGAACTCCCAAACGGACACCCAGTCAATGTTAAGGCAATGCTGGACTCAGGCAGCTCTTGCAATTTTTTCAGCAAGGAGTTCGCACTAGAGCACCAAATACACCTGCTGCCACTTGATTTTCCCCTTCAGGTGACCACGATAGATGGCAGGGAGCTGCTGGGAGGGGAGGTGACACATCAAACACCACCAATGAGTATGAAGGTTTCCAGACACACCGAAACCATTGCCTTTCATGTGGCCACACTGGCGGGACCCCCGATAATACTGGGCATGAGCTGGCTAGTGCTACATGATCCGGTGGTGGCTTGGCATCAACGGACAGTCACCTTCGGGTCAGCGCACTGTTTGGAACACTGTCTAGGGGGGAAAGGCCAAGGGGGAGGTTGGCCAGGCTGGCAGCATCTACACTGGAGCCGAGAGCAGAGGTGCTGCCCCAGTACGTGGACTTACAGGAGGTCTTCAGCGAGAGGGAGGCGGACAGACTGCCACCACATAGGCCCTTTGACTGTCAAATCAACTTACTCCCTGGGGCGCAGGTCCAGTGGGTAAGCTGTACGCCATGTCGGACCGGGAGATGCAGGAGTTGCGTAACTTTATTGACAAGAACCTAAAAAGGGGGTTCATAAGGGAATTCTAAGGCAGTGGGGGGCAGCCCTGTGTTCTTCGTGGACAAAAAAAACACGGATCAGCCTAGACTTGTAGTGGACTAGAGAAGATTAAACCTCGTATCGGAACCCGTGACCTTCCCAATGCCCAGAATTGATGATATTCTAACTCGGGTAAGGAAGAGGAAGATCTTTATCAAGCTGGACCTCAGGGGAGCATACAATTTGATTAGAATGAGGGAGAGGGTGAACAGCATTTTACAGCAACACCTGCGCTGCTACGTCAACGAGAGACAGAACGATTGGGTAGAGAAGCTAGCACTAGCGGAGTTTGCGTATAACAACGCTGAGCATGTGTCCACGGGGATGAGCCCGTTCATGGCTAACTATGGGTGCCATCCCAGGGCCTTTCCCAGGAGGGGGGAGGAAGGATGGAGCGTACCCGCTGCAGAGCAGTTCGTGGAAGAAATGGAAGCCCTGCACCAGCAGCTTAAGATGAACCTGGAAAGGACCAGGGAAGTGTACAAGAGGCAAGCAGACAAACGTCGCTGGGAAGGGGACACTATAAGGGTGGGGGACCGGGTGTGGTTATCCACCCAAGGCCTACCCTTCAAGGGAGGTGTAAGAAACTACGGCCAAAACGGCTGGGGCCCTTCGAGGTAACACACCAAGTGAACCCGGTGGCATTCCGGCTCAAATTGCCAGACAGCATGAAAATCCACCCGGTGTTCCATAGGTCACTGCTCTCACCATACAGGGGGGAGCGGAGGGTCCGGGGGGAAGATGGGGAAGGGCTCACACACCCACAAGTGGAGGAAAGGGAACACCACCACCAGGTGACGGAGATCCTGGATTCGCGATGGCGGGGGCGGCAGGTGGAGTACCTGGTAGCGTGGGAAGGGGAACCCGAGTCTGAAAACACGTGGGTTCCCGCAGGGGAGGTAGATGATGAGTATCTGGTGGAAGAGTTCCACAACAGGTATCTGAGGAAGCCCAAACCCCTGGAGAGATTCTGGGAGGAGCAATTTGCCACCACCGATGAGGAAGAGGAGGATTTTGCAGTTTTTCCAGCTTCCGAAGAGGAAGGAGGGGAAGCGTCAGGAGAGGAGGAATCAGACTGGGAAGCCCGTCCCGCACGAAGAAATTGGAGCAGGTGGGAAGCGGGGTTTGAGTCCTCGGACAACGACGGCAGCTCCTTTCGGGGGTTCCCTGCATCGTCGGCTGAAGAGGGGGACAAGGTTACATCACCGGGTCGGGCCGGGGGTGGACGGGGTCCTGGGGGGGAGGTGGATGTCAGGGAACTGACATCAGAGTGAGAGGCGGAGGCAGGGTTCCAGAGCGATGCCGGAGAGGGGACCAGCAGGGGGGAAGGAATTCAGCGCAACACCAGTAGAGAAGGGAGGGAGATGGAGGAATTGGAGACTGGTCTCCAAAACCCTGCATCAGAGACTAGTGGAGAGATCGCTGGCACACCCCTGCCTTCCCCTTACTTGCGCAGATGAGTTCCTCGCAGGGAAAATAGGAGGAGACTTGGGGTCAAACAGCTCTTATGCTGGAAAAGGTTCAAGAAACGCCCACTGACAGATTCTGCAAGCGACTGTCCGGCCACGGAGTGTGGGCTGTCAGCCAAGGCATGGTGAACGAGGCAATCGGACACAACTAGCAGGCAACTTACGCACAAGTAATCCCTTACAACCATTACACCCCCCCATTCTCCTTGAGATGACAGCATTCAACTGTGCGCATTTCTCACCCTTGGTAGGATGAAATGTGGTATTTAACAGGAAATGTCCCTTTCAAAAGTTGTCCATCTGATTTACATGGGACGAATTTTATTGTGGTGTATATGTTTGGGTAAATCGCTGCATACAGTGGTGCCTCGCAAGACGAAAAGAATCCATTCCGCGATTCTCTTCGTCTAGTGGTTTTTTCGTCTTGCGAAGAAAGCCCATTGACAGCTTAGCGGATTAGCGCTACAGCGGTCTAGCGGCTTCTAGCGATCAGCTGTTAAGCAGCTTAGCGGCTTAGGAAAAGGGGGGGAAAGCGGAAAAAACCCGCGGGGACTCGCAAGATTTTTTCGTCTTGCGAAGCAACCCCATAGGGAAATTTGTTTTGCGAAGCGCCTCCAAAACGGAAAACCTTTCGTCTAGTGGGTTTTCCATCTTGCGAGGCGTTCGTCTTGCGGGGCACCACTGTATTCTCTAAGAGTTTTAGGATGGCCAACAAAGAATAAGGTAAAGGGACCCCTGACCATTAGGTCCAGTCGTGAACGACTCTGGGGTTGCGGTGCTCATCGCGCTTTATTGGCCGAGGGGGCCAGTGTACAGCTTCCGGGTCATGTGGCCAGCATGACTAAGCCACTTCTGGAGAACAAGAGCAGCGTACGGAAACACCGTTTACCTTCCTGCCGGAGCAGTACCTATTTATCTACTTTATCTACATCAAAGTACGCTTTCGAACTGCTAGGTTGGCAGGAGTAGGGACCGAGTAAGTGGAGCTCACCCCGTCGTGGGGATTCGAACCGCCGACCTTCTGATCGGCAAGTTCTAGGCTCTATGGTTTAACCCAGCGCCAGAGTTTTAGGATGGCCAACAAAGAATATTCCCAGATAATTCTGATGGCCAAATTAGAAGCGATGTCAAGCATGCCTTTGCATCTGATGTGCAGGTTTTGGATTGGTTCTTGTTAATGCACATTGGATCAGTGCAGTTGTTGAGTGTGAATTGTTGTTTCAATCCTCATGTTTCAAGTAGGCTACCTGGGTCCTTAAGCTATTTTACTACCAATGCCCCGGGGGTCCAGCTTTCATATTACTTTTAATATTTGTGCAGCACTCTCCACTCTTTCTCTTTCTTGCCCTTTCTTTAAAAATTACCTGAGAAGGAGAGGTTTTGGGAATAGCTGTCAGGCTTCAGGGAATTGGCTTCCTCTTCTCATGGCAGTAGATAAGCAGAACACAGGAAAAAGAGTCTTCTTACCAATTAGAAACTTTAATAATCACATTAAGAGAACAAATAATCCATTACAGTGGTACCTCAGGTTAAGAACTTAATTCGTTCTGGAGGTCCGTTCTTAAGCTGAAACTGTTCTTACCCTGACGTACCACTTTAGCTAATGGGGCCTCCCACTGCCGCTGCGCGATTTCTGTTCTCATCCTGAAGCAAAGTTCTTAACCCGAGGTACTATTTCTGGGTTAGCGGAGTCTGTAACCTGAAGCATCTGTAACCTGAGGTACCACTGTACCTCGGAATGGTGGTGCTCCCAATTAAGGATCACACCCCCTTCTGTCCCTATTAAGCTACGTCACTCCTACCTTTGTAATCTGAACTTGTACCTTCTGTGTTTTCTGTTCTGCCACTTTCTGAGCTCTCCGTGACTTTGCAGAAGTGGTGTGAATACTGTCCAGAGACTGTGACTCTGTTTGCTGTCTCTTTTCCAGTGTTTCTTCTTCTAGCTGTTCCCCATCCAGTATTTCCCAGCTTCTGCCTTCTGATTTATGCCCCTCTGTAAACCACTGTTCCAAATCTATACAGTCCTCCTGCTCCTGGGAAGATTCAGGATCCAGAGCAGGAGCAGGGGGAGGGGGAGGCTCCCCCCATTCTTCCTCAGTGCAGCCCTCTTCAGCACGGTCCCTGACATTAGCTGGCTTTTGTGACAATCCGTGTTCTGTGTAGCCTGCCTCATTCCACCACTTTAGGTGATACAGAAACGTGCCCCCCACCCAAAACCACCACTGCTCCCTGCCCACCTCGCCACTTCTGCTGTGCGCTGGAAAAGGTGGGGCTGTGTCAGCTGCGTTCCATTGCTGACAGAGGGGGAGAGTGTGGAGAGACAGGTGGAGGTAATTAGGCAGCAATGCGGAAGGGAGAGGAGCCAGTGGCATTGTAACGGGGGCAGGGTTGTGGTGCGCCCCGTGTTCCATGTCTGTGGGGGTGACAATAAGTCACCCTGCGGGGGTTCGCGGTGGCACAAGCAGCCAGTGCGCCGCAGCAGCCGCATGTGGATGATCCTCTGTTTGCAGATGCAGCTGCGAGCAGATGATCCCAGTGCCATCCGTACGGCGCTGGAGCGGCGGTGGCAGCAACATACGCCACACGTAGTGACACCACACATGCGCCATACGTAGCTGCGCCACACATGCGCCCTATGTAGTGACACCCGCCCCAGGTATCACAACGCCTTCCTTCGCCCCTGGGAGGAGCAGCCAATTTGCAGTAGAAGCCTGAGTGCCAAGAACAAGGAGAAGGGAAGGGGGAGTTCAAGGGAGAAGGTGTGAACAGGAAAGGAAGCGTAAATGGGGCTTTAAAAGTGAGAGGAGGAAGGGGCATACCTCAGACTCAGCAACCTTGGAAGCCGACACTGAGTGACTGAGCTCCAGAGTGATTTGTGTGTTTGAGGCAATAAACCTGAGTTAATTGCTACCAGCGTTGTCTTGCTTCTGTGGGAGAGACCCAAGCATAACAGGCAGGTAGGGTATCACCTCTTGCACTTCTGATGCCCAAGGCGGCTGCTTCATTCCACCTCTTGAGTGGGCTGTGGAAAAGTAAGAAGGTAGTGGCTCCATGACTGTATGGTATGGGATTATCATCTTCCCATGCAACTGCTCTATTCTGAACTTAAAAATGGAAAGCGTAATGCTAGTGGTCAACAAAAGAGGTTTAAAGACTCTCTCGAAACAAATCTTTAAAAATGGAGGATAAACACCGACAACTGGGAAACAATGGCCTGCAGGTGCTCCACCTTTACCAAAGGTGTCATGGACTTTTAAGACACTTGAACTCAGGAACAAAAGGGAGAAACAAGCTAAGAAGAAGAGCTGTTTGACAAACCCTCGTTATGATCAACTCCCGCCCGGAAACCTATGTCCCTACAGTGGAAGGATGTGTGGATCCAGAATTGGCCTCCACACTCACTTACGGACTCCCTGTTAAGACCGTGTTCATGGAAGACAATCTTACTCAACTACAAGTCATCACCAAAGAAGAAGACTTGGAGAAAAATTGACTTCTGAGTAAAGATCCATTGGATGACTGCAGTCAACCCATAGGTGTCTATAACAGCATTATGATATTGGCAGCTTTATTTTTAATTCCTTTCCTAATGATCCCTAGCACGGAATGTGTCTTTTCCACACATGGTGAGCACTGGATTGACACTTTCATTGAGCAATGGTCCCAATGTCTCATTCCTGTTTGGGGCCTTTCTTTCATCTAAAGCAGTTAAATAGCTGTTTAAAGTAACTACAGTCCGTAATTTGATTATACAGCTATCAATCTCTTAAGTTGTGACCTGATATTTTTTTAAAAAACAGGAACTTTGCAAAGGGTTAGCTGCTTCCAAGAGCTATTAACACATCTTTAAAGGAAAAGTCTCACGTTTTGAAAACACTCAGCTTCATAGATCATCATGCTGTTTTAAGAGTAACTGAATACTAGAGTAAGTGGTTGACTTTGTCCTCACAATTCCTGTTCTTAGTATTTTATTTTATATGTTGCTTTTTCCTTGACTATTTTTAAATGAATGATAAAATATTAACACTTGGGAGGATTTCAAAATGCTAAGGGATTGATTTTGGCTAAGGGTTTTTATTCTAATCAATGGGGATTGAATTATTCAACAAAGAGATAATACCATCTCTCTCCTTTCTCACTCTGTCTCTCTCTCACACACAGTGATACATTTTGAAATTCAGATCTGAAACAAGATGAAGGGGAAAGGCTCCTTTGACTTTCAGAAAGCCTCAGTTTCCCTGTGAATGGGATATTCAATATTCACTCAAAGATGGGCAGTGTTTTGCATGGGTGCATGGTCAGGATCCTGAATGAATAACTTGAAATAAATCCTATCGGTGTCAACCAACTATATTGCTAGGGTGGAATGTTAGAACAGGAAAAACAAGCATGTCGGTTTTCTTCCCCCACTGTCACTGGGCAGAGCAGGAGGGGCAAAGTGGGTTGTATTGAAACGGAGAAGGAGTATTCACTTTTGCACACACACACCCGTACCACTTCTGGTGACACTTCCAGGTTTGAAGACTCACCCGTGGTGTTAGAAAAGCATGGAAATAAGCACCCAATACTCAAGAGACAGAGCAACTGCTAAGTAAAGTTGCTCTTAGTGTTTCTGAATTTGTTTGTTTGTTTTTGAGAATCATCCCCTCCAACATTTCTCTGATGAAAATAGGGATGTCCTATTCCTGAAGCTGAGACTCCAATACTTTGGCCACCTCATGAGAAGAGAAGACTCCCTGGAGAAGACCCTGATGTTGGGAAAGAGGGAGGGCACAAGGAGAAGGGGACGACAGAGGATGAGATGGTTGGACAGTGTTCTTGAAGCGACCAGCATGAGTTTGACCAAACTGCGGGAGGCAGTGGAAGACAGGAGTGCCTGGCGTGCTCTGGACCATGGGGTCACGAAGCGTTGGACACGACTAAACGACTAAATAACAAATTCCATAAAAACAGCAGCAGCAGCAGCAACAACAACAACCACCACCACTACTACTACTACTTTACTATTTATACCCCACCCAACTGACTGGGTTGCCCCAGCCACACTGGACGGCTTCCAGGATATAGAAAAACATAATAAAACATTAAACAACTTCCCTATACAGGGCTGCCTTCAGATGTCTTCTATAGGTTGTATAGTTATTTATCTCCTTGGTTCGGGGCTGGGGGGTCACATAGTTCCATACCCTCCAACATTTCTCCAATGAAAACAAGGACGTCCAATGGAAAGCGGAACATTCCAGGATCAAATCAGAAATTCAGGGTCTGAGATTGCCCACATTGCTTTCCTTTGGCTTCCTTGTCTTTACTGCTGACTCCATTTGCTACCTTGACTCCATTTGCTACTGTTTATCTACAAGAAAAAGGCCATCAGTAGAGCTGTCTCTCCTGCTGCCTGGTTGCATTTTGCTCAGCTTGGACAAGAAAATGGACTAGTCAATTTCACTTTCTGGGAAGACAGTTTTGCTGCCCTCGCTCCATTTTACCCTGTCTGCCACGCGCACAAACGCTGCCGTTCTGCTCAGTTCAATTTGCAAAAGACAACGACTTCCCTCCAAGTTTCCACGCCAGCTGCCTTTCGGCTTCTTCTGTTTTGTTCAATAAAACAACTCTTTGCAGCGGAATAAAATACCCATGTCGTGGTCTCCACAGCTTTCATCAGCAATAAGAACAGCTCAAAGATTTGAAGTTGGAAATAACAACAACAAAAGGACAAATCAGCTGGGTGCAAGACGACTGGCCAATTAAAACCCAGTTGTCTCCTTGCCGTATGCCATCCTTTTATTGCTCCACTACCCAGGGTTTCACTCTGGTAGCAAAAGAGCCATGCTAAACAGGTTCTGCTATAAAATGCAGGACTCTGAGATTAAATCTGCCTCCATCAGTGTTTCATGGCAAGGGTCCTCCCGACATCTCACGATGCATTAAGGCAGAAAATCTTCTCGCATCAGGCTTAATCTACTAATATTCTTCCCTATATCTATAAGAGCCTGGTGGTTTCTGCTTCCCTGGGGATAACATCTCCTCATTATAGCGAGTTAGTGAACTGTTTCGAGACGTAATAAAGGCCCATTCGCAATGCCAACAGAGAGAAATTTGGGCGAAGTAAACTGGTATACAGATATCTGGGCCCTAACAGCATCTTACTCTTTCGTGTCCTTCTTGTGGTGGTGCCTTGTGGTGGTGATGCTTTTTTTTTACCCAAATGCCAAAAAAATGTGATTTTTTTTTATTCTGGGAGGGGGGTACCACAACGCTAAAAACCCCATTTTTACATTGCAAGGAGAAATGTTATCAGCAGGTTCTCACCTGCCAAGCACAGTTATTGACAGGTATATAAGTGTCATGGAAAGATCTGAAAAGGAGAGCTGGGAATTGCCCCCTCCTTCCCCTCTGCTTCTTTCGGAGGGGGAGGGGGAGAGGGAAGAACCGCCCCCATTCTCCAGTAGCTAAAAGAGGAGACGGAGGCAGGATTGAATTACAACGGGTCACAGAACTGCCAAGAAATGACGTATTGGGGGAAGGAGAGGGAGTTGGAGAACAGATAGCAGACACATCTTTACAGAGCCTGGGAACTCCCCCTCCCCCCTTCTCCAAGGATGCGCCGATCCCTTAGAATCCAAGAGCAAAGAGCGCACAGTCATATGACTCCCGAGATCTCCCATAGGGAGGGGCTTCCTTAGGGAAGGAAAAGGAGGGGCTCAGAGTGAGCAACGTCATCATGGCTTGAAGTACTGAATTCTTTGTCTTGCTCCACGATTGCTGAATAAAACCATAAATACAAGCTTTATTGTTTCTCCCTTGATTTTGGAGGCTACTGGTGGAAGAGACAGTCCCTTGGTTCTGACAATAAGTGTTCTGGTCCTGTGGGTTACCTGAGAGGCGAGGTATAAGTCCGGTCTGTGGTCAAAGGTGCAACGTGGAGGCAGTCCGTAGTAGCTGAAGCTGGGTGCAGGGCAGGGAGCCGGGCGAAGTCAGGATCAGGCTTGCAAGCAAGGAGCCGGGGCCAGTCTGGGTCAAGAGCTCAGGCAGGAAAGCAGGACAGGGTTCAGGCAGGAACTAGCAACCAGCAATGTTGCTCCCGCAACTTGGGACTGGGGCTGGCCGGCTTTTATCTGCCCCGAGGCATAGGGTGGCACCGATCCTCTGGTGACTCGCCTCTCCTGGTCTGGAGAGGCAAGCTGAAATGGTTATGTTGATTGAATGACTGGGAAAATGTGACATTGTATTCGCTTCAAACATGTCTAGGGCAACCTTCAGTAAACGCTCCCAACAACTGAATGAGAGCAAGGATTTGAAGGATTCCGTACAGGTCCGAAAACAGCAGGGTATTTTCTTAGCAAGTATAACTGAGAAGAGGCAATTCTGAGTTGTCCTATTATTTACTCCAAGTAAGCTGAACCCTCTGACATGTGACATCCTGAATTTTACATGCAAGAATGACACGTTGTCTCTCCTCCGTGGAATCTGCCATCCTCCCAGAATAATTTGACTTAATGTTCTAATGCATTTTGGCTGGGTTGGTCCCCTCATTCCTTGTAAAAGTGGGAAAGGTAAACTCTTCTCCTTGAATTGCCTAAATACAATAAGGCCAATCATTCCAGGATGTCTTACAGAAAGGTATCTATCATCTACTCTAAGTTGGCAGCATGAGATGGTTCACATTTTAGGCTCAGAGCATGAAATTACTCTCTGCAGGAACAGGAAGTGTTCTGAGTGCAGGGGCTGCTGTTATTCCATTATTAAAGCTAAGCAGTTCTCCACTTAATGAGGACCAATATAGAAGCCAGCCTGGAAGCAGACTGCAATTAACCTTCTTCAGGAGTCTCTGTAATATACAGGCATGCTCTGCACCAACATCCTTTTGTCAGTTATAATGATGGCTACATTGTGAATCTCTCTGTATAGGATAGCCATTTCCCACCTTTTACATCAAGATAATAATAAAAGCTGGAGCTGGGCTGACCAGATAGGGGCTAGCTCACGTAATGTGATCATAAGGTTATCAAGTTAACATAATAACCCTCTGTGTTCTCTCTCCTCAGAAGTATTAGTAAAGGGGCACAGGTGTCTACTTTTTAACAAGACAAGTCACGTAGGGAGGAGAGTTCTATTAGCATCTAACAGGCATGGATCAACTCTCAGGACTCCTTTAGCAATAAAATAAGGCTCAAATGTTCCATAAGACAATGCAGGACCAGGACAATATTGGTCACCTTTGCTGGCCCCTGGCAGACCACCGTCTCCATCTCAATTTAGGCATGAAAGACCAAGAAAAGCCTCTGTTAATGTTCAGGCCAGGTTCCAATGGAATGGTTTTGCTGTTCCTCTAAAGCGAGGGTGGGGTGCCTGTGGCCCTGCAGATTTTGTTGGACTCCAAGTCCCATCTGTACTTATCTCTAGCAAGCTCCTATAAGAAGTAATTGACTCTCCAGCAGTTTTTATGCAGGTTTACTTACAAAAAGACACATCCAGAGACTGGCATCTCGCCTGCTCGAAATTACGTTTGTTGGTCAGTCTGAAGTTTCACTCCTCCCACAACAGAAAGGACACCAGACGCCTGCCTTTCACCTCCTGCCCTTCCCTTGACTTTTGATTTTATCCAAATGCCTGGTTTTGGGACTGAGAAGCTGATCTCCCTCCTCCTCACTCTCACTCAACCCAGACTCAGACCACTGCTTATCTGCTGATTGCCTAGCAATGCTTTGGCTACCTTTCAACTTTTCCTCTCCTTGGGAGCTAATAGAGTCCTCTCCAAAAAGGGGAAACAAACTGTCCTTTCTCAATTCTGACAGGCAGTTCTCATCTGCAGAGTCAGTCCCTAGTTCAATCTCAAACTCATCCCCTGAGCTCTGGGGGGCCACGTTCCTGACACCAGCATCCCCAGCCCATAGGATAATGGGAACTGAAGTTTACTTTACCCTAGTATATGCCTTTCTGTACCTCTTACTCTGCTGGAGGTTTGAATTGCAAAATTCAGAGACGTGTGAATTTTGAAGGACAGCCGCGTTTTGGTTCGTGCAACGTGTGAATTAGGTAGCTCCCCTTTCAATGAAAAATGAATCAAATGCTGCCCCCATCCCTACCCTCAAGAGCCTTCCTCTCTTTTGCCTTGGGGGGATGGGGAACCCCTCCTTCACATAAATGAATCTGAGAAATCTCCAACCCAGAATGAGGGTTCTGTTCAGTCTTTTTCTCATGACCTTAGCTTTGATCCCAGATCCTATTCTTCTCCTGGTTTCCTTCCCAATCCTCCAAGTATCCAACATCTAGAGAGCCATGGGTTTCTCAGCCCTGCATTAGAGGCAAGCAAACAACAACAAAAGTGATCTGCTGAATTGTTGTTGATACCAACGTGGTATCAGAAGGAGGAGGGCTTCCTAACAACTTTATTTATCAGAGAGACCACTGGCTGAGACAAAAGCTCTTGTAAGAAATTGTCGGTGATCAGCGCTGCAAGGTGGTGAAACTTAATAGATAATTTAAGATAAGTATATTCGGTTTCACAAAAGCAGGAAATTGCGGAAATTGTTTTCACAGCAAAAGCAAAGAAGGAAACTGTATTTGCTGAATTATTTGTTGAACTGTGATAGGGATAAGTGAACTGGGACTTGGGGGGGACACATCCATCGCAAATGAGAAAGTGTAGGCTTTATGACAAAGCAAGATCGACACCTCTCAAAATGACAACCTCCTGATTCCAACTCTGTCACATACACAAAAAGAATCCTAGAGGCACAGAATAGAGTGAAAGTGGCCCAGCTGCCGCAGCTGCAAAAATTTTCCTTGTAAATCAATGTGGAAATGCCTCTGGTATAAACAATTTATATTGCATGGTAGAGCAGTGTTGAAAACTAATCCCTTGATTGATCCTGAGGCCTCGGAGCACTTCCTGTATTTACATAGAAGAAAATGGAGAAGCCTTTGCAGGTATGGGAGCTCATGAGAGCACTGAAGCCCCTCTGCCTGCAAGAGATGTTTAGATCAGGGTGCAGAAGATAACAGGCTTGCCATACATCAGTAAAATTTCTGACATGTCCTGGTTTTCTGGTGAAAAAAATGGCATAGGGGGATTTTGCTGAATTGGCTAAATGTCAGGGGGAACCCAGGAAAAACAGCGGACACAGCACCAAAAGCTTAAAATCCAAAAGCTTATTTTGGGGGGAGGTCAACGATTTTGAAATATGGCAACCCTAAAAGATACTGTCTTGCCTTGAAGTTAATGGGGCCATGTTTCTAGCCCCTGCAGCTAGAAAACTGACTATGTGTGAATGGTTTTAGGAGAAATTGGCTATGTGCCAGGGGGTTGGGGAGATTACTAGTTCAAACTGCATTCTCCCCAGACTTTAGCTGACTATGAATCTGTATTCATCATTCCTCAGGAATCATTGTTCAATAACTGTAAGTGAAACACAGGTTTAAAGCATTTCGGAGACCCAGAACTCTACACCTATATAGAACTGTGAGCACAGCCAGTTTGTCGCAGGTTCCTTTGACAAATTCCTTATGAGAATTGTAAAGCAATGCCTTCCTCATGAACAACAAAGTAATGTGCAAGCTTTGAAGTTCACCAGATTTATTTTTCAGGCTAGAAGCAAAACAGAAGGAGAGAAAAATGAAAATTGGGGCGTGGCTCTGACGGTAGGCCTAGTTTCCAGGTGTAATGAAGCGAAGATAAAATGGAGAAACTATTTTCCAAATTTAGAGTGACTACTCGCAAATATCTCACAAAAGAACTCTGTGTCCAAATCAGTTCTGTCACACTTTAGAATATATTATACAGTGATACCTCAGGTTACATACGCTTCAGGTTACATACGTTTCAGGTTACAGACTCCGCTAACCCAGAAATAATGCCTCAGGTTAAGAACCTTGCTTCAGGATGAGAACAGAAATCGGGCTCCGGCGGCGCGACAGCAGGAGGAGGCCCCATTAGCTAAAGTGGTGCTTCAGGTTAAGAACAGTTTCAGGTTAAGTACGGACCTCCGGAATGAATTAAGTACTTAACCCGAGGTACCACTGTATCTATTATCTCCATTACGTAGGTTGCTTTAAGCATGGTGCAAAGGTTGTGGCAAGGCAGGCTGCGACAAAGGAGCAATGGACAGTGCCCATTAGAAAATACCCCCCCAAAAAACCCCCAACCCCAAACAAAACCCACCTTCAATTCACCAAACCGTCTTCCATCTCTATGCATGGCAGGTCTTCAATTAATCCAGTCATCGAATAAAATAGTAATAATGGTGAACAATTCTCTTTACATGGCAGACGGAAAATGGCTGTAAATGAGGAGTGGTGAACTAACGTTGGTATTCCATATGGAAGTTATTTCAGCATGTTCTGCTCTTCTCAAACGGCTTTTTTTAAAAAAAAAAAAAGTTGGAAGCTGTCACTGATTGGTCCCAATTCAGTCCTTTTGACCCCCCCACCCACCCAATGGACAAGTCCCCCAGGGTTGCAGAAGTTTTGAAATAAAAAGATGCCAACTATAGTCCCTTATCACTTGCCATCCTAAATTTAAGCGTTCTTCACAATACCACAAAGCTGGCAAATGGTTCCCACGTGGCACTGAAAATGGTCTAACTAGGCTTTTGAATACTGGGCAATAGATATTGGTCATAACATAGAAATGGAGGCATGATCTTGGAAGACAAATATAAAATGTACAGCATGTTATGGTTTAAGAGAAAACTACATGAAAATGTCATATAGATGGTACCTAACAACTAGTGGACTGGCAAAAATGTACAAATCAAAATCAAATAAGTGTTGGAAATGTAAAGAGAAAAAAGGTACCTTTCTCCATATGTGGTGGTCTTGTAATAAGGTTAAGGCTTACTGGGAAATGATATATAATGAATTGAAAAAGATGTTTAAGATAACATTTGTAAAAAGAACAAAAACCAGAAGCTTTTCTTTTGGGGATTCTGGGATCAGAGCTACCTAAACAATATAGAAACTTATGTATGTATGCAACTACAACCGCTAGAATGATATTTGCTCAAAAATGGAAGGAAGAAGTAGTCCCGAATAGAGAAGAATGGCTACAGAAATTAATGGAATATGCAGAAATGGTGAAACTTACTGGAAGAATAAGAAATCAAGACAACAAACTTTTCTTATTAAGTAATGGAAATGGTTTATTGAATGTTTACAAACAAATTGTCAACAGATTAAGACATTAGCAGGACTACTGTAAAAACATGCAGTTTCTAAAACGTATATAACAGAGGATTAAAAGAATAACTTGAGACAATTGGGATATGCAGGGAAAGATGGAAATAACTTTAAGGAACTGCAGAAAGAGGAGAAGGGAAGTGGAGAATTAAAATTATTGTGGAATGATTATTGAAATGTTTTCTTTCTTTGTTATAAATGAAAATTATATTTTAAAAAACCCTAGGTTTTTGAATACAGAAGTGGAACGTTTTATACATGGATTACCAAAAAAGAAAAGGAAAAATACAATTCTCATTTCAGTGAAGCATATAACAATAGATATAAGAATGCTCAGCTGTGGAGTTACAGGAAATGAGTAAGTGCTGAATTGTTAATAAAACGGAATAGTTATTCTCTAACATTTCAAAAGGTGGGGTTTTTCTTTCTCTCCAAACAGTATTAAACGAGGGCTAATAAGGCTGTCCAAATATTACCATTCTGTTTTCATTTCAAAGAAGGCCCAGTTTTCCCACCCAAGCAGCAGGAATTACATATTGTGGAAAACTTCCTTAATTTGATGGCAATGTATATATTGAATGGTTACACTGAAGGGCTCCTTCCAGATCTATGTGTATCCCTGGCTCAGGAACAGTCAGCCTAACTGAACTAAGACTGCCCTGTTATGATCATATTACTACAACTGTTAAATGAGATATCTGGGGACAATAATAATAATAATTTATTTAATATATGAATCACTTCCTGTGAAGCATGCAAAAGCAATTTCACAGTGCAGTAAAAGACATGTAAAAATGATCCTGTATATTATGAAACAATTAAAACCGTTCCACAGATATATATTTTTAAAAATGCATATATAATTATGTACAAACGTTTGGATTTCTTGGGAATACAATGCAGCTATCATTTCAGCAACAGGGGCTTCTTGAAAGCAACATGTTCTCCCTTATACTTGCTGCAATTCTAAGAATGAGCCAATGTTTATTAGCTTCAGTTTTCATTTAAAATTTTACATGTCCAATAAGAGTCTTTTATCAAAAATCTAAACAAATTTAAAAAATGATTCTCTGGTGTTCTTCCGAGTCCTGGACCCCAACTACAGCTCAGGGGAAGAAAAATGCTTTAAAAGTTAAATTAGTTGTTAAGACTCTAGGAAACTCCAGAGTTCCTGAGATACTCCATAGGAAACAAAAAATTCCTAAAGTGTAAGCAGAATCCACACTCACTTCCCTTCACTGTTACAAAACAGTGGGTGGAGTCATAAAGATGACCAGAAGGGCTGGCTGAAGCATTTAAATTATTCCTGATCTAAATCTTTTAAATGTTCCCTAAGACTGTCAGGGAGCATTACCAGCACAGAATGCAGATGCTGATGAGAAAGTCTACTTACATCTCCGTCCACTTTCTCTCTCACTTGCTGAATGATCAAACCAAAGGAGATTGCTATGGCTCTAGAGGACCAAGGAGCCAGCAGAGGGAGGTGTCACAATGAAGGGCGTGTCACAAGGACCTCCGCAACCTAGCAACCACCAGCACTCAACTGACACTACTCTCAACTGACACTACTAAGTTTCTTATATGGCTTTTAATCCATGTTCAGCTTTTTACAAATATGTAAAATGAAATTTATTCCTTTATAGTCAAGCTTCCGTTGTTCCTGCACCTACTGAGCATTAGCTATCTAACCTACCTCTCTGCCTCTTTGGTTCAAATGCCACACATCAAAAGGGTATGGAAAGGCCCCTGTGTCTTCAACAATTCACAAAGTGATTCATTGCAGCTCAACAGAAGCCCTCTCCTTCTTTTCGTGTCATCCTATATTGTTGAACAGTGAAAAACGAGAAATCACCCCTTGCGTGTTTATTCATGTTATTACCCTCCTTCACTAGCAGGTCCCAGGGCAAGTTACAACCATCTAAAATTATTATTGTGTTATAATTAATTAATTATCGCTCTTCACTAGCAGGTTCCAGGACAAGTTACAGACATCTAAATTATAATTATTGTTGTTAGTAATTAATTTTTTATCCCCCCCCCCATACCCACAGGTTTCAGGGCAGTTTTCAGGATAAGATCGCAATATAAAATTACATATTAAAAATAAAAATAACCCAATAACCCCCTCCCAACACATTTTTAAAGGGCATTGGATGTCAATCAGGATAACCAAAGGCCTGGTTAAAAAGGAATGTTTTTGACTGGCACCTAAAGGTGTATAATGAAGGTGCCAGGCAAACTTCCCTAGGGAGAGCATCCCACAGACAGGGAGCCACTGCAGAGAAGGCCTGTTCTCATGTTGACACCCTACGGACCTCTTGAGGAGGAGGCACATGAAGAAGAGCCTCAGAAGATGATCTTGGGATCCGGGTTGGTTCATATGGAAAGAGGCGGTCCTTGAGGTATTGCGGTCCTGAGCCATTTAAGGCTTTATAGGTCAAAACCAGCACTTTGAATTGGGCCCAGAAACTGATTGGTAGCCAGTGCAGTTATTTCACACAAGAGAGTCATGTATCCTGAAGCTATTTGGTGGCAGCTAAGCACATGTAAACTTATTCCCCATTATTACGTTATTCTACTTTTATTGCTCCGCAATTATTGTTCCACTGTTGGATAAACTTTGTCAGATTTACGTGGTTTTATTTACATCGCACACTGGAGCAAATCAATTCTAGGCATTTCCCCTTCAGAGCTGGTGATGGCAAAATCCTGCACTCAGAGTCTGAACTCAGTAATGGAGATGTGCTTAGTGGGGGACCCTGATAGTGCAAACTCCCATGCTGATAAGTTAATAAGGAGGTTACCAAGCTCTTTTAATTGGTATTTATCTTACGTTCAGTATAATTTGTAAGCTATTAAAAGGATCCCCATTGTGTGCAAATGAAGCCCCGTCTATATAGATAATTTAAAGAGAGAGAAGGTTATAGTACAAATACTTGAAGCATACTCTAAGCACATCCTTTGATGTTGACCTACTTCCTTATCTCAGGAACAATAATAAGAACTGCATTTCATAAATTATAGGCTACAAGAGAGGGAAAGAGGCAGCTTCTTTCAAAATAAGAAAATAAGTACACGGAAATAATACGGAAACCATCAACGACGAGGGATTTTCCTCTGGAAATCATCTGTTTACAATTCTACTAAACATTTCATCACACAGGGCTTTAAAAAATCATCTGCAAGCCTGGCCGTAGGAGAGAAAAGATATTTGGCTTTAACTGTTGCCCCTTTCCTAATACTAACAGAAGGGGGAACTGGGACAGGGGCAGGTTATAATGCAGTGCTGAGAAAAACAGGGTAAGGCCTCAGTCCCAATGGAGTGTCACAATGAATTCACATCTACTTCTGGTGTAGATGTGTAAGGATGTCTAAATGTCAGCTGCTGTGGTTTTCCATATGGAGATTAAACACACAATTACATACCCTCCAATATTTCTCCGATAAAAATAGGTAAGTCCCATTCCGTAAGGATAATTTTACTATTTATACCAAACACATCTTATTGGGTTGCCCCAGCCACTCTTGGCAGCTTCCAACATATATAAAAACATAATAAAACATTAAACATGGGGGGGGGGACCCTTCCCTATACAGTGGAACCTCGGTTTTCGAACCTAATCCATTCTGGAAGACTGAATGACTTCTGAAATGTTAGAAAACCAAGGAGCAATGGGTGGTCAGCAAAATCCATTGAAAAAAATGGGAAAACGTGCCTCGAAAGCTGTTCAACTTCCGAGGCATGTTCAAAACTGGAAGCAATTACTTCCAGGTTTTCAGTGTTCAGGTTCTGAATTGTTCAGCTTCCGAGATGCTCAAAAACTGAGGTTCCACAGTATAGGATTGCCTTCAGACGGCTTGGGGTTTGGATAACTCCATACCATCCAACTTTTCTCCAGTGAAAATAGGGACTTCCTAAGGAAAAGCGGGACATTCCAGGATCAATAAAAAACTGTGATGGTTTTGGAAAAAACTGGCATGCCTTGGTTTTGGAATGCTTTGGTTTTGGAACAGACTTCTGGAATGGATTAAGTTTGAGAACCAAGGTACCACTGTAATAGGAATTATATCTTTAATAAGTCCCTAGGAGGACCTCCTTGGGTTTTAAAGTGGAATTTAAGCATTCTAGTCTGTTGTGGTTTTTTGCCATTAAAAGGTAAAGGTAAAGGTACCCCTGCCCGTACGGGCCAGTCTTGCCAGACTCTAGGGTTGTGCGCTCATCTCACTCTATAGGCTGGGAGCCAGCGCTGTCCGCAGACACTTCCGGGTCACGTGGCCAGCGTGACAAGCTGCATCTGGCGAGCCAGCGCAGCACACGGAACGCCGTTTACCTTCCCACTGGTAAGCGGTCCCTATTTATCTACTTGCACCCGGGGGTGCTTTCAAACTGCTTTGTTGGCAGGCGCTGGGACCGAACGATGGGAGCGCACGCCGCCGCGGGGATTCGAACCGCCGACCATGCGATCGGCAAGTCCTAGGCGCTGAGGTTTTACCCACAGCGCCACCCGCGTCCCACAGTTTGCCATTAAATACTTGCAATTGCCTTGATACATCTATTTACCTCAAAGAGAGAATGGTAAATATTGCAATTAGTGTGTTAATTGACGCACTTTTTAAAAAACCTTTTTTTAATTGACACAACTAGGTCTTTCTAAGTATGCATCACTCATTCATTCTTTCCCCATTCATATGTAAAATACTTTGGAATTAAATTGTCAAGGAATATCTCAGTTTCAGATCCAGAAAAACAACAACCCAGAGTCTCTTTTTTTTTTAAGGAAGAAACTCTGTTACAAGACACTAAGAATCAAGGGGAAATGGCGTGACATTATGCTTCACAAGAATTGTCAAGCACTTAGTAATCAAGGTGATGGGTGTCTTTTTTAAAAAAAGAAAAAAGAAAAGAAGAAAATCCAAACAAGACAGGGAAGTCATTTATCTAGAACTAGACTGGCCTGTATAATATAAATGGAGCCCTTTGAAAATCAGTTCCACAGTATGAAATAGACTTTTCTCCTAGAAGGGGATCTTAACTTCTTTTGAAGTTGACTGTTGCTCTTAGCAACCTAACCGCAGTTGGACTATGACAGTGACTGTTACAGAGGAGATAAATACAGAACTTACCCCTCAGAGAACATGGGAGAAATCATGGCACTTCTGGCACACTCGCCTCACTTTCAGTGGGCAAATGTACTGATGAAGTGTGAACCGATGCTTCACAGTTTAGACCATTTTACAGAGGTGGGATTGGCAGCCCTTGTGGTTCCTCTGACATTTAGGGACATGGGTCTAAACCACTGAGCCTCTCGGGCTTGTCGATAAGAAGGTCGGCGGTTCGAATCCATGCGATGGGGTGAACGTCCTTTGCTCTGTCCAAGCTCCTGCCAACCTAGCAGTTCAAAAGCATGCCGGTGCAAGTAGATAAATAGGTACCACTCTGGCGGGAAGGTAAACAGCATTTCCATGCGCTCTGGTTTCCATCACGGTGTCCCGTTGCACCAGAAACGGTTTAGTCATGCTGGCCACATGACCCAGAAAGCTGTCTGTAGACAAATGCTGGCTCCCTCGGCCTGGAAGCGAGATGAGCGCCACAACCCCATAGTCGCCTTTGACTGGACTTAACCATCCAGAGGTTCTTTACCGTTCCCCTTCCCTTACGTCATTAAAATGGCATGTAGGTCATGTGCTCAGTAAGAAACCCTGTTACAAAACACTGAGAATCAAGGGGAAATGGCGTGACATTATTCATCACAACAATTGTCCAGCACTTCAAGGTGATGGGTGCCTTTAAAAAATAAATAAAAGCAAAGAAGAAAAACTAAGCAAGGCAGGGAAGTCATTTATCTAGAACTAGATCAACTTTGACATTTATTTTCTTCCTTTTTCAAACATTGTGCATGATCCGCAGGCGACAGCTTCTCCAGGGGATCGCTCCCCCTCCCCCCCCCGGTACGACATCCCATGACCTCTTCTGAATATTATAGGGGCCCATCCCCCTAAAAATATATATTCGGGGGTCTGAAATTCCCTCGGCCTCTAGGAGTTGACACCTATAGCTCCCTAGAGTGGAGTAGTGTTTAAAGTCCCATTAGGACAGTTTTATTTATTCTTTTGGAAGAGTTATATGCATTTTTTTGACACCCAGCAAAGAGGTTCTCCAACTTACTTATCAGGCAATTTACTTGTTTACAGTGGATTGGAGCCCAACATTTCATAGTTCAAAATCAATGGGACCCACTTTAGCCATGTCTAACTGCATTGATTTCCATGGAGGTTCTATAAGGGTGACTAAGTCTGGATCCAATACAGCCTCACCAGGGATGGGTTTCCATCTAGATCTTCCATCTTGTAAAACAAAGAACCATATGTTGTGTTCACCTTAGGCCTTTAATGCATATTATAGGCATATTAAAAGCAACGACAAACCTAGACAGCATCTTAAAAAGCAGAGACATCACCTTGCTGACAAAGGTCCATATAATTAAAGCTATGGTTTTCCCAGTAGTGATATATGGAAGTGAGAGCTGGACCATAAAGAAGGCTGATCGCTGAAGAATTGATGCTTTTGAATTATAGTGCTGGAGGAGACTCTTGAGAGTCCCATGGACTGCAAGAAGAGCAAACCTATCCATTCTTAAGGAAATCAGCCCTGAGTGCTCACTGGAAGGACAGATCCTGAAGCTGAGGCTCCAATACTTTGGCCACCTCACAAGAAGAGAAGTCTCCCTGGAAAAGCCCCTGATGTTGGGAAAGATGGAGGGCACAAGGAGAAGGGGACGACAGAGGATGAGATGGTTGGATAGTGTTCTCGAAGCTACCAGCATGAGTTTGACCAAACTGCGAGAGGCAGTGGAAGACAGGAGTGCCTGGCGTGCTCTGGTCCATGTGGCCACAAAGAGTCAGACTCAACTAAATGACTAAACAACAACAACAAGAAGAAGAAGCATAATCTTTCCCTCAAGGAATGCTGGGCACTGTAGTTAACCCTCCCTCAAAGATGTATAGTTCCCGGGGTGGCCACTAGGGGTGCATCGGAAGATGGCTGACAATAACATCTCTCCGACCCACATGAGGTAATTAAGAGGCTGTGATGGGAATAAACAGCCTCCCGGTCCCCCCACGCGTGTTTGGGGGGGACTGCCCTTGCCTGCTGTGCCCTATACCACCCCTGAATTTGTGGGGGTGGGGGCACTAGGCAGAAAGCCCTTGTGCAGATCTCGGCACTCCTGGACGCTGTCTCTGATTCGCGCCTCTAGCTCCAGCAACTTCAAAAGAAACGATTAGGAGGAAGCTAATGCACATATTTCAAGGAAGAAGGGGGAGTAAAGACTGCTAACTGAAGAGATCTCTGAGAAACAAGACGGGTTGGAGGAACAGGAATAAATCATGAGAAGACACACCAAGGCTTGGTATGTTCGGCAACGGGACTGGATGGGGGAGGGGGGAAACTTTCCTTTCTTTTCTCTATGTGATTAACCAAGAATCCCCCCCCCCCACAAGTCACAAGTCAGAAATGCCGTTTAAATGACTTAAGCTGTGGATTTAAGACTGTGTGGAGATAATTTTCTAACCAAAGCATGTTTTAAGAAGATCGTGGAAATTATAAGAGCTTTGGAATGACGCAGCAAAAAATATCGTCGCCATCTTGGCAAGTTCTGTCGAAAGATTTATGTCTGAGAGGAGGAACAGAGCTGTTTTCATATTGTGGGTGAGCCTCCTCAGAGGGACTAAAGTGAGACAAATTTGCGAGATTAATGATGGAAAGAGTGCTGTTATTTATGAAAGTGATGATATATGGAAACCATCTTGATATGATGACTGGACGAATGGAAAAATTCACACAGGATTATAACTGATGTTTATCTGCTTAAGGAGATTATCAGAAGAGATCATAAAGAAAAAACGAAAAATATACGAACAAGATGAGATGTGGAAACAGCAAGATAAGACTGGATAGAATTATGAACATTATTTGGACAGATTTGTGGATATTAACGCAGCAGCAAGAAGATGATCGGAATCCCCCTTCGGAACTTGAAATATGGGTCACCCCAACAAAAATTTAAAATTCGGCTTTGTAATTCGCAATTTATGTGATGTGATGTGATTTGATTTGATTTGATTGGTCGGTTAATAAACTTTTTTTAAAAAAAAACAAAAACAAAGATGTATAGTTCCCAGAAACCCTTTACAAACTACAGTGCCCAGAATTCTCTGAGGGGAAAGAATGAGCTTTGAATGGGCCTCAAAAATATGCTGTGTACGTAGCAACACTTCGCTGAAGAGGAAGAAGTGGACAGAATCGCAGGTGTGTTTGCTTTGCAAACATCTGGCGATGGGAATGGGGGTTGTTGTTTTGTTTTATTATTTTCTGCCATGCCCTCTTCATTGTACTTTCCGAAGGGAATCTTCAAGGGACTGAACATGGCCACCCAGGCTCAAACATGTGCATCTCCTCGTCATAAAGCAGCTGTCCTCTCTTATATCCTGTACAAATGAAAACAGGAATGAGCTTCCTTCCTACATGAATGGGTCAGACATCAGAAAGGCTTCATCTGACCAAGAATCTAGATGTTTGCTTTCAGATAAACGGCTCAACTAAATCACATTTTATAGCTCTCCAAATAGAGAGAATATTGTATACATTCCTGGAACATCGGACATAAAAGTTTATTGAGGTTGTTGTTTTTTAATCCTTTATTTGAGAGAAATCAGTTACACTCCTCTGTTATAGAGCATTAACCCCTATTTATAAGGAAGACTACATAGAATGGATTCAGACATAACAACTCTCTCTCTTTCCCCCCCTCTCTCTACATATACACACATGACCCTTACCTAGGACTCTGCTATACAGCTGGAAATAAAATATTTTAAATGTGTTGCAATGTCAACACGAATAGAGGTTATTAATGTTGCAGTTGCTGTATCAGGGGTTATTATTATGACTGAAATGTAATTGAAATTTATAAGATTTTGGAACGCGGAAATAAAGAAAATCACCAAACCATCAAATTTAGGATGCGGTGGGTCACTTTATGTAAATTATATAATTCGGCATTTGAAAGATTGGTATTAATAATTGTATTATAAATTGGTAAAGAGGCTATCATTGGACTGTAATTGAAAACTAATTAAAAAATATATTAATAAAACGTTTTATTTGCACCTGTATAGTCGAGTCCTTAAAGGCATCTGGGCACTCTTAAATTCTGCAGTACTCAAAAATGGGGACTGCTCTGGAAGCAATAGAATCCTAAGAGCCAAAAGTGGAGTCCTTGAGTGGGCCCCTCAAAAAGAAATCCATTGCTTGCAATCCCCCCAAAAAACAAAACAGGCAAACAAATATATTTTAGAAACTTCCAATAGCAACCGGCTAATATTGAACAGCAGTGCAGTCATCCACACCTTTAACAGCAGGGCAAAATGAAGCAATGTCATTATTTATGGCATAACTAAACCTGGCTTTTTTAAAAAAAGTTTATTTATAATTCTCATTTATAACAAACAAAACATTTCATTTTAAAAAAATACATATCCAACCTCGATTTCCCTCCCCCTCTCTCTGCGATTCCATAAATTTGCTCTCTCTTTTTTCTGCATATCCCAGTTAACTTTATTTATTCTTTTCTTCATCTGTTTCATATACTTTTTTATTTTAAAAAATATAAGTTTTTACATTAGTCCTCTCCTCCTATCGTCTTAATTTGTTTACAATTTGCTTGTAAATATTCCATCAGTGATTTCCATTCTTTACTAAAAGGCTTATTGTCTTGATTTCTTATTCTTCCAGTAAGTTTCGCCATTTCTGCATATTCCATTAATTTCTGTAGCCAATCTTCTCTCGTCGGGACTTCTTCTTTCCATTTTTGGGCAAATATCATTCTTGGAGCAGCAGCTGCATACATAAATAAATTTCTATATTGTTTAGCTAGATCTGATTCCACTATTCCCAAAAGAAAAGCTTCTGTTTTGGTTTTTGGTTTTTTTACAAATGTTATCTTAAACATTTTTTTCAATTCATTATACTGTACATAACTAAACCTGGCTTCGGCCTGAACGATGCTGGAGATTGACCCTCCTCTGGGGTTGTGGCAGGAGGGGAAATCAGATACAAAGTCAGCCTGAAAATTCTTCTAATCCCTTTCTCACACATTCCAAGCAAACGACGCAAGCCCTGTGCCTTCATGCTATAATTATATTTCCTGTGTTGCGGTATTGGCCCTTAGCACATCATGGAAGTGACATGGATCTAAAGTGAAGGAGACAAGAACCATGCTAATAATAGCTACGCCACATGAGCAATCCCATACCATCAGCAATTGAAGAGTTTGCTAGCACAGTTATTATTTGGGGCTCAGATTTGTACAGGCTCTCACCTTGGATCTACAGAAGCTGATCAGTTCCTAAGGCAAAAAACTTTCTCTTCCATCCTGTGTTCCAAATGCTTCATTGCACTTGGAGGCTAATCTCCCCTCTGTTGAATTACAGATTTGGTGTAGGACATTTCAATTATTGGCTTCGGCTCAATTTAATCCCTACCGGTCTACTACCCCTAGTATCACAAGATTGTAATGAGAGCGCTTGGACTAAAATTGTCAACCCTAAAGCTTTACTTTCCTGGTTTATCACCACAACAGTTCTTAACAGTGGGATTCAGTAAAGCAAATAATTAAATTAGACAGCACCTATATGATATTGAGCAACAGAATAATTTGCCCACAGTAAGGACATTTTGTCCATGGTATGATTATTTTCCACCTAGTGGGCTTGCTGATCGGAAAGTCGGCGGTTCAAATCTGCGTGACAAGGTGAGATTCCTTTGCTCTGTGCCAGCTTCTGCCAACCTAGCAGTTCGAAAGCACGCCAATGCAAGGTACCACTCTGGCAGGAAGGTAAATGGTGTTTCCATGCACTCTGGCTTCCATCATAGTCCCCCATGCTCCAGTAGCAGTTTAGTCATGATGGTCTGTGGACAAACGCCAGCTCCCTCAGCCTGAACATGAGATGAGCGCCGCAACCCCATAGTGGCCTTTGACTGGACTTAACCATCCAGAGGTCCTTTACTTTACCTATTAACTCCCAGGTGCAATAGCCAAGGCTTTGGTTTAAGGTGGGAACTGTATGACAAGCACAAATTCAACAGGTTAAGCATTTTCTACTATGTATGGAAAGGGACGCAGGTGGCGCTGTGGGTTAAAGCCTCAGCACCTAGGACTTGCCATTCGAAAGGTCGGCGGTTCGAATCCCTGCAGTGGGGTGCGCTCCCGCTGCTTGGTCCCAGCGCCTGCCAACCTAGCAGTTCGAAAGCACCTCCGGGTGCAAGTAGATAAATAGGGACCGCTTACCAGCGGGAAGGTAAACGGCGTTTCCGTGTGCGGCTCTGGCTCGCCAGAGAAGCGATGTCACGCTGGCCACGTGACCCGGAAGTGTCTCCGGACAGCACTGGCCCCTGGCCTCTTAAGTGAGATGGGCGCACAACCCCAGAGTCTGTCAAGACTGGCCCGTACGGGCAGGGGTACCTTTACCTTTTTACTATGTATGGAAGTGAGAGCTGGACCATAAAGAAGGCTGATCGCCAAAGAATTGATGCTTTTGAATTATGGTGCTGGAGGAGACTCTTGAGAGTCCCATGGACTGCAAGAAGAGCAAACCTATCCATTCTGAAGGAAATCAGCCCTGAGTGCTCACTGGAAGGACAGATCCTGAAGCCGAGGCTCTAATGCTTTGGCCACCTCATGAGATGAGAAGACTCCCTGGAAAAGACCCTGATGTTAGGAAAGATGGAGGGCACAGGGAGAAGGGGATGACAGAGGACGAGATGGTTGGACAGTGTTCTTGAAGCTACCAGCATGAGTTTGACCAAACTGCGGGAGGCAGTGGAAGACAGGAGTGCCTGGCATGCTCTGGTCCATGGGGTCACAAAGAGTCGGACACAACTAAACGAGTAAACAACAACACCAACAACAGCAACTATGGGGAAGGTTTCACCAAGACTCTTTCATGTTGTGTTACAGCAGCCTTGTAATGTTGTGCTATGCCCTCATAGCAGCCATTTTCTAACTGGCACCCACAGCACTTCCTCAAAATTTGTGTTGTGGCCACTGGCCCAAAAAAGTTGGCAACCCTTGAGCTAAGGATACATTTGTTCACTGGAAAGATTAAGGAAGGTTAAACAGGAACGTAGTGGAAATTATTTAAGTATATGAAGATCTTCATTCATTCCTGGCAGAAGGTTGGACTAGATGATAAAAGGTTTGCCCGTCTCGCTTGCTCATTTCAGCTTAACGACAGAATAATTGCAAGACGAGTGTGTCATTCCAAATAGAGACAATGAGCCCAAGGAAAATCCGGCAGCCAAGGTCCTTGGCTAAAACACTGTGCCATCTCAGCGCCATGCCAAATTAAAATTAAAATTCGGCACCCAACACATAGACATGCTTGATGCTTGCAAGCTCATCCTTCACACCAATTTATTAATTCCCAATGCTGAGTATGTCACACAATTTTTCACCGTTTGGGAATATGCCAGGCGCTGTAACAAAAAGATCAAAGGAAGCTTTTAATATGAATAAGCATTAACCGTACAATATTTCCCTTAATTTCAAATCCTAGCCTCGCAGGCTTATATGAACCTTCCTATAACGCAACCCATGATTTGGCTATAGGGGAAACAGGGGAAATGATGGACGTTTTTAAACTCCATAATGAGCACCCCTAAACAAAGTCAGAAATACTCAGCGCCATCCTGTGCTACTCCTTCAGATCCGTCATTTTATAATCCGACAGACAGGAGTGTTGGCTTGTTTTGAAATCAGCCCTTTGATAAGTAAAAATAATATTCCTTCTGAAGCACGATGAGTGTCATGTCCTGCTTTTGGGCTTTTGGACGTGGGTGACGCTGTGGGTTAAACCACTGAGCCTAGGGCTTGTCGATCAGAAGGTCAGCGGTTCGAATCCCCACGACGGGGTGAGCTCACATTGCTCGGTCCCTGCTCCTGCCAACCTAGCAGTTCAAAAGCACATCAAAGTGCAAGTAGATAAATAGGTACTGCTCCAGCAGGAAGGTAAACGGCATTTCTGTGCGCTGCTCTGGTTCGCCAGAAGTGGCTTAGTCATGCTGGCCACATGACCTGGAAGCTGTACGCCGGCTCCCTCAGCCAATAAAGCAAGATGAGCGCCACAACCCCAGAGTCGGCCACGACTGGACCTAATGGTCAGGGGTCCCTTTACCTTTACCTAAGAGGTATCTGGTTGGCCACAGCGAGAAAAGAATGCTGGATTAAATGGGCCTCTGGCCTCATCCAACAAGTCTTTTCTCATGTACAGTCATACCTCAGGTTAAAGACACTTCAGGTTGAGCATTTTCAACCTGCGATGACTCGGAAGTACCGGAAAGGGTTACTTCCGGGTTTTGCCGCTCACGTATCAGACATCGCGTGCATGAGCAGAAGCGGAAAATCACAACCCACACACGTTCAGACGTAGGTTGCATTCTGCTCAGGTTGCCAACAGGGCTCTGGAACGGATCCCGTTCGCAACCAGAGGTACCACTGTACTTAATTATTTCTGAAACATGGAAAGTGAAATTTAGCTCTCCCTTTTTGTGGGGCGGGGGGAACAGTCTTAATTGTGCCTAAAAACCAAAGGCGATATCAGCAACAATGACTGAATTGCCAGGAGATTGTTGTTTTTGTTTTCCAAATGTCATGTATGCTGAATCTGCTGATCCAACAAGACTGACATTTCACCCCATCTGGGGATTGTGCCAATACCCATAAAGATCACTGCTGAGTTAAGTCAATTGGCAGATCATGACCTGCCATGGTAGGTACTGACCAAAACACAGACATAGCTAATTGATTGCTAGTTCTTCTTGGATGCAGATGGAACTAACAAACAGCTAGCGCTTTTCCCTTACTTGTGGATGAAATTTCACTCTCCTTTATGGTGCAGAAAAGGCAGCTCTCTTACAGAGAGAAGCCATCCATTTGGAACGATTTGTCAGATGAAAAGGAAAATATCTCTGTCCGTGAAATAACTCTGCTACCACAACAATGTATTTTAATCAGAAAAAAAGGTGTCAGAGAATCTAATGTCTGGTTATAAATGTGCATGCGGATTTTATTTTCAGTGCAGGTACTGTTCATGGTGCTTTGTCTTTTTGTCCCTTTTTTGGTGAAAAAGTCATTTGGGTTTAATAGCTTGCTATCTGAGGTTGAACAGAGGATGCCATTCCTAGAGGTGCCACAATCACTTTGCAGTTATATACCGTCTCTGATTCACTTCGATGATTTTCTGGCTTCAGTTCTGTAGGCTTCCATGTACCATGTCTTTGGAATATTTGTTCAGTGAAAGCACTCAGAGTTCTTAAAATAGATTAAGCTGCGCCGCGGTCTCTGTTTAGAAGGCACGGAGAGGAGGAGACAAAGGGCAATTTCCAAAATCTAATTTTATAGTACACTAGTTAATGCTCAGATGCTGGCTGCGCCTTCCCCCCTCTCTGCAGTCTGTTATTTTTCATGAACGAGTAAGCTGGGGATCTGCAATGCAGCAGGAGCTGCTCTCTCCTGCCTATAATTTTCCCAACAATGGTTTTAGAATTCTGGCACAGGCTTGTCGGGGCTGCACTGATTTTTTTTAATTTTTTTGTCAATGAAAATTGCCAGATGAAAAGGGCTTTTCTATTTGCCAAGGCACAAGATTTTCATGAAATGTACCCTTGTTTACTTTTCTTTCATGTTAAAATAATACCTAATATGAAATAGCCCAATATCTTTCCCCCTTATCTCTCTCTCTCTCTCTCTCTCTCTCTCTCTCTCTCTCTCTCCCTCCCTCCCTCCCTCCCTCATGTTCATTTGCTTCTTTCCTTCACCTGTGCTTCAGAATTATTTTTGAAAACAGTACAGTGGTACCTCAGGTTACATATGCTTCAGGTTACATACGTTTCAGGTTACAGACTCCGCTAACCCAGAAATAGTACCTGGGGTTAAGAACTTTGCTTCAGGATAAGAACAGAAATCGTGATCTGGCGGCGTGGCGGCAGCAGGAGGCCCCATTAGCTAAAGTGGTGCTTCAGGTTAAGAACAGTTTCAGGTTAAGTACGGACCTCAGGAACAAATTAAGTACTTAACCTGAGGTACCACTGTACAGTATTGCTTTCTCCTTCTAACATGGGGGGGGGGACTAAACTGTGACCCTCCAGATGGTTGCTGGACTACAGATTCCATCATCCCTCACCACTGGCCACGATGGGAGCTGGAGTCCAAGAAAATCTGGAAGGTTAGTCACCCTGTCCTATGATGAGCTCTGAAATTAGGGATCAAAGAGGCAGTACGATGACGCCAGAGTCCCCTATGTGATAACCAGTGCTTTTTTTCTAAAAAAATGTTTAGGGTAGGGGTACTCTCATTTTCCTACTCATATTGAAATCATGCCCCTCAATGAGGCCAAACTTTGATTCACAAAATGTTTAGGGGTATGCGTACCCCTGCGTCCCCCCAGAAAAATAACACTGGTGGTAACATAACACAAAATAGGTAGGATGCATTGCCTGTACCCTGTTTTCCTGATAAAGGAACACAGCCTATCAGATTCAGCTTGATTTATCTATTTAAATCATTTCTGTATACACCGCTTTATATTTCACAAAATTAATTCAAAGCATCTTATCTTAAAACATCCAATAGAACATTACAAACTACGCAAATCAAATATTGCAAGTGAAGCGGAAGTATAAAATACACATTTAAAGCAGATCAATCAGAAGACATGAAAAGAATAAAAATAAAAATCAGGTACAAAATTCCAGTGAAATTCCACATGTACAGCATCACAAGCAACTAAGCAGAATAACTGAAATAGAAACCGTATCTCACGATGACATCTCCCAAATACATTGTTCGCAGTCTTCCACGTACAGACTTCACTCTCATGCTTCCCTACCAATCATGCACATAACACAGCTAATCCCCAGCCAACCATTTTTCTCAAAGCAAGTGTCTGGTCTACAGAAAATTCCTGACAACACTAAGCAGAATTTATGACCGGATCATTCACTCCCAGCCAAGTAGGTCTTACTCTGTACCAGCTCAGCTTCTCACAAGGAGCAATATTCATATATATATATATATATATATATATATATATATATATATATATAGTGTGTGTGTGTGTGTGTGTGTGTGTGAGAGAGAGAGAGAGAGAGAGAGAGAGAGAGAGAGAGAGAGTGTGTGTTTTTCAGCTTAAGGTTTCACAGAGATGTATCAAGCATAAATCATAAAAACAAGATTCCAAGGAATCTCCTGGACTTCCACCCTCCCCTTTGTGGGTCCTATTATTAATCATTTTTTCTGCATTTTTTATGATAGTCCAAATCCTTTACCTCTTCCATTATGTCCAGAATTGACCTTAAACTACAAGTGATATTTCAATCCTACCAACGATTTTAACTGTTCACAATGGTCTTCAAGATAAGTTATAAAATTTCCCCATTCCTTATTAAAATTTTGGTCTTCCTGATTTCTAACTCTTCTGGATATTTAAGCCATTTTGGCGTAGTTTATTAACTTCATCTGCCATTCTTCTCTGGTAGGGACTTTATCTTCTTTCCACCTTTGGGCCAGTGACATCCGTGCAGCTGTGGTTGCATATATAAATAGTCTTTTCTGCTCCCTTGGGATTTTGGCACCTAGAATTCCTAAAAGGAAGGCTTCAGGCTTTTTAACAAAAGTTATTATTTTAAATGGTTTTTCCCCAACTCATTATATATCATTTCCCAAAATCCTTTTACTACCTTACAATTCCACCATGTTTTATACATTTTTGCTAATTTACTAGGCATTAAATACCATTGGTACCTCATTTTCATAGAATTTTCTCTCGGTGTATAACATTCCGTGAACTTTAAGTCCCAGATATTCAGCAATTTTTTAATACGTAAAAACACAATAGAACCCAGAGCATCACTCTGAGCAGCAAAAATATAAAAAAAAATAAAAAAAATTATGGTTACCCCCAATCACTTTCTCCTACAGGATAATAAATTCAAAAGGTATAAAATCTAAGAGGCTGGAAACTCTGCAGAGCCAACCGTGAAGGAATTACTCTAAGGGACAATCTACTTTAGTGTCAGCCATTTGTTGATGGCTCGTAGTGGCCCTCTTTATCTAGTCAGCGGGCTGGGAGGCACGGCAATGAGTTGCTGCTGTTTCTACTCTCCTTTGGAATCAGCAAAAGCATTCTGGCTGGTAAGACCACAGGGAACAGGGTGGACGGATAGGTAGAGTAGCCTCTCCCCTGATTTGAGACCCCACCCCTCTCCGCTCGCAAGCAGCAGCAGTTAGAAGCAAAGCAAGTCGCCAAGCCAATTCGGAATATATGATGATGATTGAAATATACTTGGAGTCGAGAGTGGATTACATGCTCTTTATTCAGCTCATAGTGGTGAGGAGGAAAATGGAAGTTGCCTCAGGATGTCTGCTTTATGTATATTATTTACACAATGGGCCCCACGTGATTGACTAATTCCAGCATTCACCTGTAGGCCAATCAGGTTGCAGATTCACTTCCACCTGGAGCTGGATTGGGTGGCTCCTGTGGACCAATCAGACTGCTGCATTCTGGATCCTATTGTTCTAGAACCAATTAGACTGCTGCATTCTGAATCCTATTGTTCCAGGACCAATCAGACTGCTGCATTTTGGATCCTGTTCAACTCTGTACATAACAATGATGTCACAAAGCCAAATCAGAAGGAGGGCAGTGCTTCTTTTGTGAAGGAGGACTGACTCAGAACAACCATTCAAACCAAGTCCTAGATCACAGGTATTGCCAAAGAAAGTCGTGTTTCACCGAGATAAGCATCTTCCTGTTTTGTTTGTTCATGCATGTCCCAAAAGTTGTACGGGTACCAGAAGAGCCCATTGGTTTTGCTGGGTGAGGTAGCTATGGGGGTACTAAGTGCATATGGATCTCTGGGTAGTGGGCAGGTAAATTAAGCCAGAGCCTTCTGTATATTACAGTAAGATAAAAGGTAAAGGACCCCTGGATGGTTTAAGGCAACTATGGGATTGCTGTGCCCATCTCACTTTCAGGCAGAGGGAGCCAGCGTTTGTCCACAGACAGCTTTCCATGTCATGTGACCAGCATGACTAAACTGCTTCTGGCACAGCAGAACACCGTGACGGAAACCAGAGCCCACAGAAATACCATTTGCCTTCCCGCCACAGTGATACCTATTTATCTATTTGCACTGGCGTGCTTTCAAACTGCTAGGTTGGCAGGAGCTGGGACAAAGTGACAGGAGCTCACCCCATCGTGGGGATTTAAACCAACAACCTTCTGATCGGCAAGCCCAAGAGGCTTGGTGATTTAGAAGTACCCTACATGGTTGTTTTCCCCCATTCAATTTAATGGAAATGAGAGTTGCATGTAAGGAAAAGTGCTGTACACGGAACAGAATTTCCACTTCCATTGAAGTGAATGGAGAAGACTTTGCATATTGCCCAGCATCTACTATGAAGCTCCCAGGGTCACAAGAAACCAGAGGCAACTTTGTTTGCAAGTGAAACTTAGTTCATAGTTATTTTGCTATAATTTTATTCTATAGTTCTTTTGGAATTAAGGGAACACATATAAAACTGCTTCTGTTTACACATGCCTTCATTGGTCTTTGCCTATTTCATTTTTTCATGGGTTTTCAGAAGGTAACAGTGTATCTTTGATTTTTATTTTTTTTTTAAAGAGAGCACAATGGATCTCGTAAATATCAAAAACCAGACCTTGGCTGAACAATACAATGATTGTAAAATTAAGATTTGCCTTTCAATTTGAAAAGGAAGTTTCTTTGACATTTAAATGCACTGGAGACAGATACAGAAAGTAGGCAAATGTCACCTAGTGAGGCATGGAGGGGGACATGATGCAAGAGACCGTTGAGATTTACAGCCCCCTTGTATTTATTTTTTAAAAGACATACTCACAGTAATCTCCAGTTAGCTCAGCACAGGATCATTCATTCTAAATCAGCAGAAACAGATTTATTCCATATTCCAGAAGACAGAGAGTTGGATCCAGATGTACTGATCCACAGGTGGAAAGGCTCCTCCTTCCATTCATGAAAGTGAGTGGGATTAAGCAGAGGTATTTGAAAGCGATGGGAAAATGTCGGGTAACAATCGCTTGACACAGCGTCGTATAACCTCTTTGCAGAATGATAAACAGTGGACATTGTATAGGTGTGCCATATTTCCTCTTTTTCCAGGACACATCCTCTTTTTCATGTAATTCGAGAGTCATCATAGCGATCCATAGTTAACAGTAGAAGTCGGCAAATGTGTCCTCTTTCTTGCTCTTCAAAATATGGCAACCCTAACACTGTATAAAGGTAAAGGTAAAGGGACCCCTGACCGTTAGGTCCAGTCGTCACCGACTCTGGGGTTGTGGGACTCATCTCGCTTTATTGGCCGAGGGAGCCGGCATACAGCTTCAGGGTCATGTGGCCAGCATGACTAAGCCACTTCTGGCGAACCAGAGCAGTGCACAGAAATGCCATTTACCTTCCCGCTGGAGTGGTACCTATTTATCTACTTACACTTTTGACGTGCTTTCAAACTGCTAGGTTGGCAGAAGCTGGGACAGAGCAACGGGAGCTCACTCCGCCATGGGGATTCGAACCACCAACCTTCTGATCAGCATGTCCTAGGCTCTGTGGTTTAACCCACAGCGCCACCAGCGTCCCTATAATGCTGTATAACTCCCTGCAAACATCATGTAAACAAATCAGGAAGAATAATGAATAAACAGGTCATCTTCAAAACAACCTTAGATGTACTTTCTGCACATTACTATTGTCTCATATGCATGTTGCAAGTTTACTTGCTTTCACTCTGAATACTCCCCATGTCCAGTTCTTCCACTCCTGCTCTTGATTCTGAAATTTCCACACACAATACGTGGCTGGTGAGCTATATTCACCTTGTGTAAATCCCTTGTGTAAATCACTGTGTCTCTATTACTGTCTTCCTCCATGGAGCACAGTATCTTCCCAACCGCCCTTATCTGCTAAAAACACACTGGCTTTAATGTGCAAATTAATGATCACCACTATTAAGAAATATCATAGGGTGGATTGATGGTACGATGCAGTCATTTACTGGCAGAAAGACAAGACATATTGAAGTCCTGGATATGAAAGCAAAAAAATAAATAAATCATCTGAAGGGTTTAAAAAACATAATCACATGAGAACAGCGAAGCAGTCTAATTTAGGTTTTTGCTAAGCCTGTTTAGTGCTTGGAGACAGACTCTCAACACTGCCAAGGGATGCTTTTCAGGCCTCGATGGTAGTGTTGGAGGAAGGGCTCAGTTTGCTAGACTCTGAGGAACATTTTAGGACAAGGTGATCTTGTATGAAACATTCAGGTTCTATCTGAACTGCAATGAAACCAGACTGCTGGCACATAATATGCTGCAATAAAATTGACTTTGGAGGGGAAAGCCAACAGAAGCTGAGGAACATCCAGTTCAGGGGTGATCAGGAATAAAAATATTCTGGATCATTGAAGCAGAGTGCAGGTAGAATTAGGGAAGGAGTGTATCAAAACAATCAGTGGTCATTTAAAGAGGTCTAAGTTTCCTAGGAAAACTTGTACAGATGATGTGCTGTACAGGTCCAATTCAAAGGGAGTGACAATCTGCTATTATCTACTAGGGATTTGCAGACTCTGCCTCCTAGGATGAACAACCTATAAAGCAGAGGGTCAAACCTTGGGCAGAGAATGAGGCGCAAAGGTGGAAAACCTGTGGCTCATCAGATATTTAGTTATGCATTGCATTTATAGCCCACCAGGTACGCAGGTGGCACAGTGGTTTAAACCACTGAGCCTCTTGGGCTTGCTGATCAGAAGGTCAGCAGTTTGAATCCCCATGACGGGGTGAGCTCCCACTGCTCTGTCCCAGCTCCTGACAACCTAGCAGTTCGAAAGCACACCAGTGTGACTAGATAAATAGGTACTGCTGCGGCGGGAAGGTAAACAGTTTTTCCGTGCACTCTGGTTTCCATCACAGTGTTCCATTGCACCAGAAGTGGTTTAGTCATGCTGGCCACATGACCTGGAAAGCTGTACACCATAGTCGCCTTTGACTGGATTTTGTCGCAAATTCTCTGCGGCGCTTTAGCATAAATGCTCAGAGTTCTAGGTTCTTCAGTGCAGTATATATTTATTGTGAGCTATATATACAAATAGGGACGTGGGTGGCACTGTGGGTTAAACCACAGAACCTAGGACTTGCCAATCAGAAGGTCAGCGGTTCAAATCCCTGTGACGGGGTGAGCTCCCGTTGCTCGGTCCCTGCTCCTGCCAACCTAGCAGTTTGAAAGCATTTCAAAGTGCAAGTAGATAAATAGGTACCACTCCGGCAGGAAGGTAAACAGTGTTTCCGTGTGCTGCTATGGTTAACCAGAAGTGACTTAGTCATGCTGGCCACATGACCCGGAATCTGTACGCTGGCTCCCTCGGCCAGTAAAGCAAGATGAGCGCTGCAACCCCAGAGTCGGCCACGACTGAGCCTAATGGTCAGGGGTCCCTTTACCTTTATATATGCAAATATATATAATAGATGAGCAGTTCATACAGCCAAACAGAATATCTGGCTGCACCTTAAGGGACATAGGAAGACCTCTAACTCTCTCTCTCTGACCACGTTCCTCTGCACCACCACCTTACTGCTGGACAGATTTCCCTTTTAAACCAATGACAGCCAATCAACTGTCAGCACATTACTGCAGAGTCATTCTGACTCAGCACTTCCATAGAAAGTATCGCAGGTTGATTGCATCAGTCAGTTGCATCAGCTAGCAAACTCAAGCCTGCATACTTACTATCTCACACAGCATTCTGTGAATCCCGACAGACTTAACCACCCAGGTGTCCTTTACCTACCTTTACCTTTAGAGCCCACCTTTTTTATCCAAGGAGCTAAAGATGGCATGCATGGTTCTCCACCTTCTCAATTCATCCCCAGAATAACCCTCTGAGGTAGGTTAGACTGAGAGGCAGTGACTGGCCCAAGGTCACCCAGTGAGCTTCATAGCCAAGTTGGGGATTTGATCCTTCATCTCCTAAATCTCAGCCCAGCACTCTAACCACTGCACCACATGGCGCCAATGTTTTTGGACTAAAACTCCTATCATCCCCAATCACTGGCCATGTCATACTGGCTGCGGTTGATGAGAGTTGGAGTCCTGCAACATCTTTAAGTCTGAGTCTCTCCATACAAATTGCTTATTATATTGTCCATGCTAATTTTTCCATGTTCAAACTGTACCTGAAAGTCCAATTTAAAAGGGCTGTTTTGTTGATATTCAGAAAAGTATTTCATCCTTGGCTGAATGGTTTTACAATTTTGCATTAAAGCAGTGGTATGTGTGTATATCTGTGTGAGAATAATTTCAAAGGTCATTGACTGAGATTTCTAAGCAAATCAATAACTCTGGAAACCTAAATCCTTGAGGGGGATCGCAATTTAATTCCTGATATTGATCAAAAGCTGAGCCAAAATTAAAGTAAATAAAGCATTGACCCAGAAGGTCAGAATTTATTTAAGAGAATCCTGCCTTATGAAAAATCTTTCCCCTAAGTGATATGTTGTTTCAGTCAAGAAAATATGGGCAAAAAAAACTTTGCTGAAGCACAAAAAGTAAGACACGGGATTCACAAACTCAAAGGAACTTTATAAAAAAAAATATTCTGGATCCATCACACGTCCCTAGTCTGAGTTTAGTCAGCTTTGATCTGATGATTTACAACAGATAATTGAATTTACGTTATTTCCATGATACCATTCCTTGGCTGAAACTCATTATCGCACATTGCCAAAGTGAAATAATGAAGCATAATGCAGATGCTAGGGGAATTGGAGTTGACATTTTCACTTCAAGCTTTTGGATTAAATCAAACTTGGAGACAGGCGCAATTTGGTGCTGCAAACTCAGAAGATATCAAAGGGACAGCTGGAACTCACCAGAACTCAGGTGAGCACAATTGACATTATAAGAGAACATGAGAGAAGGTCATGATGAGTTCTAGCACCTCTTTTTCTAGGAAAGTAGCAGTGTGTATTTAAACGAAAGTGTTTCATTTTGCTCTGTTTTTCCTCTCTCCTTGTGCCACCTCTATCCTGAGATTGCAAAAAAACAAAGGTGGGCCAGACTATATTTTTTGTGGGGGAAATGAACAAATTCCTATGCCCCACAATAACCCAGAGATTCATTTTAAATAAAAGCACACAGTCTACTCATGTAAAAACACCTGGCAGGCCCCACAAATAACCCAGAGATGCATTTTAAATAAAAGGACCCATTCTACTCATGTAAAAATACCCTGATTCCCGGACCGTCCACGGGCCAGATTTAGAAGGTGATTGGGCTGGATCTGGCCCCCGGGCCTTAGGTTGCCTACCCATAGTCTAAGCCTTTCCGTGGCTACATGATACTGCCTCCCACTGTTTTCCATACCACAAACACGGCACGTTGGTGTTTTGTTCTTCACAACATAGCTCCCCCACCCACCCACAATTTTTGAATTATTTATTTATTTATACTTTTCAATTTCATACATTTCACTAATTTTACAACCATTTTGACTGATTGGCTAGCTCCCCTGCCCCTACTTCTCAGAGTAGTTATTTATTTTCTTTTTTCAGTTTTTATTTATACTTTTCAGTTAGATACATTTCACTGATTTTACAATCATTTTGACATTTTAAAACTTGACTTCCTTGCCCCCTCTTTCTGCGGTTCCTTAAATTTGTTTTTAGTATCTTCTGCATATCCAAATTAACTTATTTGCTCATTTATTCTTCTTATATACTCTTATAAAACTGCAGGTTGTTACAATAACCCTGCCAATATTCTTATCTGTTTGTAATTTCTCTGTGAATATTAAAAAAAAAACAACCCATTTCCATTCGTTTATTTATTATTTTTATTTATTATTTCTGCATTCTGTATTCCATAAGTTTTTGTAACCATTCTTCCTTTGCTTGGACGTCTGCTTCTTTCCATTGTGGGGCAAGTAACATTCTTGCTGGCGCAATGTCATTTTAAGACTGCTCTTGAAGCTCATTCTTGGACTGGAAAGCTCATTTATTTCTACGCAAGGTCCTAACCAGGGATCCCACTCCCCAATTCTAACGCTAATAATTTATAATAATTTAATAATAATTTATTATTTATACCCCACCCATCTGGCTGGGTTTCCCTGGCCACTCTGGGCAGCTCCCACCATTAAAAACATGATAAAACATCAAACATTAAAAACTTCCCTAAGCAGGGCTGCCTTCAAATGACCTAAAAGTCAGGTGTCTTCTAAAAGCTGGGCCACACTGTTTGCTGCAGGGAATGCCAAACTCTCAGTGAGTTTATAATCCACAGTTCAAGGCAGGGGCAAAGAAAAAGAGAGAGCAGAAAGGGAGAAACAGAGGGAAGAGAAAACAGAGGAAAGAGAAAAGCAACGGATTGAATATGCAGAAATGCACTGTTTAAAACAAAGCAAAATGGGATGAAGCCAAGGGCTTCACAGAAGACCTTGGGTTTGAAGGAAGAGAGAGGCTGGTCTGATTTGCACAGCTCTCTTGCAAAAGTCAATCTTACCTCCACAGCAATGGCTCTCTGCTGGTTACATAAAGAACACTGGATAGGACCCAAGACAGTTTTTGTTATGTTGCTGCAGTGCAGTACAGCTATATCAAGGTAGGCATAAATCTCACCCAAAGAGCGACTCGGAAAGAATTGTGACGCTGAAGAAGCGAGCCGAATGCAACTGAAACAAATCTCCCAGTCAGACTCCTCAGTAATCAGATGTTGAAACTTAAGGCTGAAATATTGTAATCCTATTCATGACCAGTGAATTTGGGGGTGATGTCATCAATTTTTTTTGGGGGGGAGAACGTGGACCTCATTGGCGTGGTGAGTTGCTTGGTGTCTTCTTTTAATTATTTTGTTTGTTTGTTTGTTTGTTTGTTTGTTTATAACTTTTATTAAATTTTCTGTTTTACAATTTAGAATACTCATTTTACATCCTTAATGACTTCCCTTCTTTTTCCATGGTTCATTTTACATATCATAAATCCCTTCATATTTTACAAAGACTCTACCATTCAGTATTCCATTATTGCAACCATCAAAGCTTATTTACACTGTTGAATTTATCTTAATGCTGCCAGTGTTTTCAGCTGTACACAATTATTTCCCATATATCCAATGAACATTTTCCAATCGTCTTTAAACTTATGTTCTTCTTGTTCTCTTTTTCTATATGTTAAATTGTGCATTATCTGTCAGCTTAAGTTGCCATTCTTCTTTCATTGGGACCTCGCTCGTTTTCCATTTTGGGGCTAACAAAACACGGACCACAGTAGTGGCATACATAAATAACTTTTATGGACACCTGGGAATTTCAGTCACTCAATAGAAAGCACTCTGGTTTTGGGGGGAAAGAACTTTTAAACATTTTTTCAATTCATTATGGATCATTTCCCAGTACTCTTTTATGCTTTTACAAATCCACCACATATGAAAGGACGTTCTCTCCACCTCTGCATCTCCAGCACTTATCTGATTCAGTCATATACATCCTTAGCTAGCCTACTCAGAGTTAAATACCATCTGTGAATCATTTCCAGGTAGTTCTCCTTCAAAGAATAACATTACTTTATTCCTTGTTTTATATGTGGCAGCGGCAGCAACGCAGCTCTATACTTGGATGATCAGCACCCCAGAGGATTTGGGGTGGAAGTTACACACGGCTACCACAAACACACTGCAATCCCCACTGGTGGCCAAGCATGATGCTTTTTGTGAGAAACGCCATTGGTCCCTCAACCAAAAATATCCCAGAATAATGTTGCGATTAAGTCATTTAAGGGATTAAGAAAACTGAGGCTAAGCCACTAAGAGAGGAACTCAATTGCCGAGGATCTGAACCAAATATTCATACTGGTGTACATCCTTTAGCCTTCATTACAGCCCAGCGATCTATATTTCTACAATTAATGTATTACTTTATGCTACACATTAGACTCCCTGTAGGCCCTGCTTAATCCGTTCGTGATCTGAAATTATTCTCTTACAGTTTTCTTTTCCAGTTAAAGGTTGACTCCTTTCTTTCATCGAGTGTGTGGAAATCTAGTTCTACCCTAATCAATGAGACTAGTTAATTAATTTGAAATGAGGGCCTTTCGCCCAGAGCATTTCCCTCTATCCGTACAACTCACAAAATAATAAAAAAAGACTTGATTCTGTTTCATTAAATTATCCGTGCTTGATAGTTTGCTGGAGAAGAAACTGGAGATGAATTGAAACGGCCTTGGTAGCAAACGGCCCGCCCTGTTTGATTTTGACACCCTCCTTTGAATCCTCAGTGCCTTTTTTGCAGCATGAAGAAAATGCCACCCCTCTCCCAGCGGAGATGTTAGAATTTCGTGTCCTCCAGCCAGCAACAAATTCAGGAGTTTGAGTTTGGCAAGGATAGAATCATCCAAGATCTAGGGCGATGGTTTCTTCAAAGCTGCTGGAGGAGGAGGAGAGGACAGAGACAGAAGAACAAATTGTGAGTGAAAGGGGACCCACTTCCCATCCTTTCGACCCTCTGAGAAACTCAACAAAGCTGCTACATTGGTGGAGAATGCAGCTGAATGGGACACAGCTGTGTGCAACCTGCGGAAGTACCACCCACCTTGGGCCTGCCTGTAAAAGCAAGTTGAGAGTGAAGCTGTGATAGCTCAGTTGGTAGAGCATGAGGCTCTTAATCTCAGGGTTCTCCCTGGGACTTCACCCCCTCCAACATTTCTCTGATGAAGATAGAGACATCCTATTCCGTAATAATAACAATTTTCTTATTTATACCCTGCCCATCAGACTGGGTTGCCCCAGCCACTCTGGGAAGCTTCCAACATATATAGAAACAAAAAGGATTATTTATGTATGCCACTACTGCAACCCGTGGAAAACGAGCGAGGTCCCAACTAAAGAAGAATGGCAACTTAAACTGATGGAATATGTGCAGCTTGCGGACCTAACATATAGAATAAGAGGACAAGAAGAACATACATTTAAAGAATATTGAAAAATGTTTATTGAATATATGAGGGGAAATTCAACAGTGTAAACATGTGTTGATGGATGTAATAATGGATTACTGAATGGTTTAGTTTATGTAAAATAAGCTGGGATTTGTGATATGCAAAATGAACCATGGAAAGAGGAGAAGGGAAGTCATTGACATTTTAAGGTTGTTTAAATTAATATTCTGAATTGTAAAACAGAAAATTTAAGAAAAATTATACACAACAAATATAGAAACATAATAAAACATTAAACATTTCTTTTAAAAACTTCCCTGTACAGGACCACTTTCAAATGTCTTCTAAAGGTTGTATAGTTACTCATTTCCTTGGCTCGGGGTTCCCATAACTCCATATCCTCCAACATTTCTCCCGTGGAAATAGGGACGTCCTAAGGAAAAGTGGGACGCTCTTTGATCAAATCGGAAACCAGGGTGGCTTCTGTAAATCTGGGACTGTTCCTGGAAAATAGGAAGACTTGGAGGGTTTGTGATTTGACTTTCTCTCAGGAATTTGAAGCAATCCTCAGTGTTCAGAAGGCAGAGGAGCAAGGCTGCCCTGTCTCTGCCACCCCAAGAACAGTTACAGGCTGTCGGAGTATTGCTCTACAATTGGCCTGTTTTGGCAACGCCACCATAGACTTTGTGCAAGTGTCTTCCAGCACTACTGTGTAGTTTGAAATTATATAATTTTCCTTTCAACCTTTCTACTGGAACTACCCAGTGAACCAATGACAATGCTTTGTCAATGTCAGGCTGCCAAAACAGCAGGGCCAAAGGATCACACTGACACACAATTGTTATCTCCAGTGGAAGTCACCCAGATATTCTTGGAATGCATTACTGCCGTTCTGGAGCTAGACCAAAACTGCAAACCTTTCACTGGCAATTCTGCCCGTGTCTTCAGTGCAGCACATGGCAAAAACTCTAGTGTGACCTCTCATATTGTGATTTTATGCTGGGCTTGTTGTCGCTATGCTCTACGTTGAATCCTTAAGGGTTGGCACAGCACGTCCTAAGACTGGGCTGTCAATCATGCGGTTTCTGCATTATTTTGTCCTATGAAGTTCCGCTTCTGGGATTCTGTCAGATGAGATCACAGTACAAATCCCAGATGGATCCAATCTGTTCTGGTTCCTCATCCAAGAAAAGATATAATTGGCTAAAATCCCCACTCCGATAATGAGACTATTAGGCATTTTTGCGAGCGTAGCCAATGGGGATTTCACAGTTCTGTTGTTCGGGTTTGTTGTTCTATTTCCATTCAAAATGCAAATGAAGGCAGATGTGAGTTGTGTTGTGTCCACATGAATGTGTTCAACTGTTATTGTAAAGTTCTGTAAAGTTACTGTAAAGTTCCCATTTGAAAATGGATGACTGGAGCTGTCTGGCAGAAACCACAGGGTAGTGGCACCTTCAGGAGATGGAGGAAGCAAGCAAGCAAGCAGGTGTAAACAGATGTAGGTTTCAAGCTTAAATTCACATTTTAAAGGAAGGATACTTTGCCAGTGGCAGGTGGTGTCCATTTCAGCTTGTGAGGTGTTGGGCAAGGCATTGCACTGGATGGGACATACAAACACAACATTGCACATTCTTCACACAAACCCAAACATACACAGAAGTATGGGAGGAACTGGGAGGAATTCAACGTGACACTAAGTGGGGAAATATAGAATCCTAGGACTGTAGAATTGTAGGGGAACCTGAGGGTCATCTGTTCCAATAATAATAATATTATAATAATTTTTTATTTATACCCCACTTGTCTGACTGGGTTTCCCCAGCCACTCTGGGAGCCTCCCAACACAATATTAAAAACACAATCAAACATCGAACATTAAAAACTTCCCTAAACAGGGCTGCCTTCAAATGTCCTCTAAAAGTCAGATAGTTGTTTATTTCCTTGACATCTGATGGGAGGGCGTTCCACAGGGCGGGCGTCACTACTGGGAAGGCCCTATGCCTGGTTCCCTGTAACCTCACTTCTCGCAGGGAGTGAACTGCCAGAAGGCCCTCGAAGGAGGACCTCAGTGTCTGGGCTGAATTATAGGAGTGGAGACGCTCCTTCAGGTATACTCCTGCAGGAGGTGGGCTTGAACCACCAACCTTCTGGTTAACAAATGGATGCACCGACCCACAAAATAGCAGAATCATAGAATCATAAAATTGGAAGAGACCCTAAGGACTGTAGTCCAGCCCCCTGCGATGCAGGAATTTGCAGCGGTCCCATATGGAGATCAAACATGCAACCTTGGTGCTATCAGCACCACGCTCTCACCAACGGTGATATTCGGCAGGAATGAGGTCCGCTTGCGTAGTGTGACTTCCCACCACCACTCGTCCGCTTGCACGCCCAAAGTCACTTTTGTTATCCATTAAATCTCAGCTCCCAGTCAGCATTCCCAAGGATGATAACACTTTGCAGATAAAAGCAACAAAGGTCACCTCATGGTCATTCCTTCCATGGACTCTCTTCTTCTTCATCTGTCGCATGAATTCCGGAAAGAAAAGGTGAGTGACAAGGAACCTTTAGTGCATCTCCTCCACTTAATGAGCCAGAGGGACTTTTTCTGCATTTCTAATTGGTTAATTAGGGCATGAATCTAAAGTATAAAGGGATTTTTCTTAACTGCTAACTTACATTAACTGTTGTAAATAATATATTGTCACACATGTAGATAGATACATAGATAGATAGATCTGAAAGGTCCTTTGTGCTTCTGAGGCCACCTGGGGTGAAAAAAAATATCAGCGAAGTTTGCCTTCAGAGTTTTTCTCCTAATATTGTGATAAAATACAGTGGTACCTCGGGTTACAGACGCTTCAGGTTACAGACGCTTCAGGTTACAGAATCCGCTAACCCAGAAATAGTACCTCGGGTTAAGAACTTTGCTTCAGGATGAGAACCGAAATCGTGCGGCGGCGGCACAGTAGCAGTGGGAGGCCCCATTAGCTAAAGTGGTACCTCAGGTTAAGAACAGTTTCAGGTTAAGAACGGACCTCCAGAACGAATTAAGTTCTTAACCCGAGGTACCACTGTATTGTGCAATTATATTGATTCTGTTATGGATGAATCACCTTATCGAATCACCACATCAGTCCGAGTTTCCATTGAGATATATCCCTAAAGTATGGGGGCAAATTATTCCACACAACTCAGTATATATCTTTGCAGTGCTTATTTTGAATAGTGTAGGAAAGGTAGAGGAAATGGTAGCACGATCAGTCACTTCCCCACTTTTTGATGTGCAAAAAGCTCAACATAGCTTCCAGCTGTGCTCAAGATCTCTCAAACAGATAATAAGTGAAGTTCAAATCGGTGGCACTTTCACGCTCTGAAATGGTACTAATATGAAGAAAACGCTTACTTGTTCTGCAAACTTCACTTCTCCATGTGGATAGAAATTTTGATTTATTCCCAGGAAAATATTCTGTGTTCTAAGGAACTCTTACTACTTGTGTGAAAATACATGCAATGGGTGTATAAATTCATATAATTATGGTGTTATGGCCTGTACCAAACGTTACAGGCCATAATGCCGTAATTATATTTATTTATGCATATAAACCATTTGCTGTTTACTTTCCACAGAATACTCAACACGAGAGCACAAAATATAAAACCATAATACTGGGCAACAATTTTTTACTTTTTAAATGTTGTCTAGATTTCTACAACTGCTTTAGGGTATTTTTGCACTGCTGAATCAGGAAATGGCATCCGTTTCTCTCCATCAGGTCAGGTTTTCTGTAAACTGAATGGTGGGCATTGATAAAGGTAAGTACACGTAAATTGCATGTTGCTTCACCATTTTTCAAACTTCAGGGCTTGAACTTCTGTTTCTTGGAACTCCTGGAATGCTCAGTGGCATGGAGGTCTCTCTTCAGAGTCCAACAGTAGTCAACCATCATGACTGCGTCCCAGCGGCCCTGATACCTCGTCTCCATCTCTTTCATGTCCTGATGGAATCTCTCTCCCCTCCCTGCTTGTCACTCATTGAACCCAGGTTCTCAGGAAACCGGTCCATATGTGAAAATAGGTAGTGCATCTTGACGCTCATGTTACAGCCCAGGTTTCTGAAAGCAGTCAGCATGTTGTTGACAAGTTCTGCGTAGTTTCTGGCCTTATTGTTGCCAAGAAAGTTCTTCACTAACAGAACAAATGCCTTCCACACTTCCAGTTCCACTTCATTCATTGAGTTTCCGAACTCTGGATCTCTGATGAGCTGGCAGATCTGAGGACCGTCAAAGATGCCAGCTTTCAACTTCTCCATGGTCAATCCTGGAAAAGCCTGGCACAAGTAAGTGAAGCAGTCACCATCCTTGGTGAACTGCTTGATTAAGCCGAGCTTGATGTGCAGCGGTGGGAAGAATATTCTATCTCTGTCCACCAGAGGGTCATTGATGACATTCCTTTTTTTGCAAGGCACCAATTCCTCCCGCACAGGCCAGTCCTTCTTCGTGTAATGCTGAGCACGGTCCCTACTATCCCACATGCACAGAAAACATGGGTACTTGGTGAAGCCAAACTGTTGTCCCAACAAAAAGTTCACCATCTTCAGGTCAACACAAATAAACCACTTATGCTGATCATAACCAATTTTCTCCAGCACATACTTCACCGCTTCATAGTTCTCCTTCAGTGTACTCGAGTGAGCCAGGGGTATAGAGGCAAACTGGTTGCCATTGTGTAGCAGAACACATTTCAGTGATCGCTTGCTGCTGTCAATGAACAGTCTCCAATCTTTGGGTTCGTACTGTGGCACTCCAAGCTTGAGCAGAAGCTGCACAATATCTGCACAGTACACCAAGTCCTTCTCTTCCGAGAAAAAACGGAGGTACTCTTGATGCCTGTTGCGGAAGAAGCTGTCAGAGAGGAGGTTTTTTTCCTTCAATCTGGATGCCAACAGTTTGGCAGAGTCCTTTGACAAGAGGGTCGCGAACTAGATCATTCAACTCCTTTTGGGAAAATGGATGTGGAGCATCATCTTCAAGAACCACTTCTTCTTCATGTCCTTCAACACTGGAGGCATCTTCGTCACTAATGTCAGGAAGTTCTCCGAAGATAGGCACTGGAATTTCATCACAATGAGCTACAGGACGACGTGCTGCCCCATTAACTTAGTTTTGATCCCCCAACTTTATGCTTTGCTGCACAAATTTATGGAAGATTTTGAGGTTTTATGACTTCAAACTGATCCCTTTTCAACATAATCACCCAGAACTATCAGACCTGAATACTTCTTGTCATTAAAATAATCATTTCCAATCAAAACAAAATTATTTGACAAGGCATTTTACCCCCACCAACTTCTTCTAAAATGCTCCACACAAGCGTATATGTGAACAAAAACGTAAAAAAGACATGGCTCAAAAACTTGACCTGATTGAGCAAAACCAATGTGATTTTTGGATTCAGCGCATCAGATTCGTCCTAAATCAGCTGAAAAAACGCAGACAACAAATTTGTTGTTGACCAGTGTAATCAAATCCATTTACAACTTACATTAAAGTGAGCTATTTAAACTGTGGAAAACAAGAGCTTTTGAAAAACAGCAACAATCCCAAGCCGAGATGAACTGGATTAGATGAGAGCTCTGCATGGCTGTTTTGCCTTCAGAATGAAAGTTGTCAACCTAAGAGAACTTTTAAAAAGCTTCTTTAATGTGATGGCACATGATGCCCCTTCGGGTGTCATGTTCTAACAGAACATAGGGTTGCCATACTTCTGGGATTTCCAGGACATATCCAGAATACTGCGATTGGCAGCAGTGACTGGGCAAAAATCAAGAAACTGTCCAGGGAAATCCAGACATATGGCAGCCCATGTTGGCAGTGCCCATTTCCCATAAAAATAGCTCAAAAATGGCATTGGGGGGGGTGATTTTGGCAAAAAAGCCAGAAAGAGAGAGAGAGAGAAAAAATTAATCCTTAGTGCTCTGCTCTGCCCATTGATTAAATGTGTAAGATATGACTATGTTGTTGCTGCCCAGTGGCCAAAAAGGTAAATTCGTTTCCTTGAATATTTAAGACTGAACATATTTCAGTGCTCAAGCTGTTTTTCAAGATGGATGCCAGACTGAGTCTAACTGCTAATGAAGATAAACGGGATGCAGCAGTTTCTTTTGGGTTTGCATATATTGTAAACAGGAGCATCGCTGAGAAATGACTCCCTTATGCAATTTGAAAGGACTTTGACGCTGATCACAAGGCCTGGAGAGACTAAGGACTTTGTTGCTAATGATATTCACCATGACAGCAAGAAGCAGGCAATCTTATAACCTCCAACATTTCTCCAATGAAACCAGGGATGTGACGTCCTATTCCATACTCTCCAACATCTCTCCGATGAAATTAGTGATGTCCTGCCCTGTCCGCCAACATTTCTCTGATGAAAATAGGTATTGATCTATGGAAAAGCGAGACAGGGATGCGGGTGGCGCTGTGGGTTAAACCACTGTGCTGCTTGGGCTTGCCGATCGACAGGTCGGCAGTTCGAATCCCCACGATGGGGGGGATTGTTGTTCGGTCCCAGCTCCTGCCAACCTAGCAGTTTGGAAGCATACAGTGCAAGTAGATAAATAGGTAAGGTAAATGACTGCTCTGGTTTCGCCAGAAGCGGTTTAGCCACATGACCCAGAAAAACTGTCTGCGGAAGTGGACAAATGCTGGCTCCCTCAGCCTGTAAAGCGAGATGAGCACCGCAACCCCAGAGTCGTTCGCAACTGACCTTAATTGTCAGGGGTCCCTTTACCTTTACCTTACAGAAAAGCGAGACATTCCAGGATCAAATCAGGAACTGGGGGTTGGCTTTTTGTAAATCTGGGACTGTACCTGGAAAATAGGGACACTTGGAGGGTCTGGGACATCCTACTCCATGATGATGATGATGATGATTTAATTATTTATACCCCACCCATCTGACTGGGTTGCCCTAGCCACTCTGGGGGGCTTCCAACATATATAAAACACAATAAGACATGAAACATTACAAACTTCCCTATACAGGGCTGCCTTCAGTTGTCTTCTAAGGTTGTACTTATCTCCTTGGTTTGGGGGTCGAATAACTCCATACCCTTCAACATTTCTCTAATGAGAATAAGGATGCCCTAAGGAAAAGCAGGACATTCTGGGATCAGATAAAAAACTGGGAGGACTTCTGTAAATCTGGGACTGTTCCTGGAAAATAGGGACACTTGGAGGGTCTGTAATCTTGGGGCAGGTTTTATGGAGCAAATAATTGCCTTCTCACCAGCAAGCTCTTGCTTCATCAAAACAAAAGCACTGGAGATGGACTCAATATCAGCCATTTGTCAGATCTTCCCTTCCGTTTAAATGTTGTTTTATGGGCTGTAAGCGTTCAGTGGAAGATGTTTGAGAGAAACGGGCACTTTTCAGTGGTTGTTTTTCTGCTTGTTTTGCTTCTTCTTCCAGTTTGCTAGAACGCAAAGGAAAACGAGTGTCTGCATTTGGCACTAGCAGTGACAAATGAACCTTTTTACAAAAGAATATTTTCAGATGGCTTTTTGAATGGTGAGCATTGTGTTTATTTGTCCCTCCGCACCTTTGGGAGGGGAGCACAGTCGGCGTGCTATTTTCTCTTCGCTTCCCCAAGACGGTACATTGTTTGTCATCAGCTCCCGCTTCACAAATGTAATTTGATCATATCCCACCGGGACCCTGACAAACTTAACCAACAAATATTCTGGAGCAAGTCCCCCATCGCATAAGGCAAGATGAAAGGCGCTCGCTTCATATCCATCAGGATAAAGATGTGTGGGAGTCAATAAATTCTCTCTAGAGTTCCATCAGTGCGGCAAATTAAAATCACAGGGAAAGGATTTGGAAAGAGGGGAAATCTGATTTCCTTTTACGCTGCATGAATTTTCAGTATGCACTTTTCAGTTTGTTCTTGGAAAAGTGACTGGTAGCAAGATGACCCCCTAATCTGAACTTCCTTCCTTCCTTCCTTCCTTCCTTCCTTCCTTCCTTCCTTCCTTCCTTCCTTTCTTTCTTTCTTTCTTTCTTTCTTTCTTTCTTTCTTTCTTTCTTTCTAATACTGGCAATTTGTTGTCAGCAATTGGATCTTCCCACTAAAAGAAAGAAAGTACAGTCATACCTCGGGTTACAGACGCTTCAGGTTGTGTTTTTTCAGGTTGTGAACCGCCAAAACCCGGAAGTACCGGAAAGGGTTACTTCCAGGTTTCGGCGGTCGCGCATGTGCAGAAGCGCTAAATCGCGCTTTGCGCATGCACAGGAGTGCCAAATCACAACCCACACGTGCACAGACGGGACACTGTGGGTTGTGAATGTGCAGCCCACTCGGATCATGTTCGCAACCCAAGCGTCCACTGTAAAAGAGAGAGCAGCTGACCCTCACCCACTTTTGTCTCTGGTCTCCCACTGCTGCCATGCCACCCTCAACAGGTTACTCTCCAAGGGCATGTAGCTTTCAACACACACACAAACACACACCGAGAATCTGAAGAAGTGTGCATGCACACGAAAGCTCATACCAATAACAAACTTAGTTGGTCTCTAAGGTGCTACTGGAAGGATTTTTCTTATTTTGTTTCCACACAGAGAGAGATTCCTCACCCATTTCAGGTTATATGCAGACACAATAGAAGGAGCTGTATGAACGAGCGAGTGGGTAGCGCTGTGGTCTAAACCACTGAGCCTCTTGGGCTTGCCAATCGGAAAGTTGGCAGTTCAAATCCACATGACGGGGTGAGCTCCTGTTGCTCTGTCCCAGCTTCTGCCACCCTAGCAGTTAGAAAGCACACCTGTGCAAGTAGATAAATAGGTACCACTGTGGCAGGAAAGTAACGACATTTCTGTGCACTCTGGCTTCTGTCATGGTGTTTCATTGCGCCATAAGTGGTTTAGTCATGCTGACCACATGACCTGGAAAGCTGTCTGTGGACAAACGCCAGCTCCCTCGGGCTGAAAGCAAGATGAGCGCTGCAACCCCATAGTCACCTTTGACTGGACTTAACCTTTACTTTTACCTTTACTTTTACCTTTACCTTTACTCATATAAAATATTTCTATAGCACCCTTCACACTATTCAGGTTGTAGGGTAGTGTGCAATTTTAAATCATTTCACAATAAAACAATAATAAACTAGTAATTAAACAATAAAATCCTTAAACAAAACTTAAAGTAACCAAAGATCAATCAATCAATCAATCAATCAATGTTTATTATTTAAACCAGAATTTCTACATAATTCTCTACACAAACAATAAAAATGACCGATCTAGGGTTTAACCACCAATATACCGATTAAGCATACTTAAAATACTTATCCAGAAGAATAAAACACCATAAAAATTTAAAAGATTGAGATATTTAGCTAAGAACTTTAGCCATTTATGAAACTTTATGCAGCTGTGTAATCTTGTGTGTGACTCCACTAGTATGAAAAGGAATACTATTTAAACTATCTCTTGTCCTAATGGAAACCATAGATTAAAACCATAGATGAAAGATGCATATACTCATCAAAATAATATTTTAAAAACATCATTACAGTAGCACCTTGGGTTATGTTACCCTCGGGTAACGTAAACTTTAGGTTGCGAAAGTGGCAAACCCAGAAGTGTTTTGCCACGCCCGCATGCACAGAAATGATCTACTGCCACACACATGCGTATAACAGTGATCCTCAGGTTGTGAAAACCTTGGGATCCGGCTAGACCTCCAGAACGGATCCCGTTCGCAGCTGGAGGTACCATTGTATATGGGGGGAGCTTGGAAAAATGCATATATTAGCGGAAATTGCAGAAAAAGATGTGTTGTTGTTGTTGTTGTTGTTTAGTCGTATCCAACTCTTCGTGACCCCATGGACCAGAGCATGCCAGGCACGCCTGTCTTCCACTGCCTCCTGCAATTTGGTCAAACTCATGCTGGTAGCTTCAAGAACACTGTCCAATCATCTCATCCTCCGTCATCCCCTTCTCCTTGTGCCCTCCATCTTTCCCAACATCAGGGTCTTTTCCAGGGAGTCTTCTCTTCTCATGAGGTGGCCAAAGTCTTGGAGCCTCAGCTTCACGATCTGTCCTTCCAGTGAGCACTCAGGGCTGATTTCCTTCAGAATGGATAGGTTTGATCTTCTTGCAGTCCATGGGACTCTCAAGAGTCTCCTCCAGCACCATAATTCAAAAGCATCAATTCTTCAGCGATCAGCCTTCTTTATGGTCCAGCTCTCACTTCCATACATCACTACTGGGAAAACTATAGCTTTAACTATACGGACCTTTGTTAGCAAGGTGATGTCTCTGCTTTTTAAGATGCTGTCTCTTCATGGATCACTGCCTTGCCGTGGCGAAGGGGCTTGAATAACTCAGAGAAGCTATGAGCTATGCCGTGCAGGGCCACCCAAGATGGACAGGTCATAGTGTAGAGTTTTGACCAAACGTGATCCGCCTGGAGCAGCAACCGGCAAGCCACTCCAGTATCCCTGCCAAGAAAACTCCAGGGACAAAGACAACAGAAAAAGATGTATTTGGAGAGAAATTCATGCTGAAATGCACAGTGAAGTTTAATACACAAGAACACTTCCCTTTGGCTTATAGCAGTGCTATTTTTCTAGAAAAAGAGGTGCCGGAACTCACCATGAACATCTCCCTTGTTCTCTTATAATGGCAATGGCGCCAACCTGAGAGGCGCCGGAACTCAGTTCCAGTGAGTTCCAGATGAACTCCCCACACACAAAAAGGAAAAAGAGAGAGAAATGCTTGTCTCTATTACAGCGACAAGAAGTAAAAGTGTATTTGCGAAGCAATTGTGCATTTTCCATGGTGATTTTTATTATGCACAGCTTAATGTTTACTGAAATAGCCAGAGTTTTACACAAAGCTGACATATCAATATTAAGTAAAAATGTGCATCTATGAGAAACTCTCATCAGAAGGCTCACACTTTTTTAATGAAATGCTGAGATGGAACATAAGATGGCTGTTATCTTCCATTCGCCCTTCTTTTGATGAATTGTAGTGTCATTTGCTGGCATATGGATCTATGAAATGTTGTTTGGCTTGGAAAGATGGTACCATTAATTTTTTACCCATAAAGTTAGATTCTTGCATGCTGCCCACAAGGCTTGGAAAGATGGAAACCTTGACGGGATAATGATACAGAAGGCTACAATTTCATCGTTGCGCAGATGGCTCCATCCATAGCTCTTCATTCTTCATGACTGGAACTGAGTACATATATTGCAGAATATAAAACTTCTATTATGCCATTCACCGCGTTGCCAACCCAGTACCTGCAAGGTAAGCAAAGACAGCCTAGTTTCAAATGTTTTTGGTCCAAAATGGGCTGAAAAGGGAAGTCGGACATCCTTTGTTGTGCTAACTCTGCACATGCGGGTAGCGCTGTGGTCTAAATCACTGAGCCTCTTGGGCTTGCTAATTGGCAGGTTGGTGGTTTGAATCCCCACAATGGGGTGAGCTCCCATTGCTCTGTCCAAGCTCCTGCCAAACTAGCAGTTCAAAGCACACCAGTGCAAGTAGATAAATAGGTACCACTGTGGCAGGAAGGTAGACGGCATTTCCGTGCTCTCTGGTTTCCATCACAGTGTCCTGTTGTGCCAGAAGTGGTTTAGTCATGCTGGCCACATGACCCAGAAAGCTATCTGTGGACAAACACCAGCTCCCGTGGCCTGAAAGCGCAACCTCCGCAACCCCCTAGTCGCCTTTTTCTGGACTTAACCGTCCAGGGGTCCCTTACCTTTACTTTTACCTTCTGCAACACTAGAAGATACTTCAGAAATCTTGTAAATTAGAAGATCCTGGAGTCCAGTTAGATGCCAGTTATGGAATATTCAAGGAGCACACGTATTATGGCATGATGCTCTTACATCCATCCATTGTCCATTCATGGGGATCACTCTGAAAGCTACCTTAAAGGTCAGAAATGGGGAAACTGTAGCCCTCCATATGTTGCTGGACCCCAACTCCCATTAGCCCCAAGCAAGAATAGCCATTGGTCAGGAATGCTGGGAATCCAGCAACAACTGGAAGACCACAGGTTCACCATCCCTGATGTAGACAATGGAATCAGCAGAAAAATATATTGATGGCCCAGCACTGGGTGACATGAGGGGAACAAATTTCTAATGTACTGTGGTGTGAAATGAATGTTAGGAAATGGGTCGGAAGCACTAGCTTTATAAGCAGTAAAACAATAAACTCAAACGATAAACTCAACATGTGAACGTAGCTTTTATGATGCATCCAGGGCTATTGAGAAAACCAAGCAAAAAAAATGGATGTTTCCCCCATCTTTGAGAATATCAGATCCAGTAGTTAAACAATTATGTCTCAGTTCAGTCCTTTATTTGAACACCCAGCCCAGGTCCCTTAGGAGAGGCAGAGCAAAAATGAAAAACATTGTAATAATATTTATATTGGAAAACCTGCAGCTTAATTTTTAGGTGGTGTTCTGGGCTATAAGTCAGTAGGAGTCAAATTGGGTGGAATTGTCTAGTGGTTGTAGGGCATGGAAATGAGAGAGGGGGGGGGGAAATCTCATTTTCAAGTGGTATAAAACCATCTTCTTCAAGTTTCAGAATCCTTTTCCTCGGTAGCTTGCGTTTCCACCTTTCCACACCCTTTTCTGGAGAGATGGGCCTTCACTAGAACTCCAATTCCATCCTAGGATTTTCATGTACTTTATTGTTCTCCCCATCAGTCCTTCATCTCCTTGGGAAAGTTTATGAAAAATGTATCGAGCAACTAAACAAGTACTTCGCCATGAATTTTTATAAAGTTGATTACATAAGGAATGAGTCACCCAACGTTCATGTCTAATAAGCCATACAGAAACTTCGTTTTATATGCCAGTCTTATTACCAAACAGACACCCCAGTGTGCTACTTATAAGGAGGCCTAGTTCACAGCATGGTGCACTGTTGCGTATACTAGAGTCATTCTGAAAGAAAAGTCTATGACAAGACGTTTAAAAGAAGGATGAATCATGAAAGCAGGGAGAGTGAAGTCAAAACAAGGACCTCTGCATGCTCCTGAGGTTTCAACAAGCCCCGACCCACAAACCGTTTCAAATTTGTCCCCTATCACGAGTGTTTAGATAAGCGATTTTGAATGAAAACTGCAGTTCTCGAGATTTCTATCATTTACATGCACATTATTTTTTACTTTGACAGGCTGCAATAGACCCACTCTGAGTGAGAAGCTAACAAAATAAATTAGAAACTAATCCTATGTTCTTAGGCCGTGTTTTAGCCTGACCACCTCCTTTGGTAATTCTTCACAGAACTCTAGCCCAATGGTTGCCATTCATTTGATCTGAACTGATTTTATAATGAATTGATTTTAGAATGCTGTATTATTTTACTGTTGTTAGACGCTCTGAGCCCGGCATCGGCTGGGGAGTGCGGGATACAATTTATTATTATTATTATTATTATTATTATTATTATTATTATTATTATTATGAGGAAGGGTGTGTAGAATATTAGGCAACATTGGGAGAAGCAAACGGAATATATTCAGCAGCAGAGCTAATTCCTCACATCAGGAGTTATTCTCAAAATGCTTGGATTCGTAGATTGCTCTGCTTTCAGCATTTGAGTTCGTTGTGTGCAATCTCATACATGTCTACTCACAAGTAAGTCCCACTGAATTAATGAAATGACAATGTTTACTAGCCAAGAATCTTAACCCAAAGTCACCTTCATTATATATCTTTAAGTACCAGTCAAAAACATTCCTCTTCAACCAGGCCTTTGGCTGATTAGCATCTTATATCCTTTTAAATGTGTTTGTGGGATGAGGGGGTTATCGGTTTGGTAGGGATTTGTTCTTGTTTTTATTATACAAAATATAATATAATAAAATAAAACAATATATATATATATATATATATATATATATATATATATATATATATATATATATATGTAATACAGAGTTGTTCCGCCTGACCTTTGGTTTGGACTCAGTCTGACCCTTATGTTTCCCTCCCCTTATGGTTTTGCACTATGGGCTACTTTTAAAATGAGGCTGCATTTTAAATTGCATTTTAACGTGTATTTTAAATTTGGGTTTTTTCCCTATTGTGTTTTTACTGTAATTTTACTGGTGTTAGCCGCCCTGAGCCCAGCTCTGGCTGGAGAGGGCCGGTTATAAATAATTTATTATTATTATTATTATTATTATTATTATTATTATTATTATTATTAATTTTGTGGTTTGATCTTGTATTTTTATGTTGTAAACTGCCCTGAAATCTGCAGATGAAGGGCAGTAATCTCTCAGTCTTTCTTTCTTTCTCTCTCTCTCTCCCTCTCCCTCTCTCTCACCTATCTATCTACCTACCTATAACTAACTATCTGTCTGTCTGTCTGTCTGTCTGTCTGTCTGTCTGTCTGTCATCTCCAACCTCCATCCACATGTTAAACTTCTAAAAACCAGTGCTTTTTTCTAGAAAAATAGGTGCCGGTACTCACCATGAAGTTGTTACAGTAAGCACCACACTTTTTAACAACAGAAAAAGGGGTGCCATTAATGCATATCCTTGAGGACCCCCTGATAAAAAGCACGGCTCAAAACCCAGCGAAGTTGTCAACAACATCTCCCTGAAAGACGCAAGAAGGACATTGTTGTACCAGTGACAGGTGTTAGAAAACAAGCCCTCTCGCTGTTACCCGGAGACAGTCGGAGCGTAAGGTCGCACACGTCAACCGGATGGCAAGACAATGCTGCCTCATCAAAGTGTGCTTGAGGTGGAGCTCACGTTGCGTGTCAGGATCTTCCGGTGACAGAATAGTGACAGCACAAAAAAGGCTGCCTACCAGCGCTGCAAATTTCTGCAGCCAGGGAAGGCAGGCACCTTAATACCATGCAGCTTTTCCGTACTTGGAAAGCATGTTCTCCTTCATGGAGAGCACGTGTTGCGGTGGGGGCCGCCAGGACACTCCAAATTTGGGGGCGGGCTATTTGATCATTGGCCACTGATGTGATTGGGCTTCCCTTGTTGTTGGGAAGAAGTTAATGTTGCCGTTTGTTGATTGACAGCCAGAAATACTAAAACTCCCTGCATGAGGCGTAGAGCTTCCTCTTTTCGCCCCGTGCATCGGATTGCCCGTCCCCCCTCCCTATATTTAGGGTTGTTCGCTTTGACCTTGCTATGCCTTTCATGGGGTCGTCTGCTCCTGGGGCAGGGGCCCGGTAGGAATTTTGTCCATCTGGCTGATTGGCTGGGGCCATTTGGTTTTTGCCTACTGAGTAGCAAATCGTCACAACTTGTAAGGTTGCAGTTAGGCATTGGTTTATGGTCTGGTTGGTTGAGGAGCATGGATTGGCTGTGCCTGCCCCTCTAATGCTGCTGCTGCAATGGGTTCCGTTAAAGGAATACAGGGGCTCACCATTGCTTTTGTCCACCCTGTCAAGGGGCTCAGGCCATGCAAGAGCCCCTGGTTGCATTTGGGGAGGGCTGAGGGCAGGTTCCCTGCTCCGTCTCTACCCCCAAGTGTATTCCCCTTTTCTGACTTTCGCAGGTGTGAGAAATGTCAGTTTGACCCCCATGGGGGGGGGCAGATAGACGCAACCAATGCCTAAGCAACCACTCACATTTTTGTATTTTAATAAAGTTGTGGCCAAAATTATGCCAAAAACCTTAAACAAAATTTCTGTGTGAGGTGTGAGTTATTGGGGTAGCTCTGGGGACCTTGACACGCAACACATTAAAACTGTTTGTACTTATACACTGGGATATCTGTACACCTTCTTTGTGTCGCCATATTTCAAAAAGTGAAAATCAGGACAGCCTGAAAGTTGTTGAACTTTTTGTTTTTTAGGAAGACCCCAAACTTGTTCAGCTTTTTTATATATATACAGAAAACAGAGCACAAAGAAGGACCAAAATTATTGGTATTTCATATTTCAAGCTTTTTTTAGGAAACCCCCAAAATTGCTGAGCTTTTTCTTAGACAAACCCCAAAGTTGCTGGGCTTTTCTAACGCCAAAAGCACGTGATTTTTTGACTGACTCGCCGAAGATCTAGGACATCACTTCTGCCTTTGAAATCCCAGACGTATGGCAGCCCTATTTTTGTGCTGCTGTCGGTGAATGTATGTGTACATGAGAGAGTGTGCATGGGTGTCTTCAAGTTTCAAATAATTACGTAGAATAAAATTAATTATTTGGAGGGGAAAGTGTGGTGAGGAAGGTATGCTGTGCATTTCGGTTCCTCTGCATGTACATAGCTGAAAATGAAAGGAAAGGGGTGCATCTTAACTGCAGCTCCTTTAGAGGGCTAGCATTTTACATATCTTGCTGATAAGCCTCCCTCTGTTCTTTATTCATTGTTGCACCCATCACTCAAGCCAGTCGTTGGCTGAGTTTCTGTACTGCAGTATTACTGCAAGTATTAACCACACTGCTGACACTTTACTATAGACGTTTAAGCCTCGTTAGCATGGCTTCTTAGTTCCTAGCGGTTATGTAGAATATGTCCTAAATTGCACTTACTAAAAATGACCATGCTGTTTGGAGAGACCGTCAAGTTGCAGGCTCTGGGAAATCTGCGCACTGAACAAAAAACAGAGTAAGATCTCAACGCCGTTGGAATCAAACTGAAATGCATTTGATATGAAACGGATACTTTGATGTCAAAGGGAAGCCTTTGAATTAAGTGGCATTAAGGAGGGATATCTTATCTTATTGGGCTCTTATAAATAGATTGAGCCAATTCCAACAGAGTATGTCTTTCTATAAAAAAGTAACAGGGTTGTTGTGGGTTTGTTTGTTTGTTTGTTTGTTTGTTTGTTTGTTTGTTTTTAGCTTAAAGATATTTTGGGTGCATTTTTGTATCTCTAGGACAAAGGCCACTAGGGTCAAACGAGAGAGTTGCACCAAGGACTCAGCTCTCCTTGCATGTGATTTATAATTGACTCAATTAATGGCTGTTTCTCCCAGGGCACATCATTGCTCCTGTCCATAGCTGTCAACTTACAGATTTGAAAATAAGGGACTAGCAGCCTCGAAAAGAAGGGATCAGCAGCCCAAATAAGGGATTTTCCTGGCACAGGTATGTTCAACTTCTGAGCCCCTCCGAGCCAAAGGCAGAAAGCCCAGCCAGCAGCCAAACGAAGCCTCAAGGGGTGTCTTCCCAGAGTGCAGCAACCCAGCAAAGGGGATGCAGCAAGGAAAACCACCGTCACCTCTCCACTGGGAAGCGCAGAGCAAAGGTGAGTCCCCAGGCAACACGGCCGATTTGATCGGCACAAGGCATGTAAGCTCCACCCCCCAGTCGTTCTTAGACTCCTTATTGGGTGACCAACACAGCCAAGCAACACAGTTGGAGCCTCCCTTCTTCCTGGCCAGCAGGGAGGGAGGGAGGGAGAGGAGCTGCTTCCTTTGAAACCTAGGAAATTTAAGGGACATCATCAATAAGGGACAGCAGCGGGACACGGTGCTGGGATAAGGGACTTTCCCGCCAAATAAGGGAAAGTTGACAGCTATGCTCCTGCCAGCACTTGAGTAGAAGGGCCAGTGGCATAAATAAAGGCAACAGGTTTATAGCAGTGCTATTTTTTCCAGAAAAAGAGGTGCAAAAACTCACTGTGAGCCTTGTCCTCTTATAATGGCAATGGTGCCCACCTGAGAGATGCTAGAACTGAATTCCAGTGAGTTCCGGCTGAAAAAAGCCCTGGTCTAAGGATGTTAGGACAGTTACATTTGGGAAAGGACAGGGAAGTTCACCTCCCATTGCATTTTATGAACTAGTGCTCTGCTCATCAATTACATCCATTTGCTCACACACTTCCTTTTCTCAGATCCTCCAAGTGTCCCTATTTCCCAGGGACAGTCCCAGATTTAGAGAAGCGATCCCGGTTTCTGATTTGATCCTGGAATGTCCTGCTATTCCTTAAAGGTAAAGGGACCCCTGACCATTAGGTCCAGTCATGGCTGACTCTGGGGTTGCGGCGCTCATCTCGCTTTATTGGCCGAGGGAGCCGGCGTACAGCTTCCGGGTCATGTGGCCAGCATGACTAAGCCACTTCTGGCGAACCAGAGCAGCGCACGGAAACGCGTTTACCTTCCCGCCAGAGTGGTACCTATTTATCTACTTGCACTTTGACGTGCTTTCAAACTGCTAGGTTGGCAGGAGCAGGGACCAAGCAATAGGAGCTCACCCCGTTGTACGGATTCAAACCACCGACCTTCTGATCAGCAAGTCCTAGGTTCTGTGGTTTAACCCACAGCGCCACTCACTATTCCTTAGGATGTCCCTATTTCTGTTGAAAAAATGTTGGAGGGTATGGAGTTATTTGACCCCTAAGCCAAGAAGAAAAGTAGCTATACAACCTTTAGAAGACATCCGAAGGCAGCCCTGTATAGGGAAGTTTTTAAATGTTTAATGTTTTATTATGTGTTTATATAAGTGGAAAGCTGCCCAGTGTGGCTGGGCAACCTAATCAGATGAGCGAGGAATAAAAAATAAAGTTGTTGTTGTCATTGTTATGAAATAGGACATCCCTATTTTCATCTGAGAAATGTTGGAGGCTATGTTTTTTTTAAGTTTCAGTAAGTGGCAGTTGTAGATGAAGGTCTCAATCCTGCCTCTTATTGCGTATGTAATTAGGATTCCAGGAGTGGGGAACCAAATTGAGGTGTCGTGTCTGAAAAGAGAATGGGAACGTGATGATGAGGATGAGGATGATGATGATGATGATTTATACCCCGCCCATCTGGCTGGGTTTCCCCAGCCGCTCTGGGTGGCTTCCAGCATAATATTAAAATACAATGATTCATCCAGTAGCAAAAGCTTCCCTAAATGCAAGGTGATAGTGTATGAAATACAAATTTAGCCAGTGTTAGAGAGGGACAAGCTTCACAGGGTTCAGTTTGAAACGAGCTCACCTAAATCAATCTAACTTGCACTGAGCTCAGATTAGACCCAAACCAGCTCCTTTTTAAGCTTCAGACTATTTTGAGCTCCAGGTCTCTGTGCCCAGGAAGATGTGAAGGGCTGAGATTTCCCCAACCCCATACTACAGTGGACAGAATAAGGCACACAGAGAGGAAAGCTTTCTCCTGGCATTCTGTGTTCACATTTATCTAAACTTCCAGGCGACAGTCATTTTTATTACCAGTTTATTTATATACCACATTTTGTAGCACTTTATTGCACTCGAAGCAGGTAAGAGAATGGATAATTTAAATACAAATGCACAACAAATAAAAAAATAATACACCACCACCATTTCAACAATTGCAGTTTGTTGCCTCGATTAGCAATATCCAATATCAATAATATATCAATATTGTACCCACATTAAGCAATCTATTCAGCAGTAAATATGAATTCTTAGCTGAAGCCTCTATCCAAGCATGAAAGGGCACGGGTGGCACTGTGGATTAAACCACAGAGCCTAGGACTTGCCGATCAGAAGGTCGGCAGTTCAAATCCCCGCAACGGGGTGAGCTCCCGTCGCTCGGTCTCTGCTCCTGCCAACCTAGCAGTTCGAAAGCACGTCAAAGTGCAAGTAGACAAATAGGTACCACTCCGGCGAGAAGGTAAACAGCATTTCCGTGCGCTGCTCTGGCTTCGCCAGAAGCGGCTTAGTCATGCTGGCCACATGACCCAGAAGCTGTACGCCGGCTCCCTTGGCCAATAAAGCGAGATGAGCGCCACATCCCCAGAGTCGGCCACAACTGGACCTAATGGTCAGGGGTCCCTTTACCTTTCCTTTACCTATCCAAGCATGCAGCATCATTGAACAGCCAATAAACACAGCCAACACATCACGGCTTGGATTGGAATTACTTTCAATATCCTGGTCCATTTTGGGCGGCACTCACCTTTCTCTAGCCCTTAATTAAGAAGTAAAAAAAGAAATCTATTCTGTTATTATATTTCAGCTTTACAAAATGATGTGGTTTCCTAAAGAATATTGCTTGCAATGGAGTATTTTATGTTTCCTTTATACTATATTATGACTGGGGGGAGGGCGTGTGACATTATGGGCATTATAAGAACAATTCTTTGCATGGATGCAAGAATCTTCAGATGACTGCTTAAGATTCTCTTTCATGGTAAACGGAACAGGCAATTGCTTTGAATTTGTCTGAACAAGACTTGGGATCCCAGTGGATCAAAGTGCAAAAATATATGCAATTTATTCAGCACAAAAGTAGAGAAAACTCGGTTCATCATATAGCGAACGGACACTTTTGACCTTAAGCTGCCTCGTAAAGTCTATTCATTTTAGTTATGTAACAGCTCTGGTCTTTCGATATGTGGGGTATTATTGCTCCCTTAAGCAAAGAGAGCAGATCTATGGCTCCGAATTAAGATGAAATGTGCTCACTTGGTGGGTTATGTAAGAGCTAGTTGGAAACTAAGGTGACAGGCCTGCCTTCCTTAGAATGAGGAATTGTACCAGAAGGGAACAACAAATGAACTAATTTTAACCGGGGGGGGGGGGGATGAAAATCACTGTGGCATTGCTTTGCCTGCAGGTTTCATGTTTTGACTTATTTCTAATCTACAAGCTGCTTTGAACCCCACAGCTGCCTTAAAGGTTTATTTATTGATTGGGGAGTGTGTAAAATGGCCACACTGAGTACAGCAAACTGATTATTATAATTTATTTTTCTTTAAGGTGGACACGGTACACCTTTAACATCGTAATTGAGATTTATAAATGCATTTACAGGGGGACAGGACATGCAGCCAGGTTTGGATGTGAATAAAGTGCAGCCTTTTAAGATAAGGTGGGGTATTTTGTTGTAGTAGTTTTTTGGAGGGTGCCGTTGTTACACAGAATTTGCTTAAATGGTTATAACAGGCTTATATATATTCAAGCGCACCTCGCCAAGCTAGACGTGACACCGTTCGGACAGTTAGTCATGATGTTAATGGTTCTTGGGGGGGGGGCAGAAGACACAGAACCCTTTGATCCAGATCAAGAACTTGGCAAAAGTATTGGGAGGGAGCTTTAACCCTTTACCTCTACTGCGGTCCTGATACTTGTTATTTGCACTGGAAGGATAGCTCCCATTGACACCAATGGGAACTTTTCTTTCAAGGCAAGTATCAGGTGCAAGGACCCAATCTGGATCAAGAATGTAGATTAGGTAAAAGTTTTATTTTTAAAACTGATATTTTATTGGGGGGGGGGTCAATTACAGTGGTACCTCAGTTTTCAAACGTAATCCGTTCCAGAAGACCGTTCAGGTTCCGAAACATTCGAAAACTGAAAACTCAATATGGAAAACTCAATACGGAAGCAGCATGGCATGTTCGACTTCCCAGGCATCTTCGAAAACTGAAGCAGCTACTTCCGGGTTTACAGCATTCAAAAACAGAAATATTTGTCAATGGAGACGTTCGAAAACCGAGTTACCACTGTATAAAGCAATAAAGTGATATGAAAAAAAGAAAAAGGGAAGAGAAAGAAAGAAAGAAAGAAAGAAAGAAAGAAAGAAAGAAAGAAAGAAAGAGGAACAAAACACACAACTGTGTAAAGGAGAGGAAATTATATGAATAAATACAAAAATACCATAACCCATGCATTCTTTTATAAATTTGAAATTATTATCCTAATACTAATGTAAATAGTCATAGCCTACTACATTTTGTATAAATTTGTTCCAAATATTGTCACATTTATGCAAGCAGAGTCTATGTCTGTAAGCAGTCCATTCGTAGGTTGTAGGTGCTATCATCAATCCACTGATTAAAGGAGATCATGTCTTCCAGTTCATCAATATCAGCCTCTCGGCAACCATTAGAGACCATACAATCCATTTTTGTTGTCTAGTTGTTAACTTCCATATAGTAGGTATATAGTTCAGAAGAATATTCTCTGCTGAAAATGTTAGCTTTTTTTCTGAACAGTCATAGTTATACAATCCAGCACATTCTCCCAAAATTCAGTAAGTATAGAACACTGCATAAACATAAGTTTCAGGGAAGATCAGACAAAGTACCGATGTCGATCACAGCTCTTGCAACCGTTAGTTAGTATGCTTTTTAGTATGTTTTTATCATCATTTATGTTCTGAAATGTGTTCTTAATGTTGTACACCGTCCTGGAATCTTTTTATAAAGGGAGGTACTGTATATAAATTGAAATCATCATAGTTTCAACACACCACGCTGCCCATCTTCTTCTGAAGGCACCCTGGTAGGAAAGGCATAGCTGAAATTGTTTTTTAGAAAGGCTTAACCTGTGGCCGGAGTTACTAATCTGACAGCTCTTTGAGAAGTCCTCTCAACAAGAAAAGTCTCTCGCCAGATGATAGGAAAAGACAACTGTGTTGAAATATGCCTCAACCTTTTTACTTTGGACTCTGGTGCTGCAAAGTAATATATCAATTGATTCTTGTGACAGACAAGACTGCACAATATAAGTACAATTCTTCCCCCCCCCCCTCCAGAATATCTAATATTGGAATTAGTGGGTATGTAGCAGCTGTGATTAAGGGTAATGCCCAGTGCTGATTCCACTCCAAGGTATGCCTCACTTGGTTTTGATTCTGGGTGGAACCAATGCCTTTCCCCCCCACCAGGACGAACTCACAGGAACTAAGTTCCAGCACCTCTCAGGTGAGTGCCATTGCCAATGGTGACAATGGTGAGTTCTGGCACCTGTTTTTCTAGAAAAATAGCAATGGGTGGAACTATGTTGATGGCATCGACGCCAGGTCTAGGGGGACAAGGGTGTGAGGGAACCCACAACACGGCCTCCCAGACAACATCGGAGGCCCTGTTAGGCCCCCAAATGCAACTTCCGGGGGAAACCAGAAGTCGCATTCAGAGGTCTTGCAAGGTCTCAGACGCAATCTCCGAGACCCGGAGAGGCCTTGGAAGAACCACCACACTGCCGCCACAATGTGACGTCCCTGGACCCCTGGATGGTTAAGTCCTGTCAAAGCTGCCTATGGGGTACAGCACTCAATTCACTTTTCAGGCTGAGGGAGCTGGCATTTGTCCACAGACAGCTTTCCGGGTCATGTGGCCGGCATGACTAAACCGTTTCTGGCGCAACAGGACACTGTGATGAGTGCCAGAGCACATGGACACGCTGTTTACCTTCCCACCACAGTGGTAACTATTTATCTACTTGCACTGTCATGCTTTCGAACTGCTAGGTGGGCAGAAGCTAGGTCAGAGCAACAGGAGCTCACTCTGCTGCATGGATTCAGACCGCCAACCTTCTGATCGGCAAGCCCAAGAGGCTCAGTGGTTTAGACCACAGTGCCACCTGCGTCCCTTTAATGACATACAACACCCCTGAGGGACAATCAGGGAAGTTTCCACGGTACTTTCCCAATGGATCCCCCCCCCCCAACAATGCCCTCAGAACAACACTACATTGGGGGGGGGCATTGTGTGTGAGTGGGTGGACTGCAGCTTCCCGCTTCAACTTCTAAGCTCCATGCTCCTAAGCACCATGGCCAGCAACTATGGAGCCACTGTTTCCTTAGGGTGCCCATCAGTGGGCATTTTGAAGTTTGCGTCATCCTGTGATGAGCAATCATGCCAGCGTGAATGCTCCTCAGGTAATCAAGTGATACTTGTGTGTTTGTAAAATGAAGGAAAGTTTTTGCTTCTGCACATCACCCTAGAATGTTCAGTTCACCATGAGTTCATGAAAACATTGCATTCTGACCTGTTCTTAGTGCTTGGTTGATCACATCTACGGATGAATGCTATATATTAATCACTAGTTATAATTTAATACGGAGGCTTTCACGCCTGTCCAATTCTGTGTTCCCTTTCCCACCCTTTAATCTATTGATGATTAATGTCTATATGCAACCTTTGTTTTGTACTTGTGTTAACCAATCAGCAATAAGCACATATGTGGCAATGCTGTAATATTCAATAAAAGAGACTCCCCGAGACATGCTCGGGAGATGCCTCCCATATGACACCCACCACTCATCTGTCGTTTATTTCAACCCAACAGTAAAACAGCTCCCAAAGTCTGGATAATCAAGTTGACAGGAGATCTGTCAGTTTGCATTTCTTAGTGCAGAAAGTATTGATCTCATGTGTAGATATTTTTCCTATTCTAATTAATTCAAGAGGGTTCTGGAAGCTTCTCTGTGTGAAACAAACAAACAGAAGGTTCCTGATGTTTGGGTTATTCCTTCAGAGAAGCTGAGTACAGCTGGTTTACACTGGTTCTGTTATCTCTTTGTCAAGGTCATGCTGACTATAATAAGAGGACAGAAGGAGTTTGAGTTTCACACTTTCTCTTTCTATCTCCCTTCCATCTGGTGTGGTGTTCTGTACATAGTATACTTAGAGTTAAGGTTTAGACTTATTATAAGCTATTGTAAGTTTAAGTTAAGTCTGCTGGAACTGGATTTTTTATGGACAGTGCCAATCCTGAATGTATTGGATTTGTGACCATTATGCTCATTTGCCTTCAGTAGCAGGAAAGCTCTGCTGGATGAAATATAATTGCCTCCGGTCTATTTTTGGGGAATCCTGCAATGTGTTTAAGTTGTTACTCTGCTAACTATACATTGGAATCTACTCTGGATCAATAGTGAGTAGATTTTCACTGAGAAGATCAAATGATGTTAAATAATGAATTGAAGAAGATTCTAAAATATGCATTTATAAAGAAACCAGAAGTCTTTCTGTTAGGGATATTAGGAAACGAGATAAAAAGAAGAGATGGTAAATTTTTCCAATATGCAGTAACAGCAGCAAGAGTGTTACTGGCCCAGAAATGGAAACAGCAAGAAATACCGACTGTGGAAGAATGGAGAATGAAGTTGTTGGACTATATGGAGCTGGACAAATTGACAGGAAAGATTAGATACTTAAGAGACCAAAAGTTCATCGAGGACTGGGGGAAATTTGTGGAATATCTGGAACATATAAGTGAGGGACAGATAACACTAACGGGATTTAAAGAAGCACTGTGAAAGACTATGAAATATTGTCTAAAGGGAATAGAAAGAAAGATATAAACAATGTCAATACAAAATTAAGAAATGCGCAACTTAAATTATAACTACGGATCATTTACGGATAAGCTGGAGGAAGTCCCAAAAAGGAATATGTTGTGAAATTTTGATGTAAAACTAATATGTTTTTTGTTTGTTTTTTCTTTTGATGTAAATTAATAAAAATTCATTTTTTTTTAAAAAAAGAGAAGATCAAATGATGTTCACCCTTATGTGAAACAGCTCAATATCAATTTCTATGCGGATTACATCTTTCTCAAATAGTATCAGAATGCTGAGTTTGATCCATGGAACCATAAGTGTTGGGAGGTCATAAGAAATCATAGGAGCCAGCTCCTAGGGGCCAAGGTCCCTTCGCCCCCCCCCCCAAAAAAAAATATTTGAGGGAGCCAGGCCCCCCAGGTTGATTGTCATTGTCATTCAAATGCTGTGTGTGCGTTGCATCATGTGATCGATTATGTTGGGGGGGGGGGAGCTTACCTGTTAGGATTTTTATCTCACCAGCTGCTCAGCAAGTAGCACTCTGGTTGTTTATATCATGTGAGTGTCTGAGAGACTGAGACAGGAAGTCTCAGTACAGTTGGGTACTGCTGAAGAAGTTACTTTCACTTCTGTGTGAGAAGTTGTTCTGTACTGCTGCTGAGAGAGAGCAGACATGCTGGTGGGTTCTCTTTATATATGGACCGTAAATAAAGTTGTTTATAGATACTGATTGTCTTTTTCTTCTGCAATGAGATGCCAGAAGACGAGCGTGCTCCTTTCAGGAGGGAGGGGTCGCTTATCACCGGTCTCTCTGGACTGAGGAAGATTTACAGCCAGAGAGTGACCACCGAAGAGACGCCCCGGTGTCTTGGGAAGGTGGTGGCCTTCCCGGGCATTTTTCCAATGTTTTATTCAAGTTGACACCCCTGTAAGGAACGTTTGCAAGTGTGGTACAAAGACATACAACAGAGTTGACTGCCATAGGAAGCTCTGATAGCAGTTCTCATGCTTCCCTTTCTGCAAAAGCTTGACGAGTTCTTGGATAAACTCTGGTGCAATAAAAGGAACTTGGGCTGGATATAGCTTTCTTTACTTTTCCCGTACATCTGCTGCCCTCCAGATGTTTTGGATGTGCTGCTTGCAGCTGATGGAAACTGTAGTCCTAAACACATTGAGTGGGGATGCTTCTTGCAAAGCAGAAAAGAGAATACACCTAAGAAACTTCTCCATATATTGAAATGAAATACATATCTAACTTATGCATGGCTTCTGAATGTCTATGTTTTTTCAATTTTTGTACATATTGCATTTCTGAAGGGAAAATAACCAAAAGCTGGCTGGGAAGCATATTTTTGTTATCAGTTTTCAGTTTGTCACATTCCAGAGTGTGCCACATCGTTTGAGTTGAGATCTTCGTGGCTTCCCCGTTCATTTCTCCCAGCTTTCGGCCTCATTCATAAACATGAATTTCAGTGGCTAAAAGATGCTGGGGATATTATCTCAAACGCTGCAGTGCTGATGATCCTCTCAGGAGAGGCTATCAAAAACATTTTATAGGCTACTGCAGTTACGTAACAGTGCCTTTTCCTTTGGCGAGACAGTTAAAATTGATCAAGGTGTTGAGCCGTGTGCTAATGAAATATACATGAGAGCTAAACACTGCAAACATTTTCATTTCTGCAGCAAAACACCAATCATAGCAGTCGCCCTAAAAAAAATATCAGTAGATTATTTAGCTAGAAAGAAGCTTTTTTAACAATACAACCAAATACATTCCAGTCTTCCACCACTGAAGCTGAACTTTCTGGTGCCCTGAAGTGCCCAAGAAATTAGCCCACTTCTAGAGATCCTGGTTTCCTGCAAGGAGAGAGGAAGATTTAGCAAGTTCTTCTGCATCAGTTGTGCCCGCAAGTTAAGTAAAAACAATCCAGACATGCATACTATGATACATGGTACAAGGTAAATATTCCTTGTATGTTGGCTCAGGTCACCTGAGTCCTGGGGTAAGGAAGAGGACGCCCAAATGCGTAAATTTATCCAAGGGTAGCTACGGTAATATGGTGACCATCAGATGTTCTTGGACTCCCAATTCCTATCATCACAGTTAGCCATTCTGGCTGGTTCTGGTTGTATTTGGAGTCCAGGGGCAGTAGTTCCTGCTAGAAATGTAAGGTAAAGGTAAAGGGACCCCTGACCATTAGGTCCAGTTGTGACCGACTCTGGGGTTGCAGCGCTCATCTCGGTTTGTTGGCCGAGGGAGCCGGCGTACAGCTTCCGGGTCATGTTGCCAGCAAGGCTAAGCTGCCTCTGGTGAACCAGAGCAGCACACGGAAACACTGTTTACTTTCCCGCTGGAGCAGTACCTATTTATCTACTTCCACTTTGATGTGCTTTTGAACTGCTAGGTTGACAGGAGCAGGGACCAAGCAACAGGAGCTCACCCCATCGTGGGGATTCGAACCACCAACCTTCTGATCGGCAAGTCCTAGGCTCTGTGGTTTAACCCACAGCACCACCCGAACCGCTGGAAATGTAAAGAGAAGGAAAGTACCTTTTCCACATGTGGTGGACGTGTAAGATATCAAGAGCATTCTGGGAAATGACTTATAATGAATTGAAAAAAAACGTTGAAAATAACTTTGGATGGGCTTAAATTGGAGCCTGACTCTAAATGGAGCATGGTTGATCTGTTTCAATTGGGGAGACCTTGCATTGCCACACATATCGTTGGGAAGTGGGGGAATGACTTTCATTCCAGAAAAAGAAACAAATTGCTTTTGATATAAAGTGATACATTATTTAGTATTTGAGAGAACTATACAGAGCAAATATTTGGTTCAAAAATTCCCCCATTAGTTTCCATTATAGTTAGCAGCGGTTCTCTGTGGGCTGGGAATTAATGGAATTAAAATCAGTATTTTATGATGTGTGGTAATGTTCTTACATGTACATATTTGGGGGGTTTTAAGAGATGGTAACAAATGTATTGAAATGAAATAAAAAGCTCCCAATGAGCTTTTTCTTTTTCAATATTTGCAGATCAGACATTCGAAGACTCTAAATTATATAAGATCTAATCTTCACAGGCAGCTAACTAATTTTGTACATCTTCAAACACACCTTCTTACAACAGGGAGCTATTCTATGTACAGTGGTACCTTGGTTCTCAAACTTATTCCATTCCAGAAGTCCTTTCCAAAACCAAAGCGTTCCAAAACCAAGGTGAGATTTACCATAGAAAATAATTCAAAATGGAGTAATCTGTTCCAGACTTTTAAAAACAACCCCTAAAACAGCAATTTAACATGAATTTTACTAACGATACCATTAATCTATAAAATGAAAGCAATAATCAATGTACTGTACTATGAAATAAATAAGACAATATAGTAGATGATAAAAATTAAAATTATTTTTTTTCTTACCTGCACTGATGATAGTCATTGTTTGGATGGGGGGCTTTTATCCATTTCCGCAGTCACACAATCAATCAATCAATCAATCAATCATAAAACAAAGAACAAGCCACAGTCACAAAAATGAAAAAGCCACACAAACAAAAATGCAAAAAAATAGCAAAAACAAAAGCACCAAATATAAGCTCCAAATATCACCTAAGAACACTGCAGTCAGAAATGGAAGGCTTTGATTACAATGGGGGGGGGGCTCAAATTACCAGCACAACAGAAAACAAATGGGAGGATTTGTGTAGAGTTTACTCCTTAGCCTTTCCGTCTCCCGAAGATTTCCCACAAGGCAGTGGAGGTTTAAGTTTATAATACATTTTTTTTTAAAGATTTGCCTTGAGTATTTTAACCTCTTTTGCTGACCACCAACATTACGCTTTCCATTTTTAAGTTCGGAATAGAGTAGTTGCTTTGGAAGACGATAATCAGGCATCTGCACAACATGACCAGTCCAACCAAGTTGATGTTGAAGAATTATTGCTTTGACACTGGTGATCTTTGCTTCTTCCAGCACACTGGCATTAGTTCACCTGTCTTCCCAAGTGATGTGTAAAAATTTTCCCTCTACAGCATGTGCAGAAGCTGCCTTCTTGACCATTGGACCCGCTATATGGAGCAAGAATGGAGGAACTGAAATTTTTCAGGCTTCCCCAACATGGTACTTTCCAGATGTTTTGGACTGTATGGAAGAGGCTGGGCTAAGGAAAGATGTAATCCAAACATCTGGAGGGCAGCAGGCTGCAAAAGTTGTTTTCTCTTTATTCTGGTCTTGCCCCAAAGAAAACTATTCTAGTAAGAAATGCCCAATAAAATTCAAGATATATCTGGTTATTATATCCCCTTGGCACTCAAAAGTGCCCTCCTTATTTGAAAGGAATTGTTAATGAAGAAGATTTAGAACTCACTACATTCTTGTTACTAAAAGTCAGACAGGTAATCTCTGTGAACAGGAAATCTTTCAAGCCTTTATTAAGTCTGCAACAGTGTCTGGGAGACAGCTTTTATATATCTCCTAAACTAGCCTCTTATTAAAGGTGTAAGGAAGGATGTGTACCTAATAAATTTATTGGGAAATGCAGTATATAAGTCACTGGAATACAAAGTACCAAGATAAGGTTTGTTTTCACTAATATAATTCTGGCAGCAAGACATGAGCTTTCCTTTGGGGTTTTGCTCTGTTTTGTATATCCTTATGTGTTTTGGTGACGTCCTTCTTCCTTCCTGTATGGTTTTGTGAAAATTCAAATGTTTGGCACAGATATGTATGTATGTAATGGACGCCGGTGGTGCTGTGGGTTAAACCACTGAGCCTAGGGCTTGCCGATCAGAAGGTTGGTGGTTCGAATCCCCGTGACGGGGTGAGCTCCCATTATTCGGTCCCAGTTCCTGCCAACCTAGCAGTTTGAAAGCACGTCAAAGTGCAAGTAGATAAATAGGTACCGCTCTGGCGGGAAGGCAAATGGCATTTCTGTGCACTGCTCTGGTTCACCAGAAGCGGCTTAGTCATGCTGGCCACATGACTCGGAAGCTGTCTACGGACAAACACCGGCTCCCTCAGCCAGTAAAGGGAGATGAGCAACGCAACCCCAGAGTCATCCGCGTCTGGACCTAACGGTCAGGGGTCCCCTTTACCTTTGTGTATGTATGCATGTATGTCTTTTTGTTTGTCCATCTTTCCACCATGTTAAGCTTCTTCGGCTTATTTGTGTCTTCCCTCCCCCTTTTTGTAGTGCCAATGTGTATACGGACATCAGATCCACTTACGCAAAGGTCCTACACAGGACATTCCCATCAGCAGAAACATGGAGAGGTGATTCTGCCAATGTCCCTTTCCCCCTGCAGCTCCCAGGGCACCCACATTATCCCAGAGTGTTCCCCAAGCCTGCAAAGCAGATTTGCAGGAGACGTAGAGAGGGAACAGATTGAAAATGGCCTCCTTCCTCACCCCACGAGCAGAATTCTTCCACTGGATCAGAAGGCTTCTGCAGATGGAAGAAGACCTTCCATATTTGTTGAGAGGCAATGTCTGGATTCAATGGATGCTACCTGAAAGAATTTTGGTGCAATTGTGTATATATGACTGCACTGAGATTGCTTTTTTGGGGTGTTTATCCATGCCATAGGGTACATATGCAATGTAGACATAGAGGAGCACAGAGAAATCAAAAGACATGGCAATCTGCACACAATCCAATCCCAGAATTCTTTTTAGAATCTATAATCCCAGTTAAACCTTGTTAACTGCCGGGCCGAGTAAACCTACAGAATAATAAAAGAGGAGAGTCTGCACCTGTAATTAACTGGATTTATCCAAAGTAAATATACACCTGTTGACTTTCAAGGCAGACAGATACTTCCTTTTGAGTTCAGTGCATATGTATTTATCCCATTTTCTTCTTTGTCTGTTTTCTCCCCATCCTGTACGACTCATTTGCTAGAGGTAGACATATTCTATTATGCCCAAAACATCACTGTGTACGATTTAGTGTTTATGATGGATTCCATCTGTTAACTGAAATTGTGTACCACCCAAATGCTCCTTGAAATCTGTTTACCATCTACAAACAGAGTTTATGAAAGACAGGGGTGCATTTTCCCACTCCAACATTGTAAATGAGAACTTGAATAAACTAGCCAATATATTGTTTGTAGGGGGGGGGAAATAACATCAGCATATATGTGCAGTATTCTGAACAATGTAGATAAAGAATCAGGCTGCAGGTGTTGAATGACTATATATGTATAGAATTGAGGGACTATATTGTGTTGTTATGAATTTGTGGGTGCAAGACACCCTAAATTCCAAATCAAGTTAGTGTCAGAATTTAATTAAGGCTTGGGGCATTGAAAGCTTATTAAGATAGGCTAGTCTCTGGTGGGAAGTGATAGCCACGCCCATGTGTGTATTTGAGCTGTGATCAGACCCCCAAGTGTTAGAATATAGGTTAAAAAAAAATAAGGTAAAGGACAGCTTTCCAGGTCATGTGGCCAGCATGACTAAACCGCTTCTGGCACAATGGTACACTGTGACGTAAACCAGAGAGCACAGAAATGCCGTTTACCTTCCCACCACAGCGGTACCTATTTATCTACTTGCACTGGCGTGCTTTCGAACTGCTAGGTTGGTAGGAGCTGGGACAGAGCAATGGGAGCTCACTCCGTCATGGGGATTCAAACTGTCGGCCTTCTGATCAGCAAGCCCAAGAGGCTCAGTGGTTTAGACCACAGCGCCACCCACATCCCATTGTTAGAATATAATCAAGCTACAGGCTACAGGAATGGAGAGGAAAACCATGAAAGCTTTAGAGAAGGGGCTGGATCCTTACAACATGCTACCACCCAAACGATATGCTGGAATAAAGGAAGACCCCAACATAGTCCCTTCAATTACAGACAAGAGGCTTGTGGGCTGCATCTGTGAAGAAGACAACAGCACTGTGATCTGGTTCTGGCTACACAAGGGAAATCCCCAGCGCTGCCCCTCCTGTGGAGCCCATTACAAGTTGGTTGGCTACCAATTGCCCTGATTTGGCTTCAAAGCTTTGCTGAGCTTTCCATTTATGATTTCTGGATACAGGGCTGAGCTACGTAGCTGTTTATGTCACGATGTATCACATTCCTTGAAACCTAATAAAGTCTTTGACTCATTAAAAAAAAAAAAAGAATATAATCAAGCCCAATCTGCATTTGAACTGTGTCAAAAACCAATTAAGACTGGACTAGCCTCATGCATGAGGTGTCAGCCTAGGGGCAACGAACAGGTAGCAAGACAGAGAATAAAAGGGCAAATCTCATTTGCAAATGGGTGGTTTCCTCCCACCCTCAACTGGGAGTTTGGTTTAAAAAGACAATGCCAATGTTTTAGGCATGGCTCTAGATTTAGAAGGGCAGCTAGAGGAAAGGTGGAATGTGACCTAGGATGTGAGGCAAGCTGCAAGGCAGCAGAGCAAGGATGCTGGTGTGCCTAAGGGAGAAATAGGACCCCCTTGGAATGCAGATGTTCTGAACCCCTCCATGGCAGGTTGTATATATATGCGAAAAGAAACCATATATCATAAAGACACCACAGTCTCTGCTGTGCCTCATTCTCCAAAAGGAAACATGGACCTTGGGTAAGCGCTTAGAACTCCCTGGAATCTCATCCTGCTGTGGAGATTGGGGCTGGATCTACACTGATCTGTAAAAACACCATTAAAGGCTATTTTTTAAAAAAAGTTACATAGCTCTCAATGTGATTTCCCATTGCTCTGCAACGCCCTCTGGTGTCACATTTTTATAACGCATTTTTAACGCTATAACCAACCTGTAGGTAGATTCGTCCTGGGAATGGCGTGTAACAGTATGTCGTTTTAATTCTATCCATGTTTAATTGTTTTTAATGGTTGTTGTTTTCCTATGATAATGGCAACGATGATGATGATTTACCTGGGTTGTTCCTGCCACTCTGGGCAGCTTCCTATCCGGGGGAAAGACGGGGTACAAATAAATATATAACAAAAATATTGCAATACTACAACTGTGCTCATTCCTGACCATTGGCCATCTTGGCTGAGGCTGATGGGAGTTTTAGTCCAACAACATCAGGATGGCTGGATTAACGAGTTTGCTCTCCTCTTCTTCCTTTACGGGTCCCCATTTTTTCCTCCCACTTCTTTTGGGCCCATATCTCCAGCCCCTTTTCTTTCTACCGTAGCAGAAAAAAAACGGAAACTTTATGGAAATCTGTTATAACGCGTATGCTGCGGAAGACAAAGATTTCCTGTGGACCAGGCTGGAAAAGGAGAATGGAGCAAAACAGCAGCCTCAGTGGGCAAAACCTCTGAAGTATGGTTAGGTTGAAGTTGGCTTTGCTTGAGGGGGAAAGATTCATAGTATCCAACAGTGCTTTGAGTTCCTGTGTGTCTTTCCCACACCTTCAGACTGGCGCCGCGCAAACTTGAATCTTCCTCCCATTCTAATTCTACACCGGAATTAATAAGGCAAAATAGAGATTGTCCCCAGTGTGTCCTTCAGGTACACAATGTACCTCTGAAAAGTTAGACCCTTGGGCACCCTGGGAGGGACACCAGAATAATGTTGAACAACCCTGTCAACGAAAAGAGACGGTTCATTAACATGAATTATCCATCTCCCTCACTATTTGTTCAGCATGACCTAGCAGGAGGGAAAAACACCATAAACACTGTAAGTCTAGCCAGGATAAATAAAACTGCATAGCTGTTTGGGCTGAATAACAATGACCCGAGAGGGAAGCCAGATATTAAATATTAAAAATGTGCTTTTAAAGCTCAGCCTCACAAGCAACATTTAAGTGGTTTATTAAATCCAAATTTATTAGATTTAAACGGGAGGGAAATCAAAACACAAAGATAGTCATCGGTTTTCCCACACTGATAAGAAATCAAATTAATGGCACCACATGAGGCAAGTGAAATTCTCCTCTGAGCTGCATAATCTGACAGAATTCCACGCAGCTGAGCTGCCCTAGAATTTAGACATGTCGCCTTATCTTCAATGCCAGGCCCTGAGTCAAGTACATTCAGAACTCATGGAATCTTTTCCAGAGATTCTGAAGAAGAGCATTTTTTTTGTTGTGGCGGTTTAGGTTTGGTGATGAGCAAACACCCGCAGGGCTGGGCCTACCATTTGGCTTATGCATTAGAAAAGGACAGATATTTGATAGTCTTTTTAGTTTATGATTGTCATTTTAAAAAATACATTGAATTTTCCATAAGGCCTGTCATCGCAGTCTAGTGTCACATTGCATATTGCACTTAAAACACACTTAAAACATTTTATTTGCAGCTGTATAGCCGAGTTCCAGCTTGGCAGATTCCCAGGTTATAGAACCCGGTACTAGAAAAGGGAATTTTATTTCATAGGACAATGGAGAATTTAAGGTGTTGAGTAATATTGTGAGGGCAGTCTATCTTATTCAACAGTTTTTTGGTTTCTTACTCTGCCCTTGCTTGGGGGTAAACATTGTAGGCAGAGGGCCTTCTTGGTAGTGGCACCCGCCCTATGGAACGCCTTCCCATCAGATTTCAAGGAAATAAACAACTATCTGACTTTTAGAAGATATCCCTATTTAGGGAATTTTTTAATGTTTGGTGTTTTATTGTGTTTTTAATATTCTGTTGGGAGCCACCCAGATTGCGGGGTAAAGGTAAAGGGACCCCTGACCATTAGGTCCAGTCATGACTGACTCTGGGGTTGCAGCACTCATCTCACTATATTGGCCGAGGGAGCCGGTGTACAGCTTCCGGGTCATGTGGCCGGCATGACTAAGCCACTTCTGGCGAACCGTCGCGGGGATTCGAACCGCTAGCCTTCTATTTTCTATTAATAGTAATAGAAAAGGGACGCACATGACAACAGCGGCTAGATTAATATAAGCACAGAAATTTTCTGAACCGCCCTGAGACCTGCGGGTATAGGGCGTTATATTAAGAAGAAGAAGAAGAAGAAGAAGAAGAAGAAGAAGAAGAAGAAGAAGAAGAAGATGGAAAGAAGAGCAAGTTCCAATGAAGGAAGAGTGGCTTTTGACTACGCAAAGAGTGGACTACACAGAAACAGCAACGCCGGCAGCAAAATTAAGAGATCAAAAGGATGAACCTTTCATAGAAAAATGGAGGCCTTCTGTGGACTATTTTTAAAAATACGATAGTCAAATGAAATCGCGTGCAGGATTCAAGATAAAAACAGCAGAAGAAAAATGTTAAAATAATTGCAATAGAGAAACTCTGTGTAGCAGATAAAGATACAACGCAGTAGTAGCACGGGCAGAAACACACTCCTTGATCTCAGGAGCCATTGTGCAAAATATGCTTGCGATATCTTTAAATGTATTCAAAGGCATCGCAAACAAGCAGCTTTTCCAAATATATAGCGAAAGAGCTGGTAGCCTATGAATCTGCAGCCTTCTGCTGGTTGAAAGATTGGATTTTATTGGAGAACACTGACGTCCTGGATCTGGAAGGGTTTGACAATGAGTTTGGGTGGCATGCATATTTGTGGTATGACAAGGCCAAAGTGCACAAATTGTTTAAAAACCATATTGTCAGAAGAGCAATTTGGAGGGTCTGGATAAAATACAAAGAGTTATTGGAGAGTAAAACTCCGAGGTGGCTCTCACCGGTGGAGGCCAAGGCACGTAAGAGACCCAACATGGAGGCCCATTGGCCTAAATATTGGGAAATAATTGAAAAAACTGGAGACAATTGGAGGTTGCTAAGCTTGGAGAAATTGAAAACTAAGGTACGAGATTGGCTGCACTATGCGCAAATTCAAGAGGTATTTAAAATAGATAAAAAAGTTGGATTCCAGGTGGAAAAATCGAAACTAGAGACTGAATTGTTAGAGCCAAAAAGTAAACTACTTTCGAGAATGTATAACTTGCTGCTCAAGTGGAATACACAGGATGAGACAGTCAAATCCGCTATGATAAAATGGGCTCAGGATGTGGGGCATAACATTATGTTTGCAGACTGGGAAAGGTTATGGAACACCGGTTTGAAATTCACGGCATGCACTGCCTTGAAGGAAAATATTATGAAAATGGTATACCGGTGGTACATGACCCCAGTCAAGTTAGCCAAGATATATCATCTGTCTGACAACAAATGTTGGAAATGTGGAGAGGCGGAAGGGACATTCTTTCATCTCTGGTGGACCTGCCCGAAAGTGAAGGCCTTCTGGGAAATGATCCATAATGAACTAAAAAAGGTATTGAGATTTACCTTACCTAAAAAACCAGAGGCCTTCCTTCTGGGCATGGTGGACCAGAGAGTGCTTAAGAAGGACAGAACCTTTTTCATGTATGCTACCACAGCAGCAAGGATCCTGATTGCAAAATATTGGAAGACACAAGATTTACCCACGCTGGAGGAATGGCAATCGCAGTTGATGGACTATATGGAACTGGCTGAAATGACTGGCAGAATCCGAGACGTGGGAGAAGAAACAACTGAGGAGGACTGGGAAAAGTTTAAGGACTATTTGAAAAAACACTATAAGCTGTATGAATGTTAAAAAAATGCACCTTTCAGGAAATTCTAGCTTCAGCAAATGTAAGTTAATGAAATGAAAATTAAGACACAAGAATTCAGAGGTAAAATAATGAAATAACTTTATTGTGTTTAATATAAAACATATAAGAATTGAGCTATAGTAAAATTGAAAATAGGGAACATGATAAAATGGAAGTTACAATAAGTTTTGAAATAAGTTAACAAATTGCTGATGCTTTATAAGACAGAGAACGCAGGGTTCGGAGGATGTGGGGAAGTCCTATAGATTAGATGGAAAAAGAATATGGAAATTTGTTATTTATATCTTTTTTTCTTATAACCACTCTTTATTCTTTTTTCTGTATTTCTGTATTTTTAAAAAGCAATAAAAAAATGTTTAAAAAAAAAAAAGAGCTGGTAGCCTAGTAACCTGCTAGCAAACTATATGGCCAGGATTACATTCACAAGGGTATAATCTGCATAGCCTGCTGTGTGTAGGGAGGCCGGGTGGAAACCAATTATACACCTTTAATAGTTGTGCAGAAGAGGGGATTTCAGGGGATTTTTTCACTGGCTGAAATTCCCTTCCCTACACCGCTATTAAAGGTGCAAGAGCTTTGTTACCCTGAAGTGTGTGGTCGCTATTAGATTGGCAGTGATCGCTGTGAAATACAGAGGGATGGTGGTGCTTGCTCCCTTTCCCCCCAAAGTAGCAGAAGAGCTTGCATCTGAGAGTGAGATGCACTCTGATGCACTTCACTTTAAAACAACCAAAGATCTGTGGAGTTTTATTTAGTGGCACACTGTCGGCAGCTGCCTCCACACTGCAAGCATCTTATTTTGCTACATTATTGGGGTGAGCAGAAGAGCTGTCGTGTCTCATTCTCTGGTGAAGCAAGCCACTATCAGATAAGTGGAAATGCAGCCTTGAGCAGCTGATGGAAAAATAGAGGCTTCCTCACTAAATACAGGTGAGAACTCTCCAGCCACAGATAGAAAGATGGATATATCTCTCTCTGATACAGAGCTGCTAAGCTGCCACTCTCCTGGCTAATGAGATGATGTTGTTGTTGATGATAATAATAATATATTATTTATACCCCGCAATCTAGGGACGCGGGTGGCACTGTGGGTTAAACCACGGAGCCTAGGACTTGCTGATCAGAAGGTCGCGGTTCAAATCCCCGTGACGGGGTGAGCTCCTGTTGCTCAGTCCCAGCTCCTGCCAACCTAGCAGTTCGAAAGCACGTCAAAGTGCAAGTAGATAAATAGGTACCACTCCAGCGGGAAGGTAAACAGCGTTTCCGTGTGCTGCTCTGGCTCCCTCGGCCAATAAAGCGAGATGAGTGCCGCAACCCCAGAGTCGGCCACAACTGGTCCTTTACCTTTACCTTTACTATTATTATTATTACTATTATTATTATTAGAATTTATATACTACCCTATACCCGGAAGTCTCAATAGGTTATCACTGAAATTTGAAGCTAACCAAATTTATTTCCCATCCCTAATTCAGGGATTATTTCCTACTCTGCTGAGATCCAGTTGCTGACCAAAGCTTTTGTCTCCATTTCCGATATACGCAACGTGGGCTCCATTCACAGAGCAAGAATGAATTTTCCGATCCTTCCTTGCCACTAGCACTGCTCACCGGCCTGTTTTGCTAAACCAATTTTTTGCTCTCCAGCTCGTTCCACAGGGTCAAGAAGATGACATCAGTTTTTCTCCTAACAGCCAGAAAGAAATCCCCGGCTACCTACCGTTTGTGAGCTGGGGAAACATAAAAGCCAGGAGCGGGGAGGCGGGGAGAGAAATGATAGGAAAGAGGCTGCCGTCGAATGCTGCAAGAGCCCCAGCAGGCAAGCCGTTAATCGAGACTGACAGGGGAAGGAAAGGCCAAAGATGAAGGAGGAAAGATAAAAGCAGCGGGAGCAGGCAGCTGCAGCGAGAGGCTTTAAAAGAGCAAGGGGAGGCTGTTTGCAATGAAAGAGAGAGACAAAGGCCACATTCGCACCCCACATTCAAAGCACGACGATACCAGTCATGGCTTCCCCTCCAAGAATTGTGGGATCATACCCTCCAACATTTATCTGATGAAAGTTCAGACGTCCTAGTCCATTATTATACTTTATTTTAATTTAATAGCCAGGCATAGGACCTTCTCAGTAGTGGAGCCTGCCCTGTGGAACGCCCTCCAATCAGATGTCAAGGAAATAAACAACTATCTGACTTTTAAAAGACATCTGAAGGCAGCCCTGCTTAGGGAAGTTTGATGTTTTATCATGTTTTTAATATTCTGTTGGGAGCCGCCCAGAGTGGGTGGGGTATAAATTATTATTATTATTATTATTATTATTATTATTATTATACCCCACCCATCTGGCTGGGTCACCCCAGCCATTGTGGGCAGCTATATGTATATTTAATAAACATAATGAAACATTAATTTTTTTAAATAAAAAACCTGCCCTATACAGGTGTGCCATAAGACGTCTTCTAAACATCGTATAGTAAACAACAACAACAACAATTTATATCCTGCCCCTTAGGCTGGGTTTTCCCAGTCACTCTAGGCATCTCCCAACAGAATTAAAAGTGCAATAAAACACTGAACATTTAAAAACATCCCTAAATAGGGCTACCATGTACTAGCTTGAGAGCAGACATTCTCATATTTAGCAGGGAGGGGTAATTTAAGTGGGCTTAGGAAAATGCACTTAGAATCTTCCCTTTGCTTGGGACTCCACTGTAATGATTGATTGATTGATTGATTGATTGATTGATTGATTGATTATTTATACCCCACCTTTATTTATTTATTTGATTTTATTTATTGTTGTAAATAAGAAATATGGCAACCCTAGGTGTTTCATCCTTTAGCAAATTGTGTACAGTGGAGGAAACTGAACTCTGTCCACCCTCCCCATTTCCCCCTCATTGCAACTCAAAAGCATTTCAAGTCCCTCTTCTTGACTTTTGGTATCATCCTGATAAGTCACTGACAGCTCCTTTCAGGTCTGCAAATTTGTTTTCTGAACCAATTTCCATGGTCAGCATTTCTGTGCCTATGTCCACCGCCGCCATTCCACCAGGGAAAAGGCTCTTTCTTGTTTTTTGGCCTTGGAATCATCTGCGGCAATTTGTCTCCTGTACTGTATTGCTTTTCTGAGAAAAAAGTGTGTGTGTGCGTGTGTGTTTTGCTGGGTTTGACAAAGCTTTTACCATATGTGTTCCCTCACCCATCTGCAGCTTTGCTCTGGTTGTACCTGAGATGTTCTTGCAAAGCATTTTTTTTTTTACTTTATACTTCACAAACAACAGAAAGGGATCCACATTAAAAGGGCGCAGAAGTGAGGGAAAGGGGATAGATTCCCGTCATGTGGGTGCACAGAGGGTAAATTGTAAGCTGGCACAATTGTGGTTTTTCCCCCCTTAATTTTTTTATTAAATTTTCACAACTTTAACCAATTTAAATTTCAAATTTGTTATACATTTCTCTTAGAATTTGACTTCCCACCTTTCCTTCCATGCTGTTTTTATACCCATCCCTTCCACATACTGCATAATATCACACATTTCATCTAATACATATTTCTCTGTTATCATTTGCTTCCTGTTTCTCAAATTTCAAATCCTGCCTGTCAGGGCCTTTTTTCAGCCGGAACTCAGTTCTGGCACCTCTCAGGTGGGCACCATTGACACTATAAGAGAACAAGGGTGATTTCATGGTGATTTCTGGCACCCCTTTTTCTAGAAAAATAGCACTGCTGCCTGTGATTGCATTTGGTTGTGATCCCCCCCCCAAAAAAAAATAATAATCCAAAAGAGGCCTCCATTCTTCCACAAACTTTCCATCATTTTGATCTCTTATAAGATAGCACAATTTGTTGACATTGCACAACGTCATTGCTGATCATGAGAAACGTCTTGTTAAGGAATCAGCCTTAGCTTCCTAGCTTTGTAGAGGGTGAGCCTATATGGGAGCACCTTAACCTTGGTCTTAAAACAACAAAAGGAAGGGGTTATCATTAAATCAAATAAGTTACATCAAATAATAATAATAATAATAATAATAATAATAATAATAATAATAATAATTTATTATTATTTCCCCAGCTACTCAGGGCGGCTTCCAACAGAGCACTAAAATACAATAATCTATTAAATTATTTCCATTGGGATAAATGAGAAACTTGACCAAGAGGATAGAAATAGTAATAAATATGAGCTATGGCAGGCTTCCTCAGCTTCAGCTTTCCAGATGTTTGGAGACTACAGTTCTCATCATCCCTGACCACTGGTCCTGCTAGCAAGGATCATGGGAGTTGTAGGCAAAAAACATCTGGAGGACCGATGTTGAGGAAGCCTGAGCTAGGGGTTCATCATTTTTGCGATGCTCCTATCATGCAAGGAGGTCACAACAATCTTGTAAGGTGCTTAATGTTAAGTGATACCTCGGGTTAAGTACTTAATTCGTTCCGAAGGTCCGTACTTAACCTGAAACTGTTCTTAACCTGAAGCACCACTTTAGCTAATGGGGCCTCCTGCTGCTGCCGCGCCGCCGGAGCCCGATTTCTGTTCTTATCCTGAAGCAAAGTTCTTAACCTGAAGCACTACTTCTGGCTTAGTGGAGTGTGTAACCTGAAGCGTATGTAACCCGAGGTACCACTGTATGAACTTACCCAAGGCTTATAGGTGAGGTTCATACCTGAGTAGTGATTTGAATTTTGCATTCCCCACACTCAAACTAACAGTGTAACCCTAAGCGTACAAAAAAGCTTTTACTTTTTGAAATAAAGTAAATTTTAAAATAAATTTACTTTAAAAAAAAAGCTTTTACTTTTTGAAATATGGCAACCCGATGCTACGTGCTGCAGTAAACAAAAGGGAAATCTGCCCTTCTCAAATCACCAGCCTTGCATCATTCAAAGGTAATGCACTGAAGGAGTTATGCATGACTCTGCTACACGCACAACCTGAGTTAGCAGAAGAGGCCTTTTGGTGTCACATGCCCACGCACACATCTTTAATTGCCTCTGGGTTTTTCTATTGTGCCTTAGATCATTCATTTATTCATTCCCACAGAATAATTCATTTGCTAACATGCAAAATTTATTCACTAAAAGACTACAGTGGCATAGCTCCCTGCCCCCACCCCACCAGCTAAAATTTAGTTCGGCACACAGGTTTCTATCTTGTTTTGAGCAGGTTATCTGAGGTTACTGTGTAGACATAGAAGAAGCCTGGATTGCAATACGGTCGACTCAAAACTTGGTTACTATGATGCTCTTTAGAAATGGGGGTGCGGAGGGCATCCTGTAACTAAGCCTTTAATTCAGACAAGGTTGCCAAATTTCAAAAAGTGAAAATCTGGACACAAAAAGTTGTTGAGCTTTTCTTCCAAAAACTAAATAAAGAGAGAGTTTTTGAGCAATTTTGTATGACGTTCGCCAAAATCTACACGACCAACATGGGCTTTCATATGCTGCTTATGAGGTCTGAATACTGGCTAAGTCTGGGAAATTCCAGATATATGGCAACCCTAATTCAGATCACATTTACTTACACTAATTCACATTTTTTAAGAATAGTACATAAACCAAAACACAGTTAACCTCCAAAATCCCAGTTTCTCCAAATTTTGCAATGCTATGCAACGTTTACCCCCAAAAAATGCATATACTAAAATGTGCATATGAATGCATATGTTGGTGAAAACAACATATATAAATGCATTATATTGGGATTGTCTTGCAAAATGGTGCATCAATTCGCATGATAAAATGCTGGTCGCTTTTCTGTAGGACTTAAAAGAAAATCGCAAGCTGATGCAGAAATGTGGAGAGCTAAAACTGAGGATTGGGGGAAAGGGAATGAGAAAGCAAAATTGTAAATTAGTTTTACATAAAGGTTGTGCACAACAAACATAACATTTACAACATTAAAAAAGAGTTCTTTCGAACCTTCAGACCTCCTTCCTTCCCCCCATGGGTTCCATTTTTAAATTTTATTCCTGCATCTTTTACTGTAATCTATCTATTACATAATCATAGAATCCAAAATTCATGTTACTTTATGAGTGTCACTGTATTCCTGCCAATGACTTCAGCTGTTTACAGTGGTCTCTCAAATATATTAGAAAGTTATTCCAGTCTTTCAAGAATACTTGGTCTTCCTGGCTTCTGATCTTTCCCGTCAGTCTTGACATTTCTGCATATTCCATCAGTTTGGTCTGCCAATGCCTTTCAGTATTGGCATTTCACCAGCTCTAGAAGAAAAAGGAAAAAAAATCTCCTGTTTTTAATTGTTATTTTGAGCATTCTAGCTGTGGCACTGTTTAAACGGGCATGTTTATTATGCAGTCTTAATCTGAGAACAGAAATGTGCCATTTGGAAAGAGTTGATTCCTAGAGTGGTGGGGGTTTTTTTTTGTGGGAAGAAAGTTCATAGAATCACAGAATCATAGAGTTGGAAGGGAGTCTGAGGGTCATCTAGCCCAACCTCCCGGCAATGCCAGAATTTCAACTAAAGCATCCATGGCAGATATAGCCATCCAGCCTCAGATTAAAACCCTCCAAGGGAAGAGAGTCCACCACCTTCGCAGGAAATTTATTCCACTGTGGAGAGGCTCTAACTTTCAGAAAGTTCTTCTGATGTTTAGTTGGAATCTCCTTTCTTGTAACTTGAATCCATTGGTTCAGGTCCTATCCTACCCTCTGGAGCAGGGGTGTTATGTACTGAAGTTCTCACCCTGGGCCAGCAGGGGGATACTGTAGATAGTTATGCAAATGAAGGATCAAAAGTGATGTTCAGTGATTGGATAGTTTTAGAAAGTTATTACAGTAACATTGTACTGGAGCTCTATATAAGCAGGCTGACTGAACCCTTCAGTTCAGTTCTGTTCTGGCCTGCGAATAAACAAGAGCTGTTTGAAGAATCGCTGTGTCATCTGATATGTTCACCCACAACTTAACAAGGGGGGGGGGGAATCCACCCTGTGGCAGCCCTTTGGTGTGGGATCTGAACCCATGGGACATGTCCTGGACATAGCACTGTGTTTTTGGGAGTGATGTACAGTAGTACCTCAGGTTACAGATGCTTTGGGTTACAGACTCCGCTAACCCAGAAATAGTACCTAGGGTTAAAAACTTTGCTTCAAGATGAGAACAGAAATCGTGCTCCGGCGGCGTGGCGGCAGCTAGAGGCCCCATTAGCTAAAGTAGTACCTCAGGTTAAGAACAGTTTCAGGTTAAGAATGGACCTCCGGAACGAATTAAGTTCTTAACCCAAGGTACCACTGTAGTTCTTCCTCTCCCATCTTCTCTGGAATCCAACTTCCTACCTGCCAGCAGGATTTCTCTTCCCTCTCAATAGGTCTGCTGCAGTCATACTTTAAAATCTGGTCACAGAATTACCAGAATGTTAATTTCTTTGGAAGGAGGGCAGAAAAACAGAGGCTAGGCTGTTGGTGGGGACAGACTATTGCCAGCACATAACTCCAGTGCTTAAAAGCTCATTGGTAACCCTACTCAGCGCTGCCTGCATAGGTTTTATTTTTTTAATTTACTCTTTATTTTTACATAAACACAGAAAGAGAAATGAACACATCTGTTCTTTCGTTAAAATGCAGATACAGTGGTACCTCGGGTTAAGTACTTAATTCGTTCCAGAGGTCCATACTTAACCTGAAACTGTTCTTAACCTGAAGCACCACTTTAGCTAATGGGGCCTCCTGCTGCTGCCATGCCGCCGGAGCACAATTTCTGTTCTCATCCTGAAGAAAAGTTCTTAACCTGAAGCACTATTTCTGGGTTAGCGGAGTCTGTAACCTGAAGTGTATGTAACCTGAAGCATATGTAACCCGAGGTACCACTGTATAGAGGCTGTGTGCACTCCATTAATAAAGAATATGCCTTCCCCTACGGAATCCTGGGAACTGTTATTTACCCCTCAGAGAGCTACAGTTCCCAGCACCCTTAACAAACTACAGTTCCCAGAAAGACTATTGCAAGCAACAATATTACTCTTGCAAATGCCAATGTGGCAGCTTCACGCTTTCAGATATTGCCCTGAACCCTTGAACTGCATGGGTCTTTCCCTCCGGATATTTGCCCAGCAACAGGAGGAACGGCAACAATCTGGAAAGTCTTCAGCAAAATGGTTCTGGTGGGCATCCTGCAGCCCAATTAGGATCTTCCCGAGAGAAGGAAGTGGGTTACGCACAGCAAGTTGTTGCAGCTCAACATCAGATATTTGATCCCAAAACAGTCTGCTTCAGACACTTGAAAATATATTGCCTTGTCTGTACTGTCTGGATGGTTAAAGAGTCTCTAGGGTAATAGAAAACATAGATGGACTTGAATTCATAACAGAAAAAAAGAACAGTGCCAACTGATTAGTCACACTGAAGTAGCAATCTTTTCTAAGAACTGTGAGCTTTCTTTGTGGCACAAAGCTTATTTGTTTTGTTTCCCCATATTTGTCCCCCCCCCCCAATATATATATATATATGAAACTCTGAAACCTTATCAATCTTTTTATGGTTAACTTCCAAACTCATTCCTGCCTTCACATTCTCAACCAAAGTCCACAAGAGAAACGTTCTGCAGTTCTTTACCCAAGTTGGGGCAGCCTGGGTGTTACAGCATATTACCAGTAGCTTTTTCTTCTGCACTGCAGCATACATGTATGAAGCCTGGGTGGTCTGATAGCAGATCTTAAAAATATATATATATTAGATTTTTCATTTTTGACATTGCAAAATAATCATTTTACAAACTTTGAAATATCCCTTCTTCTCCTTCCATGGTTCATTTTGTATGTCCTCTATTCCTGCATATTTTACCTTAACCACTCAGATCAGATTTCCACTTTTACAACAATCAATTATTACTTACACTGTTGAATTTATCTTAATGCTGCCAATGTTTTCAGCTGAGTTCGGTGGTTATCCATATATTCAATGAATATTTTCTGATCTTCTTTAAATATACGGTCTTCTTGGTCTCTTGTTCTGTCTGTTAAACCTGCAAGTTCTGCATATTCTAACATCTTGAGTTGCCAGTCCTCTTTATGAGGGACCTCGCTCACTTTCCATTTGGGGGATAGAAAAACACAGGCCGTTGTTGTTGCGTACATCAATCAGCTTTCCTGACACCTAGGGATTTCTCTCTGGATTATTCCCAGTAGAAAGGACGCTGGTCTTTTGGGGAAAGTAGTTTAAAACTTTTTTTTTTAACTCATTATAAATCATTTCCCAACATTCTTGTACCTTTTTACATATCCAGGACTGATAGCAATTCTACCCATTTCTGGAAAGTTTGAATGTCACTGTTTGGGAGACGCAGGAGACCCGACCCTTTCAAATATGACACAGTCCCAAAGAACAGGTCTCCCATCCACTCGTTGCCACTAGATTTCTAAGGGGCTTCTTTTTATTCCACTGGAAACTAGAAACTAGTTCATTTTTAAAAATCACAATAATAATAATCCCCCCTGTAGCAAAGGGTATACCTCGGGTTAAGTACTTAATTCTTTCCGGAAGTCCGTTCTTAACCTGAAACTGTTCTTAACCCGAAGCACCACTTTAGCTAATGGGGCCTCCTCCTGCGGCTGCGCCGCCGGAGCACGATTTCTGTTCTCATCCTGAAGCAAAGTTCTTAACCTGAGGTAATATTTCTGGGTTAGTGGAGTCTGTAACCTGAAGCGTCTGTAACCTGAAGCGTATGTAACCTGAGGTACCACTGTATAAGGAAGTAAATTGTGCATCTCTGATACTGTGGATATAATACACATCTGTTTCTGTGCAATACCATAAATCCATTAACCTTGAGGTTATTTTCATCTGTCTTCACAAAGATAAGTCATCACACAATAAACAGCATGTCCCCCCACCCCACGCTCAGAACCTTTGCTCTATACTACCAGGATTCCTTGCCCTGGAAGTAAATGCAAAAGAAGCACAGAAGCTTCTTCCTGCCTAAAACTTTGGGAATAATAATAATAATAATAATAATAATAATAATAATAATAATGGGGGCTGGCTGTGCACAGGACACTCTGTCCCCCCAGGGAACAGTCCCTAAGTGTGTTTGTCACTCATGTCTTAATATATGCCCATGCCATCCTGCTGTGTCTGTAAAGGCCATTAGGAATAAAAACTAAGGTAACCAGAAATGGAAGGGGTTTAAAGGAAGGAAACAAAAGCACTCCAACCAAACCACAGAAAGGAAAGGGATTGTGGAGGGAAGAAGGCTGTTTTGGGTTTCTGTTAGGCAAAGGGACACTGCTGACTTCAGCCATGGGATCGACAGAGTTGGTTTAGCCCCCAATCCTGTGTGGTTCTCCATGTGGAGGTTGTTCCATAGCATAATCTCACTGCTGTCCATAACATCACCCTTGGAATGCAACCAAATGAAATCAGTAGGGTGACGACATCTTCCTTTCCAATATGTTTGATTAGCTGCTGTTTCTGGGAGAAGAATCCCATGGCGGTGACCCTCCTTCAACAAAGATTTATAGGTGTTAGGTAAGCAAGCTTTCCCGTCGTGTTACGTCTGTCTAATTCTTTATCCCCAACCCATTAATATGTATGCTGCAATGACTGACTTTTCTCCTTTCCTTTCCTTTCCTTTCCAGGCCGTCCTTTAGCTTATTTCCTCAGAACTGAGACATTAAACAGAATGCTGCAATGCAGCAAACCCAGTGCACTGAAAAGAGTCACAGAGCAGGGCAGACAGTACGATCAGTCCCAAGGGAGATGTTGTAAATATAAAGGACTCTTCATTGGATGTACAATTCGGAACAGGCAACTGAGAGCACAGGGGAAAACATTTATCCAAAGTATAGCCTGGGGAACTGGAGTCTGTAGGTCATTTCATAATACTTGGGCTCAGTCCTCAGATAGGCAGGAAGGAGGTGCCAGTACTCAGGAAGGAGGGAAGGCAGGAAGGAGGTTCAGTCCTCAGATAGGCAGGAAGGAGGTGCCAGTACCAGGAAGGAGGTGCCATGGACACTAGCACAAAATGGCTACAATGGGGAGTCATGATGTCAACACAAAATTAGAAAGCATACACTCACTGCTGCTTCTCCCCTCCCTCCTGGCAGCTTCATGCTAACAATGGGAAGTCAGCTTGTCCTGATGATGGAGAACACACTATTGATTCCCCCTCCCCCCGCCCATAAAATGATACAGTGGTACCTCGGGTTACAGACGCTTCAGGTTACAGACACTTCAGGTTTCAGACTCTGCTAACCCAGAAATAGTACCTCAGGTTAAGAACTTTGTTTCAGGATGAGAACAGAAATCACGGCACGGCAGCAGCAGGAGGCCCCATTAGCTAAAGTGGTACCTTAGGTTAAGAACAGTTTCAGGTTAAGAACGGACCTCCAGAATGAATTAAGTTCTTAACCCGAGGTACCACTGTACTGTTGTTGTGTAATAGCAAGGGTCATTCCCGCGTTCCAGAAAAAAAATATACAAAGTGGCTCTCGGATTTCTCTCTCCCACACTCATCATATACATACAGAGCACAGTGTAAGGTTGCCATATTTTGAAGAGTAAAAAAGGGGACACATTTGCCGACTTCTAACTGTGGTGACTCTCATTTTACATTCCCATAAAAAAGAGGGCATGTCCTGGAAAAAGAGGACATATGGCAACCTTGCACAGACCATCCCCATATAGAGAGCCACACATAACTTCTCTCCCTTTGCCTATGGGCATTTCTCTCTCACACACATACATGTAATACACCCCTCTCCTTTCTCTGTCACACACATAAAGGTAAAGGTAAAGGTACCCCTGCCCGTACGGGCCAGTCTTGACAGACTCTGGGGTTGTGCGCCCATCTCACTCAAGAGGCCAGGGGCCAGCGCTGTCCGGAGACACTTCCGGGTCACGTGGCCAGCGTGACATCGCTGCTCTGGCGAGCCAGAGCCGCACACGGAAACGCCGTTTACCTTCCCGCTGGTAAGCGGTCCCTATTTATCTACTTGCATCCGGAGGTGCTTTCGAACTGCTAGGTTGGCAGGCGCTGGGACCGAGCAGCGGGAGCGCACCCCGCCGCAGGGATTCGAACCGCCAACCTTTTGATCGGCAAGTCCTAGGTGCTGAGGCTTTAACCCACAGCGCCACCTGCGTCCCATGTCACACACATAAACACCCAGAAACCACACATCCCCCTCTTTCTATCTCTATCACAGAGATTGCACATTGCTCCCTCCTTCACAGACGATGCACATAGACCTATTCGTACATTCTCCCTCTCGTACGCATGCACAATTACAGTCAGGTAAGACAGCTCACCATCCTTCTCTGCAAAAATGTAGCTTTCTGTGGTGTGTTTGCGCACTCAAATGTGTGGCAGAGTGAGCAGGGCACACACACTGGAAATCAAGCAAGCCCCTCCTCTCCTTGGAGGTTGTTAAGAAGAAGAGTTTGGAATTGATATCCCGCTTTATCACTCCCCTTCAGGAGTCTCAAAGTGGCTAACCTTCTCCTTTCCCTTCCTCCCCCACAACAAACACTCTGTGGGGTGAGTGAGGCTGAGAGACTTCAGAGAAGTGTGACTAGCCCAAGGTCACCCAGCAGCCGCATGTGGGGGAGCGGAGACGCGAACCTGGTTCACCAGATTACGAGTCTACTGCTCTTAACCACTACACCACTCTGGCTCTCTGTTAAGCAGAGGTTGGATGGCCATCTGTCATGGATGCCTTACCTGAGATTCCTGCATGGCAGGGGGTTGGGCAAGATGGCCTTTGGGTCCCTTCCAACTCTAAGATTCTTTGATTCTACAATTGGCCACCAAAGTTGGTGTAATGAACTCCGGAGCCTACCTCCCAGCCTGAGAAAGCTGCAGGAATGTGAATAATTGTTCATTAAAATGTTTCTTTCTGAGCTGGGAGTGTGTGTAAAAGGATGGGAGAGTAAGAGAATAAAGGTCAAGCAAATCGCAGTGTTAAACTGGTGGTTAGCAGCAGCAGAACTGCAAATAGTAAAATCCATTGTATAAGGAGTTCTCGTAGTACAGTCTGGAGAATCCAAGTCAATGACGCCATTTTGCAAAATGCAAGAGTGGTCCAATTTGATAGGCGTTTTGTGAGCTGGGTACTGAAATGAAACCAGTTCATATCGGAACATTGTGAGAAAAATAAAATGTCTAAATGAACGCGAGCGCCTTCACTACATCACACACTGTGTTAGAACTAACCAGTCATACTATTAAAAAGTTGAACAGGAAACCCGATTTCCAGGCAACCAAGTGAAAGAAAAAGAGACACTTGTATAATTTAGTCTCTTTCAAAAGTGACGCTGACAACCTTCAATGTAGCATTTTACTCTGGCTTAACTTTTCCTGAATGGCACTACAGTGGTACCTTGGGTTACATACGCCTCAGGTTACATACGTTTCAGGTTACAGACTCTGCTATCCCAGAAATAGTACCTTGGGTAACCCGAGGTACCACTGTATGCCGAACATGAAAAATAGATAATATGCAGAAGATGAAAAATAGATAATATGCAGAAGATGAAAAATAGATAATATGCAGAAGATGAAAAATAAAGTAGGGGTCATCTGTGATGTGCATAATTTTTGCATAGTGCCTGAGGTTATGTGGAGGAAGAATTTTTCCTCTCATACAGATGATATTGTCTACCCTGGGCCAAGTCGGTTTTATAAGGTATTGACAGATCACATCCATTTCCTCATTGACAGGTCATGAACATCACTGGGGGAAAGGCTGTTCCAGTAGCTGTTCAGCCATTTGCATCTGGATGCTTGAAGGCATCTGACAATAAACATTGGCTTTTTATATTTTATGCCCTTGCACAATTAAACTTGCCTGAAAGGTTCATCAAGCGGATTCACATTAATATTGTGTCTCCCCAAATCCAAAAGTCACTGGATTTGTGTCAGAGGCTTTCCACATCAAGGGGACTTGCTTCCTTTCCTCGTTGACCTTGCTTCGGAGTCATTACCGTGTGCAATCAGGGCTAATGAGACAACTGATTCAAGGAAAGAGGGTAATAAATAGAAGGGCGATGTTTTGCAGAGATGGCATGATGCCTGTTCTTGCCTCATCCTCTGTAATCTACAGGTGAATTGTGGCAGCTCAAAACACACTTTGGATGCCACACTGGTTACTCAACTGACCGAGGTAGAAGAGAATTAGAGTTAGCTGGCTTGGGAACTCAGGTGAAGCCAGGCATCTCCAACCCGGTGCCCTCCAGATATGGTGGAATTACAGTTCCTGTCAGCATGGCCAATGGTCAGGGACAGAGAGAGGTGTAGTTCAAAACAATTAAAGGATGCCAGGTTGGAGGAATCAAATGCTCCCCGAGACCTTTTATTTATTTATTTGGGAGGGGGGTTTTTATTTTACAGATATAAATTTATAATAATAACAAATACATATCCGTGTATAGAGAATTCTCTGAATCTCTAGATTTCCCCCCACCCCCTCCATGAGCCCTATTGTCAACATTTTCAACTGCATATTATTCCATACTTTACATTTTATATCCATCCATATTATCCATAATATTTGTTACATTAAAGGTAAAGGTAAAGGGACCCCGACCATTAGGTCTAGTCGTGGCCGACTCTGGGGTTGCGGCGCTCATCTCGTTTTATTGGCCGAGGGAGCCAGTGTAGAGCTTCCGGGTCATGTGGCCAGCATGACTAAGCCGCTTCTGGTGAACCAGAGCAGCGCACAGAAACGCCATTTACCTTCCCGCTGGAACAGTACCTATTTATCTAGGCACTTTGACGTGCTTTCGAACTGCTAGCTTGGCAGGAGCAGGGACCGAGGAATGGGCACACCCCTCGCAGGGATTCGAACCACCAACCTTCTGATCAGCATGTCCTAGGCTCTGTGGTTTAACCCACAGCGCCACCCGCGTCCCAGGCATTTGTTACGTTACAAGTTAAATTAAAATCCTGCTAATGTTTTCATCTGCTTACAGTGGTCTCCTAAGTAAATGATAAAGTCTTTGTCCTCTTGGTTCCTGAGCTTTTCAGTCAGCTTTTTCCATTTTGGCGTAGTCCATCAGCTTTGTTTGCCATTCCTCTCTGGTAGGGTCCCTGAGACCTTTTAGATAGCTCAAAGATAAATTTAAGCATTTAGATATTTGGATCCTAAAACAAATTAACAAAAATTGATCAGGTTAGTACGGGCATGCAGTTACCCAGTATAACCTTGGATTTGAAATGCTGGCAAGCATTTTCTTATTGGTAGGAACTTAATGTAGGTTTGTTGTTGTTTTTTAATAAAACAGTATTCTGTTTGTTTCTTAGAGCTCAACATGGAATTGTTTAACAGTGCAGTCCGATACGTGAAGTTCAATGGGACTTACTCCCAGGTAAGATAAAATGGGACCCTTATTCAGCCGTTTTTTGTTAAATAAATTCCATGCTCTGCAACAAACTATGAGGTGACAAATGGCCAGAAATCTCAAATTCAAAACTACAGTTGTCAGATGGATGGAAAAGTTTCTGCTCTCCTGAACTTGCCAATTACCTTTTACTTGCACAAACTTTCGGGTGACAGCTCAATGACTCTTCTAAGCAAGTGAGATGGATGAGTTCTGAAATGACCTATCCATGACTACTGCAGAGCCACTACCACCAGCGCCTCTCCTTCTTCTTCTTCTTCTTCTTCTTCTTCCTCCTCCTCCTCCTCCTCCTCCTCCTCCTCCTCTTCCCCCTTCCTCTTCCTCTTCCTCCTCTTCTTCGTCATCTTCTTCTTCCTCTTCTACAATCACTTGTAGCCAGATAAGATTGTCTTCCATGAACACAGTTTTATTGATGTGTCCATAAGTGACTGTAGAGGCCAATTCTGGATCCACATGTCCTTCCACAGCGGGGACATAGGTTTCCCAGTAAGAATTGATCATGGTGAGGGTTTGCCAAACATACCTTGCTCTTAGCTTGTTTCTCCCTTTCGTCCTGAGTCCATGCTTCTTCAAAGTCCATGGTATAATTTAATTCGTTCTGGAGGTCCGTTCTTAACCTGAAACTGTTCTTAACCTGAAGCACCATTTTAGCTAATGGGGCCTCCTGCTGCTGTTGCGCCGCCGCCGCACGATTTCTGTTCTCATCCTGAAGCAAAGTTCTTAACCCAAGGTAATATTTCTGGGTTAGTGGAGTCTGTAACCTGAAGCACCTGTAACCTGAAGCGTCTGTAACCTGATGTACTACTGTATACTCCAAGGTTTGGTACAAGATTTGTACCTAAGATGAAATGAACAAAGTTACCTTGTGTGTCCCGTATTGGCCTTTCAATCATTAATTAATGTTTATAATAATTCAAAGTGCTGGAGATGCACTGAAAGGGAAGTTTATTTCACTCTACTGTTATGGTCTTGCAGAGTCCTGGGAAATTTGGGTTTATACAGTAAGTGCCCATGCAAATTCCATTTACAATTTGCTCTTCTCATCCCTTGGAAATCATCTTTGTCTTGCCCATATTCTAAGGCCGTGAGCTTTTGGCTTATACCCGGTACGCTACATTTATTCCTAGACTTCAGGTACTACAACTTTGGAAAGCCACAGACCAGTGGCGTAGCGTGGGTTGTCAGCACCCGGGGCAAGGCAAGTAATTTGCGCCCCCTAACCCGTGGATTTGCGCCCCCTAACCCTAACCCCCAGATGTTGCGCCTGGTGCGGCCGGCCCCCCTGCACCCCCCACGCTACGCCACTGCCACAGACCAGCCAGAATTCCAGATCCAGGGGGTGGAAACTGTAAATTCTGCTTCTCTCTAAGAAGCAAATTGCTTTTCTAAAAAAGGGACATGTGTTACAGACTTTTTTTTTTTAACGGGCATCCTGTTCATGTTCTAATGTTGTTTATGATGATTATAACTCACATTTTCACTTCAGTTCCTGTGACTTTGTCTTTGGGGACCCTGTCCTCTGTTTTCGGGGGATACTTGCTAAGCCACCAAGATTTTCACCTGCTATTTTGGGAGCCCCTGCCCTTACCCTTGCATGTGTTAATATGTGTGTAGATTTCTGCCCTCCGCCCTTTTATGTGTATGTATCCCACCCCCTTTTAATGATAGCAAGACCTTTTCCTTAAGTATAAAAAGGAAAGGGAAAGAAAGCCTTATATTAATAGTAAGACCGCCCTCTCCAAAAGAATTTTCACATTCCCAGGGATATTGATTCAATCTGATCTAGTCGATTTATTCAGAAGACAGGTAACAGATATCCATATGCTAAAAATTACAATCTGGAAGAATAGCAGAGTGCATGTTTGGACTACAGAACAGCTGTGGTTCAACCAGTCACACAAGTTAGCAACAACATAGGCATGTGTGTGCATTCAGGCCTATCATGGGACTGAAACTGCCTTGGTCGCACTGGTTGATGATCTCCGGCGGGCTAGGGACAAAGGTGAGAGCTGTTTCCTAGTTCTGCTGGATCTCTCAGCGGCGTTTGATACCATCGATCATAACATCCTTCTGGACCGTCTTGAGGGGCTGGGAGCTGGGGGCACTGGCCTACAGTGGTTCCGCTCCTTCCTCCTGGGCCGTGTTCAGAAAGTGGTGGTGGGGGATGAGTGTTCAGACCCCTGGGCTCTCACTTGTGGGGTGCCTCAGGGTTCTGTCCTTTCCCCCATGCTTTTTAACATTTACATGCAGCCACTGGGAGAGATCATCAGGAGGTTTGGGCTGGGTGTTCATCAGTATGCGGATAATACCCAGCTCTACCTCTCTTTTAAATCAGAACCAGTGAGGGCAGTAAAGGTCCTGTGTGAGTGTCTGGAGGTGGTTGGAGGATGGATGGCGGCTAACAGATTGAGGTTGAATCCTGACAAGACAGAAGTACTGTTTCTGGGGGACAGGAGGCGGGCAGGTGTGGAGGATTCCCTGGTCCTGAATGGGGTAACTGTGCCCCTGAAGGACCAGGTGCGCAGCCTGGGAGTCATTTTGGACTCACAGCTGTCCATGGAAGCACAGGTCAAATCTGTGTCCAGGGCAGCAGTTTACCAGCTCCATCTGGTACGTAGGCTGAGACCCTATCTGCCTGCGGACTGTCTCGCCAGAGTGGTGCATGCTTCAGTCATTGTCATATTTTGCCACAAAGATTTAAGATTTTTTAAAAATAATTTTATGTGCCGGGGATGTGGGGAGGTGATGTAGAACTTCATGTCACCAAAAGGGTTGTTTGGGGGGGGGGTGTTATGTACAGAGTTGAGTAGGATTCAGAATACAGCAGTCTGATTGGTCCTAGATCAATGCAGCAGTATGATTGGTCTGCAGGAGCCACCCAATCCAGCTCCAGATGGAAGTGAATCCACAACCTGATTGGCCTACAGGAGAATTCCGGAATTAGCCAATCACGTGCAGCCCATTGCGTAAATAATGTATATAAAGCAGATACTTTGAGGGGACTTTCATTCATTCCTCCTCACCACTATGAGCTGAATAAAGAGCATGAAAGCCACTCTCGGCTCCGAGTATATTTCAGGGAGTAACTGAAAGAGAGGTAAGTTAGAATACACTGTGTGCATGGATCGTGGCCTCTGCATGCAACCTGCTATAGCACGATAATTGATTTTTCCATTTTGAAGAATACTTATGAAAATTGCTGCAGAGCACTTAGAGAGAGGATTAACATTTTTCCAGGTGGGTACAATTGGCAAGGTGACATTTCAGATAATGGCTTTTTAACCCTGTGGTGCTGCAGCCAGAATTGACTTCTGCCATTTCCCCCCGCACCTCTGGGATTTGCTCTGAAATTCAAGCACACTGACATGGCCTTTGCTCCAAGATTGTGCCTTGAAAAGCTGAAAGAATGAGAGATTGAATTGAGCTTGTAGATGCCTGAAAACACTACTGCCTGAAAAATATGGAAGAACAAAAGCTTTCTTATAGACTCAATGCAGCCATCAGGAGGAGTTTTGTTTTGTTTTAATCTTAAATGTGGCCTGGGGGGGCTTTTCCAGTGGGGCTGTTACAGTCACACAAATGCTCCAAATTTAGACTTTGAAACCCCTTCTGCTGGAATCAATAGATGAGATACTTGAAGACTAAGCATGGTGAAGGAGGGGGCCCAGTGAAAACAGCTGCAAATGTGCCACAGTTAGGCTTCGGGAAAACCTCTTAAAGACTCAAATAAGTTAATTTTTTGAAGTTTGTGCATGGAGACAGGGAGAGAGGAGTCTCCACAGATGAGGACATCCACATGAGTCGGACCTGGTCAGTGATAAAATGATGCACAGCTGTGGATAGAGAGAACTATTTCCCTTCTTCTTCCATAATCCTAGAATTTGGAAACAGGTCAGTGAAACAGATTGGCAGCACCTCTCTTGATTCGACCCAAAAGGACACACACACAATTAATTTGTAGCATTGGCTGCCACAAGAGGCAACGATGCCACTGGCTTAGATGGTTTCAGATAGGGACTAAATAACTGCATAGAGGGCAAATGGTTATTCAGAGGCAGTTGCTAAGCGGAAGCTCCATGTTAGGAGGCAGGGTGAAACTGCATATCACTTGTCAGAGAGAAACGGCGCAGGGTGGCGCCTTCACATAGCTGTCAACTGTCCCTTATTTGGTGGGAAACTCCCTTATCCCAGCGCCGTGTCCCACTGCTGTCCCTTATTGATGATGTCCCTTAAATTTCCCGGGTTTCAAAGGAAGCAGCTCCTCTCCCTCCCTCCCTGCCAGCCAGGGAGGAGGTAGGCTCCAACTGTGTTGCTTGGCTGCATTGCTCACCCAATAAGGAGTCTAAGAATGACTCTGGGGTGGAGCTTGCATGCCTTGTGCTGATCAAATCGGCCGCGTTGCCTGGGGATTTGCCTTTGCTCAGGGCTTCCCAGCGGAGAGGTGACGGTGGTTTTCTTTGCTGCATCCCCTTTGCCAGGTTGCTGCGCTGTGGGAACCACCGCTTGAGGCTTTGTTTGGCTGCTGGCTGGGCTTTCTGCCTTTGGCTCGGAGGGGCTCAGAAGTTGAACATACCTGTGCCCAGAAAATCCCTTATTTTGGCTGCTGATCCCTTATTTTCGAGGCTGCTGGTCCCTTATTTTCAAATCTGTAAGTTGACAGCTATGCGCCTTCATGACCTACCCAAGAGCTCAGCCAAAACATCTGATTGGATACTGTGGGGGGAAAGGGTGGTAGACTATGGTAGTGGACCTTTGTCTGACCTAACAGGGCTCTTCCTTTATTCTTAAAAAGTATCCCTCCAGCATTCGCATGAAGAAGCAGGACTCATTAGGGCTGGGCATATTGTGATGTTGGTGTTTCCAGGGAAGAGTTAGAGTTAGAAGTTCCCAGTTTTCCAGAGGGAGAAAGTTTTCCCCAAGGGGGAGGGGAGGAGAGCAGGGAAGCTAATAGAAGAGAGCAACAGGAACAACAGGGAGGGACCGGATGTTCACAGGAAAAGCAAGGGTTAAGTTATAGCTCAGATTTGGAGGAGGGGAGATACAAGCCAGCTCTAGCCAGGAGGTTAGAAAAAAGAGCGGGAAAGCGGAAGGAATGGCGCGTCCGCCATTTTGAGAGCTGCTGGTCACGGAGAAGCAGAGCTCAGAAGGTACAGTCATACCTTGAGTTGAATGCGCTTTGGGTTGAGCGTGTTCGAGTTGCGCTCCGCGGCAACCTGGAAGTAACAGCGTGCGTTACTTCTGGGTTTCGTCGCTCGTGCATGCGCAGACGCTCAAAATGAAGTCATGTGCATGTGCAGAAGCAGCAAAACGTAACCCGCACACATTCAGACATGCTGTCGCATCCTGTGTTCCATTTGGGATGCGAACGGGGTTCCGGAACGGATCCCGTTGGCATCCCGATGTACCACTGTATCTGAAATAAGTGACTCTGAGGAATAATAGCTAAAGATAAGAACCGTTTATAATATTGTTTGTTAATACACAATAAAAAGTTATAAAAGAACAAGAAGTGTTTGTGTGGTGATCTGAAGAGGAGAACGACCAGTCCTGACAGGTGTCATAATTTTTGACCTGGCAATACATTGCAAATCATGATGTGCGTGCGATGCAAAAATCACGATGTGGGGGAAATGGAGAAGCCAGCCAATGCCTCTACCTAGCCCCATCCTTATTTCAGACATGATATATCGGTATATTGTGATGTTTAGCTGGTGATATATCACAGTGTTGAAAACCAGATATCACCCAGCCCTAAGGCTCATAGCCCAGGTCTATCACCTAATGTATCACAAACAGGCTTGCACTGCCTTTTAAACAGGATCCTATAATAAACAAGAGATCTTTCCCAATCTGCAACTCTACTAGAACTGTTTTTAAGATGTTCTTATGGTTTCACCATTTATGTATCTGCCACCCTGGACTCCTCTGGGAGGAAGGCTGGGATATAAATTTAATAAAATAAAAATTTGCCCATGAAACCATCTATAACAAGAGCCCACTGGCAGGGTCTGCCTTTTGGAAAAGCACTTCGGTTCCAAGGGATCACCTGATTTCCAGGAGTGGATTCTGGGGGTGTTCAAAGGACATGTCCACTTTCCACACTCATAACCTGCAAAACGCAGCTGGGATTTGTGAGGCCTTGCTCATTCAAAGAAAAAGGGCAGGGCTTTCAATTGTCCAGGTTGCTTCCCTGGATATAAACAGGTGGGAAGTCTGTATGCTTCACCTACATAAGAGTTGCTTGATTTATCTGTAGTGTACAGTAATCTTCAGTGTTGTGTTAGGACTAAATCTAGCTGTGCTTAATAACATATTCCATCATAAAGATTAATAAAGGCAACGCTGGAAAAGAGGGCATACTACATTAACCTCAGATGCACTGCTTTGGAGAGACTAAATTGTATTTGTTTACCCAACAGAGCTTCCCCCCCCCCCCCCCGGCATCATACCAGCAGAATAGCTTTCCTTTATTTCTTAGTACTGTATTTGCGTCTTCAGTATCTTCCCTCATTTTGTTCTCTGTGTGCTCATTTGTATTTAAGGACTGGATGGAATGCATTGTCTTAATTCAACGCTATACGTAAAATGTTGATGATCTTTTGGTCGTCGCCTGAGCCAAACGGCACAAGTTGTTTTGGAAGAAAGTGGGGGAGTTGTAAGGCCCCAATCAGCTAAAATTGTCCCCTGCCTAACTGCAGGGGCGATGTTTTCAGGAAATAGCACATTTGCGGGCAAAAGAGGCAATTGGTTGTGTTAAATGTGCTCCCCACAGGCACCATCAGCATTAAACAGCTGGGTCTGGGAGTCAGTAGTTAAATTTCCCACAATGCCGCTGAAGTGCTTTTTATAGCAAACAGCAACTTCACAGGCAAAGAGTCACACAGTATATCAATTAGTAAATCAATTTGCACAGAAGTTTCTGATCCTAGATGGCTGCTGCACCAATTGGCTGTCTACTACACCAGAACAGACCCAGAACAGGAATAGCCCCAGCAGAATGGGTGGTCGGCAAACTCAATTGAGAAAATGGAGAAACGCAGAAGCATTTACTTCTGGGTTTTCGGCGTTCAGCTTCTGAGATGCTCGAAAACCAAGGTTCCACTGTACCAATCATTCAGATGCCAAATTATGTAATTTAGGTCCCCCCCCCCCCCGCACGTGCTAGAATTGATTGCTCAAAGACTTGCTTTATTTCTGTGTTCCAAAATCTTATTAATTTCAATTCTACTCCAGTCAAAATAACAATCCCTTATACAACAACTGCAATGTTAATGAATTCTGTTCGTATTGACACATTAAATGATTTATAAAGCTACAGGTGAAGCATTCAAACTATATCCTTGTTCTTCCTGTGTGTGGCCATTATTCTGTCCATGATGTTTTTTTCTGTCCTTGTAAAATACCATATCTATATTTTCTTGTTTGTTGCTGTTCTCCTTCATGGCTTGGGTGGAGCTAATATCCCATTGTTGTTTCAGAAGTTCTCCATTGCTCCACCCCGTGCTTCATTGTTTTGCAACTTTAACAGCAGCTGCAAAAATCACACTGTCCCAATAAATAACTTGTTTTTGCCATTTTTTCCTCTCAGCCCGGGAAGGAGAGTGATCTACAAATAACTCAGTCATGACTTTCTCAATGTTCAGGGGAGCCACTTTTCGATTCCCTGTTATTATCTATAGAGCTTCAGATTTAAGAGACAGATTTTGACCTGAATAATAATTATACAGTGGTGCCTCGCAAGACGAAATTAATTCGTTCCGCAAGTTTTTTCGTCTTGCGAGTTTTTCGTCTTGCGAAGCATGGTTTCCCATAGGAATGCATTGAAAATCAATCAATGCGTTCCTATGGAAACTGCCTTCAGACCAGGTCCGGGGACAGTTTGTCCCCCGCCCTCTTCTGAAGGCTGGGGGGGGGACAAGGGCTTTTTTCCCACCGCCAGCCTTCAGAAGGCTGTTCTGAAGGCTGGCGGTGGGAAGAAAAGCCCTTCTCCCCACCTCCCGCCCCGCAAGCTCCGGGGACAGGAGGGCTTTGCTATCGACCGCCAGCATTTTAAAAGCCCCCGGGACAGCGGATTTTAAAATGCTGGCAGGCGGCAGCGAAGCCTCCGCTGTCCCGGGGCGATTTTAAAATGCTGGCGGGCAGCAGCGAAGCATTTTAAGATCGCCCCGGGACAGCGGAGAAGTCTCCGCTGTCCCGGGGGCTTTTAAAATGCTGGGGGACGGCAGCGAACGTCCTGGACCTCTTCTGAAGGCCGGCGGGGGGCGAAAGTCTTTGCTCCCGACGGCCAGCATTTTAAAAGCGGTCCGGGATAGCGGGAAAGCGCAGCGCAATTCCCTGCTATCCCGGACCGCTTTTAAAATGCTGGCGGTGGGGAGCAAAGCCTTTCGGCCCCCCGCCGGCCTTCCTGGACCTCTTCTGAAGGCCGGAGGGGGGCGAAAGACTTTGCTCCCCACCGCCAGCATTTAAAAGAGGTCCCCGGAGATTTCCCTATGGGCTTTCTTCTTGCGAAGCAAGCCCATAGGGAAATTCGTCTTGCGGAACGACTCAAAAACGGAAAACTCTTTCGTCTTGCGAGTTTTTCGTTTTGCGAGGCGTTCGTCTTGCGGGGCACCACTGTAGTAGTAGTAGTAATAATAATAATAATAATAATAATAATAATAATAATAATACCCTGCCCATCTGACTGGGTTTCCACGGCTGCTCTGGGCAGCTCCCAATAGAATATTAAAACATGATAAAACATCAAAAATTAAAAACTTCCCTAAACAGGGCTTCAGATGGCTTCTAAAAGTCATGGAAGTTGTTTATTTCCTTGGCATCTGATGGGAGGGTGTTCCACAGGGCAGGTGCCATTGCCAAGAAGGCCCTCTGCCTGGTTGCCTGTAACTTCACTTCTCACAGTGAGGGAACTGCCAGAAAACCCTCAGAGCTGGACCTTAATGTCTGGGCTGAAAGATGGGGGTGGAGACCTTCAGGTATACTGGGCCAAGGCCGTTTAGGGCTTTAAAGGTCAGCACCAACACTTTGAATTGTGCTCGGAAACATACTGGTATCTCTCTCCCTTTGAGGAAACATTCAGGAAAGCCAGTAACTTTAACTTTGAAATCTACTTGGAGTCAAGAGTGGATTTCATGCTTTTTATTCAGCTCATAGTGGTGAGGAGGAGTGGAAGTTCTCCCAGAATGTCTGCTTTATATACATTATTTACACAATGGGCCCCATGTGATTGGCTAATTCTGGGATTCTCCTGTAGGCCAATCAGGTTGCGGTTTCACTTCCACCTGGAGCTGGATTGGGTGGCTCCTGTGGAGTAATCAGACTGCTACATTCTGGATCATATTGTTCTAGGACCAATCAGACTGCTGCATTCTGAATCCTATTCAACTCACTACATAACAAATTTGCAGCCCATTATATTCCTGCATCTCTCTTTCTCTCTCCCCAGCAGCCATCTTTCCTTCAGTTCTCCTCCTCCTCTTTGCTGCCGCCCAGTCACGTTCCAGATTCCTAGTCTCCCCGCTTCCCCTGCTCTCTATTTCAGAAAACCACTGCATTACGGTGACGGTTGGCATCACAATTCTTGTTCTTGGCAGTTAGAGACTGACTGGATTATAGGAATTACAGTCCATAAAAAGTGAGTAGGTACATAGATTCCCACGGGGACTGACAGCGAACTGAACAATGCAGAATGGTGAGGTACCCCTGTTCTTTTTCAGCATGCCCGGTTGATTCCCGTCAGTACCACAGCTGAATATTAAGCACCTTTGGGAATAGCAAGCAGCCATGCATCCTCTCTGATAAAGCTCCAAGAGCCCTTGACAGAAGAGTGGCTGAAAATCTCCTTCAACCTGATTTTGTCAGACGACGCTGACGCGTTGGCAGTGAGCTCACCACCTGCTAACTGCCTTTTGTATGGATCTTGGTTCATGTTCACATCTATCTTCTGATGTCCTCCTCCTGTAGGGTCGCCGTATTTCAGAACACTCCAAAAGTTGTTGAGCTTTTTTATATATATAATTTTTTTATTACATTTTCTGTTCTACAATTTATAATACTCATTTAAACATCCTTAAAATATCAATGACTTCCCTTCTTCTCTTTCCATGGTTCATTTTGCATATCATAAATCCCTGCATATGGTACAAGAACTAAACCATTCAGTACTCCATTATTACATCCATCAAAACTTATTTACACTGTTGAATTTATCTTAATGCTGCCAACGTTTTCAGGTGTACACAATTTTCCCCGATATACAGTGGTACTTCGGGTTACATATGCTTCAGATTACATATGCTTCAGGTTACAGACTCCGCTAACCCAGAAATAGTGCTTCAAGTTAAGAACTTTGCTTCAGGATAAGAACAGAAATCATGCTCCAGCAGCACAGCGGCAGCAGGAGGCCCCATTAGCTAAAGTGGTGCTTCAGGTTAAGAACAGTTTCAGATCAAGAATGGACCTCCGGAACAAATTAAGTACTTAACCCAAGGTACCACTGTACAGTCGTACCTTGGTTGTCAAATGCCTTGGTACTTGTACATTTCGGCTCCGGAATGACCAAAACCCAGAAGTGAGTGTTCCGGGTTTTGAACTTTTTTTGGAAGCCGAACATCCGATGTGGCTTCCGCTATTATTTCTGGCACTCCGGCACAATAGGAAGACAATCAAAAGCCACGCCTTAGTTTCCAAATGTTTTGGAAGTCAAACAGACTTCCATAACGCATTCTGTTTGAAAACCAAGGTACGACTGTATTCAATAAACATTTTCCAATTTCTCTAATTTGTTGTTGAGCTTTTAAAAGACCAAACTCCAAAGTTGTGGGGCAGAAAAAGCACTGCCTTTCAGAAATCCCTTCCCCGGACGTCAATTCCGCCTTTGAAATCCCAGTAATGTCTGGGAAAATCCGGATGTATGGTGGCCCCTATCCTCCTGCTACAGCACAGGCCACCCAGTTAACACAGTTAACTGCACATATATTTGCATTTAGCAGATTTGCTGGTCTCATCTTCTGGGAGCTTCACAAGCCTCTGAGAGCAGCCTCCAGGCAGGTGGGACTTGCTGAACTGTCTGTCAAAGCATTTGCATAGCACTCATCTTTCCCTCAATTTCCTTCTTGAATGATAACCTCCCCACATAAGGTTTTAAAAGCTGGTACTGCAGAATTTGGAATTAGCTAGTTAAAACATTCAGGTGCTCATGAACTTCCATTGCTCCCCAGAAAACCATAAAAGTTGTATTGGGTAGCTTAGCCATGTGTTCTGCAGGAGCTAAAAACTAGGTTAGGAATTCATTGCACAGTTAGCTTGCAGTACATTGGTATAGATATTGTCATGTACTGAGCTGAATAGGATCCAAAAGGCAGCAGTCTGATTGATCCTAGAACAATAGGGTCCAGAATGCAGCAGTCTGATTGGTCCACAGCAGCCACCCAATCCAGCTCCAGGTGGAAGTGAATCTGCAACCTGATTGGCCTACAGGTGAATCCCGGAATTAGCCAATCACGTGGGGCCCATTGTGTAAATAATGTATATAAAGCAGACATTTTGGAGGAACATCCATTCCTCCTCACCACTATGAGCTGAATAAAGAGCATGAAATCCACTCTTGACTCCGAGTATATTTCAGATATCTACTCAGAAGTAAGTCTCTTTGTGTTTAATGAGTCTTACTCCCAGATGTGGTGACAGTATAGCAGCCAAGGCTTTGATTTAGAGTTGGCATTGGAGGAAAACATATTCTGCAGACTCTCCATGTGTTCCTATTTTCCAGGGATGTTCCTGATTTAGAGAAGCTGCCCCAGTTTCTGATTCGACCCTAGAATGTCCTGCTTTTCCTTAGGATCTCCCTATTTTCATTGGAGAAATGTTGAAGGGTATGGTGTTATCCGACCCCTGAACGGTCTGAAGGCAATCCTGTATAGGGAATGTGTTTTTAAAAATGTTTTATTATGTTTTTATATATGTTGGAAGCTGCCCAGAGTGGCTGGGGCAACTCAGTAAGATGGGTGGGGTATAAATAATAAAATTATCATCATGGAATGGGACGTCCCTATTTTCATTACAGAAATGTTGGAGGGTATGTCTTGTGCCTTTAACAGCTGTATGGCAGGCAGAAATTTGATAGGTTAAGCCTTTTCTTGTGTGGATCTACAACTAAGAGAAAAGCATCACTATGACTGTGCTTCCTCCAATGTTATGTTATGCCATGCCCCGCATTGCAGCCATTTTGTATTATGCCATGCCGCCATGGCAACTATATTGTGACTGGTGCCCACAGCACTCTCTCAAAATTTGAAATGTGCCCATTTGTTCAAAAAGGCTGGCAACTGCTGGCCTATGGTTTTAATGACTCTTGTTTTAATGCTATGTTTATTATGATTTTTGACATAGTTGCTTTCTGTTTTGTAGCCCACCTGGGACCTTTTGGTGAAGGGTAGGTAACTAATAATGATGTAGTAATAGTAGTAGTAAAGGGACCCCTGACCGTTAGGTCCAGTCGTGGCCGACTCTGGGGTTGCTGTGCTAATCTCGCTCTATAGGCCGAGGGAGCCGGCGTACAGCTCCCAGGTTATGTGGCCAGCATGACTAAGCTGCTTCTGGTGAACCAGAGCAGCACACAGAAATGCCGTTTACCTTCCTGCCAGAGTGGTACCTATTTATCTACTTGCACTTTGATGTGCTTTTGAACTGCTAGGTTGGCAGGAGCAGGGACCGAGCAACGGGAGCTCACCCCGTCGCGGGGATTCGAACCGCTGACCTTCTGATCAGCAAGTCATAGGCTCCGTGGTTTAACCCACAGCACCACCCGTGTCCCCTGCAGTAGTAGTAATATTAATGAAATTTGGGGATAGGAAAGTCTTTTCTAGCTGCTGTAGGAATATGTTTGCCATCTGCAAAATGTGTCACAAGCTTTGGCTTGTTGTAAGTTTCACCCACAATAAACACAAGTGGAAATGTTTCATCGCGTTCTGTGCATATGTTCCTCCAGGTATCTTACGGCTTTCCTTCCCTAAAATCATTTAAAAGCAAGCACTCACAAAATATTTTGCTTCCACGTGACATACCTACCATCAGAGAGGGATCTAAAATGGTGTGCTTCTCTGCCACTTTCCCAAAGATTAGCATTTTAAATGATACAAAAAGTCCTGCTAATGGCTTAAAACTCATCTATATGTAAATTGAATAACCTTCCAAAGATGAGAAAAGAGGGCGGCGGCAGTGTGTGTGTGTGTGTGTGTGTGAATGATCAAACCTTAAACTCAGTTTTGGTAAAGCCGCAACTTCTTGTGATGTGCTGAGTCACATTAGAACTTCTTGTGATGTGCTGAGTCACATTAGAACTTCTTGTGATGTGCTGAGTCACAGCTATTTTCTCAAACTGTTGGTTGACTCTTGTTTAATGGTTCCTTATCCTGTATTAGTTTTGTTGACATTTAAAATAATAATAATTGGGGGGTATTTCAGTGCTCAATGGTGTCTTTTAATTGAGATTTTTGATCTTGTGCTTTACATTATGGAAACTATAAGTTGCTTTGAATATTGTCCGTGTCATCAAATTAAAATGACTGGGTGATTTGGGATGAAATTCCCTGTGGATTAATAATAAAGTAGATCTAGTGTATGCATAACTGTAGCTCCAGGGCTTTGACTGGGATGCAGGGTAGACATCCCAGTACAAAGTAAATAAACAAACTTCCTCTCCATCCCAAATGTGCAAAAATCCAGGGGAAGAAGGGGTGACAGCCCACATTTGTGAATTTCAAAGTGTCACCTCTTTTCTTTCTTGCACTTAAAACATTAAATTCACTCACAGCTTTTTCCTCACTCTTCAACTCAATAGATATTCTCCAGTACCAATAATGAAGTTCCACTCAACTCAGTTACCCACATTCTGGGTAAAATCCAGTTCACTTCAGTCTGGCCACAGGACTGAAACTGCCTTCTGTCTGTGTTTATAATGAGAAGTTGCTACAGGGTGACACTGTAGCACCCTGATTGTGGTTAACGCTTAGCTGGAATGAAATATTCAACGCAGCAATAGAGAAATTAAAATAATAATTTATTTGTCAGACAAATAAATGAGAGGCTCAGTGGTATATGGTTACCAAGCTCTGGCCTGCCTCTTGCCATCCTGGCCAGCACTTATATTCCCTTAATCCAGCCCCCTTTGCTCCTCCTGTGGCTGCCTCTGTCCAATCAGCCTGGTTGAAATTCCTATTGGCTGTTTGGTAGAACCAATCACAAAAGATACACCCACAAAAGATACACCCACTTCCTTGCCCTTATAAGGGAGACAAAGAGCTATATATAAATGACAAATAAGTAATAATATATCTTACATGGAATCTTAATTACCAGCTCACCTCTTGCCCTCCTTGCCCTATTGCCTTCTAAAACAAATGTTTAATCTTACATTTTTATGTTCAACAGATGTCAAGGATCTTGAGTTTCACATCAATATTGAAAGATTTCCTTCATTTGAAAGTTTCTAAACAAATGCCTGACAACCATATATATCAAGAGTGCTTGGATGGCGTCTTCTGTCTAGCAGGGGGGCTAGGCTGGTGGCTGACTTAATTTCAGGATAAATACAACTCTTACAACCATATGAAATAAGAATCTAGCATTCCTTAAATCCTTTGCATAATTACATTTAAGCCAATATATTTAAGCTAATATATTTCATTCACTTATCATAGGTAGCCTTTTAAAAGAATAAAGCCTTTGTAAAGTAAAAAGGAACTCAGTAAAAAACAGCTTTTAAAAAGAAGCCTCTTCAGTTTACACCTCCCCCCTTTCCCCCTCCTTTCCCAGCCAGCTAGATGCTTCTCCCATTAGCTCTTCCCAACAGCTTTAGAAAATTTCCCAAAAATGCTCTCTTTTCTTCTAGCCAAGCCAGTTGCCTTTTTCACTGCTCTTGGCCTTTCAACCTTGGAAAGAAGATCTGGCTCATTTTACTGAGAGGCACATTGGTATTATTTTACTATTTACCCTTGCCTTTAATTGTGTTTTTTCAGCCTTGGGGCAGCATATGTAATTCTCCCTTTTTTATGACTTTGAGAATTGTTTTTCTGCTATAAATCAGTGGGGCCCCCTTGTCTTAGGAGAAAAACCTCTTGCCAAGGTTCTTTCTGCCTGGCATGAAACATTTGAAAATCCTTTTTTTTTAAGCTCATTTTTAAATACAAGCCTTGATAAAATATAGAAGCTCTGATAAAAAATGCAGGCTTATGACTAGATGCCTCATTCCCCCCTTTCAAGCTCAAGGACCTTCATCCCAAGTGTCCTTGATAGCTTGACCTTCATCATATTCCTGAGGTAAAGCTCTGTATAGGGCCATGATATGAGGTAGAGTTTCATTTGAAACCATCTTGCTAATTGTACTTCTAAAACATGAAATGATACATGGCATCATACACAAAACCATTACCACTACTGTCAAGAAAAACAAGCAAGACAATAGTATCCCTTTGAGTCCTGCGACATTAGGTAACCAATTGGTGAGCCATCCCATATCCCATCCTTCCCATGTTTGTACTGGGACATGTGCTATATTCTCCATCTTTGTGGCCAACACACGGATTGCCTCACCATTATCTGAAATGTTAAAGCAACAGGCATTCCCTGTCAAGTTCAAGACTCCACATAGGCCTCCCTGCCTGGCAAGTACATAATCCATTCCCATTTTCAGCTGCAAAATGGCGGCTCTACTTTCATCCAACTGTTGTGCAATAAGTCTCAAACTCTGGGCCGTTGCATTGGTTACAAGTTCCACTACTGCTTGCAATCGAATTATTCTGTTTAGATTATAAATAGGATCCCGTGCCCCTTGTATGAGCTCACCAGGATTCCAGGAGGCAGGATCATAATAGGCTATAATGCGCTCTGGCGGCCAATCATCAGTACCGCTCCAACTTTGGGTACTTCCTCCTGCTATATGAGAAATATCAGCATTCCTTCGTGTTCGCCTGGCCGAACTAGTGGGCATAATCCACATTGGTGGTAATACCCAACCCAAGAAACAAGTCCCACTCCATTTGGAAGGGAGCTTTTTGTATGCCCATTCTCCACATATCCACCACAACCATCGGGTCTGAGGTTTTTGGTACGTGGAGTACAGAAGGCGAAATACCAAAAGAGGTAGAGAGTTCACAGTGCAGTATGTTAGATTGCCTTTTTCTGTCACAGTTATGTTCCACACCACTTTCCATGCGTGAATAAAAGGAGGTGCACAGGGCAAGGTATTCCGAGTTCGATAGGTAGTACCGTGTGCCCAGGTATGACTATTCTTAATATAATCCCAAGTATAGTGACAATGAGAAGAGCCTATCATGGGAGAATCAGCTGCATCTGATGATTTATGTACACAGAATTCCCCTTGTACAGGTATAACTCGTAATGGTTTAGTTGAGTTCCATCCGGGGAAATTCTGTATTTCTGTTTGGTGTGGCATTTCGCTTACCATACCAATGGCATCTAATGGTATCGGTAATAAGGGCATACCTCCCTCTGAATCATCTGGCCCAAGAGAGCAAACAAGGCAATTGGTCCTATTTGCAACATTGGCTACCATTTCAGCTAAACCTACCCACATATTGTGGTCATGGCTGAATCCATATTTAGCCAATTTGGTCAGATTCAAGGACCCTTCCCCTTCCCAAGGGATCAGGATTAATAATAAAATCATGTTGATGTCTAGTATATGCATTCCTTCCACAAAAGATTACCTTATTGTGATAGCAAATAATTATTAGCCCCAATATAATTCCCCCAGTGACAGAAATGGGGTACCACCAAGACCAAAACATATATCCCGAGGATCCCCAATGAGTAATATCTCTGATAATTGTTCCACAAGGGGGCAGTCAATCAATTGTATTAGAGAATCTTTCCGTTCACAGTCGCTGGTTCAGACGCTCCTCAAGCTTCAGGCGTGCGCAGGTCAGCCAGCTTCCAGGTTGTGGCTGCAGCAGGCCGGTCGTCAAATGTTGCCCGTGACCTAGCCCGTTCCCGGTAGGGCTAGATACAGGGGTTTTTGGAGAGAGTTAGTTTTAAAGGATTAGAGGGGTCACCTTTGCACGTCCAACTGCCTTCGGACTTCTTCAAACGAGAGTGATGAATCCAGGGGGTCACCTCAGCTACCTTCACCGCTGTTGGAGTAGAGAGCAAGACGGTGTAAGGTCCACGCCACTTTGGTGCAAGTGGATCACGTTTCCACTCTTTCACCCATACGCTATCGCCAGCCTGGAACTGATGAATCGGCTCGGCAATGCTGCACGGCGTGCGTTCGAGGGCCCACCTGTTAAGAGAAACAAAAACACGGGAGAGAGATTGCACTTGTCCCTGTGTCACATGATCTCCTATTTGTTTAAGGTCAGCTGGAATATCCTGAACAAAGGAGGGCGGTCTCCCATACAGGAGCTCAAAAGGTGACAACTTAAGTCTTTTTGTAGGTGCACACCGAACACGAAACAGTGTTATGGGTAACACATCTACCCATCCCAATCCCGTTTCCTGGGTTAATTTTGCCAATTGGGTTTTCAGAGTCCGATTCATTCTTTCAGTTTTCCCTGAACTCTGAGGCCTATATGCTGTATGCAGTCTCCATTTTACTTGTAGGACTTCCCTTCCCATCCTTCTGATTTCTGAATTTTCTTACGAATGTCAGAAGCGCACTGGGCCACAAATGTAGCAGTAATCATTCTGCTGTTTTCAGGGGCTTCAGGGTCAAAAGGAGTCCATATACGATAGGCTTCTTGCAGCCTCTCTAAAAAGTCTCCTGGACTCTCATTTGGTTTCTGTTCTACTTCTGAGACTTTAGACATATTAGTGGGCTTCTGGCATGCCCTGCGGATACCTTGCACAAGCGTCTGGCGGTAGGTGGTAAGTCTGGCCAGATGAATTCCATTGTTTGGATCCCAATTAGGATCTTCCAAGGGAAAGTTATCTTGGAGATGACGGTCAATATTAAAAATATTTCCCACTCTGGCCTGCTCACGCAAATATATCTGTGCCTTTTCAATTATGTCTCTCCTTTCCTCAGTGGTGAAAAGAGTATTTAGGAGCTGGCGACAATCTGTCCAAGTAGGGCTATGAGTATTTACTATTGAAGTCACCAAGTCCATCATAGCCTGAGGTTTTTCTGCAAAAGATGGGGTGTGTGTTTTCCAATTCATCAAATCTGTAGTTGTGAATGGAATATATTGCAGGGTCGAAGTTCGAGGTGGCCGTGGTCCGGGTTGCCCATTAACCAGCGCAGGCTCCTCAAGTGCATCAAATACTCTTCTAAGAGGGGCTACTACGTGACCTTTCTCTTCGCTTTGCTCTAGGGGCCTCAAATCATAGGGGATGGTATTTGTCCCAAGGCATTCTTTTAGCAGCTTTATACGCCTGGCTGTATTGCTTGCTGACCGATTAAGGTCTCCCTGTAACTTCTGTAATAATTCTCTAGGACTTGGATGTACAGGGGTTTGGGGTGGGCAATCAGTTGTTCCACTAAAGGAGACTTTAGATGCAGGTCTATTAGGAGTCACAGGTGGAATAACCACTTCTGCTTGGGCTTTATTATAGGACTCCAATGCCTCCTGAAGATATTTATCATAATCTATCAAGGAATCAAGCTCTGTGACTCCACTCCCATTATTCATTCCACTTTCTTGCCTTGGGGTTACAACTGGCGGAGTGTTTGAATTAAGCTCCCTTCGATGTGGAGCATAGGGTGGAGGTGGAAGCACCTCTTCCTCTGGTCCCTCAAAAATGGGTTTGAGTTTATTTGGCAAGATTCCTTTCCTAGCTTCAGCTTTTACAGCCAATAATTTGCATCGTTTGACTTTGCATTCCCTTATCCATGGAGGATTTTTATTTAATGTGCTCAGCCAGGAATCTATATATGGAAATTGTTCTGGGCACCCTCCAGTTTCTTTGGCGATGTTAGACCAAAGTTTGCTTACTAAATTTATATCAAAAGTTCCCTGAGATGGCCATTCAGTATTTTGTTTCGGCCATTCTAGTTCACATAACGTTCTCAAGCACTCTGGCATCATTTTGACTCCATATGCCCCTGAGAAGGCTTTCTTAAAATTATTTAACATACACTCAAGAGGTGTATTTTCCCCCTTTGAACCCCCAACTCCCATTGTATGGCCCTGTGAAGTATCCACTCAGTCACTCACACACACGCTTTGTGGGTTTCCTTGCCTAGTGAAGTCGCCTTACTAGGAACCGAAGTACTGCCCACTCCACACTCAGGTCAGCTACAGATTGCTCTGTACTTTCTCACACATACAATGCGCTAGATACTTCACCACACTCTACCTCCCAATTTTCCCTTTTCCTCCACCAGACCAACATCTGATGTACCCAACCACCTAGCGTACTCAGTTTCCCCTTACTGAGACGCAGAAGTTTGATCAAGACTTCTCTTCCTCCCAATTAATTGGAGGGCCAAAAATCCCTTTGTGCACTTACCCTTGGTTGGTTCCCTGTTTCCCCCGGTCCGTCGCCGCCAGTGAGCAGGGTATCAGACAGACGAGTCTTCTGCGTTCCCCCTGGAAAAATTTACCAGTGCGCGCTGGGTAAGCAGTGGTCCTCTCTCTTGTACCCTGCCCAGTAGGGCGAAGGGGCTGCGTTCCAGCAGACCACTTATCCGAGTCACGGCACCATAAAATGTAGCACCCTGCTTGTGGTTAACGCTTAGCTGGAATGAAATATTCAACGCAGCAATAGAGAAATTAAAATAATAATTTATTTGTCAGACAAATAAATGAGAGGCTCAGTGGTATATGGTTACCAAGCTCTGGCCTGCCTCTTGCCATCCTGGCCAGCACTTATATTCCCTTAATCCAGCCCCCTTTGCTCCTCCTGTGGCTGCCTCTGTCCAATCAGCCTGGTTGAAATTCCTATTGGCTGTTTGGTAGAACCAATCACAAAAGATACACCCACAAAAGATACACCCACTTCCTTGCCCTTATAAGGGAGACAAAGAGCTATATATAAATGACAAATAAGTAATAATATATCTTACATGGAATCTTAATTACCAGCTCACCTCTTGCCCTCCTTGCCCTATTGCCTTCTAAAACAAATGTTTAATCTTACATTTTTATGTTCAACAGATGTCAAGGATCTTGAGTTTCACATCAATATTGAAAGATTTCCTTCATTTGAAAGTTTCTAAACAAATGCCTGACAACCATATATATCAAGAGTGCTTGGATGGCGTCTTCTGTCTAGCAGGGGGGCTAGGCTGGTGGCTGACTTAATTTCAGGATAAATACAACTCTTACAACCATATGAAATAAGAATCTAGCATTCCTTAAATCCTTTGCATAATTACATTTAAGCCAATATATTTAAGCTAATATATTTCATTCACTTATCATAGGTAGCCTTTTAAAAGAATAAAGCCTTTGTAAAGTAAAAAGGAACTCAGTAAAAAACAGCTTTTAAAAAGAAGCCTCTTCAGTTTACACCTCCCCCCTTTCCCCCTCCTTTCCCAGCCAGCTAGATGCTTCTCCCATTAGCTCTTCCCAACAGCTTTAGAAAATTTCCCAAAAATGCTCTCTTTTCTTCTAGCCAAGCCAGTTGCCTTTTTCACTGCTCTTGGCCTTTCAACCTTGGAAAGAAGATCTGGCTCATTTTACTGAGAGGCACATTGGTATTATTTTACTATTTACCCTTGCCTTTAATTGTGTTTTTTCAGCCTTGGGGCAGCATATGTAATTCTCCCTTTTTTATGACTTTGAGAATTGTTTTTCTGCTATAAATCAGTGGGGCCCCCTTGTCTTAGGAGAAAAACCTCTTGCCAAGGTTCTTTCTGCCTGGCATGAAACATTTGAAAATCCTTTTTTTTTTAAGCTCATTTTTAAATACAAGCCTTGATAAAATATAGAAGCTCTGATAAAAAATGCAGGCTTATGACTAGATGCCTCAACACAATTGTCTTTTTCTCCTCCTTGTAGGCTCTCCTTGATTTATAAAGAGCAGAAATCTTTGGACATAGAATTCTCACTCCCACAAATATTTGCACAATGACTTATTCCTGTGTAGAATTAAAGGGGGGGTGATTCTCATTGCCTTTGGTAACTATGAATCAAATATCAGGGTCCCAATAAATTGGGATAGCACAGAGAACAAGCATGATGAATTGTGAGCTAATTACATGAGAAATCTTGATTTACACTGTAAAATGTCAATTTGTTATTTTGAGGCTATAATTCACTTAACATGTCTAACAAATCCTGTTTCCTGAAGTGTCTGCTTTAATGGTATCTAGGAAACAGTTGCTTTTAGATGCAAATCATTTGCAAATCGCCTCTTTTCAATTCTCCGGATGGGACTTTTCACATTCAAATCTGATTAACCTAGGTGTTATCAGTCCCGTTCCGAAAGCTGAAATGCCACTGGGTTTAATTACAATTTTCATCCCCGCAAAAATAAATATATGGTGAATTACAGTTCAGTGACAAAATGTTTTGCTTACAAAATTTCAGCGGCTCTCTGATTATCATACAGAGAAAATAGTATGCATGTGTGTGCGCAGCGGCAACAATCTACGAACCATTTTTAGTAGCCTACCACTAAATGAATTGGTCTATAAGTAAAGGTAAAGGGATCCCTGACCATTAGGTCCATTCATGGCCGACTCTGGGGTTGCGGCGCTCATCTCGCTTTATTGGCCGAGGGAGCTGACGTACAGCTTCCGGGTCATGTGGCCAGCATGACTAAGCCACTTCTGGCGAACCAGAGCAGCGCACGGAAACGCTGTTTACCTTTCCGCTGGAGCGGTACCTATTTATCTACTTGCACTTGACATGCTTTCAAACTGCTAGGTGGGCATCAGCTGGGACCGAGCAACGGGAGCTCACCCCGTCGTGGGGATTCGAACCACCGACCTTCTGATCAGCAAGTCCTAGGCTCTGTGGTTTAACCCACAGTGCCACCCATGTCTATGCCTAGTCCTAATCCTAATCATATTTGCTTATACCACTGATCTCAGTGGATTTCTGGAATAGCTCAGTTGGTAGAGGCTGGTACTCATAATCTCAGGGTCACATTGGGCAGAAGATTTCTGCATTACAGAGGGTTGGACTAGTGCAGTGTTTCCCAGCCTTGGGTCTCCAGCTGGTTTTGAACTACAACTCCCATAATTCCTAGCTAGCAAGACTAGCGGTCAGGGGTGATGGGAATTGGAGTCTGAAAACATCTGGGGACCCAGGGTTGGGGAACACTGGACCAGATGACCCTTGTGGTCCCTTCCAACTTTACAGTTCTGTGATTCTAGTACAGTCATACCTTGGATCCCAAACGCCTTGCAAGTCCAACATTTTGGCTCCCAAATGCCGCAAACCTGGAAGTGAGTGTTCTGGTTTGCAAACATTATTTGGAACCCAAACGTCCGACGTGGCTTCCGATTGGCTGCAGGAGCTTCCTGCAGCCAATCAGAAGCCGCATCTTGGTTTCCGATCATTTTGGAAGTCAAACGGACTTCCGGAACGGATTCCGTTCGACTTCCGAGGTACCACTGTATTTTTATACCCATGTCAGTTGGATAGGACTTCAGCTAGACACATTCACTAAGTTAAAACATAAAATAGAAACATATTTACAACAAAAACATTAAATAAACATTAAATAGCAAAATACTAGCATATACTTTAAAAACGGCTGCATATCCCCACTGCTAACACTTTCAAAGTTTCCAGGAACAATGTATTTCAAGCATCAAATACCTGAGCGAACAGGAATGCTGCAGCACATTCCTGAATGTTAATGATGAGGGAGATACTTGCACCATCCCAAAGAGAACCTTCCACAATCAAGGAAATGATACAGAGAAGGCTACCTTGGTTTGTTGAAATGCACATACACAGCTTCCTGTTATTATCTGTATGGCTGTGATGGCCTGGGAATCCGATTCAGAGGCTGAACCGGAGGAATCCCAGCCTGCACAGGAGTCCCCGCCTCCGGGGCCGGCTGAGCTGGGGCAGGGCCTTGATTCTGAAGCGCCTGCACCTGTGCCGGATCCTCAGGAGCAGGCACCAGGTGAATCCACTCTGGCTCGGGAGGTGGTTGAGGACTCAGTGCCTACAGGTGAGTCTCCCCCTGGGCCCAGTAACCCTTCAGCCTCTCCTGAACTGCAGAGGCTCAGGGCAGAGAGGCGAAGGGAACTGGTTTCTCCCAGGAGGAGTGCTCGCCTTAAGGCCAGGAGAGGTGGGTCTCCTGGGGGCCGGGACCGCCCCTGGCCTCAGAGAAGATAAAGGCCAGTCAGCCCGGTCCCAGGTTACGGGAGCAACGTCGTTGATGAGCTGTTTCGGCCAGCATCCAGTCCTGTTTCCCCAGAGTTCCTGTCCTTGCCCGGCTTCTCACTGTGGACCCCGCTTTGCCCGAGGAGGACTGTCTGCTGACCCTCAACTCAGGTCCTGGACCTCGCCCCACGGTAACCTCCCCCCTGGACCAGCACAATGGCACATGACTAGTCTAGAGTGACTGAGGGATGCATTTCACAATGTAGCTAAGCCCACAAACCTTCCAAGTTTCTAAAGCATTCTCTCATTGCATCCTACTCAGCTAAACACCTGCAAAGGTTGGAGTGGGTTTTAAGAGTTCATGACCGTGGGGGGGGGGAGTAAAGTAAATTCAATAAGTTCAACAAAGCTCAGCTGAATACATATCATCCATTCAAAAAACGGCACTGATAATTTTTCTTAGATCCCTGACAATGTTTAGATTCTTTTTTTAAAAAATGGTTCTTTTCAAACATGATCCCCTTCACCTCTGTGTTCTTACACAACCGAGGAATTATTATTATTATTTTTTAATAATTTTTATTAAGTACAAATTGGAAAACATATATATTTACAACAAAAGGAAATACATATTACCAAGGAAAAAAAATAGAGAATACTTTGCCTCTTTTCATATTTACAGTTATTTATACTTCTATAAAATGCTATTCACAATAAAGGAGTGAAATGAAAGATATCAGAAAAAAGAAAAAAGAACAAAGAAAAAATAAAGAAGTAAAAGAAAAGGATCATAGGTGAAACTTTTTAAAAGTAGATAAGTATTCACTATACATAGCTGTTTCCCATCTATATTTATATTTAATTGTATAATTTCATCTTGTCCTTATCTACCTTAAAAAGTGTTGTTGTTTTTTTAAAAGACTTCCACCGTTTGCCTCACACGTTTTTAATAATCCGTTCGTCAAATCCTCTGTTCTTCATATTTTCCCTTTGGATTTCCTTAATGTCTCACTTTATATTTTTTATATTATGCACAAGATTATTCTAAACACAACCAGATTTTTATAATCGAGCCCTGTTTTTGTAAACAATCATTTAAGAACTCCCATTGCTTCATAACCATGGTTTTGGATTTTCTCCTTATTATATCCATTAGTTTTGCTAGTTCCAGGTACTCGTAAATTTCTATAGATGGTATCCAAAGGTAATTGTGCATGAGATGTATGGACCCCCTTCCCCACCACATCCCTCCGTGCCCACTGGTGGAGGAAGGGGGTGCAGGGGCTTCAGTCTGCCCCGGATGTCAGCACTGAGGGGGGTGACAAAATGAGGTGTTGTCTTTTTTTTTTTTTTTTAAAGGACTCACAAAACCTTTTAGGAGTGACGTGGTGGCTTAGCCACCCGCAGGTTCCGCACTGCCTGAAACAGCAGCGTGGGACTTGCGCCTGCCCACCGCCTCTCCCTCAGCCACCCTACAGCTGAGGAGGTGGCAGCGGAGAGGTTCCAAGTGTCGGAGAGGCTCACCCCACCCCCATGGGGAGATTGCCCTGCCCCACGGGCAGATTGCCCCGCCCCCATGGGGGAGGATCGCCCTGCCCCCCGCTGCAGGACACGACCCAACACCAGGCACCCGAGTGGCTAGCTACGCCCCTGTCCGTGCCCACCTAAAAGGCTCCGCCTTAGGATTGGAGGACCCTTCAGAACATTATGGGATAGGGGAGTGGAGCTGCAGTGACTAGGAAGGATTGTCCCCCCCCTCTTCCAACCCCCACCGTGAGAGCACAACTCTTTTCCATTCATATAAAAGCAGATTTGGGGTCAAAGCACTGGGAGCGAGTACTATGTATTTTCAAAAGCAACCAGGGTGGAAGGCAGGTCTTATATATAACATTTCAACACATGCATTTTACATTAGCCAAACCTTTCATCGTGTTGGAAAGGTGAGATATGCAACAGGGAACCTCCTTTCGGAATTCTGTAGGTCTCACCTGACCTTTGTAACATGATAACATTTTGTCTTTTTTAAAAAAAAGTGTTTTGCACAATTCCCCCCCCCCCAAAAAAAAAAAATAAACCCTGCCTTGAGCAATGTGGACTTTTGTAGAATCCATAACAGAAACATGCAGTTTCTCTTCATGAGTGGTCCATGTTCCAGGCTGTTTGTTTCTCTCTCCCCTTGCTGTCTCTCTCTCTCTTTGTGTGTGTGTTTTATAGCGCTAATAAGCTGGGAATTTGTTATTTGAATGTGTTCTCTTCAGAGACTGCTACAAACTCTAGGATATCTGTGCAGCGCTGACATCTTTTTTTTTTTTAAGCTGGAAGAACTGCACCTTTTCAAATAAATGATTTTTTCACATAAGCTTAACGTGTGCAAATTTATGTTGTTTTGAAGTGCCAGGGTGGCGGGGTGTGTTTGTGTGTTCAGTATAGCCTTTCCCCCTAATGCATTTTGTCCTGCAATTTTTATCCTGTCTTCGCTCACGAGAAGATTTGCTCAAAAGCAGTTTGCTCTGCAGCAGCCAGCTTTTCCTGCCCGTTTTTCTGCTTTGCTTTTATAATTCTCAGCCTCATTAACTCTCCGTTGCTTCTCCTCCAATCTCCCGGAAAAGTAGCTTCTCCCCCTAGTCTAAAAACTTCCTTAAAAATAATAATACTTTATTCTATAAAGCAACCTAACCCTACAGTGCCTGGGAACACGGGCTTTTGCTATACAGTGGTATCTCAGGTTACAGACTCTGCTAATCCAGAAGTAGTACCTCAGCTTAAGAACTCTGCTTCAGGATGAGAACAGAAATCGCACGTCGGCAACACGGCAGCAGTGGGAGGCCCCATTAGCTAAAGTGGTGCCTCAGGTTAAGAACGGTTTCAGGTTAAGAATGGACCTCTGGAACGAATTTTTAACCCGAAGTACCACTGTATTTTTGCAGGCCACCTGCCAGGGATATGGTTGAGGGCATAAAAGCATGAGGTAGCCCTTCTGTATCATCACTCCCCCCCACCCCTCCGCTGCCCCAAACACACATACTTCCAAGAGAAATGGATGGATAATAGAATGTGTTTTCTGTTCAGAGCAGGCAAACACACTCACTGCCTGAATGAGCCTGGGTCAACTTCTGAAGAAGAACAATAGCAGGGACTCTTTTTACCTGAAACTCAGAACTTGTGAATGCCATTAATGTGAGTCACAAGGCGGGGGGGGGGGCGGGGGAGCCATTTTTACAAATGAATCTATGTGCTTTCTTTAAAACCTTTTTCATCTGTTTTACAGAGAGATGAAAGTGTTGGGCTACAGAGGGACTGTTTCATTTCACATCTCCAGGTTTGGCTTAGAAAATATATTTATATATTTTCTCTTTTTTTAAAAAAAATAAATATTTATTAAAGTTTTTTGATACAAATGCACAAATAATAAACAACATTGCTTATATCAAAACGTGGTTTCATCACTTCTTTGGACTCCCTCACGTCCCCCGCTCCCACTTACATCGTTAAAAAGTTTTTCCAAGCAAATTATCAACTTGTTTACAATCTTATATCCACTCATTTAAATACAATCTAGCAATTCTCCAAAAGGTTTGTGTTTTCTTTAACCTCACTTATCATCAAATTCAAATCTAATTTAGTGGTGGCCAATTATTTATAATCTAGCATCCTTCTTAACATTCAACCAAATTACAATTATATTTTCTCAAACTACACCGTTTGCGAGAGTGTATGCTAGACAGCATCTTAAAAAGTAGAGACATCACCTTGCCAACAAAGGTCTGTATAGTAGAAGCCATGGTTTTTCCAGTAGTGATGTATGGAAGTGAAAGCTGGACCATAAAGAAGGCTGATCGCCGAATAATTGATGCTTTTAAATTATGGTGCTGGAGGAGACTCTTGAGAGTCCCATGGACTGCAAGAAGATCAAACCCATCCATTCTGAAGGAAATCAGCCCTGAGTGATCACTGGAAGGATAGATCCTTTGGCCACCTCATGAGAAGAGAAGACTCTCTGGAAAAGACCCTGATGTTGGGAAAGATGGAGGGCACAAGGAGAGAACGAGATGGTTGGACAGTGTTCTCGAAGCTACCAGCATGAGTTTGACCAAACTGTGGGAAGTAGTGGAGGACAGAGGTGCCTGGCGTCCTCTGGTCCATGGGGTCACAAAGAGTCGGACACAACTAAACGACTAAACAACAATAACAACAACATGGTTATCAGAGGGTCAGCTAGTGGGATTGGGAAGGTTAGCTGTGGTGGCAGTGGGAGAATGCTACTGCCACATCCTATAACCTGCAAAATCATTGTGATCAGAGGGAGAGGCAAAGGGCAGCCTTTTATTTTCTTATTTATTTTACCTTGCATGCACACCACAGAATCAGAGAACCATAGAGCTGGAAGGAACCCTGAGGATCATCTAGTCCAACCCCCTGCAATGCAGGAATCTCAGCCATAGCCCCATGACTGATGGCCTTCCAACCTCTGCTTAAAAACCACCGATGAAGGAGAGCCCAAAACCTTCCAAGGAAGACTGTGGCACTATCAAACAGCTCTTACTGTCAGAAAGGTCTTGCTGATGTTTAGTCGGAATCTCCTTTCTTGTAACTTGAAGCCACTGGTTCGAGTCTGTGTCAGAAATCAAGCCAATATCATGAGACACTGGCAACTCTCCCAGGCACCCGGCTTGATCTCCTGTTGACCTCCCTGGCTGCATTCCCCAGCAAGATCCAGGCTAGGTCGCAATAGGTGATCCTTCTCAGCGTGAGAAGAACACACCCCCTCTTTCCTGCCCCCCCTGGCAGGGGAAAGAGATAGACAAAAACGTATTTTCATGCCTTTATTTCTGTCTTTGCAGCATTACAAAAAACATGACTGCTCTCTTCAAACTCCAGCAGTCTAGAGACAAACACTTCCTGTACAGCTCATATTACACTCTGAGCTAATTCCGGTGCTTCACACTGTGAATTGACTGTCCCTCTGTTTCCCATGGAACAGTCCCAACATTCCCATCATGTTTTGTTTTCAAGCTAGCACTTTGCAGCTGCATTGCTTCTATATCGTAAAAGTCTGACCCTCTGGAGCAGTAGAATACAAGCTTGCTCCATCATCCATGTGACAGCCCTTGAGAGATTTGAAGATGGCTGTCAGATCTCCTCTCACTCTCCTCTTTTCCAGGCTAAACACGTCCAGCTCCCTCAACCGTTCCTCATAAGACTTGGTTTCCAGACCCTTGGGCATCTTGGTCAACCTCCTCTGCACACGTTCCAGCTTGTCAACATCCTTCTTAAACTGTGGTACTCAGAATGGGACACAGTATTCCACTGGGGGGGGGGTATGAACTACTCCAGCTTCAGAAAAAGAGGGAATATTTTATCACATGTGGGAATGTAAAAAGGTGAAATGCTTCTGGGAGATGATATATAATGAGTTGAAAAAAAATGTTGAAATATACATTTATAAAGAAACCAGAAGCATTTCTATTGGGCATTGTGGGGAATGACATAAATAGAAAGGAATGTAAGCTCTTTTTATATGCAATAACAGCAGCAAGAATATTATTGGCCCAAAAATGGAAGCAAGAAGAGTTACTGACGATTGAAGAATGGTGGATGAAGTTAATGAACTATGTAGAATTAGATAAAATAACAGGAAGGATTCAAAACGAGTGAGACTGGAGTAAATTTATAGACTATATGAAAAGTAATTGTGAAGAACAGATGACGTTTGTAGGGTTGCAAGAAGTTTTGTGAGGAGTATTATTAGAAGTATTGTAAAAATGGACAAGGGGGAGGATGATTTGTTAAGAGATGCAAAGGCAATATAAAGTTAAGAAATGCATAAGAAGTGGTTAAAACGGTGGATCATCAGAGGTGCTGATGGAAGTCTAAAAAGATTGTATAAATGATAAGTTTTGTGGTACATTTTATAATTTATATGTTAAAATTAATAAAAAAAATATTATAAAAAAGAACTACACCAGCTTCAGGATTGGTATTGTCATGGCCCATCCCCCCTTTTTGTATTTTGTGAGTGTAAGGTGGGCCTTGGATCCTCGACACACACCACTTGCCACCGCCACCACCATCTGCAACTGCAGAGCTCCTCCAGAAATATAGGTGTTATTCTATGGATGGAGTTTCTCTCCACCAGCAGAGGACATGTTCCTGAGCTCCTTACCCCCTCAGCTGGCTTCTGGCTAGCTGTCAGCTTTGAGCCTCCATACATTGCAGCAAAATCCACAGAGATTCTTGTGGCATATTAAATATGTTTTTTAACGTAAGCATTTGTGAACCAGAGCCCACTTCATCAGAGGCAAGAGACTGTGTGTTTCAAATACCTGAACAGCTGGGCCTTACCCAGTTTCCTCAGAAACCAATCGAAGATACAATACTAAACCTGAATTACAGTAAAAATTAGGATGCCAAATCTTATTCTGTTTTCTTTTCAGTTTTTGATGGAGAAAGCAGAAAGATAATCTTCCACAAAATGGGCCAATTTCAGAAATATGTTTGCTCGGGCTTTAACTAAAATAGGATTCTATCCTTGGCCTGAGGCACTATCCAGCTCGCTGCAGCTGTCAGAATGAGGAAAGTTGCCTAGGAACCAAAATTAAAATGAAGCACATAGGATTATATATATTTTTAAGCTCAAAGCTTCTATTTTTCACATAGCAAACCTCATCAAGATTTTCTTTAGAGTTGCTGTCATTAGTGGCCAAAAGACAACAGTTGGATGAATCAGTCAGAACCTCATTAGACCCTCTCTTTGATGTAATGGGTAAAATGAATACTAGGGTGGAAAATAAGATGAAAGCGCCACAAATGAAAGCATTAACTAAAGCCTTGGGAGATTGGAAAGAACAGAACAGACCCACATGACCTACACTGGTCTATTCCAGAAACATCATTTCATAAATCTTAAGGGGGAAATGTAAATAGCCGAGTCAAGGGATGAGATAAAAAAAATTGGGAAACCTCCTGCCAACCTCAATGGGAAGAATGAATGCGACTCTTGTTTTCTTTAGCAAAAGTGTACTGAAAAAATGAAACCAAGGGTGCAGGATTCCCCTGCCGAGCCCCATCAGTGGAAGCTCTGAGCAAGGACTACTGCTTGCATAGTGGAGCTTTTCTCCCCTCACATGCCCCTTGCGATTGGGTCTGGAGAAGATCTGGAGAACCCCCGGAATAATGCATAGAGAGAGGAGAGGGGCGATCATTTCATCTGGCAAGTTGAAATGCTTGTGCAGTTGGAACATCCATCATCGTTCAACACTGAATTCCACCCAGGGCTTTCTTTAAGCAGAAAATGCAAGTTATACAGGAGTCACCACCTCATTCAGAAGAGACTACAGAGGGGGAAAAGTTATGTACAGTGGTACCTCGGGTTAAGTACTTAATTCGTTCCGGAGGTCTGTTCTTAACCTGAAACTGTTCTTAACCTGAAGCGCCACTTTAGCTAATGGGGCCTCCTGCTGCCGCCGCGCCACCGGAGCCTGATTTCTGTTCTTATCCTGAAGCAAAGTTCTTAACCTGGAGCACTATTTCTGGGTTAGCAGAGTCTGTAACCTGAAGCGTATGTAACCTGAAGCGTATGTAACCCGAGGTACCATTGTAAAAGGTAACTGATTTGTGGAACTCCTTATTTAATGCACAAATGCCACTGAAGTACATTTTCTGTGGCTATGCTGAAAAAATCTGTACCCGCTAAACAGCCTCTGTCCTTCTTGACGAAACGCAATGGTTCACATGGCAACTTGTCTTTGTTCAGCACCCTGGACAAGGACATTGTGTTAAGGGTACTCTAGAATCTGCTTCGGGAGATTTGTTTACTGCAAAAGGGTGATTTCAGAGGTCTTTCCGCTCAGAATTGTTACCTGAATAGATCTGTTGAGGAACTCCGGCCTACAGTTTATTTGAACACCTAACTGATGCCATAAAAGGTATGATGTAATTCACCTGCCTTTGTTGTTCTGTAAAGTACCAGGGCAAGTACTTCACAGCTATCTCTCAATGAATATTGCCAACAGAGGGATAATTCTGCAGCAGTAGATAGAAAGCATCAACCCAGCCAAGCAGCCCCACCATCTTAAACAGCTGGTTTTATATGTCATAAAAGGGCAGCAAATTGCTAACTATTTATTTCATTATTGTATTATTATTATTAAAGGAAAGGAGATTTAAATGTGATCCTACCTGACTCACGCCTTCAGACACAATACACAAGTCGAAACAGAGCCATCCTTTGCAATTCACACTCCTCTGAATTTTGCAATGCCAAGTAATGTGTACAAAAATCTATGTCCTAAAGTGCGTATAAACATGCACATATTAGTGAAAAGAATACAAAAATGCATTTTACTGAGGGGAGTTGCTTTGTGCAAATGTGCTTAATAGACAATGTTGCATACAAAGATATGCAGATTAGGAGAAATCCACTGATGAGTTTTCACCAGGGTTTTGTTGTTGTTTTTTTTAAAAAATGCAAACTGATGCAAACATGGAGAACTAAACTTAAGACTGAAAAAATGGGAAACTAAAATTGACAGAATGCACCTTTTTGCATTCAACTCCCATTCAGGTCCTATAGGTTTCCTTACTACTACCCTCTTTATGATATTACCTGTCAACTTTGGATTACATTGCATGCATCCAGTGAAATACATTCTTGTCCATGAAAGCTTATGTCATAATACATTTTTATTTATTTTTATTTTTTATTCAAAATTATAACAAAACATATTATCCAAAAACATATCATCCGTGTCCCCCCCCCCATTTTTCCTCCCTCTCCCCCTCCCACACAAAACCCACCCACCCCCACTCCCCGACTTCCCTCAGTTCCAGTCTTTGGTTTCTCTAAGAATGCTGTTTTCTGCATGTTACAAAGTTGTATAGATCCTCAAACTATTTAGCTGATTATTATCAATAAAAAGTTTGTGAATGTTTATTCAAAACCTGCCAAGGAGTCCAGTTCACTTTGTTGCATCTTCAGATACTTTGTAAAGGGTTCCCATTCATCCTTAAAGTCACAGTTATCCTTGTCCCGTAGCTTATATGTCAATGTCATAATACATTTTTAAAATGCCACAAGGCCCTTTCTTGCTTTGGCTGCCGCTACCGTTCTGTAAATTTTAACAAAATATACATAAAGCACTGACATGGAGGCAAGCTAGGAACTTCAAGCCCTCAATAATCATATGATAAATGTCTGATTTTGAAAATGTGTGCTTGCCATGGAGGTTCTTTGGTGCATGAATATATCTGAAGGTTATATTCAAACCTGTTATCGCATTAATCATAAATAATCAGCGTCCAATTAAAATGGCATTTTCGTTAAGGGGGAAGGAAGGCTAAATGGCCTGGAGTATGATAGACGCAGAGTATCGCAGTTTCAAAAGGCATCTGTATGACAGACAGATTATTAACATTCCTTGGAGGCACAGCTGATATGCAAGGACCAGAGCAGATGCCATTTGCACAGGGGCAAAGCAGACACACATCTGGGTCTGGAGCCTCTAGCAAAACGATAGAATAAGGAGTTAATGCAGCTCTTTGCCACTCCACTGTCTCCAGCCTTTGCCATTTATGCTGCAAAGCAGAATTACATGGGTGATGCCAAAAGTACAATGCAGCTAGGAATGTATTAATATTAGGAGTCATTTTGGACTCACAGCTGTTCATGGAGGCGCAGATCAATTCTGTATCCAGGGCAGCTGTCTACCAGCTCCACCTGGTACACAGGCTGAGACCCTACCTGCCTGCAGACTGTCTCGCCAGAGTGGTGCATGCTCTAGTTATCTCCCGCTTGGACTACTGCAATGCGCTCTATATGGGGCTACCTTTGAAGGTGACCCGGAAACTACAACTAATCCAGAATGCGGCAGCTAGACTGGTGACTGGGGGTGGCCGCCAAGACCACATAACACCAGTCTTGAAAGACCTACATTGGCTCCCAGTACGTTTCCGAGCACAATTCAAAGTGTTGATGTTGACTTCTAAAGTCCTAAACGGCCTTGGCCTAGTATACCTGAAGGAGCGTCTCCACCCCCATCGTTCTGCCCGGACGCTGAGGTCCAACGCCGAGGGCCTTCTGGCGGTTTCCTCATTGCGAGAAGCAAAGCTACAGGGAACCAGGCAGAGGGCCTTCTTGGTAGTGGCGCCCGCCCTGTGGAACGCCCTCCCACCAAATGTCAAAGAGATAAACAACTACCTGACATTCAGAAGACATCTTAAGGCAGTCCTGTTTAGGGAAGTTTTTAATGTGTGACATCTTAGTGTCTTTTTGGTCTTTGTGGAAGCCGCCCAGAGTGGCTGGGGAAACCCAGCCAGGTGGGCGGGGTACAAATAATAAATTATTATTATTATTATTATTATTATTATTATTATTATTATTATTATATGTTCAAATTATTGTTTCGACTGGATTTGTAAGCTTGTATTTAATGGAGCAGATATACTCTAGCTCTGGCTATCACCCATTTCTTCTTAAACAGAGGAAATCAGTTGGTTCCAGGTCTCTAATATCAAAACCAAAGTAGCCCCCAAACTCCTGTGTGTCGTTCCATTATGGATTGGTGCAGTTAACCAACCGCTGGAACGCATCCGGTCCAAATTTCTATGCAAAATCCTGGGGCTGCCAAATTGTGTGCCATATGCAGCCATGTGTCTGGAAACTGGACAAAGGCTGCTGGAAACCAAAGCATGGCTCACCTCTTTAAAATTCTGGCTCCGCCTACATTTCATGTCCAATCCGTCTTCTTTGACTTTCCACATGCTTGCAGAATCCCACCACTCCAAATGGCTAGCTTGCATTGAGAGCAAAATCAGAACCTGTGGCCTATCACTCAGGTCGCTACTTATGCTCCCACAGTTGGAGCCATTCCAGACAATCAAGTGCAGAATCCTAGAGATTGAATTCCAAATCCTTTGCAGTGCTGCCAATAAAACCTTTTCCATTTGGGCTGGAAATTCCACTCTCGTTTGGCCAGGACACTCCATATTTACACCAGGTTTGCGATCTGCACCTACTCAGAGCTCTTTGCCTCGCAAGATTTAACATCTTACCGTCTGCAGTTTTGCAAGGTAGATTAGAAAACAGGTTAGCAACCAGTTTGGGATGTGGGTGGCACTTTGGTCTAAACCACTGAGCCTCTTGGGCTTGCCGATCAGAAGGTCAGCGGTTCGAATCCCCATGACGGAGTGAGCTCCCATTGCTCCTGCCAATCTAGCAGTTTGAAAGCATGCCAGTGCAAGTAGATAAATAGGTACAACTGTGGTGGGAAGGTTTCTGTACGCTCTTGTTTCCATCACAGTGTTCCATTGCACCAGAAGTGGTTAGTCATGCTGGCCACATGACCTGGAAAGCTGTCTGTGGACAAACGCCGGCTCCCTCAGCCTGGAAGCAAGATGAGCGCCACAACCCCATTGTTGCCTGTGACTGGACTTAACCGTCCAGGGTCCTTTACCATTACCTTTTAGTAACGAGTTTCCCTCACATCAGCAGGAAATCTTAATGCTTGGACCATGGAAGGAAGTGCATGTGTGGAGATCAGAGACCTTTAAAAAAAGAGAGAGAGTTACTGTCTGACTCAGACATATTGCTACAATTCTTCAGCCCCAAGCTGGAGGGAGAAAATATCTCTGTGAGAAAATATTTCATCTAGAGAAGAAATTGCAAGCCAGCTTTTCCTCAGGCTAGGCTCCTTCCTAGACTTCCCGCTACTGGAGAATTTCTGTCTCTGAATAGTCTAGTCTGTGATCCTGGAGGCTGATTATCACACCTGCCAACCTGAATCAGCATTAAATGCAGCGTATTTTCCAGCAGGGTGCCAGCATCTGCTAAAAGTAAGTCAGCCATGCTGGCTGTTATGTAAGGAAAAGGTGCGCTTCCTGGAAATGGTCAGTGTGAACAACGCTGTATAACTAACATCAGATTAATAGGTTGATGGAGTAGCACATAACAGCTGTAAAGAGTAATCATGTAAGGAAGGTGGACTGTTTCTTGGGGTTCTCTCTCACGTCATCGGGGCAGCAAAAGTGTGTGAAGGAATGGCAATACCTTAGCTTTAAAAAAAATGGCTGAACAATTCTACTTATTGCAGCCCTTCAGTGGATGAGTGCACAGAGTATCGGCTTTGGTGAAGAAGGTTTTATTGGGTAAAATACAGAGCAGGCATCCCCAAACTTGGCCCTCCAGATGTTTTGGGACTACAACTCCCATCATCCCTAGCTGACAGGACCAGTGGTCAGGGATGATGGGAATTGTAGTCCCAAAAATCTGGAGCTTGGGGATGCCTGATACAGAGGAATGAAGAAAGATATGGAGGGGAAGAATGAATTGATTTGGGGGCATTTCCAAATGGACATGAGGAGAGAGATTTTTCAGGGAGAACCACTACAGAACCCATGAGTGAAGCAGGTGTCAAAATCTTAAGTGTTGTGGAAGTACTCTGAATGCACATTCATTGCCTCTAAATATGCAATCCAGAAACTGAAAGCATTTGGGGTACGAACTATACAGTGATTGATTTTTTTTTATTTGCTTACAAGGACTAATCCATTTGCCTGCAGGAGCAACGCGGAACAATTTCTAAATGCAGGCATCCCAGGCCTACTCGGGAGTTGCCAGAGCTGATACACCTCAGCAGATTCTACCAGGGCTGACACCTGTCCTAATACTGCCCCCCCTACAAATTCTCCCTTATGCTGCCACTGGTTCTGACCCACCCCAGCAAGGCGTGAAGCTGCCAGCCACCACTGATCTCCCTACCCCATCCTCAGATGAGATTTCCCAATCAATGTGGTGTATCTCAAACGGTGAGCTGGGGACCACTACCAGTGATCCTCAACACACAATTGCAGAAAAGCTTGGTTCAGCTGGAACTCTGCATGTGCCCCCAAGACCGCATATGTAATTTGCCTTTGCTCCGAGCCATGAGAGAGTTTTCTTGCTGTGGCCAGGGGAAGACCCTAGTGTGTGTGGCGGTGACAATCCCAGCACATCCCTGGTGGCTAATTAATTTCAGAACCCAACGCCATCTCAAAATACAAGTAACAGCCTTAAATCGGCAGATGACCACTCATTAGGAACAAATGATTATCCGCTGACAAGCATGCCCCACCGTAATTAAATATCCTTTTTCATTTCTCAAGAAAGGGGAGTTCATTCCCTGTCAGCCTGGATGCGACCGCGTTGCCGCTAGATTGTGTTAATTAGGTCAGGTATTTCTTTGCATTTCTGAGAACTTCTAAAGATCATCTTTTTTCCAGCAAAAGGCAAGAGTACCCAGCTAGAAATAGATTGAATAAACTGGGCTGCCCACGTAGCCAGGCTTTCACCCTGTGGCATGACAGTTAATTCAGTCAACTCTGCAAGGCCAGGAATTATCCATGCATGGCTTTTGTTATGAAATGTTACTTAGGTACAAGCCTGGATCCTTTGTGGAGAGGCTCCTGTTACATTCCAGGTGATGCAGTAAGATACGTTTCAGTGCAGAATGCATCCCGCACAGCCAGACCTTCTCAGCACTCTGCTCAGCCTCAGGAACCCATCAGCACAGGAAAAAAGAAAAAACATTAGGGGTGCATGACCTGCCGTGAAAATTCTTCTCAATATTGATCCAGAGTAGATCCCAATGTATAGTTAGCAGAGTAAAAACTTAAACACGTTGCAGGATTCCCCAAAAAATAGACCAGTGGCAATTGTATTTCATCCAGCAGAGCTTTACTGCTGCTGAAGGAAAATGAGCTTAATGGTCACAAATCCAATACATTCAGGATTGGCACTGTCCATAAGAAATCCAGTTGCAGCAGACTTAACTTAAACTTACAATAACTGATAATAAGTCTAAATCTTAACATTATAGCATACTATGTACAGAACACCACACCAGAAGGAAGGGAGATAGAAACAGAAAGTGAAACCCAGGCTCCTTCTGGGTTCAGCATGACCTTGACAAAAAGAGATAACAGAACCAGTTTAAACCAGCGGTACTCAGCTTCTCTGAAGGAATAACCCAAACATCATGAAGCCTTCTGCTTGCTTCTTTCATACAGAGAAGCTTCCAGAAGCCTCTTGAATTAAGTAGAATAGGAAAGATCTCTACACATCAGATCAATACTTTCTACAGTAAGAAATGCAAACTGACAGTTCAGCCTAGGTGGCATATAAATAATTATTATTATTATTATTATTATTATTATTATTATTATTATTATTATTATTGTCAGATGCATGACATTACATTGTGAGACATAAAACATGGAGATTGCCTGCCACCAATTGCAGCCAAGCAGCCACTCAATTCCCATTCCACTATAGTGAAGACAACAGGGCCGGATCTACACTGATCTGTAAAAACGCTATTAAAGACTATTTTTAAAAGGTTATATAGCTCTCAATGCAATTTCCCATTGTCAAGAGATTGCTGCTCTGCATTGCCCTCTGGTTTCACATTTTTATAATGCATTTTTAACGTTATAACCAACCAGGTTTGCCTATCCAGCAGGAGTGGGGTCCCACCAGGATGCCAAAGTGGTGGCAGGTGACCAGACCAATAGCAATGCCAGAGTGGTAGCAGGGATCACCCAGTGTTTGGGTAACAGCCGGGATAGCTTGAGACAGTAGAACACGAGACTCTTCATCTCAGGGATGTGGTTCCTTCCAACTTTACAATTCTGTGGTTCTGCAATAGGTAGCACTAAGCCAAGGGCCCAGATCAATACACCAGATCAATCGAAGCTCACAGAACTGTATTTCAGGGTTACTACTTTTATTGAGTGTTTCAGTCACAGATTTCCCACATAATGTGTCATTTGAGCTTCAGATCAAGAAGCAGTTATGAGGTTTGTGTAGCAATTGGTGTATTTATTTGCAGGGAGAAAGGTTTCTGTTTTTCTCCTCACTTACCCAATTACATTATTTTTCTATTTATTTAGCACTACCTGATATTTTCAGAAGGTGACATTAAAATTCTTTGGTTTTCCAAAAGCAGTTTATGTGCTTCTTCATCAAATGTAGACCTGCCAAGCTAAATGTTGTCCCATCCCAAAAAAAAGAATAGTAGATTTGAATTCCTCGCACCCAAAAAATGTACTTTTATGGCCCCTCAATGAAGAAATGTGCAAAAGAATAAGTTTCACCCCACTAAAATAGCATGCCCTAGTGGGAGGGGGTTAGAGAATGAAAGTGAACTGTGAAGACACTTTCTGAGAACATATATATATATACTCCTCAAGAGCTCTGTTTCATAATGAATCCAAGGAAGAGAAAGCTAACAAGCAATGACATTCCTTGGGGTAGTTGTGGGGATTGGTTGATGGAGCAGTGTTTCATTCATATTAATGGACCAGCCTTCTCTGGATAAATACCAAATACCAGATAGTACAGTGGTACCTTGTCAGGAGCCCATCCTACACTCGAGTAGGACCCTCGCAGAGACAAATGCCCGACTGGCATGTTCTCTCCCTCCTGGTCGTTCGTTCGGGAGCTTCAAAAGCTTTCTTCAGCCCGAACATTATAGCGACCGATGCCAACAGACATCGGCACACTTAGGGATCCGCAGAGTCTGTGCAGTTTGTGTGACAGACCTCAGCAACTCAGCATTTTGGCTAATCTACTTTATTTACATTTAAACACACACGGAGCACTGCAACATGGCTCCCTCTCTCTCTACAGCAAGAGAACAGCAGACAACAAAGAGAAAAAGAACAAAGGACAATAGTCCCACTTCACAGAACACAGTAACAAAAACATCCTGTCTCCGTCACTTCCCACTTTGTGGAGTCAAAACATACACCGTCATGTGATAGACAAAAATCCCATGACTGCAATCATAGAGCAGGAATTCTAACATACCTCGGGTTATGAACAGTCCTGCTTACGAATGCTTCGGGTTACGAACGCCACAAACCCAGAAGTAGGTGTCCCAGGTTGCAAACTTTGCCCTGGGATATGAACGCAATCCGCTTCCGGGGCCGTGGGAGGCCTATGTAGGGAATGCGTGCCTCGGGTTAAGAATGCTTCGGGTTAAGAACGGACTTCCAGAACAAATTAAGTTCATAACCCGAGGTACCACTGTAAACTGGATCTATCCAGAACTATAATCTCCCTTGTTGGCCTCAATCTACCCAAAGATAAGTCCCATTAATTTCAATGGATGAAAGTTAAGACTGATATTAACAGGAAGTGGTGAATATGATGTGGGTTGTGTGTGGGTTTTTTTCATTCGATATGTCTAAATAAGCACATGTATAACAAAGCAAATTGCAGGGCGCTATTAGGGTATCATCCGTACACAGTAAGCATTATGACGCACTCTCAGCTTTGAATAATCTAACTTCACAGTTCAGTTCCACTTGGTTAGGCAAATTAAAATATGTATGAGTAAATAGCTTTGTGGTTTGTGAATAATGCAGGAACAGTGAGACAAAAGCAGTTTCAAGACCTCTACCAAATGCCACTTGGGATGTAAACCAAAGGACAATGTAGTCAATGGAGTGTCTCTCTTGAGTTAAGGGGGAGCTGGCCTGCACTTCTTCATGTTTTACATAAAGGTTGATTACTCAGGCTTTGGGCAAGATTAGTAGGGATGAACTGGAGAGTTTTGCCATTTAATTAAACATCTTCACCCTCAATGCATTTGTTGTTCATTACGCTGTGAAATTGCTTTTCTAGTGGCTTGATATATTTTTGATCTTCTAACGTGACAAGTTGTTTGTTCAAAGCATCTGTAATTCCAGTGGAGGCTAGTATTTGCTCTCTATCCTTTATGCATTTTTTTCCCAAACACTTGCTTTCTCATCTACTGTTAATTTGTAATTTTCATTATATCCCATAGCTAAAACGTAGTCCTCCACCTTCGGGGAACATATTTAACATCGTTTGATTCATACATAACGTTATTCAAGAGGCCCAGCTTATAACATTATTCATGAGTTGAATATTTTCAACTTTTATCCTCCTTCAAATTAGCCCAGCGAGGTATAATAATCTAAATAAATTTCTTACAGTTGTATTCTTCTCTTCTTCCAAGGAGCTCACAACTGTGTACAGACAATCCCCTTAATTCTCAAAACAATCCTGTGATGTATGCTAGCCTAAGAATTGGTCAGTTAACCAAAAGTTCTTAAGTGAAATTCACAGCTAGGTAGAGAACTTACCCTCCCTGGTCCTAGTCTTTCACTTTAAGTCACACCACACATATGAGTAAGGCTAAAGCAGGGGTTTCCAACATGGTGCCCATCTAGTATTGTAGGCTACAACTCCCTCTTAGCATGGCCAATTTTCCAGGATTGATGGCAATTTTAGTCAAGCAAATTCTTGAAGACATCACATTGGGCTTCATGCTTTAATCGGTAGGCTGGTCAACTGGCTTTCTGGCCTGAACCCTAAAGTTGGAAGGGGCTCTCCCAAACTTTGACTCAGAGATGCCCACTTTCCTTGGCTATTTCCACCATCGTAGTCCTTTGTAGCTGTTCCTCCCCGAGCTACTGTTTTTCAGCTACCCTTTTCCCCTTAATGTGCCCGTTGTTTTATGTAAGCATCCATTTCGAACCAGTGCTATGTATTCCAAGATGGAAACATTGGTGGTCATCAGGCAGGAGTGCTAGAGGCAGCAGCGTGTGTGAAGACAAGGGGCTGTATGGTTTTAACTATTCAATTTGTTATTGCTTTCACCAAATTTCAAATTATCAAGGGGGACAGTTATAGCAGCAGCAGCAGCAGCAGCAGAAGAGAGGGCAGTGCAGGATCTTGTCCTAGCAAGATAAGTTGTTTAAAAGGATGAGGCTGGATTGGTCCTAAGGACTGACAGCTGACTGAGTTCCAAGTCAGATAGGGCAGCTGGTATTGCAGCCTAGTTGGAGCTTTGAGGAACATAGTTCCACCTCCAAGGCATGCATAGCTGTCAACTTACAGATTTGAAAATAAGGGACCAGCAGCCTCGAAAATAAGGGATCAGCAGCCAAAATAAGGGATTTTCCAAGCACAGGTATGTTCACCTTATGAGCCCCTCCGAGCCAAAGGCAGAAAGCCCAGCCAGCAGCCAAACGAAGCCTCAAGCCTCAAGGAAAACCACCATCACTTCTCCGCTGGGAAGCACTGAGCAAAGGGGAGTCCCCAGGCAACGCAGCCGATTTGATCAGCACAAGGCATGCAATCTCTACAGCCAAGTCGTTCTTAGACTCCTTATTGGGTGAGCAACGCAGCCAAACAACACAGTTGGAGCCTCCCTCCTCCCTGGCCGGCAAGGAGGGAGGGAGAGGAGCTGCTTCCTTTGAAACCCGGGAAATTTAAGGGACATCATCAATAAGGGACAGCAGCGGGACATGGCGCTGGGATAAGGGACTGTCCCGCCAAATAAGGGACACTTGACAGCTATGAAGGCATGTAGTAGAATATGGCCTTAATGGTGCAGGAGATAGGGCAATGGAGCCTTGCTCTGGGGCAGGAAGACAGACACACAGCTGTACCCTGAACACTGATATAATGTATCATACACAACGTGCACCGAACTGCATGAGGTATACCTATTTTACCTTAGTGTCTGGCATTCTGTGTATCAATGAATGCTATTTTCACAGTACTACTGGTTATGGGTCAATGAGAAAACACGATTATCCTCCTTTCCTCACTTAAACTTCATTCAAACAGATTGATTATGCTTTTAATATGCAATTACCACGCTTTTGCTTTAAAGGCTAGCACTACAAGCTGACAATTACCACTCTGCACTGATAAAAAATACCTAGCTGGAAAAGCCTTATTGATTTGCTTCTGGATTGTTAAACCAGCTCTTCAAATCTTTCAATGGGATCCTCCAAACGGATCCTCCAAAAGAAATTAAAAGGGATCATACAGCCTAACCCCTTCCGCCACCCGCCCCTGGCAACTCACAAAAATATGTTCTCTTCTGCTTGTATCAATCAGGTGGTGAGCAGCTGTATTGTGATTCTCTCCATATACCGACAAATTCTCATTTATTTCACCGAAATTCCACTGGCCAAAAACCTAGTATAGGAGATAAGAGAATAAAGCTTATCACTGATTGCTTCTGAACAGAAAAGCAGATAATTTTTGAAAGCTGCATTACACACGTCATCCAAGAAGTTCTACCATGAACAACTTGGCTTTTAAGAAGCTTCCTAATGTTGTTTATTATTATCTATTAAATTTGTATACCACCCTTCATCCATACATCTCAGGACAGTTCATAACATAAATGTACAAGATAAAAATACATAATAAAAGCAAAACAAACCAGTAACCCCCTTCACCCATCCCCACAAACAAATTTAAAACGATATAGGATGTTAGTCAGCCAAAGGCCTAGTTGAAGAGGAAAGTTTTTGTCTGGCACCTAAAGGTGAATAATGAAGGCACCAGGACAGTCATTAATAATGATTTAGTAAGATTGTGGCAAGTGCATTATAATAATTATATACATGCTTGGCGAAATAACTCTTTTCACTTTTACAGCAGCAAAAATGCGTATCAATAAGCATTTTTGTATTGGCCTCATTTTAAAAGCATGTCTACTTTGCTAATCCTATACCAAGGCATGCTGATTTTTAAACCTTATAGTCAATTTATAAGCTCCTGAACAAGAACTAGTTGATAGGATTGCATGGCGATATTTTATACTTCTCAGTGCCTGCTAACCCTTCTGGTGCATGTGAGCAGGCACAGTGTTTATGTTGGCATAAAGCGTGTTCTCACTAAAAGGAGAGCACGGGTTGCGGATGGGGCTATACAAGGCACCCCATGATTGCTAGGCAAGTTAAAGCCAGGGCTTGTTTAGATGGGAGGATCTGGTTATCTGGGGAAAGTTGATGTTGCAAACTTAGGGGTGGGGTCAGTGGCTATTTAAGCAAGGTCCACAGCTTTCTCTTTCTCTTTTGCTGTGGACATCGGATCTCATCGGATCTCTGAGTGACTACAGCAGAAGTTTGGGTCGTATACCTTTTCCCTTTGTTTTTCTTCCTCCATTTTCTCCTCTTTCTTTAATTTGTTGCTGAAAGATCCTTCCCCACTTTATTTAATTTTCCTGTTTGTTTTAATTCCCTTTAATTTAGTCGGGGGGGGTGCTCGGCCTGGGCCCAGGGGCCGTGTGGGGAGGGCTTCCCTCAATTCCCCTGCCCTCTTGCAGGGTCGATCCCCAGTCAAGGGAACATTTCTTCTCAGTTTGTCCTTGCTTCTCCCTTCCCCACAGGCTTCTGTTGGCTGCCTGGCTAGGGGTGGCTTACCTTGCCCTGTAGCAGGCCCTGGGAGGCCGGCCTGGTGTTGCTGGGGGGCTGGGTGCCGCTGGTTGTCCCCAGAGGTGCATTGATTTGAGCGGAGAGCTGTGAGGCCTCCATTTTGCAGCCTCATTAGGCGGGAGCGCCATTTTGATTCCTCTCGGCCACGTGGCGGCCTCTAGCGTTCAGGCCTAGTAATTGCAGGGCCTGGTGGTTGCTTTATCCTAGGCTGAGTATAATTGGTACTACTGCGACCTCTTGTGGCAGTTGATATGTTTGCAGGCAATTAATTTCTTCAATTGCACGCAGCCTGGACGGCTAGTGTAGGTGTGTGTGCTGGTAAAGAGCACAAGGTTGTGGTTTGTTTCCGTATTGGACAGCTTCTGATTTGGTGGCTGGTGCTCTTCCCAGCTGCTCCTGGGTTACCGATCTGTTGCATAATCTGTAAGCAAGTGGTTGCCTCCTGTCTACTGGTGCATCATTTTATAGTCTAGGTCTTAGTTTTAATTAACTATTTAATTCATTCTGCTTCATTTTCTTGCAGATTCTAGCGTCTTAAAGAACTTAGTTGGTTTTTTTTTTTTTGTTTTTGTTTTTTTTTTTTCTCTACTTAATTTTATTTTCTTTTCTTTTCTCACCAGTAGTAGGAATGGCTCCTAAGAAGGCAGCAGGAAGGCCTGTTCCAGCCCGCTCCTCGAAGCGGCCTATAAAAGGCCCATCCCAGGCCTTGCGATCTCCGCAGCCTGGTCAGTCCTTGAAACGCATCCAGGCTATGGTTTCAAGTTTGTCTGGCGACCCGGTGACACTGGCAAGGGTAGAGGCGGAGATGGATGGCCTGCTACACCGTTGCTCGACCCCGTCAACGTCATCAGCATTCCCGCCTCCCCCGGTGGATGTTTCCTCTCCTGCATCATCATCTAGTGAAGAAGGGGAGCCACTGTTAGCCGGAGTTGGCTTACCTGATGCTCCGCAGGTCCAACCTCCGGTGCTGCCTGTATCGCAGGATGCAGTGCCTAGGGGCCGTGGTCGTGCCAGGGTCGGCGCCAGAAGAAGCGCATCGACCCGGGGCCGCGCTGTACGGGGCTCACCTGTACGGCCCCCAGCGCTGGGGCATTCTAATCCAGTTCATTCACAAGTTGTCTCTGTTCAGTCAGCCCCAGGTGCAGTGCAACAGGGTGAAGCGTCAGATTCTTCGATTGAAGACAGTCTTCCTCTTCCTCCAAGGTCCTCTTCCGGTGGGCATCGTCGCCGAAAAAGGGGCTCCAGGAGGCACTCTAAGAAGAGACGGAGGGACACATCGTCCTCCACTTCAGGTACTTCCTCCATCAGCTCTAGCAGTGATGAGGGGGCCCCCCTTAAGCTTTACTGGGGCTACGGGGAGTCGTCGGGGCTGCCAAAGTGGGTTTGGGAGCGTAGGGCAAATTCTCATAGGGCCAGGTATGGCGCCGTACAGGAGTGTCGAGAAGGGGTCCTGGTGCCTGACGTAAGAGTCTCCACCAATTCTGCTAGGGATATTATTCCTGGTGCCCACTTGTCTTCCAAATTGCGGTCTAGGATTCTGGATGGCCGCTACGTGGATATTTTCAGCTTGGCTCCTCCGCTTGATGGTCAGGAGCCGCTGGACAAGGGCCTTTCCGTTCCCAAAAGACGGACAATTGTAGCAAAGGCTGACAGGACTTTTGAACGTTGGATGGATAGTTTCCAGGTTTTTGCTGGTGTGATTTCTGCAGCGTATCCCAAGAGGTCTCTGCACCTCTGGGTTTATCTGTCTATTGTCCGTTCAGCTTTTACGATGGCTGGCGAGACTGCTGCATTATCATATGACCAGAACTTTAGGCGTAGGGCGGCCAAGATACCGACGGCCCGCTGGGACAGGAAGGACTTGGATGTGTGGACCACTTATGTGGCACCACGTATTGAGAAGAAGGCTTCTGAGTTGCAAAAATTCAAGCCTGCCACCCAAAAAGTTGGGCGCAAGTGGTTCTGCTGGGACTTTAATAAGGGCATTTGCCAACGTCAAGCCTGTAAATTCGCACACCTTTGTGACAAATGCTCTGGGAGCCACTCGGCTTCTGCTTGCTCCGCGGCCAGGCGGCCCTTTTGCAGGGGAGGGGGCTCCCAGCAGCCCCCCAAGGTCCCTGCCCAGCCTCCTGTTCCCGGAGCAGGAAAGTGATATCTTTTCTTTGGCCTATACTCCGGTTCGGCTACAGCCGTTACTGGCGTTACTGGAATCTTACCCAGACAGAGAGTCAGCGTCGTATTTGAGTAATGGTTTTTCGCTGGGATTTAGGATCCCAGTGGTCGTGGCCCCTGTAGCCCAGAATCCTAGGAACCAGAAATCCGTTAAGGACATGCCTGGTGTGGCGCGTAGGAAAATTGAAAAGGAGCTGGCTTTACGTCGTATGGCTGGTCCTTTCGCCACCCCCCCCTTTCCTAATTTGCACATTTCACCCTTGGGAATAGTTCCCAAGAAGGCCCCGGGGGAGTTTCGCCTAATTCATAACCTCTCTCATCCTAATGGTACGTCGGTTAACGACGTAATTCCCCCGGAGCTCTGTTCGGTGAAGTATGCCTCTCTTGATCATGCGATCAAGATGATAAGGAAGTTTGGGCCTGGTGCCCTATTGGCCAAGTGCGACATTGAGTCGGCTTTTCGTTTGTTGCCAATTCATCCTGAGGATTTCTGGCTGCTGGGTTTTCAGTTTGACGGGGGATTCTATTTTGATAAGGCTATGCCCATGGGCTGCTCGGTAGCTTGTGCGGCTTTTGAGTGTTTCAGCTCATTCCTGGAATGGGCCTTGCGCGACAGAACCGGTTTGGGCGGGGTTACGCATTATTTGGATGACTTTTTACTGGCCTCCGCGAGGGACACGGGGAATTGCGTGGTTCTGCTGCGTGCCTTTGCGTCCCTGGCTGAAGACCTGGGGGTTCCATTAGCGGCAGAGAAAACTGAGGGTCCCACTACGCAACTTACCTATTTGGGTATCTTGTTGGATACCGTGGCCCAAACCTCTAGTTTGCCGCCAGATAAGTTAGTTGCTTTAAGGAAGGTCATTGAAGAACTGCTCCCATTGAGGAAGGTTACCTTGCGACAGCTTCAGTCGTTGCTAGGTCATTTAAACTTTGCTTGCAGGGTGGTGGCGCCGGGGCGCCCGTTCTGCTCTCGCCTGGCCAAACTTACCTCGGGGCTGCAGGCACCGCATCATAGGGTTCGTTTGTCCGCCCAAGTGCAAGCCGACCTCCGTGTGTGGCTGGAATTCCTGGAAGAATTTAATGGCGTATCACTGTGGCAGGACACTTTGAACCTCCACAATGATTTTCAAGTGCATTCGGACGCGGCAGGGTCACTGGGGTTTGGTTTGTTTTGGGACGGCAGGTGGTGTGCTGAACCTTGGCCCCAGGCTTGGTGTGGGGAAGCGATAACTCGAGACCTGACATTTCTTGAGTTTTTCCCCATAGTTGTTGCGGTACACTTGTGGGTCGAGCATTTTAAGGACCATCGGGTTTGTTTTTGGTCCGATAACCAGGCAGTAGTGACTGTTTTAGCTAAGCAGTCATCCCGGTCGTATAGGGTTTCGGCCTTGCTTCGGGTGTTTGTTTTGCACTGTCTGCGTTTTAATATTGTATTTTCTGCTCGCTTCGTTCCGGGTATTTCTAACGAGATTGCTGATGCTCTGTCCCGTTTTCAGATGGAACGATTCAGGTCATTGGCGCCAGAGGCTCGAGACCGTCCGGAGATTTTCCCGGATCATCTCTGGAACCTTGGCAACACTTAGTTTCACAGGGAGTAGCAGCATCAGTCGCCCCTTCCACGCTAAGGTCCTATAAGAAGGCCTGGGCTGATTTTCTGTCCTTTAATGGCCAATCGGCGGGGGCGGTCATCACCCCTCATTCTACTGCCCAGGTGCTTAAGTATCTGGCACATTTGTTCCAGATGCGCCGGGCGGCTAGGACCCTGCGACTTCACTCGGCAGCAATTTCTTTCTTTAGCAGGGCCACTTTTGACAAGGACCCATGTAGGAAGTTTGTGGTGCGCCGGGCATTGGAGGGATGGGGACGGCTCACCCCATCGAGGACTGTTCCCGGAAGTCCCATCACTTTTGAGTTGCTGATACAGATGCGCAGTAAACTGCGGAGCATCTGTTGGTCCAAGTTTGAGGCCCGTCTATTTTCAGCAGCCTTTTCCTTGGCATTCTTTGGGGCACTGAGGGTAGGCGAGGTGGTCCTGGAGCAAAAACGGGATGGAGGTTCCAGGGGTTTGCTGTTGCAGGACGTGAGCATGTCACAGTCGGACCTGAGGGTGCATATCAGGAATTCGAAGACCGACCAGGTGGGTAGGGGAGCCGTCATTCGGCTCTCGGCAACGGGAGAGAAGGGTCCTTGCCCCGTAAAGGATCTTAAGAGATACTTGTCCTTGCGGCCGGCAGGCGAGGGGCCTTTGTTTATTCATGAAAATGGGCACCCTTTAGTCCGGCATCAGTTCACTAAGGTGATGCGCAAGGTGGTAGTGGCCTGCGGCCGCAAAGCATCGGAATTTGCTCCTCACTCCTTCCGTATTGGTGCCGCAACGACAGCTGCCCATTGGGGTTTGTCTGCAAGGAGGATAAAGGACCTGGGTCGCTGGAGATCGGATGCATTCAAAGTATATGTGAGGAAATAATGGTGGTGTGTGTACTGACATTTTTGTGTTTTAACCCTAGGTCTGGCCGCTATCCGTATTTGGATAGTGGGACACAGCATTGTGCACTGGGCCGCTGTCAGAGCTCGTCAATCTGGTCTGGGAGCTGGCTTGGGCCTTCCGCAGCACGTGCAGGTGTCCTGGATTTCCAGACGAGGGATGCAGTGGAGAGAATTATTGCCTCTCATGCACAGACGGGTCCTCCACGCTGGCCCCCCTACAGCGATAGTGGTGCAGCTGGGGGAGAATGATATGGTTTCCTCTTCCTGCTTTGGGCTGCGTGCTGCCATATTACTGGACTTGAGGGATTTGGCGGCCTTGGTGCCTTCAACCACACTAATTTGGTCGCAGCTGCTGAAACGCCGCATTTGGAGGGGTAGCCCTTGCCCGGCGGCCACCGAAAGAGTTAGGAAGCGGATTAATTCCGCGGCAAGCAAATTGGTGGTTGGTTTGGGCGGATTTGTGATTCCTCACCCTCTGATTTCATTCAAGGCCTCTGAATTATTCAGGGATGATGGGGTGCATCTTTCCCCGTTGGGGAATGATGTCTGGTTGGATGCAGTGGTGTCCAAGTTGAGGGTGTGGTTTAGTCTGTGAGTGGTTGGCGGCGAGCGTAAAGGGCTCGGGTGGCGGTTAGGCATTGGTTAAAATTGGTTGGTGGAGGGGTATGGATAGGCTGGGCCTGCCCCTCCAATGCTGCACGGGTATTCCGTTAAAGGAATTCTGGAACTTACCATCCCCTTCGTCCAAACCCTTGGTGCAGGGTGCGGGCCGTGTAAGTTCCAAGGAGCATGCGGGGATTAGCTGAGGGTCTGTTTCGCAGCTCCAGTTGACCCTGATCTTGCTCTTCCGCACTGACTACGGAGTCAGGGCTGTCCCCAAGGCGGGGAGGACAGATAGTCTAACCAATGCCTAAGCAACCACTCACAATTTGTATTGATAATAAAGTTGTGGCCAAAATTATGCCAAAAACCTTAAACAAAAATAATGTGTGAAGTTTGAGTTATTGGGTTTGGGGTGTCTTGGGGACCTCAGCACGCAAAGCGTGTTCTCACTAAAAGGAGAGCACGGGTTGCGGATGGGGCTATACAAGGCACCCCATGATTGCTAGGCAAGTTAAAGCCAGGGCTTGTTTAGATGGGAGGATCTGGTTATCTGGGGAAAGTTGATGTTGCAAACTTAGGGGTGGGGTCAGTGGCTATTTAAGCAAGGTCCACAGCTTTCTCTTTCTCTTTTGCTGTGGACATCGGATCTCCCGCCCGCCCTCCCTTGTTGGGCTTCGCTTGACCTTGCTATGCCTGTCATGGGGTCGTTCGCCTTGGTGCGGGGGCCCAGTAGGAATTTACCTCTTGGCTGATTAGTGTGTGCCAATTGGGTTTTGCCTACTGCGTAGCAAATCGTCACAACTTGTAAGGTTGGCGGTTAGGCATTGGTTAAAATTGGTTGGTGGAGGGGTATGGATAGGCTGGGCCTGCCCCTCCAATGCTGCACGGGTATTCCGTTAAAGGAATTCTGGAACTTACCATCCCCTTCGTCCAAACCCTTGGTGCAGGGTGCGGGCCGTGTAAGTTCCAAGGAGCATGCGGGGATTAGCTGAGGGTCTGTTTCGCAGCTCCAGTTGACCCTGATCTTGCTCTTCCGCACTGACTACGGAGTCAGGGCTGTCCCCAAGGCGGGGAGGACAGATAGTCTAACCAATGCCTAAGCAACCACTCACAATTTGTATTGATAATAAAGTTGTGGCCAAAATTATGCCAAAAACCTTAAACAAAAATAATGTGTGAAGTTTGAGTTATTGGGTTTGGGGTGTCTTGGGGACCTCAGCACGCAACTCCAGACACACACAAAATGAACTGCCTTTACATCTTTTTAAATATTTGCATCATGAAGCCAATTTCATTTTCAGTGCAGAAATCCCCTTTAGGATTTCCTTTCTATACAATTTCAATACAAAGAGCTCCTGGAAGTTCAGTTCAAAAATTCTGACTATGAAGAACTACAGAATATCTCCTTCTTAACTTTGACATAGGGAAAAAAATACGTGTGAATAAAAAGATCTGTGTAAATCTTTCAGGAACAGTATTCCTGCCTTAAATAAACCTCTTAACCAATAGCTTTAAGCTGATAAGATAGCAGTCTGGACCAGGTCACAAACTTACCAAAGATGGATCGCATCATACTCATTTCAGTGATTTCCATTCCTGACCACAGACAAGCATGTGAACTGAAGTAATTTCCTCTTCCTTTTCTACCTGAATTCTCCAGCATCCTTAATTTGGGATGCAAGGTTAAGTACAGAACTGCTCTTGTTGTCTCACATGCGTATTCTCCTGGGGACTTGCCAGCCATGCCCCGAATCTAAGAATGGATGCATATAATATAGCTGCCACCAAGAGAATGCTACTTCAGATTTTCCTTTTTTAAATGTGGTGGCATAGAGAGAAAAATGATCTATTCATGAAAGAGTTGGCTCTGTTCACCAATACTAAGGGATCAGGATGTAGAAAGTCACAACTAAACACTACCTGCTAATGGGTTTGTGCTTATGTTGAGGAGAGCAAACTCAAAGTTTGCTTTGCAGAAGCAAATGTGAATGTCAAGGGTTTTTTTAAATTCAACATATCCCCAAATGAAAAGCTTTGATGAGTCAAACTCTATCAGTGCCAGGAAGATAAAGGAAATTGAATGCATGAGCCGCTTTTTTAAATAGAAAAACTATTCTGTTTTATCTTCTTGTTTGATCGGAGATACATCTTGCCACTCACCATGTTGTCTGTTACTGTTCTGACATCAGGGCAAGATAACAATGAAAACAATACCAGAGATCATGATCCAATCCACAATTTTGCGCTCTTAAATCTCACTGAAATCAATGTGGATTTAAAGGGCTCAGAGCTCTCTGATGGATTGTAGCTAACAATATATAACCAATTCATCAATGGGAATACAAGGCTTAAATAAGAGGGATGAATTTATTTTCCATTCTTTTCATCCTGAATGCATTTCTAATCTCAGACAAAAACCTGGCTATTACCTGTGGTTATAATAATTTATGAAACACCATCCTAGATTTCAGTTCAATTTACAACTGTCTGTTGGCCTGCATTATTACAGAATGAAGATTTCCCCTTCCAGAGATAAAAAGGTAAAGGTAAAGGTACCCCTGCCCGTACGGGCCAGTCGTGACCGACTCTGGGGTTGCGCGCCCATCTCACTTAAGAGGCTGGGGACCAGCGCTGTCCGAAGACACTTCCGGGTCACGTGGCCAGCGTGACGAAGCTGCTCTGGCGAGCCTACACCAGCGCAGCACACGGAAACACCGTTTACCTTCCCGCTAAAAAGCGGTACTTATTTATCTACTTGTATTTAAGGGTGCTTTCGAACTGCTAGGTGGGCAGGAGCTGGGACCGAACGACGGGAGCTCACCCCGCCGTGGGGATTCGAACCGCCGACCATGCGATCGGCAAGTCCTAGGCGCTGAGGTTTTACCCACAGCGCCACCCACATCTATCTAGAGATAGGCATCCCTTAAAATTTGTGATATCTTAAAACCCTAGTGATCATTTAAGACTGCCTTTTTCATTTTACACTCAGTAACCAACATGTTATCAAATAGCAATCTGACTTTAGCAACCACGAAAAATATATCTCAGCAGATTAGTGTCATGTAATGAACAGAGCATCGCTGTGCTGGATGTTTGTGGGTTTTCTTTTCAGCACACAACTTGGCAGAAGCTGTGTGCGCACACACAAAAGTTCCTGCCAAAATACAAGCCACCCATTGTAGGGGGAAAATCAGTTTTCATCTTGAACAGTGCTCAGCACGATCCTCCATCCTTTTCTCTTGGCAAGCAGTTTGACACGAAAGTGGGAAGGAGCATACAGAATTCTGTTGTGGATCATCTTCGTTAAAAATGGTTATGGCCAAAAGTTTCACCCCCTGTTCCAACTCCTCCACTGTTTAGTGAAACAGTTCCCTACATTTTAGCTAAGCAGTAAAATTTAAAACAAAATAGTAACCACTGGGTTAGATTACTGCAACGTGTTACATGTTGGGCTGCCTCTTAAGATAGTTTGGACACTTCAGCTGGTGCAGAATTTGGCAGCCAGGTTGCTCACTAAGGCAAGATAGTTTGAGCATATTACACTGATCCTGGCCCAACTGCTCTGGCTTGCCAATTAGTTTCTGGGCCCAATTCAAAGTGCTGGTTTTGACCTATAAAGCCTTAAACAGCTCAGGACCACAATACATCAAGGACCACCTCTTCCCATATGAACTAGACCCTGAGATCATCTTCCAAAGCCCTTCTTCATGTACCTCCTCCTTGAGTGGCCTGGAGGGTGGCAACATGAGAACAGGCCTTCTCTGCAGTGGCTCCCTGTCTGTGGAATGCTCTCCCCAGGGAAGTTCACCTGGCACCTTCATTGTACACCTTTAGGCGCCAGGCAAAAACGTTCCTTTTTAACCAGGTCTTTGATCGATATGATTGACACCCAATGCCCTTTTAAAATGTGTTGGGGGGCGTGTTATTGGGTTGTTTTTATTTTTGTTGTTATTATGTATTTTGTATGTTTATATTGTGATCTTCTCCTGTGAACTTCCCTGATACCTGTGGGTATAGGGGGGTATACAAATTTAATTACTAACAACAATAATTTAGATGGCTGTAACTTGCTCTGGGACCTGCTAGTGAAGAGGGGTAATAAAATTAATACACACGGGGTGATTTCTTGTTTTCCACTGTTCATCAATATAGGACGAAAGAGGCAGAGAGGTAGATTAGGTAGCTAATGCTCAGTAGGTGCAGGAACAATGGAAGCTTGAATGTAAAGGGATAAATTTCATTTTACATACTTGTAAAAAGCTGAACGTGGATTAAAAGCCATATAAGGAATCTTAGTAGTGGCAGTTGAGTGCTGGTGGTTGCTAGGTTGCGGAATTCCTTGTGACACGCCCTTCATTGTGACACCTCCCTCTGCTGGCTCCTTGGTCACTAGGGCTCTAGAGGCATAGCAATCCCATTTGGTTTCATCATTCAGCGAGTGAGAGAGAAAGTGGATGGAGATGTAAGTAGACTTTCTCATCAGCATCTGCATTCTGTGCTGGTAATGCTCCCTGACAGTCTTAGGGAACATTTAAAAGATTTAGATCAGGAATAATTTAAATGCTTCAGCCAGTCCTTCTGGGCATCTTTATGACTCCACCCACTGATTTGTAACAGTGAAGGGAAGTGACTGTAGGTTCTGCTTACACTTTAGGAAAAGGAAAACTAATAAGATATCATACCTTGTAAAAGGGCGTTCTTTTTGGGCTAGTGACAAAAGAGTCACTTGATAACTCGCCATGGGAGCATTAAGCATGTCCTCTGGAGAGGGCATTTCTTGCATGGTCTTCCTCCCCTTCCTGCCTCCCAGGGCTCATCTTTCAAAGGACAGCCAAGGTACAAAACCCTTCAGCATGCTGATGTTTCTTCTATAGTAATATTAGTATGTTGTGTTTGATGTTTCCATTTTAAACGTCCCTTCTCCACACTAAGCAAACCCACCTCTTTCAATGAGATGATAATTGTCTTATAATATCCAGTGGGTGCTATTCTGGCTACAGTATTCAAGCACTCTCTTCACAGGATACCCATAATGATATGCCTAGGAAAGTGAATTCATCTTGAGCTTTGAGTCCTGAATGCCCAAACCAGTTTAGGGATGTAGATCAGGAGAGTACTGTGAGTCCCATTTCTCACATTTGAACAGGCCTTCTCTGCAGTGGCTCCCCGTCTGTGGGATGCTCTCCCCAGGGAAGTTCGCCTGGCGCCTTCATTTTACACCTTTAGGCACCAGGCAAAAACGTTCCTTTTTAACCAGGCCTTTCGTCGATCTGATTGATACCCTATGCCCTTTTAAAATGTGTTGGGGCTGCACATGGATTAAAAGCTATATAAGCAAATTTAGTAGTGTCAGTTGAGTAGTGTCAGTTGAGTGCTGGTGGTTGCAAGGTTGTGACACGCCCTTCATTGTGACACCATTGTAGACTTTCTCATCAGCATCTGCATTCTGTGCTGGTAATGCTCCATGACAGTATTAGGGAACATTTAAAATAGGGAGGTCCTAAAGAACAGCAGAACATTCCAGGATCAAATCAGAAACTGGGACAGCTAGCTTCAGTAAATCTGGGCAAAAGTTTCCTTTTTGACCAGGACCACCTCTCTCCATATGATCCAATCATCATCTGAGGCCCTTTTTCATCTGCCACCTCCACAAGAGATCTGGATGGTGGCAGCACGAGAATGGGACTTTTCTGTAATGGCTCCCCATTTGTGGAATGCTCTCCCTAAGCAGCTTCAGCTGGCACCTTCATTGTACATCTTTAGGTGCAAAAAGAAAATGTTCCTCTTCAACTGGGCCTTGGGCTGATTGACATCTGATGCCCTTTTAAATGTGTTGTGTGAGGGGGTTGTTGGTTTGTTCTTGTTTTTATTATGCATTTTGTCTTTTTTAAATTTTTTATTATGTTGAGAACCACTCTGAGCTCTATGGTATGCAAATTTAATAAATTAATAATAATAATGTAGGTTAGTACAATTTTAGAGATATACACTGTTTGTACTCATCTAAATTTTTCCATGCCATGTAACCTACTCTCATTCTTTTCTATTGAAACATAAAAAGTCTGTTGCTATGTAGTTAGAAAGGTGGGAAACAATGGCAAGGTAGATATTCCAATTTTATATTGTTGCTTGATAGAGATCTAAATGAGAAGCAGAAAACTGAAGATAATTTTTCAGTATATTTTCTGCCTGCCACTTATAAAATGTTCCCATTGAAACTGTAGCAGCTAGGAGGCCAATATTCACTCAGGGCTTGTCCTCAGTTGAGTATTACTTAGCTGGTAATCCACTATTTCCGCTTGCATTAGAATTTGTTTTTGAGGAGGTGGTTTAGTCCTCCCCTTTTATTGCAAGTAGGTGTTCTGTTTTGTTCATCCCCACTTTTCCAATTTGTTGGTTCTTTTACACAGTGCCGTTTTTCTAGAAAAAACAGTGCTGGAACTCACCATGAACACTTCCCTCATTCTTTTAGAACGGCAATAGCGCCCGCCTGAGAGGTGCTGGAACTGAGTTCTGGCAAGTTCTGGCTGAAAAAAGCTCTGATTTCATGCTAGCTAAGTACCATCAGGGCATTTGCACAGATAGTTTAAATGCACACATTTATTTATTTTTTACAGCCTTTCTGTGCAATGTATAGCAGCAGTCACAGCTTGAACAGGCACAGATCAAATAGTGAACTCCCTGACAAACATAACATTGGCTGCCACTGGTGTGAATGAAGAAACTCGCCCTGTAATGGGTCACAAGCACAGAGCGAGGACTGCTGTTGTTTCATTTGAGCAGTTGATATAATGCAGGTAGAAAACTCAACATTCTGACACTTGTTGTGAACATACCACATAGCACAGGCTCAGTTCTAACCATGGGGCTTGTGGACTCTCCTTCCTTGAAGGTTTTTCAGCAGAGGTTAAGGGGCCATCTGTCATGGAGGCCTTGGCTGAGGTTCCTGCATTGCATGGGGTTGGACTAGATGACTCTTGGGTCCCTTGCAATTCTATGATCCTAAGGAAGGGGTTAAAACATTTCAACTTTTGTTGCTTAAAACAACTAGACTTGCAGCACGCACAGGGTTTGATCAGCAAGTCAGATTTCAGTTGGAAAGGCTTCTGTGCACAGAGCATTAATGAGGCCTTGAAACATCTGCCCTAAGAGCTGGAAATCAGAAAGTGTTCCCTTGCAGAGGTGACCAAAAGCCTACTCTAGAATCTGCTTTAGTGAATGAACTTTTTTGACCGCAGTGATACATTACAAGGTCAGACATACAGTATAGTCCAAAACTTTCACTGCTTAATAAGAATGTGCACTTCAGTGCTGAAAAATAAGCTTCCAGGGTAGAAGATTAATCACTTTTCAGGTCAGCATTCAAGCACTCCCCAGCAACTCTTAGCTTGTATTCATTACCTGCATTTCAGCGCGTATATTAAAGCCAATGGTCTTATTCTTCCATATATTTAGTGAGTTCCCTTCACTGGCACAGATTTCCTTTCTTTTTCTTCCACTTTGGCTTCTAGTCATCGGGAACAACAACTCTCCTGCTTTCTGATAATCTATTTCTGCCCTTATCAGAAAAAGCTTCCTTCTGCCTTCTTCATATGAAAATGTGATGTCTTGTAAATTATGTTGTTCAGCCATCCTGACACATTATTTTAATGCTGACCTTTGTAAAAATCCAGTGAATGAATATTAACAAGCCTCCCTCTATCAGAAAATTAATTTAACGGCGTGCATAGTTACTGTGAGCATCCCTTGGCAGCGGTGATAAAATGTTTAGAGTGGGAACAGAAATGCAAACATGGTATGATGATGCTACATAGCAGCAGCTGGAAATTCTTGCCCTATGCTGTTGCTTTTGGTAGCTTGTCATGTTTCTGGGAAGTGCCCCTATAATCAATATCACCACCGTTAAGGAAAGGACTTAAGATCTGGTCTGGAAGCTTGAATGATCTCCTGTTACAATGGGTTAGTTTGGAAAATATCATCTGGAGAACTTGCCAACAGTCCTTGAGACATATAACTTACATTTAAGGCTCTAAACCCCATCGTAGAAACAAATGTCTACAAATACCAGCATAGCCTTGCAATTGCTTTGATTTATTTTGTTGCACTGGGGAAATCACTTATTTAATTTTAATTTGAAAACTCATTGAAAGGCTATTTTACTAAACTCCTTTAATATAGAGTGATAGACCAATTCAGAAAGTTTCTTATTTCACAAATTCTTTTTTTTTTTTTTGAGTTTTACTCACTATAGCTCTTTAAAGAGCCCTCCCCATTGCCAAATAGCTAAGAAAATTAATACAATTTTTTCACTTGACACAATTACAGGGGCAGATAATGGAATGATTTGCTTCCATCTACGATCTTGCTATTTATCCAAAAAGCTCTCCTGCAATTTTGCAGTTTCTTCTACAGTTTTGCAGTTTCTTCTACAGCTTGGCTTTACAAACACATGGGCTAGGATTATTTAATCTTAGTAACTAACCCTGATCTTTATTATTTGCCTCCTTCCTGCAATTACATGGGCAGATTTTCTTGGTAACATTTTCTGACCTAGCAGGAGCTCAAGTGGATCCATTATCTATTCCAGTCCCATTTCAATTTGCAGACATTTGTTACAATTTATTGCTTGTTAAATCTTAAAGCTGCATTTGTATCACTCTCTTATGAAAAATTTGCAACAATGTATTAATTACTACCATTCATACAAAATGAATCCAAAATTACTGCTGCTAGCTATTGAAATCGCATAACTCAATAACTCATAAATTTTAAAGAGCCCCATTAAAAAATATTGGTGAAAATATTTGTGTGTGTGTAAGTATACATAATATGACAGAAGGATTTTAAATTCACATTCATATATTTATTAATATGAGATAAGGAAATGTACAGAATTATTATATATGAATATTTAATATAACTACCCATCCAACATTGAGAACATTTAATATAAGCATCATTCATTTTAATTTATGTATGGCTATGCTACAAATGCACTCTTTCATCTAAAACTAGGATGAAATCTTCAGATGTATTTATTACAATAATTAGGGAGCCACATTGAACCAAAACCTGGGGGCGGGCTGTATTTTCTTCCCCCTAAGCTAGAACAGAGTCTGAACTTTTATCTGAAAGTCTCTGGCCCAGAACAAACCTGCCAAATGCTCCATTTCCAATAAGATATATCCCACACTATGTAGTCATGACCAATGGTTTTAAAAGAGAATAAGAAAAATTCATGGAAGATGAGGCTATTAATGCCTGCTAGCCACTTTGACTATGCTCTATCTCAATTGTCAAAGGCAATATGCCTTTCATTGCCTGTTGCTGGGAATTGCAAGAGGGAGAAATGCTGTTGGGCTCTGGTCGTGCATGCAGAGTTCCCATCTGGCTGGCTGCTATAAGAACAGGATCCTGGCCTAAACAGGCCTTTCCCCAGATCCAGTAAGGCTCTTCTTCTGTTCTCCCGCCCTTCCAAATGTTGCTGTGTGTGTTCTGGCTGAAGGCGTATGCTTCCTCCAAGCTCTCCCTGATGCCCCTTGAGTTCAGTACATTTGGAAAGAGAGGCAGTGAGGAGGGATCAGGGCAGAGGAGGGTTCAAAATGTATGAGTCGGTGATAGGGAAGCTTCCTGACTGTGTCATATTCCCAGTGGATTTAATCAGGAATACAGTCAGGTTTAGTGGTCAAGATCAGTCAGAACTGATCCAACTTGAAATCTGATTCCTTTTGGATCTCTAGCAGATGCCTGAAAAAATGAATCCAGTTCGATAGACCTTTTCGTTCGAACGGGGGAAACCTCCCATCATTACTCACAAAATGTGAATGGTGTTTTGTAATTATTATGTTGAGGTTTTTTTAAAAAAAATGGTTCACAAAACAGAAACTTACTACCTAGCATTCAGAGAGGAGCAACAAGGTGCAACGTCAGTGGCTGTTTTGTGTAGGGGAAAAAACCAATTTGGAGCTAAAATGCAGCTGAGGATGGGTAGCCAGGGGTCAGCAACCTTTTTCAGCAGGGGGCTGGTCCACTGTCCCTCAGACCATGTGATGGGCCAGACTATCTTTTTTTTTGGGGGGGATGAGCAAATTCCTATGCCCCACAAATAACCCAGAGATGCATTTTAAATAAAAGCACACATTCTACTCATGTAAAAACTCGCTGATTCCTGGACCATCTGCAGGCCGGATTTAGAAGGCGTTTGGGCTGCATCCAGCCCCTGGGCCTTAGGTTGCCTACCCCTGGTGGTTAGCCCTTCCTCCTGCCACTTTTCCAATGAAAATGCCCCCAATGTATTCCTCCTTCCCCCCCTTAAAGTACCAGGTGTATGTTTGCAAGAATTAAATATATGCCTGGAACCCAGAAAGGAAGTTGTTTAAGGAAGATTTTGTTGTGGCAAAGTGGTCTGTAGGAACAGATTAAACATACTCCCTTTCTGCTGTCCCCAGCCTGTTCCAAAGCTGTTTTTCCCTAAATGCCGTTGGACTTGTGCTCCACTTGTTTGTGTGTAGTGTGTAGCTCCATCTTCAGCCTTTTTTCCACAAAGTGAATGAGCATAATGTATATGTCTTGTGTCCCTCTTCTCACTGATGCCAGTAGTTTACACCCACAATTTACTGGTATAAAATCTAATGAGGAACAGAATATATAATAGATGCTTTATATAGAGGGTTTAGAGGGTTGCTATATTCTTCTGTTTCAGATGCCATTGTTGAAATCAAAAGGAAACATCCTGCCAAGGTCCAGAGATTCAAAAATAGCTTGTCGTTGCATAATTTGTTTTATGCAGCTGGTGTAATTTTGCATAATCCAATTCTCCTTTATCTAAAACTGATATTCAATCTGCAATTAAAGTTCTACATTCCAGTCCTGTTACATAGCTTAGGACTTGCTCTTTGTTAAATTACAAGTATCCAGATATTTGAAAAAGCGTGTTCTCCTTCATGGAGAGCACATGTTGTGGTGGGGGCCGCCAGGACACTCCAAAGTTGGGGGCGGGCTAACTGATCGTTGGCCACTGATGCGATTGGGGCTTCCCTTGTTGTTGGGAAGAAATTAATGTTGCCATTTATTTATTGATTGACAGCCAGAAATGCTAAAACTCCTTGCACAAGGCCAGGGCTTCCTCTTTTCGCCCGTGCAGCGGATTGCCCGTCCCTCCCTCCCTAGAATAGGGTTGTTCGCTTTGACCTTGCTATGCCTGTCATGGGGTCGTCTGCTTTGGAGCGGGGGCCTGGTAGGAATTTTGTCCATTTGGCTGATTGGCTGGGGCCATTTGGTTTTTGCCTACTGCGTAGCAAATCGTCACAACTTGTAAGGTTGCGGTTAGGCATTGGTTTATGGTTTGGTTGGTTGAGGGGCATGGATTGGCTGTGCCTGCTCCTCTAATGCTGCTGCTGCAAGGGATTCCGTTAAAGGAATTGGGGGCTAACTATTGCTTGTCCACTCTGTCAAGGGGGCTCGGGCCATAGCAATGAGCTCCTGGTTGCATTTGGGGTGAGGGCAGGTTCCCTGCTCCGCGTAACCCCCAAGTGTATTCCCCCATTCTGACTTTCGCATCGTGCGGAATGTCAGTCTGTCCCCCATGATGGGGGCAGATAGTCGCAACCAATGCCTAAGCAACCACTCACAAATTTGTATTTTAATAAAGTTGTGGCCAAAATTATGCCAAAAACCTTAAACAAAAATTCTGTGTGATATGTGAGTTATTGGGGTGGACCTGGGGACCTCGACACGCAACACTGAAGAAATAGAAAAGAATAGCTTAAATTGTTAAAATCCTTTATTTCGCTCTCAGATCTTAATTAGCTGTCTTATTTGGTGTTACCATTTTTTTGCCATTGTGTTTTATTTTGGTTTTTGCTAATGTTTTATTTAAAAGTTAAGTCAATCTGACTGAAAAAGAGAGTTAGGTAATATGAACAATTGCAGGCTCAGTTTCAACATAACATGCTTATGTAAATAGGAAATTTCAATATCAACTTAGTGCAATAACTACTAAAATGCTTATAAAAGGGCTTAATATCAAACATGTTTACTTTGAATCACCCATAACTCCAAAAAACATGTGAACATAGACACCAATAATCAACTGTTTATCATAATTCCAGTGCTAACAGTTGGAAGTTACATAACATGCTCTAGCTGTGACCCAGTGTTTAGGAATCACTCAGTAAACTGGTCTTAAACACAAAGCAAGGTAAAGTAAGACTATTTAGCTCCTATGTTTCAATGAGACAAACAACGTGATTGTTTTGGAACTGGGTTTGAAGTTATTGGTTCCCATCTAGTTAAAGTCACTTGTGCCTAATAGTGCACTCCTATTCATGTCTACTCAGAAGTAAGTCTCCTTTAGTTTAATGCAACTTACTTCTGAATATACATTTATGGGATTGCACTGCCTCACTTAAAACAACAGAATAAGTTACTCATTCACAACTAACTTTGGTCCAATTGCCTTTAGGATTTTATCACAGATAATACAATTGTTAACACAACTTTGGTGGCATACTGTGGCAGGGAAAAGGCTATCTATTAAGTTTCTGAGATTGGCAGCAGCTGGGAAGGGGAATGGGGTTGCCCATTATGTGAATGTTAATTGTTAATAGGAAGCAATTCTCTTTATTTGTCATTGGCTTTGAATATTCATGTGGTCAGCTTGGCCACATATGCAACTAAATGTGTGATCCTTATACTAATGGCATGTGCAGTAAAACAACTCTATAGCACCCTGTCATCCCAAATTGAGATATTCTTTTTATTTGGATTATAATAGCTCATGGAATGCCCAAAGGTGAGCAGGCAACAACCTTTATGAGAATTCTTATAAAATGGGGAGAAACCCTCAATATGAATACACTGCTAAAACATTTGCCAGAATATGAAAAGTGGGAAAAGTGAATACAATCTTTTTTCCCTTCCATTCTCAACTCTGTGACAGGTAGTAGCTCCAAACAACAATTCAGTTGTGCAGAGATTCTAATATGCAGTAGCCATGCATATAACCTAGTGTTGTGCTGATCAAGACACAAGTTCTTTTAAGAAGAATATATGAATATATTAAATAAGGAAGGCTATGGGTTCTTATCCAGTGAAGTCACTTTATTCTCACAAGGATGTCTGCTGATGCAACAAAGTTTCTCCCCCCTCTCCTCCTCCCCTGCATCCCCAAAACCTGTTCTGGGGCTTCCCCAACCCTCCAAAGCAGATTATGGGGGGCTATGGGGATAAAAGAAAAAGTTATGTTGTGCCACAGGAAGTCCTTGTGTGAATGACATGACTTTAGATCATTATTGACCAGTGTATTCTATAATGCATTAACGCTGATCTACATCATTAAAAATGGCTGATTATTTAATGAAATGCTATAAGCTGCTACATTTTGTTAGTGTACTTTAAGAAATGAGAATAGCTTAACCAAAGATAATGCATTTATCCAATGAATTTGCATCATATTAAATATGAAAGTTAAGAAATTTCACAGAATCCTTATATAAATAAATGCTGTAAAACTACATTATGAAGCACTCATATCTTTGTATATCATTGTACAGGACTTTTATTATTAAAACCTTTTAAACCAAAAATATTTATAACATATATATATATAATGTACTAAAAACTGTAAATGGTTTTGGTTCAAAAAGTGCTTTTTAAAACATGGTATATTGAACTATTTCAAATATGGATGAAGTTGTTTTGGCTTAGCTTTCTTTGATAATCCAACTCTTAAAGGACCACGACATGTTTTAAGAGGCTGTACTCTTACAATTCCATCCAATAAAAAATCTCCTGTATATAAAAAGATATGAAACTGCATTATGAAAACTGAAAGCACTTTGTATGTGTATCCCTGTCTCACCATAGTTTCTCATTATGAGAGTTTGAAGTTTTTCTTAGTCCAAGCCAAATGAAGGCTGCAGAATTGTGAATACCAGTACCACAATAAATATATGTACATTTTGGTGTGCATCATGGGCATCTATTGTATAGTATCCAAGAGAAATAATACAATCTTCTTCTTCTTATCTAGATCAAACACTGATATTGTAATTTCCAACATTAATATTGTGGTGATAAATACAATTCTTAAATAATATATGCATTTGTATATCTACAATATTATTACCCATATACAATTCAAGTTTCCTAAAGTAGCCGGTACATAAACAGATTCATGCAGCAATTCATATAACTGTACACAAACACTTATATTTACAAATTGTGCTACGGAAATAAAGTACTGCAGAGGGCTTGACTGTTCTACACATATTATACATATAATGTGCCTATTGCTTGTGTATGATTTTGAATATAATTAGCCAGGCTTTCTCTTTTTAAAATAATAATAATAATTTATTATTTATACCCCACCCATCTGGCTGAGATAATGCACGAATGACTCTGACATAAGCAATCATTCAAGAGGTGGTCCAACAACCACAATGCTCAATCAAGTCAAATCTGCCAAATTCCATGTATAAATTCATTTTAAAAGCATTCCTTCCCCCATCCTTAGATAGAAGAAGAAAATGGAATTTTAGCCCTTACTTCTCTGATTTTCCCTCCAGATCCCCCATCCCACAGTTGCTTTTAGCTTCATGGGCAGAAAACCACAGGGGGGAAGAGGAATGGAAGATGGGAATATGACACAGAGGAGAGCTGTCATCAGGAGAGGGTTGTTATCTAGCCCACAGTACTAATTAGGTGAGGCACAGGTCCCAGATTGGCACACAATGCCCTCCCCCCCCCCCCAAAAAAGACCACACTGACCTACCCCACACAGTATGAGGCAGATTAATAATAATAATAATAATAATAATAATAATAATAATAATAATAGTTTGTTTGTACATACATTTATACATACCCCACCCATCTGGCTGAGTTTCCCCAGCCTCTCTGGGAGGCTCCCAACAGAATATTAAAAACACGATAAAACACCAAACATTTAAAACTTCCCTTCAGATGTCTTCTAAAAGTCAGGTAGTTTATTGTTTATTTCCTAGACATCTGATGGGAGGGCATTCCACAGGGTGGGTGCCACTACCGAGAAGGCCCTCTGCCTGGTGACTACAATGATGTCACGACAACGGAACTATTGGGAGCTTAAAGTTAACCTCGAAATTGTTCCTATGCAAGCAGGGTTCACTGATTATCTATTTTGATTGGCTGCACTAAGGAATCCCCTAGTCTAGTACAGCTAAGAGGGCTCACTGTCAGGGCCAATCAACCAATTTTATGCTGTCAGAGAGACCTGCTTTCTCTGTTTGCAGATGCAGTGTGAATCCAAACCATGGCTGCAAGCAGACTTCAAAAGGGTTCACTGAAATCGCCAATCAGGGAACTGAATCTGGGCAGAGGAGCCCTCAGGCAGGGCTGCCCAATTATGAATAATGCTGATTACTTGATTATGTGGGCTAATTTTTCTCCTGAAAAGTTTGTACTTTGGCTCATATTGTAATAACTATCTAATGGAGGAGCAAATAGAGTTGACCAAAATGTAGCAAAATAGAGAAGACATTAACCATTTTTATAGTCATTCCATATATTTCGTACCCTTTTTGTCATTTCGGTGAGCAAAATATGCTTCATTTTCTACCATTGAACCTGGAACACAAACAAGACGAACAATCCCATATTGCAAAATGTCTACTTGCTGTGATTTACATTGAAAAATAAATATAAGGTAACAACTTTTCCATGGTAAATAACTAAAATCAGAATAATTTACCTCTTTCATTTCTTAAACCACAGCTTCTTTCTTCCATAAATGTATGAGGCACAAATGCTGGGCTCCAAGTGAAAGGTTGTTTACAAGGAGAATCGCTATGTTCTTAAATGTAAAAAAATAAACTCACAATTAGTATTATATTTATTTTTTAAAGTTGAACTGGTGTTGTTAGATAACCTGCCAGATAACCTTTTGATGCCTTTAACCAGTTATCATGACCAGAAACAGCACATTGAACCCCCGGACAGCTTCCCGGTCCCCAGTACCCTGACCAAGTCCACTCCTGATGCCTACACTTCATTCCCCTATATTTACCATATCTACTCAGAGGTAAGGACTCCTGAATTACTCCCAAGTAAGTTGGGATGGGAATACAACCTTTGCGTCATTCTGTGACACTGTTGAAATCTTAAATGGTGTCCTTCAGCCAACTGACACTGCTGCCAGCTGTCACTTCTGCCAGGTATGTTGGCCTGGACCAATAGAGAAAGGGTCCCACCAAAGCCCCTCAAGCCTGAAACCAGCCCTACTAGTTACCTTGAAAATGTAATCTGTATTAGCACATTCAGAAAGGTCTGACACATCCTTTTCCTCTTGATTCACATGCAACAGAAGGCCAATTCAACTATGTGATCATACTGCATAATAATATAGTTACCTTGAGAGGATGCATAGAACATTTCTTCATGTGTTACACTCGAAGGACAGTGGTCATGTGGTACTTCTTGCTCCCCAGGACTTTTTATCACTGTGTTCTTAAACAAACTTTGTTCATTCTTAGTTGGCTTTATCCCAGTTGTATGCTTTACAATAGTACTGTTCACAGTACTACAAGTAGTGGTGAAGGTCGCATTCGCTTTATTTTCAAAATTATTTCTGGAGTCTTCATCTAGTATGCTGCCAGAATGATTAAATACAAGGGGATCATTCTCCAAACATTTTCTTTCCCCACATCTTTCCACATTTTCCTTACTAATTTCATTAAACATGAAAAGCTCTTCCAGTACCAGATCAAATTGATTTTTCAGTTCAAACTCGTGTCTGCTTTTAATTTCAGAAGATAAATGCTTTTCTGTGGCATCTTCAAAATGGCCTTGTTTCATTGTGCATGAAGTCATTGTTAATGTATCTTTAGAACTAACCCTTTCCCCACATCCATAATTGAAACATAGCGTAGTTATATTCTGAGGTTGATTTCTTTTGCTTACATAACTCTGCTCAAAAGTTGAATTTTCTTTCTTATTCACATCTTTGGCATTTTGTTTCACAGATGCTAGCTCTGGATTATGTGTGCTGTTTAGTAAAATACTTTTTTGAAGCAATAAATTCAGGTTTTCTACTTTTTTAACGCTAGGCTGTTTCAAGTTCTTAGAGATTCTAGAACTACAAACAGGGTAGTATGGTAAAACGCTATTATTATTATTTTCACATACAAAGCCACTTAGTTTTCTTCTTTTTCCATGCCGGGAAATCTTGTAACGCTGAGCTTTGACACTCACTGGTCTATTTTGATCTATGCAAACATCATAAGAAACAGTTGAAGTAAAATACTGGTCACCATTATATTTAAGTACATTTCCAGAATTAAGGCCATTAATAGGGAAGTGCATGTTGTTGTCTTCACATGTGTGCCTTTGACTATTGTTGTTTATATCTTTGGGATACTTAGACTTTTTACTTTTGCTTTTCTGTTCCAAAAAAGGATTGCAAATTGTATATAACTGAGGGAGAATGCAATTAGAAGTCAATGTATCAGAGCCACTGCAAGTTATTCTTTTATCAGGAACAAAATATCCTTTGCTATCTTTTTTATTATTTTCAACATTAAAGATCACACATCCTATAAATGAAATTTCCTCTGAATCAGTAGTGAGGCAAATTTGTTTATATGTGTCAAATGGATAAAAATTGACTTTCATTTCAGTAGAACCACAGTCTTCACAATTACCATTCCTTCTTTTGTTTATCGTTGCTTTGCTACAAGTTCTTATATATTCTGGGACACGTTTGCTTTTGATGGCTTGTGCTTTGTTATGTGCTCTTGGAATAAAATGAGAAGCTTTAAATTTTTTAACAGGAAACATATTGTTTTCATTGAAGAATTTTCCAGTTCTCTTTTGTATATTTGGTTCCATTGTACTCACCATTGGAAGATTTGATTGTTGAATACTGCACTTCCCAAATTTGAGTGGAGCTGAAGTCAAATAGTTAAATAGTCTGAAGTTTGCTGACAGGTTGTGCACTGTAGGACTACACAACTTTCCCCACCATAAAGTAGAACTGTGAAAATCATTCTCTGGGAAAATGTGTTTGTTAGAAATTACAAGTTGTCTTGCCATTTTTTCTTTTTCATTACCAACTACTGAAAAGCTGCCATCTTCTATAGTATATCTGGAAAATTTGAAGTGTTCCATGGTACTGGTGCCATTGGATATTTCCCTTTGTTGAGTATTGAGCAGAAAAAAATGGTTGAATATTGAGGCATTCTTTTCAACTGCAGTGCTGCAATCATGTAAAAATAACTCAAAAGCAGCACATTTTACTAATTTGGTATTTACAACTCCACAGCTTCTTGAATAAGATATATATATGTGCTTATATACTTTGTTCCTTCTTAAGTTAGTCTTTGCCAAGGCATTTGTTTGCTTTTTGTAGAATAAAATATTTTCATCCTCACCCACAACATTTTTATATTCATATAAGAACGATCCAATGTTTGATTTTCTTTCTTTCATGAAATTGCCAGCTAACAAACGTAGCAGTGGGATTTTGTCACTGATGCTTCCGCCATCTGCAACTGGTTTGGGAATATGGTTTTTTTCTCCATGTACATGAAGACAACCTGTGCCATTTTCATTAGTTTGAAATGCTGGCACATCTGTAAGTAAATATTCTAGTCTTGCAACAATATTTTCTGCCAAGATGTTGTAAGAAAGTATATTTACTGATGGTAACTCAATCTCCTTTGAAATGTTGCCACTGTCTATTGATTTTTCTTTAGCAAAAATGGTCCAAGGTTTAGGTTTTGTGACCAATGAATTAATATTTTCATTAAATTCAGAACCAGAATACTTTAAATTGCTACAGTAATCATTTTCAAGTGCCCATTTTTCTATGAATGGTGTATTTCCTAACAATCTGGAATGCAAATGGGCATTCATAAAATGTAGATCCTGTCTTAAGCTGGTTTTTGTGCTGTTTTTCTCTTGCAATTCCAAATCATTTGGACTAAAATTCCAAGATCCTTCAGGAAACCCTAGATGTGTGTCTGGTGATTTCTTATCTGCATAGCATAAACTTTTTAGCAACTGCCTCTGCTCATTTGAGCTCACTTGACTATCTGTTTTGAGTTTCTTTGGCCATGGTTCTTCCATCTCTTCTGATATGGATAGCAGTGCTTGTAAACTTTCCATGTTCAGTTCTGAGTAACAAAACTTGATGAGACCTGTTCTGAAATTTAAACCAAATTATAATTAAAATTATGCAAACTATTTGTGTATTTAAAGCATTAGCAACATACATTTAGCAAAATGCATTTTGAGTAACATGGTGCTCTCTTATTCATATTTATCATTTTTCCATATGAGACAATAGCAATGACATCATTTTCATTTGATCTCCAGTTACCATAGGAGTGTGTTAAAAGATGAAAAATATAATTACAGAGCTTTTAAAGAAAAGTACTAAACATAGTTACTTGGAATAAGAGGCCATACATTTAAAGTAAACTTATTTCCCCATAAATTTGCTTAGGGTCACAGCACTAGGTATGATTCATTCCTTTTTTTTAAAAAAAAAGCAGTGATCAGTATTTCAGACATTCAGCATGATAGGCTTTACTTCTCTGTTTACTTTTTTACATTTTAAGAACAGAAATATGCCGTAGTTCCAGTGCTTTTTTTCAGGGAGGCACTAAAGGGTTTGCAGTAACAGCACATTTTTTTTTTTTATGTTAAAAAGTGTGGCACTGTAACAACTTCTTGGTGAGTACCAGCAACTCTCCTTTTTTGGTTTAAAAAGTGTGACACTTACTGTAACAACTTCATGGTGAGTACTGGCACCTATTTTTCTCGAAAAAAAGCCCTGAGTGGTTCCACCACTATTCATGAAAATCTTAATTTAAGTTTGGAGTGAGGGATATCCCAAAATACTCTCTAATGTGGAGAAAGCCATAGTTTTTGGCAATAAACAGAGGACACAGCTGCAAATAAAACATTTTATATGTGTTGTAAAGTGCAATATACAAATGTGACACTAGATGGTGTCAGTGAGCTACGCAAAATTCAATGTGTTTTTCAAAACTTTTTTAAAAAGCATTTCCACAGCGTTTTTTATATGTGCTTGGATTCGACCAGAGAAGGCCACACATAGTTCCAACATTGCAATGAAAATGGAAGAGAGTCTTCCCATTACTGATCGGTATAGCTATTATAGTAACCTGGAGTGGGCTAGAACTGCATACCCCATCTAGATGGTAGCTAATAGCTCTTGGTCAGTATGGGTTGAGAACATCACCAGCACACAATGGGCACTGTTAACCACTTTCTGAAAACAGCCCCAAATATATTTGCTTAATTCAAATGGGCCCTCTGGCTGATAGCGCTTTTAGCCATTCCCTGCATACTCCATAATGTGTCCCTACTTATGAAACCTGAAAGAGTGCTTCTTCCCATGCTAATCTAACCCACATTTTGAGACTAACAGAAGGTCTCTGTTTCAGATATCTTCAGAAAGTCCTATTTCAGATACTTCCTCTATCAGGGGTGCAGTACTCAGCAATGGAAGAGAGGAATTTTTAGCTGGTTTTGGAACATCCTGGAGTAGCTTTCTTGGCACTGATGTTGAAGAATAGTATAAAAATGTTTTAAATACGTAACCTTTCACACAAATCAAGAGTTCAAGAATAACGGTGCTATTTCTCTTCAGTCACTGCAAACCTGTGATCCTTCCTCTCTGCAGTTTTGTTTTGCTTTTAAAAAAGAGAAATTAAAAAACATTTAATTGCATTGACTGGCTGAGGCATGCATTCTACAACGAAATAAAATGTCCTTGTAGTGTAATAACATCAAGCAAGACATATTAAAACCATACTGGGTTGGATTAAGAGTAAGTGTGTTGCACTTAGTTCCTGTTCAATTCAATCAGGCAAGTTAGCGGTGACTAATTTTTCACATCGATTGCCATGGCACATAGGCGCAACTGATCTGAAGCACAATCTTATCTGTGTTAATGGAAATAAGCTTCATTTTCTTTCTTTCTTTTAACTCCCTAGTATGTGTGTTTAGGACTACTGCCTCAATCCTGACCTAGCTCATTGGATATAAATGAATTTAATTAATTAATTAAGCATTAATATTCAGATAGCATTTTAAGAAGCGGTTTCTGTGAAATTATTTGACCCTGAATTCTGGTTCTTCTGATAACATTTGAAAAGTAAACTGCTTGTCTGAAAATGAAATATAACATTATTGCACCACTATTTGTCTACTAAAAAAAATCTCAACAACATTTAGGGTGTCCTAGTTTTTACTTTTTGAAATACAACAACTCTAGAACATCCACATTGTTATGTTACTGTGCTGAGGTAAAAAAAATAAGAAAGAAAGGAACAAGGAGGAGGGAATTCCACCATGGGGTATTCGTTATAACACCTTCACTGTTCTCTGGGCTTCCACAAATTCTTGTTGTTAGCAAATGCTAGTTGTTGCAAAGAGTGGCCATATTTCAAAAAGTAAAATTCCTAACACCCACAAAGTTCTTGAGCTTTTTTTCTGTTTTTTTAGGAATGCCACAAAACGTCTGGATTTTCCCTGACATTTTGCCAGTTTGGCAAAACACCCCCCCCCCCATTTTTACACCCGAAAACCAGGACATGGCAGGAATTTTCCTGACATATGGCAAGCCTCTTGCTGCAGGACTTGGGACAATTTAAACCAGCTGCCTCCTCAGCCAGCTCCTTCTCCGCCTCGGAGCTGAGGAATTCAGCTTCACCATGTACTACTTTTATAAGGGCAATGGTGCAGCCTCTGAAGCAAGAAGAACAGACCATGAATGAAACTCAATCCCCCTCAAAAATCCCAAAACTCAGTGGACAGATTCTGCAAAAAATAACTTTTTCAGACATCATAGCAATTTATTATGATCACTTCTTGGCAGATGAGGCTAAGAGATTTGGAGTATGAGTCCCCTCCCGCTTTCTGATTGTGACAGTTCCTGAGTAATATAAAAAATAAATAAATTCCTGAGTAATATAAATGTACCATGAAGATCCCCCCCCATACTAGTTTGTGGACTAATCTTTTTTCATGTAATGTAATTCTTTTTGCATATTTGTGTGCGTAGAAACTGAGATTGCATTACTTTGGAACGAGACTATCCCTTCCCTTTTTATACAAAAAAAGTTTGCATGCCAGTGGTTTAAAATTGAGGTGCTATTATAATGTCGAGTTTGCTTGGTTATTGATATAGTCTCTGAGAGCATACTTATACAAACGGAGTTGGTTAGAGATAAATATCTAGAAGTGAACAGGTAATCCTGGTGTTGCGGTATACAGGAATTGTGGCTTTTAGAAACCATGTGTACTCTGAGGCGGCGGTGCCCTTTCTGGAAACAGCCAGACTTTACGTCGGTCTTACAAAAAAACTTCCAACTTTTATGTTCCTTCAGAGTCCTCCCCAAGACCGGAAGTTATGACCTTTCATAGAAAACAACAGCCAGAAATGCAAGATGTCACCTGTTATGCTAGGTGTGGTCGAGCAACACCTCGCCCACCCTGAGGGGGTCAGCAAAAAGAGAGATTTTATTACAGTACTTCCTAAGTGGAAGCCAAAATAAAAAAGGAAAAGGGGGGAGCATAAAAGCACCCTGTATATCCGTCTCCAAGCAATGACTGCTTGGATTATTATTTCTCTGTGTTTCTACTGCCTCCAGCATGAGGACTCATTTTGGCGGGAAAATGTTGTGAGGCGTTTGGCAAACCAGGAGGAGGGACAGAAAATGGGGACTTCGCCCTAAGCTGCAATCCTGTACACGGTTACATGGGAGTTAATCCTATTTAACTCAGTGGGGATCAAATTCAGATTAACATGCGAAACGGAGGCTCTTGTCCCCCCCACCCCCCTTATGTTTGGGAGAAAATTAAGCACAAGCACCATCATGGGGGGGGTGTGTGGAGGGTAGTCTTCCCTTTTTCCTCACAAAGAGTAAAGTTGTGACAATTAAACATCTGGTTTCTATGTAGTTGTTTTCAAACACAAATTTTTCTATTACGAAAATTTTTATTTTTCTATTACGAAAAAACCCACACACACATAAACCATAAAACCTAACAGGAATGACAAAAAAGTCGGTATTTCCCCCCAATAGTGACCCATTTTTCCTTCATGTTTTTAGTGTCTTTTCCTTGGGAGTAATTCTCAGTGGGACTTCCCCCCACCCCCAAAAAAATAAGTGGGTAGAAGATGGCCATTGCAGTTGAGGTCTCCTCCAATATTTCCCGCCTGGAAGAATCAGCTTAAAAGAAAGCCAGGCCTTTCGCTTTCCTTCCATCTTCTCTGTCAGAAGATTTGTTGAAGGGAAACATAGCTTAGGCTACAAGCCTGTGTCCACTTACTTAAGAGTAAACCACATTGGACCTCTGTGGGACTTACACCTGAGTAAACATTTATAGGATGGGGCTGACTGGGGATTTTGACCATGTTACTATTGCTCACAGTTCCAAAATAAAAAGCTTCCCTGTTCTATTTTCTGCGCTTGTTTTATTTAACTTTCTACTTTTGTGCTTCATGTCACTGTTTGAAAAGGGGATGGGGGTGGAGCAGTGAGAACATGTTCATTTCTTTAAATTTAGTTTGGGACTCCCAAATCCCAAATTCAGCTGGTCCAGTGTGTAATGTTTATTCACTTAAAACCAAAGATCATTGCATTAATCCCGAACAAATGGCGTTCTGCTAAAATAAGTGCCCTCTGAATTTAATTAACAGTAAAAGCCATGTCTAGCACATGCCTGATCCTTTAGCGGCTCTCAGCAAAATGCTGTCTGTTTGGATCTGTTTGTGGCCGCATTTTTAATGTATAATGTATTAATAATGAAAACGTGGTTTTTTTCTCTATATAATACAATTCTGCATTTTGCTATTACCAAAGGTATTGTACAAAGCAAGTGGTTAAGGCGTATGTCCTTAGAAACAGCTTAGTATCCAGTCGCAGAAGCCCTACAGGCTTTTCGCTGACCTAAGTGAATTAAAGAGGCTATACCGCTAAATATGTGTGCTAAATACGGTATGTATAGTGTACAGATCAGAAGCTGTGGTCTCCTGGAAATGATGGGCTGTGAGCTCCTCTAAATTTTTAGATCTCATGGCCAATAGTCATGGTCAAGGATGGTGGAATTTGGAAGTCCAACATTTGGTGGGTCATATTAGACAGGGCAGGATAGAAATATTTTAATAAATTATACAGGGCAGGATAGAAATATTTTAATAAATTAATAAAGCTAGATCAAGTAATACCCACAAGCTGCATACATGCCGTTCCCATCAACAGCACTCTTATCTTTATTGTTGTATTAATTTTGTGATTTTTCATAAAACACTCTTAAATTTGGATCATTCCTCCGCAAAACAAATTATGTGCCACTTTGGAAGACAGGGCAGGATATAAATTCAACAAATAAATATCACAGGGATTCTAGAAAGAAATCATACCTGTGTGAAACAGCGTTCTATGTAGCAATGCAAATTAAACTAAGCAGGATTTTAAAAATATCTTAACTGAAAAAAAAACAGAAAATGTAACACACCCAACAAAAAATTTGTTGCAAAGCTTAGTCTTCTTGCACAATTTTAGGTCATATTGTTCTTGACAGAGGGACACAGTATTTTCATGGGGTTTATTCTGTGCTTAAAATTAATTTCTTTATTCAAAATACATCACAATCTTAGGATTCATGTTTTGTTGCGCTGCTTTAGAAAGACCAACCTGCCAGAACTGGTGAAAAGTATTTTGTCTGCAAAGTGCTTTTGGTCTGACGTCGTTTCTCTTGATGGGCTATGTTTGTACTTGCTTATGTTTGGATAAGAGGATAAACTTGAGATATATTCTCTGGCCTGAACCCACAGATCATGGGGCATTCAATGTGCTGCTTCCCCAAGATGGGCTCACAATACCTATTGTACTTTTGCAAAGTCTTCTTCTTCTTCTTCTTCTTCTTCTTCATTCAGTTTATATACCACCCTATACCTGGGGGTCTCAGGGTGGTTCACAGAATAAGATCAATATATAAAACCACAAAATACATAATAAAAATAAAAACAACAACCCAATAGGTCCCCCCTTAGAATATCACATGTAGTTCCTTGGTAATAAAAGAACATTCAGGATTGGGCACATACCTAAGTAGTTTTTTTTTTACAAAATATGTAGTAAGTATGTAAGCTCTCTTCTGGCCAAATTACTTAATAAAATAAAAGAAGGGGGATCAGTTATTAGTTCTCGGAGACGAACGAGGATTATAGTCTTAGTGAAAGCCAATAAAGATAATTAAGTAGTTGAATTTTATCGCCCTATCTCCCTAGTAACAACTTCACTTCCATGTTTTACTAGCCTCCTAGTGGAACAATTGATAAATATAGCCTCTAATTACATGCACAAAGATCATGTATGGTTTGTAAGGAAAAGATAAACAGCCTGTCTGAAGACAATACAACGGATTCCATGGAAATATACAAACAACCATTAGCAATGCTCCCTTGGGATGCCATTAAGGTGCTTGATAAATTGGAATGGAAGTGTTAATTTGAATTGTTGAAAGAGCGGATATCAGCAATTAGTGCGTGTATCTTATGAGTGCTTGTATCAGAATGGAAAGCAGTGTTTGAAGATTAGAGGAATTTGTTGAATGGGACAGCAAAAAAAGGCTCCCCCCTCATTATTTGTCCTGGCTAAAGAACCTCTAGCAAAGGGATTAGAATAAGCCTGACAAATAAAAAGGTTGAGTTACAGATAGGTAGCCGTGTTGGTCTGCCATAGTCAAAACAGGTATCTGAAGAAGTGTGCATGCACACGAAAGCTCATACCAAGAACTGACTTAGTTGGTCTTTAAGGTGCTACTGGAAGGAACTTTTTTTTGTTTTAAATAAAAAGGTTGGTATCCCTGAGGAAACAATAGGTATACAGCAAGGTTAGCAAACTAATTTTAAAATATCTGGAGTTCTTCACTTTAATATGAATCCCGACGGTTAAAAGTTACAGGAATCATTGGGTTTTAAAATGGGCACCTTCCCTAAAATGTATTGGAGTGATCATTCCTAAAATCTGAAAATTACAAACGTCTAACAAGCAACGAAAGAAAAGCTATATAAATGGTCAAAGGAAACTATGCCATGATTGAAATTCATGTTGTATTTTTAAACAAGATTGTAGTAGATTGGCAGACCTACAAAGCAGAAACACTAGGGACAACATATGTATTTGACAACCTGATCCGTTAGTGTTTCTTAGATACACTTATGATATATTTATTCTGTATTATACAGGTGTTCTCCCCCCCCCCCCCCACTTACTTACACACAAGCAACACACTTGCGACCATGTACACATATGGTGCTAGAAAATAAATAAATATTTTAATTCAAATCTGGAAATGGCAGGAGAGAGCTGGAGAGTCCTTGTGGCACATAAAGTTTTGAACCTTCATTTCTAGTCTGGTTGTTTATCCTGGTATTCTAGCATTCCTTTATCGTAAAGAAAAGTTCCAATGCTCTGTGTCTCAGCCCTGATCCAACTGGGCAAGCACAGCAATGTTGTTATTTAAAATTTACAAGTCAGTTCTGCCTCAGAATTTGTGAAAAATGGTTGGGAAGGATCGCCGTAGTGAAAATGGCCATATCTCTATAGTTCCCCGCAAAACAATATACTTTACAGAATTGCCTAAATAGCAAAGGAGAAGAATAAAGGATGTCATAGGGCAAGAAATCAAGAATTAGAAATAGGGAATCAATTCATGGGGGCGTAGGAATCTCAGGTTTGAAACATTGCCATGATGCTTGCAAGCACTAATATACTGGCCATTATACAAGATGATAAAAACAAATCTTGACTGTCAGCTGAATATCCTATGAAGATAGGCCATAAAATTAGGAGTTTACCTTTTCTGGTACATTGTCTCATGGAAAACATGATATAAAATTTTTCATTAATGAATAACTGTGCTGTTACTACAAACATGGACAGAGGTTACATTTTCAGTGTGGTGAAATATCTGCAGTTTGACCCATGGCAAGCAGTTGTACTTACTTTAGGAGAGGATGTGAGCAATACACAATGCAAAGATCTTTTTTTTTTTTAATCCTTGGCCTTCTATCAAAGGCATCCAAAAGTCTATGGTATTTGCAAAAACACCTATTAGGTGTGAATAAATTAGCCAGTGACAGTGTTGCTGAACTAGATGAAACAATTTGCAAAATGTTTTTTCTACAGTGATTTTCTTGTATCAGTTTTACAAAACCCCAAAGACAAACATGGTTTTTTATGTAGGTAGTTTTCTTTAATTTTTCTCTTAATTAATCCACAACAGCGAAGCGGCAGTTTATCATATCGTTTCTCACAGCAGGAATTGATAATACAGTTCCCAGGCCAACATTAACTGCCAGCAACTCAAAAAAAGGCACATTAATTTGGATTGCATTATTTTTGGAACTAGACTATTCCTTCCATTTTCATACACAAAAGTTTGCATGCAAATGGTTCGATTCCACTGACATTTGCAGTTAACTGAAAACCAAGTGGATTTTACCAAAGGAAAAATCCTATGGAAAGAAGTGTCGCTGGTATAGAAGAGGACAGTGTGTCTTGACGATAATTTTTCATTGTGAACACCATGCATCTGTCATGGCTATTGTTTTCCAGACAAAGTTTATATTATACATTCACATTATTTTCAAGCTTTACACTCCTGGGATTACTTAAATCCCTCAGACTTCCCCCCCCCCCCACCCCCAGTTTTCAAAAAAACAACCCGCCATTTTTTTACATCTAATTACACTTTTCTAATCCATTTTATCTCCTGTTTTACCTTGACTCATATTACTTTATAAGTGTTACAACAATCCTGCTAATGTTTTTGAGCATACACAGTGGTCTTTCAGATATTCTATAAACCTTTTCCACTATTGACTGAATTTCTTGTCATCTTGGTGCCTGGTCCTCATGGTCATCTTTGCCATTTTGGCATGGTCCATCATCTTGGTTATCCATTCTTCTTTAGTTGGGACTTTCTCTTCCTTCCACTTCTGGGCAAGTAGCATTCTTGCGGCTGCTGTCGCATACATAAAGAGTCTTTTTAAATCTTTTGATATTTCATCTCCTGTTAACCCTAGTAAGAAGGCTTCTGGTTTTTTGATAAAAGTTATCTTAAACATTTTTTTTCAATTCATTATATATCATTTCCCAGAACTCTTTTACTATTTTACATGTCCGCCACATGTGGTAAAAAGTACCTTCTTTATCTTTATGCTTCCAACATAAGTTGGAGGTGTTTTTATGCATTTTTCCTAATTCTACTGGAGTCAAATACCAATGACACATCATTTTCATGTAGTTTTCTTTCAATGTACAACAAGCCATAAATCTGTTTTCCAGACAAAGTTATGGTTTTGATGCAGTGGTGGTTTTGACTCTAAAGTCCCTAATGATTTAGACTTTATATACTTACACAAATCCTCTTCTCTAATTACAGTCTCTAGGGTCAACTGTGGATGCATTCTTATACCCACATAGCTGGAAGTAAGTCACATTGAACTTACATTGCTGTAAGTCCTTATGACAAAAGTTTGCAAGGATGTGTGTAGGGGAAGACACCCACCCACACCAAGAACCATTCTCTACTATTGGTCCATAATTATGGAATTCTCTCCGATTGGAAAATCAAGGATTTGTTTGGCCTAGCTGTCAGCATGTGGTAGAAGAGCCATTGTGGTGTAGCGTTTAGAGTGTTGGTTGGACTGGGAGACCAGGGTTCAAATTCCAACTCAGCCATGAAGCTCACTGGGTATTCTTGGGCCAGTCTCAGCCTTTCAGCTTAACCTCCCTTACAGGGTTGTTGTGAGAGTAAAACGGGAAAGGAAAGAGCTGTTTACACTACCGTGAGCTCTTTGGAGAAAAGATAATAAATAATAATAATAATAATAATAATAATAATGTTGATGATGAAATAATTAAAAGAAAAAGGTAGAAATAGTAAAGAGTCCAAAGAGATGAGGGGGTTGTTAGCAGCTTGCTAGCATTCTAACTTAATTAGTATTGATGCTTTGTTTTACAACAATGCTCTATTTTTTGTTATTTACTTATATCATTTGTTAGAGGAGGAGAAGATGGCCGCCGAACTAGCTGCAGAGTTCTGGAGGTTATCTGAGGCAAGTTCTTAAACTTGTTTTTTAAATAGGCTCGACACCGAGCCAACTTTTGACACTCCTTTTTAATATACTTTAACTCCTCCAGAGTAGTTAAATAGTTCTAATAGTTCTTTTAGCTTGTTGTTTCAAAAAGAAGCCCTCCTTGTTATCTTAATGTCCGGAGGGTTTACTCCTCACGCTGCCGCTCCCCTCAAGTCTGTTCGATAATAAGGAAAACGGGTGACAGCTAATTTATTACCAACCCCGTGTTATGCTCTGAACTATAAGCTATCAAATTACAAACAGCTATCCCAAATCTTGCCTCAATTTGGACTTTAGTCTACAGTTGGGTGGAGTCTCTGACTTCCTAAGAGACTTCCTAAGAGACAAGTTTTTGAAATAGGAAGAATAACCCCTGACTGGCAACAAGATTTACAAATGGTACTTACTAGAAAGAAACGTAGGGACCTGGGGATAGTGACAAGTCCATTGTTCCAGGAGTGCCTTGAGAAACAGAGTAAAATCACGCAATACTTTTCACATACAAGGGACAACGAGAATGGAAATGGAAATGAGCAAAAGATGGCTGAGATGATTGAGTTGAAGCAGGATGAGGCCCTTCTCTTTTCCTCTGCTGCTCAAGATCACTCAACCTTCCCTAGAGGAATACAGGACTCGGAGAATAACAACCAAAATAGAAATACAATGAGCCTGGCCCATGAAATAGTCCTGGCTGAGATATTATCTTCAGAGTTACAGGAAGAAACCCGAAACTCCCAGAAAACCCAGACTTCATCTATGGGCTCCCAGACGGAAAACAATGACTGCTATCCTCAGGACTGGCTGCTCTCTATAAATCTGGATCTGGCAGCTATGAAAAAATATTTAACAATAACAAATGGGCTGCTCCTGACACTAGTGGAAAATTATTCCCTCCAAGCTAAAGGCTCAGAATTTCATGGTGCTGATCCACCAACCATCCCTCAAGAGCCAGAACATATAAAGCAACCAGCAACCAGCAAGTGCACACAAGGATCATCAGCGGAAAATCATTTACAAGGAAAGGACATAGGGTTGTATGTCTCTGCCCCCAAAACTGAATCTTCTACTCAAGTAAATCAAAAGAAGCGAGGTATCAGCAAGAGATCCCATAAGAAGAAAGCTGAAACTAAAAAGAAAAGTAAGAACATAAAAACTGCAAGGAAATCTGTCATAAACCGACGTGCATGTAAAGTATGTTGGAGAAGACTATATAAGCTGATTCCAACAAAATCAAAAACAAACTCTAATAAACCTGCTACACATGGCAGCAGAGAGAATAACAGTGTGGATCCAGAAAAAAAGATCCAGCTGAAGTCTTTGAAAGAAACACCATTGCTGCCTAACAAAACAAGTGAGGAAACGAAATCACTACTCGGGTGCTCTATGCTGAAACCTCAAGGATCCACAAATATTAAAGAAGACTCACCCCATACCATTGATTATGGCAGATCTCAAGATGAGCCAGTAGCAGGGCAAGATCTGTCCCAGGATAAAGGATGGAAACTGATACTGGCAGATAGGAAGTTGGCTTTTCTAAACTACCCGAAGCCAAAGGGCTTCCTTACACAGAAAGAACGCTCGGTGCATTTTGTGAATACTTTAGATGATATGCTGCCAGGGAAAATAAGATTAAATGACATTACCTCAGTAGATTTCATATTCTATAATGGATACTCCCTGCGAGTGATTGCCTCCTTCAAAGATCAAAACTTGGCCAAATATATATATAGATCAAGACACTTGCTGTTAAAGAAAAGGATAACGGTAAGAAGATATTTTGAAAACAGCACATGTTTGAATTTGCTTCCTGATGATATCACGACAACTGAGATAAGATTCACTTGTAAATCAAAGGAGGAGAGAGGACACTCAAAAGACAAACTGGAACATATTGAGCAAGGGCCCTTGAAACTAAGACAGGAGATGAGACTGCCTAATGAGGGGACTGATAACTTCTATCCAGAAGAAAAGGCATTAATAAATCAGTTTGGATTGTTGCCTTTCCTTGCCCAATCTGAGATCTTGGGAAGATTGGAGACCCTTAGAAATAAGCTAACAGAGATGAATGTTCAGGAAAAAGCAAGAGAGAAAGATCCGGCAACGGACCAATTAAAGAAAGAGAACCTCTCTGAAAAAGCCAAGATAGACCCCATGAAGGACTACTCCTATAATACCTCTGCAACTGCAGAGATAAACCTGTTAACAACAGATCTAACACAGTGCGCAAGGGACAGTAATAAACTACCATCTAAGAAGGAAACCATCCCTATGGCAACCATTAAAGACTACTTTTATAATACCTCTGCAGTTGCAGAGATAAACCTGATAGCAACAGATCTAACACAGTGCGTAAGGGACAGTAACAAATTACCATCTAAGAAGGAAACCATCCCTATGACAACCACAACGCGCTCTTGGACCAGCATGAGATACCTGGATGAGGACGAACTTGGTACTAGACAAATAGAACACTTCAAGGTAGATTCGCCAAAAAAAGGAGTACTGATCACTAATGTTAGCACGTTGCACCCTTCAATCGATTCCATTGAGTACTTGGGCGATAATACATCTATGGACATTGCCAAAATGAACGAAACTCAATCAATAGACAAAAAGATAGGCCCTAAAAATCTTTTAAAGGCAAATTGACTAAGATCAACTTTTGGCAAGACAACGTGCAACCTTACCTTGCTAACTTGGAATATTGCAGGTTGGCAAAAGAGGGCTTCTGACCAATCCTTTACTAAATATATTCAGAGACATGACATTGTGTTTCTCCAGGAGACCTGGAGCACAAGCGAAGTGGAGTTAAATGGCTTTTCTGCGTTCTCCCTCCCAGGTCTTTTAAGTACTAGAGGGGGGCGAGTTAAAGGTGGGTTAGTTACTTTAATCTCAACAAGGCTAAGGGCCATATTTAAAAAACTAGACCCATTAGACCATTTGGCCACAGCTGTGCAGGTACAGTGGAGAACCCACAGCTTGCTGCTGATTAACGTATACCTACCCCCACAAAGAGAGAAAAGACTGATAAGAAATACCTGGGCTCAGTTAGAACAGTATCTTGACAAACTATCAAATCAATTTCCTGATGCCTCTGTAGTGGTGGCTGGCGACCTAAATGCCAGAACTGGACAATCTGATGAGGCTTTGTATGCCCATTTCCATGAAACAGCCCCCATTATAGAGGAAGCCCACTCAATACCAGCTAGAATCTCAAAGGATAAAGGCTGTAATTATGCTGGCCTATGCCTATTACACTTGGTCAATAAGTTGGACTTGGTTATACTGAATGGCCGTACTGAGGGGGAGAAGGTCGGAGAATTCACATTTATATCTAACAATGGCGCCTCCACAATTGATTATATAATCGTGTCGTATGATCTTCAAAACAAAGTTCTGGAATGCAAAGTGGAGGAGCGCTTAGACAGTGACCATCTGCCATTAAGTGCACTTGTAGTTGCGGGAAAGGATTTATCCTGCGCTGAGAAAATCGAATATTCGAGCCCTACAGCTTTGGAGCTCAGATATTCTCGTATTAGATGGACAGATGAACTGCATAAGGAAATTTCAAGTAGGCTATGCTCAAAGGAATTCCTCACTAAGAGAGATAACCTTATAACTTCCTCAAGCCATGAATTAAAAATAAATTTATTTCAGGAGTTAATTTCACTCCTTCAAGATTCCCTGAAGGAAAAAAGGAACAGGTCAAATAGGCAATCCTCAGTATATAAAAACTCCAAACCCTGGTTTGATCAAGAATGCCAGGACATGAAGCTAAACTTACTGAAAAAATACAAGAATTATAGATCTGCCAATTTACCCCAACTCCCCACGGTCTGGTTTGAAGATAAACGAAATTATAAAATCCTGATTAAAAACAAAAAACTCCTGGCACAGAAAAGAGAATGGAAATGCCTAATAGATGCATCCAGAGAGAGAGACTCGGCCACCTTCTGGAGAATGGTAGCGAATGGAGTGCGATCTACCTCCTCAGAAGTGGAGTATACTATACCTGCAGGGACTTGGGAGGCATTTTTCCAATCATTATATTCAGCTCTGCCTTTGACACAGCCACTAACACAGTGTGCGGCAGGTGATGAGTGGCCTCCGGTGTCGGTTGCGGAGGTCAGGAGGCTTATTCAGGCACTCAAATACAGAAAAGCCCCGGGAGCAGATAATATCTCCCCTGAGCTTCTCAAAGCCAATATTGACTGGTGGGCCCCAGTCCTTGCCACCCTATTCACCAGCATAGATCAAACAGCAATAATACCAGAGGACTGGGGATTGGCAATCATCGTTCCCATATTCAAGAAAGGCTGTAAACTTGATCCAGCCAATTACAGACCAATCAGTCTCTTAAGCATTATTAGCAAACTCTACGCAACTCACTTACGTGAAAAGTTTGTGGACTGGCTGGAATGGGAGCACATCCTTAAGGAAGCCCAGGCTGGTTTCAGGGCACATAGATCAACTTTAGACCAAGGACTGGTATTGCAACATCTAGTGGAGAAATACACCTCAAAGAAAGGAGGCTCCCTCTATGTAGCCTTTATAGATTTCAAATCAGCTTTCGATTTGATACCCCGGCACAGACTTTGGGAAAAATTAAGTGCCACAAACATCGACAGACGTCTTTTGCTTCTTATCCGTAGACTACATGAAAACACTCGGATCCGTGTTAGATGTGACCGTTATGGGAACCTATCAAAGGAAATCCAAAGTTTCCATGGTGTCAAGCAAGGCTGTGTTCTTGCCCCTATTCTATTTAATTTCTACATAAACTCCTTAGTCAGAAAGATGGAGGATGCAAGTACTCATCCCCCAAACCTAAATAATATACCAATCCCAGTCCTTTTGTACGCAGATGATGCGGCACTTATTTCCTTCTCTTGTGTGGGTCTAAGAAAACTTTTACGAGCTCTTACAGAGTATTGCGAAGCTGAACACCTAATAATAAATTACACTAAATCAAAAATTATGGTGTTCTCCAAGAGAAAACTCCGACATAAATGGAAAATTAATAATCAACCTATTGAGCAAGTAACATCCTTTAGATATCTTGGAATAATCTTTGATGAGAAGGGATCCTGGTGCCATCAGATTAAGAATTCCATGGCAAATGCGCAAAGATCTTCCAGAGCTATCATAAGATTCTTCTATAGAAAAGGAGGTCAATATGTTCCTGCTGCCTCCCAGGTCTTTGTCGCAAAAATACTTCCACAACTGATGTATGGCACCCAGATATTTAACTGTCAAAAACTCAAGTCCCTGGAATCTGTACAAACTAAATTTTACCGCTCCCTACTAGGGTTACCTACCTGTGTTTCCAACACAGCCATTAGGCTGGAGGTAGGTCAACTCCCTATCAATGCCAGGATATGGATCCTGAAGATTCACTTCTGGCTAAAACTCATATTTTTCCCAGTGGGAGTGGCTCCATTGACTCTATTAGACCCGTTCCAGTCTAAATGGAGATTGTTGCTCTATGAAAAATTGAAGGGCCTGGGGCTTTCCCCACAAGAACTTATAGCCTCAGGTTTTGAAAAGGCTAAAAGGATGGTGAGCCAGCGAATAGGAGATGTAGAGCTTCAGGACCATATGAGCAAGATAGATAAATATCCAGCCATCCAAGATTATGGAAAAGGGTTCAATCTAACACCATATTTGCTGGATTTACAAATCGCAAAATACAGGCGGGCGTTTACCCTTACCAGATTTGATGTACTGCCATCTGCCTTACTAAAGGGCAGATACGTGGGCAAACCCTATGCTGAACGAGTCTGCCCATGTGGTCTGAAAGAGGTGGAAACGGTTTCACATGTGTTGCTACACTGCGACCTCTATGGGGATATCAGGTCACTGTTTATTTCCCCTATCGTTCAGAAATTTCCAGGTCGATCTGAATCTCAGCGGCTGAAAATCCTACTAGGAGATAAAAACCCAGAAGTAACACTGAAAGTGGCCAAATTTTCTGCGGCTGCGATCAAGCGGAGGGCATTAGCTGTAAAAAAGTAAAAGACTTGACCCCTGGACAAGCCCCCTCATTTTTTAAGTCTATACATATATTGTAGTGCGTGTGTGCATGTGTGTGTGTGTGTGTGTGTGTGCATATGTGTATTGCTTTTATGTATAATTTTACAATTTTTAATTGACACCATTACTCCCCTTGTAAACTATCGTTGTTGTTTTTTCTGGTCTATGACCGTAATAAATTAATTCATTCATTCATTCATCATTTGTTAAGAAGCTCTGAAAGCATTTAGATCATTTTAATGGTATGTTCTGTCCCTTGGAAACATTAATATACATTGGTACATTAATATAACAAAGGTTTGAAAACTACTATTATAGTAAGCTAGTTCTAGTTACTCAGTGCATTCTACATTTAAAGCTGTGCCATACTACTTTAAAAGAGTAATGGCCTTGTGCAAAGAATCCTGGGAAATTTAGTTGTTAAAGGTGCTAAGAATTGTTAGGAAACTCCCATTCACTGCACACAGCTGCAATTCACAAAGTGGTTTAACAATCCATTTTCCCAGGAACTATGGGGAGTGTAGCTCTGTAAGGGAAATACCGTACTTTCCGCCGTATAAGACGACTGGACGTATAAGACGACCCCCAATTTTTCCAGTTAAAATATAGAGTTTGGGATATACTCGCCGTATAAGACTACCCCTCTTCCAACGCACACCAATTTTTTTATAAAAAAACAGTCTCCAGTCTGGCTCGGAAATCCGCTCCACTTCCCAGTGGCTGGGGGTGCACTTAATGCTGTTGTTGGTTCCCTGCCTTTGTTGTGAGCCTTTCCTTTTCTTTTACTGCGGGGGCTGCTTGGGCTGAGGCAGTGGCCACGTGTCTTGTCGCTGGAGCAACGCGAGGCCGCCATTTTGGACCACGTGGTCTACTACCGGGAGCGGTTAGGGTCATTCTGTTGCTGGTGATTGGGGGGGGGGCTTCTGGGGCCAATTTTCAAGCGTTTTCCTGCTTCATCTAGAGAGCTTGGTGTCCTCTTGATTTAATTTGCTGTCGTTTTGTGCTTTGGTGAGGAGTTGCTGCAGGAGCTGCTGCTGTAGCCGGCGTATAAGACGACCCCTCACTTTTGAGAAGATTTTCCTGTGTTCCTGAGCACACACTCTTTTTTTGGCCCTGGATTTTGAACATCTCCGAGAATTTAGAACCTTGCTGTGAATCCAAGCAAGTACCCTGAACTTGTTTTCTGGCGCAGCAACCACCTTTCATATTATTTATTAAATTTGTATACCACTTTTCATCTGAAGATCACAGGGCAGTTCACAGCATAAAAATACTAAATGGGAACACAAAAGGCTTACTAAAACAAAAACAATGCACTTGATACCTGCTTTGTTCCTGAAATGCTATTCCATTGTCAAATTATGCATATCTTAAAAACATCTTTTATGATTTTCACTAGCAGTCACTGAAGGAGACATCAGATTTTTCAGACATATATTTCAATTTTCTCCATGGGGATAGCAGATAAGAAGCAGCTAATTCTAAGAGAAACATTAGGGTTGAGTAAATTAACCTATCCCTTTAGGGAAAACTCAAAATAATTCCTCTTTATACACATCACTTTAGATCAACTTTGATTAAAGCTTAAATAATTCCCTTCCACCGCAGAGTCATGCCAAACCTCAGTTTCTTCCTACTCTGACATTATAACGCCTAAGTAACATAACTGTAGGGATTGGCAGGGGGTCTTATTTAATGCTCATATTACGCCTGGGAATTCAGGAGTAGGGAAGTGTTTTATTCTCCAAAAGCAACTTGAGTAACCGAGCAGGGCCACCTGCAGAAAAAATCACACTAGTATGCTGCCTTGTTAGCAGCAAGCAGGGCTTAGGCAGAGTTTGTCTCCAAGTTCCAATAGAATAAAATAAAGCTAGGACTCTGGTAATGAACTTGTCTTGCCCTGTTTGGTCTTGGAGCCAAAGGCAGGGGGGATGAACTAAAGACATCCTGCAGCACAAGAGGGTCAGCTTCTCTGCATGGAGTTGAGAAAGAGAGAGTTCAAGGGAAACACATTTCTCCTTCATCCTACCCTTTCCTCAAAGTAATGAATTTTCCAACACTAATTTTATTAATTAAGAGCCATTATTGATTTCAAACAATTACACTCTTTATTGTCATAAACTGGAAATTTCTGAATAATCTTACTCCTCTTTTTTTAAAAAAGTAGTAAAATAGCTTGATATCTTTGTTGATATACCTTTCTTCTGGTAACCTCAAAAGGGATAAAAAAAAAAATCTCTGAAGCAGCCTGCTGAATTTGATCAGCTTAGATCCTATTTTCCTGTATTTAATCTCCTAGGGAATGAGGGAAACCAAACAATAACAGTGAGGAGGAACTGGAAAGCTTCCCAACTAACATAAGGTTATTGGCTGTGAACACAAACGCAGGTTCCCCGAGGCATAGATAAGATCGCTAAAGCTTTTCCAGCTGGTTCATCTTTTCCTGTGGGGAGACTAGCAGTTATGCAGCAATTCCCTGGTGTTCATGCTACCCAAAAACTGTGGAAGAACCCTCAGGGGAAACCATATGTCCCAGGTTGGGCTTGTTAAATTCAATTCCCATTTTCCCGGTTACCACCACAATATGAAGTGCTATTACACCTGACACTTCTGAATTATGATCTTGCAGTACCTATCGTTTTCAAAAATTACTGGAGAATGAGCAAAGTGCAGTGAGATTGAAAGTGGAGGTGGATAAATGTTGTCCTTGTGGGGGTTTAGCAGCCAAACCTAACAAATGCATATTCTTACTAGTTAGCATTAGAAGGGGCTAAGTCCACAGAGCCGTATTGTTGATAGGCAGATACTCAAACCATAGAAATGCAATTGGTAGAGAGGGCTCTATATGATGTCATTTCCCCTCCTATCTTGAAGAGAAAGAAGCATATAGTATCTCCTGTTCCTCTCTTTCTTCCTTTGATCTGTGAAGGATGCAGACATGTCCCTGCTTGCTCCAGCTTTAGATACGTGTCTGAAGCTGGTTATCCTGTAAATAGAAGTATTCTGCCTTAATAGTTTTCACTGCTGCCATTGCTGTGAACCAATGCAACGTTAGAAGTAAATTATGTTTCTAAGCTTACTTCCCAGGTTGTTGATTGATTGTTTATTAAGCAGGGTAAGAAAGGGGCGCAAGTTTATTTCATAGCTGGAGTTGATCAAAACAAGGCTTTGCAGCCTAATTCCTATGCTTTTTAACTTTGCTGCCAAGGGTGGGATTTTGAAACTGTTCAACCCACACACATAGGCGCCTGGAAGGATAAATTGCAGTTAATATATCCTCTCCTACCCATTAAAACCCACCCCATAGTCCTGACCTTTGAAAGGTAGAAGAACCAGGAGCCAGGTAAGTATCAACCAGTCAGCTTAACATCAATACCTGGAATTTTTTAATTATTATTATATATTTTTTAGAATAGACCATTAAGCAGTTAGTCTCTACATATTTTTTAATGCTTTTTATTAATTTTTCATTTCATATAAACAAACCAAATACAATACTATTCCATGAGCATATACAGTGGTACCTCGGGTTACATACGCTTCAGGTTACAGACTCCGCTAACCCAGAAATAGTACCTCGGGTTAAGAACTTTGCTTCAGGATGAGAACAGAACTCGTGCTCTGGCGGCGCGGCGACAGCGGGAGGCCCCATTAGCTAAAGTGATGCTTCAGGTTAAGAACAGTTTCAGGTTAAGAACGGACCTCCGGAATGAATTAAGTACTTAACCCGAAGTACCACTGTACCCACTTTCTTTTTCAACGCTCTGCCGAGTACTGACTTACCTCCCTCCCTTCAGCAAGCTTTCTTACTACAATCCCCTTTCCACACTTTCATAATAATATCCAGTCCACATAATTAGATTTATTTCAGTCCTTCTAATATCTTCAGACTTCTACAGTTATTACTTATATACTCCACAAATTTACTCCACTCTCTTCGGAACTTTGTTTCCTCCTGGTTACGGATCCTGTAGGTCAGTTTTGCTAGTTCCTTGTAATCCACCATCTTCGTCTGCCACTCCTCCCCTGTTGGTAATTCCTGTACTTTCCATTTTTGGGCTAACAAAGTTCTAGCAGCAGTCGTAGCATACATAAATAATCTTGTGGTCTACTTTTTCTTTTTTCTCTCCCATCAAGCCTAGCAAAAAAGTTTCTGGCTTTTTTGGGAAGATATATTTGAACATCTTTTTCAGTTCATTATAAATCAAATCCCAAAATTGTTTCGTTTTCTCAAATGTCCACCACATGTGGAAAAAATCTCTGCCCTTCGCTTTACATTTCCAACATATTTTACTGCTCATCCTATACATTTTTGCTAGCTTGACAGGTGTGAGGTACATCATTTTCATTACATTTTCTTTTAAGGTGGTACATGCTGGAAATTTTAAACTCTCATTCCACAATTTCACCCAAGCATCATACTCGATGTTATACCCCAAATCCATTGCCCATTGTCTCTACATATTTAGGAGGAAAGCCCTCTATGGTTACAAGGAGTCCGTATGTGTTCCTTAAGAATAAGTCATGCTAGACCAGGCATGTCCAAAGTCTGTTTTGGGGCCCTAATCTGGCCCCCTGGTCAGTTTAATCCAGCCCTTGTGGCAGTTCAATCCTAAAAAAAGCTCCTCAACAACTTCAATCCTGAAAAAGTCAACAACTTCGGTTGGCCCTTTGGTCGGCTCTCACAGCCCTTCACCTCATCAAATCTGGCCCCCTTTGAAAAAAGCTTGGACACCACTGTGGTAGACTAACCTTTTCTCCCTTTTTGATGGAATTACTAGCAAGTTTTTTTTACAATATCCCCTGTGATACTCTTCATGGGAAGCTGGTACAGTGTGGGCTATATGATGCAACTAATCTGGGACACAAGGGCTTCTCATAGTGCAATGGCTCTCTCTGCACTATGCCTCCCCTAAATCCACTCTGGAGGGTCAGGAGAACCCCCAAATGGTATGTTCTCCTGTTTACACTGACAGAGCAATCCGAAGAGCATGACGTCGAATTCCTCCCTGTATCCTTCTGGGTTCTGCTATTTTAGAGGGATACAGTGGTGCCTCGCAAGACGAAATTAATTCGTTCCGCAAGTCTTTTCGTCTTGCGAGTTTTTCGTCTTGCGAAGCACGGTTTCCCATAGGAATGCATTGAAAATCAATCAATGCGTTCCTATGGAAACCGCCTTCAGACCAGGTCTGGGGACAGTCTGTCCCCCAACCTCTTCTGAAGGCCGACGGGGGGGGGGCGAAAGTCTTTGCTCCCCCCCCGCCTTCCCGGGACAGCGGAGACTTCTCCGCTGTCCTGGGGCGATTTTAAAATGCTGGCGGGCGGCAGCGAAGCCTTCGCTGCCGCCCGCCAGCATTTTAAAAACCCCAGGACAGCGGAGGACTTCTCCGCTGTCCGGGGCGATCTTAAAATGCTGGCGCTGCCGCCCGCCAGCATTTTAAAATCCCCCGGGAAGGCAGGCAGGGGGGGCAAAGACTTTTGCCCCCCGCCCGCCTTCAGAAGAGGTCCAGAGGGCTCTCCAAGCTGCGGATAGCAGCCTGCTGCCCCGCGCGAGGGGCAGACATTCGCAGCTTGGGGAGCCCTGCAAGACTTCCCCTGCAGGGCTCCCCAAGCGGCGAATGTCTGCCCCGCGCGAGGGGCGCTCTGCTTAAGAGCGCCCCTCGCGCAGGGCAGCAGGCTGCTATCCGCAGCCTAGGCGGGAACTCTTCTGAAGGCTGGGGGGAGAAGGGCTTTTCTTCCCACCGCCAGCCTTCAGAACAGCCTTCTGAATGTTGGCGGTGGGGAGGAAAACCTTCCTCCCACCGCAAGTCTTCAAGACAGGTCTGGGAACAGAGGAGAAGCGCTGCGCACCTTCCCCTCTGTTCCCGGACCTGTCCTGAAGGCTTGCGGTGGGAGGAGGGCTTTCCTCCCCACCGCCAACATTCAGAAAGCTGTTCTGAATGTTGGCGTGGGGAGGAAAAACCCTCCTCCCACCGCAAGCCCCGGGAACAGAGGAGAAGCCCTTCGCGCCTTGTCCTCTGTTCCCGGACCTCCCACCGCAAGCCTTAGGACAGGTCCAGGAACAGAGGAGAAGGCGCGCTGCGCTTCCCCGCTGTCCCCGGAGATTTCCCTATGGGCTTTCATCTTGCGAAGCAAGCCCATAGGGAAATTCGTCTTGCGAAGCCGCTAAAAAATCGGAAAACCCTTTCGTCTTGCGGGTTTTTCGTTTAGCGAGGCATTCGTCTTGCGGGGCACCACTGTATTGAGAAACTGGAATGTGCTCAGAAGCATGCAATGGAGATGGTGAGGGATCTGTAAACCAGCCTATGAGGAAAGGTTGAAGAAATTGGATGTGTAGTGTATTTTCCTCTACAGTTCATGTTCCTCCTTTCATTATCTTTGCTGGCAGGAAAAGAGACAGCATTCAGGTGTAATGTCAACTGAATTTCTCTGGTGCTGGCTAGAATCTGAATACTACCATTTAGCTGAAAGACTAGAAGTAATATTCTCTTTTATAATCCTTTTCGTTTCTCTGGCAGGAAGAAATTAGATTCTCTTCCCATGTTCTCTGTATATTTGACACCTGTCACACTGAGTCAAATATATTCTTGATTGAATCTGGCATCTTTGACAACTGGTTCTTCCATCACCTAGTACAGAATTTGACCATACCACTCCGCTGCCTGTGTTGCTGCAATAGAATCATACTGCGCTTTATTTAGTCCTCTGCAGGTATTCAAAGACCTCTTCATCTTATTATTGGATGGTTTTTTTCTTAAAAACCCCAACCATCAATAGAAGAAAAATATTTGCAGGAAGATGTTTGGTTGGATCTAGACTTGGATCACACTGAAATTAAAGGGACTTCAGTTAGTCATGACTAATTAGAATCCCATTCATTTCAATAGGTCTACACTAGGGGTGGCGAGATCTAGATCCAACCCGTTGCATGCTCAGAGAAATTTCATTTGCTGCCTTTCATTTTCCTTATAAAGGATCAGTGCTTTTTTTCATTTAAAAAATGTTTAGGGGCACTCTCATTTTGACTCAAGAAAATCACAATTTTATAGTTCAGATCAGGAAAAATAAATACAGTAAATGGACAAAAGTAAAAAGATTCACAAAATGTTTAGGGGTATGCAAGCCCCTGTCGTTGTTCCCGCCCCCCAGAAACTGTAAAAGATCATGAATACAATTTTACCTGCCAAACTATTCACTATTTTTATTGTAAATATAGAATGGCATGCTTCAAGAACTGGGATGTGTTTTCTTAGACTGTTATAGCAAAAGCAACAAAGTGCCGCATGGCACGTTATTGACTAAAGCAAAAATTGTTAAATTTTGTAAGGTACCACAAGACTCTTTGTAATGTTTAAATATAATACAACATTCTTTCTATGATATGGTCCACAAGTCTATGCTGTAATGAAAATCATGTGCCATATATCAGAAGTACAAAGAACTGTGGTTTCAAGTTTGTTTGTTTCAAACAAACCATAGTTCATGCATTCTTAACCACAGTTTGCTGGTTCAGATTCAGACACAAGCTACAGTTAAACAAAAGCAGAAATGAAAGTTTCCAGACTCCCACTTGACCACACAGGATGAGTGGAGCGGTAGCATGTGAACCCAAGATTCACTGCAACTTATTCACATTGCACCATGCATGCCATTCAAATGTAGTCACTGTGAAGAATTAGGCCTGCAAATTGTGATCAATGGACTCGTAGATTAACAGAGCAAACTTATGTATTCAGAAGTAAATCTCATTAAAATCAACGGGCTTCCTTCTAACTAAGTGCGTCTTTTAGGTTTTAGTTAACCAATCCAATGGACCAATTTTAATCTGCAAGGTTCAACTTTAATTGGAGGGTTGTGATTTAAGAGCTCACTTGTTTATATTTGTTTTAGATTATTTTGGTTCTGGTTTCTGTTTTATGTATTTGCATACATGCATGCATACATACATATATATTTTTTGTATGTCACCTTTCCTTAGTTCAAACCATGTTCAAGGCAGCTTGCAGCATGAAAAAAATACATAACTACAACGTGACAGAAGTAGTCATAAACACTAAACAGAGCATTAAAAACACAAAAACAAACTGAAGTATTTCCACATAAATCACAAAAAGATCTAAAATAGAGATACAAAAAAACCAGCATCAGCAACCACCACAACAAAAGGTCTCAAACAACACTCCAATCCAAGAGTGACAAACAAAGCATTAAAGATTCCCCCACCACTGCCTCTTTGTAGCATGGGGTATTCTAAGTTATGGTCATTCTTGCTTCTACAGTATCTCTAAAGGTGCTTTCATTGACGTGTGGTTAATATGCAGATTTAGTTAAATATAATGATTTGATCAACTGATGAATCACTTCCTTGGCATGCAAAATGATCAATAGCAAATTCTTTAATGGTTTATAGCCCTACAGATAATAATCAGCTAAATAGTTTGAGGATCTATACAACTTTATAGCATGCAGAAAACAGCATTCTTAGAGAAACCAAAGACTGGAACTGAGGGAAGTCGGGGGGGGGGCGGGGGGGTTGTGTGGGAGGGGGAGAGGGAGGAAAAATGGGGTGGGGGAAAATAAGGATAATATGTTTTTGGATAATATGTCTTGTTATAATTTTGAATAATAAAAAATAAAAAAATAGTTTATAGCCCTACTTATCTATTAAGATTAATTCAAATATACCTCTTTCAGAACGGAAAACACAACATGCTTTCTTGGATTTACATAATTGCTATTCTATAAAAAATTCCTATTCCCTCGTGAACTGAGCAAGAATACAGCTTAGTCAACCTTTTGGTTGTGGGAGTAGGATTCATTTAGTGAGACATTTTTTAAAAATATCAGTCATTGGCAGATGATGGCCTGGCACAGGAGTAGGGAACCCGTGCCACTCCAGATATTGTTGAACTCCAACTCGGATCAGCCCCAGCCAGCATGGCAAGGATCAGGAATGATGAGAGTTCTACTCCAACAGCATCTGAAGTCCAATAATTAGCCGAAACATATTGATCAGCAACACATGTGCAAATTGTTTGTAGGTATTTGCAGTCAACTTTGTAATTCGCATGGGTGTCATTGGTACAGTCACTGAAGGTGCCTGTTTTAATTAGTTATTTGTATCCACACTGGAGAAACCAATCCTCCCCTGCAACCTGTTTTTAATCAAAACAGAGCATTCATAGGTACGGTTGTAACAAGATGATGGACAGACCATGATGACCGACACACGCTAGAGAAGAGAGCTTTTGACCATATAGGAGAGGGGGCTTCTGCAGCACCCAGTACTGCCGTTGCCTCTCTTTTCAACCTTTTAAAATATTCTATTGCTGCTACTTCCTAGATCAGAAGGGTGTCTTTACTTTTTTTAGTCATGAATTTTAATTTGTTTATTTTGATTTAGAAGTGCTTCTTGTTAGGTACTTACTATGAGATTGTTTTGTCTCTTATAGAGAGACAATATGAATGATAATGTAGTGTTTCTGTATTTGTATTTTGTATATTTCTGTTGGATTTTTTTCATGCTTTGTTGCAAACTGCTTCCATTGTAGTGTATACGGAAAAGCTGAATACAAATAAAGTGACCAACTGCTGTTGGGCAATAACCACAAAAAGTGCAGATTGAGCAAGTAATGTAATCCAGTTCCAGTCATTTTACAGAAGTGATGTTCGTGGCACCCCCTTACCCCGTGCTTATTACAGGGAAGACATCCAGCAAAGAGCAATTAGCAGAGTGCTGATTCAGGAGTTGGTTACTTTCCTCTTATAAGATTGCTTGCAAGGCTGGACATTTCTAAAAGTGCCTTTTAATATATTTAACGTGGGTCCAACTGGAGTTTGTTTTCCCTGTAATGTATATAAATTGCACCCTGAAGACAAAATAATGACTGTTAGCAAACCTGAAACTTGTTTGGGCGAAGTCACTGAGCCATAAACACCCTTGCCAGAATAATAAATAGCAAAAACAAAAAACACCAAGGTTTTACAATAGCATATACTGCCAAGGTTTCAGATATTTTGTCTTCCAAGGCACGATGACACATTGGAAAGTAAGGTTTTAATATAACAAACAATAACAATTGATTTTATGGATTGGTTCTAACCTTGTAGGTGTAAGGCAGTCATTTCTTAATAAGAGACACATCCTTTACAACAAAATGCTCGTCAGTGGATCTGTTAGATCTGCCTGTGGGAAAGATACCCAATTGGATTAATTTGCAATACAGTGGTACCTCAGGTTAAGTACTTAATTCGTTCCGGAGGTCCGTACTTAACCTGAAACTGTTCTTAACCTGAAGCACCACTTTAGCTAATGGGGCCTCCTGCTGCTGCCGCACTGCCGGAGCACGATTTCTGTTCTCATCCTGAAGCAAAGTTCTTAACCTGAAGCACTATTTCTGGGTTAGCGGAGTCTGTAACCTGAAGCGTATGTAACCTGAAGCGTATGTAACCTGAGGTACCACTGTACAGTATTTTTTATTTATGTCTGCATTACATTTATATCTGCCTTTTGTTTTTTGAATTTGGTGTGGTATAGTGAGTTGGAAGGGACCTCTGCAGCTCATCTAGTCCAACCCCCTGCAATGCCGATATGGGGATCAAACCCATGCTGTAACCAACTTCTAGGCTGTTTACTACAGGGTAGGGCTGCCTAAGCTAAACAACTTTTTTAAAAAAACAGGAGTGTCCTGATTTGTACTTTTTGAAATATGGCAACCCTACTTCAGGGGTACTGACCAGACCCAAAATTAGTTTCAGGACAGTTCCTGTAGCAGAGGGAACTCAGTTGTTTGAATGGATATTTTGGGGAGATAAGAGGGGAAACAGCCACCAGGGCTCTGCTGAAAGACCAGCAACGACTGGTAGCTCCTTTCCAAATTTCTCCTTTCAATATTGTTTCAAGAACTAGTGCTCCCTCACCCGACCCATACATCTCACTTTTATGTGGTGCCATTTAGGTTGTAAGCCTGAGAGCATGGGCTGTCTTATCATTGAGATGTCTGAGTTTCTTTCAGGTGAAAGAGCAGAATAAAGGTGAAGGGACCCCTGACCATTAGGTCCAGTCGTGGCCGACTCTGGGGTTGCGGCGCTCATCTCACTTTATTGGCCGAGGGAGCCGGCGTACAGCTTCCGGGTCATGTGGCCAGCATGACTAAGCCGCTTCTGGTGAACCAGAGCTGTGCACAGAAATGCCATTTACCTTCCCGCCGGAGCGGTACCTATTTATCTACTTGCACTTTGACGTGCTTTGGAACTGCTAGGTTGGCAGGAGCAGGGACCGAGCAATGGGAGCTCACTCTGTCGCGGGGATTCGAACTGCTGACCTTCTGATCGGCAAGCCCTAGACTCAGTGGTTTAGACCACAGCGCCTTTAAATAACTATATATTAAATGCCACCTTTTTTTCCAGGGTATCCCCATAGATACGAACATGTGTTCCCCAACTTACTTTAACCCTTACTTAACGGAAGGGTTTCATTTTGGCAGAATCGAGGCAGCTAAAATCTCACGGAGCACAAAATCGCTTTCTTTGGCTTAGTTTTCTGCAAAAAGTAAGGCTATTAGTAACGTTGTGATAGCTTTTGCGAAGAAGCACCTTTTCTGCACAGAAAAAGTGCAGAAGGAAATGGATGAGATTAAAGTTCAGGAGTTGCTCTTGTTAATAAATTAACTGAGCAGCTGGGAAATTCAGATAATAAAAGGTGCTGTAAATCTCTTGTCTTTTGCTTGTTGCAATGAAGCCTCTCAATCAACAATCCAAAAAGGTCAGAGAGGGTGGGGTCACTGGGAGGGTGCATTGTTTCTCCATTCCTTCTTCATCTGCCTGCTTTGCATCCCTTCAGAGAGAGAGTGAGTCCAGGGTGCAAAGGACAGGGAAGAAAGAGAAAGCCAAAAGTTGTGTGGGAAGCAGGCAGGGCTTGTGGTCATTCCCAGGACTTGCATCAATTGCAGGCAGGGTCTTTTTACATCTTCCTGTTAATCATTCATTCACTCCTCACTTTTCATTGCAATTCCCCGTCACTTTCCAAACTGCAAACGGTCCAGTTTTATTTGAAGTGAATTTGTTGCACCAGGGGCAACAGAGCACTTTAGTACATTTTAATTCACAAAGCCATATATCTCAGTTTGGGCTTGAATACCTCCTGCAAAATGCTAAGAGTCTGAAAGTACCCAGAATATAAGGGAGCATTCTGAAGCTAAGGATATCTTAAAAAGTAGGCCAGACCCTAAAGGGGAAGAATTTCAGATATTGAATGGAACTTCCCAGCCAAATTTTTTTCATCAGTTCACTAATAAGCTTATGATTTAGAGAGTCTGCAGTCATCATCACTGTAATAAGAACAACCTCACATTTCTTCTGGGAAACAATTTCTCAGATTTGAGTAATATTTTTAACCATTTTATGTATGGGTTGTGTTTTTGCAATTCTGTTATGGACTCTGGCCAGTATAGTAATAAAGCTGAACTATTAAGGGAGTGCCTGAAGGGGAAGGAAGGAAACTCTTAATATCATGTATTAACTTCACTTTAGAGATGGGGCACAGAACAAACTGGGGCTGAACAATGCATTTAGGCTTCAGATGGTCAGATTCAAATAAGAAGCCCAAAGGGATGGTTTGGTAAAATTATGTAATGGTGAACTTTTATTTCAGAACTGTGCTCCCATCAATTTTTAACTTAGCTTTCATTTGAAGTTTCTCAGTGACCCAAATAAACAAAGATCATTAAAAATTGTGATCCCCAGAACTAATGATTTTTTCAGGGACTCCCCATTTCCATTATTTTTAAAGGCCAATCTGTATTCAAAATTTAGATGAATATAAGGTTTTTGTTGTGCCCTTTGGCTCGTAAGAGACTCAACCCTTCACCCTTTCGGGAATAATTCTGGATAATTTCATGAGGCTCTGTTGAGGGGTTTATACATGCTTGATTGGTATTGTTGTGCTGTTGTTTTGTTCTCCATCTCAGATAAACTGATTTGATAGTTGGGATTTAGGATGCATATTTTACATGTTATGTATCCTTGCCTGTTCTGATTAGATTGAAAATGTTAAAATATTTTTTGTTTTGAGAATTCACAAATGCATTTGAAAACAAAGATGATACATTTTTTCTGTTCTTCTGAATAACTTATCCCCCAGAACAAGGATAAAGGCTGCTGGCTGGCATGGCTATGGGGTTTTGTTTAATGTTTTGTTGTTCTCAGGTCAGATCCAGGAGGTTGTTTGGTTAATAAAAAGATTTGTTTCTCCGAGATTGCCTGATAACCAGCATGTGGCGGGAGTTAAGGGTGGCATTGACGTTCTTTGTAGCCTTGACACAAAAGGTCTGATTGAAACATATATCCAGCTTGCCAAGGTGATTAATGCCAAATGCTTTTTGTGCTAGATCTAAGCAACTGCGCGCTTAAGGAAATGCAGTTTGTGCACCCTAAGCCTCTACAAGGTATTGATCTAGATCTGTAAGAAGCGCTGTGGCAGTCAGATCACTGCAGCAGTCAATGAGCAAGTTAAGGGCCATGATTTAGGAGGACTGTCCTTTTCTGGTGTCGAGTAATGCTTTAGATTGATGTGTCAATATGTTGCGGGGCCATTGTGCTGCACGTATTTGCCAACTGGAATGGCTTTTGTGTACAAAACAAAGATGAGGGTGGGGATGGCACCTGCAAGATATAAGGGATTCAGCACTCCAGCCTAGGTAACCAACCACAGGAAAACAACCACAATGTGTTTAGCATTTATTTAGTAAGCAAGCACTGGTCACGATAAGCTGATGTGATGTGAGTGGAACACAAAGCATAATTGAGCCCTTGCAAATGCCATGGGTTTCAGGGGAAGAGATTTCAACGAAGTCCCTCAACTTAAATTCAAAGTTCTTAACTTTGGTTGGGTCATGCCCATAGAGTCCATTAAGTAGTAATGAGTGCAGGTGACCAAATGAATACATGAAGTTCCCTGGACCTCCTGAGTCATTTAAACTGAAGGAGCTGAGCTTCACATGCCTTCCTTTGCATGCACACCCTTCACTGAAATGAACGGGCACACAAAGCTGAGAAGACAACTGAATGGCTGCAGGTATTACTGTATTTTAATATTTTGTTGGAAGCCTCCCAGAGTGGCTGGGGAAGCCCAGCCAGATTGGGGGGGGGTATAAATAATAAATTATTATAATATTATTATTATTATGTACAGTGGGATCTAGAATCAATCTAGATTGAAAGCAGAACGTTGGGGACAAGTGTGAATGACTCCAGGTAAGGAAAAATTATTATTTTTGTGTGCTATAAAAAGGTACATACTGTAGCCTAAGAATAGGAACCCACATTTTTTGGAGCATCAGTTTTTCTAGCTGCTGTTTGTTGTATTTCCCTTTCCTTACAGATCTGATGCCAAAATAGCATGGAAAATACACAGGGAATGGTTTGCCTATGAATGCTGCCTTCTGTTTTGGAAATCTGCATTAGAAAGTGTTTTTATTTAACATGCAATGCCCTCAATTTCCCCTCCAGCTATCGATCGTATGTTTTGTTCCTTGGAATGCATCATGTTATATATAGACTGAAAACATGCTACTAGGAAAATTTAGCATGTTTTCATGCAGCGAAATTAATTCCACCCTCTGAAACAAGCAATCTGCAATTATACCCGTGTTTCCTAAAAATAGCAGTTTAGAGTAAAAACTAACAAATTAGCTGGAACAAATCCGCAGAGAAAGAATCCCTGAATATTTTTTTTGGGGGGGAGGGGAGAGAGTTGTGTATGCAGCCTTTAACTAAGAACAGAATAGTACATACAGATTGGGGAGGAGATGGGAAAGAAATGCCAAAAATTAGGAATCCTGGTCCATGGAGGAAGGAGATGGGCTGCAGTGGCTGCTGCTGCAGGCATAATGTGAGATCGCTCTTGGGGTTTTGTAAGCAGCGTCCATATGAGATTTATTTATTAAACTTAGTTGATTATCCATATGGGCTTTAACTGATTAATCAATCAGTACATTAACTTCCTTGAACTTCCTGTATGAATTTCCCCATTCCTTTAAACTCATTTGAATATGGACTTCTGTGGACTTATAGGGACAAGAGTCCTACAACTGAAATAGCCACCAAGAACACACAAAATGTGTGTTCCAGCCCTTCAAACTGGGTACATGTGAAAAGGACTCTCTGAGCTTACGGTATCTTAATAGCTGTGGCTGGAGGTGTGTGTGTGTGTGTGTGTGTGTTTTGAATGTGAAGTGGTCCCCACTGCCTTGTCCTCCATAGTAGATCAGAACCTTATTAGCCTGGGACACCCAGATGTTTAAAAGACAAACCTCTTGGTCTTATATTATGCCTTCATTCAAGTCAGCATAGACTTACAGCAATCCTAAAAAATACTGACTTCCTCCCAACCACAGTACATTGAGAAAGCTTCATTCTGCCATGGGATCCATTATACTCTGTGCTCATTTCAAAAATCACCCTCTCCCCTGGGATGTTTGAAACCAAATATAATATTGCTGACACACAGCTTCCTGCCACATCTCAGAAAGTGACTGAGCAAGAGAAAACAAGCCCCCCACTTGAGAATGTAAAACCTTAATGAGAGTAAGGGGGGTGCCACGCTGTACTGCGATACCTGACAACAGTTAATATGTCCCTGGTTTGTAGAAGTGATAAGGAGTACAAAAACAAAAGCAGCTGGTCACATAAAATAATTCAGAGCATTATCATCACCGAGGTGGAGTGTGAGTACCATAAAGATATATTTAGTGCTAAAGCATAAGGAGGTGGAATCGTTGTGTTAATAAAAATCCAGATGCAATAATCCCCTCTCCGTTGTCCCTATTTTGTAAATTTTGTTTACAAAAAGATAGTGATTCAGCACCTTTTGTGGTCCAGGTGTTTAGCAGAGTGGACATCTAATTGCTCATTGTTGGGTACCAAGTTATTTTATGTTAGCTAAAGTAAGTGTTCTGGAAACTCCTGGCTGGATTGTGGCACTGCGTTTCATGTTTGTGTTAACAGAGCCTGTCATAAGCAAGGCTCTCTAAAACGCATTGAATAAATCACTTAGGCTGTTATCCAGAACCAAGATATATAGGAACCCTTCAGTTCAGTCCTGTTGTCCTGTTTCCTTCAAGAGAATAAAAGTGGCAGTTATCAAAGTACTCTGATTTAACAGCTTTGTAGAGCATGCTTTTAACAGTAAGGGTTGGTAGATGGCATCATTCCATGAAAATGCACCGAGTATGTTGTTGTTTAGTCGTTTAGTCGTGTCCGACTCTTTGTGACCCCATGGACCAGAGCACGCCAGGCACTCCTGTCTGAACCAATCAGTTGTTCCATATCCAGTTCTAACTGTAGCTTCTTGTCCCACATAGAGATTTCTCAGGAGACAGATGAGGTGATCAGGCACTCCCATTTCTTTAAGAACTTGCCATAGTTTGCTGTGGTCGACACAGTCAAAGGCTTTTGCATGGTCAATGAAGCAGAAGTAGATGTCTTTCTGGAACTCTCTAGCTTTCTCCATAATCCAGCGCATGTTTGTAATTTGGTCTCTGGTTCCTCTGCCTCTTCTAAATCCAGCTTGCACTTCTGGGAGTTCTCGGTCCACATACTGCTTGAGCCTACCTTGTAGAATTTTAAGCATAACCTTGCTAGTGTGTGAAATGAGCATAATTGTGCGGTAGTTGGAGCATTCTTTGGCACTGCCCTTCTTTGGGATTGGGATGTACACTGATCTTCTCCAATCCTCTGGCCACTGCTGAGTTTTCCAAACTTGCTGGCATATTGAGCGTAGCACCTTAACAGCATCATCTTTTAAAATTTTAAATAGTTCAGCTGGAATACCAGGTCTATTCTTGACAATTAAGGTAGTTCATCATAGCAAAGCCTTAACATTTCTCGCAAATTGTTAATTATTGATGAAAACCTCTTGTAGCGTTTAACCACTATAGCTAAGACAGAAGATGAACTGGGGGAAAAGATAGGACAGGAAATTGCATTTGTGCCCCTGCTGGTTTTATTTTTGTGTGTGTAGGAGAAATCTTAGAAAAAAGGTTTTTAAAACCTGAAATAGAGAATTCTATGTTTCAAACTCCCTTCTTAACTCTCTTTCCACTTCTCCTATTTGAGAGGGTTTGGAGGTTGTCCCCCCCCTCCCCACTTTAACGTTCACTCTCATTTTGATAATGCTCCTTAATCACTTTTGCTACTTTCCAAGATGGATAAGCAGAGAGAATTAACTCTAGTAGCAGCCTGGGGTGCATTTTTGGGCCCAGTCTAGAGAAAGTTACTCTTCAATTATTATTATTATTATTATTATTATTTGTATCCCACCTTTTCCCCTAACAGAGACTCAAGGTATACTCTATGTATACTCATGTGAGAGCAAGCCCTGGTGAACTCAGTGGACTTCACTTCTAAGTAAACTTGCAAAGATTTTTTTACTGTTAGTCATATTTTAGTCCTGATGAAAACAATGGCATTTAAATTAGCTTTAAAAAGTGTCATTTTTAACTTTCTGATAATTGCCAATATTTACTTAAAACATTTACCCTACTTAGAAGTATTCAGCTGGAAGATAAATCCTATGCATGTCTACTCAGAAGTATTTCCCAATGGGATTTACTCCCAGGTAGGTATTATAGGATTGCAGCTTTAGGATGGCATTGTATGTGTCATTAGAAAATAAAACTGTGGAAGGAATCAATATCTGAAATGTTATTCATACCGTAGACCTATTGAAATCAAGTCCACTGGTTTCAGCACATCTATTCTGAGTATTCCTTAGTTGGCTATTGCCCAGGAAATGCAAAGTGTGTGCTCCTGTTTTCCAGTTTTTGTACTATATCACACAAGGACAAAGAATTTGAATTGCCAGAAACTTTTCATGCAATAGTTGGATATAAAGTGAATGGGTCCAATTGAAACTAATGGGATCTAAGCATACATTCAGTGTTGGTTTCAAGGGTACTGAAGTGTATTTAACATTATCTGGATTGCCCCCCTGTATATTTTAAAACAGCTTTGTGAAATGTCTCTGAGGGAGAAGCAGATTTAATAAAGTGTAGTTGAGAGAATAGCTGCAGACCAGTTCTGACATAAGTATGAAAGAACACGAGGTTAGGAGGAGAAGTGAAATGATAATCCCCACTGCTGGATCAAAGGTAATTGAAAACATTTGGACACCACTGGAGGACATCAGTTATCTCTAAAGTCATATATAATAACCCCCGATCTTAAAATAAGTCAGGAAATGTTTGCACTGTGGGAGAGTCAAAAGTGATGAGAACTCAGCCTGTCATTTACCTGAATATAACTGAGTCAGGAATCAAGTTTGCCTTAACCATTACTCGCCAATGCTTAAGTTGCTACTTTTAGCTTTTACTTTGTCATAAAAGTGTTATGCAGTAAAGAGGCTGCTGTGAAACCAGAGCTCTTGCCATGGGATCAGAGTATAGACCTTTTTATTGCTGTCTCCTTGACGTTAATATGTGCCAACAACATGGTGGAATTCTTCCGTCTGGCCAACTCTTGGGGATAATCTGCAAAGTTTATGGCATCATGTTGGTCGCACATGATCTGAACATACATAACTCCTCCTGATGCCGTTACGAAAACGCCAAATTCCCCCAGTATTCAGGACACAATATTCTTCTGTATATGGAAAAATAATAATGCTCTCATTTCTCTAAAGAATAAGGGAAAGGGAGATTATGATATTGGAACCGGGGGGGGGGGGGGGAGAAAGTGAACCCATGAAATCACGGGATCAGCCAGTAATTGTGGGCTAAATGAGTACATATCAACTTGTAGCCCAACAATCATAATTTAGTACCAAGTGAATGAGTTCCAAGGTTTAAGTAAAAAAACAAAACATTTTTTTAATGCCCCACTTGAATAAAATGGGCTTAAATACCCATCTCAAAAGTATGATTTAACATTACATCCAAACCAGGTCATCGTCAATTCTGGGTCTGGAGCCAAGTCTCTCCCTTTTCTTCTTCAATTAGTGGCTTTGCAGTATAGACATAAAGGAATCTTTGCCATTTCAAAGAACTGTCTTCCCATCTTCAGTCTTGTTTGGCAGTAAAAAAAATGGACAGGATTCCCTTAGTAAGGCCAGGAAATACATTTGGAATGATGCATATTGAATTGGATTTGTTCCCGAGAGCAACTCACCTTCTTCTGTATGAGCCTCCATGAGATCTGTGCTCTGTTTCTGAAGGCATGGTCGCCTTGCCACACCAAATATGGGGGATTCGAGCAAGAGCATTTGCCATCGGGGCAGCCAAACTGTAGAACAGCCAACAATGAGAGTTTTTAAAATCTGTTTTGAAATGGGATCTTTCAGATACAGTAAGCCCACAACTTATGTGGGAGTAGCATTCCAGGGATCATGCCTAAAGCCAAAATTGCGTATAGTCAGAACATATTGGGTTCAATGGTGGGCAGAATGGTCAAAGTCTTTTTCCCTGGACACCTGCCGCAGCCCTTTTCTCTCTTTTTAAAAAATTTGCAAAGAGCATAAAGCTGAACACACACAAGTTAAATGCACATAAGTTGCGGGTTTACTGTACTTTTTTTTCAGGCAGGCGCCTTTTCCTTAAGTTTTTCTTTTCTTTTGCTGTGCACTATAATGTTTTAAGGGATGTGAGTGGCGCTGTGGTCTAAACCACAGAGCCTAGGGCTAGCTGATAAGAAGGTCGGCGGTTTGAATCCCCACGACGGGGTAAGCTCCCGTTGCTCGGTCCCTGCTCCTGCCAACCTAGCAGTTCGAAAGCACATCAAAGTGAAAGTAGATAAATAGGTACCACTCTGGGTAAATGGCGTTTCTGTGCGCTGCTCTGCTTTGCCAGAAGCGGCTTAGTCATACCAGCCACATGACCCGGAAAAACTGTCTGCGGACAAACGCCGGCTCCCTCGGCCAGTAAAGTGAGATGAGCGCCGCAACCCCAGAGTCGTCCACGACTGGACTTAACGGTCAGGGGTTCCTTTACCTTTACCTATGATGTTTTATACAGTACGTTGCTGTTCTGTTATGGCTTTGACCGCATTTCAACCCGTTTTTTGATCGGTGATTTTTGCACTGTAAACTGCCTTGCAGATGCTTGCCACAGAAAGGCAGGGTAAAAATGGCAATACAAGTAAAGAAACGGACAGACATACAATTAAGCCAAAGGTAAATAAGGTTGAAGCGTGGCTGGAGAAGGATAGGAACGGGTAAAAAACATGCCAGGAAAGCTCTGAAATCAGTATACTAGGCATACCATAGAAGAAAAAATGCAAAACAAAAAAAGAAGCAATTGACTTGTAAAACATTTTTGCATTTTATCCCTTCTATACAGTATGCTTTTACTGTTACCTTTCCATGATCTGACACATATGCAAAATTTACCAACAACCCCATAACTGACAGGAGGCAAGGAACAGCAGCAAGACTATCGCTGGCTGGGAGGTGGATACTATCTTTCCTGCTTCATCTGCAGAATAGCAGTCTGCTGGAGGTGTCAGGTTTGCCCAGCTAGCTCTACCCATGAAGACAAGTAAGAACTTTCACATATCAGTGGTGGTTTCTGGGGTGTGTGGGCAGCTTATTGGTTTATTTCATAGCATTTATACAGTGGACGATCGGGTTGTACCTGGGATGCGGGTGGCGCTGTGGTCTAAATCACTGAGCCTCTTGGGCTTGCTGATCAGAAGGTCGGCGGTTTGAATCCCCACAACGGTGTGAGCTCCTGTTGCTGTCCCAGCTCCTGCCAACCTAGCAGTTTGAAAGCACACCAGTTTGAGTAGATAAATAGGTACCACTGTGGCGGGAAGGTAAATGGCACTTCCGTGTGCTCTGGTTTCCATCACGGTGTTCCCTTGCGGCAGAAATAGTTGAGTCATGCTGGCCACATGACCTAGAAAGCTGTCTGTGGACAAACGCCGGCTTCCTCAGCCTGAAATCTAGATGAGCACCGCAACCCCATAGTCGCCTTTGATGGGACTTAACCATACAGGGGTCCTTTACCTTTTACCTTTTGATTGCATTTCCATACTTTGATTGCATCTTTCTCTCATACGGCCACTGTTTCGGTGGCAAAAGAAAGCGGAATATAAATAAAACCATAACATAATGTTGGCTTTGCCCCCAAAGGCTCTCTCTTCCATTGTCTCCCAAGACAGATGGGTGCCAATGAAGAGCATAACGTCAGTTCATATACTGATGCAAATAGTCACAAGGCATTTTTTCGGTGAATTGAAAGCAGTCGCCTTTGCCACATACTTCTCTCATGATTTCAGTTGCCTCTGGTCACATGTTTGGCGCAGGTATTCAAAACAGCACACAAGCCCCCTACAAAACCTGTTTGGCCAGAGGCAAAACTATGATGAGTGTTTGCACTATGGACAGCAGTGTTTTTTCTTTCAAATTGCCTTGAATTCCACAAGGGTGAGTGTGTGTGTGGAGGGGTGTATTATGGTCTATCTCCATCCTGAGACAGCACAAGCTGCACTGTGAGAATAGCTCAATTGCTAGAGCAGCAGACTCTTAATCTCAGGGTAGTGGGTTTGAGCCCCATGTTGGCCAAATGATTCCTGCATTGCGGTGGGGTTGGACTAGAGTACCCCCGCGGTCCCTTCCAGCTCTGGAATTCTCTGCTTCTATGTCTATGCTAAGTAAAAGTGCTTGTTGACCCCCTATTTTCACTGCAGCCCATTCTGGCAACTCAGGCTCAGTCCATGGGTGTGGGCAGCAAGAGGCAGTTGCCCCACATTTAATATTTATTTTTTTAAAATATATTGCTAACTGAGGTTTTGACCACTCTAACAACAACAACAATTTTCTCATTTATACCCCGCCATCTGGGTGGCTTACAACACACACAAATTGTGAAACATTAGACATTAAAAATTTCCCCGTACAGAGCTGCCTTCAGATGTCTTCCAAATAGTTTATTTCCTTGACATCTGATAGGAAGGCGTTCACAGGGCAGGTGCCACTACTGAAAAGGCCCTCTGCCTCTGCCTGCCCCCGCACAACAAAAAAATCCTGGTTACACCCATGGCTCAGGCTTTTGATAGGGAGGGGCAGAACCTCCGATTTGTATTGATTTGTTGTTGTTTTTTTGCAGGGCAGCTGCTCCCCACCCCCAGCTACGCCCATGCTCCATCCTCAGGACTTTCCCCTCTACTTTATTGTTGTTATTATTATTTGCAATTATATACCACACTATACCTGGAGGTCTTAGGGTAGTTCACAGAAAAGATCACAATATATAAAATCAAAATAAAAACAATTACCCAATAACACCCCCCCCCAAAAAAAAGAACCACATTTAAAAGGGTATAGGATGTCAATCAGCTCAACCAAAGGCCTGGTTAAAAAGGAACATTTTTGCCTGGTGCCTAAAGGTATACAATGAAGGCGCCAGGTGAACTCCGCTGGGGAGAGCATTCCACAGACGGGGAGCCACTGCAGAGAAGGCCCCGTTCTCGTGTTGCCACCCTCTGGACCTCTTGAGAAGGAGGCACACAAAGAAGGGCCTCAGAAGATGATCTCAGGGTCTGGGTAGGTTCATATGGAAAGAGGCGGTCCTTGAGGTATTGCAGTCCTGAGCCGTTTAAGGCTTTGTAGGTCAAAACCAGCACTTTGCATTAGGCCCGGGAACTAATTGGTAGCCAGTGCAGTCGGACCAGGATCGGTGTAATAGGCTCAAACCATCTTTCTCCGGTGAGCAACCTGGCCGCTGAATTCTGCACCAGCTGAAGTTTCTAAACCGTCTTCAGAGGCAGCCCTACATATAACGCATTGCAGTAATCTAAGCTGGTGGTTACCAGAGCATAGACCACAGTAGTTGGCTGTCCCTGTCCTGATAGGGGCGTAGCTGGGCCACCAGCCGAAGCTGACGGAAGGCTCTGCGGATCACCGAGGCCACCTGAGCCTTGAGTGACGGCAAAGGGTCCAGGAGGACCCTCAAGCTACGAACCTGCAGTGTAACCCCATCAAGAGCAGGCGATCTCCCACCCATCTGGTCTAGGGAACCACCCACTAACAGTGTCTCATTTTTATCTGGATTGAGCTTCAGTTTGCTGGCTCTCATCCAGTCCGTGACAAAGGCAGGACACTATAACTGGGGTTGGAAGGTACCTCAGGGGACCTCTAGTCGTACCCGCTGCGATGCAGGCAATCTTGGGGCCCTGCGCAGTGCTCGAAGCCTCCCACCATGAGATATAATGTGTTTGAGGCTCTAGCAGCGGAGCTATTCAGGCCCCCGAGGCAGCAGGATCAGGGAGATGCTTCCCCTCCTGCCGCGTGGGCAAAGCTTTGGCAGATCGGGAGCAAGTGCGGGCAGCGGTGGTGGCACCGGGAGCCACCGTGCCTGCACGGTTCCGAGCGAGCATGCCCAGTAGCTGCCGAGCCACGGCTGCAACGGGCAGCAGGATTTCCAGCCGGCCAGGGTTGCCGGTGAGCGCGTGTGCACGCGGCTCCCTCCAGCCAAGGGAACCTTGAATTTCTCCAGGATTTGCTGATCTGCAGCGTAGAGCAAAAAGCGCAGGAACGCGTTGCAGCTGCTAACCTACCAGCTTTGCGGAAGCGATCCGAAACGGGATTTTAAACCGGAGAGGCAAAAGCACGGATCCGTTCCTTCCTTGAGACCCATAAGCAGACTTTAATTATTAGCATTTTTAAATTATTTTTTTAAAACCCTGCACCGTTCCATCTCGACATCGCAAACTGTAAGTGGTCCAGGTACTCAAATATTTAGGCTTTTCCCTTGCGCATCACATTGTTGGCTTGGGCGGCAAGCAGCTTGGAAACGGTGACCCAAAAGAAACGAGGATCTTGAAGCCATAAGAGAAGCTCTTTCCCAGGGTACTTTGCTGCCTCTATTTTAGGGTATTTATCAAGAAGGGTTCTAAGAGGTGAGAGCTTAACAGAAGAGAACATCACAGTCAAGGGCCAAATTCATACCAGTTTGTGGCTGTTCTTTTTGGCGGGTCTGTGAGCTTTTCAAGACCCCTGGTGGAAATGCCCCCTGCTGCCCGGAAAGGCTGTTTACCTTTAAAACATGAAGACGCTGGGTGGTTACCTAGATACTTCTCACATTCATGCACATACTTACAATTTGGCCCCTGGCACACACCCGTGTTGTACTCCCAGCAAACCTCATGGTGAGGGACTCGCTTAGCTTCAAATTTTCCAACTTTCCTTTTCCAGTAATTCTGGTCACTCGGAACCCAGCAGGTGGTGGGCAGCAGGAAGCTTTTCTGAATCGTCCTAGTCATTAGAAGGCTTACTTCTTTTGCTCTTCTTGGCCGAATGCTTCTTCTTACTTAGACTTCTTTGTCCCTTGCCCATCATTGGAGACTGGTGCTGTTCTGCAGCCACTGCCACTTCCTGTTGCCCCTGCGTCTCTTCCTCCAATGATGTTTCGGAGCCCCCTTCCGCGGTAAAGACTGAGGTTGTGAATGCTGTAGCATACTGGGAAAGTCTGGGGTATACTGAGAGGCAGAAAGGTTATAATTGTAAGCATGAGCCCTACCTCCCGAGGATCTGTCATTGGAAACCCAGGGACACGTAGACTGTAATTATGTGTGAGGATGCATAAATGGATTGCTACCCGAATGTGGAACCCTAAATAAGGAGGCCAAAGTGCAAGGGAGCTCCTCATTGCTGGACGGAAGTACTCACTATTTGGGAAGAGGCCGCAGTGACCATGGGCCTGAATTGTTGGTAAAAGGTTTCAAAAGCAGAGGAAACACTGACTAGGCCTGTGGGTTGCAGGGCACAGGAGGCTACCCTGACCCATCTCGGACACGGACCCACTGTTGAATCATTGGCTGCTCTCAGCACTGCCACGGAGGTGCCGGGGCGGTCCACAATATTAGGTGGCGTATCCGGGATGCATTCTTGGGTGAGCGCCAGAGGTACCGCTGCCACCTGGTCTGTGGGCCTATATTGCCTATAAAATGTCTAAAAAGCATTGAACAACTGTGCCAAAGCCTGTGGGTTACTAGGCACTACGAAGGCCTGGGACCCCTCATGTTTCCCTTGTGCCATCCCAGATATAGCGGCATATTGCTGGTTCTCTTGAGTAGACATAGTTTGATACCCTTAATTAGCCTGGTTCTGTAAAATCAACGCCAACTAGCTTGGATTATATGCGTGAGCTGCGAGCAATATCACGGTAGTTCAGTATTGTCTGCACTGGTAAATTTAAAGGACCCAAAGATGCCTAACTAATCTCCAACAAATTCTATTTAGCTGCAAACAATATCACCGTAGCTCAGTATTATCTGCACTGGATAGCAGTCCAAAATACCAGCCCACACCTCAAAGCAATGTATTTAGAGGAATACTGAGTCTATACTAAACAGAAGAGAACCTTTGATAATGTAAGCAGCTATGCAGCAAGCTAGAGGTAGAATTATAAATTGTAACCCAGCAATACAGCAGTGAAAAATGATAAATTGACTTATGCAACAAACCTATAAGCAAAGCAAAGCTCCCAAGAGCCCTTAAGCACTATTATAAAAATCAACCCAATGAATTAAATTGCCAGATTAAATATATACTTATAAACTAACAGATGAAATACCAGAAAGAGATGAACGTAGAAGAGGCATGAGCTATTTACTTTAGATTCCCTATAAACCTGTATGCAAAGATTATTTTGCAGGCGAAGAAGCCCTTTAATAAATCAAATGATATAAAACCCGGATCTCTTTTTCCTTATAACTATGAATTGACTAATGAAATTCTCAAGAGTGTAAGTATAAACAAAAGCAGTCAAATTAATTATAGGATAGCAATTCTAAGATCAGCCTAGCCAGAGACCGCCAAGTGGGCAATCAAAATGGCGGCCGTAATGCGTTCCCGTTGCCTAGCGACAATGAGCACGTGCGAAAACACTTAACGCTAGCCCTTTAACACTGAAAAATTCCACAGCCTCAAGAGCAAAACCTGCAGGCATTCCCCACGTACCCCTTATGAACGTTCATTATTCCCCTGGTTTTCTCGCCGGTTAAGCTTAAAAGGGAGGGCTTGTAAAGTTACTTCCCACGTGGAATGCCTATAGTAAAATGGCGGCCGCCCGGAAGGGCACGTGGGCGGATGAAATGGCGGCCGGGGCGCGCTGGTTGCCCGGCAACGGCGCAGCTGCTTCCGAGGCTTTCCAAGTCTAAACTTCCGTGCGAAAATAAAACAGCCTGTAGAGGTATCGGTGCTCTGTGGAAGCCACTCACCCCCTCAAGAATGCTGCTGAAATGATTATTTAACAAGAAATTCTGCCCCTCAGCCCGGCAAGAAAATGAAACACAACCCGCAGCCCGCCATCCTCCCGCAGCTGCCCTTCCGCCTAATTGCACCACGCTCCCCTGCACAAACCCCTAGCTAAAACCTGAAGCCCCAACAGCAAAACCTGAGTGGATGGGTGCGCTGCATCCTCCGTGGAAATAACCAAGAGGAGCCAAACGTTCTTCCTTGAGCTCTTTGCAGAACAGGCAGTCAACAGCCGAGGGCAAGCAACGGATCACAGCAGAAAAAGCTCCACAAAGCTGAATAAATTCCTCTGAAGGGGGCATGCAGCAGCAGGCACGAGAAGCTCCTGAGGGCAGGGAACTTGCACCGAAACACACAGAGCTCCCTGTAAAACTGTAGACGTGAAAGAGATGCTGGAAGGAAAGCACACAAACAGACACACACAGTGATTTTAGCTCAATTACAGCTCCGGTGTTAAACTGCAGCAGCTGGAATGGGAAACCCCCAGAAGGAGAAAAGCCCCAAATGGGTTTCAGCTCCAAAACTAGAGATAACAACTCCTGGACATCAAGCAGTTTAGAAATCAAGCAACACCAGCAGCGAATGCTGGAAATTCTCTGTAAAAGAAAGGGAGCTTTTTCTGTGAAGCTACAGCATATTCCACGAGGTGCCCTGCAGCTCAAGAACAAAGGCAACAAAGAAGCAAGGCAGGAACGCTCCGGGCAAGGCAGATAAGATCTCCCACAAACAGGAACAGCTGATATGCCAGAAACAAACGTGGGGGCTAGCCGGCGAAAAGAGGGCGAGCCCCCTAAATAGGGCAGATACGGCCGGGATTCCCCTGCTGGGGGGGGGGGCTGAAACCAGCCCCTGCTCACGTGGGGGGTGGGCGTGAAGCCCGCAACCCCACCTCCTGGGCAGGCCGTAAGTGGCTTTGCCGGCGAGCGCGTGCGCACGGCGGCTCTCTCCAGCCAAGGGAACCTTGAATTTCTCCGGGATTTGCTGATCTGCAGTGCAGAGCAAAAAGCGCAGGAACGTGTTGCAGCTGCTAACCTACCGGCTTCGCGGAAGCGATCCGAAACGGGATTTTAAACCGGAGAGGCAAAAGCACGGATCCTTCCTTCCTTGAGACCCTTAAGCAGACTTTAATTATTAGCATTTTTAAATTATTTTTTAAAAACCCTGCACCGTTCCGTCTCGATCTTCAGAGGACATCGCAAACTGTAAGTGGTCCAGGTACTCAAATATTTAGGCTTTTCCTTTGCGCATCACATTGTTGGCTTGGGCGGCAAGCTGCTTGGAAACGGTGACCCAAAACGGAGTTTTGAGGTTTGCTTTTTTTGTGTTTGGTTTTGTTCTTGCTAAGAGTGCGCGGGAGGGAGAGAGGAAGAAATAGAAAACAGGCAGGAGGTAATTGCCAGTGGCTTGTAAATCCCTATATATAGGAGCTTAGACCCCCACGTAGACACCGATCTCTAGGAAGAAGATGCAGATCTGGCAAAGTTCTTTAGACTCGCATCGATGCAACTCCGGGGTGTGAAAGGAGACTGTCGAATGGATGTCAAAGCTGTCGGTCCCTTCCTCGCCTTCCTTATCTCTGGCTTCCGCCCCCCCCCCCCCCATTGGTCACAGGCATTTGGATGAGAAGGGAGAGATTGAGACACGTATCTAGATACTGGGCTTGTGTGCCATATGTTGGTACTTAGAAGCTTAAAGCAGTGTGTTTCGGTTATCTCTCCGCCGCCCCCACTCCTTTTTCGTGGAGTGCTTAGAAATAATCTTTGTAAAGTTCCCCCCCCCCTTTTGTGTGCTATGTTTTTGGGTGGCTTGGAGTTTTCTTGTTTGTTTGTGTGTGTGTGTGTGTGTGTGTGAAATTGAGGGGGGGGCAGGTACCCACAACAAATCGCCCTGAGCTTGTTTTAAGATGTACCACCCAAATGATCTGGCATTTCGAAACACCAACCAACAACCCCCCCCCCCCCAAGAAAGACATCAAAATAGTGTAGGTTAATAATTTGCATATCTTTTTTTTAAAAAAAGGAACTGATGTCAGATGAAAGCCTCTGACATTCCCAGGCACTTTTCCCCCTGAGAAGCATCCAAAGAAAATGCCAATGCTGTGTTGTTTTCCAGTAGAAAGAGTTTGCATGAAAAGATCATTCTCCGCAAGGTCATCCAACTCGTTGTGATTATTTGTTTAAACACACACACACACACACACTGTTTAGTGAGGTTGCTTCCTTGGCATTCTTGCTTTGAAGTGATCGATCGCCTCTTCCTAGCGGCACGCGACTGCTGCACGTGCAGCATATTTTAAGGAACCGAGGCTGGCATTGTAGATCTATATATTCAATGTGTGCGAGAGACCGTGCGCTTGTTTGTGCGTGAACAGAGGTGTGAGAGACGGGGAGCCCTTCGCCACTGCTGCAACTGCTTGGTGGGTGTTGGAGACAGAGGGTGGAGGGGGTGGGGGTGGGAAGGGAGATCTTCATGAAGCGCCATATGGGAGACAGGAGGGGGAAGGGGCTTTGGGAGGGGAAGTGAGGCTGGTTTTGAGAGGAGGGAATCAAAACAACAGGGAGAAGCAGGTTGAGGCAGATCTGAAGCACACACACACAGCCCAGCTCACTGCAGTGTTACACCTGATGGAGACTGCGGGCGTTCTCTCCTTGGAATCTTGTGGCTTCCCTTGGAATTTCCTTCAAGGGATCTGTTTTCTGGCTTGCTTGACTCCAGTGCCTAGCTCCTTGAGGCAGTGCTGTTAACATGGGAGTGCTTGTTGAGGAAAGAAGCAGTAAAGAGTCTTTAAAAAAATAAAAATACATGGATATATATAGTGCAGTGTGGCTGCACCCCTGCTGAAGATGCACGTTTTCCTTAGGGATTGTCTCCACTGCAAGGCATTTCTTTTTAGTGAGTTTGGCTCAAGTAAAGAACAATCTGAGGCAGCCCTGAGGTCGCCGCTTGTGATGTTTGGCCCGGAACATCCGAAACCAAAGGCTGCATCTAGGAATCTATTTGACCCATATCTGTAGGGTTAAAGATAGGTGGGGCGGGGAGAAGGTGTCGCTTCGGGAAAGCCCACACACTTCCTGACAGTAGGATATGGTGTGATGTTTGTGGGAAGACCCATTGGCAGAGGGATTCGAATTCAGTCAGTGGATTGAGTAAAATCAAGCCCTTAGCTGTCGCTCCCGAATTAGGCTGGTTCTCCCCCATCCAAAAAACAAACAAACAAAAATGTATACACACTGTTCCATGATTCTTTTGTATCCCTTTCTGAAGTATTCATTTTGGCTTTGGTTATTTACACTGGCCAGATTCTGTAGCCTATATTTCTCCTTGCATACAGTGTTTCTTTTTAACCCTGCGTCAACCTTGAGCACATCTGCATCCACATACCTAGCTGTTCTTAAAGTTTGCTCTTTGCTTATACTACTGTATTAAAACAAAAAACCCTGCAACCCCCCTTTTTCCTTGATGAACGCTAGGTCCCCTTGCAGTTTTCTTGTATGGACAGATAAAATACCCTGCTTTTCACTTTTTTGCTACGTCAAGGCTATCTTTGTGCAAGCCGACCTGAAACACCTTGGCTGGGAGGTCCTTCTCCCACCAACTTCCTTGATTCCTTTTTTCTTTTGCTAGCAAACATGAATCATCTCCTTCATCTAACAGAACTCAGTCCTATCCTATTCCCCCCCCCCCCCCAATCTTATACCCATTGCGTTTCTCCCTCCATGTTTGTTTGTGACGTGGTGGGCATTCTCATTCTACAAAAGCATGCTGCTAAATTTCTATATAGCCTGTGAAGTCCTTTTAATTAATGGTCTTTTTATCCCAGGACATCCCACCCTAAGGAGCAGGTCTGAGGAACAAAAACTGGCAGGGAACGCACAATGCTAACCTTACATAACTGCAATAGGGGAGCTGCAGGAAGGACTCCTCCTGGAGATAAAGTGATGGGAACAGGAAGATGGGCAGGCAGTCAGGTTGTGGGGCTGGTGAGCACGAGAATTTTTGGTGGCTGCAAAGTATTTGGATATGAAACTACCAAAGCAGCAATACTTGCTATTAAATGTGCCTTTTAAAATTAGATCACATCAAGCTTCTGCACACCCAGTCAACTAGAATACTTTCTTCCCAGTCGACCTCATTGACCTTGCTTTTATCTGCTGCTTTGCCTTCTCTTAAGAGCATCGCTATCGAGTTGTCAATCCCTCTGTTGGAGTTGTTCCCATCAGATAACAGATTTGGGGGAAAGGGAGAGAGCAGCAGTTACATGGCATGCAGTTCACCCCACAGAGACACAGCCCACCCCTCACCGTGAAGCAATGGGAGGCTGGTGCTTTGAATAGGCTTGCTTCCAGTCCGTCCCTTTCATATAGTCAAAGCAAACCAAAAACAAGTTCCAGACTAGAATGCCGAGGGCGTGGCTAGGAAGTGTCTTTTTTTACTTTTTCAGGTGTGGAAATGTCTGCAGCTTGCATCCCTTTGAGATGAAACCAATACAGGGCTTGCATAGGCATGGCACAGAGTGATTTCTTTGCAGCATCCGCAAGGAGCGGCGACAGCCCTTTTTAGTTTGGAAGTACCAAAGTCGTCTCCCTCAGCCACCGCAGCAGCAGCAATACAAGCAGCAGCAGGGACTGCTCTGTTCTTTTGGCAGCCACTGCAGAGCAATGGTGTGTGAACACACCAGGCTGCCTTTCAGTGTTGCTGCTGCTGCACCAGGGATTGACTCACTCTGCAGCATTCCCTCTCTCCCACCCGACAAAGTAATTTCCCTTTTGTGATGCTCCAGTATGTTGGTCATATGCTATTATCTGAATTAACCCGTCTTCACACAGCAAACTTGCCAAGCATTGCTTTGCATAAGGATGCAATGAAAGAGTTGCAATATTTAACCCCTCTCTCCTGTCCATTTTTAGTAGTATTCTCTGATAGTCGTCCCCCCACCCCACCTCATTTCCAGTCAGAGGGAGAAACATTTAGCGAACCTTTCAGATAAGGTGTTTGGATTATGAGGTACTTTTCTAGATGATATATTGAGCCAAAGCAGCATGCAATTTTCAGATGGGGTAGCATCAAATTCTTCACTGTAGTCTTTTGAGATTTGAGACACCCCAAAAGCCTGTCCTTTATACAAAGGAACGATGAGTGGAAACAGCTCCGGCGTGTTAAAGCAGCACTATTACGAAGCCTTAACGACAGAAAGCAATCTAAAAGGCGAGAAGCTGGACTGCATCGGTATAAAAGGAATCGTGACCAAAATTGCTGTGGTTTGTAGCACAGTCGTTTTTCATCTGTAGCTAACTTTAGAGTTACATAACCGTCTTTACGGTCTTAATATGGGCACGGCTCCTTTGCGCTTGCAAAGATGAAGTGAACTCCGCAGTGTCGGTTCAACTGAGGAAGAAAAGGCATTAACCAAGAAATCATTTATTAGTTACCCTAATGGAATAAGATTTCATTGGATACCCTCAGATCTAGGAAGTGATCCTAAAATACTGCAAATCACTAGTGAGAGAAAAAGAGGGAGAGCAAAACATCACTTTAATAAATTCAATCATTTTCACAATAAGGCCTGCCTGACTGGTTTGAGTAAATGTGGCAATAGTTTGTGAAAATGACTTTTTTTGGGGGGGAGGGCTGCCTGGGGTATATATGTAGACTGCGGGGTCTTTTACTGTTCGATTTAAAAAATATGCCGTTCTAGAAATGTATTGTACACATTGACCTCTTAAAAATATGTGATTATGAATGACATTGTGTGTGTGTTTTTAAGCTCTATTCATTGAAACCACTGGCAACTATTTGACAGGGCTGTGTGCAGCCGTGATACATCTATGGGGGCTGTGTTGGGGACCTTTACGAGACATCAAACGGTTGAGGAAACTTCAGAACATTTGGACAGCTCAGTGCCACGTTGCTTTTTGCTTTTTTTAAAAAAGGAGTTAGGAAGTTTTCTAATACACAAGACATAAACTCAGCCACAAATTTTTCAGGGCGCTCGGCTTTTCCTCTGCTCTGAAGTGTTGTGTAATCTCATCGCTGCTGAAGTAAATGTCAGAGATGTCCATTAATATAAACCTACAGAAATCATGCTGCATTGTCTCACGGATGCTTATTTGGCCCACGGTTACTAGTGCCACCTCTTGTACATAAATGACATGTGGATTTAGACACATGAAGCAGTGTTCGCAGTACCACGGTCTTTGTTTCAGAATCATTTTATCCTTGCAGTTTGCCTTCCTGGTCGGGCAACCTTATTATCCCCGTTTTCCAGTTGTTTCTTGTAGGTTGGGCAGTTTGGGACCGCTGCAATGAATTCTTTTTCTTATTATTGACACACACACACACACACACCCCTCCACATCACCTTGATGGTGATGGAAGACTGAAATACAGAATTATATCCACACACACACACAAAACTCATGGCATCCTTGGCTTTCTGGATCATGGTGGCTAAAGCTGGCCAATGTCACACAACAGCCCCTCTTCACTTTATTAGCTGCTCCTTCCCCTCAGTCCCATGATGCTTACCATCCATCTTTTCCTCAGGACCCTCATTTTCAACCTACTTTGTTCCTTTTCCCAGTCTGGCCAGCACTCTTACCTTTTTTTGACAAGCGTTTGCATCTTTTTCTGGCATTGGGCCCTGCCCTGTGAAGCTTTGCCGCAGTTGCTTTTCTCATCCCTAAACTCCCTCTCCCACACCACCCATTTATGTATGGAACTGCTCCTTCTCCCTCCCATTTTATTTTATTTTATTTTATTTTATTTCTGTGTGTGTCTAAATTTAAATTGTAAGTTCACTGGGGCAGAGACCTGTGGTTTTTGCTTGTGTTATTCAGGAAAAGGCCATATACCTGGGGGGTACTATATAAATTAATTGAAATAACTAAAGCCCTCCATGTCAAGATAGCTATTTTACCATGACACGACTGATCAGCGGTCCTATCAAGAGTCCTGCAATTAAATGTCTTGCGATGGCAGAACATGAGCTTCTTCTTGGACTCCTAAGGGCATCACGGTGCCGGTCACTGTTATTGTTGCAGCTAATATAATATAAAGCCTCAAGGAGTCGTAATAAACCAGGAATGCTTATGAATCATTCAGTGAGCTGAGGTGTGTTGTGCGCTCAATATGCAACTCCAGGCAAATGATGCTTCTTGAAGAAGACTCCAGTTCTGCTGCTTATTAGTACTCTGCTCCAAATACTAAACCAGACCTCACTGGACACATGAAGGGAGGGTTTTGGCTTAGCTGCAGAGGCTGCACTATTGTGCAACAGAACCATTCAGACTTGTCCCGGTTAGCACCATTTGAGACTATGGGAACTGTAGCCCTGTGAGGGTCTTCAACAACTCTCATCACCCTTAACAAACTACAGCTCCCAGAATTCTTTGAGGGAAGCCACAACTGCTTAAAGCGATAGGATACTGCTTTAAATGTATGCTGCAAATGTAGCCAAGCTTTTTGCTGCCTGCAGCATAAAGTAATGCAGTACAGGGGAAAAATGTACCATTGTTTTCTGCTTCTGAACTGGCACAGTTTCACTGTAATATAACATTATTATAACTAATTTATTATTATTATTATTATTATTATTATTATTATTATTATTATTATTATTATTAATTGGATTTATATACTGCCCTATACCTGGAGGTCTCAGGTCGGTTCACAGAGATATGTCCCTTGAGCAAATGTCCTTTGAACATTAAAAACATGGCCCTAACAACTGATCTACCCATTCATACCATAATTGTAGACTGCAGACCTTTCCCCCACTAAATTCCACTATGATCAGAACTGAATCATAATCCCTTTAAACCAGGGGTCAGCAACCTTTTTCAGCAGGGGGCCGGTCCACCGTCCCTCAGACATTGTGGTGGGCCGGACTATATTTTGAAAAAATAAATAAAAATGAACAAATTCCTATGCCCCACAAATAACCCAGAGATGCGTTTTAAATAAAAGGACACATTCTACTCATGTAAAAACACGCTGATTCCCGGACCGCCGTGGGCCAGGTTGAGAAGGCGATTGGGCCGGATCCTACCCCTGCTTTAAACAGTTATGGCTTCTTCCAAAGAATTCTGGGAGCTGTAGTCAACAAACTGAGAGTCATTAGGAGACTCCTATTCTATGGTTGCCATATGTCCAGAATTTCCCACGCATAGATCTGATCTGATCCCGGACATAACTGGAAAACTGCAGTGTGAAACAGTATCTGGGCGGAAGTAGCAGAAATGACTGGGAAAATCCAGATGTATGGTAACCAACCCATGTCAGGAGTGTAGATTTTGGCGACTTTCACTTCCCGCCCCCCCAATAGCTCAGAAACACCCCCCCAGAAGCTCAACTCTTTGAAATATGGCAACCCTCCCTATTCCCTTGCAGAGACTCAGTCCTCAGAGAGAATTGGGGTCCATGATGTGGGTTCTCGCCACCCATCTCACCACTGTCAGGAAGTTAAAAAAAACTTTTGGGGGATACTTCAGGGGAAGGACAACCCCCTGTTATGTACTGAAGTTCTCACCCTGGGCCAGCAGGGGGATACTGTAGATAGTTATGCAAATAAGGGATCGAAAGTGACGTTCAGTGACTGGATAGTTTTAGAAAATTGTTACAGTTACGTTGTACTGGAGCTCTATATAAGCAGGCTGACTGAACCCTTCAGTTCTGTTCTGGCCTGTCAATAAACAAGAGCTGTTTGAAGAATCGCTGTGTCGTCTGATATGTTCACCCACAACTTAACACCCTCCTTGGCCCCAATTCCATTTCCTGCTTTGCCACTGGTGGGACGTTTCTTGCCTGCTCTAGGCATGGCAAAAGGAAAAGGTGGGAACACTATATTGGAAGCGATCCCCCCCTTTGTTTCTTCCTTCGTCTTTGTTTCCTGGAAACCCATTTTTTTCCAGCTCTCCGTAGCAGGTTTCCATTCCCTCCCACCTCTTGGATCTATTTTTCTAAACCTCTTTCCGGGTTCACGGCCTTTCGGAGACTTCTGGACTTGGGAGGGAAGCCTAGAAAAGGGGTTTCCCTTCTCAGAAGGAGAGTTCGTTTTCTGGGAGATGGAGCTTTCTCCACATTATCAGAGGAATCTGTGGGAACCCCAGCTGCCTGGGAATCTGTTGTCCTGTCTGGATTTCTCTGGACATTACCAGATTTCAAAGTTGGTATTGAAGTCCCGGGGCTGGGGGAGATTTTTGAAAGGTGGTGCATTGTCCATCAAATTCTTTTTGGCATTTTTGTAAAAAAAACCCAAAAAACTTTGGGGGGTCTTCCTAAAAAAGAAAAAGAACACTCAACAACTTTGGGGGTTTTAAAATACAGTGGTACATCGGGTTATAGACGCTTCAGGTTACAGACGCTTCAGGTTACAGACTCCGCTAACCCAGAAATAGTACCTTGCGTTAAGAACTTTGCTTCAGGATAAGAACAGAAATCGTGCTCCTGCGGTGCGGCAGCAGCAGGAGGCCGCATTAGTTAAAGTGGTGCTTCAGGTTAAGAACAGTTTCAGGTTAAGAACAGACCTCCAGAACGAATTAAGCACTTAACCCGAGGTACCACTGTATAGCCGGAGACGCGGGTGGTGCTGTGAGTAAAACCTCAGTGCCTAGGACTTGCTAATCGCATGGTCGGCGGTTCGAATCCCCGCGGCGGGGTGAGCTCCCGTCTTTCGGTCCCAGCCTCCTGCCCACCTAGCAGTTTGAAAGCACCCCCAAGTGCAAGTAGATAAATAGGTACCGCTTTATAGCGGGAAGGTAAACGGTGTTTCCGTGTGCTACGCTGGTGCCGGCTCGCCAGAGCAGCTTCGTCACGCTGGCCACGTGACCCGGAAGTGTCTCCGGACAGCGCTGGCCCCCGGCCTCTTAAGTGAGATGGGCGCACAACCCTAGAGTCGGACACGACTGGCCCGTACAGGCAGGGGTACCTTTACCTTTACCTTTACCACTGTATAGCAACCCTACCTTGGATTTAGCAGCAGCCCAGATGCATATCCAACATCTCCAGGACTTCTGGAGGTTCTGGTAAGCCAGGAATGTGGGGAAAGACCATGCCTACCCATCCCTCCAGGATGCTTCCAGTTGCCCCGGGGTGGATTGCCTGGCTAGGGCAGACTTTGGGCCTCCACCTCACCCCATCCCACCCTACTTGCCACAGACCCAAGATGGCGGCAGCAGGGGTGGTGGTGGTGGGCTTCAGGAAAAGCATCCATGGTTCAAGCTGGGCTGGGAAGCGGCGCAATGGCAGGATGCCTGGAAGGAGAAGGAGAGCTGATCCCCTCGAGATCAAACCCCTCCTCCTTCAACAGGTCTTCATCCACCCATGGTAAAAGTAAAGGGGTCCCTGACCATTAGGTCCAGTCGTGACCGACTCTGGGGTTGCGGCGCTCATCTCGCTTTACTGGCCGAGGGAGCTGGCGTTGGTAGGAGCAGGGGCTGAGCAACGGAAGCTCACCCCGTCGGAGGGGAGAATAAATCATGAAAAATCAAAAGTAGGGTGGGGAAAGCAACGGTGGCACTCCTGAAAGCATGGCGCATGTTGTCATGCTCGACTCAGGAGGGAAGAGCAACGATAGAATCACGAGATTAAGAGACCATCCACAAATGTCTGGAAACAACTGGGGGTTGTGTGGTTAGATAAGGGACAGGAGGTGTTTCTTTAGGATGCTAAGCCCTGAGAAGAGATAGGAGAGAAAATCTGTATGTAATAGTCTTCCCAATTGCATTGGTGAGAAGCAAACCTATTCCAGGCTTCCAGAGGGTTGGCACTCAGGATAACAACAAACAAATGTTCAAACCCCCCCCCCCCCCCGCTTTTTAAGTTTTAAAAATTCTATTTAATTTAAATAATTATAATAAATTCATCTTTGCCGTTCTGCATTTCTTTATGACACCCCAGCCTCCTTGCTGTAGTCTTTTAAGTGCAGTGCCACAACATTTTTGGCTGCGGTCCTCAATGGCTTGTTATAGCGGGTCATTTAAAAATATAATACTAAACTTACCCTTAATATACACGATTTCCTCAATGTCCTTTCTCCTGAGCGACGTTCCTCAGTAATTTGTTCCAGCGCTTGATTATCCTTTCTGATAAAAATGTACTTAACTTCTGTTTCATTAACGATCGTGGAGGCAGCTGGTCCCCAAAGTGCTGTTTTAATTAAACTTAAGCAAATAGTTCTTAAGCAGAATTCCTGTTAAGGATCTATATCTCAGTTTCCAATATTTTGCAACATAATTTTTTCCACGGCAGCATGTTATTGGCAGCGAAGGCGTCTTATAGCGATGCCGTAGCAAAACATTTATTGGAAAAAGAAACGAAAAGCTCTATATTAAATGTTATACCTGAAAGGCTATTTCCTCTGAGTAATAGGACCGAGAGAATATCTTTTCATTTGAGGAACATTTTTATCCAAGCCAAATTAATTTAAAACAAGAACATCTCGTTCATAAAAGCTCATAATTAAGAATATGGGTTGCTTGCAATCTGTCGAGCTTTTCTTGAAAATAATGGCCTCTGTCTGACTCTTAAAAACTGTCTACACTAAAGTAGACAATATTGGCTAAATGTGAGGTAACTCATTACACCTGTGTCTACTTGATCTCACCACACATACTATTACAAGTTAAGAACAACAATAAGAATTACCTCTTACAATAAGGCAGTCATTTAATTGATACCTGAGGTACGAGGCACCAATTATATTTGTAATGAAATGTATTTTGTTGCCGATGTAACTGGGAAAACTGGGCCTATTAAGAAATGAATTTAGGCATCATGGATCAAATGAATCTCCTGTCGAGAGCACTTCTGTACACTTCAGATCTATTGGTGGGAAATAACTTTAGGATCTGAATAGATAAGGACATAGAACAGTATTACTCAAACTGCCTCCCATCAGATATATTGGGCTGCAGCTTTCATCATCCTTGAGCATTGGCCATGCTGGCTAGGACTGATGGGCACTGTAGTCTGAAACCAAGGAAGGGTACCAGATTGGGGTAGGCTGATATAGAAGAACGAAAGCTCAAGGTAGAGCACTTAAGAGCCAGTGTGGTGTAGTGGTTAAGAGCGGTGGACTTGTAATCTGGTGAACCGGGTTCGCGTCTCCGCTCCTCCACATGCAGCTCCTGGTGACCTTGGGCTAGTCACACTTCTCGGAAGTCTCTCAGCCCCACTTACCTCACAGAGTGTTTGTTGTGGGGGAGGAAGGGAAGAAGAATGTTAGCCGCTTTGAGACTCCTGAAGGGGAGTGAAAGGCGGGATATCGAGTCCAAACTCCTCCTCCTCGTTTGTACGCAGATGTCCAGTGCATAGCTGGCAAGTGTCCCTTATTTAAAGGGACAGTCCCTTATTCCAGCGCCATGCCCCGCTGCTGTCCCGTATTGATGAATGTCCCTTAAATGATGTCCCTTAAATTTCAAAGGAAGCAGCTCCTCTCCCTCCCTCCCTCCCGGCTAGGGAGGAGGGAGGCTCCAACTGTGTTGCTTGGCTGTGTTGCTCACCCTATAAGAAGGCTAAGAACGACTGGGGGGTGGAGCTTGCATGCCTTGTGTGTGGCTAGTTAATGCAAGCTGAGGAGGTTTTTGAATGCTGGACACCATTTTGTTGCACGTGCTGCTGCAAACTTTGCAGTGTAAAGCCAGGCCGGGGAGCCATCTTAAGTTGAGGCTGCATAGGCCTTGTGGTGCATGTGATTCAGATTCTATTCAGTTGAACCTCTGTTTACAAAGTTGGTTGGACAGTGTTCTTGAAGCTACCAGCATGAGTTTGACCAGACTGCAGGAGGACAGGAAGACTGGAGTGCCTGGAACAGGTGTGGCTGCTGGTCTCTTATTTTGGCTGCTGGTCCCTTATTTTCAAATCTGTAAGTTGACAGCTATGCCAGTGGCTGGGTTCCCATCATATCCAGATAGGTCTGGAAAGGCCAAAGCCCTAGTGTGGGGCCTGCCAACTTGGCAGGTGCACGAGCCCCAGGCTGGGCTTCCATTTTTTATTTTTGGAAGTAAGTGTCTTGCTCTCCTAGAAAGAAAAGTTATGCAACAAAATGTAAGGATGTTGCCTGCCCAGAGCTGGAAAGATGATAAGATACCTACTAGGGTGGACTGGCAGGTGAAATTATTGGACTACAGTGGTACCTCTGATTGCGAACGGGATCCGTTCCGGAGGCCTGTTTGCAACATGAAAAGAACGCAACCCGCAGTGGCGTGTCTGCGCATGTGTGGGTTGCAGTTCGCCGCTTCTGCGCATGCATGTGATGTCATTTTGCACATCTGCGCATGTGCGAGTGGGGAAACCCAGAAGTAACCCTTTCTGGTACTTCCGGGTCGCCGCGGAATGTAACCTGAAAGAACGTAAAATGAAGTGGACGTAACATGAGGTATGACTGTATGCAGAGATGGCAAGATTAACCGGGGAAATAAAAAAATCAGGAGTATCAAAACTTCAACAGAGAATGGGACAAATACAGTGGTACCTCCAGTTAATAACTTAATTCGTTCTGGAGGTCCGTTCTTAACCTGAAACTGTTCTTAAACTGAGGTACCACTTTAGCTAATGGGCCTCCCGCTGCCGCTGTGCCACCACTGCACGATTTCTGTTCTCATCCTAAAGCAAAGTTCTTAACCTGAGGTAATATTTCTGGGTTAGTGGAGTCTGTCACCTGAAGCTTCTGTAACCCAAGGTACCACTGTATAGATTGTATTTGAAAGACCACTGTAACCACTTGAATAGTTTGGCATGCTTTAAATAACTCTTGCAGTGGTACATATACTTTGGATATAATGGAGGACTGTAAACTAGATGGATTTATAATCTGCAGTTGAAAAAGTTACTTAAAGAACCTACGGAGGGGAGGAGGGGAGTCCTAGGATTTGAAATAATATTGTGTAAAATTATAATATTTGCAAGAATATTATTTCTGTGAATGAAGTTGTAAAACCAAATAAGAAAACGTTTTGTTTTTTTTTAAAAAGAAAAGTTATGCAACAAAATGTGCCAGTGGTACACAGTGGTACCTTGGGTTACGAACTTAATTTGTTCCGGAGGTCCATTCTTAACCCGAAACTGTTCTTAACCTGAGGTGCGCTTTTGCTCATGGGGCCTCCCGTCGCTGCGCGATTTCTGTTCTCATCCTGGGGCAAAGTTCTCAACCTGAGGTACTACTTCCAGGTTAGCGGAGTTTGTAACCTGAAGCGTTTGTAACCCGAGGTACTACTGTATATCAAATCTATTGGACATTTCTGCAGAAAGTTAAGAGCACAAAACTCAGAGGCAGCTGAGGGAGGCTTATCACTTCCATTTGGGTGGGGAGCTTTCCCATAGCAGCAGAAGAATCTGGATGGAGGAGAAGGCTGGAGTATGTTTGATTGAGCACGTTATTTGTGCCTACATTATTTCATTCAATCCCTTTACAGAACAGCTTGCTTTGGTATGTTTTATTCCGAAGTGGCTTGCTGGAAATAAATGAGATTTCCTTCCTGCTGAGCAAAAAAAATTGTGACACTGCACAATTGCATTCCCTGCCCCACCTGTTTTTCCATGTTCGCCACTTACCGATCTGCTTGTCATCACTGGAATGCTCTTTTATTAATATACAGTTACCATAAAACAGAAATATCAAATGCAAAATGAACCAGCAAATACAACCATAAAATACTTAGACAACCTGCAGCGGCAGCAAGTTAACGGTCTTTATACACTGTAACGTAAGGATATGTTTGTTATCAAGGTTGGTAAAAAGTTTTGTATGCATATATGTTTTGTTGAGAGTTGTGAATCTGCAGATAATTGTTGCATATCCTGGGTTCCTAAAGAGCTGTTGTTTCCCCTTCCCTTTCGTTTAATTTTTTAGTCCTTGGAATCACTGTAGTCTGCATTTCCTTTTTCGCTAGCAACTAGGATTCTATTTTTTCTTGTGGTGGATTCATCGGATGTCAAGTAGTCATTAGAAGTTATTTTCTGCAAAAATCCCTTCTCCAAATGGTTAGTGCAGAATGTGAAAACTTTGCAAAGATGCTTAAGTATGTCTCCTGCAGTACAGGAGCTAAAAACCAAGCGCTCGCTAATAATCCGCTGTATAGTTAATTTACAGTACAGTAGTATAAATGTCTATTCAGTAGTAAATCTATTTGTGTTTATTAGGCTTTACTGCCTGGTGAGTGGGCACAGAATGGCAACATAGTCTTTGCTTCAGGGTTGGCATTGGGGGAGAACAGGTTTGTTGTCTCTTTGATAGCTGTGAGGCAGGCAGAAATTCAACAGTTTAATCCGTTTCCTGTATGGAAATACAATACTGGAAAGATCTGCAGGATCCACCTGCCTGTTTCTCTAGGTAATTGGTTTGCTGCCTGCTGGGCACTTGGAGCAGGCAGCCGCTTGAGAGGCTTTTAAAAATATGTGTGTCTTTGGGGTGGAGCAATGAGTTCAGGAATTGAATGCCTCTTATTTTGCTGCCTGCCGGCCATAGAGAGCTTTTGGGAAATGTGGGGACCTTACTATTGCTGCTGTGTTTGTTTTCCCTCAGGCATTGGAACAAGCAACTGCTTGAGAGAGGGTGCGAGGGGCTGGGATATGACAATCGTTTCCGCAGCATGCTCTACAACATGATTGTTCCAAAGTTGTTGGGGAGAAGCCCAGAACTGAGGCGTCATCATTATTCTCACTATCATAATAATTATCACCTTTCCCCTGCTTGTTCCCAAGATGTTTAGGAGAGGACACTGCAGAGATATCACCATCACCCTTTCTCTTATTGTTCCAGGTTACCGGTATTTTGGGGGGGGGGGGTGGCATTTCAGAGGCATCACTAATATCCAGTGCTTTTTTCTGGGGGTATGCATACCTTTAAACATTTTGAGAATTGAAGTTTGGCCTCATTGAGGGGCAGTATTTCAATATGAGTAGGAAAATGAGAGTACCCCTTAATATTTCTTTTAGCAAAAAAGCACAGCTAATATCACATTTTTTTCCTGCCTGGCCCACAGCAGCGATTGTTTGCCAAGGTACCTCACCAAAGACTCATGAGTAAGCTTAGCTGTCAAGGAATAAGTGGAGAAGTCCTCTTATGAGTCAGGAATTGCTTAAGGTAGCAGGACGCAGAGAGAAGGAATAAATGGGCAGTTTTTTGAAGGGAGATAAATAGAAAGCAGGGTCTCCTAAGGATCAGTTTGGGGGCCTGTCCTTTTTAACTTGTTAACAAACTGAAATATACTCAGAGTCGAGTGTGGATTTCATACTCTTTATTCAGCTCATAGTGGTGAGGAATGGAAGTTCCCCCGAAATGTCTGCTGTGTATACATTATTTACACAATGGGCCCCACATGATTGGCTAATTCTGGGATTCTCCTGTAGGCCAATCAGGTTGTGGATTCACTTCCACCTGGAGTTGGATTGGGTGGCTCCTGTGGACCAATCAGACTGCTGCATTCTGATTCCTATTGTTCTAGGACCAATCAGACTGCTGCAATTTGGATCCTATTTCAACTCAGTACATAACACAAACGATCTAGAATTAGGGGTGGGCAGTGAGATGGCCAAGTCAATCTGACGCTTATAAATTGCTCAGGGGACAAACAGAGATTGCAGAAAGCTTGAAGAGGACTTTCCCAAATGGAGTGAATGGGCAATAAAATGGCAAATGCAAGTCTGTGTAGTAGACAAATGTGAAGTGATGTGTCTCAGGAGGCAAAAATATTAATTTCATGTATATGCTCGCAGGGTCTGAACTAGCAGTAACTGACCAGGAACATGACCTTGGAGCCATTGCTGGATGAAAGTGTCAATCCAGTGCACAGCATGTGTGGAAAAGGCACATTCTGTGCTAGGGATCATTAGGAAAGGAATTGAAAATAAAGCTGCCAATATCATAATGCTGTTCTAGACATCTGTGCAGTCATCCAATTGATGTTTACTCGGAAGTCAATGCCCCTTAGTTCAATTTGACTTTTTTCTCCAGGTCTTCTTCTTCAATCACTCGTAGACGAGTAAGATTGTCTTCCATGAACACGGTTTTAACAGTGAGTCCGTAAGTGACTGTGGAGGCCAATTCTGGATCCACATGTCCTTCCACTGTGGGGACATAGGTTTCTGGGCGGGAGTCGATCATGGCGACGGTTTGCCAAGTGTGCCTTCTTCTTAGCACATTTCTCCCTTTTGTCCTGAGTTTGAGCGTCTTCAAAGTCCATGACACTTTTGGTAAAAGCTGTTCTCCAGTTTGAGCGCTCGCAGGCCAATGTTTCTCAATTATCGGTGCTTATACTGCATTTTTTAAGATTTGCCTTGAGAGAGTCTTTAAACCTCTTTTGTTGACCACCAGCATTACGCTTTCCATTCTTGAGTTGGGAATAGAGTAGTTGCTTTGGAAGACGATCATCAGACATCCACACAACATGACCAGTCCAATGAAGCTGATGTTGAAGAATCATTGCTTCAACACTGGGAATCTTTGCTTCTTCCAGTACACTGGCATTAGTTCACTTGTTTTCCTAAGTGATATGTAAAAATTTTCAGAGGCGAGGTTGATGGGATCTTTTGAGGCAGATGGAGGATTGCAGACTCAGAAATAAGTTGTCTTCATACTTGAATGGATTTAATCAGTAGATCAATCCATCAAATGTAATAAAATAAATAAATCTAAGAAATTTCTATTATTAATAATAAAAAAGTATACGAAACAGTTCTTATGCTGAGCTGTGCTTTAAAATAACAGGTCGAATGCTGCAATAAGAGCCACAGTGCTTTAGCTAGTAAATTTCCACATTCCCTCTTGTTACATATGCATGGCATCTTCCTAGGGGTTTTCAGGCTAAGCCGGCCACTTCTGTGAGGCTCTACGACAATCCTTTCTAACTCTGAATAAATTTGTTTAGCAAAATCGAAAGCCAGTTCAGGCTCTCTGTGTCTCTCTCAACATCTGAGTACATGCATAGATTTTAAAAGTGCGTCTGCATTCCTTGAAAAAACGTCCACCAATTTGCCTAGTACTTCAAGATGTCAAACTGTAGGTGGTGTCAGATGCTTGCTAGGCTACAGCTGAGAAAAGCACTGATCTGAATTAGGCACTGAATCTCTTGATTTTCTATTTTATGATTTTAAAGGACCAGCTGAGCCTGGGAGTATCCCCTTTTACCTGAATTGATTAGTTTGAAATAAATGCCATCCCTGAGGGTTACATTAGCCATTACACATTTGATCTGTGGTCCAGAGTGGAAGAGCCTTCATGGTTTTATTAAAATGATTATTGTAGGAACTGGAAGAGTGAGACCTACAAGTATCTTTCATAGCTGCCTAAGTAAGTTGAGGGGTGTGTGTGTAAAAATCATCCTGAGTCCTGAGTCAAACCTGGATTGGAACTATTCATAGTTCTCTTATGTAAGGAATACTTGGGAAAACATGAGAGTAATTCTTTAAACATTGCAAGGATCTCACACATTTTTGTTTTATAAAAATGAGCAACTGCCCTGAGTAGGATGAGGGGTACAAAATTATGATTAGAACTTCTGTGGGATCGGGAAAATTAATCTTCCTTTCTTGGGCAAGTTTCCTCAGTCTACACTGTCCTCCCTGGGCTGCTATTGCCCTCTGGGACCAAGACAAACTTCAGATGCATTTGAAGAAGTGTACATGCACACGAAAGCTCATACCAATACCAAACTTCGTTGGTCTCTAAGGTGCTACTAGAAAAAATAATTTTTTACTTATGCCCTGCCCATCTGTCTGGGTTTCCCCAGCCACTCAAGGAGATAAATAACTACATGACCTTTGTAGGCATCTGAAGGCAGCCCTGCATTGGGAAGCTAGAGAGAAAGAGAGAGATTTTATTAAGTTTTCAATTTTACGCCTCAAAATAAAAATCTTACATAGTACCATACATTCAGTGACTTCCTTCCCCTTCCATCGTTCAATTAGTTTATCCACCATTCCTGCATATTTTACCAAAACTGTTTTATTCAGTCCTGACGCTTTCCCGAGGAAAACTCGTGTTTGACCGCTGAATTGGAGCAAATGGCAGTCCAGGTTTTCTACGGAATACCATTTGCTCCAATTCAGCAATAAAATGCAGTGTTTCCTGGGGAAAGCGCTGAGAGGGGAAAGAGCCACACAAAAAGTGTGGTGCAAAAGGAAGTTCTCCTATCTTACATTGCTCAAGTGTTTATTATTCTGTTGAATTTACCTTAATGCTGCCAGCATTTTCAGCTGTGCATAATTATTTTCCATATACTCAGCAAAAAAGATATATTCCACTCCTCTTTAAATGCATGTTCTTCTTGCTCTCTTATTCTATACGTTACACCAGCTACGTCTGCAAATTCTGTCATCTTAAGTTGCCAATCCTCCTTACCTTGGACTTCCCTTACTTTCCATTTTGAGGCTAACAAAACTCAGGCTGCTGTTGTTGCATACATAAATACACCCCCCCCCCCGCCCGTCACCTGGGGACCTCTGTCTGAACGATTCCTAGCAAAAATACCTCCGGTCTTTTTGGGAAAGTTGTTTTAAACATTTTTTTTTTATCTTGTAAATCATTTCCCAATATTCTTTAACCTTTTTACATGCTCACCACATATGAAAAAAGTTCCCTCCCTGTATTGGGAAGCTTTTACGGTGGTACCTCGCGTTAAGAACTTAATTCGCTCTAGAGGTCCGTTCTTAACCTGAAACTGTTCTTAATTTGAGGTACCACTTTAGTTAATGGGGCCTCCCGCTGCCACTGCGCCACCGCCACACAGTTTCTGTTCTCATCCTGAAGCAAAGTTCTTAACCCAAGGTACTATTTCTGGGTTAGCAAAGTCTGTAACCTGCAGCATTTGTAACCCGAGGTACCACTGTAATGTGTGATGTTCTGTTGTGTTTTGGTATATTCTGTTGGAAGACACCCGGAGTGGCTAGGGCTACCCAATCGTATGTGTAAACAAATTTTTAGTAACCTAATCACATGTATTAGACTGTGGGTGTCAGCACATAGCATTTTTAAAAAAACGCTATCTTTATTTCCCTGGCTTTAAACTTTGATAGCTACCTTGATTTATATGAACTACTAGAGTAGCAGGAGGGTATTGATTTCTCTGTGGTGCTGCCCTCGATTTCTTTGGGGAGAAGTAAAACAAGAGCACTGATTTCCCCCAAAACAGCTCTCTATTGAGAAGTAACAACTTTACGTGTGCTCTCCCATTTTTCTCTGTGGAGGCGTGCGGGGAATGTGTTTCTGGTTCCCAAAAGGCAAGGCTTCTTTCAGGAACAAGGTAATAACTACTCTGGAAAGTGCTGTACTAAAAGGGTGGGGGGCAAGGGAGACTGTACAGAAATGCCTGAACTACAATGTGAGTTTCTTGGGCAGCAGATCACAGAAACAGACCTGGGAACTGCTCTCTGTTTATCCACCTAGCCGAATATTCTCCACGTTGACTGGCAGTGACCTTCCAGGACTTCTCGGACAGAGAGTCCATCCCTGCTATCAGATCCTTTTAACTGGACATGGCGGGAAGTGAACCTGGCCATGCAGAGTGTGTGCTATGTCCTTGAGCTATACTGCCTCTCCATATGGTCCACCATATGCAGTTCTACCCACAAGATTGCTTTCTAGTAGCTTTGCGGGTGCACCGTAGTCTAAACCACTGAGCCTCATGGGCTTGCCGATCAGAAGGTCGGTGGTTCAAATCCCCGCAGTGGGGTGAGCTCCCGTTGCTCGGTCCCAGCTCCTGCCAACCTAGCAATTTGAAAGCACACCAGTGCAAGTAGATAAATAGTTACCACTGTGGTGGGAAGGTAAATGGCGTTTTTGTGCGCTCTGGCTTCCATCATGGTCCTCTGTGCGCCAGTAGAGGTTTAGACGTGCTGGCCGCATGACCTGGAAAGCTGTCTGTGGACAATCACCGCCTCTCTCGGCCATAAAGCAAGATGAGCGCTGCAATTCCATAGTCGCCTTTGACTGGGCTTAACCGTCCAAGGGTCCTTGACCTTTTGGGATTTTTTAACCTTTATTCTGCGTAGAAAGGGACTCATTACCATTCCCAATAACACATTGTTCTGAGCAATGATGGAACAATTCAAATACCGTATTTTTCGCTCTATAAGACGCACCTAGTTTTTTGGAGGAGAAAAACAAGGGGAAAAAATATTCTGAATCCCAGAAGCCAGAACAGCGAGAGGAAGCCAGAACAGCGAGAGGAATCGCTGTGCAGCGATCCCTCTTGGTGTTCTGGCTTCTGGGATAGCTGTGCAGCCTGCATTCACTCCATAAGACGCACACACATTTCCCCTTACTTTTTAGGAAGGAAAAAGTGTGTCTTATAGAGCAAAAAATACGGTAAGTCAATAAAGGCAGCTGTAGGGCTCTTCAGTGTAGCCAAGGTTTGTGCTGCTTCGTGGTTAGCAAGGACAGAGTTTAACCACAAGTCCTGGTTCGAACAACACACTTAAGGGCTTATCCAGACTTCCTTTTGCACCACACTTTTTGTGTGGTTCTTTCCCTCCCAGTACTTTCCCCAGGAAACACTGCATTTTATCGCTGAATTGGAGCAAATGGTATTCCGTGGAAAACTTGGATGGCCATTTGCTCCAATTCAGTGGTCAAACATGAGTTTTCCTTGGGAAAGCGCCAGGACAAAAACAAACAAACCCCCAAAACCAAAATGCTCAGACATGGAGGTTTAAAGCCCAGACCTGTACCACGAAATGTGGTACAGAATTGGGTCAGGCAAAAAAGGGCCAAGAGGGAAGAAACCAGGCCAATATCTTTCACTGGCATGAGCTCCCGTAAGCTGTTATTAATCAAATGCTACATGACTTCCTTAAAGCTTTCAAAAAGGAGAGTAACAGCCAGCAAATCATCAGCACCAGCAGACCATTCTGCACTAGTAATTAATGCTGCAGAAGAGAAAAGCGATGGCCACGATCCAGATGACAGCACAACTAGTGCCACCCACCCATTGAAGCTTTGGGTTTCTGTTCCTTGGACAGCAGGACTTCAGCCAGAGCCGCTTTCGGAATTTGGACTAGCAGAGGGGATGATGCCCAGCAGAAAGAAAGAAAGAAAGAAAGAAAGAAAGAAAGAAAGAAAGAAATCAGCCCAAAGCTCTTGGGGTCCTGTAAAGTAGCATCCTGGATTATTGGAACTGGCGTTAAAATAAATAAAATACTATATTGCTAGACAACTGCAATCTGCATTTTACTCCCAAAAACATTCCAGAGGATTTAAAAAGCCAAATCAATTGCATCACGCAAATTAATTCCAAAGGGACTGTTCCAATCATAAACACGTCCCAGAATGTATGATTTTCAGACATGGATATGTGATTTTTTTACAAGATATGGGACATGCAAGGCTGAAATTATTTTAAACAGCGAAGAGTTTGATCTACTGCTGGAAGAAACCACTTGCATGTCTTTTGCTGAGAGTGAGAACGCAAGGAATTTTAATGCAAACCTTTTGCACTGTAAAACCCTGTAATCTAACCTCATATTTGGTGATTTTTCTTCTTCTTCCTGCGTCGTTGGGAAGGGTTGAGAAATGAGGATTGTCCGATATGCTTCGCTTACTCCTTTTGCAGCTGCTGCAGACACTCCAAGGTGTTTTCAATATGCCTGCTTTTTGCCTCATCGTTGTCCTTGCCTAATCTTCCAGGTTGTGCTGTAGATTAGAGGAAAAGAGTAGGGAAGAAATTTGATTCTGTTGGCATTTTAAAGACAAATCGACCCAATTCTCACTTTCTGAAACAATATGAGAAGCGAAACACAGCTATCTCTGAATTTTGATATGCAATTTTCCATCAGTGTGTGCAAAAATGCATATACTGGTATTAGTGGGAATAAAGTGCATGTATTAGTAAAAATAACATGCAAGAATATATTATATTTGGGGGAATTGCTTTGCAAAAGCATCCCTATTAGGTGCAACCGCATACACACATGCCTATATCAGGAGAAAATGCTAGTGCATTTTCATGAAGATTAAAAAATAATAATTCTCAATCTCTTGTGGAAGTGTGGAGAACCTAATTTAAAACGGAAAACATGGCAACAGAGAAACTGAAATTAACTGTTATGGTTTATATCTTGGATTCCTTGTATTCTTTCTTTTTGTTCTGTTTGTGTTTCTCTAAAACCAATAGAAAATATTTTAGAAAAGAAACTGAAATGGAAAGTTTTCAATTAGGTTGGGATCATATGAGCCAACCCCTAGGGGCTGAAGTCTTTTCTGTCTCCTGTCCCCCCGCCATAAAATATTTGAGGATTCTGTCCCTTCCAGTTGATGGGCATTGCCATTCTCCCCCCCCCCTTTAATATGTTGAATAATTGTTTAATGGTGCTAGATAGATAGATAGATAGATAGATAGATAGATAGATAGATAGATAGATGATAGATAGATATATAATGATTTTACAAATATAAAAGTATAAAAATCCAAATTACATTTCCATATTTAGAGATTTCTCCGAATTTTTGGACTTCTCACCTTCCCCTCTGTGGGTCCTATTCTACACCTTCTCAACTGCATATTATTTCATAATCCATATTATTGGATTATTAGACCCCTGCTAATGTTTTCATCTGTTTACAGTAGTCTCCTAGATAAATTATAATTTCCCCCCATTCTGAAGTTTTGGTCAGTTTTGCCATTTTGGCATAGTCCAACAGCTTGGTTTGCCATTCTTTTCAGGTAGGGACATTCTTTCCATCTCTGGGCTAGTAACATCGGCGTGGCTGTTGTCGTATACATCAAAAGTCTTTTATGTTCCTTTGGGATTTTGGTACCTACAATTCCTAATAAAAAAGCTTCTGTGTTGTTGTTTTACAAAGGTTGTTTAAAACATTTTTTTCAGTTCATTATATAGTGGTACCTCAGTTTACAAACTTAATCCGTTCCGGAAGTCCGTTCTTAAACCAAATCCGTTCTTAAACCGAGGCATGCTTTCCCTAATGAGGCCTCCCGCCGCCGGTGCACTTCCACCGTTCGTAAAGTTTGCAAACTGGAACACTATTTCCGATTTTGCGGTGTCCATAAACCGAATCATTCATAAACAGGACTGTTCTTAAACCGAGGCGCCACTGTATATCATTTCCAAGAATGCTTTTATTACCTTACACATCCACCACATATGGTAGAATATGCCTTCTTTCCCCTTACATTTCCAGCAGGTATTTGTACTTGTCTTATACACTGGCATTGGCATTCAAATGATGTGTGTGCCCTTGTGTCTTGTGATCAGTTGTGCAGGACAGTGCTTAACTGGGCCCCTCAATATTATATTCAAGATGGCCCCCCTGGTTGGGCTCTACTAGTAGATCTCTTGAGTGATTTGCAAGTATTTCTACCTCCTAATTGTCTAACAACAATAACAACTAACCATCATCCCCCCCCCCCCATTTCTTTTTCTGGAAAAGGACACATTAGAGCAATGTTTCCTAAGCTTGGGTCTCTAACTGCTTTTGGACTACAGTTCCCATCATTCCTGACCACTGGTCTTGCTAGCTAGGGATGATGGAAGTGCAGTCAGACCAGGATCGGTGTAACATGCTCAAACCGTCTTGCTCCTGTGAGCAACCTGGCTGCTGAATTCTGCACCAGCTGAAGTTTCCGAACCATCTTCAGAGGCAGCCCTATGTGTAACGCATTGCAGTAATCTAACCTGAGCATAGGCAACAGTAGTTAGGCTGTCCCTGTCCAGATAAGGGCATAGCTGGGCCACCAGCCGAAGCTGATGGAAGGCACTCCGGGCCGCTGAAGCCACCTGAGCCTCGAGCGACAGCAAAGGATCCAGGAGGACCCTCAAGCTATGAACCTGCTCCTTCAGAGGAAGTATAACCCCATCAAGAGCAGGTAATCTCCCACCCATCTGGTCTAGGGAACCACCCACTAACAGTGTCTTATCTGGATTGAGCTTCAGTTTGTTGGCTTTCATCCAGTTCATTACTGAGGCAAGGCACTGGTCCAGCACTTCCACTGCCTACAAGGCTGAAGTCTGCCCATCTCTGCTGTAGCTATGACCTTTGCTTCTTGAATTCCTTCCCTAGCACAAGAGAAGGTCAAAGCAGACTGGACTAGGAGAGCTCGGTCTTGATTTTCACCGGCAGCGTCTGGCTGCCACCTGTTCGCTCTTTCCTTAATAGCTCTGGGAAGTGGCCAGTTCTGGGCTTCCTGACACCATCATATGGATAGCCTAAAGCTCCAGATACAATTTTAGATAGAAATCATGTGTAGGCTGCTGGCATTGCCAATTCACTGGGCACTGATGCCCAGTGGGCTAGAAATGTTTTGTCTAGTAAGTGTATATTGCTTTCTTTTGCTGCTTCCTGGCCACAGGACACAATGGGTTGGATCCAATCCTAGTAGACACATTGAACTTAGTACACATGGCTAACTTAGGCCCATTAACTGCAGTAAGTCTACTCTAAGTAGGACTAGCATTGGCTACAGAGACATCACCTTGCCAACAAAGGTCCATATAGTTAAAGCTATGGTTTTCCCAGTAGTGATGTATGGAAGTGAGAGCTGGACCATAAAGAGGGCTGATCGCCGAAGAATTGATGCTTTTGAATTATGGTGCTGGAGGAGACTTTTGAGAGTCCCATGGACTGCAAGAAGATAAAACCTATCCATTCTTAAGGAAATCAGCCCTGAGTGCTCACTGGAAGAACAGATCGTGAAGCTGAGGCTCCAATACTTTGGCCACCTCATGAGAAGAGAAGACTCCCTGGAAAAGCCTCGAGGAGAAGGGGACGACAGAGGATGAGATGGTTGGACAGTGTTCTCGAAGCTACCAGCATGAGTTTGACCCAACTGCGGGAGGCAGTGGAAGACAGGAGTGCCTGGCGTGCTCTGGTCCATGGGGTCATGAAGAGTCGGACATGACTAAACAACAACAACAACACTGTTCAGAAGGAAAACCTTGATTCAGTCATCCATGAATTACCCATGTCTTCTTCAGCAAGTCCCATAAGGAATGAGATGCTTTATAAAGACGCAGATGTGCTAAAGATATTTCCTTCTCCTGCCCTCCACATGCCCCCTGGCAGATCTTTGTAGCCTTGGCAGTCAGACAGGCTGTCATGGTAAAATCTAAAAACTACCATTTCAGTCAAGATAATGTTCTGCACCCGCTTTATACTTTAGACCTGAGACAAGGATGCAAAGTCATCTCTCTTTTTTTTCTGGGAGGGGAGAATCTGTCTGAATAACACTTGCATGCTGTACGGGAAACCCTGACCCATTGAAATCAACGGGAGGTTCTGCTTGACCCATTGATTGGGGCTGCTTCCACTTATATCGCTAGTTCCCATTCATTTCAATGGAAATTGAGCACAGCTAATGTGATCTGGCTCTGGGCCCTTCTAGGAAATGTTTAATTGTGCTTTCTTTCATAATTACACAGTATAATTGTAGTGTTTCAGCCCATCTGTTTGCTTTTTCCAGTAAAAGCAAAAGGGTAGCAAGGATAGTCAGAAACATAGAAAGCTACTTTAGACCAAGTCAGAGCATGGGGTCCATCTGTCTCAGGGTTATCAACACTGATGGGCGGCAGGGTTTTTTTTTTTGGGGGGGGGCGTTTCCCCAGACCATCCTGGAGACATGAAGGATGGAACCTCAGATCTTCTGCATGAGCTCTGCCCCTAAGGAGGCCTACAAACTGAATAGGAGACACATGGATTCCTATTTCCTATGGAAATAGTGACTCAAAATATTATTTCTTCATGGTATCAAATACAGTGGTACCTCAGGTTACATACGCTTCAGGTTACAGACTCCGCTAACCCAGAAATAGTACCTCAGGTTAAGAACTTTGCTTCAGGATGAGAACAGAAATCGTGCTCCGGCGGCGCGGCAGCAGCAGGAGGCCCCATTAGCTAAAGTGGTTCTTCAGGTTAAGAACAGTTTGAGGTTAAGAACGGACCTCCGGAACGAATTAAGTACTTAACCCGAGGTACCACTGTAAATCAAAGAAATTTGTTTTGACTTGGCACTCATTTTTTATGGTAGAAATAAGGGCCACAGTAAAAATCCACCATCCTATTATCCTAGAGTTTGGAATGCATGGCACTGTATTTTTTTTTATGTACACACACACACACACTCACAGAAAATTTTATTGTGGTCCATAGACTCAAAATACACTACCTTAAAAAAAAAATTTACATTGTCTCTGTTGGGCGGGGTATAAATAAATTAATGATGATGATGATGATAATAATTCATTTTTGTATTATTCTTTTGTATTCATGGATGCATATTTCTACTTACCTTCACACTGATTTGAAGCCAGTTTGTGCCCTTCCTAAAAGGCTCCTGGGAGGCCGGAAGGACATTGCTGGAATAACTCTTGGGTTGGGACAACTGGCTAAAGTGTTTTAAAATGTTCAAATTTTGGTTCCTCTGTTTTGTTTTTGTTGGGTTGATGTTGGTGAAATGTTTAATTGGGGTTGGCGGTTATTTTAATTTGGGTATAAATGTAAACTGTTTATTATTGCTATTATTATTGTTGTTGTTGGTTTCTGTTGATTTATTGGTTGGTTTGTTTGGTTGTTGTTGTTGTTTTAACGTTTGATGCTTTGTTGTGTTGTAAGCCGTCCAGAGTGGCTGGGGAAACCCAGAAAGGTGGGTGGGATATAAATTAAACACTTATTATTGTATTATATATGACATCTGCTCTGTTCCTGTCTCTTTCTTCTGTAAACACTGGGAAATCATCTGAGGGAAAGAAGGAACAGAAGAAGAAACAGTAAAGAGAGAGGAATATGAACAAGAGGAAATGCTTTGTCTTCCTTCCAGTTGTGCAGGATAACTGATGGAATTAAGGGGCTGGGCAAAAGGCTTTGTGGGAAAAGTGGTTTTGAGGAAGGATTTGAAAGGAGAGAGAGAGAGACATGGTACCAGTTAAGTGTTTTGGAAAGGAACACATCTTGACATCAATGGGAGCACTAAAGGAGAGTAACTTAAAAGGAGGAGAAAACCATCTATCTATCTATCTGTCTATCTATCTATCTATCTATCTATCTATCTCTTAAGAGATTTATATATGGCCCTTAACAAAAGGGGGGCACAGGACAGGTTACACAACGTATGGTAATCTAAAAGCACAATAAACGGAAGCGTTAAACAATTCTTGTAAATTATGTACCATCATAGAATTGCAGAGTTGGAAGGGACCATGAGGGTCATCTAATTCATCCCTCTGCAATGCCCAAGGTGGGGCTCCAACCCACAACCCTGAGATTAAGGAGTCTCATGCTCTACTGACTGAACTATCCCAGCTGTTGTAAATAACTTGATTAAAACCCCCCCACCAAAATGGCTTAACCCATCGGGCACTAAAAGCCAAGCAAAGAAAGGTGGGTTTTCACCTGACATCTAAAAGAATATGGAGGGGAGGGGAGATGTCCTTCAATGGGGACACCTGCACTTCTGTTATGTACTGAGTTGAATAGGATCCAAAATGCAGCTGTCTGATTGGCCCTAGAACAATAGGATTCAGAATGCAGCAGTCTGATTGGTCCTAGAACAATAGGATCCAGAATACAGCAGTCTGATTGGTCCACAGGAGCCACCCAATCCAGCTCCAGGTGGAAGTGAATCCGCAACCTGATTGGCCTACAGGAGAATCCCGGAATTAGCCAATCAGGTGGGGCCCATTGTGTAAATAATGTATATAAAGCAGACATTCTGGTGGAACTTCCATTCCTCCTCACCACTATGAGCTGAATAAGAGCATGAAATCCACTCTCAACTCCGAGTATATTTCAACTTTGTGCCTCATCTAATGCAGGAACTACCAGGAGAGCCCCTTTTGATCTTAACACATGAAACATATGTCCGGCAGTGGCAAGCCCTATTGAGTCCCCCCTCCCCATGCATAGCTTATAGGCATGGAGAAGGGGACCGTGGACATCTTGGTATTGACCCACATATCTGCAGGAAAAGACTTTTTATGTATGCAACAATAGCCACACAGATGCCACTAGCCCAGAGATGGAAAGAAGAAACAGTCCCTACGAGAGAGGACCTAAGCTGATGGACTACACCAAAATGGCAAAACTGACTGGAAAGCTCAGGAACCAAGTGAATTTTTTTTTAAAAAAAAAGAATGGGAGACATTTATAATTTACATAGGAGACCACTGTAAACAGATGAAAACATGGTGGTTGTTGTTTAGTCGTTTAGTCATGTCCGACTCTTTGTGACCCCATAGACCAGAGCACGCCAGGCACTCCTGTCTTCCACTGCCTCCCGCAGTTTGGTCAAACTCATGCTGGTAGCTTTGAGAACACTGTCCCACCATCTCGTCCTCTGTCGTCCCCTTCTCCTTGTGCCCTCCATCTTTCCCAGCATCAGGGTCTTTTCCAGGGAGTCTTCTCTTCTCATGAGGTGGCCAAAGTATTGGAGCCTCAGCTTCAGGATCTGTCCTTCCAGTGAGCACTCAGGGCTGATTTCCTTCAGAATGGATAGGTTTGATCTTCTTGCAGTCCATGGGACTCTCAAGAGTCTCCTCCAGCACCATAATTCAAAGGAACAATTCTTCGGCGATCAGCCTTCTTTATGTTCCAGCTCTCACTTCCATACATCACTACTGGGAAAACCATAGCTTTAACTATACGGACCTTTGTTGGCAAGGTGATGTCTCTGCTTTTTAAGATGCTGTCTAGGTTATGATGAAAACATTAGGGTTTTAATATCACTTGTAATGTAACACGTAGAGTGGTACCTCGGTTCCAGAAGTCTGTTCTTAAACCGAATCCGTTTTTAAACCGAGGCATACTTTCCCTAATGAGGCCTCCCGCTGCCAGTGCCCTTCCACCATTCGGCTTCCGTTCTTAGACTGAGGTAAAGTTCGCAAACTGGGACACTATTTCCAGTTTTGCAGAGTTCGTAAACCGAATTGTTTGTAAGCAGGACTGTTCTTAAACCGAGGTACCACTGTATTATGGATAATATGGATGAATACAAAATATAGATTAGGAAATAATATGTAGCTGAAAATGTTCACATTAGGATACATGGAAGGGATGGGGGAAGTTGCGAGATTCAGAGAAATCTCTTTATACGGATATGAATTTGGTACTGCTATAAACTAATTTTTGTAAAATCAAATAAAGATGAATTTTTTAAAAAGACACACACATCTGCATTAGAAAGGCCCACACATGCATGGTTTCCCCAGTGCAGCTGTCCGCTCATCCATAGAGAACCCATGCAAGAAAAGAACTGAGCAGGGTGGTCTGGGGTTGAAGGCAAGAATGCAGGTGAAGGTGTAACAATTTGTGAGGATGGGCAAGGAGACTGGGGAAAACTGTAGAGATGGTTAACAATAAAGGCAAGGAACTTGTGCTCGGTGAAGGGATTTGAGGCAGGGTTGCAGGAGTGATGAAGGAAGTGCATAATCTTAGGTCCTGCTGCTTACATAGGTAAAGGTAAAGGGACCACTCACCATTAGGTCCAGTCATGGCCGACTCTGGGGTTGCTCCCTTTACTGACCAAGGGAGCCAGCGTACAGCTTCTGGGTCATGTGGCCAGCATGACTAAGCCGCTTCTGGCGAACCAGAGCAGCACACGGAAACACCGTTTACCTTCCCACCAGAGCGGTACCTATTTATCTACTTGCACTTTGACATGCTTTCGAATTGCTAGGTGGGCAGGAGCAGGGACCAAACAATGGGAGCTCACCCCGTTGCGGGGATTCGAACCGCCAACCTTCTGATCGGCAAGTCCTAGGCTCTGTGGTTTAACTCACAGCACCACCCTCGTCCCATACATACGTACATACATACTTACTTACTTACTTACTTACATACATACATACATACAAACAAATCCCTAAATAACTGTAGACCCCAGGATACGCAATTAAAAGCCTTCCCCTCCACAGCACCCAGGAAGGGCATTAAGTTCATCAACTGCAACCCTGTTAGTTTTGTCACCACCCTGGTGATTCTTGGTTTATGTTACCATGGCTGTGGGCTGTTTTCTTTTTCAAATAATTTTTATTTGATTTTACAAATATAGAATTATAACAATACAAAATGCATATCCATGTTTAGAGATTTCTCCGAATCTCTGTACTTCCCACCTTCCACTCCCTGGGTCCAAATGTCAGCTTTTTCGACTGCATATTATTCCATAATCCATGTTTTATATCACTCCATTTTATTCCTATGTTTGCTACATTGCAAGTGTTACTGCAAACCTGCTAATGTTTTCATCTGCTTACAGTGGTCTCTTAGGTAAATTATACATTTTTCCCATTCTTTATTGAAGTTTTGGTCGTCTTGGTTCCTGAGCTTTCCAGTCAGTTTTGCCATTTTGTCATAGTCCAGGGGTCAGCAACTTTTTCAGCAGGGGGCTGGTCCACTGTCCCTCAGACCTTGTGGGGGGCCGGACTATATTTTGAGGGGGGGGGGGAATGAACAAATTCCTATGCCCCACAAATAGCCCAGAGATGCATTTTAAATAAAAGGACACATTCTGCTCATGTAAAAACATGCTGATTCCCGGACCGTCCACGGGCCACATTGAGAAGGCGATTGGGCCGAATCCGGCCCCCGGACCTTAGTTTGCCTACCCATGGCATAGTCCAACAGCTTGGTTTGCCATTCCTCTCTGGTAGGGACTTTGTCTTCTTTCCATCTCTGGGCTAGTAAGATCCGTGTGGCTGTTGTCACATACATTGAAAGTCTTTTCTGCTACTTTGGAATATTTGTACCTACAATTCCTAATAAAAAAGCTTCTGGTTATTTTAAACATTTTTTTCAATTCATTTTATATCATTTCCCAGAATGATTTTATTACCTTACATGTCCACCACATATGATAAAAGTTGCCACCTTTTTCTTTAGATTTCCAGCAGATACTTGTACTTATCCTATACATTTTTGCTAACTTATTAGGAGTCAAATACCACCGGTATATCATTTTCATATAATTTACTTTCAGCGGGCAACATGCATGATGGTGGGCTTTTTCAGTAGATGTGCAAGTGTTGTGAACAGCCTCCATGCTGAAATAGTAGAGGCCGCATCAATATTGTCATTCTGCTGACTCTTGAAGGCACGCTTGTTTTGACAAGCGTTCCCCTGAACTTGAGCTTCCTGATCCAATTGTTTTGATTGCTCCTCCGTTTTAATTGCTGTGCTTTGTAACGGGCTAGTTTTATTGTCTATTTTAATCGTGGGTGCTTTGGATATTCTGATGGAGTTGTTTTTCATTGTGTGCTTTAATTATGTGTCAATATTTTATAACTGATGATACAATAATGCCATTTGGGCAAGTAAGCAGTACGCAGGTAAATCAATGATAACAATGATTCTGGTAGCAGTACAGTTCTAAGTAAAAGAGCAGAAGACTGGCTTCCTTTGTGTCCATTTCTAGAGTATCAGCAGTTTGGATTTAGAGACCTCCCCTCTTATTCCTCATAAAGTGAAATGTACAAGGATAGAACTGCATAGTAATGGTGGAGGTGAGAGAGAATCAGAATTTAATTTTTCTCTGTTTTATTTAATGCTGGTTTTAATGCATGTGTTGTTTATTTATTGATGTAAGTTACTCAGAGTTGTTTTTGTAAAAGAAAGCAACTATTAAGTCATTAACTAACATCGTCACCATCTACCACAGCAAGGATGACCCAGCCAAACTGGAAGAACTCTGAAGCCTCATTTATTTCAGGGGAAGAGATTTAAACATTCTTAATTCTCTAAACATTGCAATACACACACAACACTTGATTGTTTAAAAGAACCCCTCAAAGTGAATAACACAATAAAATTATCAGTAAAAGAAAGAAAGATAAAACAGCTCTTTAAATCATTCGAAACATAAAATCAACGATAAACAAAAAATGGATTAGAACAAAATACCCAAATTCTACACATCCAGGTCAGCTTGTATCAGTGGTACTGCTTTGAATATGACAAATTGAACCACTAAAGCTTTATTTATAAAGAGAAACATGGCCTGTAAGATATTATGTCACAGAATAGTGCCATGTTATTGTTGTATTTAAAATGTCTTTGCATGTCTTGTGTCATTTCCTGAATGGACATCTATACCAACGAGAAAAAGGCTCACAATACCTATTATTTATCCAGACCTGGAAAGCTGTAGAATATTTATGTGGCCCAAAGATGTATCTATTTCATTACTTACCCAACTTTTATTTCAACAAGTGGATTAACCAGAATAACTTTTTTTATTTTTTGCATGGCGTGCTTGGTTCAAGATATGTTATTAACGCCTACTGCAGCAATGAAAAAGAAACTCTATTCGTCTAATTTCAGTCTTTTTATTCATGAGACTGGCCCTTCCATCATAGCTTTTTTTCCATGCAGCACAACGTGCTCCTTTTTCCTTTCTCTTTTTGAAAAAGGCATTTCAGAGAGCTCCAGGGAGAAAGCAAGCAAGGACAATGGGAGCGTTGCTCATTGCTGAGGGGAAATCAAAGGAACAAGTTAAAATAAATCCTCGCCAGAGGCCTCCTGTGTACCATTTTCATTTTGATACAAACAGTTTTCTAGGTGAATAAGGAAGCCGTTCCTGAGAAAACAGATTGGGGGCTAATACATTGAGAAGTACAAAACCCTAGAGCTGATTTGCTCACTCCCGATTAGCAGGTACATGTGAACCCACGGCTTGCCCCATGATTCACATAATGTTTCGATACTTGTGGGCACCACAGGAAGCCATATTTGGCCCAGGCAGCCCTCAGTTAACCGTCAATTATCCCTCTAAGAGATCAAATCGGATTTGAGCTTTGACAGATCTATATTGGGTAGTGTTAGTATGATAGAATTGGAAAGGACCTGAGATGCAACCATTGCCAGATGTTGCAGGAAACCCACCACGATGGCATCCCTGATAGGTGTGGCCATCCATTCTTGGCTGAGAAAAACCTCCTAGGATGGGATTCAACTGTGCAAGGACTTCTTGCTTGCACAATGGGTCTTTCCCCCTATTCCTTCCCCTGTGTTCCCCCAAATTGACTGGAGAGGAGGTCAGGAGAACCCCTGCAACAGCAAACAGGTGGGGAAGAGAGGAGGAATCGTTCCATCTGGCAAGCCAAGTTGCTTTCGCTGATGGGAACTACAGTGGTACCTCGGGTTACATATGCCTCAGGTTACATGCACTTCAGGTTACAGACTCCGCTAACCCAAAATAGTACTTCGGGTTAAGAACTTTGCTTCAGGATGAGAACAGAAATTGTGCTCCGGCGGCGCGGCGGCAGCAGCAGCAGCAGGAGGCCCCATTAGCTAAAGTGGTACTTCAGGTTAAGAACAGTTTCAGGTTAAGAACTGACCTCTGGAACTCATTAAGTACTTAACCCGAGGTACCACTGTATCAGAAGAGCACAAAGTTGAATTCTTGCCCCAGTGAAGGAAAGTTCTCCACCTTCTGAGGCAGCCTGTTCTGCTGTTGAACAGCTTGTGCTATTGAGTTCTTCCTAAAATGTCAAGAAAGAGGACTCCTATCAATCCCCAGCATGTCTCAGTAGGCCTGGGAAGGAACCTTGTCTGAAATCTTGGAGTGTGTCCACTAGTCAGCATAGATAGTATTGATGGATCCATAGTCTCTCTTTGCAAGTTCCTCTATGCACAAAGATGGAAGGATCCTTTGTCACCAACAATGGAAGAATGGCTGTCAAAACTAACGGACTTAGTTGAGGTAGAGAAATCGACATGTTTAATCACAGAAAAGTCATTGTTAAAATTTGTTAAACATGGGAAATCTCCCATAGACTTTTTGCATGAAAAAAAGAGAAAGAAATAATGATATTTGGATTTGAGGATTGAAGATAATTTTTGTTTATAGAAAATGGCTTTTTTGGGTGTAATATTGGATTGCATGAAGTGAATAATGCTTTTATAAAGCGGACAGGTGAAGTTGTTTTCTGAATCTAATTTTTCTACCTTTCTCTTTTAACCTCTTTTCTACTCTTTTTAATTTCTTTCTTTTTCTCTCCCCTCCCCCCACCTTTGTGCTTTATTGTATCTAGATAAAAGTCTAGGTTTGGTTTTAAAATGGGGTGGTATGTTAAGTTTTGTATTTTTCTCTATAAATCTAAATAAAATTATTATTATTCTTATTAAAAAACGGATCCCAGGAGAGCCCACGCATTCATTTGTTCCTGGTAACCCATTGTTTAGCTTTATGTGGTGTGAACACCAGGCCTTTGAGAACCAAGGTGATCTAGCAGATAGCACATCTCACCTAGGACTGTCCCCCATTTATCAAAGAGGAATAATGATTAGGAGCAGTTCTGTAATTAGGACAAAACGATCGCAGAAAGCCTAAGTCACTTTGCTCATTAAAAGAACTGCTGTATGGAGGCTAGCTTAGTAATTACAAGGACAATGTTAAGTGAGTGGAAAATGCTGGCACTGCATAATGTCCCAAAGTCACTTGTTTAAATAGGAAGCTGCCTTATAAGGTAAAAGAACCCTGGACGGTTAAGTCCAGTCAAAGGCGACTATGGGGTTGTGGCGCTCATCTCTGCTTTCAGACTGAGGGAGCCGACGTTTGTCCACAGCATCTTTCCGGGTCATGCGGCCAGCATGACTAAACCACTTCTGGTGCAATGGAACACCATGACAGAAACCAGAGCGCATGGAAACGCTGTTTACCTTCCCGCCGCAGCGGTACCTATTTATCTACTTGCACTGGTGTGCTTTCAAACTGCTAGGTTGGCAGGAGCTGGGACAAAGCAACGGGAGCTCATTCCGTCACAGGGATTCGAGCCGTCGACCTTCCAATTGGCAAGTCCAAGAGGCTCAGTGGTTTAGACCACAGCGCCACCTGCATCCCTTATAACAGGCTTCCTCAACCTCGGCCCTCCAGATGTTTTGAGACCATCATCCCTGACCACTGGTCCTGCTAGCTAGGGATCATGGAAATTGTAGGCCAAAAACATCTGGAGGGGCGAGGTTGAGGAAGCCTGCCTTATAATGTCAGGCCATTAGTCTATCAAGCTCGTGGTTGTTTGCACTGACTCTCTAGGATTTGAGGCGGGCGTCTCTCCTACCTGCAGATGGCAGGGATGGCACCTGTGACTTTCTGCAGTCAAACATGCACCCCGATGCCAAGCATCACTGCTGGATCCTGGGAGGGGTGAGGCAGCAAGGAGCTTGGTGCAGGATTGGGTGGATGGACCAGTCACTCCTGACCAGCACTCAGAAAACAGACCAGCAACAAAATGTCGCAGCATTAATGCTTCTGGTTCACTGTTCTAGTCAGTCACCCATGCCCTCCATCCACAATAATTTATTCCATGCCCCTTCCAGTAGTTTTCCATCCCAGCAGCAGTCGGACAGCAGTCTGTGCTACTGAATATCTCATATCCTCATTGGGTTGTTTGGGGATTCCCCCTCCTGGATTTAAAGAGGTTCCCCCCCCAAGAGTTGGGTACTTCTTCAAACCTTGGGGTCTCCCAGGCTTGTTCCCAGTATACCTGAAGGAGCATCTCCACCCCCATTGTTCAGCCCGGACACTGAGGTCCAGCTCCGAGGGCCTTCTGGTGGTTCCCTCACTGCGAGAAATGAAGCTACAGGGAACCAGGCAGAGGGCCTTCTTGGTAGATGGCACCCATCCTGTGGAACACCCTCCCTTCAGATGTCAAGGAAATAAACAACTATCTGACTTCTAGAAGACATCTGAAGGCAGCCCTGTTTTTAATGGAAGTTTTTAATGTCTGATGTGCTATTGTGTTTTTAATATTCTGTTGGGAGCCGCCCAGAGAGGCTGGGGAAACCCAGCCAGATGGACCGGGTATAAATAATAAATTGTTGTTGTTGTTGTTGTTGTTGTTGTTGTTGTTGTTGTCGTCTCCTCATCGTCCATGAGTGATGGTGGTTTGGCTAGAAACAGAAGGAACAATTAGGTGTAGAGAAAACAACAAGGATCTCTGAGTCAACCATCATTCTTTGCCATATGAAGTTGTAAGTGTTGGGAGCCAATTTATATATTGCCAAGGAATATGAAAATAAGCTATGAAAGTGTACGTTGATACAACATATTTTTTGTGTCAGCCTCCTTTATGAGAGGAGAATCAAATACCCCATACTGGAGAGTCAGAAGGCCAACAATATAGTCTGCTAGGGACCCACAGATTCAGCCCTGTGGGGTCTTTAATATTCCTTTAACGTCTGTCGTCTTTAGCCTCCAATGAGTCTGGTACACACAGAGTGCTATGGATTTTGCTTGGTTGTTGATGCGAAGATCCAGCTTGTCTCCTGAGGAGCCCACAACATAAATAGAGTGGAACAACGTAGACCCTTGTGGGTTGAGGAAACATACAGACCAAGAGAAAGAGGTGCCCTACAAGCACCCTTCTCGTCTTTCTCTTAATGTTTTAATTTCAGTTTTGATAAGCTTTTTAATTGCAGGGTTTTCGAGCAAAAGGTGGTCTTGAAGGCTTGTCATGTGGGTCCAGTGTTGCTAAGCACTTGAGGCTGACTGGGCCCTAAAGCATAATGTGGACTTGCTGTCTCCTTGGATACCATTTTTTCCCCCTGCCCCTCTTTCTTCACACATGAAATATGCACTTCAGCTGAGGAGAGAAAATAGAGTTCTTGATACTTTTCCCCTGCAGCTATTTCTCAAATGCTGTGAGTTTATCTCTCACTTGCTTGACTGCCTATGCTAAATTCTACTTGGCGCCATTTCCCCATCGTTGTTGAATCTTATTTCTCCGAACATTTAAAGTCTGTCATTTGCCCACCCTCACTGGACCCAAGGAAGGGGAATTTGGCAAAGAGATGCTTCTCGTGGATGGAAGTAAACATAAGGTTAACTAATTCATACTCATGGTAGACTCATTGAAATCACTGGACTTCTTACTCGTAAACTAACTCATGTCCACTGATCTCTGTGGGCCTACTCTAAAAATGATGTAGTCAGATACAACCCATAACCAGATGAGACAGATTCTTGCCTGCTGGCACTCCCTGGCTGTCTTGGGCTTCACCCTCTAACCTGATGTGCCAGTTTTTCTTGTTTCAGATTCATTGAACTAATGGCTCTTAGGATTTGTTTTGGATTTCTTTTCTTTGCGTCACCACTATTTGGGTTTTGCTGTTTGTGCCACTTTTCCTTAGGACATCCCTATTTTCATTGGAGAAATGTTGGAGGGGTTGGAATTGTTGTTGTTGTTTAGTCGTTTAGTCGTGTCCAACTCTTTGTGACCCCATGGACCAGAGCACGCCAGGCCCTCCTGTCTTCCACTGCCTTCCGCAGTTTGGTCAAACTCATGCTGGTAGCTTTAAAACACTGCCCAACCATCTCGTCCACTGTCGTCCCCTTCTCCTTGTGCCCTCAATCTTTCCCAACATCAGGGGAAGATTCCTTTTCCAGGGAGTCTTCTTGCCATCTCATTTTTGACCACATCCAACTTACCAAGGTTCATGGTTCTTACATTCCAGGTTCCTATGCAATATTTTTCTTTACAGCATTGGACTTTCCTTTCACTTCCAGGCATATCCGCAACTGAGCAACCTTTCAGCTTTGGCCCAGCCGCTTCATCAGCTCTGAATCTACTTGTACTTGTCCTCCACTCTTCCTCAGTAGCATGCTGGATGCCTTCCGATCTGAGGGGCTCATCTTCCAGCGTCATAACTTTTTATATGTCTTTGTCCATGGAGTTTTCTTGGCAGGGAAACTGGAGTGGCTTGCCGGTTCCTGCTCCAGGTGGATCACATTTGGTCAAAACTGTCCACTATGACCTGTCCATCTTGGGTGCCCCTGCACAGCATAGCTCATAGCTTCTCTGAGTTATTCAAGCCCTTTCACCACGGCAGGGCAGTGATCCATGAAGGGGGGGGGGGTTGGAATAGCACATCCCTATTTCCATCGGAGAAATGTTGGAGGGGATGGAATAGGACGTCTCCATTTTCATTGGAGAAATGTTGGAGGATATGAGTTCCCCATTGCGGACAGTTGCCCTCCAACTCAAGGAGGGCAGCAGAGATAGCAACCCTGGGAGTAGGGGAGCTAGCATGCCATACTGAAGTGTTCTGCTTACTCATGAGTATAATACTTGAGTAGGGCTTTTTTTTATTGTGTCATGAAAAATAATTTGGTATGACTATAGCCTCATTGGTAGGTAGGCACTGAAAGTACATATTTTGGGTGCTTCGTGAAACCCTGGAGTGTTGGATCAGGAAATCCTGGCCTCAGATCCCATTTAATCATGAAAATCACCATGGCCTCTGGCATAAATACCCTACATTTAAAGAGTGCAGCTTCTCCTCACCCATGGGCGTAGCCAGGGGGGCAGGGAGGGGCAGCTGCCCCCCTAAATCAATAAAAATACATAGCAAACTGAGGTTCTGCCTGCCCCCCAACAAAAATCCTGGTTACGCCCATGTCCCCACCCCGCCAAAGAATCCTATGAACTGTAGTTTGTTATGGATGCTGAAAATTGTAGTTCTGTGAGGGGTAAACTATCTAATCCCAGATCCTAGGGGTATTTGGGGGAAATGTTTTAAATGGGTGGTGTGCTTTCAGATCCCTGGCCTTGAGTTCCCCCACCTCTGTTCTATAGCATGAATTTTGAGTTCTGAGTCACGTTTTCTGCAGAAAGGTCCTGTAATTTATCTAATCGAGAAAATGATTCCCTGCCATCGCATATCCTACCATTTCCAGCTTGTGGCCACACGGTGCTTTTAGTTTTGTAGAGGATATGCCAAGTCGTATAAGACTATAGAGTAGCTATGAAATAATAATGAACTTCTTTTATTGGGAACACAAAGTATTTTTGCTTTGTTTACGCAGAGATAGATCACTTTGAATTGGATGCTTTCTGATCTCTCAGCATTCTTCATCGCCAACAGCTTCTTGTTAGAAAACATGCTCTTCCTAAGAATTTTACTCTCCCATACACAGTTTTAAAGTAACGTGGTATCTCAGGAGTCATATTAGTGTTAGGGATGCAGGTGGTGCTGTGGTCTAAACCAGAGCCTCTTTGGCTTGCCGATCTAAAGGGTCCTGAAGGTAATGGGAAGAAGAGGAGAGGAGGAGGAGGAGGAGGAGGAGGAAGAGTTTGGACTTGATATCCCGCCTTTCACTCCCCTTAAGAAGTCTCAAAGTGGCTAACAATCTCCTTTTCCTTCCTCCCCAACAAACACTCTGTGAGGTGAGTGAGGCTGAGAGACTTCAGAGAAGTGTGACTAGCCCAAGGTCACCCAGCAGCTGCATGTGGAGGAGTGAGGAAGCGAACCTGGTTCACCAGATTACGAGTCCACTGCTCTTAACCACTATACCACAATGGCTCTCCCTTTATATGAGGCCCTTTATATGTCCAGTTGTCCTTTGTCAACAACATATTGTTGCTGGTTTTTTGTGTTGAATGTATGCTCTATGGTAATTTATGGACCTAATTGATATCTAAAGCCATTTTGCACATAACAAATAGGAGCCTACACACCAAAACACTGTTGCTGTACGTAGGTTTTATTTTATTTGTTTTACATCTTATATTTTGTACATCCAGTTTTTTTCCTTTAGTTTTTTTGGGCAAGAGAGTGGGACCCTAAAGTATATCTTGTTTAGCTTATATGTAAATCCAGCACTGCTTGGACCCAGGCTGAACGAAAGCATCAGCCCCTGTAGGATATAAGCAGTTGGCTTTTCTCTCAGAGGTTGTGTGAATCAGCCTCTTTAGTGAGAGGACGGTGTGGGTGGAAAGGCAGGAAGTAACAATGCCTTCTATTTACGAGGTGAAGCGACAGGTAAAATGACAGGTGATATTCCCCCATAGAGATCTGACCTTCACTTCTGCTACCTGCCTCTGCCCACTGCTTCCTAGAGAGGAGGGGAAAATATTTTGAAGGGAAGCCCGCAACTGCCGGCAAATTTCCTTACTGAACCCCACTGTTAATTTATTTTTTTAAAAGTGTGGGCAAGGAGTCCCATCACCTGGAATTTTATAAACCCCATGTTTGATCATACTTTCTTTTCCCCACAAATCAGTTGCCCCCCTTCTTTTCTAGTGGTTTGGGGGGGGGGGAGGCATCTCCATAACTAGAATATTAATCTGCCTGTGATTTTCTCTCTCTTCGAGTTATTATAGCTAGTTTTTCTGTATGAATCATATGTTGACTCGCCTAGCTGACTAACCATCCTGACCACTGTTGACGTCTTAAGTCGAAAGCATAAATCCACTCATTTTGTTCTGCCGGTGCATGATTCATTTAAAAATAAATAAAAATAAAGTAATGTTTCCACGGTATTTAATTACAGATTGTCAAAAGGTATTCACAGAGGACATTATTAATCTGATGACTGATGATTAATGAATGGCTTAAAAGGCAGATGTACCTGGGGAGCAATAGCTATAATAACTACTGAAGCTTTGTTTTAACATTTGAAAGGGGTTTTCCGGATGATGGGGGAGTGGATATAAAAAGCTTTAAACTACATTTGTGCCATCTATTTCCATTGCTATCCGCTGCAAATAGACTTCAATCAGTACAAGTAGTACAAGTGACAAGATTAATCTTTTCCCGTATGTTCAAGTTGTATACTTGCAATGGATCTGCCTAGCATCTATATGCAAATTATTGGTTTATTTCTGCAAACAGCCACCAGGATTTTGCAGGGCTACATCTGATCAGGCTTCACTGCCTTGATGCTGGCACAAGAGCAAAATGGAAGTTTTCACACCATCTGTAAACCCAGACCTGTAATTGCTGATGTGCTGGTGGGGCACTGCCACTGCTTGGGCATAAATGTGGCATGCTAGGTACAATAGGAAGGTAAAAAGGTAAAGGACACCTGGATGGATGTCCAATCAAAAGCAACTATGGGGTTGCGGTGCTTATCTCACTTTCAGGCAGAGGGAGCCAGCATTTGTCCACAGTTCATGCGACCAGCATGACTAAACTGCTTCTGGTGCAACAGAACACTGTGACGGAAGTCAGAGCGCACGGAAACGCCATTTACCTTCCTGCAACAGTGGTACCTATTTATCTACTTGCGCTGGTGTGCTTTCAAACTGCTAGGTTGGGAGAAGCTGGGACAGAGCAACGGGATCTCACCCCATCACAGGGATTCAAACTGCCGACCTTCAGATCAGCATGCTCAAGAGGCTCAGTGGTTTAGATCACAGCACCACCTGCATCCCAGCTTAGGAAGAGGAGGCATGGGCACCACATTACTTGAAGATGGCGCCCACAGGGCCAAATGACACATTTTATACTAAATGTGCAGCTAGGTCTATTTTTTCCTTTGCTTAACTCAGGCATAGGCAACCTTCGGCCCTCCAGATGTTTTGGCCTACAACTCCCATGATCCCTAGCTAACAGGGCCAGTGGTCAGGGATGGTGGGAGTTGTAGTCCAAAACATCTAGAGGGCTGAAGGTTGCCTATGCCTGGCTTAACTACAGGAGTTGGGGAATGTCAGGGGCTGGAGAGAGGAGGAGGGGTGGAGACCGCCTCCCCATTCTGACCCTTCCAGGGGGGAGGAAGAGGAAGGCAGTATAGATTTACAACAGGGGTTTGCGGGAGGTCACAGCTCAGAGGCAGATGAAGGGAAAATTTGGGAAATCATGGGGGGGGGGAGGAGCAGACAGAGCCGGAGCAACAGCTGGCTGACACGTTGTCACTAGAAAGCATTGGCGAAGTGGCAGGTTTTATATTAAATAGGAGAAAAACTAAAATTATCACTAAAAACATGGATCAATCAATGATGGAAGTACTACAACAACAGATAGGAATTGAAATTGTGAAAAAGGTTAAATATCTGGGAATATGGTTAACTCCGAAGAACATTGAGTTATTTCAAAACAATTATGTCCCGGTGTGGAATGAAATTAAGAAAGATCTGGAGGTATGGGGAAGGTTGAAACTATCCTTTTGGGGTAGAATTTCAATGATTAAGATGTTGGTGCTACCTAAGATGTTATTCTTATTTCAGATGATTCCAATATTAAAAGGTGTAACGATTTTTAAGGATTGGCAAAGAATATTTTCAAGATATATCTGGCAGGGCAAAAAGCCGAGAATTAAATATAAATTATTAACAGATGCAAAAGAAAGAGGAGGCTTTGCCCTGCCAGACTTGAAGTTATACTATGAGGCATCATGTCTTTGCTGGTTAAAAGAATGGATAAAACTTAAGAGTACAAAATTATTGGACCTAGAAGGATTTGATAACAGATTTGGGTGGCACGCGTAGAAAAGGTTATAAATCGTTTGAGAATCATATTTTCCGGAAATCGCTGATTGAAGTATGGGACAGATATAAAAACATTCTAGAAATGGGGGTACCACATTGGTTATCCCCATTAGAAGCCATGGGAGTTAAGAAAATTAATATGAGGAGTGATTGGATCACTTATGGAGACTTGGTGGTGAAAGAAGGAGGAAAATGGAGATTGAAACCATATGAGCAAGTAAAAGAATATGTATATGATTGGCTGCACTATCATCAGATAAGTGATATCTTTAAAAAAGAGGTGAAAGAAAAAGGGTATAAAGAAAAAGACTCGAAATTTCAAACAGAAATTGTTAACAATGATTGTAAGATACTTTCAAAAATGTATAAAATTTTACTGGAATGGCACACGATGGATGAGGAAGTCAAAGAGGTAATGATTTATTGAGCCAGAGATGTAGGATATAACATAGATTTGGAAGATTGGCAAAAAATATGGAACGAAAATTTAAAGTTTACAGCATGCATTACGTTAAAAGAAAATGTGATGAAAATGGTTTATAGATGGTATATGACACCAGTTAAATTGGCAAAAATGTACAAAACTAGTAACAAATGTTGGAAATGCAAGGAGAAAGAGGGCACATTCATTCATATGTGGTGGGAGTGTAAGAAAGTGAAGGGGTTCTGGGAAATGATATATAATGAGTTAAAGAAAATGCTGAAATATAGCTTTGCAAAGAAACCAGAAGCCTTCCTACTGGGAATAACCAAAAATCAAATAAATAAGAGAGACTGTAAGCTTTTTCAGTACGCAATAACAGCGGCGAGAGTACTGTTGGCCCAAAAATGGAAACAAGAAGAATTACCGACTTTGGAAGATCGGAGAACAAAATTAATAGACTATGCAGAACTGGACAAATTAACTGGGAAAATCAGACTTCAAAGAGACCACAAGTTTTTAGAGGACTGGGGAAAATTTAGAGAATATTTGAAAACTGTATGTGAGGAACACACAACGCTAGTGTGCTTTAAAGAAGCTTTGTGGAAAAAATAAGGAATATTGCATGAATGTAAAGGAGTATAAAATATTTTATTGATAGGCGATACTATAATTAAGGAATGCGAGGATAGAAAATTAATTATGGATGATTGTCAGAGGAGTTGAGGGAAGTTCAATAAGATAAAATACGGGATGTGTTATGTGGTATGAACAGAGATGTTATAGAAAATTCAATAAAAAAATTATATATATAAAAAAGAAAGCATTCCAGACTCTCCATCTCCCAGAACCTGGCGAGCCTTAAAAGTAGGAGAGCAAAGAGCTCAAAGACAGAGGGCACATAGCAGCACACGTAGAGGAGGTGGTGATGATGACGAATGAGGAAGTGGGAGAGATGGCGGGTGGAGATTCACTTGGGGCAACGCCATTAACCAGGAGGCTGGGTTCTATAGTCTCTCTGTAAAGTTTGGAATGGGACGCAGGTGGCGCTGTGGGTTAAAGCCTCAGCACCTAGGACTTGCCAATCGAAAGGTCGGTGTTTCGAATCCCTGTGGCGGGGTGCGCTCCCGCTGCTCGGTCCCAGCGCCTGCCAACCTAGCAGTTCGAAAGCACCTCCGGGTGCAAGTAGATAAATAGGGACCGCTTACCGGCGGGAAGGTAAACGGCGTTTCCATGTGCGGCTCTGGCTCGCCAGAGCAGCGATGTCACGCTGGCCACGTGACCCGGAAGTGTCTCCGGACAGCGCTGGCCCCTGGCCTCTTAAGTGAGATGGGCGCACAACCCCAGAGTCTGTCAAGACTGGCCCGTACGGGCAGGGGTACCTTTACCTTTACCTTTTAAAGTTTGGAATAAAGAAACATTTCCTTATCTTTATACTTGCCTAGGCTACCAGCCAGGAGACAATGATAGCTTCCTGACAGGGAGTAATGATTTTCCCTGGATCTTCAGTGCATGAAGAGGTTCATCCAGCCTTCCCCAAGCATGATCCGGACAAAGATCACCCCTTCCTGCCTTGCGCACAAGGTTGTGAGGATCAGACAAATGGGTCTGTTAAATGTTTTGAGTCCTATTGTTGCCGCAGATGTTGTGCAACTGGGTTTTACCCTGTGGAAAGGCGAACTGGGAAGCAAGGAGGGGAGTGTTTTCGCTGGGAAGCGCTGGCTACCTCTTTCTTGCATGGAAGTTATGAGAGCACTTGAGCGGTAAAGATGGCAAGCCACTCTTTGCCCTTCCTGCTGCAGCTAAGGGTTGTGTGTGGCTCAGATTGCCTGCTACTGTTAGACTTTTTTAACTGCACAGGGGTGTCATGGGCCAAGAGTCAGCTGAGCAGCAGCCTGAAGGAGCAGAAGTGACTCCACCTGCTGCTGATCAGCCTTCTTGCTCCTGATGAGAACCAGCTGGCTCCAGCTTTCTTTAGCAGGTGTTTCCAGACTCAGTCAGCTGCTGGAAACAACATTCGTCGTTCCTGGCCAGACCTTGCTGTTGCTTGCTTTTCGTGACCATGGGCTCTTGGCTTTCTTGACCCCCCCTGACCATCTGACTGAACTGAGATACTCCTGACCTTAGGAGTGGACTGAACCTTGTCTTCGGACTCTGCCCTCAGGCAAGTACCCCTGGCCTCTCACCTGCCACTCAGCTCTGCTGTCACTGAGCAGAACGGGACAACAATAAGGGGACAGCTTAGAAGTAAATCATGGAATCGCAGAGTTGGAAGGGATCCTCAGGGTCATCTATTCCAAACCCTGCAGTGCAGGACTCTCAACTAAAACGTCCATGACTGATGGCCATCCAACCTCTACTTACAAACCTCCAATGAAGGTGGGTCCATCTCCTTCTGAGGAAGACCATTCCACTGTCGGACAGCTTTTCCTGTCATAAAGTTCTTCCTGTGGTTGTGTTGGTATCTCCTTTCTTGTAAGTTGAATCCATTGGTTTGGGTCCTCCCCTCCAGAGCTTGCTCCATCTTCCATGTGACAGCTTTTTTTTTTTTTAGTTGAATTATCTTAATAGAATCAAAAGGTAAAAACAAAAATGTGTACTCTCAGGTGTACTTTTATCTTGTACACACAAAGATGGAAACCAAATTCTTAAGAGCACAAGGGTGTCGGCGCAATGTTTGGCAGTAGTCTTTCTATCATTCCACATATTTTACTATGGATATTATATTTCTTGCCATATTTATACCATTATTATTATTTATTGAATTTATATACCGCCACATACCTGGAGGTCTCAGGGCCATTCACAGAAAAGATCAACATAAAAACGACAAAATATATAATCGGAATATAAACAACAAGCCAATAACCCCCCTTCCCGCCAAAAGAGCCACCGTCAGGGAGCATTATCAGCACAGAATGCTGATGCTGCTGAGAAAGTCTACTTACATCTCCATCCACTTTCTCTCTCACTCGCTGAATGATCAAGCCAAAAGAGATCGCTATGGCTCTAGAGGACCAAGGAGCCAGCAGAGGGAGGTGTCACAATGAAGGGCGTGTCACAAGGACCTCCGCAACCTAGCAACCACCAGCACTCAACTGACACTACTAAGTTTCCTTATATGGCTTTTAATCCATGTTCAGCCCCAACACATTTTAAAAGGGCATCGGATGTCAATCAGATCGACGAAAGGCCTGGTTAAAAAGGAACATTTTTGCCTGGCGCCTAAAGGTGTATAATGAAGGTGCCAGGCAAATTTCCCTGGGGAGAGCATCCCACAGACGGGGAGCCACTGCAGAGAAGGCCCGTTCTCATGTTGCCTCTGGACCGTTCAAGGAGGAGGCACATGAAGGAGGGCTTCAGAAGATGATCTCAGGGTCCGGGTAGGTTCACATGGAAAGAGGCCGTCCTAGAGGTATTGCAGTCCTAAGCCGTTGAAATACTATAAATACTATAATGCTATAAATACTATATTGTATTATCATAGTAGTCCGTCCTGTATTTTAGTCCCTTCTAAGGATCACCATAGCAATGCTGTCTGGAAAACAATTTGTATTGACATAAACAAATCACTTCCCAGTGTCATGTCAGCATTATTAGCCCACCTCGCCAGGGATGCGGGTGGTGCTGTGATCTAAACCACTGAGCCTCTTGGGCTTGGTGATCCAAAGGTCGGTGGTTCGAATCCGCGTGACGGGGTGAGCTCCCATCGCTCTGTCCCAGCTCCTGCCAACCTAGCAGTTCAAAAACATATCAGCGCAAGTAGATAAATAGGTACCGCTGTGGCGGGAAGGTAAATGGCATTTCCGTGCGCTCCGGCTTCCGTCACGGTGCTCCGTTGTGCCAGAAGCGGTTTAGTCATGCTGACCACATGACCTGGAAAGCTGTCTATGGACAAACACTTAAAAGCGAGATGAGTGCCGCAACCTCATAGTTGCCTTTGACTGGACCTAACCGTCCAGGGGTCCTTTACCTTGACCTTTTACATATTAGCCCACCTTGAATGCTCTTTCTGGTGTAAACACCCAATCTGTGCCATGCCATATCCAGGCGAACGCCACCAGAGGAAACTAGTTTGTCACAAAAAAATACTGTGCCTAAATGCTGCACGCTGGTACACGGTTTATATTTTTGCTTTAGGTGCGTCTCCGTACCGGTGCTGCTCAGGATGCTGAAAGCCTGACACGTCTGTAACTCCTCTTTAAATGTCATGAATGTTGCTTTCTCACCAGAATATTCCTGCTTAGAGTGCCAGCCAAAAAGCTATGGAGATGCAGGTTAATTCTGTGTCCAGGGCAGCTGTCTACCAGCTCCATCTGGTATGCGGCTAAGACCCTACCTGCCTGCACTCTCTCTCGCCAGAGTAGTACATGCCCTGGTGAACTCTTGTCATGTAATTGATCTTGACGAATTAAGTAACTGAATACAGAAGAAATCTCATCTGTTTAAAGCCTTGGTTTTTGAGCAGCTGAGGCATTGAACAAACTGAAAACTGCTGGATGAGTTTTCTGTAGTGGCACCAGCCATCAGCAACCTCCATACAATCCAAAAGGCATAAACTGTGATGTGTTTTCAACACCCATTAAAAATATACTGGTTTGTCCAGGCATTCCTTTACTGTTTATCTGTTTGTATTCAGGTTGCTCTGCTTCGTATTTTGTTTTAATATTCTGATTCTGCCTTTTTGTCGATAGTGGGTTTTTTCATTTACTTTACATTCTAGACGTGCGATTTTACGGTTTTCATTCTGTCTGTGTCAGTCTATAACAGGGATTCCCAAACTTGGGTCTCCAGCTGCTATTGTACTACAATTCCCACCATCCCTGACCACTGATCCTGCAAGCTGGGGATAATGGGAATTGTAGTCCATCTGGAGACCCAAGTTTGGGAAACTTTGGTGTATAAGTTGATTAAATTAACTAATTGCTTCTTGTTGATGAGAAAGAAGGAAACAGTAGATTTATTTCCATTTAATAATCTCGTGGGTGTGTTACTTTGTATTTTGTGGTGCAGACGTTCTCTAAATATATACTAAAGTTCTTTATATCCCCTATGAATAGCATAACCTTGCAAGGAGTTCCTGATGATAGCTTTGGTTGGAGCGCCGTGTAAGATTTCTGTTGCTTTCTCCGGTTGGGAGCCTGTTAACGCTCAATCTTCGTGGAACATTCTGGCAACTGTTCTATTCAGCCATTTTATTTTATTTTATTTTGCGGGCGAGATTTTGCTCCGTCAGCATGAGGGCGAGGATGAAGTTTTACATTAATCTCCCCTCCTACTGTGAACCAAGAATTATATATGAAAGAGTGAAACATGTGACAGGGATTTGACAGCTTTGTGCTGCTTCTCTCTGCTTTTCCTGCTGACATGACTAAGACGAAAGGCAGTGTCAAAAGAAGCCGGAGAAGAAAGGAACAATGCAGAGGTTTGTCAGGAGTTGCAGTTATTACCAGGGCGCAGCAGGGGGATTTGTTAAAACTTACTCATGAAAAATAACACGGAAATTGGCCTATTATCGCCCTGCACAGGATTCTGCACATATCTGGCCCATTTCCTCTCTGTTTATGTTGCAAAACGCAGGGTCAACTGGTTGGGTAGTTCCATCCAGTTACAATGCAGGCAGTTTTTTTGTGGCTGGGTCTCTATGACTAATATAGGGTGGTTAACCTCTCAGATTCACAACTAGAAAAGATGGTGCCAGAAACATTACAAAACAATGCAGGTTGGTTTATCTCCGCTGCTATGATCCGCACCTTTAAGCAGATGTGCTCAGCTGGGATGTTCAATTTGGCTTAGAAAATTGGTGTAAGACAAAGCCAATTCTGAGCTCGGGAGGAGGTGGTGTTGCGGGCTTCCAGCCCCGCGCGATCAGGGGAATCCTCGGGCTGCATCATCCCCTGGCCAGCCAATCAGCTGGCTCAGGGGGTGTGGCTTGCCTCATTTAAGGCAAGCACGGCCCGGGATCTCCCTCTTTGGCCTCTCAGCTTCTTAGGTTTCCCACCCGCCCGCCCTTCAAGGTTCCCCTTCTGACCTTGCTATGGACCGTGGTTGGTCGCCGTTAAGGGACCTGGTAGGGATTTTTTCCACTTGGCAAATTGGCACCGGCCATTTGTTTTTTTTCCCGCCTACCTCGTAGCAAATCGTCGCAACTTCTTTGGTTTTGGCGGTTAGGCATTGGTAGGGGTATTGTTATGTAGATGTGTTGGGGGGGAGGAGCTCCATCACCTCCCCCAAATATTGAAGGGTAGTCCGGTAAAGGATTCTGGGGGGCATGGCCTCGTCCGAAGCCTATGGAGGTCAGGGCCTAAAGCGAGCCCCGGAGCGGTGACCCCGGGGGAGTCCCTAGTTGATGTGCATCAGCACAGCTCCCCCTTCTGGTGATAACCCTTCCCAGTCAGTCTTCAAGCAAACAGGCTGAAGCCAGATAGTCAGATAGGACTAATGCCTAAGCCAATACTGCTCTTTACATGTAACCAATAGAGTTGTGGCCAATTTTAGCCCATTAACCTAAAATAATTGTGTCACGTGTCGTTATTCCTACTGGTGGGAGGCGGGAATTCACCACACAACAGGTCCATGCAATGTCAACAGAGCGGGGCTCTTAAGTTCCAAAGCCTAACTCTATTGAAGCCAATTCCAAGATTCCCGTTAGTTGGAATGATGTTGGATTGAACTCCTCCTTTGTTTTGTTAGCAGGTTTGGGGCTGAAGCTAAACACACTGCCCTAATATAAATGAGGACGTCGCTCATTGGTAGGGCTGCCACCCGTCCCGATTTTCTTGGACACATCTGGGAAATGGGCAGCATTTTGGCATCTGGCAAAGCTTTGGGAGATGTTGGGATCCGTTTTGTGGCAAACTAGATAATCCACGAATTACCGTTTTCTTACTCTTGTTAATTAGATCTACAGCCAAAAGCCCTTGATTTACACTTGATAGCTGTTCAGAAATGTTGTGCGTAGTTTGGATTGTAATTAACAATGTAGTTTTGCTAATAAAAGAAGTAGCTTTTGGGAAGAAGATGAAGGCTGAAGGGGTATAATTAGGATAAAGGATTATTTCAGAATTCTCTGTATCAAGTAGAACAAGGCAGATAATAGCTCAGTTTTACTGAACGAACAAATACAAGGGAATGAGTCCAGAAGATTACAGCTCCCTCCCCCTTTTTAGGATTTTTAAGGAAGGCTCATATATGAAAAACTACTGTAAACTAGCACTGACATTTCAAGAGATTCTTGGCTTATATACATACATAGAAGTCTAGTTGAAGGTGCCAGGTCATTTGGAATGGGACAAGCTGGAGGAAGTACCTGCCTCATTAATATGATTGTTTTGATGGAGGAGTTGAAGGCACTTTGGTATTATATATTATAACTAAACATTTGCAACTGTTCAAGGCAAACGATGTGTGCAGTCAGAATCAGATAGTAGCACAACGGTATCTCTGACTACCGTGCACACCAACTGGCTGCAAAAGTGACAGGAAAGTGTTGGTGCCAGGATCTCGCCCACTCTGCTGATTTTTCTCAGCATGGTGCAGATTTCCTTTCCCAAGGAGTGGGAGGCATTTGTATGCCTGCCCATCACCACATGTGGAGATAAAAACAACCGTGGGATTGATTCCAAAGGTAGCTTGCAGAAAAGGTATTCCAATTCCGCTCAGTTGTACTGAACTCCAAAACAATGCCGATGACTTAATGTGAACCATCTTGGGCAGCCCTTGGGATGGAGAACTGATCTTTTTTGCTTTCTCTTTTGCCTTTTGCAGGCATAATGGGGAAACAGAATAGCAAACTGGCTCCTGAAGTAATGGAGGATCTGGTGAAAAGCACAGAGTTTAATGAGCATGAACTCAAACAGTGGTACAAAGGGTTTCTAAAGGATTGCCCTAGTGGGAGACTGAACCTCGAGGAGTTCCAACAGCTTTATGTAAAGGTAAGTTGGTTTTTTTCTTTCTTCCTTTCTTTCTGCATGGCGACTCTAAATGTGACACTGCAAGGTGTGACTGAATACCTTGCCGATCATAAGGTCGGCGGTTCAAATCCCTGCAACGGGGTGAGCTTCTGTTCCTCTGTCCCAGCTCCTGCCAACCTAGCAGTTCGAAAGCAACTGCAAGTAGATAAAGAGGTACTGCTGTTGCGGGAAGGTAAACGGTGTTTCCGTGTGCTCTGGTTTCCATCACGGTGTCTCATTGCACCAGAAGCAGTTTACTCATGCTGGCCACATGACCCAGAAAACTGTCTGTGGATAAATGCCGGCTCCCTCAGCCTGAAAGCAAGATGAGCGCCGCAACCCCATAGTCACCTTTGACTGGATTTAACCATCCAGGGGTCCGTTACCTTTTTTCCCTTTTCTTTTAAAGTAACTGTTTTCTAGCCCCGGAAGGAGCGTGGCGAGCATTCATGCACTGCAGCTGACACACTAATGTGTTGCGATACACAGTTTGGAAAGCTCTGCCCTAGCAACATTTGGTTTTCCGGAAGGGAATTGTTTTCCTGTGGTTCTACTGTCTTAGGCCCTTTTTCTTCCAAGAGTTAACACGGTGATCTCCTCAGCCCATGTGCCCAGCTGACATTAGCACTTCTTCAAGAGCACCTTGGACATCATTCGTGATGAGTGACAGAAGTTGGCATCTGCACGCGCCGAGCCGTTTTGTGACCTTTGTGTGTTGGATTTCAATTTCTTTAGCAGCTGTGCCACTCAAGTGCACAACAACTTGTGTTGTGCCCTTTGCTTTTTTAAGTGGTGACAAGACACACAACACATCTTCCCCCACTTTGGGAACGCTTTGTTGCCTCCCTAGCCCTCAAGTTTGTTCACTCTCCTGCCATTATGGAAATGCACATGTCCCCTAATTTTATTTTTTAAAGTGGGAAGCACAAACCTATCAATTCTCTACATTGAGGCTATCACCTGTTAAAAATTGTTTGAGCTATGATATCCTGCCGTTGTATTGAGGCTCACATGCATATAGCGCTAGGTGGAAAATCCAGGTTTTATAATTATCTGTTTCAGTGTTTCCCAAACTTGGGTCTGCAGCTGTTTTTGGACTCCAATTCCCATCATCTCTGACCACTGGTCTTGCTAGCTAGGGATGATGGCAGTTGTAGTCCAAAAACAGCTAGAGGCCCAAGTGTGGGAAACACTGAAATAGAGAACCCTTAGACCTGTGGCTATCTCAGTGTTTTGGGGGCCTCAATTTCCCATAAGCCCCAAGCGGCATGACCCAGTCATGGTAGCAAACTCCCCAGAGTTAGTCTGTTGCATCAGATACAAAGAGCTTTGTGGCATCTTAAAGACAAAGCGACTTGTTGAAAAATGAACTGTTGATGTCGGCCCTAACTGGCAAAATCTTACGTGGTAATAAAATGGGTTCATCTTCTTTATGGTTATAATTATTTGCATATAGTTATTTATAACATAACAAAGAATAATAACAAATGAGACATAAAATAAAAGCAGATACTGTTTAGTTCTGTCCGTCTTTAGGTTGCCAGCGGACTCTTTGTAGCTTTGCCGCAACAGATTTAACACTGACCATCACAGAAGACCGATAAGACTATTTGGTTACACTTAATTGTAACCAAAGATCTCAGTTGGAGTTGTGACATTTGACTGCAGTGTGGAAGAAAACCTGAGGAAATGCTAGGAGCAAAGTTGAAGTTAGACTAGAGTTTTGCAGTGAAGTGCGTTATGATAGGGCAATCAAGGATAGCTTGGCTGAAATAAGGTTCCCGAGGAGAATCTAAATAAGATTAGCCTCAGAAAGCTACTGTACTCCAGAGAGGGTGGTAATATTGCAGCTTATGGAGAACCATGTTCCTGAATTTTTTGGTAGGCCCCTGAAGACCACAAAGAAGAGACCAAGCTTAGCTGCCAATCTTACGACTTCTAACCATTTCCCCCTGACTGCTTTGAGAACTGGAAATGAGAGCTATGATAAACACTTAGTTCTGTATCATGGATTAGAGATATAGTCGGGACTGTTTTTCTGAGATTCAAGATAACATTTGATAGACGGTCAGCAATTAATGCTTGCAAACATCTCAGGGGGAAGTTGCTGGAACTCTGTCTGAACTTATCTTTAGACACTTGCTTAAACATTTCATAAACTCTATTTAATGTTAACAACTACTCATGGGCGTATATGTAGGATCTGACCTTTCTACACATGCATCTTATCACTTGTTGTGTTTTCTCTTCAAATATTCCTGAAGTTGCACTCCATAGAGCTTCGTATATGAATCTTTATTCCAATCCACTCTTTTTAACAGTTTGCTGAAGGCCACTCAGTGACCTCGTGGGCTTCTTTTTCACATTGTTTGATAGCAATCCATGTCCTTGCATTTTCCTGCCCTGCTTTTTTTTAATGGCATAGACTAAACCAGACCAACAAGGATTTTGTCTGTCTTCAAAATATTTCCGTAATGCATAATTCCAACCACTTGTCCCCCTCCTCAAATGCCAAGTTGGAAGTGTGGGATGTGCAGAATCCCTTGTAAGCTTCTTTTAAAAAATACTTATCTACCCACTGGCTAATTGACAGGGTTTCAAATGAATAGTTTTTAAATAAATAAATCACACATTAAGTTTATGGCCTTTGTGCAAGTTGCCCTTTCAGTAGGTAATAGGAACACAGAAGAGGACTGGAGCTCCAGACCAAGAATAGACCTACCATATTTTTCGCACTATGAGACGCACCAGACCACAAGACGCACCTAGTTTTTGGAGGAGGAAAACAAGAAAAAAAATATTCTCAATCTCAGAAGCCAGAACAGCAAGAGGGATCGCTGCGCAGCGAAAGCAGCAATCCCTCTTGCTGTTCTGGCTTATGGGATAGCTGCGCAGCCTGCATTCGCCCCATAAGACGCACACACATTTCCCCTTACTTTTTAGGAGGGAAAATGTGAGTCTTATAGAGCAAAAAATACGGTATGTCCCTCCCAGATGTGTCCATTATCCCTGATCATGTGTGGATCTACAGTTATAAATAAGTCAGAAATTAAATTGTTATAACAAAAGAAATAAACTCTATGGAAAAGCACTCAAAAAATTTTTTTGCTCTCTGGTGCCATCTGGTGTTGCATGTTTATAACGCATTCAAAACACTGTTTCTTGACGAATGTAGCTGAGTACCACGAATGGCTGATGGGGCTGAGTTACAACAACATCTAGACAGTTTCAGGTTCCCCATCCCTGCTCTAGACAGTGGCCCTAAAACTCAACTCCCATCTTACTTTATGGCAAGATCAGTAGCAGCTGGTGAGATGACATGGGTATGGATTTTTGTTCCTCCAACATACTGGGCTGCTGATGCTTAATGAGAGGGGGAGTGGATGAGGTGCAGGCAGCTCTAGCTGCCGGTCCAATGGTCCAACACCCAGCTCTTCTCCCTCTTGGTAGACGCCAGTGCCCCATTATGTTGGGAAGCTGGGAGAGCATCAATGCCCATTACTAGGCAAGATACATCTCCCACTGAGTCACATAGCTGTCTCTTCCCATATTGGGATGCGGGTGGCGCTGTGGTCTAAACCACTGAGCCTCTTGGGCTTGCCGTTCAGATGGTCGGCGGTTTGAATCCCTGCAACGGGATGAGCTCCCGTTGCTCTGTCCTAGCTCCTGCCAACCTAGCAGTTTGAAAGCACGCCAATGCAAGTAGATAAATAGATACCTTTGCAGTGGGAAAGTAAATGGCATTTCCGTGCGCTCTGATTTCCGTCACGGTGTTTTGTTGCTCCAGAAGCGGTTTAGCCATGCTGGCCACATAACCCAGAAAGCTGTCTGTGGACAAATGCCAGTTCCCTCGGCTTGAAAGCAAGATGAGTGCTGCAACCTCCTAGTCACCCTTGACTGGCCTTAACTGTCCAGGGCTCCTTTACCTTTACCTCTGCCCACAATTGTGTACATGGTATGCATGAGTATGATGCACTTACTCATCCAATATGAAACTGGAGAGATAAAGGGGAAGGAGCATTGAAGGCATTCTCCCCAGAATACGTGCTTTCATAATAAAAATTCTGCCAGTTTTGTAAAGGGATAAGTTAAGCTGACAGATAGCACCCACGATCACACTGTGACCTTCATATCAAGTGGGGATTTTCTGGGTTTCCTTTGGAAAGACAGCACATCTGGAAAAACAACAACAAGCAGTCCTTCCAAACTAAAGTCACAGAGTGAAGATTGTGCTTTCCTGTTCAACTCAACACAACTTAAATGTGCCTCACAGTGGTTCGGTTACACCCAAAAGGAACACAAAGTTAATCAAGCCGTGAGCCTTTTCACTCTGAATCTCTGAAAGTGCTGTTATGTAGCGAAAAAAGGTAATCTGAGTTCTTACAACCCAGCAATTTTTCATAAAGGATGCATTGTCGGCAATGCAACATTTTGCATTGCCTTTCCTCAGCTTCCTGTAACGCTTCTGTTGTCACTATGAATACACCTCCTCCAGACTTGCACTATGAAAAGAGGGTGTTGCGCCAAACACTCCCTTGCATAGTAGGCAGCAAGCGTTGCTTGTGACCTCGCGACTCTTACGGGAGCCAGGAATGTGTTGCGCCTCCTGCCACGCTTGCTAAAATGATTCATATTTAGGCCCAAATCTTCCCGTGGGGCAAGAACCGGGGGCAGGCCCTCCAGAATCTCATATCTTCATTTCCTAACAGTTCAGATTTTTTGTATGGCTTAGGGGTGTTCGCAAAGGGGGGGGGGCAGAATATTCGGAGTCAGTGATACTTCCTCATGTACCAAGTACAACAACAATAACAACTTCTTCTTCTTCTTCTTCTTCTTCTTCTTCTTCTTCTTCTTCTTCTTCTTCTTCTTCCCATGCCCATCTGACTGGGTTTCCCCAGCCACACTGGGCAGCTCCCAACAGAATATGAAAAAAACACGATAAAACAACAAACATTAAAAACTTCCCTAAACAGAGTTGCCTTCGGATGTCTTCTAAAAGTCAGGTAGTTGTTTATTCTCTTGGCATCTGATGGGAGGGCATTCCACATGGAGGGCGAGACTACTGAGAAGGTCCTCTGGCTGGTTCCCTGTATCTTCACTTCTTGCAGTGAGGGAACCACCAGAAGGCCCTTGGAGCTGAATGATGGGGGTGGAGACGCTCCTTCAGGTATCCAGTACCAAGGCCGTTTAGGGCTTTAAAGGTCAGCACCAACACTTTGAATTGTGCTTGGAAATGTACTGAGACCCTTGTACTGATCAGAAGGTCAGCAGTTTGAATCCCTGCAATGGGGTGAGCTCCCGTTGCTCCTCACGTACCATAATGAATGGGCCTTGAGCTTGTTTGGAGGTTCTAGCAGGGGAGTGCAGCTATTGTATACCCTTGACCGAAGAACGGTACACTCCTATCTGGGATGGTCGTCCTCTTCCACTGAGCGGTGAGGGAGGAAGGGAACACCTGCTTAGCCAGCCAGATCAGCCGAATCAACCCTGGCGATTAATGGGGTGACAGATGTCGCAGCCAGATCACCCTCACATCACGTCAGGGAACGTAAGCTGGGATTAGACTGTCGTGAGACAGGTTAGTTTTGCCCTACTGATGATGTGTTGTTGTGATCGTAATCCTGCTCAGTCTGAGAGGAACCACAGGTTCAGACCTTTGGTGTATGTGCTTGGCTGAGGAGCCAATGGGGCGAAGCTACCATCTGTGGGATTATGACTGAACACCTCTAAGTCAGAATCCCCCCTAAACGTGACAATACATAATGAATGGGTCAGAATTTTGCAGAGTTCACCAAATGTTCACGGTCACCGGCTGCTTTTCACATGTCATCAGTTTCACACATTACAATGGAGCTGTCTTTTTTCATTCCTCTGGAGTCGTCCCATCCACCCAGCAAGGTCTGTTCAGATTCAGTGTGCCGCTGAATGCCAGTTGATGGGAGCAATATTAAGAGAGGACTGCGGCCTCAGGCTCCTACACAACTTGTGGGATTCCCAGAGGTGCTAAGTTGGCCCCAGGCTGTAAAGGTTTCACAAGGTTGACCTAGAGTGTGCTTCAATAAAGAGGGCCCACCCCCCTAATATTCTTAAGAGGGTCTTCTATTCTCCAGTCTCCATAGAGTAGCCGGAGGTAGGGAGGCAGAAAAAGGTTCCCCTTACCTTCCACTCTACAGTTTTAATCTGAAATCTTATGCGCAGTACTGTGCCCAGAGCTCAGAAACTGCTCATGCTAATGAAATTCCCTGTCGCAAAATGCATCTAGAACAATGGGAGTTTCGAACACTGTGATGGCTTCCAATGCCATCACAGTGTTCGAAACTCCCATTGTTCTAGATGCATTTTGCGACAGGGAATTTCATTAGCATGAGCAGTTTCTGAGCTCTGGGCACAGTAGGTGGCAGAAGGCTCTCCAAACAGTGGGGAAGAGGAGCAGGACCAGTGATAGCAGGCCCAATGGATCCAAAGCTGGCCCATTTCTTGGAGAGAGAGCTGATACAAGACCTTCTCTCTGCTGGTGTGGCGAAAACAACCACAGCATCCACTCTGAAACCAAACGACCCCTTCTGTGCTGCCCTACAGCCTACCCTAAGGATTGTTCTGTCGGTGTATTTCCGTTTTTTGTTTTTGGTCTGCCGTGAGGCGGCAGAACCTGCACAAACGCCACACTTTCCCACACAAGATCAGCACCTTCCCCAAAGGTGAACCTCGTGGCAAACTTTCACAAAATGCTTTGTCGATGTTGGACCAGTTCTGGTCCCCAATGTTTCCTGAAGCTCTCTTCAGAGGCAGTGGGACTTGTAAATCCTTATCACCTCAGCCAGAGCGCCAATGTGGTGGGTGGGCCAGGTGGCCCCATATAAACTGACCACAAGATGTGGCACGGACACATCTTTTGAGTGGCAGTGCTCATCAACTTTGGTGGGGGTGGCACCCTCTAATATTTTATTGGGGGGCCCTGGAGGGAGCTTGGCCCCCAGAAATGGGCTCCTATGTTCAGCAGCATAGGAGAACCACTTCCTGCATTTCACCAGTACATCAGAATCAGTGCTTTTTTTCTACAAAAAGAGGTGCCAGAACTCACCATGAACGCCTCCCATATTCTCTTATACTGTAATGGCAATGGCGCCCATCTGAGAAGCACCGTAACTGAGTTCCGGAGAGTTCTGGCTGAAAAAAAAAGTCCTCATCAGAATTTCCTGCCTCAGTTAATGTGGGAGGCATTCCTGAGCAATATTCTCCACACACAAACATTAGCCCGGTTCCTAGAAGGACCTCCTTGTGGTGGCCCTGGGTTTTTTCTAAGAGTTACATGACCGGCATGTGGAGGCATGTTATGGTGGCTTCTCCTCCACTTGAGGCAACTTTGGAAGAAGCGCTTTTCTAATGTTTTATGTCCATGGCATTCATCTCCCACTGTCATTAGCCCAGGCAGATCAACAATGAGCAATTATGCACCGTCACGACCAATTTCTGCCACGCTCTACGCAGTGGTTTTTGTGTGGCATCAAACTGTAGCCAAACACCTTGTGAGTCATCAGTCTAGATACCTTGTGTAATTGCGAAAGGCAGCCGTTGAGATTCAGGTCATGTTTCTGCTAATCATAGATTGAACATTTCCAGCACCTTGGGACATCAGCCTTATTTTTTTCCTTCCAACCTGAAGGAAAGCAAATTTCTCTCTTTGTGTTCCATTAGGGTTTGCACGAATTGCCGTCTTTTTGCCAACAGAACCGCAGAGCTCTTCCAACGAACTTGCTGCGCAAATTTGCTCTCTTAATTATATATTTCAAGCGTGACAAAACAACAGTGAGGGAAACGTTCGTGCTGGAAAATTAAGTTGCTGAAGCTACAAGTGAGAGAACAAAGGGAGTGAACGTGCTGTTTTTCTGGTTGGTGCTAGTGAATTAGGTTGGGTTGTTTCATATGTTTTTACAGAATCCTTCCTGCTTAGGGGGTTTCTAGCTATTTCCATGGCAGAAGCAGGTCTGTTTATGAAAAGTACAGAATATTATTCAGCCTCTCTTCTAATTTTTTTTATTAAAAAGCCCAAATAGCTATATGGAGGTGTTAACACCAAGAGTCTACTTGAGCGTATTGCTAAACTGTTAAAAGCATCAGTGAAAGAAACTGAGTCCATTATTCCTAATGCTTTTATTCCTGTAAGACAACATATCGAAGCACATAATAACAGTTCCTTACGTTCGGATCCATTCACACACCCTAAACGTAGCTTGGCATGATCACTATCTTCTGTGCACGGGAAAAGGATAATTGTTTATCCTCCTGGCTAGACTTAAGTTGGCCAGAATGGAGCAAGTTGGTTTTCTGAACCTCTGGTAAGTTTGGGACCTTTCTGGATGGATCAGTACATGGCCTCTTTCCATGCCAGATCTTGCTCACAAAAAGAAGTATCTGCCTGTAGCGAGGCAGGGCCAGCCCTACCTATAGACAGAATGCCAACCTAGCAGTTCGAAAGCACGCCAGTGCAAGTAGATAAATAGGTACCGCTGTGGCGGGAAGGTAAATGGCATTTCCGTGTGCTCTGGTTTCCGTCATGATGTCCCGTTGTGCCAGAACCGGTTTAGTCATGCTGGCCATTTTAGCCATTTCAGCATAGTCCATCAACTTCATCTACCAGCTCATGATTTTAACTTTAAACCGGTTTCCGGCAATGTATCTCTACATCGCCCACACCTGCACACATCCACACATGTGATCCAGGAAGACCATACATTTCCCAGTGTACTAGGAGAACTGTGTACAGACGGGGCCCTTGTGGAGATAATGGGCAGGGCCATGTGATGCTGGTCCTGCTCCCCATGTTCATTGAATACCTGAACAGGACTCCTTAGTTCTCTGAGGCTACGGTATGGACTATTCTCCATTCCGTTTCTGCTGCCACTACTGTGCCAGAGTGCACTTCAACATAGTCAAGCAATTTAGCTGCTGTTGGCAGAGGCCTTCCTGCATCTCACATTGCGTTATTTGTCAGCCACTCACCCCCAGGCTGTGCACATGGCCCCATTTCTACTTCTGCTGAAAATAACCCGCATGCGGGAGGACTGAGGAAGAGCCAGCGCTGCCTGCTCTTGCAATGTGACGCACATTGGAGGGCCAGTAGTTTGAAGCAATTTGCCTGGCCTGAATTGGAACATTGGGGCAGCATGGGAGGTTCTTCTTGAATCTCTATGTGAGCAGATGTGGTTATGGGTGGCATCAGAGCCCAGCTAACCTGCTCCTTGCAGCTGAGTTGGGTAGAAGTGATGCTTGACTGGGTCCCAGAACAAGTATACTTGACTGATCCAATTTATCTGAGATTTGCTTATCCCACCATGCTTGGTGGCCCATAGAAATCTGCAGTAAAGGATTCTCTTCTAGCAGCTGCTTCAATGACTTGTAGGACAGTAGCACTCTAAGTGGCTGGATGGTTACGTGGGAGCCGGTTGAAGTTAAATTCTTCGAAGACAGAGGTCCTCTGGCTGGGACGGGGTGATATGGGATTGAGGGGGCAACTCCCATCTCTTGCGGGGGGGGTGCAATTAGTGCCAGCACCGTCCGTTAAGAGTTTGGGTGTAATCTTCGATACCTCCCTCTCCATGGAGGCACAGATTACAGCTATAACAAAGGTGGCATTTTTTCATCTCCGCCAAGCTAAGCAGTTGGCTCCTTAGCTAGCCACTGTGATCCACGCGACGGTCACCTCCAGACTGGATTATTGTAACTCGCTCTACGTGGGGCTCTCCTTGAGACTGACCCAGAAACTCCAGCGGGTGCAGAATGCCGCGGCGAGACTCCTTACGGGGTCTTCACTGTGAGATCACATTCACCCGGTGCTATACCAGCTGCACTGGCTCCCGGTGGAGTACAGGATCAGGTTTAAGGTGCTGGTTTTAACCTTTAAAGCCCTATATAGCTTAGGACCCTTGAACATACAGGACCGCCTCTCCTGGTATGTCCTACGGAGAATCTTACGGTCTTCAAATAAAAACATCTTGGAGATCCCGGGCCACAGGGAGGTTAGGCTGGCCTCAACTAGAGCCTGGGCTTTTTCAGCTGCGGCTCCACTCTGGTGGAACACTCTGTCATAAGAGACTAGGGCCCTGCAGGACTTGACATCTTTCCGCAGGGCCTGCAAGACAGAGCTGTTCCACCAAGCCTTTGGTTAGGGTGCAGCCTGACTCCCTCCTTTGGCAATCTTCACAGAACTTTAGCTTAATGGTTGCCATCAATTTGATTTTAATTTATTTTTATAATTAAATGTTTTTAGAATGTTGCACTATTTTATTGTTGTTAGCCGCCCTGAGCCCGGCTTTGGCTGGGGAGGGTGGGATATAAATAAAAAATATTATTATTATTGTCAGGACTGCCTCTAGGTCCCAGCTCACAGAGGACCAACGCCCGGTTGATGTAATGTACAAAAGTCTTTATTGAAGTTTAGTTTCCATTTCAAACCCCAGAGCGCGCAGCCCTACGTCTTGACTCTAGATCGGCGAAGTCCCCTCTGAGTCACTATCCCTTCCGCACCAGTTTAAGATCCTAGCCCGGCTCCACCTCCTGCGCTGTTCCTTCCTCCTCTGGGTCCTTCTGCCCCCTGGGGTTTCCTCCTTCCTGGACTCTTCTGATGCTGACCCCCCTGAGTCTTGCCCTTCCTTCCGGCGAGCTTTAGGACCTGGCTCCCTATCCGGGCTCCCTGCTGTGCCACTCGCCTGTACATTTGAACTTGGCGCGCGCGCCCAGCCGGTAACCTTCCTCCTGACCGTTTCCCCGCTCTCCGATGTGGGCGTGGTCAAACTTGACTCATCTCCTCTCGCTGGTGGTGAGAACACTGGTCCCGATTCCTGGGACTCCCCCTCCCTACTGCGCTCTGGTGGGGAAGCTGGTCCTGATTTCCAACTGCTGCTCAGGGAGTCCCCGCTGGCCCCTTCCTCCTGGGGTTTTCCCCCTGGAGCCCCCCTTGCCCTGGCCATCGGCGCTCCCTTCTGTGAATCTTCCGATTCGCTGGAGAGGCTTGTGGAATGACTCTGGCCACTGTCACTGCCTCCATCCCACTCGGATTCCTCCTCCTCGCTATCCATTTGCTCCCCCTCCTGTGTCTCTGCTCCTGAACCCCTGACTATTATTATTATTATTATTATTATTATTATTATTATTATTATTATTATGAAACAAACCATAATCTCTGCTTTAGTCCAAATCGAGGATTCCAGTTTGTTTCCTTCTCGATAAACAATGATCTATAACCAAGGTTTGTTCCTGACTTACTCATGGCTTGGATGTGGCCCTAAGCCAGGGTCACGAATTCTTCCAAACCATGACTTCCTGTGATGTACAAACAGGGCTACCTTGTTCATGAGTTTGAGCCCTGAATTGCTTGACCAACCTTGTCTTTGTGTCTTTGTTTTTGATTTCATTTCACCAGTTGTTTGGGTCCCTTGGATGGTACAAGTTGTGGCTGGGCTTGGTAGCCAAGGGTTTGTTTATGGTTGCAAGTTGTGAAGTCCCTGCTAGCGCAACAACCTAATTTATTTATATACAGGAGGTTTTTATTCCTGCTCTTCTACGTGCAACTCGAGAGTTGCAGACAGCAATTTAAAATCAAAATGTCATAAAATACAGCAAAATCATAACATGCATTATTGTACGTGTTTATCAGCACTGGTGTTGTCTGGTAAAGTTGCGTAACTCCAGTTTATATAGGGTGACTTTCTTTTCTTTCTTTCTTTTATTGGCTTTCCAAATTATTACAAATCAGTCCAAATCATTTTAATTTAATACAATTTCTTCTTTAAAAAAGCAGGTTTCCCACTCCTGTTGCAAACATATGTCCATTTCTTCCTCATGTTGCTTCTTCATTCTTCTTAAATCTCCTCTTAATCCTTAATTTCTTTTCTTCTTTTACTGGGAGATTCATTTGACAGCTTCTGACAGTTCCCCCTCCCCATCTGCTTTCAAACTTTTCAAGTACTTGTTCCTCGCTCTGCTATCTTGTATATAAGTTCATATATCAAGTTACAGGTAGGTAGCTGTGTTGGTTTGCCGTAGTTGAAACAAACAAAAAAATTCCTTCCAGTAGCATCTTAGAGACCAACTAAGTTTGTTATTGGTATGCATGCACACAAAAGCTCATACCAACAACAAACTTAGTTGGTCTTTAAGGTGCTACTGGAAGGAATTTTTTAAATGTTGTTTCATATATCAAACAATATTTACACTGCTGTTTTCTGGTGCAGCCACAAATTGGGCGAGAGCTTGGGATTTGGCCAGCAGAGTGCTCATTTTAATTTTCCCACTAAGAAATATCATTACAAAAATGAAGGAAGAAGGAGCAGTTTTTCAGTAAGATGTCTAGCTGTAACTTAAAGGCTAAATTCCTTTGTAGCATGAGTTTTCATGTGCTAGAGCCTTGTTACTAAGCTGGATCAGTGAAACTTTCTGCCTATGGGGTTTAGCAAAGCTACACTGGAGTTTATCAGAAACAAATTCTTTTTGTACTTGATCTCCTTTATTTAAGGTCCCTAGAATAGTAATTTGCTTCCCTCTTCAGTAGCCTGCATGGCAAATGATATGATAAAATCACGCTATCAGAAGCAGACACAATTTTGCTCTTGTGCCTGGTGAGAAATGCAAAATTTGGCAGATTAAAAAGAAACTTATTTACATGGATTGTCAGAGTTTCTTGATACTTCCATAATCTCAGAAAACACTGAGTAAAGGTCAGTTCAAAATTTAAGAGTAAACTGGAATAATCTACTAAATTCCAGTTATAAAGCACTGCCGAAATTCCCCCTTCACCCTTCTTCTTACTTTAATTCAGAGTGCAGTCCTATGCAAACTGGGAGTGTGCTTGCATAGGTTTTGCCTTGTAAAATACATTTGTTTAACAAAGGCAGCTGATTTGCAAGCTTTGGCTTTTTAATTAGAAATACAAACAAACTTGCAAAGAAGTTTTGTTAAGTCTGAAGTAAGAATCCCATTGAAGAAAAAGAGGGAAGTAACTATCTCCTTGCTTGATTCCCTGCTCCCTTTTATTTCTTCATGTTTTTGTGTTTTGAAATGATAGAACTCACTGATTGACTGCAAAAAGGCTGGAGCTCAAAAGAGAGGATCCAGCCTGTCTTCCCTAACCTCATTTTAAAAAAAATAAAGCTGGATTCCCATTATGCTACAGTTAAACAATGGAACAAGACTGATTAGTCTTGCATTTCTGTGCCTTTTGAATGGAGCTAATAGCCATCATAGACAATAGTAATATTTCCCAGGACTACCGTATTTTTCGCTCCATAAGACGCACCTGACCATAAGACGCACCTAGTTTTTAGAGGGGAAATGCAAGGAAAAAAATATTCTTTAAAGGGAGTGCTGAGCAGAGCCTGTATACATCCCAGGCTCTGCTCAGCACTCCCTTTCACGAGCCGCGTGGAGCGTCAGTGACGGACTGCCCTTCTCCCTCCTTGGGGAAAAGCCCTCAAGAGCTGCACACACGCTCCACACAGCTTTAGGGGGCTTTTCCGGGAGGTGGGGGAAGGGACTGAGGGGCTAAGCCAGAAGCCAGAACAGCAAGAGGGAGCGCTGCGCAGCGATCCCTCTCGCTGTTCTGTCTTCTGCTTAGCTGAGCAGCCTGCATTCGCTCCATAAGACGCACACACATTTCCCCTTACTTTTTAGGAGGGGAAAGGTGCGTCTTATAGAGCGAAAAATACGGTAGTTGTTGTTGTTTTATTAGATTCACAGGGCAGTTGACAACTTATCCCCATCCACTACTCAGAGCAGGGAGGACTTTTCACCAGAATGCCCCTGGCAGGAGGAATGTCAAAACCTGTCAATCATGTGGACCTGCAAGCTCCCTAGAAATCACCTTTAACAGGTTTTGAATTGCAATGCTAACTTTTCTAAGCTTGCCCCCAAGATTGCAATAGACAGTAAAGCAAAGATTTTGTCGTGGCATGTGATGCTAAGTAAAAGACAAATGTTATTTAGCATTCCTTGGGCTGTGTTAACCAGGAACAAAAAACCAACAGGTATGTCATTTAAAAAGTTCCACCTGTTTCGCTTTCCAATTGTACCTGCATCAAAATCAATCAATAAAAATATCCATTGATCATCCTAGAACACGAGCCCCTTATGAGTACGCCATGTCAAGGGAAATGATGTGATCTAAATAACTAACAATTATCAGAAATTATAGCAGAAAACTCTTCCCCAAGCAGGCATGTTTTTTCCACAGCTGTGGAGAGGTTGAATAATATCACCTGTTGGCTCAGGAATAAATCAAAATCCAGTGTTTTTCTTTGATGTTGTTTTTTGTTAATACAGCTGGTGATATAAGTGAAATATTTGCGTAACTGGAAGTTGCTGTTGTTGGCATCCGTCTTGTATTGAGAGACAATGGAGTGTGCCTCCGGGGGTGAAGCCAACCGCTGGAGAATCACAGCGCCTTTTGTGGCTGCAGAAACCAGTAACTCTTAACCACTGCCTCCTGCATTGTTTTTGCTGAGTTAGCAGCACAATAGTGACCTCTCTAGGGCACAAGCCTCGGCAGTGAGGTCTTGGGCTGCCCAGGCAACAAGACCCCCCTTCTCAGCTATAAAACTGCAGGAGAATAAGATGTTGCCTCATCTCTTCAATGTGTTGTTCCACGTCCTACCAGATATTGAATTGACCGAGAAAAGATTTCTCTCTCTGTTTGGCGATCAGTCATAGCCAAGTAAGATTGTCTTCTATGAATACGGTATTAGCGCTGTGTCCGTACATGACTGTGGAGGCCAATTCTGGATCCACATGTCCTTCCACAGTGGGGACATTGGTTTCCAGGTGGGAGTTGATTACGGTGTGGATTTGCCAAGCGTGCCTTCCTCTTAGCACGTTTCTCCCTTGCGTCCTGAGTTTGAGTGTCTTCAAAGCCCAATGACACCTTTGGGAAAGGCTGTTCTCCAACTGGAGCGCTCGCAGGCCAGTGTTTCCCAGTTTTCAGTGCTTATACTAAATTTTTTTTTAGATTTGCCTTGAGAAAGTCTTTATTAAACCTCTTTTGTTGACCACCAGCATTACGCTTTCCATTTTTAAGTTTGGAATAGAGTAGTTGCTTTGGAAGATGATCCTCAGGCATCCGTACAACATGATATTGAATTGACTGAGATACCAGATATTGAATTGACTGAGATTTATCCCCATAGAGTCTATACATGATACAGCTTTAAACAGGGCAGCGCTCAACATTTGAGGCCTGATAACAACATTTGAATCCTCCTGTCAAAACTGTGGTTCATTTAAAGCTTCAACCGTGACTTATAGAAACAAGCCAAAAACAAAATATGTTTACAGATCTTGGTTTGTTTCAGTATACCATTGTTTAAACCACCTTCCCCTCAAGCTGGTACCCTCCAGTGATTTGTACCAGAACGCTCACCATCCCTGACCATTGGCTGTTCCTGAAGTTTAAATCTTCTCTGATGGAAAATAGTTGAGTACAAAACATCATATTATATTCTCCATCAAAACTGATTTACACTGTTGGGTTTATCTCAATGCTGCCGGTGTTTTCAGCTGCACACAATTATTCAAATATTCAATAAACGTTTTCCAATCTTCTCTAAAGGTATGTTCTTCTTGTTCTCTTATTCTATACGTTATGTTGTACATATTCTGTCAACTTAAGTTGCCATTCTTCTTTGGTTGGGACCTTACTCGTTTTCCATTTTTGAGCTAACATAACACGGGCCACAGTAGTAGCATACATAAACAGTCTTTTTTGACACCTGGGAATTTCAGTCTGAATTATCCCCAACAGAAAGGACTCTGGGTTTTTTTTGTAAAGTACTTTTAAACATGTTTTCCAGTTCATTATGGATCATTTCCCAATACTCTTTTACCCTTTTACAAGTCCATCCTAACATCTATCTTCTGTGCTCTGGTAACCTCTAGGTTAGATTACTGCAGTGTGCTATACGTGGGGCTGCCTCTGAAGATGGTTCAGAAACATCAGCTGGTGCAGAATTCAGTGGCCAGATTGGTTTGAGCATATAATAACAATCCTGGCCTGACTGTACTTACTCCCAGTTAGTTTCCCAGCCCAATGGAAAGGGCTGGTTTCAACCAGACCTTGTATTCGGAACAAAGCCACATGCATAAGTTAGAACCAATGCATCTGGGATAATTTGCATTCTGGTTTGAACATGGCTGTTTTTGACCTTACACCCCCCCCCCCAAGTGACGTGCTGGGACACAATCAGAGAAAATGCCCTGTTGAACAGCATGCATCAAGGCTGGCTGTAATAGTCACAGAGGGTTTGGCTAGCATCTCGAATATCTAACACAAAGTAGTCTCCTGGCTGGTGTCAAATGCATCAAAACTACTTTGTGGGGGCTGAAGTTATTTCTGAAATACCTCTGCAGCACAAAAAGCAATCTCCAGGGTGGCCGTTCTCTCTAGCTGAGCAATGTTGAGTCATACTGGTTTGGAGGAAGAGAGATAAACAGAGAAATTATCCCTGTTCACGTGATCGCCACCAAAAACTATTTACATGATATCCGTTGTCTGTGCTTTGCTGACAAAAAAAAGGGGGGGAATCAAAGTATTTGCTAAATTATGCACCAATTTACAGCAAATGGGCAGATTTTTTATATTCACATTTTTGTAGCATGCTTTTGTGTATTAGAATTGGTTTTTTTTAAAAAAAAACCTGCTCCCCCCCTAAAAATAAATAAATTGTCATCTTATTTTGCCAGTTTTCCACATTTCTTTCCAATTGCTAGTAATGCCTGTCTAGAAGAAGAACAGCCAGGGAGAAGCTGTTTGTGGAGGGGAAAGAAAGAAGGGTTCTTTGCAAACACCCCCATCCACATGCTCCAGTTCAAGTTTGCACCTCCAATCATTGGCACGACCCACACTGTAATACACAGCTTGTGCCGCCATTACCTCTGGTATGAGCTGGGCTTTTTTCCAGCCAGAAATCACCGGAACTCAGTTCCTGCCCCTTTCAAGTGGGTGCCATTTCCATTATAAGGGAATAAGGGGAGCATTCATGGTGAGTTCCGGCACCTCTTTTTCTAGATAAATAGCACTGGGTATGAGCCATTACACCAGGCATCCCCAACCTGTGGTACAATATATGGTGTCTTCCTATCATTTGTTTACACTGTTTTTCCTTAACATTGTGTCACTGCATGTGCTGCTGATTTTTCCAATCCACATGGACAGAGATGATGTCCACAGTTTAGATCCTGAAGGAGCGTCTCCACCTCCATCGTTCTGCCCAGACACTGAGGTCCAGTGCCGAGGGCCTTCTGGTGGTTCCCTCTCTGCGAGAAGCCAAGTTACAGGGAACCAGGCAGAGGGCCTTCTCGGTAGTGGCACCCGCCCTGTGGAACACCCTCCCACCAGATGTCAAAGAGAAAAACAACTACCAAACTTTTAGAAGACATCTGAAGGCAGCCCTGTTTAGGGAAGCTTTTAATGTTTAATAGGTTAATGTATTTTAGTGTTTTGTTGGAAGCCGTCCAGAGTGGCTGGGGAAACCCAGTCAGAAGGGCGGGGTACAAATGATAAATGATGATGATGATGATGATGATGATGATGAGAAAGTCTGATCGGGGCTGCTGCATGGTGGTTCCCACCACATCCCAGCCGCAAAGCTTGGAGAAACACTGACTATAACCTCTCCTCTCTGCATCTTTAAAGTGCCACTCTTGGTGCTCAACAACTCGTTGATTTAGCACAGCCTACCCCAACTTGGGACACCCCAAATATTGTTGGGTGTACAACTCCCATCGTCCCTCCCCATTGGGCATTCTGGCTGGGGCCAATGCGAGTTAAAGAGCCGAACAACACCTGCAGAATTGCAGGTTTCCCACACCTGGCATAGAGAATATGAAGACGAAGAGATGCTTTCTTTGGGATCAATTGCCTTGAAAGAACATCCATACACTTTCAAGCAACACAGAGCTCATCTTAAGGCAGAAGGAGCAGTTGACTGTCTCCCCCCTGGGTAGCACACTCTTGTCAAGCTCAATGAAGCTGTTAAAACTGTTATATTTTAGCGGAAGGAATGTTGTTAATCTAATATTCCCACTTAGTGGGTTCCTAGCTGATTTGTAACTGTCTTTTTTTTTTTTTTACCAACAAGAGATTTCCACTTCTGCAACTGTTAAGAATCTTCGTGATTGCCTGTTCCATGTGCATAAGGCAGCTGCTTAGCAACCAGGGTGAACTGCTTTCCGGAGCTGGGATTTAAATCTTGATTCTCTTAAGAGGGAGAGGGGAAGATGGATTGATGACTACATAGACAGGCAAATTACCGTGTGCAATGTGCTTTCACAAATGCCTATGTTTCTGAATCTCTGAATAGAAATGCAGGGGGGGGGGGTTGATGAATTAATACAGTAAGGCTCAAGAAAACGGTGTATTAGCAATATAGCCATTATTCTGAAAAAAATGAAAAGCCCTATTTATTACTTTTAAGCTCCTTGTGATAGCTATCATAATGCTTCTAATGTGTTTTGCCTCAACTCCACGAGGCACGATAGTATTATGTCTATATTACAGATGGTAATATTGAGACACACAGAAAGTGATTAAGATAGTCTTCCAAGGTCCTTTTCATTGTCCCACAAGTTTCCAGAAATGTGACCAATGGAGTGATTCACTTGACGTAGCCTGGAATCTTTTGGGTGCTTTTAATGCATCCAGCCCTTCCGATCTGTTTCTCTGTTTTCTTGTTGACTTTGCTGCTGGTGGTATTATTTTTTTGTGGCGATTTTAGCGTTGAGCTTCCATGTTCTATTTTTGCTCTTTTAAATCATTGCAAGCCACCCCAGAGCCTTCAGGCCAACAAGTGGCCTATTAAACCTTGGTAATAGTCATGTTCTTGCTCTTGATGAGGTTACGCTTCCTCTGAAGCAGCAGGTTCATAGCTTGGGGGTCCTCCTGGAGCCTTTGCTGTTGCTCAGGTGGCCTCAGTGGCCCAGGGTGCCTTCCATCAGCTTCGGCTGGTGGCCCAGCTATGCCCTTATCAGGACAGGGACAGCCTAACTACTGTTGTCTATGCTCTGGTAACCTCCAGGTTAGATTACTGCAATGTGTTACACATAGGGCTGCCTCTGAAGACAGTTAGGAAACTTAAGCTAGTGAAGAGTTCACCAGCCAGGTTGCTCACCAGCGCAAGACGGTTTGAGCATATTACGCTGATCTTGGTCCGACTGCACTGGGTACCAGTTAGTTTCTGGGCCCAATTCAAAGTGCTGGTTTTGACCTATAAAGCTTTAAACGGCTCAGGACCGCAATACCTCAAGGACCGCCTCTTTCCATATGAACCTGCTCAGACCCTGAGATCATCTTCTGAGGCCCTTCTTTGTGTGCCTCCTTCTCAAGAGGTCCAGAGGGTGGCAACACGAGAACGGGCCTTTTCTGCAGTGACTCCCCGTCTGTGGGATGCTCTCCCCAGGGAAGTTCACCTGGCACCTGCCAGGCAAAAAGGTTCCTTTTTAAACAGGCCTTTCATCGATCTGATTGACACCCAATGTCCCTTTAAAATGTGTTGAGGCTGAACATGGATTAAAAGCCATATAAGGAAACTTGATAGTGTCAGTTGAGAGGAGTGTCAGTTGAGTGCTGGTGGTTGCTAGGTTGCGGAGGTCCTTGTGACACGCCCTTCATTGTGACACCTCCCTCTGCTGGCTCCTTGGTCCTCTAGAGCCATAGCAATCTCCTTTGGTTTGATCATTCAGCAAGTGAGAGAGAAAGTGGATGGAGATGTAAGTAGACTTTCTCATCAGCATCTGCATTCTGTGCTGGTAACGCTCCATGAGAGTCTTAGGGAACATTTAAGAGATTAAAATCAGGAATAATTTAAATGCTTCAGCCAGCCCTTCTGGGCATCTTTATGACTCCACCCACTGTTTTGTAGCAGTGAAAGGAAGTGAGTGTGGATTCTGCTTACACTTTAGGAAAAGGAAAACTAATAAGATGTCACGCCTTGGAAAAGGGCATTCTTTTTAGGCACATGATAACTCGACATGGGAGCATTAAGCATGCCCTCTGGAAAGGGTAATATATCTTCCTCTCCTTCCTGCCTCCCAGGGCCCATCTTTCAAAGGACAGCCAAGGTACAAAACCCTTCAGCATGCTGATGTTTCTTCTATAGTAATTTTAGTATTTGGTATTTGATGTTTCTCTTTTAAACGTCCCTTCTCCACACTAAGCAAACCCATCTCTTTCAATGAGATGATGAGAATTGTCTTATAATATCCAGAGGGTGCTATTCTGGCTGCAGTATTCAAGCACTCTCTTCACAGGATACCCATTGTGATGTGCCTAGGAAAGTGAATCCGTCTTGAGCTTTGAGTCGTGAATGCCCAAACCAGTTAAGGGATGTAGATCAGGAGAGTACTGTGAGTCCCATTTCTCACATTTTAACAGGCTTTCTCTGCAGTGGCTGCCCATCTGTGGAATGCTCTCCCCAGGGAAGTTCACCTGGCGCCTTCATTATAAACCTTTAGGCACCAGGCAAAAAGGTTCCTTTTTAACCAGGCCTTTGATTGATTTGATTGACAGCCTATGCCCTTTAAAAATGTGTTTTGGGGGGGAGGCTATTGGGTTGTTGTTTTTATTTTTATTATGAGTTTTGTGGTTTTATATCTTGATTTTATTCTGTGAACTGCCCTGAGACCCCTGGGTATATGGCGGTATATAAATTCAATTAATAACAACAACAATTATTACTTTCTGCTTCGCAGAGAATTATTGAGCCTTAAAACTGGCAAATGTCCAACTCGATAGTTCATGTTCTTAACCACTGCAGTAGAACTTGTCTCTGAAGTTGCAATTAGGAGAGCAGCCGAGGGTGTGTTTTAGCAACACTCACATGAGCCAAGTTGGAGGGCATAAGTATATAACCGTCGTTATGCTGATAGTAAAGTGGAACCTTGGTTCTCGAACAGCTTAGTTGACGAACAAATCAGCTCCCGAACACCGAAAACCGTGTTTTAGTTTTTGAACGTTTTTCAGAAGCCAAACGTCTGACACAGTTTTCACTTGCAGCCAATTAGAAGCTGTGCCTTGGTTTCCAAACATTTCAAAAGTCAAACGGACTTCCAGAACGGATTCCGTTTGAGAACCAAGGTACCACTGTACGCTGAATATCGAAGGCCCCATAATGAGATGCTGGAGCAGCAATCTCTGTGCAGATAGTATCCTAGGAATTGCTGCTGCATGTCTTCCTCCTGTGCCTCTTAGATTGCTGGAGGTCCAAGCTCAAGTCAGAAGTGTCTCCACACCTCCCATCTCATGCCAAGGATGCATGGAGTTGGGTCAAGGGTTATCAAGGGGTGCAGGAGGATGCTACTTGAAGTGGCTTCCATGCTGTTCAAGGTAACATTGGTAGGACCAAGTGGGTACAGTGGTACCTCAGCTTAAATACTTAATTCGTTCCGGAGGTCCATACTTAACCTGAAAGTGTTCTTAACCTGAAGCACCACTTTAGCTAATGGGGCCTCCTGCTGGTGCCACGCCGCCGGAACCCGATTTCTGTTCTTATCCTGAAGCAAAGTTCTTAACCTGAAGCACTATTTCTGGGTAATAATAATAATAATAATAATAATTTATTATTTATACCCCGCCCATCTGGCTGGGCCTCCCCAGCCACTCTGGGCGGCTTCCATAGAAACCAAAAATACAGTAAAATACCACACGTTAAAAACTTCCCTGAACAGGGCTGCCTTAAGATGTCTTCTGAATGTCAAGTAGTTGTTTATCGCTTTGACATCTGCTGGAAGGGCGTTCCACAGGGCGGGCGCCACTACCGAGAAGGCCCTCTGCCTGGTTCCCTGTAGCTTTGCTTTTCGCAATGAGGGAACCGCCAGGAGGCCCTCGGCACTGGACCTCAGCGTCCGGGCAGAATGATGGGGGTGGAGATGCTCCTTCAGGTATCCTGGACCGAGGCCGTTTAGGGCTTTAAAGGTCAGCACCAACACTTTGAATTCTGCTCGGAAACGTACTGGGAGCCAGTGTAGGTCTATCAAGACCGGGTTAGCGGAGTCTGTAACCTGAAGCGTATGTAACCTGAGGTACCACTGTATTTCAGCCGGAACTCATTGGCACACATTTCTGGCACCTTTGAGGTGGGCACCATTGCCATTATAAAAGAACAAGGGAGGCGTTCATGATGAGTTCCGGCACCTCCTTTTCTAGAAAAATAGCTCAGACACAAATCTTCCTCCATGTTGAACCCATTCCCCAGTTGTGGAATACACAGATCTGTAGGAGTCTATTGGCTGGGTGCTGTTGCTTTGTCATACACCAAACTGGCCCCGTCCCAACTCTATGGTAGCTCTTTTGCCCCTTTCAGTCTGACCTTGGCCTAATTAAAAATAGATCTTCTTCAGCTAAATTAGGGTTGGAATATATCCAGAATTTCCCAGACATAGCCGGGATTCAGCTGTCTGTAACAGTGCCCAGACAGAAATCACTTAAATGTCCAAGAAAATCCAGATGTATGGCAACCCATGTCGGAAGCATAGATTTTGGCAAATTTCCTTTAAAATAGCTCAAAAACTTCATTTTAAAAAAGAGAGAATTTTTTAAAAGCTCAACAACTTTTGTGTCTGGATTTTCACTTTTTGGAATATGGCAATCCTAACTAAATATTTATCTTAATAACTTTATCTTTTGCTGCGTATCAGTGAGTTTGGAGCCATGCTGCTTCATCCAAATATTTTATTTCTCTCCATAGACAGGTAATTCTATTTATTGATTCAACCTACTGCTTTAAGTTTTTGATGCTATGCCTACTTACCTTGGATGAATATCCATGATTTTCATCACTTGACTGCCGCTGTGATAATAACCACTGTAGTTCACGTACGAGGGACAAGATTTAAATGCAGTGGGAAGAATTCAGCATCGCACTATACTTCTGTCATGCAAGCATTTTGACTTGACAGACAGAAGAATCCCTCCTCTCCCCTCAGCCCCATCTTGTATTCTGCTCCAGGTGTTCTCTAAGCCCTCACCCAAGCCACTTTGGGCGTGGGGTGTGAAGGAAGAGGCTGGGGAAGCCCCATTGCACAAGCAGGGCTTACACAGATGGGACTTCCTATAACTTCAGTGGTGGCCATTTACACACTTGACTTTAAACCATCAAGTGAAGTACTGTCAAGTGGTATGCCCCGCGGAGGACCTTAAGGTCCACTAATGACAACATTTTGGAGGTCCCAAGTCGCAAGGTGGTTAGATTGGTCTCAACTAGGGCCAGGGCCTTTTCAGTACTGGCCCCAACTTGGTGGAACGCTCTGTCACAAGAGACTAGGGCCCTGCGGGACTTGACATCTTTCCGCAGGGCCTGCAAGACAGAGCTGTTCCACCAGGCCTTTGGTTTGGACTCAGTCTGACCCTTATGTTTCCCTCCCCTTATGGTTTTGATCTATGGACTATTATTAAAAAGCGGCTGCATTTTAAATTGTATTTTTAACCTGTATTTCAAATTGTCCCAGCCCCCCATTATGATTTTATTGTAATTTTACTGGTGTTAGCCGCCCTGAGCCCGGCTTTGGCTGGGGAGGGTGTGGTATAAATAAAAAATTATTATTATTATTATTATTATTATTATTATTATTATTATTATTATTTGTGGCATATTCTCCAGTGACCTCCGTAGAGCTTCCTGTTCACATCTGTGATGCCAAAGTTGGGGAGATCTGTAAAGATTATTCATGATAGCTAGTTAGAAAGAACTGTTAATTTACTGAGCTGGACCAGATTTGCCTGGCAAACTAGTTAATTTTCCGATTTAATTCCTCCCAGTAAATGATAGTCATAATTTTGGCACTTGGAGCAGAGGAAGATACCCGATACCAAGTCGAGTGACTGATCCATTTAACACAGGTGTTGTCTATACCATGGCAGGCAGTGACTTTCAAACAGGAGTCTTATTCAGCCCTACCTGGAAGGATGTGGGTGGCGCTGTGGTCTAAACCACTGAGCCTCTTGGGCTTGCCGATCAGACAGTTGGCGGTTCGAATCCTTGCAACGGAGTGAGCTCTCGTTGATCTGTCTTAGCTCCTGCCAACCTAGAAGTTCAAAAGCACACCAGTGCAAGTGGATAAATACCACTGTGGCGGGAAGGTAGCGAGGCAGGGCCAGCCCTACCTATAGACAGAATGCCAACCTAGCAGTTTGAAAGCATGCCAGTGCAAGTGGATAAATAGGAACTGTGGCGTTCGTATGGAGCCCCCAGTCGTCTCACGGACTATTGACCCGTACACCACTAATCCGCTGCCACCAATCAGGTCCTCCCCGGTAAAATCACTTCAGCCTCAGTCAGGTTCTCAATTAATAAAGAAGACTGTATTTTATTTCAAACACAAACTTTTCCGGCATTCCAAACGTGGTTACTCTTTACTTTCTTGGTGTTATTTTCCTCTCTCTGTCTCTTCTACCTCCCCTCACTCAAGAACCCACTGCCCTAACTGTCTCTCTATTAACAACTGCCTACCAACTGCTTCTCCAACTGCCTTTCCCAACCAGCCAACCCCCTAAAACCAACCAGCTACCCACCACCAACTCCCAACAACTCACTCAAACCTCGGGCTAAGTCCTTTTATACACAGGTAGGCTCCGCCTCTGGCTCTCCTATTGGTCTGTATTTTTAACCCTATCTCTCCCCGCGTTCAAACATTTTCTAAATGAACGGGCAAACGCCACAGGTACCGCTGTGGCGGGAAGGTAAATGGCGTTTCCGTGTGCTCTGGTTTCCATCACGGTGTTCCATTGGACCAGAAGCGGTTTAGTCAAGCTGGCCACATGACGCAGAAAGCTGTCTGTGGCCAAAGGCCGGCTCCCTCAGCCTGAAAGCAAGATGAGTGCCACAACCCCATAGTCGCCTTGGACTGGCCTTAACCGTCCAGGGGTCCTTTCCCTTTCCCTTTTACCTGGAGGTGTCGGTGGGGGACTGAACCTGAATTATTCTACATGCAAAGCATGTGTCCCACCATTGCATTTCAGGAAAATATTGCAAAGTTTAGCAAGCAATCCCAGCTAGCTGCTGAGGTTCATCAAATGTAGTTCATCACTACATCTGCTGCCCAAGCTCTCCAAAAAGTGGCACAGAATGGTTTCGGGGGTAGATAGATTGGATTCTGAAGGAAATCAGCCCTGAGTGCTCACTGGAAGGACAGATCCTTAAGCTGAGGCTCCAATACTTTGGCCACCTCGTGAGAAGAGAAGACTCCCTAGAAAAGACCCTGATGTTGGGAAAGATGGAGGGCACAAGGAGAAGGGGGCAACAGAGGACGAGATGGCTGGACAGTGTTCTCGAAGCTACCAGCATGAGTTTGACCAAACTGCGGGAGGCAGTGGAAGACAGGAGGGCCTGGTGTGCTCTGGTCCATGGGGTCACGAAGAGTCGGACACGACTAAACGACTAAACAACAACAAAAATTGGAGCTGGCACAGAAATGAGGTGCAGGCTCTTGCAGAGGTCATGTAACCAGCTTGGCATCCAACAAATCAGTCCTACCCTCAAAGCACCCTGTTTGGGAGCCTTCCACTAGGCTGCACAGGGAAGCGTAATGCTTGCAATTTTTCAGAAGTCTGTGCTGGCCAAGTGGCTGAGGGATGCTTCCACAAAATCCAAATCCCACAGAGCTTGGCAGAAGGGGCACAGGGGGTTGGATTTCACCTCGTCAGTACTTAGTTTCCTTTCAGGACTGACAGCACATAGCCTCCCTTTACTGGACTCTTGATATCACAGAATAATAGTGTAATGGTTCTAGGGGTTGCTCGTGCGTAAATCGTCGCCACACCTGGCTGGGCTACCTGGGTGAACCCTTTCTGTTTGGACAGCCACTCACCCGTGGCTGTCTCAATCACTGGCAGAATCTGTCAGTGGGCGTTTCTTGAACTTCTTCCAGCAAAGAAGTTATTTGACGCCAAGTCTCCTCCTACTCTCCCTGGGCGGAAGTCTTCTGCGCAGGGAGGGTGTGGGCAGCGGATGACCCGTGCTCTCCATGCTGGTCTCCGGCGAGGAGTCCTGGAGCCCTCTCGCCGATTCCCCCAACTGCCCCCCTTCTCCACTGGTGCTACGCTGATTTCCTTCCCCAGCAGATGGGCTGCCTCTCTCCCTACTGGGACCCTCTCCGGCATCCCTCTGGAGCCTTCCCTCCGCCTCTGGCTCCGATGGCAGTTCCCTGACACAAATAGGCTTGTATAATTGCAAGGGGCCACAAGAGCCATCTCTTCCAACCCGTCAATGCAGGAATCTCAGTGAAAGTGTCCATGACATTACACAAACAGGGATCAAACACGAAAGTTTGGTTGTGCTTAGACTAACCTTGTGGAGAATACTTAGAATACAAAGATTAGATGGACTACAACAGAATTAAAGGAAAGGAAGTGACTGAAGAACAGATGTAAAGGTGAATTGGATAACCAAGAGACGTGTGGTGAATGCGGTGGAGGTTTTTTTTATAATATTTTAACCAGGATTTAAATATTGGAATGTTTGAAGTATGAATTTGGAATAATTGATTATGAAAAGTATTTTTTCTTTTCATTCTTTTTCTTGTTTCTTTCTTTTATCTTTTGTCTTTCTTCTTTTCTAGTCTGCATTCCGGAAAATTGTGTAGACAAAACGTTTTTATGTATGGTTATGTATTGTTTCTATTTATTTTTTCCTATTCATTTTTTTGTAACATTTAATAGAATTTAATAAAAGAAAAGAAAAGAAAGTGTCCATGACAGATGGCCGTCCAACATCTGCTCAAAAACCTCCAAGGCAGGGGAGCCCGCCCCCTTCTGAGGGAGTCCAGTCCACTGTCAGAAGGGCTTTCGTGATGTTTAAACAGAATTTCCTTTCTGGTAACTTGAAGCCATGGGTTTGTGTCCTACCCTGCAGAGCAGGAGAAAACAAACTTTCTCCATCTTCCCTGTAACAGATATCTGAAAAGTGGCTGTCATATGATATAACTAACCAGAGCAACCTACGTCCAAGTATTCCACCTGGTGTAATGCTCTGTCCCATGAGACTAGGGCCCTTCAGGATTTAACCTCCTTCCGTTGGGCTTGTAAGACAGAGCTCTTCCACCTGGCCTTTAATTTGAATTCAGCCTGATCTTTTATTTCCCTTCTCTTCCCTCCCTCTCCCCTTTTATGAAGATTACCCGCTCTGAGACCCCACAGCTAATTCTCCCCTGGCCTCCTCGCTGGCCCAAGTAGGACTAATTCAGCCAGCTAGCTCTGGTGATTATCTAATGCTTATTAGATGGATTTCCCCTGAACTGATTTCTGAACTTTGAATTTTATCATTATTCATGTTTTTATACTGTATTTTATGCTACTTTTACAATTAAGTGTTTTAAATTTGTTGCTAGCCACCCTGAGCCCGGTTTTTGAACCGGGAAGGCCGGGGTATAAATAATTTTTTTTAAAAAAAAGTATTTGCATTTAAGGACCTTAAACGCTCTTCATATCCATGTGACTAAATAGGCCTAAATCCAGATATCTATATTTAGCTGAGTTATAGGTTATGATGAACTTTTCTAGTCCGAAACAAACTTTGGTTGTGGTTTTTGTTATAGCAGAGAGCAACATTATGAGCAAAATAACATTTACTTGAAATGCTTAAACAATTGCTATCTAAGCCGTTTGTTTTGCATTATAGTTACCCTTGTTATTTCAAAGGCTTCAGTTTTATCTTTTCTCTTCCAAACGCATAAATTCTTTTGATGGAGGCCATAACAGTAGCAACAGTTTTCAGCAGTGCAGAAACAGAAAGAATCAGCATCTTACTAAATACACCATTACTAACCCAGGATGTTTAAAATAATTTTTTTTTAATACTGTTAGTTACAAATTCTAACAGGCATTTTGCAGAAGGAGAAATCATGTGGTGCACAAACGAAAGAAAAGCTTCCATTTAATTGGAATCAGTTCCGCCTCTTTAGCAGAGATCCAATATTCAGTGTGAATGCTCTCCTTTTGTGATAACCTTCCATGCTAAGATAGTGCCTGGCAGTGAAAGTGACTTGACTCATTAAGCCTACTAATGGGTCTCTTTTAATACACCTCCTGATTGGGTTCATATCGACCTGCCCCCTACAGGGTCGGATCCCGTATCAGACCATGGAAACTGATTGCCGCGGTTCATATGATAAGGTTTATATTTGGTTTTTCTCTGCCGAGGAGCAGGGAGGAGGAAAATATGCCATTTGAAATACTCTATCCAGGCTGCATTCCCCAATATTTATGGTTGTCCTGATGTGCTCATCAGCTGAGGCTGCTAGATGATGATTAAGAGGCTCAGCAGCTTCAGAAATTTCAGGAATTGAACTGAAAATCACACCCTCCTGCAAGGCATGGTGGTTATAATAATGAAGATAATGTATTTTGTTGGCTGCTGTTTTATGTTGTTGTTGTTGTTTAGTCGTTTAGTCGTGTCCAACTCTTCATGACCCCCTGGACCACAGCATGCCAGGCACTCCTGTCTTCCACTGCCTCCCACAGTTTGATCAAACTCATGCTGGTAGCTTCGAGAACACCATCTCATCCTCTGTTGTCCCCTTCTCCTTGTGCCCTCCATCTTTCCCAACATCAGGGTCTTTTCCAGGGAGTCTTCTCTTCTCATGAGGTGGCCAAAGTATTAGAGCCTCAGCTTCAGGATCTGTCCTTCCAGCGAGCACTCTGGGCTGATTTCCTTAAGAATGGATAGGTTTGATCTTCTTGCAGTCCATGGGACTCTCAAGAGTCTCCTCCAGCACCATAATTCAAAAGCATCAATTCTTCGGCGATCAGCCTTCTTTATGGTCCAGCTTTCACTTCCATACATCACTACTGGGAAAACCATAGCTTTTACTATACTGACCTTTGTTGGCAAGGTGATGTCTCTACTTTTTAAGATGCTGTCTATGTTTGTCATTGCTGTTTTATAGATTATGAATTATTTTATCTTCCATAATAGCCTCTTTGGATGACGTGAAAGCAAATGACCCAAACCATTGACCTGACCTCAAACTTACCCAGAGTATGTCCCATTGAATACAATGGAGCTAATTTCTGAGGAGGCATATATTGGATTGCACTCCAAGGGAGTTCTGGAACAAAGCAATTAGATTTTGCTGGCCACTGATGTTGCTGCTGTGTTGGATCTGCCCGACTGCTTCTTGTGGCACTACCTATAAAACCTGCTCCATCTCCCTATGAAAACCCTCAGTGGTGTCCCCAAGCAACGGCCTCAGATGTTGGGCTTTCTTAAAAAAGAAGCAGCATGTCTCTAACCCCATCCCCTGCCCCTAGAAAGCAAATTCAGAAGCACAGGGTACAAGTACTCTTCTAAGTGATTTCTGTGGAATGAGGCAGTCTGCCCATCCGTGTTTTTAGCTAGTGAGTGAAGTCAGAGCTGTGATTGATCACAGAATCGTAGACTTGGAAGGGACCCAAGGCGTTTGGACGGTAGGCCATAGAACCCTCTGTGGTTCTAAAGAGCTGCTCTTTCTTCTCCCCCTAAATGCCCCTTTTTCCTGTGTCTGTCCTATTTTCTAGTCATCTCTGTAGTTTGTCCATCTGTTTTCCCCTAGATGCCAGGGTGCATCTTTCCTGTGGTGGGTTAATCTGAGGTGAGGTACTCCCTAGTAATTTTTTTCTGCAAATATTACTACACAGTACAGTCGTACCTTGGTTTTTGAACAGCTTAGTTCTCAAATCTTTTGGCTCCCGATTGCCGCAAACCCGGAAGTGACTGTTCTGGTTTGCAAACTATTTTTAGAAGCCGAACATCCGATGGGGCTTCCGATTGGCTGCAGGAGCTTCCTGCAGCCAATCGGAAGTCACGCTTTGGTTTCCGAACATATTGGAAGTCAAACAGACTTCCGGAACGGATTCCATTTGCCTTCCAAGGTACGACTGGAAGTGGATGTTAAAGAATCCCCTCCCCATACGGCAAATGCAAAATGTGAGACCTTTGCCAACAGGTTAAGCATTTCTCCAAAGTCCAAGCATTCACTGTCTAGTTAACTTACAATAAAACTGAATTCACATCTCTTTGCATAGAGTTCTCTTTGCATATGGGAATATTCACAGGTAAGCTGAGTCTAGCAAGGCAGCCTAGGCTTTGCTATAGGGTTGGCATTGGAGAAAAGTAGGGGTTTGTGCCTTTAGCAGCTGTATGGCAGGCAGAAATTCAATAAGTTAATCCTTTCCAGTATGGAAATGCAATTATGGGAAGATGTGCATTTGGTGCCAGGAATTTGGAGAAGCCAGCAGAAAGGCAAGTCTTCATTTTAGAAAGAGCACAGCCCTGAAATATTTTGCAGTGTCTGAACATGTGCAGAGTACATTTTGTCAGCCACTTGCGTAATCCGACCTTGCTCTCCCCACACTTCTGAAACTATAGTAGAATGCTTCCATCCAAGCTATGGCTTCCCCAGAGGCTCTTTTCAAGCATTAACCCCTAGATGTAGACTTCTCCTCTTAGCATTTTATCCCAGCACTGGATTTAATGCAAAGCAGATGGGTAGCAAAATGCAATTAGCCTCCTCGACGCTTGCACAATATAATAATATATAATAAAATCACACTGACCTATTAAAACAGATTTTAAAAGACGAAGGGAGGAGTTAGGTTCACTAAACAGGAAAGCAAGAGTGGAACCCATAACAACAACATCGTTGAAGCATTTGTATAAAATAAGAGATGAGCAAATGCAAATGGGCAACAGATTATTAGTAGTATTATTAGGAACACAGAGAACCTATTTCACCAAATTGGATAATGTCTGCAAGCCATGTCTGGCAATCTAGAATGAGAAAGGTCTGGTTGTTTCTCCCGTTCTAGGTTATTATTTGTTCTCCAAGCATCCTGAAATGCTCTCAAGGCTGTTGCTGTTTTAATTTAAAGTTGATTGATGCATTTTTGTTGTTATCAAACTCCTAAGCAAATCGTTTTACCAGTTGCCTTAGTACGTCACCCCATCCTATAAATCCCAACTATTGGAGAGAAAATGATAGCAAGTGTTTGTGTGTTCGTGTTCAGACCAGATACCACTATCATCAGTGCTGACGTTGTGTCTCTTAAATCCTAGTCCTTTGCTACCTCTAAATGTTCCTCGATCAAGGTTTCCCTTATTTATTTGTTTATTTCTTCTTCTTCGTTTAGATAGGGAAATGAATAATGTGGCTGTTTCCTTCCCTTCAGAAGGGCTTTAGCCCTTTGTCCCATCCTATCAATGAACCAACAAATAATTTCCAAGGACCTTGCAGTATGACAGTTTCACACACAGCATCAGCGGCGACGGCAATCGCAGATTTAAGACCCGGCAAACTTTACAGATGGCAGCAGGCTATAATTGCCATGAAGCCCGGCACAATGTTGGAATCATTATGCGCATGACGTTGCTAAATGAATCCTGTTAAAATCATGGCTGAGAGGGATGTGTGTGCCTGGATATAAGAATAGCTGGCCTTTATTTGACGGAGAACTTGGCAGCCGCAAAGCTGATCATCATCCCTGCAAGTCTCCTGTTAAATGGAGGAGTCTGTAGCTTTTCTGCAAATGACAGTTTGCCCAGCACTGGTACATTAAAAAACCTGTAAAATCCATGGCTTTTTTTCAGTCAGGACTTGGCAGAACTCAGTTCCTGCACTTCTATTTTTTTTTATTATTTTTTTTGCATTTTAAAATTTTATTGAGTTCGATTATATATACATTATATTCGAGTTTTGACATTTCTTATCATTTTGGACTTCCTTCAGCGATGTTGACATTCATTCGTATTTGAGTCTTAGAGTCACATCCCATCCTTTCATATTGCCATTCGTACCTCCTTTTTTACATTGTTTCAATTAAACAATACTTGTTAGCTCTTTACAAAGCCTCTTTAAATGCCACTAACGTTGTATTTACAAAACATTTGTTCTCCAGATAACCCACGAATTTCCCCCAGTCTTCAATAAAATTTTGATCTTTTAAGTATCTTATTTTCCCTGTTAGTTTGTCCAGCTCGGCGTATTCTATTAATTTTGCTCTCCACTCTACCACCGTTGGGATTTCTTCCTGCTTCCATCTCTGAGCTAACACAATTCTGGCTGCCGTGACCGCGTACTGGAAGAGTTTGTAATCCTTTCTCCTAATATCCTTTCCCATAGTGCAAAGTAAGAAAGCTTCTGGTTTTTTGACAAAAGTATAGCCTAACATCTTTTTCAATTCATTGTACACTTCCTCCCAGAAACTTTTAACTTTCTTGCATTCCCACCATAGATGGTAAAATGTCCCTTCCTTTTGTTTGCATTTCCAACATTTGTTGTCTACCTTGTACATCTTGGCCAATTTCACGGGTGTCATATACCACCTGTATTGCATCTTCATCACATTTTCCCTAAGTGACATACAGGCCGTAAATTTTATATTCACTCTCCAAAGCTTTTCCCAGTCTTCCATTTGAATATTATACCCGAAATCCCTCGCCCACTGTACCATCACTGACTTCACCTCCTCATCCTTCGTGTGCCACTCCAGAAGTATTTTATACATTTTAGAGAGGTTTTTATGTTCACTGTTTATTATCTCTTTTTGAAATATTGATTCTTTTTCCTCATAGCCCCTTTCCTTCACCTCTGCTTTAAACATCTCATTTATCTGGAAGTAGTGGAGCCACCCCTGTGTGAGCGTTTTAACCTGGTCGTATGGTTTAACTTTCCACTTCCCTCCTTCATTTATGACCATTTCTCCATACTTCCCCCTCTTTTCTTCCATATTAACTTTCTTAACGCTTGTTAACTCCTGGGGAGAAAGCCAGTGTGGTGTTCTCGGCTCTAATATGTTCTTATATCTGTCCCAGACCTCTATTAGTGGGCCCTTAAAGATGTGACTGGTGAACCCCTTGTGCACCCTTTTTTTATCCTTCCATAGGTACGCGTGCCACCCAAATTTGTTGTACCCTTCAAGGTCTAATAACTCTCTGTTTTCCAACTTAACCCATTCTTTCATCCAACACAAACATGTCGCTTCGTAGTAAAGTCTCATGTCTGGTAGGGCGAAGCCCCCTCTTTCTGTAGCATCCGTCAACAACTTAAATTTAATTCCTGCACTTCTAAGGTGGGTTCTAAGGTGGGCGCCATTGTCATTGCTCTCCCCAAGGAAGTTTGCTTGACACCTTCATTGTACACCTTTAGGCACCAGACAAAAAATATTCCTTTTTAACCAGGCCTTTGGTTGACTTGAGGGACGCGGGTGGCGCTGTGGGTTAAACCACAGAGCCTAGGACTTGCTGATCAGAGGTCGGCGGTTTGAATCCCTGCGACGGGGTGAGCTCCCGTTGCTCGGTCCCTGCTCCTGCCAACCTAGCAGTTTGAAAGCACGTCAAAGTGCAAGTAGATAAATAGGTACCGCTCCGGCGGGAAGGTAAACGGCGTTTTTGTGCGCTGCTCTGGTTCGCCAGAAGCGGCTTAGTCATGCTGGCCACATGACCCGGAAGCTGTACGCCGGCTCCCTCGGCCAATAGAGCAAGATAAGCGCTGCAACCCCAGAGTCAGCAACTCTGGCGTTGCAGCGCTTGGTTGACTTGATTGGCATCCTATGCCCTTTTAAAATGTGGGTTTTTTTTGGGGGGGGGTTACTGGGTTGTTCTTTTTATTTTGATTATATATTTTGTGGTTTTATATTTTGATTTTGTTCTGTGAACTGCTCCGAGACCTCCGGGTATAGGGCGGCATATAAGTTCAATAAATAATAACAATAAGAGAACAAGGGAGGCGTTCGTGGTGAGTTGTGGGACCTCTTTTTTCTGGTGAAATCCAACCCTTTTTAATCTTGGGTGTTTGGCTTGAAATAAGAAAAGAAAGTAAGACCACTTTACATTGGTCTTCTGTCATCAGTCATTGGTGCTTTTTTTGATATACAGTAATGCTTCTCCAGAGCAAGCCCAAGGCATTTTGCTAATTTTCAGTGGGTTGCACTAGTTACAAGATAGTGATGTGAGGAGTCATATTCAGAACTCTTTATTCTTAGATTACTGACATTCACGGTTATGATCTGTCAGCTGGTCTCGCACCCACTAATCTGTGCTCCATATTTTATTCTGAAAGTATAGAGTCGTGAAGCAGTAGCCCAGGGTTGCTGAGAGTAGGATGCTGGTTAAGTTTCCTTCATTCCGGAATCAAGATCTCTTAAGTGTAGGTTACGGAAGCAGGTTTAATTATTTTCCTAATTGTACCAATTTTTCACTGAAGCATGACTTGAACTATATGCATCCTACACTTCTCCTCCAATAATGGTTTTCCATTCAAAAGCTCACCCCAGGGTATTTTGGTCACATGCATTGGGTCTCTATGGAGATAGTTTTTTCCTTTTCCTTTTTTTGTATAATTAAGCCTAGCACAGCTTTGCATTTCCCTGCTTTATGCTAAATTAATACCTTGACTCTGCCTTTCAGCATGAGGCACTGGTAAAAAGGTAAAGGGACCCCTGGCCATTAGGTCCAGTCGTGGCCGACTCTGGGGTTGCGGCGCTCATCTCGCTTTATTGGCTCTGGTAGTGTACAGGACGGCCTCGGTCCTCTATACCTGAAGGAGCATCTCCACCCCCATCGTTGTGCCCAGACACTGAGATCCAGCGCCGAGAGCCTTCTGGAGGTTCCCTCATTGCAAGAAGTAAGATTACAAGGAACCACACAGAGGGCCTTCTCGGTAGTGGCACCTGCCCTGTGGAACACCCTCCCTTCAGATGTGAAGGAAATAAGTAGCTATCCTTTTTTCAAAAGACATCTGAAGGCAGCCCTGTTCAGGGAAGTTTTTAATATTTAACGCTGTATTGTTTTTAATGCTTGATTGGGAGCCACCCAGAGTAGCTGGGGAAGCTCAGCCAGATGGGCGGGGTATAAATAATAAATTATTATTATTATATTATTAAAGTATTCAGGAGTAATGTCTGCCACCCTAAGAGAGGCAGGGTGCACCCTGTTCTGAAGAGGCCCTGCCTGCACCCTGGGGTATTAGGTGGGCAGGGGGCCTGTCTGAACTCAAGTTAAGCCTCTGACATTCTAGCAAAACCTTGAGTCTGTGCAGCGAAGTAATTCCGATGGAATAAAGTTTATCTTGAAAGGATTGCAAGATAGCAAAGGTTTTGCGGACAGCTTTGCAGGTCAGTTTCCGCACAACGGATTCAACTTTTGAGCAAAGTATCATCTAGTTACCTTATCTCGGAGCTTAACAGCGGCTAGGTGCTAAAGGCTTTGAACGTGGCAGGAAGTGAGTAGGAATTTTTGTCCGTAGCAAGCCAGAGACAACGCCACAGTTCCTGCAGTCTTACACAAGAAACAGCAGGCTTGACAGGACAGAGAGTGAACTACAAAGTGGGGTGTAGGAGGAAACACATAGAAAGAAAGTAGGCAGAAAACAGACTGGAAGTACAGAAGAGAGGTTTGGCGGATCCCGGGTAAAGGCACTGGAGGAAGAGGGGAGGAGGGTGAGTGCACTGCCCCCGGCAGCGCGATCCTGGTGGGGTGCCATCGCGGCTGCCCCCCGCCTGCACTTGGCGCCATGCCCCCGCAAGCGGTGTGCCACACCCCCAGGATGCGCGCCATGCCCTTGGGACACGAGCCAGACACGCTACACCTTCTCTCTGCCCCTCGGTGCCAGAGCATGAAGCTCCACCACTGGGTAAAGGATGGTTTTTATCAACCTACACTAGTGGCCAAAATTGTGGAAACCTTTTGGGAAAAGTGTATTTCCGAGGTTTAATGGCTCATAACACCTGACTGGGGACGCGGCTGGCGCTGTGGGTAAAACCTCAGCGCCTAGGACTTGCCGATCGTATGGTCGGCGGTTCGAATCCCCGTGGCAGGGTGAGCTCCCGTCGTTCGGTCCCAGCTCCTGCCCACCTAGCAGTTCGAAAGCACTCTTAAGTGCAAGTAGATAAATAGGTACCGCTTTATAGCGGGAAGGTAAATGGCGTTTCCGTGTGCTGCGCTGGTGTAGGCTCGCCAGAGCAGCTTTGTCACGCTGGCCATGTGACCCGGAAGTGTCTCTGGACAGCGCTGGCCCCCGGCCTCTTAAGTGAGATGGGCGCACAACCCTAGAGTCTGTCAAGACTGGCCCGTACGGGCAGGGGTACCTTTACCTTTAACACCTGAATGGCTCTCTAAACACTCCTGCTCACTGGCTACATTCACATAAAGGAAAGCTACTGCGTATCAACCTAAGCAAGTTGTGCTTCCTTTTTCTGGTTATTTGGCTATAACTTTTGATAGAATACAGATAACTGAACAAACTTTGTTGCATTAAAGGTAAAGGGACCCCTGACCATTAGGTCCAGTTGCGGATGACTGGGGTTGCAGCACTCATCTCGCTTTATTGGCCAAGGGAGCCGGCGTACAGATTCCGGGTCGTGTGGCCAGCATGACTAAGCTGCTTCTGGCGAACCAGAGCAGCGCACGGAAACACCGTTTACCTTCCCGCCAGAGCGGCACCTATTTATCTACTTGCACTTTGATGTGCTTTCGAACTGCTAGGTTGGCAGGAACAGGGACCGAGCAACGGGAGCTCACCCCGTCGCAGGGATTCGAACCGCTGACCTTCTGATCGGCAAGTCCTAGGTTCTGTGGTTAATTATCTTCCCATTGATATATAATTTTATGATATTCCTCCAAACAAAGTGGTGTTATGGTCCATCAAACCTCAGAGATACACTTCTTTCCAAAAGGTTTCCACAATTTTGGCCCCTAGTGTATGCACAATAAAAAGACCCCTGCTGGCTCAGACCACAGGCTTCTCCTGACTAATCCAGCATCCCATTCCCCATGGTGTCTAACCAGATAACCATGGGAAGCCCAAAACATGTTCTCAGCCCCTTCTCCTTATATCTTCAGCTATTTGATTTTTTTAACAAAGGCAAAAAGATACGTTGTTCCTTGTCTTAAAAGATACACACACAAGCTCAACGGGCTTTCAGAAATTCCCTAGTCTACTAAGCACCCACAACAGATATCATAAGGGAACCACTGTTTTATCACCTGTGTTTTATGGAGGCTTGTTCAATGGCAACACATAATCAGTATTTATTTCTTGTAGCCATAGGCAAATGGTGCAAAAGAAGGAAAGACAAAGCATGAGTATTTGAACTCCCCAATTCTCAATTTACATATAAAGTACAGTGGTACCTCGGGTTAAGTACTTAATTCGTTCTGGAGGTCTGTTCTTAACCTGAAACTGTTCTTCACCTGAAGCACTACTTTAGCTAATGGAGCCTCCTGCTGCCGTTGCGCTGCCGCCGCGCGATTTCTGTTCTCATCCTGAAGCAAAGTTCTTAACCTGAGGTAATATTTCTGGGTTAGCGGAGTCTGTAACCTGAAGCGTACCACTGTACACCTAAAATAACAGCACCCATAGAGTAGCTTCTTTAAAAAAAAGTAATGATGGTTGAAAATTCTACCAGTATTTTCAGGCTTTGATGAACAATCGGTGCTGTTCTGTTATTGTGATTTTGTATTTCGAGTCTTTATGGGGCTTTGCACATTGCCTCAAGCCATTTTAAAGAGAGGATTTAGGTATTGTAGAAATAAATAATAATGACTGAGGTGAGATTCTGGATTCATCTGTAAAAATAGGGCTATTTGGGGGCTGGCCCTCCTAATCTCATGTTTGCTGTTGCGTGTCTCTACAAATAGCGCTAGCTGAAATCCCCCCAAAACCTAATTTTCGTGTGTTCTGGGATCATCTATGCTGTCTTGTTGACCTTCAGAGTTCTGGGAACTGATAGCCTCGGATTAATACCATGCAAAGTCTTTTACATCTTCTTCTAGGCCAGTTAGGAATGAGGCATGAATTACCATTATGAAGTTTGGCACGTTAATCAGCTTGACTGCATAGGATTGCAGGCTTAAGGATTAGGTAATCAATCATTGCATTGTCAGGGGGCGCAAAATGTTCAGTGAGTATCATTAATCAGATAAGAGCCGTCTGGAAATAACTCATGTAAAGTGCAAGCCTACACAGTGTCTACTCAGAAGTAAGTGCCATTGAGTTCAGTCGAGCTTACCCCCATATAAGGATTGCAGCTTTAGTTACGTATTTTTCGCCCTATAGGACGCACTTTCCCCCCTCCAATAATGAAGGGGAAATGTGTGTGCGTCCTATGGGGCGAATGCAGGCTTTGGGATAGAGGCAGCTCTGCTCTGGGAGGGCTTCCACGGCTTGCGGAGAGCAGCCTGTTCTGGGGGCTGGGGTCGGAGGAAGCTCGGGCTTCCCCCACCCAAGCCCTGCGCCTGGGGGGGGAAATATTTTTTTTTCTTTATTTCCCCCCAAAAAAACTAGGTGCGCCCTTATGGGCCGGTGCGCCCTATGGGGCGAAAAATATGGTATCTAAAGAAAACCCATTCTGCGGTTTACACTGTCACTGAATGACTTAGATATGTCAATATCGGAATTTAAATTAAAGACAGGCATAGGCCATAGGGTTTAAAGTTCAGGCTGCAAGGGGAAAGTTGGCCAGCTTGACGCTTTTTAACTTCCACAGTTGGTAGACTTAGCCGTATATTTGCAATATTCCATGTTTAAACTTTGACACTGTTTCAGATTGGCTCTGGGCAACAATATTACCAATTTATTCAAGACTGCCTATTCATTATACCGAATAAAGTTATTCGGTAGATGCTAAGAGATGTGAGGAAGAATGAGAGCCCTTCAAAGGGTTATTGGAATTTGAAACAGAGTAAATTGGTTATGCTTTCCATTTCTATAAGTTATGATTACTTTATTGCTTGTTGTAAATTTATTCATGATGATCTGATAATGGGAGTTTTTGTACACTCAGAGACAATATTTATATTATACCATATGTAAGGATATGGTTTTAATCGTGAATGTTGAAATGCTGTAGATTTATTTGTCTATTAAATTAGAGATATGTTTATATTTTTAATTTAGTTAAAAAGAAAAAAATCTAGTCACCAGTGATATAATATATTCATCACAAAATCCTTGTTTATTTATAACATTTATGTGTTATAAATAACACATGTGTTTCCCTTTCAAATCAAGTTTGCTGAAGGCATCTTACATATTTGTTTCTTTCCCCCGCTTTTCCTCCAAAAAGCTCAAGGCTTCGTACATGGTTCTGTCTTTCAAGCTCTTATTTTATCTTCACAACAACTCTGCAAGGCAGACTAGAATGAGATTAATCAACTAGTGCTATTGTTGGTTTAACAGCAGGGATAATTTCCATTGGTAGAGTCAAATCTTAATTTGTGGAGGCTGAAAGTCAAGGTCACACAGTTGCTTCATTTTTTAAAAAGATGAATTGGTTATTTTATTCATGGGTTTCTGCAATAGGGATTTGAAAAGGAAATATTAATGATTGCCTGTCCATCTAAGCCCATGTGTGCTGGTTTATTCAGAGTCAGAGAGCCTAACTGCATCCTTTTACATCCACAAACATTGATCCTCTATATTACCATGTGAATATTGAAATATTGTAGGAATGCTCGCTGTCCGTTCCCGTCTAAAAATAAGCTGAAATGTTTGTTGCAAGCCTGTCGGGAGAACTATGTTAAACCAATATTCATTATTCGCTGTGGAAAAGCATCAATAGCATCCCTGGTGTAAGCACATTAATTAGCTGGTTGGGTGGCTCGCATTGCGTCAGGGTGAATTTTCCAGTGCCTTCCTGAGATACTGTTTATGAAAAGAAACAAATAATATTGAAGCATCTCTTCATCTGCACATTGTGATGTCTATAAATAGTTGTTTTCAGCTTCTTCTTGACAAGAGTTTAAATATTCAATATAAGCTTGGAAATGTTTTTTTTTAATGAAAAACAGCTGGGGGGAAGTAGGAGGGTTGTTTAAAATTAGAAATAAAAATGTGTTTCCCCTTTCAGTAGGGAAATGATATATTTATCATATGTGTTGATAATTCCAAGTGCACAAGACTGTGCCCAGGCAATGGTGGTTGAGCCCACAATGTTTTTTCCCTAATGGACAGATGAGGATGGGGCTAAAGTTGCCAACTCTTTCTTGGCAGGGCCTTTGTGCATTTAAGGTCTTCGTAACTAGGCACGTGCGCACGCGCGCACACACAGATCTAAATAATAAAAGAAGTAAATTCTATTTTGAGAGGAAGTTTCAGCTGTTGAATTCATGACTTCCATCAAAGGTGCAGGAGCCATTGCAGAGGCAGAGGAGAAAAAGCAGACAGCACTAAGTTGTACGACTTGGAAAAAGGGGCATCATTATGCAACAGTATTGTGCCCCTTCCCTCTACCCCACTAGGCTCACATGGCCAATCTGCTCTCGTTTTTAATGCATACTGCTCTTAGAATTGCACTGGGTGGGTTATTGGGTTATTGCTTTTGGTTTGCTTTTATATGTTGTGGTCTTGTTGTGAACTGCCCTTGGACCTCTGGGTATAGGGTGGTGTATAAGTTGAATAAATAATAATAATAATAATAATAATAATAATAATAATAACTGTTTGCTTTGCCAGTAAAAAGCAATGCACACTGTTGTTTGGTTAGGCATCTTACGCTTTTATTTGCTGCCAGATCCCGAATCTGTTTAAAAGAATTGTGTTTTAATGTTGTAACCCATCGTGGGACCTTGGGGTAAAGGGCAGGTTAATAATAATAATAATAATAATAATAATAATAATAATAATAGGAATCAATGTACTGGCAGGGAGGTGTACAACAGTCAGCACGTGTGAATAATGTAGAGCATCTTCACTTAGCCGTTATGTTAGATTTACCAGCAAACTCCTTTAAGACTTGGGTGGCAGAAGGAATTTCAGTAAGTGCCATGGAAAGCTACTACACCAGCCCAAATGCCCTCCCTTCTTTATCACGGCCCTTCTGATTGGTGGCTCGCACACTGGCTGGGATTAACAGAAGAGGCACCTGTATTGACTGAGACCTGCATACAAGAGCTGGCCATTTTGCTCCGAGTAATACCCACCTGGGGGACACGGGTGGCGCTGTGGGTTAAACCACAGAGCCTAGGGCTTGCTGATCAGAAGGTCGGCGGTTTGAATCCCCGTGATGGGGTGAGCTCCCATTGCTTGGTCCCTGCTCCTGCCAACCTAGCAGTTCGAAAGGACATCAAAGTACAAGTAGATAAATAGGTACCGTTCCGGCGGGAAGGTAAATGGCATTTCCGTGCGCTGCTCTGGTTCGCCAGAAGCAGCTCAGTCATGCTGGCCACATGACCTGGAAGCTGTACGCCGGCTCTCTCGGCCAATAAAGCGAGATGAGTGCTGGAACCCCAGAATCGGCCACGACTGGGCCTAACGGTCAGGGGTCCCTTTACCCTTTACCTTTAATACTCACCTGGAACCACTGGTTCACGTCGTTGAGCGATTTCTTGCAATTCCATCAGTCTGCAGAGGGTTTGGTCCATTGGGGTGCTGTGTCACCAACCCCAGCCTGCCATTTGCCAGCCTTGCCTGCCTTCTTGCTTCCTCCTCCTCTGTCTCAGTGCTGCCCCTGGCAGAACTCATCGGGGAACAGGATGCGAGTCAAAATCCAAATTACCGTATTTTTCGCTCTACAAGACGCACCAGACCATAAGACGCACCTAGTTTTTGGAGGAGGAAAAGAAGAAAAAAAATATTCTGAATCTCAGAAGCCAGAACAACAAGAGGGATCGCTGTGCAGCGAAAGCAGCGATCCCTCTTGCTGTTCTGGCTTCTGGGATAGCTGCGCAGCCTGCATTCGCTCCATAAGATGCACACACATTTCCCCTTACTTTTTAGGAGGGAAAAAGTGAGTCTTATAGAGCAAAAAATACAGTAGTTGCCTTTGCCCGTCTCTGGCTTTTGACAAAACAAAAAAAAAATCCTTCCAGTAGCACCTTAAAGACCAACTAAGTCAGTTCTTGGTATGAGCTTTCGTGTGCATGCACACTTCTTCAGATCTTAAGAAGTGTGCATGCACACGAAAGCTCATACCAAGAACTGACTTAGTTGGTCTTTAAGGTGCTACTGGAAGGATTTTTTTTTGTTTTGACTATGGCAGACCAACACGGCTACCTATCTGTGTCTGGCTTTTGACTTCATCTAGTTTTAGCCTTCCTGCCTTCTGCTTCGCCAATCCTAACAGGCAGCAGTAAGCAGGGCTACAACCCTACAGATATACCGTATTTTTCTCTCCATAAGACGCACTCCTAAAAAGTAAGGGGAAATGTGTGCGCGTCTTATGGAGCGAATGCAGGCTGGAAGCTCTGCTCAGCGCTCCCTTTAAAGAGCCACGTGGAGCGTGTGTGCAGCTCTTGGGGGCTTTTCCCTGAGGAGAGAGGAGGGACTGAGGGGCTGCCCTCTGTCCCTTCCCACACCTCCCAGAAAAGCCAGGCTCTGCTCAGTGCTCCCTTGTAAGGGCTCCCTTTCGTCCCTCATCCCGCTTTGCTGGGAAGCCAGAAGAGGCGCTGCACAGCCATCGCTCTTGCTCTGCTGGCTTCTCAGCGAAGTGGGAGGAGGAACGGAAGGGTTTAAAGCAAGAAAAGCGAGAGCCGCTTACATGCTCTGCACAGAATTTTTTCTTTCTTTCTTTCCCCCTCTAAAAACTAGGTGCGTCTTATGGTCAGGTGCGTCTTATGGAGCGAAAAATACGGTAAATCTTGTGCAGTGGACGCTCGGGTTGTGAACAAAATTCATGCAGGATGCATGTTCGCAACCCGCAGTGGCGCATCTGCACATGCGCGGGTTGTGATTCTGCGCTTCTGTGCATGCGCAACCACCAAAACCCGGAAGTAACCCGTTCCGGTACTTCCAGGTTTCGGCGGGTCCGTAGCTCAAAAAAACGCAACCTGAAATGTCTATAACCCGAGGTATGACTGTATACTCAAGATATACCTCTTGTAATCAAACAGATAGCCTCGCACACTTCTAAACAGAGGGGGCCTGACTGGCAGCTGTAGGATGGCATAGTTATTTCCCCCCCTCCAAATAATACTGAGATGGCTATGTTTGAGGGTGGATCCAGTCGAAAGTACAGTGGTACCTCGGGTTACAGACGCTACAGGTTACAGACTCCGCTAACTGCTAACCCAGACAGAAATAGTACCTCAGATTAAGAACTTTGCTTCAGGATGAGAACAGAAATCGCACAGCAGCGGCGTGGCAGGCCCCATTAGCTAAAGTGGTACCTCAGGTTATGAACGGACCTCCAGAACAAATTAAGTTCTTAACCTGAGGTACCACTGTATCCTCAAGGGTTCAATACAGTTCTGTTGAAACTGACATCAAAATTATTTCCTCAGGGTAAAAAAACCCCTGAGCTTTTCCTTCTTCATCGGTCTCTTGAGGCAGCTACCAAGAGGCTTTATTGAATTTCAGAAGGTGAACGTTAAACCAGCTCTTTAACATTTGGCAGATTTCAAGAACCGCTGCGCGTTCTTGCTCCACTGTTTCTGTCTGGGACATGCATTTGTATGAAAAGGATCGAACAGTTCAGACAGAACACTCAAGTTGAAAATATCTCAAAAAAAGAAATTTTAATGAATGTTCTGCTTTCTTGCCCTTACAAGTTATGTACTGTAGAAGTCTCACTGTACCTGTATGTTCATAACTGGAAACCATGTTGGCTTGTTGCCCTTTCTTTCTTGGTCCATGGCACATTGGGTTGGGGAGGATTTTATGGCTCCAGCTTAGACACTTATAAGTTGAATTCCCAGGAACTCCAGGTCTTAAAAGCTGCATCTCATACAGTACAGCCCTGTGCAAGTTTGCCCACAAAACTCTCTGGGCTTGCTCCCAGATAAGTATGCCTAGGATTGTATTGATAACATATGCAGTTTTAGTGCATTTTTTTGCATTTACTCATGTCTATAATCTGAATGGACTAGCTGCATATGTAATCGATGTACAACTGGTACTATGAGGTTTTTGTCCGCAATTAATAATGTTCAGATAGGGGATCACACTGAAAGCACAAAGGGCCCATGAGTTGAATATTAGCCCTTTCATCTAGCGTTTATTTTTCGGTGAATTTCCTGATGAAAGACAGGGTTTCATAAAACCTACATGCCTGCTCCCTGCCTTCCCATCTGCATTTATCATTCCCCTTATTTGATTGAGTCTCTGATCCTGGATTTGTCTGCATTCGCCTTTATCAAAAGTGTAAGGAAACTTCAATAAGAAGACAATCAGCTGCTTCCCTGCCCTTGCCAAACATAGCTTTTTTGTGTATCATGTCTAGATTAGAAGACAGAGCGCCACATTCACCTTCCAGTCCTTACCAGTTGAGGAGAGATGCAGATGATGACTAGCATCTATTACAGTGGTACCTTGGGTTACATATGCTTCAGGTTACAGACGCTTCAGGTTACAGACTCCGCTAATCCAAAAATAGTACCTTGGGTTAAGAACTTTGCTTCAGGATGAGAACAGAAATCGCACGGCGGCAGCAGCAGGAGGAGGCCCCATTAGCTAAAGTGGTACCTCAGGTTAAGAACAGTTTAAGGTTAAGAGCAGACCTCCAGAACGAATTAAGTTCTTAACCTGAGGTACCACTGTATACTGGATGCTTTGTGATGCTGCAGGCCACTGAAATAATACATTCTTTTCCCCAGAGAATTCTGGGTACTGTAGTTTACCCCACCCCCACAGTGTGAAAATTCCCAGCAACCCTTAGCACACTACAGTACCAAGAATTCTTTGAGACGGGAAATGTGCATTGAATGTACTTTGAAGATACAGTGTGGATGCAGCCCAACGAGAATGAAGCAAGTGTTAAGTCTGATTGAGAACAATGGATACAATCCAGCCAATTCACTGGTTTCCATGGGATGGATGTGCAATGCAATCCTAGGCGAAGAAGTAAAATTCACATTTCCCACAATATTCAGTGGAACACGCTCTCAGATAATAAGCGGGAGTAAGGTATCCGGCTGCAGTAGCTTTCTTACTGAAATCAGTAAGGTGAATCTTCCCCTTTGTTTGCAGTGCAAAGCCAATATGGTGACCCTCCTTCCCAACCCCAGTGAAGTTTTGTCAGGTATCACTTGCATCCAAATTTCCCCTCACATAAAATTCAGTCACCCCCTGAATTTCAGTGTTTCTCTCTCTCTCTCTCTCTCTCTCTCTCTCTCTCTCTCTCACACACACACACACACACACACACACACAATCACTTTGCCTGTATATACACAGTGCTTTATACTGAATTTCTGTGTCTTTTTTTTATTTTCCTGTTCATAGCTTTCAGTGATAGCTGGCCCTGAGAAGTGACAAATAAATAATTGGAATAGCAAGAACAATTTAGGATTCCAATATATTTCACATCTCAGTTTGATTTTAAGGTGCTATATTGTCTTCAGCAGAGTTTCAAAACACGGATATTCAGTGCAGTTAGTGGGTTGGAGGAAAATCAACAACAAAGTCGCACATACTTAGCCCCAACCATTGACGTCATTATCAGAGTAATTGTTTCAGCCATAATGCCCAATGGGACCGCTGGTGAGCATTGCATAAGGGCAAGACTGCCAGTGTGCTAGCCTATGGCACTGTTTGAGTGCCCTCGGCTTCTCATTGTTCAGATCTAATTAGAGGGCACTGTAATTCAAAATCAATTCATTTCCTGCTGGTTAGTAACTAATTCTCCCATCAGTGTGAGTCAAGAGATTATTTTTGCAGGTTAGAACTTTATTTAAGCTACAATTGCACCTGAGACCAGCCATGTGTGCAGGCGATAAACAACAGGCAAGAAGCAGACATCTTTCTCAGCCTTTCGTGTTAGGTAAAAGGTGCTTTAGTGGAGAGGGAAGGATCTCACCTGGGTGATGCACTGTACCTGAACCCTGCAGAGGCAAAGCCTACCGCAGCAATGGCGCAGAATAGAGCTATTTAACTTAGGTTACAAATTGGTTAATGTTTCTAAATTGCTTGTATGTTAGGACAAAGATCCCTCGGCCAATAAGGATGTGGGTGGCGCTGTGAGTTAAACCACAGAGCCTAGGACTTGCCGATCAGAAGGTCGGCGATTCGAATCCCCGCAACGGGGTGAGCTCCTGTTGCTCAGTCCCTGCTCCTGCCAACCTAGCAGTTCAAAAGCACGTCAAAGTGCAAGCAGATAACAAGGTACCGCTCTGTCAGGAAGGTAAACGGTGTTTCCGTGCGCTGCTCTGGTTCGCCAGAAGTGGCTTAGTCATGCTGGCCACATGACCCAGAAGCTGTACGCTGGCTCCCTCGGCCAATAAAGCGAGATAAGCGCCACAACCCCAGAGTCGGCCATGACTGGATCTAATGGTCAGGGGTCCCTTTACCCCTTTACCTTTAAGGACAAAGATGGCTTGCTTAAGCTATGCAGTCCAAGCTTGGAGCATCCATTCTAGACCTTCTTACTGGCAGGGTTTGCATGGTGGAAAAGAGAGGGCAAAAACCCTCTCAAGGTGAAAGGTATGCGACCTAGCTAAGCCTGGCAGGACAGCTTATTCTTTGGTCTTAACCTCTTCCTGCATCAATTAGAGTTAAACATCTTGGTTATATGAGACTGGAGATATCCCCCAGAGAGGGCAAAGACAACTTCTCCCAGAAAACATATCATAACCCCCTTTCTTTTGAGTACAGTGGTACTTTGGTTCTTGAACTTAATCCATTCTGTGAGTCCATTCGACACCCAAAACCATTCGAAAACACAAGGCACAGCTTCCAGTTGGCTGCAGGAGCTTCCTGCACTCAAGCAGAAGCCGCATCAGATGTTCAACTTCTGAAAAACGTTCGCAAAGCAGAACACTTACTTCCGGGTTTGCGGCGTTCAGGAGCCGATTTGTTCGATTACTAAGCCGTTTGAGAACCAAGTTACCACAGTACATGCTTCACTTGATCTAGTGTAGGCCATCAAGTCTAAGGGGGAGGGGGTTAGTTTCCTTTCTTTGTTATAATGGATTGTACAAGCCATGTTTTATTAGAAGGGAATGATTCTTCTCATATTTATGTTATTTATTACATTTTCCTATGTTCCGCAATTCTTTTAATTATCTCAAAGCATTCTACACTGCTGTTTCCCATTTATTCTCATGACAGCCCTGTGAATTTTCTCACATTTTGGAGAATGTGACTGATCCAAAGTGAGTGCCATGGCTGAATAACTACTTGAACCTGGATTTTCCCTGTCCAACTCCAATTCTCTAATTCAGGAGTAGCCAACATGGAAATTTCCAGACGTTATTGGGCTAACAGTAAGGTGAAACTGACAAGACAGAAACCTGGTGGGTTGTTTCTGGACACGTGTCACCTGCTAACATTTTGCATGTTCTAAAAATAGAGAACATGCACGGAAATATGTTAGCAATCCATGGTTCGTTTAGGGCATCCACTTTTTCCTGGCAAGAGTAAGACAGAAATACAACAGGTGCAGCTAGTATTACAATGAAGGGCAGGTGGTGGAAACTTCACCTGTTGAATTTGCACAATTCCTCTGGCTGTTTAAAGTTTGGTAGTAACCCAGAAACAGAAAGCTGCACCCAATCCACAGCTAACACAAGAGAAAAAATATTGTAAGGAGTAGAAGGTGGTGTCTTAAATTTAAACATCTGCTGAGTTTAACAACACATCTTCACAAGTATTCTCTTTCTGTAGCTCTTTCCAGGGATAATAGATAAGTTTTCCTCTCTCTTCAGAAGTTTAAAAAACAGTCCAGCTATTTTCTAAAAATGAAAGCTATGGGGTCCCCCCCCCCCGCCTCTTGTTTTTGCTGTGAACCAGTTCTGGAAAAAAGGACTTCTTTCCCAGGGAAAATATTTACTTCTTGTTGTTTGAATACTGGAATGATTATGGTCTGGGTGGTCTCAGAAATTTAATTTCTGCAACTTGGTACTGTGATCATAACACATTTTCTTCAGAAGGATAGAATTTCAAACCTAGTTTATTCAAAATATTGCACACACAAGCCAACAGATTTAGAGGAGTCATTGCAGCTTGAATTTATAGAGTGTAATCATTAGCATGTTAGCAGTTTCTGCAGAAAATCTAATTCATTAAAGCATTTTCTGAAGAAAAAAACCAATAGCTTTTTTTTCTTCTCCCAGTAGAAATTTTAAAAGTGTGACTTTAAGCACGACAGGTAGTAGTTTAATCATGTCAGCATTATTTAAACACATTGCTTTTGTTCATTAATTAGTGCAGCTTCCAGCTTTGCTTAGTTTTACTCTGTAGTTTGGCTGCTTGTAATTTTTTTTTTTTTTTTAATGTGGCATCATGTGCTGGTAGATGGTGAGCCCAGTCTGATAATCCTCAATCTGCTCATCTTGTTAGTCGGGTGGCTGAGTTGGATCTGCCCTTTCATATATAGATATTAGACGGGATGCTAGCCTTAATAAAAAAAGCAGTGCAACAAACAGTAAACTGTGGACAGCCGATGTTTACAGATGCAAACCCCATGTACTTCATTCAGCATCTGAGATCCCACTATGGGTCTCTTCCCTTCCCCAACCAAGGTTTTTTTGTAGTGGAACTCCAAATTCCATCACTCCTGGTCGGCATGGCCAGTGATCAGGGAAGATGGAGCTCATCTGAATGGCTAGCATTTCCCAACCCCAGCTCAACTCTGTTGACCTCTCTGAATTCCCCAATATAAGAAGATTAGGATTGACACTTTGAAACAAATTAATCCCTTTTATACCCATGTTTAAGATATTGGGAATCCCCAGGCTAATTGAACTCCTAGGCACACTGTGTTTGGATACGAGCATGAGACATCCATTTATAGTATGTGACCATCCTTTGAGGCAGTCTCAGCTGGTAGTGAAATCACCAATTTCCACTTTGTGTGAATGTTTGCGCCGAAAGATAGCAAGATACAAAATCATTTCCAGCTCACTTGATTAAGTTGATTAAGAGAATTATCTCAGTTGGCAGTTTTTTTGTGTTTTAAGAAGGGTAGGGAAATTACCTACCCATTGGTTTTTCTTGTGGAAACTTAATCGCAGGTATCGGTGTGTGAATACTGATGTGAATATGTTATTTATAAAAGTGAGCAAAAAAAATAATTAGAAGAATATTTTTTACACAATCCCACTACAGTGGTACCTCGGGTTAAGTACTTAATTCATTCCGGAGGTCCGTTCTTAACCTGAAACGGTTCTTAACCTGAAGCACCACTTTAGCTGCTGCTGCGCCGCCGGTGCACAATTTCTGTTCTCATCCTGAAGCAAAGTTCTTAACCTGAAGCAATATTTCTGGGTTAACAGAGTCTGTAACCTGAAGCATATGTAATCCGAGGTACTACTTGTATTGGGGCGGTGGGTTTCCACTCTAGGTTCAGGAATCAGCTATGAGATCAAAAACCTAATGTTTGTTGTTGTTACCCCTGAAACTGGAAGACTTCATTTTTCACTGAGAGCATTTGAGATGCTCATCATTAGATATTTCCCTGCCCACTATACCACATGGCGTTCCAATTTTGCCAGTTTAATGTTAGTGCACGTGAGCAGGATTAAAAATGAACCTATTTTTGTTTGCAGATGACGGTTATTTTTAAAATTTGTGCCCGGACCTTTGCACAGACGTGGCAAGACAGATCCCTGTGGGCATTGACCCATAGTTACCTGCTCATTCAATTGCTTCCTATGCCCACTTAACTGTAAGCCCAGCCCAGCTCTTTGGCTTCCTTGTTTTCTGCTTGCTCTCTCCAGAAGTGAGGGAAAGCTGCAGAAACGAGCGATCAGAACAGGAATGGGGAACCTGTACCCCTTCAGGTGTGTCTCTAGTAAAAAACATATACAGTGGTGCCTCGCAAGACAAAAAGAATCCGTTCCGCGATTCTCTTTGTCTAGCGGTTTTTTCGTCTTGCGAAGCAAGCCCATTGACAGCTTAGCGGATTAGCGCTATTAGCGGTCTAGCGGCTTCTAGCGATCAGCTGAGAAGCGGCTTATCAGCGGAACAGCTGATAAGCGGCTTAGCGCTTAGGGAAAGGGCGAAAAAAGCGGGGAAAAACCCGCTGGAACTCGCAAGATTTTTTCGTCTTGCGAAGCAAGCCCATAGGGAAATTCGTTTAGCGAAGCGCCTCCAAAACGGAAAACCCTTTCGTCTAGCGGGTTTTCCGTCTTGCGAGGCGTTTGTCTTGCGGGGCACCACTGTACTCTTTTTAGGCGTATTTAGAAAGAAGATTCCACCTAAACATTAGGAAGAACTTCCTGACAGTAAGAGCTGCTCGACAGTGGAATTTGCTGCCAAGGAGTGTGGTGGAGTCTCCTTCTTTGGAGGTCTTTAAGCAGAGGCTTGACAACCATATGTCAGGAGTGCTCTGATGGTGTTTCCTGCTTGGCAGGGGGTTGGACTCAATGGCCCTTGTGGTCTCTTCCAACTCTATGATTCTATAATTCTGCGTTTTTCCAATTTTTGGGACTACAGCTTCCAGCATCCCTGGTCATTACCCATGCTGACTGGGGCTGATGGGAAGGTTAGTCTGGGAACATCTGGAGGGCCACAGGGCCCCTATCCCTGAGTTAGAGAATACAGTGGTACCTCGGGTTACATACGCTTCAGGTTACAGACCGGATCCGCTAACCCAGAAATAGTACCTCTGGTTAGGAACTTTGCTTCAGGATGAGAACAGAAATTGTGCTCCGGCGGCTTGGTGGCAGCAGAAGACCCCATTAGCTAAAGTGGTGCTTCAGGTTAAGAACAGACCTCCAGAACGAATTAAGTTCTTAACCCAAGGTACCACTGTACTTGAAAGGCAGGCAACAAAATTGCCATGTCTCTTCCTGACAGGGGCCCCAGTGACTTTAACAGCCGCATGGCAGGCAGAAAATTGAAACTGGGACAGGATTTCCTCTCACAAGGGTGCCGCAGCAGAAAAGGCTACGTCTGTTGACGTTCTGCCTGCCATGTGGTTCTTCATGGCACACAACGTTGGGGGAATTGTGGTAACTCTGCATGAGTGTCTTCTGCCTATTTCACTGGATTCACATACAGTGGTACCTCGGGTTAAGTACTTAATTCGTTCCGGAGGTCTGTTCATAAGCTGAAACTGTTCTTAACCCGAAACACCACTTTAGCTAATGGGGCCTCCCGCTGCCACTGTGCCGCCGGAACACTATTTCTGTTCTCATCCTGAAGCAAAGTTCTTAACCCGAGGTACTATTTCTGGGTTAGTGGAGTCTGTAACCTGAAGCGTATGTAACCCGAGGTACCACTGTATTCCATTTACAGCTCTCTGAAAAGAGTTGCGAAGGAAAGCTTCAGAAGTAGTATCTCGTATCAGCTTGAGCCTATGCACACGGGCGGCAACAGAGCCCGAGGTGTTATTTTATTTCAGCAAGTACTCCTCCTGGTGCTAATACGATATATGTCAACATGCCTTGGCTTTTCATTATCAGCTTGAATGGAGCTAGCAACAAACTACTCTAAAGCCCACTCCCCGCCCCAAAGAATTAAGAGTTGAAATAAGAATTCCCCATCCCTAGAAGAGCTCCCAGGCCATTTCCCCATGAGGCCAGTGCAGAGTGAACCTATTCATTAAAACAAGGCAATGCCCAGATCTGTTAACTCATTCAGAGATGCAACAGGAAAGTGTCTTCCGCTGGGAATTGTTCAGTCACATCTGCAGCAAAAATGGGACAGACATACCCATCCTCCAAACTGGGAGGAAAGACAACCAGAGCAGTGGGTAGGCGCATTCTGCTCAGAGCAGCTTCGCCTTATTTATTTCGCTCATTTATATTCTACTTTTCCTCCAACCCAGGTTGTTTAGAGCAAACTTTCCTCTCCCGCCCCCTTTTATGTCCCTCGTAGATTTGACCCGATAGGTACTGACTGGCTCATAGCAAGGGCCCATCTGCACAAGACATTAAAAGCAGTATCGTGCCACATTAAACAGTCTATGGCTTCCCCACCATAGTTGGTTAAGGGTTCTGAGAGTATTGTACTCATGGAACTGCAACTCCCAGAGTTCCATGAATATAAACTGTTAAACCACTCTTGAGAACTGTAGGAAAATAGGGGTTGCCTTAAAAAAAAGGAGCCTGGGTGGCGCTGCGGGTTCAGCCACAGAGCCTAGGATATGCCGATCAGAAGGTCAGCTGTTCGAATCCCCGCAATGGGGTGAGCTCCTGTTGCTCAGTCCCTGCTCCTGCCAAACTAACAGTTCGAAAGCACGTCAAAGTGCAAGTAGATAAATAGGTACCGCTCCAGCGGGAAGGTAAACAGCATTTCCGTGCGCTGCTCTGGTTCGCCAGAAGCGGCTTAGTCATGCTGGCCACATGACCCGGAAGCTGTACGCTGGCTCCCTCAGCCAATAAAGCGAGATGAGCGCCGCAACCCCAGAGTCGGTCACGACTGGACCTAATGGTCAGGGGTACCTTTACCTTTTTAACTTTCACTACCGTTAACCAACCACAGTTCCCAGAATTCTTTGAGGGAAGCCACGGCCGATACCACTTTAAATGTGTACAGCAGATGGGATCCCAGGGAGGTGCACGGTTGAAACTCGGACTCCCGGGTCCTACCCCAATGCTCTAACCACTACCCCACACTGTCACCGACACACAGGAAGAATTGCACATATTTTTAACAGCTCCCATCACTACATTACAGAGCTAGTTACAAAATGAGTTGCCCTCTTTTTCCTGCCCCCCCCTCCCCAGTAGGAGAATGACCTAATTATATCCCCCCTGGGACGGACCTACAGTGCATGCACATTTACTCTCCGATGCAGGAGTAACTAGTTCTAGGTAAACCTACGCATTAACTGTAATGCACCGTGTGCTACTTTGGTGACAATTTTTTAGTCCTGGCATCCCTCTGTCTGCTTCTCCTCATCCCATCACAATTAATTATGGTGTACAAGAGAACGTCTTAATACAGGGCATCAAAATAAAGCTGGCATTTGGGGCCACGACTGACTGAATCAAAAGTTTTGCTTGTGCCAGCTTGCCTCCATCTTATCCCCAGTTTTGTCTCTTGGTCTGCCATCTTCTCTAACTGCCTAGCTGACAAGGGTTGGCAATCAAGGACAGGGAAAGGTCAAAGTCACATTTTCACTCTCTCCCGCCTGTCTGGTCTTTTGGCTCACTTTTTATCCTGAGTTCCTCCTCCGTCTTGTTCCAGCTTGGATTCAGCCTTGGCTCGCTGCTACTCAAACACACAATCTCCCTCCCTTTTAGAATAGCCTTTTATTTGCTCTGTTAATAAAGCACCCTTTTCTGGCAGCGCATTGATCTCTACTGCGTTTTCCCTCCCAAGGAACTCTACAAGGACGATCCACTGTCCAAACCAAAGATTCTAATGCTACCCACACTCTGCTAATTTATAAATCTTTCTAGGTTTTAGGCCGGCTCTGCTGGATTGACTTTTCAGCAGAAACAGAGCCAGAAAAGCCACAGAGCAAGGTGGTTTTCCTAGCAGCAGGTCTAACTTCCTCCTGTCAGTCTTGTTCTTGAAGGGTTTACTTCCTGAACAGAAATAGGTTTCAGAAATGCAAAGTCACGTGCCATGAGCAAGCATTGTTGCATAGTACAGTCATACGTCAGGTTGCAAACGCTGCGGATTGCGCATTTTCGTGTTACGGACCGCGCCGAACCAGAAGTACTGGAACAGATTTTTGGCGCTCGTGCATGTACAGAAGCGCTAAATTGCGCTTTGCGCATGTGCAGAAGCAACAAATTGGGTCACGCGTGTGAGCAGACATGGCACTGTGGGTTGCGAACATGCCTCCTGCACGGATCACATTTGCAACCTGAAGTATGACTGTATGAATTTTTTTAATGTATGAATTTTAAAAATATGCCGGAGTGTGTGTGTGAAAGGAGAAGAGACAGCAACCGCAAGGAAATTGAAACTACTCCCTTTCCTCTCATAATTATAATTTCCATCATGGCAAAGTGCATCCTTCTTAGAAACATTGGGCACCCGTAAGGTGTTTGCTATAAATGAAAATCACAAATATGGGAGTGGCTTTCATTTTCAAGTAATTAAAAGATGTGTAAAGAGGAAGGAGTTGGTCCTATCAGCCTGGTGTGCATGTCACGATGGCCAAACCATGCCTTTGTGCAGATGTGTTAGGATCCTGTGCTCCTCTCCCAGTCCTGCTGTGCTATGAAGGCTAAGCAATATCTTGATTGCTCCAGGTCGTCATAATATAAAGGAATGGACAAAATGAGACCGGACAGGCAGAAATGGCAAAGGAGAATAAATATAACTTTCTGTTCTCCCTTTGGATAGCCAATATGTAGGCACCCATGAAATTCAATGCTACAGAAGGTCAGACAGACACACTTTGTCTTCATTTCATAAATGGACAATTTCATGGTTATTAGAATTCATAAGTAAGGCCAAAAGGAAAGGAAAAAAGAGAAATGCAGCCCTGATGAAAGGTTATAAGTCTCATGCTTCTTGGCATAAGATGACAGCAGCTGGAAATAGCTAATTCTGTTTGATTTATAATATTATAAATTCTGCAGGCACTTTATAGAATTAGAGCCAAGATGTCATCTTCAAAGGGACCCAAGGCTACACTCAGAAATAGTTTCACTGAAGTCAGCTGAGTTACAATGGTGTCCAATGGGCAAGAGTGTGAAGCACTGAAAAAACCAAATATTCCAGTAGGGCTAGGGGTGCTTAAGGCCTGGCTCTTACCATGCATTTTATACTTCAATACACAAAGGTAATAACACAGAGGTTTACACTGCCTCCTAATACTTTCATTTGTGTTTAATTTTGCAGTTTTTCCCTTACGGAGATGCTTCAAAGTTTGCCCAACATGCCTTTAGAACCTTTGATAAGAATGGCGACGGAACCATTGATTTCAGAGAATTTATCTGCGCACTATCCATCACATCAAGGGGCAGTTTTGAACAGAAGCTAAACTGGGCCTTCAATATGTACGACTTAGATGGAGATGGAAAAATCACAAGAGTGGAGATGCTGGAAATTATAGAGGTGAGATTTTACACGCATCATCATAGAATTGTAGAGTTGGAAGGGACCTCAAGGATCATCTGGTCCAACCCCTTGCAATGCAGGACTGTGCAGTTGTCCCATACCGGGAATTGAACCTGCAACCTTGCCATTATCAGCTCTAAGCAACTGACCTATTCAGGCTGAATGAACACTGAAAGCCTGTTTCCAGTATTCTGTCACATGTGACTAAGAAACAGCTTTTAAAAAAGAAAACCGTTCTGTGATTAGTTTTATAGTTATGATTATAATGTCAATTCCCTTGGGGCCTTTGTGGGTAAACTGTCAATCCTAAGCATATGTACTCCAAAGCAGAGTAGACATTCAATTTAGTGACCTTCCTTCTAGTTGATGAGTAGAGTTGTAGCCTAAATAAATTTAACACAGGATGGGGTTAAGAAGATAAGAGAAGATCTGACCCCCAGTAACTGGCAATGCCAAATGCAGTTACTGAGCGGACTTCTTAATTTTGTCCTATATACCTGACATCATTAAGTCCCATGAGAAATAGAAAAATGCTTCTGCATTAACTGCAAAACTTGCTCTCTGTTCCTGGCCCTCTCTGGCAGATGCATCCCCAGTACTCTCACTGTAGCGTTCCCATTTCCAAAAGCCAAATGTTGAGCATCCCCTAGACATTATCTCTAGTGGTTTGTGAACTTTGCTGTAGAATAGCTGATGCTCATGCAAGATTCTCACTAGCTTATGAACACTATGTAGCAAACATGAAAATACTCGTTGGTATAGCAGTTCAGCCTCACATAATGCATTTCATGCTTCCTGCTTAACTCTCTAGTTGAAATCCTTTAAATTTAAAAGTGCAAGACTGTGCAATTACAAGTTAAGTTGCAATGCTATACACCCATTTATTTGTAAATAAGTTCCACTGAACTCAACAGGACTTGCCTCTGAGTGGACTCTGTGTTTCAAAGACCAGGCTAATCGTGCTGGACCTTATGAACTTTTCTTTCTCTTTCTCTCTCTCCTCAAGGCCATTTATAAAATGGTGGGCACTGTGATAATGATGAAAATGAACGAAGATGGCCTCACACCGGAGCAAAGAGTGGATAAGATTTTCAGCAAGATGGATAAGAACCATGATGACCAGATCACACTGGATGAATTCAAAGAAGCTGCAAAGAGCGACCCTTCCATTGTATTACTCCTGCAGTGTGACATTCAGAAATGAGCTTGTGTAAAAATGCTTTCATGGACTGCACAGAAATTTAAATGTTCCATTCAGTTTGCAGCTATTTCCACACACACACAAACAAACAAACAAAACAAACAAAAAAATTGCTTGGACTACCTATCAATGGACTTGCTTCTTGTGTTTGAAACACTTGTGTGCATGAGAATGTCAATTGCTACAGAATTTTAAAAGTATATATTATAAGAAAAAAAATGCCACGATGTGATGTGTGCAATGTCATTTCATGAGTCTTATTCCTCCGATGCCTGTGCAGCACTTCCATGCTGCAATGAACTATATACTATTTATTGTTCATGTTTTACTGATGCTAGTTATATGTCTCCTAAACTGGGTAATGTTAGTGACACTGAAAACCCCATGATAGTGTAAACTGTTCATTAGCAAACATGACACCCTTCTGCTGTATGTAGTGGACAGAGGGAAGCTCCTCAGTTCTTGAGTCTGGTCCAGACATGTGCTTGTACTGTCAGTGAATATTAATGTATTCATTTGCATGACTTTTAGGTTTGCCTTAATTCTTACCTCATTTGCATCCTTTCAACCAGACAAAAAAAGAGAGAGCTATGTCAGAAGAATGAAGTATATGATGAAACCTTCTAAAAAAGCTAAACCTGCTAAAAAGTGTTCCCTAAATTGAAAGTTAACATATAAATATATATAATATAAATATATATAAACACATTTAAAATACTGTTTTACTGGAAGTTTAAAAAAGTTTTGTTGGGAGTGTATTAATTTCTGCTTGAAGTTTTCATAAGCTTCCAAAGAGGTTGAAATCAATGTCCCGAAATAAATTTATAACATTTGACTTCTCCTTTGTTTTCTTTTACATGAATAACTTGTCTTTCTTGGGCAGAGAGCATCATTGCGGCTTTCTGTGATTTATAGGCTAGTCCACAAAGAAGTCTGTAGAACATTTGGATTTTGAGGCATTTGGGGCCCACGCAAGAAAGCAGACGTATGGCTGCAAGCTTCAGCATTTATGTTCCAATAAAATCACTGTTACTTCCAAGGTGTATGAGGAACTTTAACAACCCTGTGCATTTCTGCTGAGAAATCAATCCAGTAAGATTTACTCCCAGGAAATGCTATAGGATTGCAACCTAGATAACTTAGATAAAATGCAAGTAGCTGAACTGTGGACCAGGTAAGGATTATCACACACACAAAAATCATTTAAGTTTTTGTATGATTCTGCAACATCAGAAAAATGTATCTGAGAAAACCCATGGCGGAACACTCCTAACCAAAGCTTTCATCGTGGATGCTTTGATATTTTGTGATTTACTTCTTAGGGTAAGAAAGACCCAAAATTTCAATAGAGATCACTAACACAGTTTAATTTCACAATGAAGCGAATGGGAGATTCACCATTGCTAGCACAGGCAGCCCAATTCCAGCCCTCTTACCCAGACGCAGCCACCACACTAGGATTTTGACCCAAACAAGAATCTCTTACATTAGCCATTTTTTGTTTTAAAAGCTAGTACAGTGTAGTTAAAGGGTTCTGGACAAGAACCTGGAAGACTAGGGTTCACATCCTCAGTCATAAAGCTTATTAGGACCTATCTCGCAGAGCTGTTAGGATAAAAAAAAAATGGGACGGGGGAGAGATGCACACAAAGAACAATGTATGCCTCCTTAAGTTCTTTGAAGGATAGGTGGAATATACATGCAATAATCAAACCCCACATTCAAGGTCACAGGGAACTAACTTATCATTAATTTGGCCAATGTGAGACAGCTAGCTTCAGACAGCCAACACAATCGTAACAACTGAAATCTTCCTCACCAGTTACTGTCAGATGGGTACATTTTATCATTTGTGGTGGTCTTGTAAGAAAGTCAAAGACTTCTGGGAAATGATTTATGATGAGCTGGGGCCAGGGAGTTAAAGGTAACTTTTACCAAAGAACCAGAAGCCTTTCTATTAGGAATAATAGAGCAGGAGACTGAAAGACCACAAAAAACTGTTTATGTATGCAAGCAATGGCTGCCAGAATGCTTTTTGCACAGATGGAAAGAAGGAACTGTCCCAACCAAGGAAGAACGGCCAATAAAGTTAACGGACTATGCAGAACTGGCAAAATTAATGGGAAGACTAAGGAATCAAGAAGAAAAAATTTTCAACAAAGAATGGGGGAAATTTTGGACTGTATCAAAGACTATCATAAACAACTAAACACACTGGCAGCATTAATCTAAAAACAAGCAATTAAAATGTTAATTTAAAAGTAGAGAGTAATTAAGTACAAGTGGGAGATGCAGTTTTGGAAATGATTTTATATGAAACCACAGCAAGGGAGTCGAATTGAGTATGTACTGATTTACATGTGATTATTGATAAACTGAAAACTGGAAAATAAAATTTACCAGTTACTGTCAGATGAGATGTCAGGTGGGTAGACAGAAGAAGCTGCAATTACCTTCTCTCCTGGCTGCAGATTTAAAGCTGTAAAAAGGAATCTGAGTTACAACCGGGCAATTTTAGGAAAGGGATCCTCATGCCCACCCCAAATCCATTCCAGTAAGTGATTGAACAAAGTACAACTATTATGAAGTAAAACATTTTATCACTTGTCTGCAATTCTTTCCAGAGTGTGTACCTGTCAAAATTGCCCTAAATAAAAGCAGTGTGCAGGAACTATGCCATGCACTTAATATTATCAACAAATGCCTTCAAATTGCTACCAATGGAACAAATCCTTCTGAATTAAAATAGACCACGCTTCCAGAGTTTCAAGCAGGGTTCACAATGGCTGCCAGCAGCAGATAATTTAAAGATGTGGCCTGCGGCAGTAGATAATTTAAATCCTTAAAATGCCATGGGAATAAATTCACGCCATGAAGGGAAAAAGTCAGAATAATCAGCAAACGAACACAACCTTCAATAGACTCAGATGTTTGCTATTACAACAAATGCCACTTGCCCATACTGTCTTGGTGAAAATACTGCCAACCTTCATGCATTTGGGGCCTTATCCTGCCAGAAAGGAACAGAAATCAGGTTGAGGAAGATTCTGCCTAAAGCAGCAAAGGGGGACTTTTGCTGCTTTATTATGGAAATTAGCAGGAGCATGTGTCAATAAAGAAGGTTTTCTGGAAAACTCAAAAGTGGAGCACCAGGGAGGAAAGTTTTTGATTAAACAGCTGGTTCATATGAAGTAACAGTTATCCCTGAGCCACAAAAACATCAAAGGGCTTAGGAGAGAGACTGGATTTTAAGTTGACAGATTGTACAAAGCCCCTAACACATTCAAGTTTCCATGCAGCTAGAGTCTAAGCACTTCACCACAACCTATTTTTGAAGTGTCATCAGCCTTTAGCAACATGTTCAGCCATCACCATCCTCTCACATCACCCAGCAGAAACATTGCCACCATCACATTACCCAACAAAAACAGCAGCCCTCCATATGCTGTTAGAATACAACTCCCATCACCAGTCCTGATTTGTTTAGTTATTTATTTCATAAAATTTATATACCACTCGACTGAGTTTTGCTTTTTTTACAAAGCGGTTTACAAAAAGCTTTCATTTAGCTGTGACAGCCGATATCCATGTGGTCAGAGTTGCACTTTATTCCAGATATGACTACACCATGGATTTATACAAAAGCATTATACTGGCAGTTTTGTCCCATTCCTTTCTTAATCCCCAGCATAAAATTTGTGCTTTAGGTCAGCTTGGAGTTTCTGGCAATACGCTTGGATTCTTAGCATCCTGAATAATTGGTTGCTTTCCGCAAACTGTGCCACACTGCTGTTCACTTGCTTCAAGATTATTTGTGACTAAATTAAATGCCATAACATCACTCAGAGGACAGATGAGCTTTCATGATTTAGATATTCTTCTATCAATCAGTCTTAAACACAGCTAAATTTTATAATACTCAGCTGACAACCCATTGAGATCTGGTGATCTGCTTGCCCCCATTTCTTCTCCCAGAATCTGTTAAACATATCATGTTGTCAATTTGAGACTTTTAAGATATACAATCCTCCTCAAAACTGGTTTTTAAGCTAAAAATCCTGTTTTTATAAGTAGTGCAAAACTTTTGTGGGGGTAGGGCAGAGAACACCAGATTATAAATTTCATCAAAGATAGAAGTGAGAAATTAAGATCAGCTTTCCTTAATGAAAAAAAGAATTTGATAGCATCAAGATGCTATCTTTTTTTCAGTAATGAAAATTTTAGACATGGGTGAAATATTCATAAAATGTATTGTTTTATGAAGCCCCCAATATGCTGCAAAATTTGATGGTTAAGGCAACTGAACTAGAAATTGGACAAAACATTCAGTTCTTCTGTGTTCAAGAAGCTGTCTAATCCATGAGTTGCCAAGCCAACCTCTCTGGACATTTTGAATTTTGAGAGTGCTGGGGGCATCAATCACAAATTATCTGCTCTTTGGGGGGAGGGGCATGCTTCACAGTGCAACACAAAATTACAGAGGCAGCCACCTCTGACCACCTTATGCTTATCATGTCCTGCTGGTCCCAATTGTGTTTAAAATCAGTATTGTGGGATCTCCACAACACAGACGGTGCTGTCTAATAGCAACAGGGAACACTCCTTAGTGCCAGGAAAAATATACAAGGCGTTCACACCGCACTCGCTCTCAAACTTTTATTTTGTAAAAAAGAGAAAAAATAATAGTACCATGGCTGTCGTTCCCCAAGTAATCTATTTCTATTCTAATAAAAAGTGACTGCAATGCGGAGGAGCCACATGTACATGAGATGGCATGTATATTGCAGCATTTCCATCGCCAAAATGCTTTTTGATGCTCCCATGTATAAACTCTAGTTTTGATGCTGAGCGCTGCAAGCTGCAGTAAGAACAAAAGGCACAAGTTCACAAATGCATCTTACAGGCATAATTAAAGGTGCAAGTCTCATTGATTTCAGCAGGGCATGAGCACATGTTGAACTGAGATCTTAAATCCCTACAAATGTAACATAAAGCAAGCTGATAAAGAGCAATGGACATGATTAAGGCACTCATTCTTCATCCTCATCTTCATCACCTCTATGACGGAAAGTCAGTTTGTTCTGTCCCCTCTCGGGGTCTTGCATTCGAAGGATTCGAATGAGACGACTCGTGGGCAAGGTGCTAAATACAAAACATAAGGGCAAGTTAATAGCAGCGAACTCAAGCATGATTCTTTCACTTGTATCATGGAAATTGTTAGTTTTGAATATGCCATTTAATGAAGACAAACATCTGTGAGAGATACTTTAGATAGAGTCAGTGCTTGGTAATTTGCTGTTCCTCTATATGGGTAGCATTTGAAAATGCAACAAATTCTAACAGGCAGGCCAAACAAGTAGATCGTGACCTACTGGTAGATCACTGGCTCCCCCCAAAGAAGCTCAACAAGCTTGGCACTCCTAAAAAAAAAAAAAGTCAACATTTTTGCCCTGCACCCCAAAAAAGGGTCTTTTCTCCTTCCTAAAAAAATTAGACCTGAACCCCCAAAAAGGCGGTAGATCACTGCCAGTCTTTAACTCCATGAGTAGAGCGCAGTCTCTAGGGAGGTAGCCACCCAGAAGAGCCAGCTGATTTTGTAACCCAAAAAGGGATTGCCAGCCCCATGGAATGGAGAGTTCCTAACAGTGGGAGAGTAGACAGAGGCAGCTCAGCTGAGCATACGCTGATTGCAATATGATGTCTTATCCACTGAAGAAGCAGAAATTTGCTCTGGTTAGAGCCCTTGACGGTATTTGTTTCAGACAAATTTATCCAGTGGATCTTAAGTGGTCCACCCCACTCCACCATCCACCATTAAGGAGAAACGAATACCAATGTTTCTGTTCCGGAGAGTTTAGCACCTACACTGGTTTACTGCAGAAGCCTTAGATATCCCAATTAGGTTATTTCCTGTGATCTCGCAATCAGGCTGGATAATAGTTTTTGGCTCCCTCCCAGACTTAATGGTGGGGAGAAAAGGATCCTCATTAATTCCTGCAGCCTCTGATGCAATGGCCTTGTTTGGGAGAAGAAATTCAGAAACTGGGGCTTGAGTACTAGCTAGCTTCTGATGAGCATCCTAGAAACCCAGTGAACCTCTTTACTACTGCTGCTAAGCAAGGTACATTTTGGAAGAAGAGGAAGAAAGAAGAGAGTATGGTTTCCTGTTTAGGGGAAAGAGTCCAGACCAGCTCCAAACAGGAGAAGTTGCAACCAGGTGTCAGCAGCTCAGCCAACAGACAATCTGCCATATTCTCTGAACTCTCAAAGCTGCTGGGTATTTCTCTTTAAAACTTACACAGTTGATGGAAGCTTCAGGGAAAGGAGAATGTTGCAATTCACCGCCACTTTTTAATTTATATATGCATCTGATTTTATGCCTCACTTTTCTATAGTCTTGTCTTTTGGCTTCCGTTTATTTTCTGATTAAAGCTATTTCCATCATAGAAGTTTCTAAAGTATCAATGTAGCTGTTTTCTATCTTTTCATTTAAGTTTTAGTATTCCTGTTGACAACACAGCTCATTCAATAAGCCTTTGAGATGCAAATTTAAATGAACCAGAAATGTGTATTTGATTTTGTTGAAGTAGCAAGGCAGAAAAATGGGTCGGGATGGGGAGGACGGAAGACTTATTAAAAATCCAAACAGTAAATATAAAAATGATTGCCACTGACATTCTAAAAACTCAAGAACCTTAATGGATACTGAATATGAAAAGCAGATCACCTCATATTCTGTGGGGTGAGCAAAACAAACTGCCGGTAACGTTGAGAATCTGCCATCTTAAGCATCATATCCATTGCAATTCGCCTGTTAACCATGTCCTAAAAACAAAAATTGCAATGTATCAATATATTTTAATACATAAATTTTATTCAAATTTAATAATACAATGTTGTCTCTTAAACCAGGGTCCAGACAGTAAAATCATGATGGTTTAGAAACCAATTCCAATATCACCGATTTCACAGATAAATTAATTTAAAGTGTTGGGTACCTTGGTTCAAAGAACCACTCAGCCATGAAGCAAACTAGATCACCATGGACAAGTCAGTGTCACAACTTAATCTATCCCCAGTGTTTCTGTGAGACTAATATGCAATAATGAAGAAACCTGCCGTCCTTAAAATAGCTTTCTTCTTGGAATTACTCCCCCATTTCAAATTGCATCAGGGCTATACAGTCTTTTCCTCTGATAGATCTCTCAAAGAGAGCAACGTGAACATTTCATGGTTGTATTTTTCAATTTATGCTTAAAACGCTCAGTTTAAGGGGGGGGTTGCAAAAAGAATTAGATATAATATACTGAACTATTAAGGGAATATTATGCACCTAAAATCACAAGAAAAAGAAACGCAATATATTCTCTTTCATGTTCCTAATAAAAACTGATTAACAGCTATGGAGATCTGTCTAATGAGTATCTGAATAAGTAAACTCAGCCAACTGTACCATAAAGACATCAAATTCATCCAAGCATCTGAAAGGAGATTCAGCAATAGACCACAGAGAAAGGATGAAACACACTGTTGAAAAGGAACGTTCACCTCCAGATAAAGATTTCATGTCATCTAAAGCAGCCTTGTTTCCCTCCCCAGGCTGGACCTTCAAATAAATAAAGAGAGAAAAGTGTAACTGAAAAAGAAAGTTAACTAAAGAAAAAAGAGTTCCCTAATATTAGTGTATACTTACGCAAAGTAAAAAAACAACAACAATACACTTTACCATGAAGGTTCTGTTTGTGAAAAGGATGGCATTCTGCAATGGGCGACTTCCTCCCATCCATTTTTGGATTTGGAACTTCTAGAAGCTTCTTCTAAAAAGGAAGTCAGCATGCTGGCTGGGGGAAAGCTGACTACTGGGGAAAGTTGTGTCAGCTGGAAACTCATGAGCAAAGGGTTGAAGAGTGAGTTAACTGAGTTATCGAGAGCTTTCTAAGCAGTACACTATGCAAATCTAGCAGGGCTCAAGCGGTAAAGGTAAAGGGACCCCTGACTATTAGGTCCAGTCGTGGCAGACTCTGGGGTTGTGGCGCTCATCTCGCTTTATTGGCCGAGGGAGCCGGCGTACAGCTTCTGGGTCATGTGGCCAGCATGACTAAGCTGCTTCTGGCAAACCAGAGCAGCGCACGGAAACACTGTTTACCTTCCCGCTGGAGCGGTACCTATTTATCTACTTGCACTTTGACGTGCTTTCGAACTGCTAGGTTGGCAGGAGCCAGAGCCGAGCAATGGGAGCTCACCTTGTCGCGGGGATTCAAACTGCCGACCTTCTGATCGGCAAGTCCTAGGCTCTGTGGATTAACCTACAGCGCCACCCACATCCCATTCTCAAGAGGTAGGGAAGGCTAAAGTCTGCAAGTACACCAGGAACACAGGGATTTTTCCTACATTTTATCGTTCTTGGTGGATGCCTCCAGTCACATCCTTCTTCACCACCTATTTATTCTGGACAGGAACTCTCAGTGGTGCAGTATGTTATGGGGCACTGAGGTTTATCTCTTCCTGTCAATACTTAGCAGCAATATGAAGAAGAAAACTTGAGAGAATCGAGAGATCTGCTGGTGTGGAATATGCATGCATCAATGTTTAGTGACTAGGGCTCGGCAACACCTGGTTTTCAACTTTGTGGTATGTTACCAGCCAAACAGCAAGATATACTAAATATATAAAAAATTAGATCTGCCTCTCTATAGCAAGTGTGAGGCTCTCCAGATGTTGCTACAACTCTCATAATCCCTGGCTATTGGCCATGCTTACTGGGGCTAATGATATCTGAAGAAGTGTGTATGCACATGAAAGCTCATACCAATAACCAACTTAGTTGGTCTCTAAGGTGCTACTGGAAGGATTTTTTAATTTTTATTTTGTTTCGACTACGGAAGACCAACACGGCTACCTACCTGTAACTGGGGCTAATGAGTTATAGTTCAGCAACATCTGAAGGGCCAAAGATTCCCCATAGCTGCTGTACGGCACCAGAAAACTACCTTAATTTACACAGAAAACATTTCCAGAAAAAGCGAATCACTGATCACACTGTGAAAAAACTACTAATAGCCAGCAATACCAAATCAATCTGAAGCAAGAAGTTCAATTAAAGAACTAATTTCAGACCTAATTTCAGCGCAGCTTAAAATGAAAAGGCTCTTCATGAAACAAACATGCAGTAGTTGCAGTAACTAAGCAAGCTAGTAATAGGCCAATACCGCTACAAGTCCAGAAAAATAAACAAGTTTTCATTGACAATGCTTCATAAATTGCATCCAAACTTGTAGAACTGGGCAACCATAGAAAAATGAGGCTGTGCTAAGGATTAACAACACTGAAATACAAACATGCTAAGAAAGTGAAATACATGCCATTTTCAGCCTCTCTTCTGTAAAATTAATTCAGTATAGCCAGACTTTCTTGGAATTATGAGGACACCTTGAGGTCATAACTGTCACAACTATTTCCCCTGTCAAGTGACACCACTGTATTTATCTATAAATACACCATGATCAATTCAAGCTAGATTCAGCTGAAGAATGGTCTGCATGACAGACTAATGGAAATCATTAGGTAAAAAATGTTAATGAAGATAAAATAATGCACAAGCCACTGCCTTTAAAATATGTTTAAGCTTGGCAGAAGAGTGGCAGCAGAGCAGCTTCTTTTAGCCTTGTTGATTTTGATCAGACTAAGCTAACCAATATAAAACACTTAAAATATAAATAGTATATACCATCTATACATTTGAGAAATGTGCCTGAAAAGAACAAACATCTTTTCTCCCTGTAATATTTCTGAGGGGGAACTATGCTACAGTGCCCAAGATAGCTTTACAAGGAATTTCCATTAGCTTTGTGTGGAACCAGAGATATATGCATGTTAAACTATATAGAGCAGGCATAGGCAAACTCAGCCCTCCAGATGTTTGGGGACTACAATTCCCATCATCCTTGACCACTGGTCCTGTTAGCTAGGGATGATGGGAAATGTAGTCCCAAACATCTAGAGGGCCAGTTTGCCTATGCCTGATATAGAGTGTCTTGCTTGTAGGGCTGGGACAGCACAGGAAATTCTGCAATTGTGGAAATGTTTCTGGAAAGTCCTTAGCAGCCAAGAGTGTTTGGCAGATATGTAGATAGAAAGCCAGCTTAGATATGGGGGCTATCCAGTGTATGCACAGAATGTCACATGTCATAACCAGGGCTTTTTTCCATCTAGAACTCTGTTCCGGCACCTCTCAGGTGGGCACCATTGCCTTTTTAAGAGAACAAGGAAGGCACTCATGGTGAGTTCCAGCACCTCTTTTTCTAGAAAAATAGCACTGTATATGACTCTATTTTTAGATAACTGCTGAGAAATTTTCTGTTGAGTGAATTGAGCAAACTCAAATTTAAAAGTAGGGAAATAGACAAAAGACGACATATGGAGTCCTGTTGTAAATGGATGAGGGCAAAAATATAGAAAATGTTTGACCTTTGGCCACAGAATTCTGTGAATTAAGGGCTCCAATGCAAATAGGTCCGTGATTCTTCTAAATTTCTGCCTTTCGGGTTATGTAATTATTAAGTCCCTTCCCCTACTCTTCCCCGCTTTTAGGTTTTCCCCCTTTTAAGATCTGTGATTCAAAAACAACTGTATTATTTTAAACAGTATTTTGTAAAAACTGGGATTAAAGGGTCAACCTTCCTCCCCTAAACCAAGAAAATGGTTTTGAAATATTGGCTGGTAAGTAACTTATATGAGATGCTGATGAGATAAGCCTTTGACCAACTATCAAATAGCACACAGCAATTAATAAGGAAATGCAAAATGACTTACAGTAATTGAAAGCTTTTCATTCTTGTGGTCAAACTCAATTTTTCCAGAGTACGATCGCTGACTTAACAAGCAGTTGAAGTAGTATTTGCATCGCACTGTAAGGAACCTTTAGATTGAAGAAATGAAAAAATAAAGATATAATATATATAGAGAGAGATGTATATAACCAAGCATGCTCCTGAATCCAGCATTGTCACTAGAAGCTGGCTCACCAGTTGCAACCATTCCTGAACAACAGGTGATGTTCAAGTACCAAGAGGAAAACTGTAATTTGGGATTCTAGTTTTGCTACTTTGGTTTTTTTCAACATCTATTAACACTGTTTCTCCCCACCCCCACAGTATGTCAGTAAATGTATAACATCACACCAACCTTCTAAACTTGAGGTATCTTTTATATCTCTCAACCATCACCTCGTCCAACAGTTTAATAAATTTCTTCAAATTCTTGACTTCACTCTCTGCAGTCTGGTATTTTTCTTTTGCTTCCTGAAGCTCTCTGCAGGTCAATAAAATGTGTCCAAAATAAGGATCAATTAGTTGAAAACTGTGGCTTGGATGCTATGTTAAATTAATAAAATTCACAAGAAAATCTCTGACCTCTTCCTTCCCCATGTGGCAGGCACTTATGTCCCACCAAACTTTTCTAGGGGAGGCTGTGAGGGTCTCTTCTGAGCAATGTGGCATGGGATGCAAGGGGTCTGCTAGAAAGGGGAAAATCTGTGCACACCAATGACATTGTTGGTAGATTCACAACAGAAAAGTCATCAGAAAAAGTGCTATTACTGTCAGAAAATTGGTTAGGCGTTTGCTTGCATGGCTCTAAAACGGGATTAAGTCTTAAGGAAAGAGCAGGAAGCATATCCCACCTCAAAAAGAACAGCCAAGGGAACCATTACATTTACCTGATTATTTCTTCTCTATCTCCAGTACGTTTTCTTTCTGAATTGATCTTTAGTTTTAAGTGGTTTATTTCTGTATCAAGACTCTTATATGTTCTATTTACTTCTATTCGCTCGGGATGGATTTCTGAAGCCTTTGCAATCATTTCCTAAAGTGTTAAAATGCAACAACAACAAAAAGAGATTTAAACTCTTGTGTATTTTGCTTAGAAGAAGGGTTAATAAAATCTCCCTCCATTTTAATATGACAAGCAAATGGGGCTTTTTTCTTCCACTTCTTTTTTTAAACAATGTGATCTCTCTAGTATAATAGGAAATGATACCCAACATTTTACATAATGTTTTGCAGTGTTCGAAATGCTTTGCATGCTGTGTGTCAGCAATCAATGTAACCTTGTAGAGAATATCCCAGAATCATCCCCAAAGGATCGGGAACCTTCCCTTTCTTGAGGGCCACATTAGCTTTTAGAAAACAACAAATCTGGACATGCAGTAAAGTAAAAGGCTTTTGGGAACTGATTTACAACGAACTTAAAAAAAAAAATAAGTATACTTTCCCCAAAAAGCCTGAAGCTTTCCTGCTAGGAATAGTTGGCAAGGAAATCAAAAGAGGACAAAAATCTGTTTCTATATGCCACAACGGCCGCTAGAACTATGTTAGCCCAAAGCTGGAAAATGGAATTAATACCTACTATAAATGACTGGCAGATCAAGATGATAAATTATGCTGAACTAGCTAGAATAACAGGAAGACTAAGAGACTAGGATGACCAGATGTTTCATGAAAATTGGAACAAATATCTGACGTATATAAGAGATAAGTATAGAACTTCGATGACTCTGGCAGGGTTGGAACAACTCTAACAGTGTTTGGCAAATATGTAAAGGAGATAAAACACGTAACTTTAGAAATTATCTGATACTTAGCAATGAAGTGAAGGGAAGTCCGAGGCTCGGCGGAGCCCAAAATAACTGTGTACTATATATATAATTCTTGTAACAGCTATGTTATAGGCAACTTATGTAATCTAGACTGTATATATATATAATCAATGGAAAACCAATAAAAATTTATATGGAAAAAAAGAAAAGAAAACAACAAATCTGTCCCTCCCCCCCCCCCAAAAAAGCCCAACAACTTTGGCCTCTCCCCCCTCTAATGACAATAGGTAGATCACTGCCAGTTTTTTTTATACTGGGAGTAGATCACAGTCACTTGGGACCTGGACGTGCCTGGTGTACAGTGGTACCTCAGGTTAAATACTTAATTCGTTCCGGAGGTCCGTACTTAACCTGAAACTGTTCTTAACCTGAAGCACCACTTTAGCTAATGGGGCCTCCTGCTGCTGCCGTGCCACTAGAGCACGATTTCTGTTCTCATCCTGAAGCAAAGTTCTTAACCCGAGGTAATATTTCTGGGTTAGCGGAGTCTGTAACCTGAAGCATATGTAACCTGAAGGGTATGTAACCTGAGGTACCACTGTATAAGGTATTATATGTCACCACTGTAACCAGAATCTTATTCTCTCTTTCTCTTTTCCTTTCTGACACAGCAATCAAGCTAATCTCCCAACCCCAACCCCCACCCCCAGATTCTGTTGTCACCAGTGCAGGCTGAAGAAAGCCCTCAAAAAGTTGTTAGCCCCAGAGACTGCAGTGGAGAAAAGGACATGGCTGTTTCAACACAAAGGCATCAGAACCTCTGTGATAGCAATAATCAGCAGACCAATACTCCATTTCATAGCACACCTAACTGAAAAACAACTAGCTCCAGCAGCCAGCAACTCCATTCCGCCAATGCAAAACACTGCCTAGCAACTGACTGGCCACATCTCTACTTGCATCAGTGGGGACCGAAGGCCAACGCTGAAACACTCAGGGAGCCACAAACCTGACATTTGAAAGGGAAAATGAATAGAGAGCATGCAGGAAATGTATTCTGCAAAACACATCCCGTGTGCCATGTTTCATTAGCCTATTCTAATTAAAGAGGGACGCGGGTGACGCTGTGGGTTAAACTACAGAGCCTAGGACTTGCCGATCAGAAGGTTGGCGGTTTGAATCCCCGCAACGGGGTGAGCTCCCATTACTCAGTCCCTGCTCCTGCCAACCTAGCAGTTTGAAAGCACGTCAAAGTGCCAGTAGATAAATAGGGACCGCTCCGGCGGGAAGGTAAACGGCGTTCCCGTGTGCTGCTCTGGTTCGCCAGAAGCAGCTTAGTCATGCTGGCCACATGACCCGGAAGCTGTACGGCAGCTCCCTCGGCTAATAAAAAGCGAGATGAGCGCCGCAACCCCACAGTCGGTCACGACTGGACCTAATGGTCAGGGGTCCCTTTACCTTTTATTCTAATAAAATTAGCTCCATAGAAATATAGAGATGAGTAAATGAAAGGGTGCATAAGAGAATGTAACAAACATTTTCAACATTTATTTCACTAGCAAAAAACAAGGAAAGGTTTAAATCAGATTAAACTAAATACACACCATTAATTCTTTCTCTTTTGTAGCTAGATCATTTTTATGAGTTTTTATAGTGTCTAAATGGGATTTTTCTTTTTCCTCATAATGCCGCAAATGGCTTTTACTTCGTTCCAGTTCTTCATCCACCTCATGCAGTCCATCCTGTTAACAAATCAACATGAAATGTAAACTAGTTTTAGTATTATGAAAGTGCCGTACAAAGTGTTAATTTATCAACTTCGGTTTAAGACAGCATACTTGCACACCTAACATGGCAAAGTATAGTGAAACTGGATAACATAGAAACAAAACTATATTATTGTACTTATCTTGTAGCTAATTATAATTGTAAGATAATTATTATCATCAGTTAAGAACAATTGTTTTCAGTATCATACATAAAGTCAAAATAAATCAGATGATACCAGTTTGGTATCAACTCAGTTTAGTGCGTAGATTACACAGGAGTCAGAAAGAAAATGTTATATGTGGTGCATATTATGGTGTTAAAGCAGTAAATTGTTTAGATTTGATAAGAAATGTATTTCATATATTTTGATTTTGTGGGGTATTTTTACAGCTTCTTTAATCTCAATTGAAAAATGTAGCCATGTTTTTCTATTCATTTTTTGTTAAAATTACTTGAGTCTGATGCCATGGATTTGTCACACGTATCCAAGTGTTACTCAGCTGATGGTAATTGTGTACCTGATATGGAATGAGGAAAGAAGCAATTTTCACTGACACCCCCTCCCTCTGTAGTCCCGTGCTGTCCCCCCAAATCTCAGCCCAATGGAGATTTAGAGGGGTTGCACAGAAGTGGGTGGGGGGGGAGAGGAAATGCTGAAAATTGCTTCCTTTCCCATTCTGCTGAAGGAACCCTTACTATTGGGCTGAGCAACACCACTTGATGTAACCCAGTGTCTGCAGATTCTCCACAGGATTTTTAAAATGAATATATTAGTGGTTTTTTACCCGGACTGGGCCAGCTTCTTCTTCTACTCGATGGATTTTGTTTCTAATCGCTTCAAATTTTTGTTCTGCCTCTTTTAGAATACATTTCGCATCTTCCATTTTCTTTTTCTGCTGATGCATGTGCTCCTCCACAGTTTCCATCTTCCTCTTGTTATCTTGAGCTTCTTCTTCCTATTAGAAATATTTCCAGGTTACAGTTAAGCTAATTTCAATTACTAATAATTAAACTGGGCCCCAATCCATTTAATTTATTTATTTAAGGACACTTATAAATCATTTGGTATTTTAAAACATTCAAAGCAAAACCCTGAGAGTAAGATTATAAAGCAGCGAAACAGTATAAAAAATACATTACAAGAAATTTGAGCAATACAGTATCTAGGCAGTAGTAGAAACAAAGGTCATAGAATGCCTGTGTGAACTAATACGTTTTTAGCATGTGACCGGGGGGGGGGGGGTTATTGATGCATGCCAGATGCATGAGGGGAGACTATTCCACACATGGTATTTGCTATCACTGTAAAAGCTCTCTCCCAGGTGGCTGTAAGATGCATTTCTGATGGCTGTGAGAACCTCACCTGGCAATGTTGGTAAGTAGACATTTGTATATGAGAGAAGGAGCTCTCTCAGGTAAGTTGGTCCTTAATTGCTTTACAGTTTAACAACCAAACCTCAAATCTTGACACTGCGTTCTGCCTTAGTTGTTGCTTCTGAACCACCATAATAATGGAGCACTCTGAGGTAATCCAGTCTAAGGGTTACTAATGCACAGTTACCTATGACCAAGATACCCCCTGTCCAGGAATGATGATAGCTAGGAAACCAGCAGAAGTTGGAGAAAGACACTCCTAATCACTACAGCTACCTGAGCCTCCAGTTACAACAATGGATACAGGAGCACCTTCTGACAAGTACCTGTTCCTTAACGGGGAGGGCAATCCGATACAGGAGAGGCTGTTCACCAGTTTCCCAGATCTAAGAATCAGTTACCTACAGGGACTCTGCCTTACTAGGATTTAGCATCAGTGTATTGGCCCTCATACAGCCCACCTCTGCATCCAGCCATGCTGGTCCAAGATCATAATTGATTTAGATGTTATAGAGAAGCAGAGATGGGCAGCATTAACATACCGATGACACCATGCCCCAAATGGAAGAGGGAGGGGATGAGTCCCTGTTAAGAAACTTTTAACTGAGACTCCTGTTCATTAAGTGAGGAGTTCCTCAAAAGAAAAAGCTCACTCTTCTCCTGGCCGTGTGTCTGCACTGGCTCAGAAATGGGAGCTTTTAACTATGCACAGGATTATACTACTAGAGTTTTAAACACTAGTAGGTTTATTGTGGCACAAGCTTGTGCTACAACAAAGCTGTTAGTCTTTAAGCTACCCAGCACCCATTTCTTGCTCATCTTAAAAAAAAAGAAATGTTGAATCCTTAGAATTCTTATTGATCAGTACAACAAAAAATGCTCTCTGCCACTAGCACAAACACCTCTATGATATAGAAATAAGTACTTAGAAAGGTAGAAAGTGAGCAATTCTTACTAATGTAGAGATGATGACTGACTGCTGTTCCTCCACGTTCTCAAGCTCCATAATTTTTAGCTTTATTTTATTCACTTTTATCTGCAATGACAATAAAAATAAACGGTATGGGGGGAAATCACACTGGATTTAATACAGACATTTAAGCTGCAACCCAATATTCCCTTACTCCAGAGCTTGCCATCCCAGGACCCACAAAGCCCATCAATGGTACCCCCTGGCAGAAGCCCCCCCGCCCCCCGATTCTGAGCTATCATTTTTTAAAAAAATGTTAAGTCTCTAGTCAGTCCAAGAAAAAGTTATGAAGCAAAATGTGCAGGTAACCTCTAGGAGGCATTATACCAGCTATGCACTGCACAGCAGTTCCAGCAGTTGGAAGGGCCCACCCGCTTCTACTTTAACTAGCTGAAATCCAATCCGATTTCACTCGCTACCCCCAAGTAAACGACTTCGCAAACATGAGCAGAAAAGCAATTTAACAGCTACAAAATATTTAAGAGGCACAGATAACTCATGCCGAAGGTCAGCACTTGTAAAATTTTGTAGAGCGCTCAGTGGATGTTTGTTGAACCCAAGGGTTCTTTTGAACCGTGAAGACACAACCCTAAATACTGTTTAAAAGCCCATTGCCAATTAAAATTTACAAAAGCATTTGTTTTCCCTATACTGGTGTGCCACGCAATGCTAGGTATTTCGCAACAGCAGCACACTTTTGAAACAATGCTTTTGAAACAATGAATGCCATGAAATTAGGAAAAACAAGGATTACTCATATTCTAAAAAGCTCCTGCATGTCAACATCAAACACTAACAACAATTAAGAATAATTATCCAATACGGGAGCTTCTTCCTACGTATCTCTTACTTTTAATTGTTCTTGGTCCCAACGATGAGTTTTAAGGAAATCTTCATTTTCTCTTATAGAATTCTCAGTAGAACGTATACGTTGTTGAATTACTGACAGATGGGTTTTTTTGTTTCCAACTTCTTTCTCCAAGTGACTTAAAGAAACAAAGTATTGTTAACAAATGTACACAGAAATTCTAAAACAACAGAGCACAAGAATTGAAAGCTGGTAAGTAACTGATGCTCACCTTATGTCTGCCTCCACATCTTTGCTGAGGATGCGGGGCCTTTCATATTCACAAGAATAATACCGTCTTGAGAACACCTGATCACCATCACGAGTGAAAGCTTCTCTACAATTTTTTGGAAGATTGTTTTGACGCATAATTCTACGAGCTTCCTCATTATTCTAGGGGGGAAAACATGGGTAACAAAAACTTTCTCCTCTGAGACTGGAGTATTCAGAGCTGAGTAAAAAGGAACTTGATGTCTCAACTTTAAAATATACTAATTAATTAATGTGACCATTAAGCTACTTCCTGTCAGTCACAGAGCAACTGTCCTTTAAAATATCCAGTTGGCAACTCTAACACACACTGGAGTGCTGTCTTGTCTGCATGCATCTTTAGGGGATGTGACATATGTCCCAGCAGAATTTTCCCTCTCTCAGAATCATGGATATTTCTTCCCTGCAGAGAGAGAACAGTGGGGCTACTACAGTCTACCTGCCTTAAATAAAATCAGCTGCCAATCTCTCTTGAAACTGTAGACAGAAACCAACGAGCTTTTCCCATGCACTGCAATAATCTCACATCTTGTTAAATTCCACTCTCTCTAACATAACCAGCAAGTCAATTTGAGAAACACCTGGCATTTAAAATTATTTCTTTGTTACATGTGATATAGAAATAGCATGCAGTGAATGGTCTGAGTGGTTTTCAACCAGTGTGCCGTGGTACCCTTGGGTGCCTTGAACGATGGTCAGGGGTGCTGCAGGCAACACTGGCCTCTATCCCTCTTTCCTTCCCTCCCTCCTCTGATGTCCTCTCATGTCTCTGCCTCCCAATGGCTTCCACAACTGTTTGTTGCAGCAGCCCTAGCTACAAACTCTGCAGGTGAATGGTGCCTCTGGGGCTGGTCAGGGGGTGCTGGTTGCCGGAGCTGAGGTGGCCTCAGAGTAAGCAAGCAAGCCAGGGAGTCCAGCCCTTGCTGCTGGGATTGGACAGAAAGTCCTAGGTCCCTGTGGGGCAGTGTGAGGAGTCACCTCAATTTGGGCCAGGGGGGCAGCTCAGAGATCAGGGGCGGCAGCAGTGGCAGCGGCTGCCCAGAGGACTCCCAAGGAGACAGTTGAGGGAACACTCCACAAGGGAGGGTGTTTGAGAAAGCGTGAGACTGCCGGCTCTGCAGGCAAGGGGTGACATAACTGGGCTCCTGAGCCCCACAAGGGTGCCACAGAAAGAATGTAGTTGGTCAAGGGAGCTGTGGACTCAAAAAGGTTGAAAATCTTTGGTCCAAGGTAATACAGAATTATCTGAACTGTTATAGAAACATCAAGTAAGGCTTTCTATGCACTAGAGGTATGAGAATGAAATCTTACTTTGATTAACAAGACTGTTTCTACACGCCGCATGTCAATTAAGCAATTGGCTATTACTGCATTATCGATGTCTAACGCGGCCAAGACTGACGGGAATTCAGGATGAACAACAGCACTATTACAAAAAAAAAAGGACAGTAGCATTTGTATTTTATTTTATGTTCTTACAATGCAGTCACTTCACTTGCAGTCTTACAAAAGATGGCATATAGAGCATTTCAGTTACATTTTCAGAAGCATAAATATATTGACCTTAAATCAGTGCAGAACTCTGGAAACCTTTGCTGATTCCTCCTGTTTTGTGCAGCCCCTCACACCACCTCCCATGCCACAGGGTGGAAAAGGGTGGGGGGAGGAACCAACAAAAATGGCTTCTCTGCCTTTCATTAGCAGAAACTTCACTTGGCTCAAATGTCCTTCCATGAACAGACGCGCACCACTGCATACAGCAAGATGAATTCTAATTAATCAGCTCAAAGCTGTAGCAGTGTTTGGATATGTAGCAATTCAGACTGAAGTACCTGATTCCACTGCAAACCAGCATAAGCAGCCAAGTTCATTAACATTATGAATAATTTTACATAACCAATAACTAATCTTACAGCCCAAACTTATGCGTGTTTATTCCAAAATAACTTCCACTGAGTTCAGTGAATTTAATTACTAGTAAAATACTTATGGTGTGCACCCTTAGACACTGCACTTTGATATTCTGCAAACAGGCTGCTGTCAAAGAACTGGGAAATGAAACCATTTGTATACTATCTGAAAGAAGGTATCTTGTCCCATAATATTTGTTAGAACTAAGGGTGACAATAACAAATATTTAAGTTACCATTAAGTCAATAGTTCTATCAATGACCTTCAACGGTAATGCAGCATAACTATAATCCCTTAATGAAAATTCAAAATTCCAGTTTACACAGACCAAGTGTCAGATACACTCACCTTTGGCTTACATCATAAACCTTATTTTGGAAAGAACTAACGACGATTTGAGGACGAGAAGCAGGTTCACAGAATCTGGACATTAACATCTGTAAAGTTCGTTCATCTTTATGATTATCACAGCAAAATCCCCAGATCAAGCCTTTTAAACATGCCTCAATAGCCAGCGCAAAATCAGGATCTTTCAGATGAATAAAAGCACCTGAATGCAAGAAGAAAGTCTCAGCATTGTATGTAATGTCAACATTAAACCATCTGAACGCCACAGCCTGATGTTCTCACCCCCTCTTCTGTGAAAATGCCATAGTAATATAAAAGGTAGCTTGGAGGTAACTCCATTTTCAGAAGTTCACCACACTAGACATCAAATCAATTTAAATGCTCATTAATGGGGGGTTTAGTAGCAACTGCAGGAGTTTTGGAGCTCCACGTCCAAAACTAATAGCAGCTTATGTGGGGAGGGGGAATCAGGGAGGGAGGGGGAGAGAGATTGAATGTGCATATGCAATGGCTGTTTAAAATGTAATGAATGTGCGGTTTACATACCTGCAAGCAATTAATGTCAAATTTAGTTTGGGCCTGTGACTATGTTTCTACCATGCAGGGGATTTAAATCCTTTGAAACCAACAGTAGAGACAATGCTTATCTTGGCCTTTGAATGGCACAGTTTAATTTTTGATTTTTTTTTTTAAATACCTCAAAACTTCAATACACTTTCCAAATATTTTTTTTTTCCTCATCCTTGCTTTTTCCATTTTTTATTCAGTGTAAAGTTCTTGCCTTTCTATAGAACGCAACGAATATAAAAAAAGTTTTGAACTTTTATTCTAAAAGCAACTTCCCAGAAGATTATTCCACTAAAATGGATGCAAATCCACAAGCTATAACCTCCTGGCAAGGCTGAAACCACTTTACAATGAAGCAAAGGTGGCCAGCCACTCCTAAGAACGCATGTGTGGCCCTGTTATATAAGACGAAAGGCCTACCTAGTACAAAATCTTTTTTTCACACAGTGGCCTAAAACAAAGCAAGAGTAAGTATTCCCAATATTGAAGCACGCAAAAAACCCACAACAAAGTCATGGTAGTCTGTTTTTAAAATGCAAATCCTCAATATATGCACGCTATATATGCTCAGTATACTACTTATAGACCAACTATGGACTACTTGTACATTAACTTGCAGATTAACTGCAATGTGTAAATCTGGGGATGGGGACAGAGGTATGCAGGCAATTCATGAAAATATCTGAAGAGGGTTATAAAAGCACAGCTAAGACTGTGAAATAGTTGGGGAATAGGAATTTAGAAGTCTCCCACTGTCACCATCCTTATTCAGCAATACCAGGATGAAGAACACAGCCATGGACGTACATCAAGAAATCACAAAGTTTACTATTTCTATTTCAGGATCAAATCTGAGAACCATTAAAATTGTGATGCAGTACCCATAGTCTACTTTCCAATGTTTAAAAATTATTTACAAGGAGAATTATAAATTACCTACGGGTCCTAATGGTTTGTATTTAAACTGCCCCTGCTGGTGAGCCTCTTCAATTGCTTTACAGAGCTTTGGCATATAGTGTCCAAACCTTTTCAGTTGATCTGTTTTACTCTCCTTTAACTCTTTTAGCTGTCGTTGCTGAGAATCCAATATTTTCTTCAGTTCCAATTCTTCCTTCCTAAAACAACAAAAAAGCTACTGAAATATCATGCATTATTATTAAGGCCTAGTCCATTTTCTAGAAATAGGTAGCCTTTTTCACACCACCTGATTGCTTATAAGGTACAATTGCTTTAGCAGGGCTTCCAAGTCAATCATTGATTCCCTTTATTTGTATGCCACCTTTCCACACACAAAATCAAGCTCAGTGACTTGTAACAAAGAAACAGGGTTGTATTTCAAGCAAACTATGCCTATGCTACCACTCAGTGGATTTGTAACTGGCTGACTGACCGAACCCAAAGGGTGCTCATCAATGGTTCCTCTTCATCCTGGAGAAGAGTGACTAGTGGGGTGCCACAGGGTTCTGTCTTGGGCCCGGTCTTATTCAACATCTTTATCAATGACTTGGATGATGGACTCTAGGGCATCCTGATCAAATTTTCAGATGACACCAAACTGGGAGGGGTGGCTAACACCCCAGAGGACAGGATCACACTTCAAAATGACAGATTAGAGAACTGGGCCAAAATAAACAAGATGAATTTTAACAGGGAGAAATGTAAAGTATTGCACTTGGGCAAAAAAAAATGAGAGGCACAAAAATGAGAGGTGACGCCTGGCTTGAGAGCAGTACATGTGAAAAGGATCTAGGAGTCTTGGTTGACCACAAACTTGACATGAGCCAACAGTGTGACGCGGCAGCTAAAAAAGCCAATGCAATTCTGGGCTGCATCAATAGGAGTATAGCATCTAGATCAAGGGAAGTAATAGTGCCACTGTATTCTGCTCTGGTCAGACCTCACCTGGAGTACTGTGTCCAGTTCTAGGCACCACAGTTCAAGAAGGACACTGACAAACTGGAAAGTGTCCAGAGGAGGGCAACCAAAATGGTCAAAGGCCTGGAAACGATGCCTTATGAGGAACGGCTAAGGGAGCTGGGCATGTTTAGTCTGGAGAAGAGGAGGTTAAGGGGTGATATGATAGCCATGTTCAAATATATAAAAGGATGTCACATAGAGGAGGGAGAAAGGTTGTTTTCTGCTGCTCCAGAGAAGCAGACACGGAGCAATGGATCCAAACTACAAGAAAGAAGATTCCACCTAAACATTAGGAAGAACTTCCTGAAAGTAAGAGCTGTTCGACAGTGGAATTTGCTGCCAAGGAGTGTGGTGGAGTCTCCTTCTTTGGAGGTCTTTAAGCAGAGGCTTGACAACCATATGTCAGGATGCTCTGATGGTGTTTCCTGCTTGGCAGGGGGTTGGACTCGATGGCCCTTGTGGTCTCTTCCAACTCTATGATTCTATGATTCAAACACTACAAAAACAATTTCATAGTAACATAGCAAAACAAAAGTAGAACATACAAACAAGCACATTTGAATACTATTAATATGCAGTCATACCTTCCCGAATGGCTTCGATTTGTTGTCAAACAAATCGGCTTCTGCAAGCTGCAAAACTGGAAGTGTTCCAGTTTGCGAACGTTTTTTGGAAGCTGAATGTCCAACGCAGCTTCCGTTTGAGTGCAGGAAGCTCCTGCAGCCAATCAGAAGCTGTGCCTTAGTTTTTGAACAGTTTTGGGAGTCAAATGGACTCCCAGAACGGATTAAGCTCGAGAACCAAGGTTTCACCGTAACAAGATTAAGTAAACAACATGCCACATCCAATGACCAAAATAAGGGAGCTTCATTTCTGTATGTTTAGCCTGAAAAAGAAGCAACTGAGAGGAAATAGCCATCTTCAAATATCTAAAAGGGCTGTCACATGGAAGATGGAGAAAGCTTGTTTTCTTCTGCTCTTGACAGTAAGTCCCAAACCAATGGCTTCAATTTACAAGAAAGAAGATTCCACCTAATCATCAGGAAGATGTTTGCAAAACTGCAAGCCATTTGTATTTAATAACACATTCTCCAAATTGGTACCTTGGGTGCCCTTCTGCAGAGGAAGCTTATAAAATAACTGTTTCTGTTGTTTCTCATTTGTTTAAAAAAAGATGTGTTTGTTTGCAAAGTGGGATGTCAGATGTCTTTACCAAAAAGGCAATCGCCTCTACCCCTTGAAGAAAAACAACAGGGAACTGAAACTGAAACGATCCCTTGTCCCTTCCCAAAGCTAACCAAGAACGAGTTGAACATACATGCTTCTCCTCAGACAAATATGCCCGGCAGGAGAGAGCTGAATGAAGGTGCTAGCTGTGGTCCACAGAGCAAGAAAAATAAATGCTCAGAAGCCCAACTTATAGCACAAAACACAAATCAAGTAATAACCACAGTTACATCTCATAAACTTACTTAAGCCTCACAGCCTCTTCCTTGTATGTTTTTATAGCCTCTTGAAACTGCTTTATTTGGTTATCATTTGATTCTTCTTGATCAAGAAGTGTCCTTAACTGCTCTTCCTTAGCTGCTCGTTCAATTCTTGCTTGTTTTTCCAATGTCTCAGGCTCCGAAATTTGTTCAGCACTGCAACATCATGCAAACCAAACAGTATTATATTAAAGAGCTGCTCTGGAGGAATACTTTTGTGACATACACCTTTCCTTTGGGGCAGCTCTTATGCATGCAGCATTTGAGTTTAATCAAAACTGGCTAGCCACAGTTTCACACTTGCATTTTAAAATAAACACGAATATAGATTCTAAGGCTGCATTTATATATTTTTTAAATCCCACAGAGACTTATGTTATTTACCATTCTCTGAACAAAAGGCAGCAGCATGTACTTTTCTACCTGCTTTTAGCAAAGCAGGTAGATTAATTTTATAATTATTATTTATACATCACTCTTTGCATCTTAGAGACATCTTTCTGCCTGCAAGGAATATACACTCTAAATAGAAAATGGGGAAAACAGAGAGAGGAAACAGGGCAAGGAGGATAAAGTGGGCAGATTTATATTTGATAAAGTCTACCACCAAAGGTTTCAGAGTACACGTAGCTGTTATACAAAATGACACATCCTCTTATGGATCAGCAAGCGATGAACAAGTAGAAGAAAGGAGGGGGAGACAGAAAATTATCACAAAGAAGTAAGCAGCTAGCCCCCGCACTGATCTTTATTAGAGATCAGTGCTATTTAAGATGCTTATACATTTATCTAGATTCCAGTGGAGTAACCAATTTTTAAAGATCTTTACAACCCAAGCAGCAAAGGGCTCCAAAAGGGTATTTCCAAAGTGACTGAATGGGCAACAAATAGCAAATGAGACTGTGTAAATAAAAGTAAGGTGCTGTTCATGGGGGGAGGGGCACCCTAGCTTCACATCTATGCTGATGGATCTGAGCAACTGAGAACTTGTGGTTCTGGTGGCTAGTCCAGTAGCAGTTGTAAAATAATAATAATATGAATAATAATAATAAAGGGCTTCTCTGGGAGATTTGTCCAATTGACAGATCATAGTACCATTATACACATAGTGTTGCAGCATTTGGAATAATGCTAAAGTACTAGTTACTCAATATCAAAAAGGGTATTTTAAATACAGAAAAGGAAAACCAAAATGGTCAAGTGATTGTGGCACTTCTAAAAAGAAAAGCTAGCATCTCCAACTTTTTAATTCATAAAAAAGTTAAGTGAGGGGGTCCTCATAAGGGTTTTCTTTTTTCTTTAATGAAGCAAGGATGCAAAAAGCATTTAAGGAGGAGTTTCTGCATGATGCAGAAGTGGCAATGAGGCTTCTGACAAAAAATAATTATCTGAAGATGGACATTAATGATTTTGCAGTGAAGTTTCTAAAATAGAAGAGAAGACAGCCAGATAGAAGACTGGAGTAGTCAAGGTGTGAGATAACCAGAGCACAGTTTTAGCGGAGTTTAATAAGTAGTTTAATAAACTTAGTATAATTAAGTTTAATAAGCTGATATATACTCAAGAGATAAAAAAAGGTTGCTTATAATAAATTTCAATTCTCTGTTTTCAACTTGGTCAGTCTTATTTAAACATAAAGTGAACTTTTAGGAAATTATCGTTAACATAGAGATGTTTCAATTTCTTGTTTGTCATTACATGTTTCTTACAGAGAAATATGTATATATAGTGGTTTGGGGTAACAAAATGCCAGTTTACTCACTTCTCTTTTTGATACAACATATTTAGAAAATGAAACATTACCTGGTCTTCAGTTCCTCAATTTTTTTGCAAAGCTGTTCATGGTCTTTCACCAAGCGTTTCAATTCATTTTGAGACCGATTATATGCAGCCTTAGACAAGGAAAACAAAACTGTGGTGAACAACTGAGTGGAACAAACTTACAGCAGAGATTGACAAAAATATCATAGCTGAAGAGCAACTTCAATCTGTTATTTCTTCTGCCTTTTTTGAAATTATACTCATTTGACCTATTACTCTGCTTTCATGCTTTTTACAATTCAAGACACTCAACTCTGCTGATAAAAGAATCTGTGTGTCTGATTTCAGTGCAGATCTGCACAAATCACTAAAGTATGCCTAGACCACTAGTGTGTGGCAAATTCTTACAGAACTTCTAAGTCTGAACTTTACATCCACAAACCTCTGCATCATTCTTTGCTCTTCTTTTAGATAGAACGTCTGCTTTCAAAGCAGCACATGATGGTTCTAATGCCTGAGCTTCTTCCGTTATCTTCTCTAGCTTGTCTTGCATAGTTCTGTGTTTTCCTTCTGCATCTTTTACCTTAGTCTGAAAAGACAAAACAATCAGAAATCTCATTATACCAGGGAAATTAGGTGAATGTGCAGAGACTGATCTAAAGGAAGTTGAGACAAATCAGCCACGACTTGGAACGGGAGAAAGGGTCAGCAGTTTACAGATGAAGTATGATCACCTTTTACTTTCCAGACAACACTTCATTCTGAATTTCATTAACATAATGTCAGGCCTCTGGTTTTAACTGGGAACCTTACAGCTGAGCCTAGTACAAACTGATGGGCAGCCTAGCACTGTGAGTACTTCAATCTTGGAGTCTTCTGACACAAAGGAGGGCCAGGGTATCCATCCCAGCCCCCTTGGGCAAGATGAAGCCCCTGGCAAAAATACCAGGAAGATGTTCTTGCCCTCTTCTGATCAACTAAGCAGCATCGTATCCAAGCTACACTTTAGGTTCTGGCCAGGGACGGCAGCCAACCAGAGGTGGTTTGGGTAGACCTATCGATGGCTTTGGCCTGGCCGTGGTATCCCCTCTTGACCAAATGGTTGTCTCAACTTGGCTTCATTAAAGGACACATGTAAACAAAAAAATCAGCTCGAATGCCAAATATTACAGGGCAGTAATAGGAACACTGAATTATTTTCTACAAAATATTTGTTGATCATTTATTAGATTATATACAAAGCCGATCAAAGCTGACACGTAACTCAAAGTAACTCAAAACTGAGATATTTGCTTCTCCAGTCTTTTAAATGCAATTTACGTATATGAGAAAGCTCACAAGTAGCACACATTTAATTAGATGGCCAAATAGCTCATGCAAGGGCATTCATGTGGACCTGGACAAAAGCATCTGTTCTTTCTTCTTGTGATCCTTGCATGAAGGCTAAGGCTTTGATGAGAAGTGACAATAAAGCAGATTGCTTAACAGATCTGACATTTTGTGATGCAGTCTCAGAAGACACCAGTCACACTAACCTATTTTTTAAAGTGTACAGGTAAGATTTTAAAACTGGCTGTGTTAGTCTCGCCAAGTCATGAAAGAAACAAAAACAATGCTTCACTTGAACAAGAGAATCAAAGCAATTCAAGTCAGTATTTGCAATGAATGCATATATACCTGCCATTCTTTCACTTTCTCAACAAATTTTCCAGTTCTTGCTTCTAGAGCACCAATATCATCTCTGAGTGTTTCAGCTTCATTTTCAGTGTCTCTCACCTAAAATGTAAGATTAATGTAAGCATCACACAATAAATATCACACAATTTAAACCCATATATAGGTACTGAAACAACAAATTACCATTGCCCAAGCTATTTGGTGCTGTAACTTCTTCAGTTCATTCTGCATTTCACTCACAAAAGCAATACTTTTGTAACGATCCTCCTTCTCCAAACAACGCTTCCGAAGTTCTTCAAGATACTAAGGAGAGACACAAAATGTTGTTGGAGATGACAGCAGTACAGATACTAGGACCATTTCTTAGTGTTTACTAGGGACAGAAGAAACCCAGAGGAGCTGTCTAGGAAGCTCAGTATCAGATTATGTATGTTACTAAATGTTTTACTGCATCTGTGCATTGTGTCTTTAAGTTGCAGTTGTGTTTTTACAAAATCATTTGTATGAGATTCTGTTGTAATTGCTTTTGCTTGTTTGCACAAAATCTTTAACAAAATAGTATATATTTTTTAAAAGTGACTATGGTGCTTCATGAAGCATAAATCAGCGTTAGGAATTTATTTTGTAGGACTAAAAGGTAAAGATAAAGGAACCCTGACAGTTAAGTCCCGTTGCAGATGATTCTAGGGTTGTGGCGCTCATCTCGCTTTACAGGCTGAGGGAGCTGGCATTTGTCTGCAGACAGTTTTTCTGGGTCATGTGGCCAGCATGACTAAGCCACTTCTGCTGCAACAGAACACCGAAACCAGAGCAACGCACGGAAACGCCGTTTACCTTCCCGGCAGAGCAGTACCTATTTATCTACTTGCACTTTTTTTGGCATGCTTTCAAACTGCTAGGTTGACAGGAGCTGGGACTGAGCAACGGAAGGTCACCCTGTCATGGGGATTCAGACTGCCTACCTTCTGATCGGCATGCCCAAGAGGCTCAATGGTTTAGACCATAGCACCACCCTTGTCCCTTCTTTTTATAGGGCTACTGGTCTTATTTTAGCACTTCTCAGTGAACCTAGAACCAGTATGAAAGGCTGGGGGAGGTGGAGTTTCACAGTCCAGTATGTGGGCCTGGGAGACATAACATTACTGTTTATAATACCTTTGCTCCTTGTTCAATCTGATCATGAGTTCTTGCTTTGGTTTCCATAATGTATGCATAATCTTCTTTCATCTGCTCCAACTGTGTTGCCTTCATAAAGAACTAATGCAAGAAAACACAAGTTCATGTTCTATAACTGACTTTCTAAAAGACTAAGAATTATGAATGCAGTCCATTTATACTTACACATTTCATTAAAGGCCTAGTTACCCACTACACCCACGTCACTCAACGTGTGCACGATAAGAACATAAAGAAGCAGCACTATGGCTATCCACTGAATGTAAATTTTGTGCATGCTTCCAATATACTCACCAAGCCCTTCAAGCTGCTCAAGATCTGAATAAGAAGAGCACGCATGGACTTTCCATTCCTTAGAGTGGTGTGCTGTGCTTCTCAAAACAAGGAAGAGTCATGTCCAATGGATTTGTTGGTACAGTGGTACCTCGCAAGGCGAAATGAATTCATTCTGCAAGTTTTTTCGTCTTGCGAATTTTTCGTCTTGCGAAGCATGGATTGCCAGACGAGGTCTGCGTGCAAGGCCTTGGAAACAAACTTGCAAGACGTTTTCGTCTTGCGAAGCAAGCCCATAAGGAAATTCGCCTTGCGAAGCAACTCAAAAAACGAAAAACTCTTTCGTCTTGCGAGTTTTTCATCTTACGAGGCATTCGTCTTGTGAGGTACCACTGTATCTGTTTGTCTCAAGAGACAATGGAGTGTGCTTCCAAGGGTGAAGTCATTAGCAGCACTGAAGTGACCTCCTTGGGGCACAAGCCTAGGCAGTGCGAATGGAGGTCCTGGGCTGCCCAGACAACAAGGCCCCCCTCCCTCGGCTGTGCTGATGTGGTCCAAAGGAAAACAGAACAATATGTTCTGGGCATACTGACAGCTTCTAGGAGGGTGGGGACCAAAGATGGACAAACTACCCCAGAAGAAGCATGACATGTCCCCCACCAGAGGCACTACTCCTCTACTAACACCCCATACACTCCCCAATGGATTACTGACAACATCATATGGTAGTTTTGTTTACCTTGTATTTGTCACCTTCATTTTTAGATTGCAAGAACTGTTTGCTCATTTCCTGAGTGAGTATAGATACAGGATTATCCACCTGCAACAACAAAAGTCACTTACTATTTTGTTTATCTTTGGCAAGTATTTTAGATGTAATATTTAAGTAAGCAGTCACTTGAAATTCAGAAATTCTCTTCAGCATCCATTGCAGGACAAGATAAATTATTATTAAGGTTGTAACAGTATCTCAAGCGTAACGGCTTTCAATTAACTACATAAAAGTTCATGAAGATTTTCCTTTACGGCACCTTTACTATTTTAAGAATTTTGAGAAGTCACAAACAGCTCACAGAAGCAGGATGTCAGAAGAGCTTTAACGGGCAAGTTTGTTTTTAAAATGCAAATGCAACTTCCACATAACCATTGGCCACAATCCAGAGAACTACACTGCAAACAGTATGCCCAGAAGAACCTTTTCACAATACACTCAGTCACTACCACCCAAAACCAGTTTCTCGTGATGCACACAAAGTTGCTATAAGAGTTTGAGCATAGGGGCTTCAATTCAAGGAGGGGAGGAATCATAAGCTGCAGTAACTGGCTACACACCCTTAAGCAAAGAGCATCAAAACAATTTTTTTTAAAATCATATATTAGGTGTATATGTAGAAGTAAACAAATTTAGACTTACCTGGATATTAAAGTGATCTAGGATGGCAGTTAATTCTTCCTTCTTGGATGAAATTATGGCACCTGAATATAAAAGTGAGAATAAACCATAATCAGATTTTTAAAATTACTACGTAACACCAATTAAATTATACCACTGAGGTTGGGGGGCAAATCAACTCTCTGGCTGTGGCTCCAGCCAGGACAACTAATGTACCGTGGAAAGCACTGTTGCTTTTTTATGAACTTGTACTGTAAAAGCAGAGGAGGGGCCAGAGGAGCTTGCTCTGCAGCTACTGCCAAGGCTTTCTCCTATTATGTTATCACTTGTTTATGTTTAGCAAGGCAGTGGATTTCTACACTTTCCCCTTCCTCTGTGAAGTCATAACAAAGGGGGGTAGGGCATGGCACCAGAGGGAGACATGCAAAGCAAGAAAACGTAAGTGGGAGACAGAAGGTGACTTGAAGGAACAAAATTGAAAGGCCTTTTTTAATTAAACAACAGCAAAAGTGCATGATAGGGGAAAGAATAGAGAAGACGACTCGCACCAAGGATGACAATCTGACAAAAAGAAGAAGAGAAACAATCCTGAGTTTTCCTAGTGTGCCCCTTTAAGAAATTGTTTGAGCTTCCCTATGTACAATTTAGATTAAAACTGATGTAATACTAATGATCAGGCTGGGGCATGCAGATGGACTAGTAACATTGACAGGGAAGCCTGAGGAGTGAAAAACCAGGCCAATCCTTCTGACTTATTACTATGCCTATAACGTCGTGGTAGACACCAGTATAATGCAGACACAATCCTATCATTACTCTTGCTAATGCCGAAGCAAGCCAAAGCAGTCCAACAAAAAAAATATTGAGCAGTACAAGGTATCTGCATGCTCATTTATACTAACATTTACAAGAGGATACAGGAGGCTCACAACTTATGTGGGGGTTACGTTCCAGGGATCGTGCCTAAAATTGCAGAGTCAATAGGTTCAATGTCAGGTAGGATTGCCAACTTCATTTTTCCCAGAACCCCACCCCCTTTTTCATTTTGTTCAAAAAAATGCCATGCAGGTAAGCCTGAATGCATACAAGTTAAATGCACACAAACTATGGGATTACTGTATGTAAGAAAGAAGGCAGCTCACCTCACGTTTCTTCTAAAAATAGAGCTTCTTTGAATACTTCATAAAAATTAAAAGTACCTGTGCTGCTTTTCAGTTTGTAATTACGATGTCCTTCCAAGTTTATGCGTTGACTGATGGTGATAGAGTCACCATACTGCTGTGGTTTAAACGCATCTTCACCTCGGTTTCGCAGCGTTATTGAAACATCTGCAGAACTGAAGACAAAAAATGAGCTGATTTTAATTCACATGTAAATTCAAGAAATTATCTTTTTAACCAAGTTCAAGGTGTTGCCAGTAGCATATAAAGCCCTTAACAACTTGCAACCAGGTCACCTATGAGATTGCCTTACCCAACATGTGCCCACTAGACTGCTTCAATCGGCAGAATTGGCAATACTACAGGTGCCACATTAGACCCATTCCGCAGCTGTAAGGTGTGGCAGCACCTGCACTTTGGAACTCCCTGCCTCTTGAGATCAAGCAGGCACCTTCACTGTACTCTTTCTGGTGCCTGCTACAAACATTCTTGTTTAGACAAGCCTACCCAGGAGTTTAGAAGTTGAGGAGATTTTAATCTGTTTTAGTATTTTAACTTTTTGTATGTTTAAAAGCATGGCTGTGCATTTTTCTTGATTTTATTATCTTTTTGTAAACCGCTTTGTTTCTTTTACAATCAAGCAGCGTATTGTATGAAATAGTAAATAAGTACTCTAAGCCTTATGCCAAGGAAGTTATCATTTTTAATTCATAGTACGCAACACCTTTGTAAAAATGAACACAAATATCAGTAAACAGTGCCCAATGTTTCTAGACCAGGAGGCAGGGTAAGAAAAAAGCATAACCTAACACTCAAGCCGTAACATCTGCAGACTGCAACAATTCCAAGATGGACTGGAGGAGTTGTACAGACTTACGATTAACCTCTCCTGGGAACTAACAAATGGCTGACACTGGCCTCAAAGATTACAGAGTATTTCTGGAGGAACAGGAAATTCTTCCCTCCATCCCTGGTACTGTTCTTACTCGTTCTGCCTTAATACTGGATTTTGACTTACCTCTGTCCATCTTTCACAAATACTTTCAAAGATGTTCCTCGATTTGTCACTGTAGCTTTTCCTCCAAGACCAACCATAAGGGCCGTTAACACAGCACTCTTCCCACCTGAATGAAGCAACATTTATTAAGCTCTTAATAGTTGGCAAGCTATTTTTAAGGCAGCAAAAAATGGCTCTTATTCTTTCTTTCTTTTTTTAAAAAAGACCATTCCTCCCCTTATTTTTCTTTTTTTTAAAAAAGACCATTCCTAAAGAAGCTACTGGGTTATAAAGCATGTGATCACATAACATAAAAACACTCTTGGGTAGAAATAACTCAATGACACTTTTTCTCATGAGAGACTAGCTATAGCTTCAATATTCATTTGTTTCATATTTGCTGCTGTATTGTGAAAATGTGTTGCATTACTGGGTTTTTAATGTACACTTTAATAATGTATTGGTATTAATTGCATCATATAGCTAAATTTTTATTTTTTACAAAAGTGGCCCATACATTTTATGAATACAAGAATTTTGTAACTAGCATTCTCTTAAGTGTTACACAAATATATCGCAGCAAGCCATTGATGGTTCTTTCACATCTCGTGGGTCAGGAGGCCCTGAACCAACTGGAAAAGCTCAACTGAGGAGCATGAGTACATAGTGCTAATGCTTTTTTTGACAGCCACAAAGTGGGCTTTGATGATAACTCAGTGTGTCAACATATTCACTGCAAAATTAGCAAGGTAAAGTTAGAAAATAGAGGATTCTTCTTCTGTTCAATGATTCAATAGAAATAACTGCAAAATAATAAGTAAGATAGATTTCATTAGTGAAATTCAATTGGTTATAAGCTTTTGTGGGAAAGAGCCTAACTGATTGTTTTGCCCTCTTCTGATACAGGCTCAATCTTATTTGTAGGGAGAGAGGAAAAATATGAACAGTAGGGCAAAAAGTCCATGTAATGCAATATAGTTTCTGATAGGCAATGATGTGAAAGAGCATGCCTGAGACTAGAGAGCTACTGTCAGCTACAATGTACAACACTGGACATGACAGTCAAGTCTGACCTGATAAAACAGTTTCTGTGTTCCAAAGAAACGCTTAAATACATATAAGAATAATGACCACTCATAAGAGAGGCTTTCTCTTTTTGATTTGGGGGTTTTCTTTTCCCCCTTCTCCATAATCTTCTGCTGTTCCTTCTCTCCAAGCATCTTATCTCTCATATGTATCTTAGTTACTGTTTGAGAGGTACTAAATTTGCTTCTTTATTGTTTGTAATCTTTTATATGTATTTTATCAGTGTTCTCTTGTGGTTTTTATTCAGAAAAACTGGTATATTAGAAATTGATAAATAAGAAATATGCTACAGAATGAAAGAAATGCCAATATTATAATTTCCCATATGATTTAAAATAATAAATGAAAACTTACTTCCATTATTTCCAACTATAAAATTGACATTGGGTCCAAATTTGAAGGGGCCCAGCATTGAATGGCACATGAAATTCTTCAGCTGGATACTTTCAATTATTCCAACTTCTCCTGACACCTACAGATACATTACAAAGATGTTTAAAACTGATCACCCATCTTTTGTACACAAGCAGAAAGTCACAGACCATCACAACGCTTGCATATTTTTAACAATACCATGGGGTGTCTGAATAATCCTTACTAGCAGAACATTCAGCTCTCATTTGCCATTTCCCCACACAATTAAAGTAGTAGCCTAAATCGCAGATCACAAACTGTGTCCAATGAGTCTCCCTAAAAAACGTGAGCGCAATGGTAAAGCCCAAGAGCAACTAACGAAATATAAAGAGATATTTTGCCTGAAAGTATCCACTTTAGGCCCAGGGATAAGGAAGTTGAGTGAGCAGGTAATAATGAACTCCTGTGCATTTTTGTCACATGCAAGGCAGTTTCAGTCAAGCCACTCTTACCATAATATCTGGTGTTCCATATACAGTACAGTGGTACCTCGGGTTAAGTACTTAATTCGTTCTGGACGTCTGTTCTTAACCTGAAACTGTACTTAACCTGAAGCACCACTTTAGCTAATGGGGCCTCCTGCTGCCGCTGCTGCACGATTTCTGTTCTCATCCTGAAGCAAAGTTCTTAACCCGAGGTAACATTTCTGGGTTAGCGGAGTCTGTAATCTGAAGCGTATGTAACCTGAATCGTATGTAACCCAAGGTACTACTGTACTTGAAAAACTACCTCCTTCCTTACAGATGCTCTGGGGTGCAAAGACTGACCAATGACCAGACTCAGCATAAGGCATCATTCTTAATGGTTTTGAAGAGTTCATTGCACAGAGCATACTCAACTTCCACCCTGCAAGCAGCTAGTCATACATACACTGTGCCATAGTACCCACACCCTTGCTTCTAACCTTTCATTATCTGTTTTTTGTTTACTGGGCTTATTCGGTATGAAAGTTTAAATCTGTAAGATAAAAAAGGGAGAGAGTTGGCTGGCATGGCCTCCTCCTCAAAGGTACTTAACTTTTCTACCCATGGCTAAGTTCCACCAACTTCTGTCGCAGACAGGTGAGAGTTCAACTTTTAAAGCAGGCTCTCAAGTTAATGGAAACTTAAAAGACCCCTGGAAATGGCTATAACAAAAGCTGACAATAAGCGGTAATTAAGGAGATGTAGAAATCTGGCTCCAAGCATGCAATCCCCTATTCCAGCTTTAGTACTTACTATCAGTAGATAGTACTTACCTTCTCCTAGCACAGGTGCTTAACTTACATGTCCCCGTCGTCCCCCCCCCCCCCCCGTGCTTGTCTGATCATCAATAGTTTCATTTTTCTCTCAGGCATAATATAAAACCACATTGTGGGACAAATTGCTTACCGGCTGTGAGTAGTAACCACTGTCACTCTGTAGCTGTGACAACTCCTCTTCGTTAGGGTCATCATCAGAATCAAATGTGGCTTGCCTAGGTCTTTTTTCAGATGATGATGCTGAAAAGCTTCTCTCTTTTCTCTTTGACATATTGGCCTCTACGCTTACAGAAATTCTTTTGGAAATATTTCATCAGAAATCTGGCAAATTTCAGGCGCTGTAATGTTGGGGAAGTGGGGGGAAAGTTAATGAAACTATATAATAAATGTTTCCTTATTTTGTAGTATTCAACGTACAAGCACCCTGGCCAACAAATTAAAATGTAAGGCAAACCCACTCAGTCACCCAGACCAGCCACGCAATCGGACGGGCAAGGGCAATAGAGGGGGAAATGTACAAGCACCCTGGCACAGCCACCAAGGCAGAGGCAGGGGAAGAAAAAACGCACGGGGAGAGAAAATGCACAGTGCAGCGAAGAGAAGAGGGAGAAAGAAAGACAGAGCCACACTCACACTCAGACCTCGCTGGGGGCGGAGAGACCACGTGCTGGGCAAGGGAACAAGCTGCAGCTTAAGAAAGGTAACAGATAAACTGGAGAGCCCACATGCCAGGAGTGGGGGGAAATAGAAGGTTAAATGTAGGTTTTTATACGGAAAAGAGGACACAAGACAGCTTGCGAAAACTAACGCAGATAGCGAACCTGGATGCCTGGGTTTTTAAAAGCAGTAAAGCAATGAGCGCATGCAAGCCTCTTAAATTTAAAAGGCAAGCCAGGAACCAAGAAGCCTCCACACACACACACCCGACTCCAAACGTCATGGCTGAGCTCTTCCCTGCGATGACTCGCAACGAGAAGGCGGAAAATGAGGTGGAATGGCTGGCACAGCAGTAAGTTAAACTGCAAACCACACCCCCTCCAAACCGCCCGGTTGGGCGCTTACCTGTGGGCGTGGTGTGCCAGCCAGATGAGTGGGGCAGGGGGCGTAACGCCCCTTGCGTGACCCAGAAATCACATCGCGCCCACACCTCCCCTCTTGGAGGAGGAGAGGCTTTACTGTAGTTGTTAAGTTTTATTCTGTTAAGAGTATATGCCTGTTAGCCTAACCTCCCTCTACATTTTGTGGGGGTTAAATGAAAAGAACCATGTATGCCACCTTGTGCTCCTTGGAGAAAAAGGTGAAATATAAATGCAATTAACAAATAATAAAAAAGCAGATTTCATAAGCCTGCACTTTCCAGCTTTAAACCAAAGGAATTTTCCTTTGATTGCCATATTGGAGTAACTGAACATTACTTCTAAGTAAATATGCAGAAAATTAGGCTGCTTGGTTTTTTAAAAATTTATGCTTTATAATGGAGATGCCAATAATTTAAATTATCATTTTTTACCTGGCATGTGTTCTTGCACTTTTTCCTTTTGTAATGTACACTCCATGGTTCTCATATTAAGCCTTTGGTTCTATTGTATCACAACTTCCTTGGCACTGAAATACGCAATACAGTACCTTGCACTGAATATCTAGATAGGATATTTAGATACTGAATATCTACAGCCAGAGCAACATGGACAGGCAGAGTCCATGAATGCCCCACCACCTCTCTTACATGGGCCAATGAGCCAGCACTTAAGCTGCCTCGAGGAGCCTGACCATGTGAGGGTTTATTAACTAAACAGAAAATGAGCCTTGCATCCTGGTTTTGCATGAGCAAGCAAAGGCTGCTATGAGTTAAAATTTTGTTGAAAGAAATAACTATGCACTCTACACTCTGGATTTGTGTAGTTTACTCCTTATGCCTTTTCTTCTCCTGAAGATCTCCTGAAAGGCAGCAGAGCTTTAGGATATGAGTTTTCCTTCTCCTAGATGGCCAACCTTCCCAGGTTGACAACACACATCTGCCCCTCATGTCCCTCTACAACACATACAGAAACCGCCTTTCCACTGGACCCACTATTGGTCTCATCCACTCAATCTGCCAGAGCCTGTCTTTGCATGTAGGGACAGTCCGTAACTCACTGAGGGTTCGAGACCCATCAGCTACCACCCCCTGGTTTACTACCCATGTATTTTCCTAATTATACCTAAACAAGCCCTTATCAGGTTACAATGCTGGGGGGGGGGGGGGAGACGACTAATGATTAGTGCAGGAAGAACACAGGCATCATGACCAATAGACACTGGCAACCTTATCCTCAGAATTTGCCTAACCCTCTTCTTAAAAATAAATCAATTTTTATTTTCCATTTATATACTTTACAATTATTTTTGAAATTGTAACATTTTCAATTTTGACTCCCTTCCCCCCTTTCTGCAGTTCCTTACATTTATTTTCGTCTTTTCCTGCATACTTCAAATTGCCTTAACTTACTTCTTTTATCTGTCTATTCTAAGATATACCATATATACATACACATACACATTCATACACACACACACATATACACAGTACACATAAAAATATACAAATATATATACATATGCATGTATATATATGTGTGTGTGTGTATACACACACACACACACATATGTACGTGTATGTGTGTGCGTGTGTGTGTGTATGTATGTATGTGTGTGTGTGTATATATATATATATATATATATATATATATATATATATATTTGTGTGTGTATCTAATATATATATATATATATATATATTTGCTTTCGTAGATTTTCACGGGTACAGGAATGCAGGTTTTGGTGTCCTCGGGTGTCTTCCCGTGTAAAAGTTGGGGTGTCTAGGCGACGTTTCGACGAGGTCTCACTCGTCATCTTCAGGCTGGTGCTTTCGGCTTCTTGTTACTGGAACAGAGCGGGATCTCAATGTTTGAGTTCCTATAAATACTGTAGAGGGGGTGTGGTGTCTAGCCTCCAATGTTCTGGGCAGAGAGGAAGTTCCCAGGCTAGTGTGCCTTTTCTTCTTTTGTTCCTTAATTACTTGAGAGATACCTTGAGTGATTTCTTGAGTGATATCCTGAGTACCACTTAGGTGGGTCATTAGGTGTGGATTAGTTGCTAAAGTCTTTGTGTCTTGACCTCTTGAACTTTGTGAAGAGTTTTCCTGAGAAGATGGCTGTATTGCACTTAGTTGTGCTTTGGCTTGGCTTCGTGTATAGGGGCGAGCTGTGGTTTTGTGGCTTGTGTCAGCCAGATCTGTGTAGGGATTGCAGGGGGGTGCAGCATCCGGAGGTGCCACCATGGATTGGCTACTGGATGGTGTCAGTAATTCATCTGTGGAGAGGGTCTGGGTTTGGGTCTGGTGTGGTTGATTGGTGTTGGCGTTCTGTGTGCCTCTGGATCTGGTGTCAGTTTTTGTGGGGAGGGCTAATTTCCAGATGTCTGGCAAGCGGGATGTGTCGTCAAATTGCTCTTTAACACGGAACATCACCACAAGAGAATAATCATGGAAGCCATCGAGATAGAGAAACACCCTCACAACATGAACAAGCGTGACGACACATCCCGCTTGCCAGACATCTGGAAATTAGCCCTCCCCACAAAAACTGACACCAGATCCAGAGGCACACAGAACGCCAACACCAATCAACCACACCAGACCCAAACCCAGACCCTCTCCACAGATGAATTACTGACACCATCCAGTAGCCAATCCATGGTGGCACCTCCGGATGCTGCACCCCCCTGCAATCCCTACACAGATCTGGCTGACACAAGCCACAAAACCACAGCTCGCCCCTATACACGAAGCCAAGCCAAAGCACAACTAAGTGCAATACAGCCATCTTCTCAGGAAAACTCTTCACAAAGTTCAAGAGGTCAAGACACAAAGACTTTAGCAACTAATCCACACCTAATGACCCACCTAAGTGGTACTCAGGATATCACTCAAGAAATCACTCAAGGTATCTCTCAAGTAATTAAGGAACAAAAGAAGAAAAGGCACACTAGCCTGGGAACTTCCTCTCTGCCCAGAACATTGGAGGCTAGACACCACACCCCCTCTACAGTATTTATAGGAACTCAAACATTGAGATCCCGCTCTGTTCCAGTAACAAGAAGCCGAAAGCACCAGCCTGAAGATGACGAGTGAGACCTCGTCGAAACGTCGCCTAGACACCCCAACTTTTACACGGGAAGACACCCGAGGACACCAAAACCTGCATTCCTGTACCCGTGAAAATCTACGAAAGCATATATATATATATATATGTGTGTGTGTGTGTGTGTGTGTATATATAATTGGCAGGGACGCGGGTGACGCTGTGGGTAAAACCTCAGCGCCTAGGACTTGCCGATCGTCAGGTCAGCGGTTCAATTCCCCGCAGCAGGGTGCGCTCCCGTCTTTCGGTCCCAGTGCCTGCCAACCTAGCAGTTCGAAAGCACCCCCGGGTGCAAGTAGATAAATAGGGACCGCATACTAGCAGGAAGGTAAACGGCGTTTCCGTGTGCTGCGCTGGCTCGCCAGATGCAGCTTCGTCACGCTGGCCACATGACTCGGAAGTGTCTGCGGACAACGCTGGCCCCCGGCCTCTTAAGCAAGATGGGAGCGCAACCCCAGAGTCGGACACGACTGGCCCGTATGGGCAGGGGTACCTTTACCTTTTTATGTACAGTGGTGCCCCGCAAGACGAACGCCTCGCAAGACGGAAAACCCGCTAGACGAAAGGGTTTTCCGTTTTGGAGGCGCTTCGCAAAACGAATTTCCCTATGGGCTTCCTTCGCAAGACGAAAGCCCATACGGAAATCTCCGGGACAGCGGGGAAGCGCAGTGCGTCTTTCCCACTGTCCTCGGACGTCCTCCGAAGGCTGGCGATGGGGCGGAGAGCCCTCCTCCCCCCGCCAGGCTTCGGAAGGCTCCTCCGAAGGCTTGCGATGGGGCGGAGAGCCCTCCTCCCCCCGCCAGGCTTCGGAAGGCTCCTCCGAAGGCTGGTGATGGGGCGGAGAGCCCTTCTCCCCCCGCCAGGCTTCGGAAGGCTGCTCCGAAGGCTGGCGGCGGGAGGAGGGTTTTCCTTCCCACCACCAACATTCAGAATGCTGTTCTGAATGTTGGCGGTGGGGAGGAAAAAACCCTCCTCCCACCACAAGCCCCGGGAACAGAGGAGAAGTGCTGTGCGCCTTCCCCTCTGTTCCCATACCTGTGCTGAAGGCTTGCGGTGGGGAGAAAAGCCCTTCTCCGCACCGCCAGCCTGGCAAGCGGTCTCCATAGGAACGCATTAATTGATTTTTAATGCATTTCTATGGGAAACCGTGCTTTGCAAGAAGAAAAACTCGCAAGAAGAAAAAACTTGCGGAACGAATTAATTTCGTCTTGCGAGGCACCACTGTATATAATTAAAAAAACACTGTAGGTTTAACTAATAATCCTGCCCATGTCATAATCTGTTTCCTTTTTGGTAAATACTCAATAAACCACCTCCATTCCTTTCTGTTCTCCCGGTTTCTCATTCTTCTGGCAAGTTTCGCCATTTCCACATACACCATTTCTGCTTCACCAATGGCACATATACCATAACTCGTTACTGTATCCTACCTTCTTTTGTCGTGGCCTTACCCTCTTTTTTAAAAACATCTCAGCCTCTTTCGGAAGCCGCTTCCATAGTTCTAGCTATGCCCTCTTTCTAGTCTGCCCTCCGCCTGACAATACAGTACTCGGGAGCCACCTGATCAGGGCTCCCTGTGTTATTAATGAAGCAAATGTTTCCTCTTTAATGTCTCATCCCCCCCCCCAACCCCCGCCTTGCTTTTTATTGAACGTTGGGGGGGTTGTTTTTGTAAAGACGCTTAGCGGCAAGAAAATGAGTCCAATGAATTTCACCAATAACAATAACAATAATAAGTTAAGGCTTACCTCTTGAAACTCAAAAATTAAAGAAAGCAGGCGACCTAATTCTCCCCTTTTCCTTCTTCGCCACTCGCCTCAGGAACAGAAAGCGAAACCACGCAGCTGGCGCTTCAGCGGGAAACCGTTGAAAGGCTTCGCGCCTGCGCACGACGCCCCGGGGCGCGAGAGCGGCGAGTCCCCTCCCCGCGCCATCCAATCAGCGGCCGCCGCGCGCTGCGCGAACGAGGACAACTCGCATCTTTACGCTTCCTTTCTTTTTTTCCCTTTTTCTTTTTTGCCTCTCCCAACGGCAAAGCCCCGCGTCGAGTGGCCTTAGGGCGCACGCGCTGTTCTGGCAAGGATAAAGGAAAGAGGGTAAGTGTCAAGCTCTTCCTTCCTGTAGTCGCTTCCGGCTCCCATCCGAAGGGCGCCATGTGCGGGGAACTGGCCTAACGTGACGACGACAGAGATAGAAATAGAAATGAAAAGAGAAGGAGATGGTAGAGAAAGAGCCCCTCTGATCTCACCCAAAACACTCGAGGGCGTTCAACCCCGCTTTCTTGACACGGGTTTCGCCCACCTACCACCCACCTTCAACTGCGAACCAGAAATGTGAGGCATGCCGCTTCCTTCCCCTCAGCGGCAGGCCGTCCGATTCCGCCGTTCTGGCCCCTCCCTCCCGCTTACGTCACGATTTCGCGCACGCGCGCTTGGCGCCCGCGGAATTACGAACGTCGGCGCTTGGGTACCGTTGTTCGCCTCAGCGCGGAAGGGCCCGCGACGCCGCCGCCGTGTCGTGTGAGGGACCCAGATGGGTCTGCGCCCACAGAGTCGGCTCGGCTCCCTTCGGTGAAATCTCTCTTTTCCTCACAGGGCGACTCGCAAGAACCTTTCCTAGAGCCATAGGGTAGTAGAGTTGGAACGAGACACCCTAGGGTCATCTAGTCCAGCCCCCTGCTGGACATCTCAGCTGAAGCATCCGTGACAGGTGGCCATCCAGCCAAGGAAGGAGAATCCAACACTTGCTGTCAGAGAGAAAGGACTTCTGGAGGTTGGTTGGTCAGTCGCACCAAGAACCATAGCTGTCAACGTTTCCCTTTTTTTCAGGGAAATTCCCTTATTCCGAATAGGATTCCTTGGAAGAAAAGGGGAAAGTTGACAGCTATGCCAGGAACGCGAGTCTTGCGGGACCTCTAAAGACCCTAACATAGAGTTACCAGACTTTTTTCAATAAATCCAGGGACACTTTAAAAAAAATAAATTAATTTAAAATGATTTTTTTTATTTTGAAAAGAGAAAAAAAATTAAGAAAAAAGTCAACACCACAGATCAAAGTTTGCTTTAAAATTGAGCTTTGGTTAATTTAAAAACAAACAAAAAAACCCCACCATGCAATGTATTAAATCCGGTGGAAGAAACGTGTAGGTGTGTTTGAAAGAATCCGAGCGTTTTTCCTTCGCCCCCACTTAAATTCCTTTCCTGCATCCAGTTAGCCTATGGTTACCAGGTTTTTTTCAATGAAGCCTGGCTCCAGATTACTGAGACTGCTGCTGCCACGTTTCCCGGGACATTTAATGAAATCCGGGGATGGAATTTGTCTGGGAACAGATTTCCAAATCCAGGGACTGTCCCCAAGAACCAGGTAAATCTGGTAACCCTACCCTAACAGGTTTAATATGGCATAAGAAGCTGTTGTGGACTAGAGTCTGCTTCACCAATAGCACAAAAAGAGTCCTGCACTTCAAGGGGTCGGACTAGATGACCCTGAGGGTGTCCCTTCCAACTCTACAATTGTGTGATTCTCAGATGTTACCCTCTTTTGGCAGGTGCAGCAGGGAAACGATTCTAAGAGCGGAAGGGTGTTTGCGTGTGTTAAGTTGGCAAAGCTTTTGCCCAACGTGTTTTGGATCGTGCTACTGGGCTGCAACCTGATGTGCACTTACTTGGAAGTAACAGTAATAATAATAATAATAATAATACCCTGCCCATCTGAATGGGTTTCCCCAGGCACTCTGGGCAGCTCCCAACAGAATATTAAAAACATGATAAAACATCAAATATTAAAAACTTCCCTAAACAGGGCTTCCCTCAGTTGTCCTTCACAAGTTAACACAGCCTCACATGGCAATCTTCTGAACGCAGCAGGGCTTGCTTGTAAGTAAAAGGCATAGGATTATGCTGCCAGTTATGGATCCTCAAAATTGCAGTCTCCACGCTCGCATTTTACACAGCATTTCCAATTGGAATTCTCCAATGGAAACTAAATGGAGTTGACTCCCTGCTGTATGCAGTATCGGTCTCTACGTTGATGTGGGTATCATTGTTGTTTTCTTTTAAGAAGGCCTAGGCACTTATATTATTGTTATATGATGGGGGGCTGCTCTAGATGTCATCTTAGGGTTCCTCCTAAGCCTATGGTTTACTGTTTGTGAAGTAGGGCTCTGTAGAAAGAGAGAATATGAAAGTCGCCAAGCCAATCTCTTTGTCCAGTTAAGGGTTCTGGCCAAATCCACTGAGTAGATCTTGTCATGGCCACACCGAAGATTCTTGAGTAAGCTTAGCAGTCAAGGAATAAGAGGAGAGATCCTCCTGGGAATCACAGCTTGGTCAAGTTGAAAGGACTCTGTGAATTGAAAACAGAGACACATCATTAACCCATGTTAATGATGAAAATCCATTAATAGAAACAAATTTAATAGCTAAAGTTGCAAGAAGCAAAGAATAGGAATAAACGGATAGTTCTCGAAATGAATAACGAGAGGTAGATTCCCACAAGGATTGGTATTGGCACTTACCATATTTTTCGCTCTATAGGACGCACTTTTTCCCCTCCAAAAATGAAGGGGGAAATGTGTGTGCGTCCTATGGAGCGAATGCAGGCTTTCGCTGAAGTCTGGAAGGCGAGAGGGGTCGGTGCGCACTGACCCCTCTCGCTCTCCAGGCTTCAGGGATAGCCACCTGAAGCCTCCGGAACACAGTGGGGGAGGAGGAGGAGCGCCGTCCAGGTTCCCTGTGCAGCCATCTCAGCCCCATGCCTTGCCCCGGGCGGCAGCGTCCCGGTGCCTCTTTCCTCCGCGGCAGCGGAGGCAGCGCGGGCTACGGGGAGAAAGGAAGAGCGAGAGAGGGAGGAGGAGGAGCGCCGTCCAGGTTCCCCACGCAGCCGTCTCGCCCCCTACCTTGCCCCGGGCGGTAGCGTCCCGGTGCCTCTTTCCTCCGTGGTGGCTGTGGCAGCGGCGGTAGCAGGCTGGGGGGGGGGAGGAAGAGCGAGAGAGGGGGAGGAGGTGGAGCACCGTCCAGGTTCCCCGCGCAGCTGTCTTGGTCCCGTGCCTTGCCCCGGGCGGCAGCACCCCGGTGCCTCTTTCCTCCGCGGCGGTCGTAGCAGTGGCGGCGGGGTGGAGCGAGATACACAGGCAGGACAGGTGGCGGCCCAGGGAGTGCAGCGCGTCAGCCACCTCCCCTTTCTGGCCATTCATCGCTACCTCCACGCTGCAGTTGAAAAGGTCACTTTTTAAAAAAACAAACAAACCGCCTGCCGTTGGGAGCCCAGTAGGAAGTTGTTTGAGCTGACATTCTCCGCCCACCCCCATCCGGGCTGGGTGAGACGGGCAAGCGGTGCATCTCTCCCCCCCCCCCCTTTCTGGAGTGCACGGCCAATTTGGGAGGGAAGGGACGCTCTTCCGGGGTGGGGGATCTGCTGCTGGTTGCACCGCCGTTGCATTGGGGGAGGATGCGAACCTGAACGAGGAAGCAGATCCTGTGTGGGGCTGCACCGAGGAAAGGCGCGCTGTGTTGAAGGTTCCTATTGAACTCAATGGCGCTCGCGCTTAGTTCGCGGGGCCAGAGGGCAAGCCTCTCTGGTCTACTCAGAAGCAAGTCTCAGCGATGCTGAGGGAATCTCACTCCCAAGATAAGTGTGCCAGCTGTTGCAGCCTCAGGCGCAGCAATCCAACTGTAGCTGCACTTGATGGCACGCTTAGCTCACGTGGGAAGGAAACCAAAATCAGGGACGGTGAAGCTGTGACGTTCCGGGTGTTGCTGGGTTACAAATCCCATCACCGCTGGCTGATGGGAGCTGGAGTCCAACAATATACGGAGGGCTACATCCTCCCTACAACCTATATGTGGAAAAGAACTACGAAAAAGGGGGAGAGAGAGATACTAGGCTATCAGAGATCGCAAAGCTCTTGCAAACTATTTTTAGCTGAGCTGAGAACTGGTGGTATCAAGAAATCCTTAAACGTGCTCATAAACCATGCAAGCAGCTTTAAATTTCACTTCTGCTTTTTCTTCAAATAAAGAGAAGCAGGACAAACTAAAAGGGAACTCTGTACTGGTGGGACATTTAAATGTCTTGCTTTAGCCCTTTTGCAAAGAGGAATTTAAAATGCACCATAGGTTTTTCTGGTGTTTTCTTTTTTTTACTACCCTGGCATCTTTCATGTTTAATAAAAGTGTTCTTGGTGAAATATGGAAGAAGAAAAAAGCAGAGATGGAGAGCTGCGCAGTGCCTCTTCAGCCAAGTGGGAGGAGAAATGGAAGGGGCTCCGTTTCTCCTGCCACTTCGCTGAAGAGGCGCTGAGCACAGAGGGGGAGAATTTTTTCCCCTTTGTTCTCCCCCTCTAAAACAAGGTGCGTCCTGTGGTCGGGAGCGTCCTATAGTGCGAAAAATACGGTACTTTGGGAAGTCAATACACACAGGTGAATCATGAGCAGGCTTGTCTAAAAGCAACAGCCCAGCAGACCATGCAAGAGGGATGCCAGTCAATTCCTATATTTCAGCAAAGGGTGCTTTTCTGTAGCTGTAATGCTATACACATTTCCGTCCATTAGATGGCACTGCTTCTGTTTTTTTTGGTCAAATGTGTCCTAGTGAATTCCTTTTCCACCAAATTTCAGTTGTTTCAGTGTACCAAAAGTTGGCCTCATGCTTAGACCCTGGGGTAAGGCTTGCTTGCAAGATTGTATTTAATGTTTAGGTGATTTCTTATATTATGTGTTTTACGCACATGCATCAAAATGTGGTTTATTCACACAACAAAACACATGGACTACATCTCCCATCACCCAAAGCCAGCAGTGCCAATAGTGAAGGATGATGGGAGTTGTAGTTCACAACATCCTAAGCATTGGCTGCTCCTGATTTGTAGGCTTGGCAAGGTAATGTTGTGCTGCTTTGTGACAATGTCCTGTGAAGCCCAAAAGCCTGGCGAATGGGAAAGTTTTCATTTGAACAGCTACACATCTTAACTGTATTGCTTTTTGACCAACACAGCTACCACAATCGGGAACTTCTGGACATAATAGTTTAGGGAATGAGCTGGAGGCTCCCAGTTCAAGACTCAGCTCAGCCACAAACTTCCATGGGGTGGTTTTAAGGCAGCTTGGCCCGACAGTTGTTGCTGAACTACAACTCCCATCATCCCTGGCCATTGGCCATGCCTGCTGGGGCTGATGGGAGCTGTAGTTCAGATGCATCTGGAGGTTCCAAAGATTCCCCACAACTTGCCTCAAAGAGATGGATGCGTCTCATCTTCTACTTGCCCCATTCAGGGTGCTGTAAGGATTACTGAGCTATGCATGCTAAATGCTTTATCCTTCTGTTTTAAGAAACCCCTGCTCTGTGCAGTTTGTCATCTCCTGATAATCGAGTTTCTCAAAAGCAGCGATTTCTTGAAAGGCAAAGAGCTTGCCAGACCCACTGTTCTAACCAGCTTCTGACATACTGTCGCTAGTTGCAACAGGATGCTAATTGTGTGTGAGAGTTTTGTCTGCAAAGCTGTAATATAAGAAGTAATCATTCAGACTGTTTGCATAACAAGGTCGCTTGCAGTCTCAGGCTGCAGTCCTATACACACAGACTTCACGGGAATAAGTTCGATTGAACTCAGTGGGGCTTAACTTCTTCGTGGTCCCATATAGGATTTCACTGTTAGTTTCTTCCCATCCCCTCAACTCTTAAGATCCTGTGCATAAATACAAAGCTGTGTTAACTTAAAAAATATATATTAAAGATTTCCTTGGATTACAAAAGTGCATACATCATCTCTGTTTTCAGATCATAAAGTCCTTTCTACAGGCCAGTTCTATTCAATGTGAGAGACCAATGTAGACAGTATAAGGTGGGGGGGGGAGAGGTTGGAAGGGAGAGAAGAGGGGGGGATATTAAACTTTCATCACATAGGGTTTTGTGTCAGCATCACATGGGTCGGTTCTCTTGTTTTTAACTACACTATCTCTGGCACAATGCAGAAGAATAGCCACACAATTTCATTTGCAGAAGGGTAACTGCAGAGATACTTAGAGCAAGGCAGAGGAGAAAGAGAGCCCTAAATTAGGCTACTAATAAATAGGCTGCTATAAGAGGGTGGGAAAGGGTGAAGTGAGAAAAATAACAAGGGGAAATGGGCATCATCAAAGGCAAAAGGGAAAGTGCCAGAAAGGGAAATCAGGAATAGGAAGGGACTATTGCAAGGAAGGGTCAGGAACAGATGAAGGCTGCAATCCTTTACATATCCCTGAGTTCAAGCACCAATTAATATAGTGGGACTTACTTCTAAGTAAGCATGCATAGGGTTGTGCTGTAAAATCAGTTGGTGAAAGCCAATTCAGATTGATTTCACAAGTATTGCTTTAAAGTTTATTATATGACGTTTAGAATGGGCTTGGTGACAAATGCGCAATACGAAAGAAAAGATGATGTAGAGCAAGAAGCTCTTTTTAAGAAAAGCAGTTCAGAGATTGAAGGGAGGCGATACCAAGAATTTAAAAGGGCTGTAAATGGAGATTGCTAAAAGAATGCTGACAATTTTTTTTAATATAATAATTTTTATTAATTTTCAATTATAATAATCCAATAATAGCCTCATTATAAAAATGCCAAATTGTGATACAGTTACTAATACCAATCATTCAAATGCCAAATTATTTAATTTAGGTAATTTAAGTGCCTCCCCCCCCCCCGCATGCTAGAATTGATGGTTTGATTATTTACTTCATTTCTGCATTCCAAAATCTTATTAATTTCAATTACCTCCAGTCAAAATAGCAATCCCTTGTACAACTACTGCAGTATTAACGAATTCCATTCGTAATGACACATTAAATGATTTATAAATCTACAGGTGAAGCATTAAAACTACCGTATATCCTTGTTCTTCCTGTGTGTGGCCATTATTCTGTCTGTGATGTTTCTTTCTGTCCTTGTAAAATATTATGTCTATCTTTTCCCAGTTGTTGCTGCTCTCCTTCATGCCTTGGGCGGAGCTAATATCCCATTGTTGTTTCAGAAGTTTGCTCGTTTGCTGTTTATTTTTTATCATCAAATGCTATTTGAATCATTCGTACTGAACGGAATAGGGATTTTTCCACCGTAGCAAAATGTGCTTTGTCAATGTACTTGGGCACAATCCTGTACACGTGAAAGAGCCAGTGTGGGGTAGTGGTTAGAGTTTTGGACTAGGACCAGGGTTCAAATCAATAAGAATCCCGTGTGCTCAGATTTCAGTACCGTTGCGTTCAATGGGGCTGACTCATGCAAATATATTTAGGATTGCAGCTTTATAATTTTTATTTCCTTAAAAATCCTTCTTTATTGTAATTTAAATTTCATCACAAGAGACCTCACTTATATTTTATGTTGATCTCCGCAGCTGATATCCTCGTACTGCCAGAATATTTGTGACAATGGGAGTGACCAGCCTGTGGCAGATCCTGGAACCTGTAAAACAACACGTCCCCCTCAGCAGCCTTAAAGGAAAGACCCTGGCTGTTGATTTAAGTCTCTGGGTGTGTGAAGCACAAACAGTTAAAAAGATGGTTGGGATAGTCAGAAAACCTCACCTTAGGTACGTACAATGCTGCTGTCTTACATTATTGTCAGCAGCATACAGATTATTAAATTATTTGCTTACTCGCTAGTGTTTTCCCAAATCAAAGGTATAGCTTAAATATTTTTCTAGAACTTGGAAGGAAGTTTATTTCCCCTGTTCACCCCGCTCTTCACCCAGTTCTTGAGCAAAACGCAAGGAGAAAACAGTGAATGTAACCAATCCCTTATTTATTTATTTATTTATTTACTTACTTACTTACTTACTTACTTACTTACTTACTTACTTACTTATCTTCATTGCTACCTAGCAAGGGAGACAGGATGATCTTGGGCTGGGCCAGATTGGGTAAGAAAAATCAGTTTATATGCATTATATATGCAATATAACGCTGTGACACCAGATGGCGCTGTGGAGGCCTGTCTTTCCCTACCGGATTTCCCTGTATGAATTTACAACACGTTTAACTGAAGCACGTCTTTGACGTGTCTAGATCCAGCCCTTGTTACTGGTGAAATTATTTTTGTTGTGCGGAGAATCCATGGCTCCCACAGCCATTGATGATAAGGTGTAAAGGATGAAGTATAGTCAAGGATGGATCGCTCTCAGAAGCCTCTTCTCCAGTGAACTCCAAATACGGCTCTCAAATTCTTGCTGCGTGTCTCCTTTCCCAGCCCATAATTCCCTATGAAGTTTCACATTTCCACATGTAGTGATTGCTTCACGTATTTGGGTGTGTTTGACAGGCAACATAAAAAATGGACACAGAGATAGTGACTGTTGATCTTGCATGAATGTTGTACATCATGGTTTGTTTGTTTTTTAAAAAGTTAAATATAATTGATCTATCTTAACAAATATTTCGCCAACTTTAAATCCATTGTCATCGTCATCATTATTAATGCTCATATCCTGTTGTTGTTTAGTTGTTTAGTTGTGTCTGACTCTTCGTGACCCCATGGACCAGAGCACGCCAGGCACTCCTGTCTTCCACTGCCTCCCACAGTTTGGTCAGACTCATGTTTGTAGCTTCGAGAACACTGTCCAACCATCTCATCCTCTGTCGTCCCCTTCTCCTTGTGCCCTCCATCTTTCCGAACATCAGGGTCTTTTCCGGGGAGTCTTCTCTTCTCATGAGGTGGCCAAAGTATTGGAGCCTCAGCTTCAGGATCTGTCCTTCCAGTGAGCACTCAGGGCTGATTTCCTTAAGAATGGATAGGTTTGATCTTCTTGCAGTCCATGGGACTCTCAAGAGTCTCCTCTAGCACCATAATTCAAAAGCATCAATTCTTCGGCGATCAGCCTTCCTTATGGTCCAGCTCTCACTTCCATACATCACTACTGGGAAAACCATAGCTTTAACTATACGGACCTTTGTTGGCAAGGTGATGTCTCTGCTTTTTAAGATGCTGTCTATCCTACCCTCATATGCTCATATCCTACCCTTCACCAAATGGGCCGAGGGTGAGCTACAAAAGCACCCGCAATTAAAACCAAGTACGAACGATATTAAAAATCTCTAAAGAAAACCACAAAACTATCCAATAGTAAAAAGTTTGTTAACAGCAGCAGGGGAAAGCAAGGCAGCAGGAGGCAAGACATCAACTCAGCCAAAGCCCTGGCGGGTCTTGACCCATAAGTAAACAGCACGTGAGACCGGTGTATGATGTACCGTCAGAAGGGAAGCGATCCTATAGTTGGTACCCTTCCACAAAAGTGGCTCAACTCTATTGCTATTGCAGGAATCTTTATTTTCGAGTCTCTCTGTTAACGCTAATGGGAATCCATTTGGTGTTTGTCATGGAGGGGGAGTCCCCAGAGCTGAAAGCAGACACAATGCGAAAGAGGACAGAAGCTCGCTTTGGCCCATCCAGCAAACCCAGGAAGGCAGGAACAGGGAGATCTCGTTTTAAATCTCTACTGAAAGAGGCAAGTGTCCATGGGTGGCTGAATTTCAGTGTTCGGGATACTGAATACTGCTTCCCTTACCTTTATATAATCACAGGCATACATTTATTTATAATAAATGTATTTATTAACAATATTTAATCTATTTACATTGTATAATTTTTAAAAAATATTTTAAAATAATATATTGTATTTGACCAAGTCTGGTTTGATTTGTTAATGTTTGTGAACTGCAGAATAATTATGCTTAATTGACCGTGAAGCATTTTTCATTTTATTTTTTGGGAAGGCATTGTTTCAACGTTGCATGTCAATTTTATAGCTCCAGACACGCGTTTGTAAGATTTAGGGTTTGTCCTGACTCTTGTCTATCGGTTATGAGCTTCACCTCCTATTGATTTAATGACATGAGAAGATGTTCTCTGATTTTATAGCGCTGTGCTTTCATACGGCTTGTCTCTTTTAAAGAACTTATGAATTATTGCAGGGCAGCGATCTGCACCTCAGTGAAGTGTTTATGGAGCAGAGCACAGGGGGAAAGTTGGTTCAGAAGTTTGTGGCGATTCTCATGACCATTTGATGGAAGCGTGCATAATTTTGCAAAGAACTGAATTCCTGCTTTAGGTCTAACTGCATGTTCTCTTGGGTTTCTTGCTTCCTTAGTGCCTCGAAATGTTGGAGTGCTTAGGGGTCCCTTGGGTTCAGGCAGCGGGTGAAGCCGAAGCCATGTGTGCTTATCTGAACTTGAACGGCTACGTGGATGCCTGCATCACCAATGATGGTGATGCCTTTCTCTATGGTGCTCAGACAGTTTATCGGAATTTTACCATGAACATAAAGGTACTTTATTGGGGCTTTGTTTCAAAGAGCTTCTTTTTGTAAATAAGCTAAAAGACGAAACCCAAACCGGACCAGAATCATTTCACAGTTTGATTAAAATAAGATCCAAAGCCTGGGTAAACAATAATGTTTTTTGCTGGACGCTTAAAGGCTGACCATGTTGGCATGTGGCAAAATTCTCTGGGGAAAGAGTTCTATAATTGGTGAGCCACCACTGAGAAGGCCCTTCTTTCATTGCCACCTTTTGCACATGGCGAAGGTGACCCTGAAGCGAGGAAATAAATGCAAATAACTGTATTTTATAGTTGGTACTCTTAGCAGTTATCCTGCTGTGGTTTCTCTTTTAAATAGGTTTATTTATATGCATTATTTATTTCCCACTTTTCTTCCATCATGGAATTCAAGGGGCATATGAGTTTGCCTATCTATTTATATTTCATTTGATGTGTTAAGTCAGAAGTGCACTAACTTCAACAATCCTTGAGAAATCTTAGTTACTGCAACTCCCTCCTCTCATAAGCTCTGATTTCCCCCCGGCTCTCAGCAAACCATAGTTTGCCAGTTCATCCTTCAGCTTGGAGGTTCTCAGAGCCATTGGAGGAATGTTTCTTCCTGCTGGTAGTAGCAGGGGTGTTTCTCAGTGCTCATTGAAGAAACTATGTTAACGACATTTCTTCCTGCTTTGTGATCTTCTTTCTCCTTCGGCGATCACTCATAGGCGAGTAAGGTTTTTTTTATGATTGTTGTAAAAGTGTGTCCGTAAGTGACTGTGGAGGCCAGTTCTGGATCCACACATCCTTCCACAGTGGGGACATAGGTTTCCGGGCGGGAGTTTATCACAGTGAGGGTTTACCAAAGGTGCCTTCCTCTTAGTTCATTTCTCCCTTTCGTCCTGAGTTTGTGCTTTTTCAAATTCCATGACACCTTTGGTGAAGACTGTTCTCCAATTGGAGCGCTCACGGGCCAGTGATTCCCAGTTGTTGGTGTTTCGCTACATTTTTTAAGATTTGCCTTGAGAGCGTCTTTAAAACTCTTTTGTTGTCTACCGGCATTACACTTTCCATTTTTAAGTTTGGAATAGAGTAGTTGCTTTGGAAGACGATTATCAGGCATCAGAACAACATGACCAGTCCAATGAAGTTGATGTTGAAGAATCACTGCTTTGACACTGATGATCTTTGCTTTTTTCCAGTACACTGGCATTAGTTCGCCTGTCTTCCCAATGCCAGAGGGTGCCGCCATCTGACTGTGTTCTTTTGCAGGACCCGCACATCGACTGCTATTCAATGTTAGCTATTGAGAAGACACTGGGCTGCAACAGAGAATCACTGATTGGATTAGCAGTTCTACTCGGTTGTGATTATCTTCCTAAGGTAACAAAACAAACAAACAAAAATGTTGATGTTCTGGAGTGAACAGCTGATCTTTTTGCATTAGCTCGTAACCTTCCCCGGACATGACACTGTCTTCATATGCTGTCAACTGTCTTCATATGCTGGTTCCTAGTCAGTGTTTCCTAATAGATTTATTTCCCTTCCCCCAAGCTTTTCCAAGGCCCTGATCCTAAGCTCTAAGGCTCTGCTGAATTACTTGAGACTAGCATCCAAGTAAACATGTGCGTAGTGTTGAGAAATGAGATTCCCAACCCATCTTTTGTTCTTAAAGGCGGGGAAATGGGGGTGGATCCTGAAGTGTCCCTTTTGTGAATAAAAGGACTCCTTCCATTCATGGAACAGACCGAGATGCATTGGAGCCTCTTGCTGGAGAGAGGAAGGAAGTTGATTTTCTCTGATTCAACCTGCAGTCCACCATATCGTCTCCCGTACTCTTTTGTGGGGTCCTCCAGCCCTCTGGAGCAGCTTCTCAGTGGGCTGTAGGCAGAAGGAGGAATCCACGAAAAACTTTTCCCCTCCACTTCCTCCAGCTGGGTTATCCCAAGAGACATTCATAGGGACTCTTGATCCAGCCAACAGACGAGCACTAGTCAATAAGGATATTTTCATAGAATTGTAGTGTTGGAAGGGACCCGAAGGGTCATTTAGTCCAGCCCCCTGCAATGCAGGAATCTCAGCTAAAGCATCCATGGCAGATAGCCATCCAAACTATGCTTAAGAACCTCCAAGGATGGAGAGTCCGGAACCTCCCGAGGGAGACCATTTTGGTGGCATATAGGGCTTAACATTTGAAGCCAGGGCATGTACATTTGGATTCAGAACAAATTTGCCTGTTTGTTCCTTTGGCACAAGCAGTTCTTTGGACTGCATAACTTTTGCTGTCTATAGTGGGGCTAAAAGGGCTCGGCTCTTGTTTGTGAATCATACCAGCATTGAATGGGAGTATATGCTTGCTGGAATAAGAATTTATAAAGCAGGAAAGTGACTGAGCCTATACCCAGCTGAACAAATAAGTCACATTGGGTGAATTGCAGCCCATTCTATAATTCCCTGATTGTTCTTCCTGGCCACATGAATATTTTAATTTTTCATTGCACTCTGACAGCTTTAAACAGCGATAATCGCAGTCAAACTACTCTGCTTCGGTCATGTACATACAGGCAAAGCACAAACTACTAATTCTATCTAGAGATTTAAATGAGCCATACTGTGTGAACGCTTTTGCAATGCCACTATTTCAATGCAGGCATATTCCTCCTGCAAACATTTCTGCCTCCTTTGACTCCCGCGACCTCCCTTCAGGTGATGAAGCTGTCTGAACAAAATCTTCCAGTGTTTTGCTGCCAGCTTTCAATTTCAAAATATCATCCTCTTCATCCAGCCAGCTACTTGCCCTTCTTTCCGTTTCAGTCAATCTAGTTTTTGAGTTTTTCAGAAGCAAATCCATGTTTTACTGCAAGATCCCAGGCGTGCCTTAACAATCTGATTTGTGAAGCTTTTAAATCTGTTTCTTCCAGAAAGTTGGGTAAAGCAATTCAAAGCTCTTCCATCTGACACTTGTTTGAAAGAGAGATTGAGGGAGAGAGAGAGAGCATCCTTTAACTTATTGATTATACAAAACCAAAAAAATAAGACTTTGCTTATAATAATTCTTTGCACATTCTCATAATAGTCACCTTCCCTGACCCTGTCAGGCTGTAACTGATTGCACTGTTTGTGAGCAATGCATCTCTCCAGTAATCAGTGTGCTTTTGTCAGAGGATGTTTGCCTTTTGATTCTCTTTAGTATTTGTTTCACATTTGACCTTCCACCCCCATTTTAACTTTGCGTAGCATCAGAGAGTTGGAAAGGGACATTGGGGGTCATCTGCTCCAACTTTACAACATCCCAACCAGACAGAGGAGCTTCACACATAATTTGCTACAGGTCAAACCAACGTGAATGTTAATTGCTCCTTTCCACGTTGACCACATTTTGTCTTCTGCAGCAGATAAATGTCGGGTTACATATGCTTCAGGTTACAGACACTTCAGGTTACAGACTCCGCTAACCCAGAAATAGTACCTCGGGTTAAGAACTTTCTTCATGATGAGAACAGAAATCGTGTGGCGGCAGCAGGAGGCCCCATTAGCTAAAGTAGTCTTCAGGTTAAGAACAGTTTCAGGTTAAGTACGGACCTCCGGAACGAATTAAGTACTTAACCCGAGGTACCACTGTACAGCCATTTTTTTCATTCAGTCATTTGTTGTTTCAACCATCACTGTCATTTCAACCACCTGCCACGCTGATGATTTAACAGTTTGTATGAAAGATACTACGGGAAAAGTTTCGTATTTGCACTGCAGTACTCAAAATGCTGCTGTAAATTGCTACGTCAATGTGTGTGATATTCTCTTGTCTCTTAAAGGGAGTTCCTGGAGTTGGAAAAGAACAGGCTTTAAAGTTGATTAAGACTGTGAGGGGAGAGAGCTTACTGCAAAGGTATATTTTATCTTCTCTCATAGGCTAGAATTTACACATTGTCAGCTGTACATTTGTGTGAGCATTGTGCATCATAGAGGCCTAATGCTGAGTTGCTTAGTGAAAATTAGCACCCTATAAACCCTGCATGAGTTTTCAGATACATTTCCCTGCTACAGATGACATCCAACATTAGTCATACTTCAAACAGACTTATTGAAATCGGTGAACTAGCCCACTGATTTCAATGAGTGTACAGTGGTACCTTGGGTTACAGATGCTTCAGGTTACAGACTCTGCTAACCCAGAAATAGTACCTCAGGTTAAGAACTTTACCTCAGGATAAGAACAGAAATCGCACGGCGGTGGTGGCGGGAGGTCCCATTAGCTAAAGTGGTACCTCAGGTTAAGAACAGTTTCAGGTTAAGAATGGGCCTCCAGAACGAATTAAGTTCTTAACCCGAGGTACCACTGTACTCATTTATACATCAGTCTTTGTCACCAGAGTTCACAGCAGTTTCTAGGTTGATCTCCCAACATACTGGAATAGACCTACTTGCTTCAGCAGCAGGTGCCTCTGAGCAAATGTTCTACATGTCTAGCACTGGTGTTTGCCTAGGCAGGCGCATTATGTGACCCATGAGAGCAGCAAAATAACCAGACTGTAGAACGGCGATGGGATAAAATCAGGCCAATTGATAGCAGCAGGCAGGGCAAGGGTTGGCATGGGATTATGTCTCAGGGTCATTTCATCATTCCACAAGCCCCATCTTGTTGGAATGGATCCGCTGGGTTTGGATCCCTCCAAACCTGTACGTCCGGAGTTGGCCAGTGTTGCTTCTTGCCGTGGTGCAAGCCGAGCAAGCAAGGCCTCACTGGGGGACCCAGATGCAAATTCTAAGCAGGCAGATACCGAACCCACGCTTGGGTTTGCAGTGGTCAATCCTCCCCTCAGGACCCCCCCCCCCATACTATGTTGATCCTGACCAATGCCGTTTCTGCACTCAAACAAACAAAGTTCTTTCGCCTAACAAAGAAAAGCCATAATTTCCCTGAGGGAAAGGCAAACAAACAAACAAAAAAACCCTGCAATCAAATGCCAATCAGTTTGAGAGGGGGAAAATCCTTTCTGGCCCTGTCAACCAGTGACCCAAAATTGCTCAGTGAAGGCTCTAACCCAAGGGTGGGTGGGCAGGAAGCTCTCAAAGCAAAATGACTGTGAGCTCCAGGGGAAGCAGCCTTATATAGGGTTCCCCACCCCTCTTCAGCATCACATAGAGAGGATACTGGGCAAAACCTTACCTGTATTTTGCTGCAATCCATGGACCACAGTGCGGCCAGGCAAAGGCGTCCCGTGCTTATTGAGCAGGAACGGGGCATATCCCACCACCCCGCAGAATCAAAAATGTAGCTTCATATTGTACTCTTTAAGGACAGTGGACAAGTTCCAATTGGTTTGGAATAATCTAGATGCCACAATTAAAGCCCCAGAGATGCAAATTCTAATAGCTAGAATTCAATGGCATACAGTGGTACCTTGAGTTACAGATGCTTCAGGTTACATACACTTCAGGTTACAGACTCCGCTAACCCAGAAATAGTACCTCGGGTTAAGAACTTTGCTTCAGGATGAGAACAGAAATTGCGTGTCAGCTGTGGGAGGCCCCATTAGCTAAAGTGGTACCTCAGGTTAAGAACAGTTTCAGGTTAAGAACAGACCTCCAGAACGAATTATGTTCTTAACCCGAGGTACCACTGTATTTGTAAGATGTGCATTGCCTTAACACGTAAGCAGCAGATCTTACAAACAATGGTGATTGTGTGCCTCACCTTAAGTGCTTCATGCTACTCTCTTCCTTTAAATATTATTTTAGGTTTGCGCGCTGGAAAGACCACTTCCAAGACGATGACATCCCAGCCCTAGCAGCAAAAAAAGTGATTCATTGCACCGTGTGTCGTCATCCAGGTGAGTCGTCCTGTGACTTTAGAAGTGCAGTCCACAGAGGCCTCCCTTTCAACAGGTGTGCAGTAGCATTAAAAGGTTTCTTAAAAGGAGACTGGATTGAGCCAGCGCCAATCCATGAAAAGTGAGTGATAAACAAATCCTTTTCTCTCTACAGAAAATTATAATCAGCCTCTCCCCGAAAGAACATTCTGTAGCACAATTGGCGGGTTGTTTGTTATTATTGTAATAATATATCCTGCTTTCTCTCACCATGGATAACTCAAAAGGTCTCTGGTTCACGTGACATGCTAAACCAGGCATAGGCAAACTCGGCCCTCCAGATGTTTTGGGACTACAACTCCCACCATCCCTGACCACTGGTCCTGTTAGCTGGGGATGATGGGAGCTGTAGTCTGAAAACATCTGGAGGTCCAAGTTTGCCTATGCCTGCACTAAACCAAACCATAGTTTAGTGCGAGCATGCAGGCTATCAAGAGACGGGTTTGGGGAAGCTTAGCTTCTTTCTGGTCGTTCTGCTGTTGTGGTGCCAGGAGGAAAAGCCATGGTTTGGGTTAGCATGTTGTCCAAACCTGGGCTTGTCATTTAGCTCTTCCACAAGCTGCAAACTAGAACAGACATTGGTTACACCTTGTGGTTTGCCTGGATGGAGCCAAACCATGAGCTTGGGTTTGAACAACAAGCTAAGCCAAGCCAACACAGCAACCAAACAAACCCCTATACAGTACCTGGCATTTTATTTTTGTTTTGTTAGTTTTATTGCTTTGTTTTGTTTTGTTTCATAAAATGTATATACCCTTGACTGTAAGAAAAAAAACCTCAAAGCTGTTTACAGATAGAATGAAACCTACAGAAATGCTTCAGCTACTTGTGCAATTATACCTCATTCAGAACTTTATGGGACACACATCTCCATTTTAAGAAGCCTGCACTCTCCTTTCCATTTTCATAAATTTATTACAAATTTACAAACAATCCACAAGCGCCCTAAACACAAAGAGAATTCCATAAATTCCCATAGACTTCCCTCCTCCCCTTTGTGGGTCCTTGGGTTAACTTTTTTCCTCCCGCATCTTCTCTGTTGACGCAACTCTATTAAATCTCTGTTACAACCGTCGCCACCATTTTCTTGCAGGAGCTTATAAAGATCATGAGAGCGCTGGGTGCCGTCTCTGCGGCAGCGCAGCACGCTGTGAACCCCACGATGCGGAATTCTGCTGCCCTTGTGACTGGCACTCCTCCGAGCAAGACCGGCGAGTCAGCGCAGTGGAGAATGGCATTAAAAAGTAGGTGCGCTTCGATGTGCATTTCCCCAAATTGCTTCAGGAAAAGGACGCCAGTTCTCTGGGGGTCTCACCTGTGCAGTCACACAGGTGGGTTCTGCACCTGTGCAGAGCTCTGTTTTGGAACTTTCTAATGCTTTAGCAGGAGGCAAGGGTGCCAACTTGAATAAAATTTGTCTGGGGAGGGGAGTTAGGAATGTCCCGCCCCGTGTCATTGGTCACAAGATGTGGCACACGGGCACCAATTGATTGGCAAAGCCCATCAACTTTAGGAGGGCCCCAGGAATTATCTCTATGGCAGGAGGCCACAAACGTACACTCAGTGGTGTGGCGCTTGCCTTTTCACTCAGCTCCTTTTCTTTCTTTTCTTGAAGTAATTTTCATTCGATTTTACAAATACAGTGGTACCTCAGGTTAAGTATTTAATTCATTGTGGAGGTCCGTTCTTAACCTGAAAATGTTCTTAACCTGAAGCACCACTTTAGCTAATGGGGCCTCTTGCAGTTGCCATGCCGCCGGAGCACCATTTCTCTTCTCATCCTGAAGCAAAGTTCTTAACTTGAGGTAATATTTCTGGGTTAGCGGAGTCTGTAACCTGAAGCATATGTAACTTGAAGCATATGTAACCCGAGGTACCACTGCATAAAGATATAACAATCCAACTGTACAATCCACAGTTAGAAATTCCTCCAAATCTCTGGACTTCCACCTTCCCCTCTGTGGGTCCTATTGTTAACCTTTTCTACCGCATATTTTTCCATAGTCCATATTTTATATCACTCTATTCTCACCGTAATACTTGCTACCTTACAAGTGTTATTGCAATCCTGCTAATGTTTTTATCTGCTTACAGTGGTCTCCAAGATAAATTATGAATTTCTCCCATTCTTTATTGAAGTTTTGGTCTTCTTGGTTCCTGAGCTTTCCGGTCAGTTTTGCCATTTCAGCGTAGTCCAAAAGTTTAACTTGCCATTCTTCTCTGATAGGGACCTTGTCTTCTTTCCATCTCTGGGCTAGTAGCATCCGTGTGGCTGTTGTTGCATACATAAAAAGTCTTCTCTGCTCCCTTGGAATATTCACACCTATAATTCCTAGTTTTTTAAAAAAAAGCCTCTTGGTTTTTTTTACAAAAGTTAATTTAAACATTTTTTTCATCTCATATTATTTCCCAGAATGCTTTTATTACCTTACAAGACCATTCACTCAGCTCTTTTTTGACCTTCACAGCTGCAGACATTATAAAGGGATTTTTTCGGTGCTTGCATTTTCGCTCAGCCTCACTAGGCAAACAGATAAATGGATACCTTATTTTGGTTCTTTAATTTCATATTTTGTTGGTGTTTTTATGTAGTAAGAATTCACCTCTATACTACCTTGTTCGTTACCCAAATGAGGAAAAACTGCCTCTGGTTTTTTGGTGTTTTTTTTAATAATAATGATAATTTTTATTAAATTTTCTGTTTTACAATTTCAAATAAATATTTTACAAACTTTAAAATGACATCCCTTCTTCTCTTTCTGTGGTTCATTTTACATATCATGCATCCCTGCATATTTTACTATAACCATTCAAATCAGTTTCCCACATTTACATCCTTCAAAAATTATTTACTCTGTTGAATTTATCTTAATGCTGCCAGCATTTTCAACTGTATACAGTTATTTTCCATATATTCAAAAAATGTTTTCCACTCTTCTTTAAACATATGTTCTTCTTGCTCTCTTATTCTATATGTTAAATCTGCAAGTTGTGCATATTCTGTCAACATAAATTGCCTGTTCTCTTTAGGTAGGATCTCACTCACTTTCCATTTGGGGGCTAACAAAGCATGGGTCACAGTTGTTGCATACATAAATAATCTTTTCTGAGACCAGGGAATTTCAGTCTGGGTTATCCCCAACAAAAAGGACTCTGTTTGGGGGGGTAAGTCGTTTTGAACATTTTTTTCCCCATTTCATTATAAATCATTTCCCAGAACCCTTTTACGTTTTTACATGTCCACCACATGGGGAAGAACGTTCCCTCCACTTCTTTACACTTCCAACACTTATCTGATTCTGTTTTGTAAATATTAGCCAACCTACTCAGAGTTAAGGTGACGCGGGTGGCGCTGTGGGTTAAACCACAGAGCCTAGGACTTGCTGATCAGAAGGTCGGCGGTTTGAATCCCCGCGACGGGTTGAGCTCCCGTTGCTCGGTCCCTGCTCCTGCCAACCTAGCAGTTCGAAAGCACATCAAAGTGCAAGTAGATAAATAGGTACCGCTCCGGCGGGAAGGTAAACGGCGTTTCCATGCGCTGCTCTGGTTCACCAGAAGCGGCTTAGTCATGCTGGCCACATAACCCGGAAGCTGTATGCCGGCTCCCTCGGCAAATAAAGCGAGAATAGCGCCGCAACCCCAGAGTCGGCTATGACTGGACCTAATGGTCAGGGGTCCTTTTACCTTTTTACTCAGAATTAAGCACCATCTATTAATCATTTTCAAGTACTTCTCTTTCAGTAAATAGCATACTGTATATTTCAAGCCACCTTTTGAATAAACTGCAGAAACAAGGAAGCTATTTCCGAGTCCAGAATCCAGACTGCCTTAGCTCAGCTGCCTGTCGCTTCACCTCTCCTGCCCTTTCGCATTAGGGTTACAGCTCTGAAGGCAGCTCCTTTTCACACTTCACATTTCTAACCTCTTCCTAATGTATGCATTTTTATTCACAGGAAGGCTAAAGCATGCAAAGGATTTCCATTTCCTGAGGTAATTAGACCCGGTTTGAAAATTTGAAAATGATTACTTCCTGAAATCTTCTTATTCAGAAGCCTCCTTTTCACTTGTTCTTTTTTTCCTGCCAAGGTTATCCAAGAGTACCTAATCAGCAAAGATAAACCGATGAAGTTAAATGGGTGCCGGAGGCCAAATTTATTGTCCTTTCAGGTACAGATTGTCGATTTTGATGGTTAAACCGATTGTATGCATTAGCATTTAGCCCAGCTAGTAATGATGTGTAGTTGCCATTCTGTTGCTTAGAAGAATCTTCATAGAAAAATTACGGAAAGTAAGCACACAAAAATAGGAATTATTGCAATGTCGGTTAATTGTGTCTGTATCTGTGCACTCAAATTAAGCAGTTTTAGAAAATGAAGTACTCTGGGTGATTTTCAACAGATTCATGGAGGAACAGGCTATCAATGGCCACAAGGGCTATATTCTACCTCCATTGTTGGAGGCAGCTGGTGGGAATCACAAGTACGGAGCATGCTCTTGTGCTCAGACTTTCATGATAATGGTGGGCTTTTGGTAATGGTAATAATAATAATAATAATAATAATAATAATAATAATAATTATTATTATTATTATTTATTATATATAGCCCGCCCATCTGGCTGGGTTTCCCCTGAGCGGCTCCCAACAGAATATAAAAAATGCAATAAAACATCAAAGATTAAAAACTTCCCTAAACAGAGCTGCCTTCAGATGTCTTCTAAAAGTAAGATAGTTGTTTATTTCCTTGACATCTGATGGCGGGTGCCATTACTGAGAAGGCCATCTGCCTGGTTCCCTGTAACCTCTCTTCTCGCAGTGAGGGAACCACCAGAAGGCCCTCGGCTCTGGACTTCAGTGTCCGGGCTGAACAATGGGGGTGGAGACGCTCCTTCAGGTATAGTGGGCTGTGGGCCGAGGCCATTTAGCGCTTTAAAAGTCAGCACCAACACTTTGAATTGTGCTCAGAAACGTACTGAGTTTCTCTTGTGTGCTAATGGCAAGTGAACTGTTTCATACATGGCACTTGAAAAGGTTTTCGCCAACAATACTGTGGCACCAGTTTTAGAGGACACATGTTTAGAGTTTTTCTCACACTTACAGAAATTTGCTTTTGAGAAAATGGGCTGGTCCAAAGATTACGCTTGTGAGAAATTGTGCATCCTCCTCACATACTATGACATGAACAGAAGGAAGTCTGGCCATTTTGACCCACAGCAACTGCAGGCACAACGGTAATTTAATTTGGTAGTTGGAGGAATTCTCACCCCCTGTTTCTTTTCATATCTGTTGCTGGAGAAAATCTGTATTCCTGATAGCCTTGTGGAAGTGGAAAATATATGGGGGTTTTTATACATGGAGGTTTAAATCAGTCCTGTATTTCTGATGTAGTGTAAAATCCCCAGAACATAACCCCCACATAAATGGTGGGATTGTTGTATTCTTTTACATATTGCAGCCACGTGGAAGATTAGCCCCATAAGTGGTGGGTTTTTAAAGTTTTTATTTATTTTAATGCCATTCTCATATTTCCTAAATAATAGTCAGTTAGCTTTTTCTGTTCTTTTCTTAAATAAGCACTGGATTCACAGAAGATTGAAACACCCCCTCCCCCTTTTTAAAGTAACTTAAATTCTGAATTTCATGCAAACTTTTAACTGCTTGGGCATTTTTCTGTTTGCATTCTTCTATTTTAAAATGGTTTATGTTTTTTGCTTTTTGTGGTATATTGCAGCCAAATATAACCAGCAAGCGCAGTGCTAGTTAGTGTATGAAAGGGTAAAGGACCACAAATAGACTCAGCCAGGAGGAAGTAAAGCCTGCCTTTCTTTCTTTCTTTCTTTCTTTCTTTCTTTCTTTCTTTCTTTCTTTCTCTCTCTCTCTCTCTCTCTCTCTCTCTCCCTCCCTCCCTCCCTCCCTCCCTCCCTCCCTCCCTCCACATGATGTAATGGGATGAACATATGTGGCTTTGCTCACAAGGTTACAGCGCTTTTGGAATCATATTCTGTATTTTCTACCAAAGAGTATTTTGCCTTTATTATTGTTGCTGCTGCATGGCACAATTGCATGATTGAGACCTTGAATCTGTAAGTAAAGCATTTTAAACTTGCTTAACATTGTGCGGGCTGCTAATTGCAAGAGGGGTAGAGAGAGGTCAGTTGCTGTGTGTAGTTGAAACGGGATAAGAAAAATCTAACAACCTATATTCCTAACGCTATACTGCTACTTAACTTTTGTGAGTTTCATACTCTGCTACTGGGGCCCTCTTGAGCAAGCCCTGCGTTCTGAATCTTGGCAACCCAGCCAATTCTGTTTTTGTTCACCCACACATGTGGATCCACAGGGATTCCTATATTTTAATTCCCCCTCATTTTTATCTTTATTTTACAGGATAATCAAGACCCGGACTAAAAATGGCATTCCTTGCTTTGAAATAGAGTGGCAAAAGCCAGGTTGGTGCTGTTTTTTTCTGCGTTCTTTGGGCTTATCATACAATGCTGCTTTAAATGCTGGTTTAATGAAAGGTTTCCTTACCACCTTGAAGGAAGGAAGGAAGGAAGACAAGGATGATGTGATAAGAAACTAACTTTAGCAGTATTGGAATGTTAAAAAATAAAAGACGGAATGGCCCTGTGTGTCTAGTGATCGTTGGTTGGGAGAATGTTTTTAGATTTATTTTTAACTAAAACACGCATGCGCGCGCGCACACACACACAATTAATATATATGCTTGCCACCCTAGACCCTGGATGCATATAAATGTCTATATGAGTAGCAGAGCAGTAATAAATGCATACATACTACATTGCAGGGGGTTGGACTGAATGACCCTTGGAGGTCCCTTGCCCCTCTATAATTTTATGATGCTATGGAATGAAAACGCCAAAGCAGAGTCAACCAAGCCCTCCAAAAGCCCGGGAGAACATATGTGTTTTTATTGGGCAACAGAAGGCCATCAGTGACTTCTTGCCTGAGAGTCCTACCCTGGTGATGACACTTTTGGAGCAGATTGCATCCCCTCCTGGCAATTTTTTCCTCTCTTACATATTCATGGGAGGAGCAATTGGGGGGGGGGGAGTAATGTGGGGACCAGGAGGGAAAAACTGGAAACAACCCCCCTCCTAAAAAAACAACAACCCACAGGGCTTAGGAAATGACAGTTCATTTGCTACTTCCTTGGATTGCACAGTGCCTAAATGAGAACAGAGTTATCTTTTCTGCAGCCCTGAACCTGCCCATTTGTACCTGATAGTATTTTGTTTCCATGCTCTGGATTCATTGCTCCAGATCATTATGCTACAGCAGACAATCAGCCTGCAGAACCCTTTTTAATAACAACAGAAGAGGCGTCACTATTTGAGGCTGCGTATCCAGAAGTGGTTGCCCGGTACCATATGGAGAAGTTGGAAATATGCAAGGAAAGGAACAAAGGTAAATCTGAAGTGTCGTGTTTTGCTGTTGATTAAATAGACACCACACTCCTTTCGTTTTGTGAAATTGCCCATTATCCTCCCGAGATGTATGCATCTTAGTCAGCGAAGCATTATAATGTAAGCAGATTCTCAGTCACTTCCCCAGCCCTTGCTTAACTGCCCTTTAAATCACAGATTGCTTCTGTTAACTTCATCACAAGGAACAAAGCCTTCTTTTTACAAGGTGACTTTGTTTTGTCTGGTTATTTTAGGTAAGAAGAAGAAACCTAAAGAGAGAGAATTCTTAGCTGGGGACAGTGAAATTGCAGATCTTCTTTCTCGGCTGAACATGCGATCTGATGAGGAAACCTTTCCAGGCAAAGATCCTAAGCCTCCATTTACAACTGTTTCTGGGTTTCAAACAGTTCCAGAAAAGGGCTCTAAATTTCAGAGCCTGCCTGTCACTGCACATTTTCCTACTGCAGTCACGCAAAGTCAAAACCCACCATCTACCTTGCTCATGACTACTTTGCAAAATACAGAGTGTAATTGCATTCCTGACGGTTCTCTGAGATCGCAACCTGAAAACTTGCGTGCATCTTCCCAAATTGCCCATCTGCAGTTGAGTGACATTGACTGGGAAGGAACATCCTTCAGCATTTCTCCAAAGCGGGTTAATATTGCTTGTTCGGAATCTGAGTCAGATGCGAGTAGTAATATTCCAAATCAACACTCTTCGCTGCACTGCAAAACAGCTGAAATCATTCCCCCGTCTTTGAATTCTGTGCGATATGATCCAAATCTACCACGGAGTGAGGAGTGCTCTGTCTCCAAAATTGACCTTCATAAAGGTCAAAATGATTTATCTTCACAAGAGCGGGCAATTCTGAAGCCTTCTGTTTTGGAAGCTTCTCCCAGCCTTTCAGATATGTCTCTGTTAAACTCTTTGCAAATGGTAGAACAAATCAATGTTACATCTAGCCCTGAGGGAAAAGCTCCATCTCCTTCAGCTCAGCTAAATGACAGCGCTCAGGAAGTTGAAAGCATATTACCAGGAAAATATCTGCGGGGACTTGGCTTGCCAAATGTGCTCAAAAACTATGAAAATCCAGCCTGGGCGTCAGATAACCTCACTAGTCCAGGAACTTTGGTGTCTCTGGGCACCGGAACACGAAAACCAACTTACTTGGGAAACAAGTCACCAAGATTGTCTCGCAAGTCAACGGACGTCCTAGATAGCTGTCGGGTGAGGGGAAAACCCGTGCCGGCCACTCATAAAAGCTCGCTGAAGAAGAGCGTGTGCCAGAAGATTTACTCCAGTGAAGACAGTGATGGTGAAAATGTGAAAGGTAGAAAGAAGGCTCACAGAAGCCCTAAGTGGCGAAGGAAGGGTCGCGTGGGTCAGCTGAAGGACAAGTGTAGGGACAAAAGGAGCAGCCATGTATTGGTGGCTGAAGTTGTGCCAGGAGAGAACTCTCTTAAAGGGCCTGCCGTTAATTTACCAGTGGAAGAGCTTCCTGTTGCACACATTCACAATTCTCTGACACTCTCAGAATCTAAGCTTTGTCGGTCCTCTCCTCCTCTTCAGGCAAGTGAGGCTGCTGCCTGGGCTGATAGCCCCCTTCCTTTGGCCGAACGGCTGAAACTAAGACTGCAGAGCAGTTGAAGATCCCTTGGCATTTTGCTCTTCTGGGCATTTCTTAAACTCTCTTCTCCTTCCCCCTCCGTAACCTTTGTAAAAGCTCAAACGACAGATCTACATAAAGAGACACAACCTTAATGAGCGAGGACACAGGGAGAGATCCGGAATGAGCAGAACTAAATGCTGGTGTGAAATTAACTAGTCTCTTCAGTCAGCTTTTATAGCTCTACTGTGGTTTCCTGTAGAACTGGCTGTGGATTGTGCTGATGGCTCATAAGCGCATTCTTCTTTTGTTGAGGTACATCATATCTGCACCCCTTCTTGAGGTGCACCGCATCTGTGGCAGTGATCGAGAGCAACTTTTCTTTGTCGATCCAATTACCGAACATTTGGCAAGTTGTTTCTGCCCACTTGGATGGTGGTGCTGTTGATACCAGATATATTCACACTTCAAGGTTATGCAATATGACTGGGTCTTTTTTAGAGCTTTCCATGGACCAAATCACAGAACATACCCCCACAGTTCTGGGATCTGGTTTGCAAGCAAAACAAGAATGCTGTGATGGGAGATACCACTCTTGAAATCTGCCCTGTGTAAGAACCTCAGTTCTCAGTTATTGCAATGTGGTCTATGTGGGGTTATCCTTGGGCCTGGTCTGGAAGTGGCGCAAAAGGCTGTGACTAGACTTTTGATGGGGAAAGTCTATCACCAGCCCATAACTGTTCCTCAAAAGTTTGTACTGGCTGCCCATACACTACCGAGCCAGATTCAAGGTCCCTGTATTAATTTTCAAGTCCCTTAAAAACTTGGGTCCAGGATTACCTCATGGACCGCCCAATCCCTTATATCCCTGTCCAATTGCTGGGGTCTTTAGGGGAGTCACTATTAGTGGTCCTCTGTGGCTCAGAAGCACAGCTCATAGACACCAGGGACCATGCATTTAATACTGTGGGCGCAGTTTTTATGGACCTCCCTTCCATTTGAGATCAGACAGGCCCCCTCCCTGCTGAATTTCCAGCCCCTACTGTGGAGACTTCCATTCCAGCAGGCATTTTTGATTTTATAGTTTTAACTGATTTTTACTTTTGTATTGTATCCTTGTAAACCACTCAGAGGTTGTTGTAGTTAAGCAGTATAGAAATTGTTTAAATGAAGAAGGAAGAATAAACTCCCTGCAAAAATTTTTTTTTTAAATCCCGACACATCAAGGAGAATGAATTTTGCCTATCCCTTTGCCTGTTATGTTGGTTTTCTATTTGCAGTGACTTCTTAACTTAGGGAGAAGGGACATAGGTTGTACCGCTTCAGAATACAGCGGTACCTCGGGTTACAGACACATCAGGTTACAGACGCTTCAAGTTACAGACTCCACTAGCCCAGAAATAGTACCCCAGATTAAGAACTTTGCTTCAGGATGAGAACAGAAATTGTGCTCCAGCGGCAGCAGGAGGCCCCATTGGCTAAAGTGGTGCTTCAGGTTAAGAACAGTTTCAGGTTAAGAACGGACCTCCAGAACGAATGAAGTTCTTAACCCGAGGTACCACTGTACATCACTGCTTCTTAACCTGAGGTACCACTGTATACTGAATGCTTTGTGGTGCTGCAGGCCACTGAAATAATACACGAGTAAACCAGATATAATGCCTTCAGTAATCATGACAATCCCAGTTGCTGTAAAGATGCAATCTGCTCTCTTCGGTAGTTGGAAGCTGGGAGAGCGTTGGAAGAAAGTGAGATGTCAGTGTTCAGGCATGTTCAATGCAAACAGACAGTGGCATCTTGATTATTCTCTGCTTGTCCACTGTCACACCAGAGCACAAACAATCCCATCCCTGCAGTGCCTCCCCCCCTTTCTCCAAGTTCAGCTAAATGCAGCTGTAGCTACTCGCTTATAGTCAACCCTTTTATTCTCAGAGCGTACTGTAGCTCAGCTGAATTTACTGCTGTGCAGTATCTTTCCCTGGAAAGTGTATACTACAAGTAAATCAGCAGCAAGTCAATGGATCAGTGTCACATGTTGGCATTATATATTTACCACATCAATATTGTGCCCTTTCTTTTGATTTTGTGAGCACTGGAGCCAAAAGCCTTTGAATTAAACATCAAAAAGAATGGCAGTTCACCTCCGGCCATGGGGTTAAATCAAAGCCTAAATTAAATCTGGGCAGTATTATGTAATAGCCGAACACCTCAACCCTTTTGATGATTAAAGTATTTTACTTCTTTATACTGGAGTCCTAAGTGCATTTGCCGGGAAGCAAATCCTATTGATTTCAGCTGAACTTTTCATATTAGAGTCCCTAGGACTGCACGCCTTATCCTACACTGCAATTCTGTACATGTCTACTCAAAATTAAGTCCCATTGTGTTTAATGGGGTTTGCTCCCAGGTAAGTGGGTGTAGAATTGCAGCCCAAGAGAAGTGTCTGAAGCCCATGACTATCTGTGGTTTTAACTGCCTTACTACAGCCTTATAAGCATTGTGTAATTGTATAAACCTTGTGTATAAATGCAAGGGTAGCTAATCTGTGGTTCTTCAGCAATTCCTATCAGCCCCAGCCAGCCCAGTTGTCTCAAACAGACTTAATTAAATGGTGAAATGATGTGCAGAAGAATTTATAATGCACTGTTACCCATGTTTACCTGGAACAAGTGTTGCTATGTCCATCGTATTCTTTCCCCCAACAAAAAAATATCTGGTCCCAGATATTGCATGTCTATCATGTCACATCCAGATGCAAACCACAGGTTATGGGAGGGAACCGAGGCAATATATATTTCTGCATTCCTATAAAGCAGGGGGTTTGCTGTAAAGTTTACTACTTGATGATATTATTTTGTAAGGTGGGAGAATTGCATGGCGTTTTAACCTATAGACATGCACAGAAGTGATTTGTGACGCGCATAGGATGGTCATTGCAAAAACTAGAAATTAAGGTGAAATCCACGTAAAGTTAATTAAGGTACTTTGAAATTGCACTGGAAAAGACTTACGGACATGTTTAACTCGCCCATTGAAAATATGGGGCTTGGGTGTGCACAGCTGTGGCTGGGACATGCCCTAAAACCGGTTTGTAAGAAATTGGGAGGACTTGCTGTTTTAGATGTGAAATGCACTAACCTCTTGCAATGCAGGAATCTTTTGTCCAGTGTGGAGCTCAAACCCATAACCCTGAGATTAAGAATCTTGTGCTCTACTGACTGAGCTAGCTCAGAAACAGCTGCACAGCTGTGGTTTGTGGGCTCTAGGCCCTCCAGAGAAGCCGCTGGAGAAGTCCCTTTTAGCTGCATGACCTGTCGGAACACGCCTGGGGGCACACGCAGGACCCAGAATGAGACAGACCTCTCTGGGCGTCTTCCTGATAAAGCGCAGCCCGGGACGTTCACAAATCAGTGCCAGTGCGCACCAGCGACACATATCAAAAGACATATGCACACTCACTCAGCAGAGTATAGCAGAAACGACTGTGGAGCACGAGTATAGCATTCTAAGTGGTTTATTAAGCAATATATACAGGACAAAACAACCATGGCGTCCTCTCACATCTTCTCCAAGAGAGAGAGAAAGAAAAGTACAAAAGTACAGTACAGTGGAAGAGGGATAAGACTGACTTCCGTTCTTACACTTTCCAAGCCTAGAAAGTAAACACATGTGATTTAACAATCACACACCTAGCAACGGAGGAGCGAACTGCTAACATTTCTCCTGAGATTGGGAGAAACTGACCATCGCACAAGGCAACATGTAGCAATGTCACTACATCCCATCCTAAGTGCTCCTTTTCCAGCACAAAGTATCTCATGAGTGGAAGCATCTCAAGCCTTCTGCCAGTTGTGCGTTATTGAGAAGAGTCTTGCCCTGCAGAATTCTGCTCAGCTTGGAATGGTGAATTTTATCTGCTGTGGCAAATCGCACTGCTGTCGGGCCAACAGACCTGTCATTAATGTTTGGCTGTGTAGTTTGCAAGTTTCAAATAAAAATACATATTATTTCAGATGCCTGTATCCAAGTTGTCTTCTGTTTCTGTCTTTTGCTATTTGTGCAAGTTAGTTTGTCTTACTGGTCAGAAACGTGACAAAGCTGTGAAGGAAATTTAAGAACTTGGCACTTCTTAAACCTTCTCTTTAAACTTCTATTCATTACCCAGATGTGTGTGTGTGTGTGTGTGTGTGTAATCTATTGTGGCACTCTGCAAATGTGAATATAAAAGCCTGAAAGCAGCTTAGCCAGCATGGTTTACCTTGTTCCCAAGGAATCTTAAGAAGGGATAACATTTTCTTGTAAAACTGCATATCACAGGGTCTGTTAGAGAAGGTATTATATTTGTGTTTGCGATATAAATGTGCCCTGTTCTTTTAGGGTTTTGCCATAGCCTAGAATCCTATTTCTTCAAATAAATGCTGGGATTCTCAGTACTGTAACAACTATGGAGGGCACTGATACAGCCTTGCCGTGGCGTAATAAAATTGGCTGTTTCATATTAACAGATAAGCATATATATCTAGCAATGCATGCAAGTTTCACTTTCCTATAAGCCTTACTACAGCTTTGCTCTCAGATCTAAGACTATAGTCCTCTGCGTAAAGGTAAAGGGACCCCTGACCATTAGGTCCAGTCGTGGCCAACTCTGGGGTTGTGGCGCTCATCTCGCTTTATTGGCTGAAGGAGCCGGTGTACAGCTTCCGGGTCATGTGGCCAACATGACTAAGCCACTTCTGGCGAACCAGAGCAGCGCATGGAAATACCGTTTACCTTCCCGCCGGAGCGGTACCTATTTATCTACTTGCACTTTGACATGCTTTCGAACTGCTAGGTTGGCAGGAGCAGGGACCGAGCAACGGGAGCTCACCCCGTTGCGGGGATTCAAACCACCGACCTTCTGATCGGCAAGTCCTAGGCTCTGTGGTTTAACCCACAGCACCACCCGCGTCCCTTAGTCCTCTGCATACTTAGGGTTAAATCAGACTTTACCACATTATAGTGAAAACTAAGGTTAAAACTACAATTCTATACACATTTACCAGGAAATAAATCCTACTGAACTCAATGGGACTTATTTTTGAGCAGACGTGTCTAGACCTGTGCTGTATTATTATCATTGTTATTATTTATATTATTTATATATTATATTATTTATATAATATTTATATTTTAATATATTTATTTATTTATATTATTTATATAATATTTATATACTGCCCTATTTGGCGGTTCACCAAAAAGATCACAACATACATAAAATAAAAACAACCCAATAACAACCCCCCCCCCGAAAAGAGCCACATTTTAAAAGGGCATAGGATGTCAAACATCAACCAAAGGTCTGGTTAAAAAAGGAACCTTTTTGCCTGGTGCCTAAAGGTTTATAATGAAGGCGCCAGGCAAACTTCCCTGGGGAGAGCATCCCACAGACGGGGAGCCACTGCAGAGAAGGCCTGTTAAAATGTGAGAAATGGGACTCACAGTACTCTCCTGATCTACATCCCTAAACTGGTTTGGGCATTCTCAACTCAAAGCTCAAGATGGATTCACTTTCCTAGGCATATCATTATGGGTATCCTGTGAAGAGAGTGCTTGAATACTGTAGCCAGAATAGCACCCTCTGGGTATTATAAGACAATTCTCACCATCTCATTGAAAGAGATGGGTTTGCTTAGTGTGGAGAAGGGTGGTTTAAAAGGGAAACATGAAATACCAAATACTAATATTACTATGGAAGGAACATCAACATGCTGAAGGGTTTTGTACCTTGGCTTTCCTTTGAAAATGGGCCCTGGGAGGAAGGAAGAGGAGGAAGACCATGCAAGATACTACCTTCTCCAGAGGACATGCTTAATACTCCCTTGGCGAGTTAGCAAGTGCCTAAAAAGAATGCCTTTTCCAAGGCTTGGCATGTTTGTTTTTCTTTTCCTAAATTGTAAGCAGAATCCACAGTCACTTCCCTTCCCTGTTACAAAACAGTGGGTGGAGTCATAAAGATGCCCAGAAGGGCTGGCTGAAGCATTTAAATTATTCCTGATCTTAATCTTTTAAATGTTCCCTAAGACTGTCAGGGAGCATTACCAGCACAGAATGCAGATGAGAAAATCTACTTACCCACTTCTCTCTCAATCGCTGAATGATCAAACCAAAGGAGATCAAACCAAAGGAGATTGCTATGCCTCTAGAGCCCTAGTGACCAAGGAGCCAGCAGAGGGAGGTGTCACAATGAAGGGCGTGTCACAAGGAATTCCGCAACCTAGCAACCACCAGCACTGAACTGACACTACTCTCAACTGACACTAAATTGGCTTTTTATCCATGTTCAGCTTTTTACAAGTATGTAAAATGAAATTTATTCCTTTATAGTCAAGCTTCTGTTGTTCCTGCACCTACTGAGCATTAGCTATCTAACCTACCTATCTGCTTCTTTGGTCCTATATTCATTAGGAGGTCCCAGGGCAAGTTACAACTATCTAAAATTATTACTGTTGTTGTTATTAATTCAATATGTATACCCCTCCATACCCACTGGTTTCAGGGCAGTTCACAGGATAAGATAACAATATAAAAATACAAAATACATAATAAAACAAAAACAGCCCAATCACACGCCCCAACACAAAAGGGCATTGGATGTCAACAGGGCTTGAAAATACAACTCTCTGGTGTGAAAGGCCAGGTAACAGGCCCCCCAAGTGCCCCTATTTCCCAGGGACTGTCCCAGATTTACAGAAGCTGTCCCAGTTTCTTATGTGATCCTGGAATGTCCTGCTTTTCCTTAGGACCTCCCTATTTTAAATGTTCCCATAGACTGTCAGGGAGCATTTCCAGCACAGAATGTAGATGCTGATGAGAAAGTCTACTTACATCTCCATCCACTTTCTCTCTCACTCGCTGAATGATCAAACCAAAGGAGATCGCTATGCCTCTAGAGCCCCAGTGACCAAGGAGCCAGCAGAGGGAGGTGTCACAATGAAGGGCATGTCACAAGGACCTCCACAACCTAGCAACCACCAGCACTCAACTGACACTACTAAGTTTGCTTATATGGCTTTTAATCCATTTCAGCCCCAACACATTTTAAAAGGGCATTGGATGTCAACCAGATCAACCAAAGGCCTGATTAAAAAGGAGCCTTTTTGCCTGGCTCCTAAAGGCAGGGTGCGCTCCCGTTGCTCGGTCCCAGCGCCTGCCAACCTAGCAGTTTGAAAGCACCCCTGGGTGCAAGTAGATAAATAGAGACCGCTTACTGGCACGAAGGTAAACGGCGTTTCCGTGTGCTGCGCTGGCTTGCCAGATGCAGCTTTGTCACGCTGGCCACGTGACCCGGAAGTGTCTTCGGACAGCGCTGGCCCCCGGCCTCTTAAGTGAGATGGGCGCACAACCCTAGAGTCTGTCAAGACTGGCCCGTACGGGCAGGGGTACCTTTACCTTTACCTTACCTTAAAGGTATATAATCAAGGTGCCAGGCAAACTTCCCTGGGGAGAGCATCCCACAGACGGGGACCCACTGCAGAGAAGGCCCGTTCTCGTGTTGCCACCCTCTGGACCTCTTGAGAAGGAGGCACACAAAGAAGGGCCTCAGAAGATGATCTCAGCATCATATGGAAATAGACAGTCCTTGTGGTATTGAGGTCCTGAGCTGTTTAAGGCTGTATAGCATCCTCGATCTGTTAGGAGTTGGTATTAAACCGCGCAAGAAGTTTCCTTGTGCCTGTAGCTAGGAAAATGTCTACTGTACTTAAACAAGTGAAACATGAAAAGCTTCCCCAAACCTGAACTGTTGTAGATATTACCTTCGATGTGCTGAAAGGCAACTCAGTTTAATATCCAGGTGCTAGACTGCTTTTCGCATTCCTTAGCAAATGATAAATATGTGGTAGCTATACTGCAGAAAATGATTGTGCATTACAAAATCCATCATTACATGCCTTAGCCTTAAAAGGGATGTCTTTCCAGAAGAACCTTCCTTGGAAAGGGAAAAGAAGCAGAAATGTGGAGGTATTTAAAAGTGCCACTAGACTTTAGGGGGGGTTTTTGGACTGTACATAACTACAGTGGTCCCTCAGGTTACATACGCTTCAGGTTACAGACTCCGCTAACCCAGAAATAGTACCTCGGGTTAAGAACTTTGCTTCAGGATGAGAACTGAAATCATGCTCCAGCAGCACGGCAGCAGCAGGAGGCCCCATTAGCTAAAGTGGTGCTTCAGGTTAAGAACAGTTTCAGGTTAAGAACGGACCTCCGGAACGAATTTAGTACTTAACCTGAGGTACCACTGTACTTTCTAGAAACTGCTTTCAAAACCTTGTTTCCCCAAGGAAGACTCTAGAATTAAATTCTTATCAAATCTAGATGACCTTTCTTTTTAACAGGAATATTTATGGGGCTTTTTAAATATATATAGCGGATCAACACTCTCTTTGACACAAAGGGAGGCTGTGTTTAGAAACTAGCATAGAAAGCTGCACTGCACATTGAGACAGTGTTAGAAATAAGACGTGTTTTCCTTCCTGAAGGGCAAAGTGCTAAATCTACCACTGAGTTTTATTATTTCACCAGTAGCACTTAGCCTATAACAGATCTAGTAATATTGCTAACTGTGGCTTCCTTTCATCTGCTGATGTAAAATGGCAGAGCTTCAACACCTCCTTAGACATGAAAAGATTTTTACCTTGACTCGTGATAACAGCTCCCATTAATCTTTCTCACTGCGAGCTGTCTGCATTTTATCCTAAAAGTGCTAATGCTAAAGTTTTCAGAGAAGGCTTCGAGATCGGAAAGAGGAGCCAGTCAGAAAATTCTTTCTAAAAAGATTTAAAATTCTCTGTCAGTAAATGAATGTGGTTTTCATTTTCTGCTTCAGCACAATGCAATCAGCCCTTTCAAAAAAACAAACAAGATTAATTAATTGTTATTGTTTCTTGGAGGTACGCAAGACAGCCTCCTGGTTACAGTAGTTTCCCTATTTATTTATAATTTTGAAGGGGAAAATGTTTGTAAGATAGCTAATTAGTTGCTGATGGACCTTCTCTTCGCATTTGCCTCTGGGTGACAAAATAGAGCTAAAGAAGAGCACAATAAAATTGGTAAAGGTAAAGGACCTCGGATGGTTGTTGTTTAGTCGTTTAGTTGTGTCCGACTTTTCGTGACCCCATGGACCAGAGCACGCCAGGCACTCCTGTCTTCCACTGCCTCCCGCAGTTTGGTCAAACTCATGTTCTAAGCTTCGAGAACACTGTCCAACCATCTCGTCCTCTGTCGTCCCCTTCTCCTTGTGCCCTCCATCTTTCCCAACATCAGGGTCTTTTCCAGGGAGTCTTCTCTTCTCATAAGGTGGCCAAAGTATTGGAGCCTCAGCTTCAGGATCTGTCCTTCCAGTGAGCACTCAGGGCTGATTTCCTTAAGAATGGAGATGTTTGATCTTCTTGCAGTCCATGGGACTCTCAAGAATCTCCTCCAACACCATAATTAAAAAGCATCAATTATTCGGCAATCAGCCTTCTTTATGGTCCAGCTCTCAATTCCATACATCACTACTGGGAAAACCATAGCTTTAACTATACGGACCTTTATTGGCAAGGTGATGTCTCTGCTTTTTAAGATGCTGTCTAGGATGGTTAAGTCTAGTCAAAGGCGACTATGGGGTTGCAGCGCTCATCTCGCTTTCATGGCAAGGGAGCTGTTGTTTGTCCACAGACAGCTTTTTGGGTCATGTGGCCAGCATGACTAAACCGCTTCTGGTGCCTGTGACAGAAACCAGAGTGCACGGAAACACTCTTTACCTTCCCACCTCAGAGGTACTGTACCTATTTATCTACTTGCACTGGCATGCTTTCGAATTGCTAGGTTGGCAGGAGCTGGGACAGAGCAACAGGAGCTCACTCTGTCTTGCGGATTCGAACCACCGACCTTCTGATCAGCACCACCCGCACCTCCTTACTCTGTCCCAACTCCTGCCAACCTGGCAGTTCGAAAGCACACCAGTGCTTACACAGCCCACTGCTCCATGGATGGAAAGAATGCATGAGGGCCCACTGGCCCCACCAATGCACTTCCCATTGGGTTTGATGCATAGGTAGAGCTGCTCCATATGAAGAGGGAGTCTGGTTGGGTCAGGTTCCTCCTTGCCTAGAGGAGATTGGATGTAGGGCAGGGGGCTGACTGTCTATAGCTCCACTGGTAGTGCTTTGTTCACAGAAAGTCCCAGACTGAATCCCTCTCAGGAGAGCTGGGAAGGGTTCCTGCCTGAAACTCTGGAAAGATGCTACCATTGTTGGCACTGGATTGCGTCTCCGGGGCTGAAGTCATCCAGCTGCGTTAGCAGCACCCAAGTGACCTCCCTAGGTAGTGTGTATGGAAGTTCTGGGCTGCCCAGGCAGCCTCGCTGATGTGGTCCCGAGGAAAGCTGAGCAATATGTTTGGCTACAGTTGGGTTGCAGGAGTTGCCACAAGGATGCCTACAAGAGTCCACTCTGGATTTGTGTAGGGTTTACTCCTTAGCCTTTTTTCCTCCCAAATATACCCCACAAAGCGGCCGAGGTTTAGGATCAGAGTTTCCCTTCTGCTAGATGGGCTACCTTTCCAGGTGGATGAGCCCCATCTGCCCCTTCCTTCCCTCTACAACACATGCAGAAATTGCCTTCTTGACCACTGGACCCACTACACTGGTACCTCGGGTTACAAACACCTCAGGTTACAAACACTTTGGGTTACAGACTCCGCTAACCTGGAAGTAGTACCTCGGGTTAAGAAGTTTACCTCAGGATGAGAACAGAAATCGTGCGGCGGCGGCGGCCTGAGGCCCCATTAGCTAAAGCGGTACCTCAGGTTAAGAACGGTTTCATGTTAAGAACGGACCTCTGGAACGAATAAGTTCGTAACCAGAGGTACCACTGTATTGGTTTCATCCACTAACTCTGACTCAATATAAGTCAGATTTTTAAGTTCCCAGGAATAGGAATTGAATAACAGACTTTCCCACACAGGTGGCAGAGAAACATTTCCATGGCAGGGATGTTAGCAGAACACTATAACCCCCCCCCCCATACGTTCTTTCAACACATGGGAGGGCTGCCAAATATTGACATATAATGTTAAGCTGATAGAAATATAGCAGAAACACTTCCCAGCTACCTATGAAATGCCAGTTACCACACACAGAAAGTTATATACATCAGGAGCAGCTAAAAATGCCAGATCAAAAATCTTCATGATGAGTCGATGCCTTTGGAGAAATATGGAATATGTCAAAGTATAAGAGACATATTTTCTTTGCTGCTTTATTTCCAGTGGTGCTTTCCCCTCAGGCCCCAGTCTCTCTTCAGCAATTGCATGCAACTTCACCATGAATGGATAGGTCCCTTGACAAATTTAGGGAGAGATAATTCCGAATGATAGACTTTCATGCCATTGTCCAACTCAACTGGGGAGATAACAAATCCGAATAGGCGATAAATATGTTGTCTTTGGCCTTTTCTTTTCCATCAGTTCAACCTAATTGGAACCTTTGACACTAAGGTGTCAATGCAGGAATTGCTCCTTCAACTTTGTGGCAGGTGATTTGCATTTCAGAGTTTGACACATTTATAGTCTTTGATCTTTTAACAACCAGCCTCCATCCCTGTTTGGGTGTTTTGTTTTTTAAAAAACAACAGGTGAAGTGATCAGCTCTTCTTGGGAACCACAAGGAAAACCTAGGTCAACCTTCCAGATCCAGGTCCTAAACATATTTACCTGGAAATGTCATTCTTTGCTCAACAACACTTAATTATGTGAAGAGGATTGTAGGCTTTATAGTACAACTGTATACTCGGAAGGAAGTCTCTGTATGTTAATGTTGCTTAAAGGTAAAGGGACCCCTGACCATTAGGTCCAGTCGTGGCCGACTCTGGGGTTGTGGCGCTCATCTTGCTTTATTGGCCGAGGGAGCCAGCATACAGCTTCCGGGTCATGTGGTCAGCATGACTAAGTCACTTCTGGTAAACCAGAGCAGCGCATGAAAATGCCGTTTACCTTCCCGCCGGAGTGGTACCTATTTATCTACTTGCACTTTGACATGCTTTCGAACTGCTAGGTTGGCAGGAGCAGGGACCGAGCAACGGGAGCTCACCCCGTCAGGGATTCGAACCGCCGACCTTCTGATCGGCAAGCCCTAGGCTCTGTGGTTTAACCCACAGCGCCACCCGCGTCCCATTAATGTTGCTTACTCTCGGGTAAAAAGGCTGCAAGCTTAATCTGATTCATAGCAAACAAAGCATCTGATTAGTAGTGATGCCAATCATGCTTTTCCAAACACGGTTGGATTACAACTCCATCATCCCTGACTATAAGCCATTCTGGTTGGGGGTGATGGGAGTTGTAGTCCAAAATGTTTGGAGGAAAACTGGCCCAGAACACAAACCCACACATTCTAACATTATGGTACTGTAGCTATCTTTATTTTAAATAAAGTTCACAAAGGTTTAATACAACAGTAAGGTACAAACCAAAGGTGTACCCTACAAGAGATTTTTAAGAAATATTCCCGAAAGATAGGTCCCATATGATTCACTTAGATTGCACAATTTGTTCTGCAGTGTGTACAATGAGGAACAATTTATTTTGGTTTTCCTAAGCATGAAAAGGAGCTGTATAGGGCATAATACACTAGACCTCCTGTAGCTCAACATGGATGAGAGCATGAGGAAAAGGGGATTATTGTCCTTCCTGCCGTAGTCCTTTGTTCCCCATACAGGACATTCAGAATTTCCTCTGGGTGATGGCTTTTGGGTAGCGCAGAGATTTGCAGGGGAAAGAGAATATTGCTGTCATTAGTCTTGTCATCTGGGCAGGGACACAGGTGGTGCTGTGGGCTAAACCACTGAGCTGCTTGAGCTTTCCGATCGGAAAGTTGGCAGTTCGAATCTGTGTGACGGGGTGAGCTCTCATTGCTCTGTCCCAGCTCCTGCCAACCTAGCAGTTTGAAAGCACATGAGTGCAAATAGATAAATAGGTACCTCTGCGGTGGGAAGGTAAATGGCATTTCCATGAGCTCTGGTTTTCATCACTGTGTTCCATTGTACCAGAAGCGGTTTAGTCATGCTGGCCACATGACCTGGAAAGCTGTCCCTGGACAAACACCAGCTCCCTCAGCCTGAATGCAAGATGAGTGCCGCAACCTCATTGTTGGCTTTTACTGAATTCAACCGTCCAGTGGTCCTACCGTCTGTGTGAAGTTTAGCTTCACTTTTCACCCAGAGCGAGAAAGAACAAGTAAATGGCACAGCATGTGTCCAAGTTCAGATGGAATTCTTTATTTGGCTTGTAAATAAGCGCTGTTAGAGAGCAAGAACAGTGTGGACTTTCTTTTCCTTCTTCTCACACAGAGGCAACCGCTGCTCAACTCTGTTTCTGCTTGAAGACGTTTCCCACAGAGGCTTGCGCAGAGAAAACGGACAGAGGTTTTGCGCAGAGGAAACGTACTGGACAGGCAGATATTCCACAGGCCCTTTACCATCTGGGTAGTCCTGGGCTGCAAAGATGACAAGACCCCCCTCTTGGCTTTGCTGATGTGGCCCAAAGGAAAACAGAGCAATATGTTTGGCACCAGCTGGACTGCAGGAGATGCCAGAAGGAGGCATTCAAGATGCTATCTGACCGTCTTAGGGACTCCACTCCGGATTTCCATAGGGTTTGCTCCTTAGCCTTTTCTTCTCCTGAAGCTATCCTGCAAGGCAGCGGAGGTTTACAGTCTCCTAGAGTTTTCCTTCTCCTAGACGGGCTACCTTCCCAGGTTGATGAGCCCCATCTGCCCCTCAAAAGAGGAAGACTGTACAGCGTACTGGACCCCAACCTCAAATTGCTGGTAATTTTATCCAGCCACCCTTCTGGCTTCTGAGATCTCAGCCTGCATTGCCCACATATTTTCAAACATATCTTCAAAACCGTTCTAGACTAGAAACTGTTTCCCCCATAAATTAAGAGTAAGATTATCCAATATCTTCAGAACTGTGTCCTGGCAAACAGTCCTGACAACCATGTTAGGTGCATAGAAAGTTGCCTTATGCCAGGGGTCAGCAAACCTTTTCAGCAGGGGGCCAGTCCAATGTCCCTCAGACCTTGGGGGGGGGGGGCTGGGCTATATTTTTTAAAAAATAATGAACGAATTCCTATGCCCCACAAATACTCCAGAGATGCATTTTAAATAAAAACACACATTCTACTCATGTAAAAACACACTGATTCCTGGACCATCCACTGGCCGGATTTAGAAGGCGATTGGGCTGGATCCAGCCCCCAGGCCTTTGTTTGCCTACCCATGCCTTATGCTTAATCTGGACAATGATCCTTCCAGATCAGTACAGTGTTATCTTCATGTACTGTCCATGGTCCTGAAGGGTTTCAGACAGAGCTCTCTCCCACAGCTCCACTAGAAGATTCCAAGGATCAAACATGGGGACCTTTGGCATTCAAAGCAGAAAGACCTATGTTCCTTCTGCATCAATTTCTGGCCTATGTAGTCACACAGACCCAAAGCGCCTTCACTTTTTAGCAGAAGTCCCTTCCAGTTCTGCCTCCAGGGCATTACCATCACTAATTTTGATCTCCGGAAGACTGATGCATCTGTCTGTGTGGTTTCACTTCTAACCTTTTAGTGAATAAGAGAGCTATGATTGCCTGCCATGGTCTGATAAATATGTGTGGCAGAGCCTGGCAGATCAAGTCAAAGAAATTAGAGTTGAGCCAAGCTGTTTTTCATCTGCGTCTTCCCCCACAGCTGCCAATATGGGCATTAGTGAATTGCATTTCGCGGTGAATCTAGTTCCAGGTATATTAACAACAGAGCTGCCGATTTAAATGCAACCGCCTCAGGTTTCTCTGCACAGTGAGCCATTTGTGTGCAACCTCTAGGCATGAGACCAAAAATCAGGTATCAACCCAGATTTTGGCAGTACATTCAGACTCCTGCCTGACAAATGGAACAGGAATCACAGCAGCCTCTAGCATGGCAGATGGGTCAAGGATGTCATTGTTGTTTTATGCATTTGAAGCTCCCATCGGATTCCAAAACCAATGCAGACATTGCAGGAGGTTCTGCATGTGGAAATCTCTCTTGCCACTCACTATTCTCTTCTATGAACTGACCTTGGAAATCCATCACCACAGAATCTTCTGAGAAGGATTCTGACAATGTTTTGACTGGGGCTGTCAACTCATTAAATAATTTTAGCAGATCAGTCTCTGGCTTATGAACGAACCAAGTCTGCATTTCTAACACCACAGAAGCCCCTGTTGAAATGACAGTATATCATAAGGCAGTATCATTTTAGGGGGCTGGGAGGGGGAGGAAATGTCCTAGACGGTGCTTGGAAAATACATTTTTAAAATAATTATCAGATCTGTTTTGGAAGGCTGATTCTTTCATTTTAAAAAGTTACGGATAGATTTGGGAAAGCTGCTTCTCTACAAAGCCCGAAAAAGCTTGTCATGTAGCTTCCTCATCTGACAAGATTGCAGAAAGGAAAACAAATGGGAGACGATTGTTATTCTGAGCATACGCTTTATAAAAATGAAATGTCAGGGTAAAAAACTTTGATGGCAATAGGAGAGTACGTTTTGGAAGACAAATTCCTCATTTATATGGCAGTAGCCGCCAGAGGTTGTGGGGAGAGTGGGGCTTGCATTTTGTTTGTTTTTGTACACACTCATCAGCATAAAATAGTGGCATTTTTTTGCATTAGGGAGGACTGTTAAACACAGCAATTGTGCTTGGAAAAAGTGTACATTTTGACAGGAAGGAAACCTCACTCTTCTCTGCTCAAATAATAACAACAAGCCTGCACTCTGCACTATTTCTTACCCTTTTCCGTTAGTTTAAAACGAGAAGCAGACATTAAAGAAGACCAACCACACGGCGTCATCTCCTTTCAACTTCTCTTAACAGGGGCATTAAAAAGACCCTCCTCAATATCAGCTGGAAAATGCCAAGTCATAAAAGTTGTACTTAAAAGGTGAGTAGGTGTAAATTCGGCACATGAGACTGTTTTCATCTAGGAAGCCGGTTGATTAGAGGCCAGTTGTCTTAATGAATTGGGAAGTTGCTGTCACATCTCAGTCAGTTGAGATTGCCACTTCTGGGGGGATCAAATGTGCACATGGGAGGTTCTCAGATATGGCATATTGGCCCTGATCTTGCTAGTGTGTGACCAGAGGACACCGCCTTTGCGAGACACCAGTGAGATCAAGAAACCCAACCTGCATGGTTGCGCGAATCAGATTTTGGGGCTGTTTCACACATGACCCTGAGACATTCATCGGTCCAAGGCAGAGAGAGGGTTTCAACCTTTTTTAGTCCACGGCTCCCTTGACCGGCTGAAGATTGAATGTTGCTTGGCTTCAAATTGCTGATTAAATTGTTGGAGTGATTAAAAAAAACCAAAAGCCTATCACTCAGGCAGGAAATATTGTTTTTTTATGGTGTCATCGAGCGCACCTACGATATGAGCTCCATAGCTCAAAAACCTTTAACATTATGAGATTACTGAGTGACCAAAAGCGCCCTTCCCCTCTCTGCCCTGATTTTTATGAGGTGGAAGAAATTTTTGAGACCCCCCAAATTTGAATTCTCCCTAGATATTATATTTTAAAACCCCTTTAGCCGCAGGAAAATGGAACGAGTCTGTTTCTTGCTTCTTTCCTAACACCCACAATGAAAAGAGAATGTTATGTTTTTATCGTGTGATAGTGACTTCAGTGGTGAGATGTACAAAGGGCAAGAGGGATCCAAGTGGCAAAATTTACAATGGCAAGTATTAGATCATTTTTCACAAGCACTTTTCTTTTCTTTTTCTTTATTTTTTTAAACAAAATAATAATAATAATAATAAATAAATAAGAATAAAAATGCGCGCCTCAGCACCGAGACCATTCCATTATAACTATCCAAACTCCCAGATTTTCAACACCTTTTGCGATGGTTTGACCCCTTTCCATTTTAACAGTACAAATTTTACAAATCTCCATATATTCTCCGTCTTACCTTAATGGCACATGTTCATTTATCATTAATAGCTATATCCCACACCTCTTTATACCATTCTTCCATTTTACAGTGGTACCTCGGGTTAAGAACTTAATTCGTTCTGGAGGTCCGTTCTTAACCTGAAACTGTTCTTAACCTGAAGCACCACGTTAGCTAATGGGGCCTCCTGCTGCCGCCGTGCGATTTCTGTTCTCATCCTGAAGCAAAGTTCTCAACCCAAGGTACTATTTCTGGGTGAGCGGAGTCTGTAACCTGAAGCATCTGTAACCCGAGGTACCACTGTATATTCTGCTTGCCCCTTCCACTTCTTAGCTATAATAACTCATGCAGCTGTCAATAAATTTGTGAGCAAGTCCTTTGTAGCCTGTGAACCTCCCACCCCATCGTAAATTGATAATAATGCTACCTCTGGACTTCTGGAGCTTCAACCCAATGGTTTCTGTTATCTCCTTAAAAACCCTTTGCCGCCACCCCCCAAAAATGTACATGTTTACACCTCCACCACATGTGAACATAATTCCCTGTTTCCTGGCATCCCCTCCAGCATAACACCAAATATTCCTTGTTCATTTGATTTAATCTGACTGGTGTTAAATACCATCTCCAAATTAATTTATAATAATTTTCTTCTTGGGAAGTATGAAAATGCCTCATATCAGGTTAGACTATTTGTGTATCTAACCATCAGTGAATTTGGGCCATTAGGGTGAATAGACACTGACCCACCAACCACAGCTTCCCCTCAGCCAGCAACTAGTGCCCACCTAGTGCCATGCATTCACAGCAGAAAAAGGTATCAAGACAATTGCTCCGTGTGAGGTATTTTTTTTGGGGGGGGGGGACGTTACAGGCTTCCACATTCTTCTGCAGGTTTTTATATGTACATTTTGCTTCGTGTTCACTAGAGAAGCCAAATGAGGCCTACAATTTCAGGAACGCTTTGTCTCTGCGTTCATATAAAACGGCAATCAAAGTTTAATAACCACAACCCCAAATGCTCAGATTTTAATTAGTTCATCTATTTTGGCTTATAGCTTGCTATCACAATTCGAGAGGAGTTCTGAGAAGCCTGTGCCATTGAAATTAACTCTTGCCCTCCACTGCCTGCAGTCCAAGGGATACATGACCTCCAACATTTCTCCAATGAAAGTAGGAACATCTTATTCCATAATAATAATAATAAATAATATTTTATTTATTTACACCCGCCCCCATCTGATTGGGTTGCCCCAGCCACTCTGGGCGGCTTCGAAAACATTTTAAAAAGCATAACAAAACATTAAACATTAAAAAGGAAACTTCTCTATACAGGGCTGCCTTCAGATGTCTTCTATTTTTTAAATAGAGATATCCGCCAAGTATCTCTATTTTACAGGGACAGTCCCAGATTTAGAGAAGCCGACCTTGTTTCTGATTTGATCCCAGAATGTCCCGCTTCTTCCTTAGAACATCCCTATTTTCATTGGAGAACTATTGGAGGGTATGGAGTTATCCGACTCCCAAGCTGTCTGAAGGCAGCCCTGTATAGGGAAGGTTTTTTAAAAAATGTTTTGCTACATCTTAATGTATGTTGGAAGCTGCCCAGAGTGGCTGGGGCAACTCAGTCAGAAGGGTAGAGTATGAACAGTAAAATAATAATAATAATAGTATAATAATAATAATAATAATAATAATAATAATAATAATAATAATTTATTTATATCCCACCCTCCCCAGCCAGAGCCGGAATGGAGTGTCCCTGTTTTCATTGTAGAAATGTTGGAGAGTATGTACCTGCTCCATATAGTTAAAGCTATGGTTTTCCCAGTAGTGATGTATGTAATTGAGAACTGGACCATAAAGAAGGCTGATCGCCGAAGAATTGATGCTTTTGAATTATGGTGCTGGAGGAGACTCTTCAGAGTCCCATGGACTGCAAGAACATCAAACCTCTCCATTCTGAAGGAAATCAGCCCTGAGTGCTCACTGGAAGGACAGATCCTGAAGCTGAGGCTCCAGTAATTTGGCCACCTCATGAGAAGAGAAGACACCATGGAAAAGACCCTGATGTTGGGAAAGATGGAGGGCACAAGGAGAAGGGGACGACAGAGGATGAGATGGTTGGACAGTGTTCTCGAAGCTACAAACATGAGTCTGACCAAACTGTGGGAGGCAGTGGAAGACAGGAGTGCCTGGCGTGCTCTGGTCCATGGGTCCAAGAGTCGGACACGACTAAACGACTAAACAACAGTGTACCTGCTCAGTATGAGAAGGGTAATACAGTCCCACCCCCCCACCTCTCTCACTGCCAACGAAAACCAAGAAACGAACAGAAATAGAAACTACTCGCATGACGCTGACACACAAACCCTATACATACGCTATGTAGAAGAATGAAAGTTAGCCACCATCCCCTACGCTCCTCCCAGCTCTCTCCCTCCACCTCTCTTCTCCCCAACTTTATATTGTCTATTATGCCTGCATCTCATGCCGAATATGAATGATCTGTAGAAAGAAATCTATGAAATCGTTATGTACTGAGTTGAATAGGATCCAAACTGCAGCAGTCTGATTGGTCCTAGAACAATAGGATCCAGGATGTAGCAGTCTGATTGGTCCTAGAACAATAGGATTCAGAATGCAGCAGTCTGATTGGTCCTAGAACAATGCAGCAGTATGATTGGTTGGCAGGAACCACCCAATCATGCTCCAGATAGAAGTGAATCCACAACCTGATTGGCTTACAGTAGAATTCCGGAATTAGCCAATCATGTGCAGCCCATTGTGTAATTAATGTATATAAAGCAGATACTTTGAGGGGACTTTCATTCATTCCTCCTCACCACTATGAGCTGAATAAAGAGCATGAAATCACTTTGCGACTCTGAGTATATTTCAGAACTGAAAGCAGAGATGCTGTACGGACCTTTGTAACCCAAGAGAATATTTAATAATTTTTTTTTTAAAAAAGTAATAGCTTTTTTAAAAGGGCAACACGGATAGGAAAGGCCGCACGAAATTTATTATTATTATTATTATTATTAGTAGTAGTAGTAGTAGTAGTAGTAGTGATGGTGTTGATGATTATGATGATAACTCCGGAATTTCAGCTTGAGAGCTGCTTTTTGCTAAATACCAGCAAAGGAAGGCTGCATTCATAATCAGCTCGCTGAGTTCTGGCTGACCCCTTCCCTTACTTTTGCGGATTTTAGGTGGAACTGCTGCCTGGCTATGACACTAGGCAGGAACAAGGATGAATACATTACTTTTCCCCAGAGAACCCAGGAATTGTGGTTTACCTCAGCATTCTCGGGATTCTTGGGTGCTGTGCTTTTAATGCATGGTGTGTATGGAGACAGTGTAATTTTTGTTCCTGTACAAGGTTTCATTTTGACAGCCTCTGAGAGCCTTAAAGCAGGGTAGAAGTATTCTAAATAAATGAAAAATCTAAAATCCTTGCAGCAATTCCAGTAGGTAAGTTATTATTCTCACGCCTGCATTTCCATAAAAAAAAAGTTAATGGAAGCCCTGAGTGAGCTCAGAGCAAAAACACAATTCCAACCAGAGATTTCCCAACTTGTAGTATAGAACTATACACGTCTACTCAGAAGTAAGCCCGATTGAGTTCAGTGGCACTTACTCCCAGGTAAAAAGGATAGTAGCTGTAGTCTCCTAAACCATTATGCTACATCCACTAGAAAGAGTCAGCCAAGCTCTGTCTAAATAATGTGACACTACTGTTCCTGCTAAATGTAGATAATGGGATTGATCGAAATGCCTTCAGAAAGAATTCCATTATTTTACCAAGCCATTCAGACCAATATGAGAAAATTATTCTAAGTAGAACATCTGTACTATTCTGTGGTGGTGGGTAGGCAAAAGGCAATATTGCCTCTAAAAGGGAATATATTTGCATATTACGATATTGTTTTGTGCAAGGAGCTTCAAGTGCTGTATAGGGGTTATAATAATTTGGAAGGCTTTTAATGCTTGTTTTTGATGTGTGCTTTTAAAAGGAATGTTCAACATAATGGACATTTAGAATGTTTAGATCCAGAAACAAGACAATGCAAACGTTAAAAATCTGAAATACATTTCTCCATCCCCCCAGTTTGGTATATTTGGGGAGTAAAATGTGGGGAATCAACTCTGCGTTTGTGGGGTGTGTGACATAGTGGAACACATTTTATTGGAAGCAATTCCACGAGGAATATTTTATTCAATAGCATAACCTCCAACATTTCTCCAATGAAAACGGTGACATTCCATTCCACTCTGGGCATCTTCCAGCATATATAAAAACATAACAAAACAGTTTTTAAAAACCTTCCCTTTACAGGACTGCTTTCAGATGGCTCAGGGGTTGGATGATTCCATACCCTCCAACATTTCTCCACTGAAAATAGGGACATCCTAAGGAAAGTGAAGGATGCGGATGGCGCTGTGATCTAAACCACAGAGCCTAGTGCTTGCCGATCAGAAGGTCGGTGGTTCGAATCCCCGCGACGGGGTGAGCTCCCGTTGCTTGGTCCCTGCTCCTGCCAACCTAGCAGTTCAAAAGCACGTCAAAGTGCAAGTAGATAAATAGGTACTGCTCCAGCGGGAAGGTAAACAGCGTTTTCGTGCGCTGCTCTGGTTCGCCAGAAGCGGCTTAGTCATGCTGGCCACATGACCCGGAAGCTGTCTGCGGACAAACCCTGGCTCCCTTGGCCATTAAAGCGAGATGAGCGCCGCAACCCCAGAGTCATTTGCGACTGGACTTTACTGTCAGGGGTCCCTTTACCTTTACCTTTTAGCCCTACAAAATAAATTCCTAACACTGATTTATTTTTCATGAAGCACCATAGTCACTTTTTAAAATTATCTACTATTTTGTTAAAGTCCGCAACTGAACTTAACGGTCAGGGGTCCCTTTACCTTTACCTTAAAGGAAAAATGGGACATTTTGGGATCAAATCAGAAACTGGGATGGCTTCTTTAAACCAGGAAATAGGAGCACTGGAAGGATATGTAGTAGGAGTTTGTTGTCGTTGTGTCCTTGTCAGCCAAATTACCACTTTAAATCCAATCCAGTCAAATAAAATTGAAACCTAGGTGTTGATCCTGCGGCCTGTTTTCTATATTTCCTTTCCCACTGCCAGTTATTCCACAGGACACTGTTAAATGTAGATAAGAAGGCTCAATTGGTTTTGCTACAAGATGATAATCTCTCCCCCTCAACCACCACCACTTTTCTTTCTCACTACGGCCTGTTAGCTTAAATGGGTTTTAGCCAAAGGTTGATAATTATCATAGAGAGGAAAGTAACACCGCCAGGAGTTCATTTTCCATTTTGGCACTTGCCTTCCTTTGAATCCTCCCCACACCTTGGCCCCTTCCCCGTTTCCCATTTTGTCACTTCTTACGCCACCCCTCCCTCTATCATAAAAGGCTCTCCGCAGACAGGGAGGCCACAGATTTTCCCTGCTTGCAGCTTTTACAGGAAATCACTCCCGCTTTTCCCCTTGCCACAAATCGGGCCAGGCTTTGGTGAGCATGGAAGGGAGCGCGGAGTCAGAGAACTCTTCCTACTTCTCCTCATGGGACTGGAAGACTGGACCTCTGGAGCTCAGCCAGAGCTCATCTCCCCAGAGCATCTCTCCATCCCCTTCTTTCGAATCCTATGCATCCTCGCCTTGTCCCCTTGTGATGGAGATGCCCTGTGCCAGCAGCAGCAACAGCGACAGCAGCAACAGGAGCTATAACCTGATGGACTTTGCTCCTGTCTATCTCCCGGGCCCTGGCCAGGGCAAAGCCCTCTCCAAGGGCTCCAAAGTCAGGATGTCCGTTCAGCGCAGGAGAAAGGCCAGCGAAAGGGAGAAGCTGAGGATGAGGACCTTGGCCGAAGCGCTGCACACTCTTCGCAACTACCTGCCTCCCGTCTACAGCCAAAGGGGTCAGCCTCTGACCAAGATACAGACGCTGAAATACACCATCAAGTACATCAGCGAGCTCACAGACCTGCTGAACAGCGTCAAGCAAGTATAGAGAGGCCTGGGAGACTCTGGGAAGGTTTCCTCACCGAGAAAGCGGGAGTCTTTTTTTTCTTTCTTTAAGGAGTAACTTTCCATCGGGAAAGCGTGGACCTGTTCAGAAGCTGCTCTGCAAACAAGCTGATCTAAAGGGAGCTGCCCATAGTTGCATGTTTGTATCGGACGAGGCAAAGGAGGACCAGATCTCAGTCAGGAACAATGGTGACAGTGTGGTTTTGAAAGGATCATGATTACACGGAACAATTTTTTAAAATTTATTCCAACTGACCAAATTTCTTCTGCTTAGGTATGCTTTTGAGTTGGTGATCTGTGGACTTCTTCTTTCATTTTTTTTCTTTTTAAACCCTGTATGTTTGCTATCATGTCTCTTTGCTGTTTGTAGGCACTTTATATTAGCAGCAGGATAAAGATGTGTATGATTATTTGGAGAAATGCTTCTTCACTCATTTTTTACAGTAGCTTTGGTGGAGGAAAGGAAACAACAACTTTGAAATAAAAAGCTGCTTCCATATGGGCTGATTATATCCCTGAAAGAGATTAGAGTTGGAATTCTAATCTGAGATTGTTTTTAGTTTTTACTATTTAGAAAATATTTTTTCCCTTGCTGACAAATATTCCCAGGATAGTTATATTTCCAACATAGAGTACACTGCTATGGTTCATTTCAATCTGAAAGCATCTATGCCTCTGCAAATGTAGAACTGCTGTCTATTGGATAGAGCTCAAAGCAAATGTATGGCAACCAGGAACAAAGAAAAGATGGTTAGTCTATTGCATTGGTAGGCAAACTAAGGCCCGGGGGCCGGATCTGGCCCAATTGCCTTATAAATCCAGCCCGCAGATAGTCTGGGAATCAGCATGTCTTTACAGAATGTGTCCTTTTATTTAAAATGCATCTCTGGGTTATTTGTGGAGCCTACCTGGTGTTTTTACATGAGTAGAATGTGTGCTTTTATTTAAAATGCACCTCTGAGTTATTTGTGGGGCATAGGAATTTGTTATTCCCCCCCAAAAAAATATAGTCCGGCCCTCCACAAGGTCTGAGGGACAGTGGATCGGCCCCCTGCTGAAAAAGTTTGCTGACCCCTGGTCTATTGGTATCTAAACAAAAATAACTGATGCAGGAGGCATGTGTCCTCAGGGCGCATAAAGTAAGCTTAGTTCCAAGCAATGTACAAATTTCCGGGCAAGCAGTTCATGTGGTTTACAGTTGAGATGTGTAAGCTGTTAAAACAGGACAGGGCCCCTGTCTCAAAAGGGCTCCTGTGCAGACAGCATTGCGCAATCCATGTCTAGACCATCACATGTGATGTGTGTGAGTGTGTGTGAATGTACACGTGTCCCCAGTGTGTGTTTATACATGCACACGCAGCAGCTGGCTCATGTGACTGCCTGCACACTGGTTCCATGCTATTCCTGCATTTAGGCTGCAATCCTGCACACACTTTCCTGGATTCACAGGGTTGCCATATTTCAAAAGGTTGTTGAGCTTTTCCGGCACAAAGTTCTTCAAAATCCGCCCCCCACAAATGATTTTTTAAAAGCTTTTTTTTAAAGGAAATTTGCCAAAAAAAAACCCATCACCTGATTTGGGTAGCCATATGCCCAGTTCTCCCTAGCCATTTTTACTGATTTTTGGAAATTCCACCCAGACGCTATTTCCAACGGAAGAATCCCAGATATGTCCAGGAATTTTCCAACATATGGCAGCCCTAGCCTGGAAGCCGGTCCCATTGAATTCAATGGGGTTGGCTTCTGAGTAGACTGGGCTGAGCTTAAAAGTTCTTTGTTGAATAGCAACTGCATTACATTTGAAGGAGCCCCCACATACCTGAGTGACCAGGAAGTCTTTAGTATTATAGAATAAGGATTTTAACTGCTGAGTGATAAAATGTAGCAGGTTTGATCCCCGTCAGGGACAACTGCACTGAAATTTATTTTATTTTATTTTATTTAAATTTTATTTTATTTTATTTATTTTATTTTATTTAAAAGCGTTTTTTAAAAATACACTGAGTTTTCCATAAGACTCACCATCACCATCTAGTGTATCATACTTAAAACACACTTAAAATGTTTTATTTGCATCTGTATAGCTGAGTCCTGTGACATTTCCATGAAGCTATTGCCCAGCTGTGAGTTTTGACTTCCCAACTCCTTAGGGGTTAGTACAGCTACCTTTGGTTTTCTATAATCTTCCCTGGCTGCAATCCAGATTGTTTAGATGCCAGCCGCTGCTGTGCTTTCCATGGGCATCAAGGAGCTAAAGATTTCAGGACTGCATCCATAACAATCTTGTGATTGCTACCCAGAGTCCACCCCACGAAGGCAGAAGCCCAATGCAGGGTTCTCCAAAGTCCATGGCTTCCCTTTCCTTGAAGAAGTGTCCCATCTTCCTCAGTGCTGTGTGTTGTGATGGCGAGCATATGAGACACAGCTCTGTCACACAGTCATTCCACAGGCCCAACCACAGAATCAGAAGAATATTGTCATCAGCCACTAGCCATAGCAATAAAATAAAACACAACGTACAGTGGTACCTCGGGTTACATATGCTTCAGGTTACATACGCTTCAGGTTACAGACTCCACTAACCCAGAAATAGTGCTTCAGGTTAAGAACTTTGCTTCAGGATGAGAACAGAAATCATGCTCTGGCGGCGCGGCGACAGCAGGAGGCCCCATTAGCTAAAGTGGTGCTTCAGGTTAAGAACAGTTTCAGGTTAAGAATGGACCTCCGGAACGAATGAAGTACTTAACCCGAGGTACCACTGTACTGAAGATAGAGGCAAAAAATTAACTATACAAAATACATTTTGGAGGTTTTCATCAATAATCAAATAGTAGATCTTATTCTAATTGCCCCTGCTATTTTTTTTGCAGTTTTGGCTGTCACCTGATTATCCTGATCTGCTGGAATAAAGGACACAGTAGCAAATGGTTGAGAGACCTGGACTGGATAGTAGCAGAGGGGTTATAACCTCACTCCTCAAATAGTTATAAACAGTGCAAGCCAAAACACATGAGCTACTGATTCAATACTGCCATCTCCACATGGACATAAGCATTTTTCCAGCAGAATCTTTTGAAATCGACCCTCAAATACAACCGAAGACAGTATATTTAAGGCCCAACCATACTGGGGTGAGAGGAAGGATTTATCAAGCAGGTTCATTTTGTCTTGTGGTAAAGTGCTTATGGGGTAGCTCGCTTGGTAAAAGGTAAAGGGACCCCTGACCATTAGGTCCAGTCGTGGCCGACTCTGGGGTTGCGGCGCTCATCTCGCTTTATTGGCCGAGGGAGCCGGCATGCAGCTTCCGGGTCATGTGGGCAGCATGACTAAGCTGCTTCTGGCGAAGCAGAGAAGTACGGAAACGCCATTTACTTTCCCGCTGGAGTGGTACCTATTTATCTACTTGCACTTTGACGTGCTTTCGAACTGCTAGGTTGGCAGGAGCAGGGACCGAGCAACAGGAGCTCCCCCCATCGAGGGGGTTTGAACCGCCAACCTTCTGATTGGCAAGTCCTAGCCTCTGTGGTTTAACCCACAGCGCCACCCACGTCCTAGCTCACTTGGTAGGGCACTCTTAATCTGAGCGTCATAGGTTCAAGCACCACATCAAGCAAAAGATTCCTTCATTGCAGGGGGTTGAGCTAGATGACCCTCCGGGTCCCTTCCCACTCTCCAATTTTATGATTCTCTGGTTGTATGATGGCTGGAATTCAAGATATCTTTACTTAGAATGAAGGCCGATTTATTTCAGGAGCCCTTACTCCAAGGTAAGCGGTGTTATGATTGCAGCCTAATTCTTCAGTTGTACAAAGATAATCAAAATTTAAGGGAAATTTACATACGTGCGAATAAATCTCTACCCAAGCATACTTTGAAATATTGGGATATTCCTTTCTTATTTATTTTATTTATTGGTTTTGTCAAATAACTTCAGCTGCAGGCAACCTTTACATGTAGTAAGAACAGAAAAATGCAGGGTGGCATTCAACTGGATTTTAAACAGAGTAGAGCCACCGAAATTAATGAGCACGATTAAGTCAGGTCCATGAATTTTGATGCACCTACTCTGAGTAAAATTGAGTTGAATACCACCCACTGTCCTTTGAAATAAAGTGTGCTGTAATGTTTTAGTATCCATCAATCACTTCAAATTATAGCAGTGCTCAACACATCCCCCCAAAGTGTACTCAGAGCCTAGGAGGTCTCTCTAGCCTTTGACAACGTTGTTGTAAATTGCTCTTTTTATTTTCTCCCTAACCACCCACTATCACCCTGCAAGGAACCTAGAAACCTCTGCATGCATGTCTTAAGTTCCTGTTAACTTTAAGTTAATCAATGTCAAAGGCTGCGCCAGGCTGCAACCTGCAAAAGAAAACATTTGCATTGTCAATTTTGCTTGAAATTGATTTCGCACGACCCTGTTCTGCCCTCTGAAAGCAGAACATGGGGAGGGGAACGAGAAGGATCTGTATAATGCTGCAATGCAGATACGAAGAGAAGGATTCAAGGAGTTCACCTTTCCTTTTGCCTGGGACATGGCACACAGGGACAGGGACACAGAATAGCTTCGAAATGCACACCGCACAGTGTGAAAGAAATGTTGGGAATGGTACTAATGAAGACACAGTCTTGGATTGTCTGGTTTGCAAATAATAGCATGACTTTAAAAAATCAGATCACTTGTTTCTCCACCACCAAGTCTTTTTTTTCCATGTCAGTATATGGGCACAGAAATGTAATTGTCCCTTATTGTCTCAGCTCTAGAAATATTTATACAGAATGAGCATCTTTTAAATGGCATGGAGGTACGTTTAAAGCATGTGGTTCTTCCTTAGGTTATCAGCAACTGCTGTACAGAGAAATAACCCCCTCTTCCCAAACACTGTTAATAATGCACAGCCTTTTTGCACTTTAATGTTGGCTATATCTTAGAAATATCACTTTTGGCGCTGATACCTAACTTAAATTTAGAATGCATACTAACAGCAAACTCTGTGTTCTGAGCGCCTAGTCTTATGTAGCCAAAACAACACTATCCACAAGGGGGGCAGAGACGCAGGTGGCGCTGCGGTCTAAACCACTGAGCCTCTTGGGCTTGCCGATCAGAACATCAGCAGTTCAAATCCCTGCGACGGGGGGAGCTCTGTCCCAGCTCCTGCCAACCTAGCAGTTCAAAAGCATACCAGTGCAAGTAGATAAATAGGTACCGCTGTGGCGGGAAGGTAAACGGCATTTCCATGGGCTCTGGTTTCCATCACGGTGTCCCGTTGCGCCAGAAGTGATTTAGTCATGCTGGCCACATGACCCAGAAAGCTGTCTGCTCCCTTGGCCTGAAAGTGGAGATGAGCGCCGCACCCCATAGACAAGTTTGACTGGACTTAACCTTCCAGGGATCCTTTACTTTTTTACCTATCCACAAGGGGGTAATGCTATCTGTCAGCAGGCTAGGGGAAAGGCAAAGTACAGGAAATCATTAGCGTCTTGGCCACACCATCTGTTCAAAGCACATCTGAACCACATGGCTTTCCCCCAAAGAATCCTGGGAAGGGCAGTTGGTTAAGGGTGCTGGGAATTGTAGTTCTGTGGGAGGTGAACTACAGTTCCCATGATTCTTTGGGGGAAGGTATATGCTTTGGATGCATGGCATGGACAGGACCTAGTCCTAAGGGGAGAAAAGTGTGGGGGTGTTGGGGCTAGTAGGGGAGGATAGATGGATTAAATATTATCTTTCCTCACTCATGCTAGAGAGTCAGTAGCAGAGTACATACCCCAATATATTGCAGGAAGCTAGTTGGTAGACTCAACTGAATCTCTTTAGAAGAAGAAGAATTTGGATTTGATATCCTGCTTTATCACTACCCTAAGGAGTCTCAAAGCGGCTAACAATCTCCCTTTCCTTCCTCCCCAACAAACACTCTGTGAGGTGAGTGGGGCTGAGAGACTTCAGAGAAGTGTGACTAGCCCAAGGTCACCCAGCAGCTGCATGTGGAGGAGCAGGGAAGCGAACCCGGTTCCCCAGATTACGAGACTACCACTCTTAACCACTACACCAACTGGCTTTAGTTAAACAGTCTGGCTTGTCCAGATTGGATTATTCCTGGTAAACCCCCTTTGTTCCCTCTTAAACAGAATAAAGACACAGCAGTCTTTTCTTAAAAGTAGTAAGAAGTTTACTTACATTCAGTTCACAGTATGATCCTGAAGGCAGGCTTTAGCTTGTAGTTACAGATACAGGGAAAGGTGTGAATTCATCCTTTTGTGAGGGATGAGCCCATGTGCTGCTGACCGAGAGCCAGCACACAGCAAATGCATCAGTATTAGAAGAGAGCAGCAAGGGAAGATGACTGTGTGACTGGCCCTTTTACAAGGGTCTCACAGGGTCACTCCCATCTACCTGGTCACATGCAGGGGAGGATGCTCCAGACCAGGTGTGACAGGAAGTCCTCCTGGCTGGAGTAACATCCCCCTGTGTGTCCAGTCTGGGCAAACAGGAAGTATTGTACTTGACTGCTTATGTTACATCTCACAAAAAGCCCTCCAGGGCGCAAAGCAACTCAGTCTGCTGAGTGGATGCAGAATGCTGATGGGGTGAGTAGGTGAGATAGAATGTCTGGATTCCAGGATGAGGAACAGAAATTCGGTGTGTCTGTGAAATGATACGGAATATTCTGGAGAACGGCAAGGCTGACTGGCTGGCAGCCTGAACAGGAGCAATCCACACACTGCGACATTTTGTAGGTCTTGGTCACGTGCGATTTGCTGAAATGGTTGAGCAATCCCACCTTTTCTCCTTTCTGAAATGCTCATGTGAAGGAAAAGAGTGCATTTGACCCTAGAACCACAAAGTTGTAGAGTTATTCTAGAGTTGGAAGGGGCCCCAAGGGTAATCTAGTCTAACCCCCTGCAGCTGTCTTCAGTGGTACTTCAGTTCTCAAATGTAATCCATTCCAGAGGACCATTCGACTTCTGAAACGTTTGAAAACCGAGGTGCAAAGGTCTGGCTGCAAGTTCAATTGGAAAAATGGAAAAACACACTGCGGAAGCTGTTCGACTTTTGAGACATGTTCAAAAACGGAAGCATTTACTTCCGGGTTTTTGGTGTTCGGGTTCCGAAAGATTCAGCAATGGAGATGTTCAAGAACCGAGGTACCACTGTATTTATTTGAAAATTTCCTTTATCCGCTTGCCAATGTAAAGACTTTCCTCCGGGAGAAACCTTAACCAAAAACACACACAAAAACAAACAAACAAAAAACCCCAAACAAATCCAAAATTAACTATATTGGTTGCTTTTGTAATCAGTGGTTGTTGTTTTGTTGTGCCTCATTTGACATAATGTGAGGAGAATCAGGTGATTTTACATTACTGGACGTGCTGGGTTGCATTTCCAAGGATGCCCACCAGAGAGAGCACAAAATCTCTTGAAATTAGTGCCTCTAGCGCTGCTATAGAGAGGAATCTCCCGTTGTTTGCTTTTATACGAATCCCCTTCCCTACCAAGCCAAGCATCCCAGACAGAGCTTGCTTTATGACGGCTGATTCTGCTTTAGCAATGCATCTCTCATTTTCTCTCTGGGTTGAACTTCATCCCCCCTGGTTCTTGGGACACCCCTCCAGACTATCACTGTCTCAGAAGCGATGCTAGCTGAATAATACATGAAAATAATTAATAATTCTCTTCAGACAGTTTACATTTAATTATTGAATAGTTCAACAGATCCATATCGACGATTGCACCCGAGGCATTTATTTATTGATGACTGCGCCGTCCGTTTGGAATGTAATGAATTGTTTTAATTTCCACATCCTTCTTTCGAGTCCCAGGGGTCGGTTGGGCGTGGGTGGCTGTGGTCCTGCACAGAGCTCATCTTGTGGGCTTAGTCTGAATGGGAAACTTAAGGTGCATCCGCATTGCAGTTAAGCTCCAGTTCACGCGCAGAGGGCAGCTTCGAGAACGGGAGTTGGGCAAGCTCAGGTGAAGGGAAACAAAACGGGCAACGCATGTCAGGGGAAGACATGCCCAGCCCCTCTCTGGTGTGGACAGTAAAATGCAAATGGGCGTTGAAGACAGCAGAGAGAAAAACAACCTTGCAGCATTTCAAGCCAGTAGTATGTACATAGCCGATTTGGACGCTATGTGGTCTAAACCGCTGTGGTCTAAACCACTGAGCCTGTTGGGTTCGCCGATCAGAAGGTTGGTGGTTCGAATTCCCACAACGGAGTGAGCTCCCGTTGTTCTGTCCCAGCTCCTGCCAACCTAGCAGTTCAAAAGCATGCTAGTGCATGGGTAGGCAAACTAAGGCCCGGGGGCCGGATCCGGCCCAATCGCCTTCTCTATCTGGCCCACGGACGGTCCAGGAATCAGCGGGTTTTTACATGAGTAGAATGTGTCCTTTTATTTAAAATGCACCTCTGGGTTATTTTTGGGGCATAGGAATTTGTTCTTTTTTTTCTTCAAAATATAGTCCGGCCCACCACATGGTTTGAGGGACAGTGGACCGGCTCCCTGACAGTGGACCGGCTCCCTGCTGAAAACGTTTGCTGACCCCTGTGCTAGCGCAAGTAGATAAATATGTACTGCTGCAGCGGAAAGATACAACAGCATTTCCATGCACTCTGGCTTCTGTCACTGTGTTCCGTTGCACTAGTAGCGGTTGAGTCATGCTGGCCACATGACCTGAAAAGCTGCCTGTGGACAAACAGCGGCTCCCTCGGCCTGAAAGCAAGATGAGCGCCGCAACCCCATAGTCGCCTTTGACTGGACTTAACTATCCAGGGGTCCTTTACCTTACCTTTATATAGCCTATGAGGGCTGGGAAATATCTATTTGCCTGAGACTTTAGGTGATAATGTGACTAGAGAGACCAAGGTTAAGCCATTTTCATTTGTTCAATTAACCCTTATACCCCATCATTATCTATCTATCTATCTATCTATCTATCTATGCAGGTTTTGGTGTCCTCGGGTGTCTTCCCGTGTAAAAGTTGGGGTGTCTAGGCGACGTTTCGACGAGGTCTCACTCGTCATCTTCAGGCTGGTGCTTTCGGCTTCTTGTTACTGGAACAGAGCGGGATCTCAATGTTTGAGTTCCTATAAATACTGTAGAGGGGGTGTGGTGTCTAGCCTCCAATGTTCTGGGCAGAGAGGAAGTTCCCAGGCTAGTGTGCCTTTTCTTCTTTTGTTCCTTAATTACTTGAGAGATACCTTGAGTGATTTCTTGAGTGATATCCTGAGTACCACTTAGGTGGGTCATTAGGTGTGGATTAGTTGCTAAAGTCTTTGTGTCTTGACCTCTTGAACTTTGTGAAGAGTTTTCCTGAGAAGATGGCTGTATTGCACTTAGTTGTGCTTTGGCTTGGCTTCGTGTATAGGGGCGAGCTGTGGTTTTGTGGCTTGTGTCAGCCAGATCTGTGTAGGGATTGCAGGGGGGTGCAGCATCCGGAGGTGCCACCATGGATTGGCTACTGGATGGTGTCAGTAATTCATCTGTGGAGAGGGTCTGGGTTTGGGTCTGGTGTGGTTGATTGGTGTTGGCGTTCTGTGTGCCTCTGGATCTGGTGTCAGTTTTTGTGGGGAGGGCTAATTTCCAGATGTCTGGCAAGCGGGATGTGTCGTCACGCTTGTTCATGTTGTGAGGGTGTTTCTCTATCTCGATGGCTTCCATGATTATTCTCTTGTGGTGATGTTCCGTGTTAAAGAGCAATTTGGAATCTGCAAAATTAATTTCGTGTCCTGTTTCTTTCATGTGTTGGAAAAGAGAGGAAGTTTTTTCTTCTTTTTTGACGGCATTCTTGTGTTCTGCGATACGTGCATTTATTCGTCTGTTTGTTTGTCCAATGTACGTGGCTGGGCAGACTTTGCAGGGTATTTCATAGATCCCTTGGTTTTCCAACTGGATTTTATCCTTGGGGTTTCTGAGGATATTGGCTATTTTTTGGTTGGTGCAAAAGGCTGTTTTGATATTGTGTTTATGGAGGATTTTGCTAATTTTATCTGTAGTGCCCTTGATATAAGGAAGGAGGGCCATGCCATTGTTTTCTTCTGTGTCTTGGTTTTTGGGGGGTGTTTCCTTTTGGATTAGCTTCGTAATCCTGTTTTGCTGGTATCCATTGGCAATTAACACATTTGAGAGATTCTGTAACTCAGTTGTCAAGTGGTCTTTGTCAGCCAGGCGTTTGGTTCTGGAGATGAGAGTCTTGGCTACGGAGTTTATTTGTGCAGGGTGGTGGTGTGATTGTGCATGTAAGTAGCGGTTGGTGTGTGTTTTTTTCTGGTAGATAGTGTGTCCTAGGGAGCCATCAGGTTTTTTGTAGATTAGGACGTCAAGGAAGGGAAGTTGGTTGTTGGCTTCTATTTCCATAGTGAATTGTATTTTGGGGTGTAAGTTGTTGAGATGTGTGAGGAAGCTATCCAGTTTTTCCTTCCCGTGTGGCCAAATTACAAAGGTGTCGTCAACATATCTGAGCCAAAGTTTGGGTTTGTGTTCTGACTTGTCTAAAGCATTGGTTTCAAAGTGTTCCATGTACAGGTTTGCGATGACCGGTGAGAGGGGTGATCCCATAGGTGCTCCTTCTATCTGTTTGTATCTTTGTCCATTGTGGATGAAGTACGTGTTGGTTAGGCAGTGGTTGGTCAGGTCCAAGATGTATTCGGGGGGATTGTATTTGTTTTGAATAGCTGTCAAGGCTTCATTAATGGGCACTTGTGTGAAGAGAGATACAACATCGAAGCTCACAAGTAGGTCATTAGGATGTAGGTTTTGCTTCTTTATTGTTTCTATGAACTGGAAGGAGTTTGGTACGTGTGAAGAGATGGATTCTGCATAGGGCTGAAGTTGCTTGGCGAGAAATTTAGCGAGATTTTGTAGAGGTGAGCCTATGGAGCTGACTATTGGTCTGAGTGGTGTTCCTTCTTTGTGTATCTTGGGGAGGCCGTAGAGTTTGGGGCATCTGGATGATTTTTCTCTGGGGATGATTCTTAGCTGGATTTCTTCACTGATAGGAGAGGCTTTTATTTTGGATTTGGTGGTTTTTTCCAGATAGGTGGTGGGATCTGTTTTTATAGGTTTGTAGGCAGGATCTTGGAGTAGCTTTGATAGTTTTGCTTGGTAGTCCGATGTGTTCATCACCACTGTGGCATTACCTTTGTCTGCTGGGAGAATGATTATGTTGTTGTCTTTCCTCAGGTTGGTGAGTGCTTTCTGTTCTTCTTTGTGTAAATTGCTTCTGGGTGGTTTGCTGGAGCAGAGGATGTTGGTGACTTCAAGTCTGATTTTATTGGCTTCATCTGGGTTGAATTTGGTTAGGCTAGCTTCGACTCCGCATATGATGTTTTCCGTGGGGATGCGTCTCGGGGCGACTGCAAAGTTGAAACCTTTGGAGAGTACTTTGGTTTCAGTTGTGGTGAGGATCCTGTCTGATATGTTATGTACTGTTTGTTTCATGGGTTGCTGTGGAGGGTGGCCGGGCTTCTGGCGTTTCTCTAGTTTGTGGAGTTTGTTGGTGTGTGTGTCTGTCTTATGTGAGGTCTCCGTTTCAGCTCTCCAGACGGCTAGTTGTTTGCATTTGTCCCAGAGTGCAGGGTGGATTTTGTTACAGAGTTTGAGGTGAAGAGTGAGTAGATCTTTGTTGGTTTGGTCTAGTAGGTATCTTTTCTTGTGTAGTTCGTTTCTGATTAGGGATAGTTCAGTTCGTTTCAGGATCCTTTCGGTGGCTGGGGTTTTAGAATGGAATTTAAGTTGGAAGCATGTGGGAATTAATTTGTTGTCTCGGCAGTTGCGTAGGAACAAGAGATCACATAAGATGGTGGCTCTTCGGACTTCTAGTTTCTCGTAGGTTCTTGTCAGCTGGAAGGTTTCCTCCCCGTAGAGGTAAGATATTTGCTTTCGTAGATTTTCACGGGTACAGGAATGCAGGTTTTGGTGTCCTCGGGTGTCTTCCCGTGTAAAAGTTGGGGTGTCTAGGCGACGTTTCGACGAGGTCTCACTCGTCATCTTCAGGCTGGTGCTTTCGGCTTCTTGTTACTGGAACAGAGCGGGATCTCAATGTTTGAGTTCCTATAAATACTGTAGAGGGGGTGTGGTGTCTAGCCTCCAATGTTCTGGGCAGAGAGGAAGTTCCCAGGCTAGTGTGCCTTTTCTTCTTTTGTTCCTTAATTACTTGAGAGATACCTTGAGTGATTTCTTGAGTGATATCCTGAGTACCACTTAGGTGGGTCATTAGGTGTGGATTAGTTGCTAAAGTCTTTGTGTCTTGACCTCTTGAACTTTGTGAAGAGTTTTCCTGAGAAGATGGCTGTATTGCACTTAGTTGTGCTTTGGCTTGGCTTCGTGTATAGGGGCGAGCTGTGGTTTTGTGGCTTGTGTCAGCCAGATCTGTGTAGGGATTGCAGGGGGGTGCAGCATCCGGAGGTGCCACCATGGATTGGCTACTGGATGGTGTCAGTAATTCATCTGTGGAGAGGGTCTGGGTTTGGGTCTGGTGTGGTTGATTGGTGTTGGCGTTCTGTGTGCCTCTGGATCTGGTGTCAGTTTTTGTGGGGAGGGCTAATTTCCAGATGTCTGGCAAGCGGGATGTGTCGTCACGCTTGTTCATGTTGTGAGGGTGTTTCTCTATCTCGATGGCTTCCATGATTATTCTCTTGTGGTGATGTTCCGTGTTAAAGAGCAATTTGGAATCTGCAAAATTAATTTCGTGTCCTGTTTCTTTCATGTGTTGGAAAAGAGAGGAAGTTTTTTCTTCTTTTTTGACGGCATTCTTGTGTTCTGCGATACGTGCATTTATTCGTCTGTTTGTTTGTCCAATGTACGTGGCTGGGCAGACTTTGCAGGGTATTTCATAGATCCCTTGGTTTTCCAACTGGATTTTATCCTTGGGGTTTCTGAGGATATTGGCTATTTTTTGGTTGGTGCAAAAGGCTGTTTTGATATTGTGTTTATGGAGGATTTTGCTAATTTTATCTGTAGTGCCCTTGATATAAGGAAGGAGGGCCATGCCATTGTTTTCTTCTGTGTCTTGGTTTTTGGGGGGTGTTTCCTTTTGGATTAGCTTCGTAATCCTGTTTTGCTGGTATCCATTGGCAATTAACACATTTGAGAGATTCTGTAACTCAGTTGTCAAGTGGTCTTTGTCAGCCAGGCGTTTGGTTCTGGAGATGAGAGTCTTGGCTACGGAGTTTATTTGTGCAGGGTGGTGGTGTGATTGTGCATGTAAGTAGCGGTTGGTGTGTGTTTTTTTCTGGTAGATAGTGTGTCCTAGGGAGCCATCAGGTTTTTTGTAGATTAGGACGTCAAGGAAGGGAAGTTGGTTGTTGGCTTCTATTTCCATAGTGAATTGTATTTTGGGGTGTAAGTTGTTGAGATGTGTGAGGAAGCTATCCAGTTTTTCCTTCCCGTGTGGCCAAATTACAAAGGTGTCGTCAACATATCTGAGCCAAAGTTTGGGTTTGTGTTCTGACTTGTCTAAAGCATTGGTTTCAAAGTGTTCCATGTACAGGTTTGCGATGACCGGTGAGAGGGGTGATCCCATAGGTGCTCCTTCTATCTGTTTGTATCTTTGTCCATTGTGGATGAAGTACGTGTTGGTTAGGCAGTGGTTGGTCAGGTCCAAGATGTATTCGGGGGGATTGTATTTGTTTTGAATAGCTGTCAAGGCTTCATTAATGGGCACTTGTGTGAAGAGAGATACAACATCGAAGCTCACAAGTAGGTCATTAGGATGTAGGTTTTGCTTCTTTATTGTTTCTATGAACTGGAAGGAGTTTGGTACGTGTGAAGAGATGGATTCTGCATAGGGCTGAAGTTGCTTGGCGAGAAATTTAGCGAGATTTTGTAGAGGTGAGCCTATGGAGCTGACTATTGGTCTGAGTGGTGTTCCTTCTTTGTGTATCTTGGGGAGGCCGTAGAGTTTGGGGCATCTGGATGATTTTTCTCTGGGGATGATTCTTAGCTGGATTTCTTCACTGATAGGAGAGGCTTTTATTTTGGATTTGGTGGTTTTTTCCAGATAGGTGGTGGGATCTGTTTTTATAGGTTTGTAGGCAGGATCTTGGAGTAGCTTTGATAGTTTTGCTTGGTAGTCCGATGTGTTCATCACCACTGTGGCATTACCTTTGTCTGCTGGGAGAATGATTATGTTGTTGTCTTTCCTCAGGTTGGTGAGTGCTTTCTGTTCTTCTTTGTGTAAATTGCTTCTGGGTGGTTTGCTGGAGCAGAGGATGTTGGTGACTTCAAGTCTGATTTTATTGGCTTCATCTGGGTTGAATTTGGTTAGGCTAGCTTCGACTCCGCATATGATGTTTTCCGTGGGGATGCGTCTCGGGGCGACTGCAAAGTTGAAACCTTTGGAGAGTACTTTGGTTTCAGTTGTGGTGAGGATCCTGTCTGATATGTTATGTACTGTTTGTTTCATGGGTTGCTGTGGAGGGTGGCCGGGCTTCTGGCGTTTCTCTAGTTTGTGGAGTTTGTTGGTGTGTGTGTCTGTCTTATGTGAGGTCTCCGTTTCAGCTCTCCAGACGGCTAGTTGTTTGCATTTGTCCCAGAGTGCAGGGTGGATTTTGTTACAGAGTTTGAGGTGAAGAGTGAGTAGATCTTTGTTGGTTTGGTCTAGTAGGTATCTTTTCTTGTGTAGTTCGTTTCTGATTAGGGATAGTTCAGTTCGTTTCAGGATCCTTTCGGTGGCTGGGGTTTTAGAATGGAATTTAAGTTGGAAGCATGTGGGAATTAATTTGTTGTCTCGGCAGTTGCGTAGGAACAAGAGATCACATAAGATGGTGGCTCTTCGGACTTCTAGTTTCTCGTAGGTTCTTGTCAGCTGGAAGGTTTCCTCCCCGTAGAGGTAAGATATTTGCTTTCGTAGATTTTCACGGGTACAGGAATGCAGGTTTTGGTGTCCTCGGGTGTCTTCCCGTGTAAAAGTTGGGGTGTCTAGGCGACGTTTCGACGAGGTCTCACTCGTCATCTTCAGGCTGGTGCTTTCGGCTTCTTGTTACTGGAACAGAGCGGGATCTCAATGTTTGAGTTCCTATAAATACTGTAGAGGGGGTGTGGTGTCTAGCCTCCAATGTTCTGGGCAGAGAGGAAGTTCCCAGGCTAGTGTGCCTTTTCTTCTTTTGTTCCTTAATTACTTGAGAGATACCTTGAGTGATTTCTTGAGTGATATCCTGAGTACCACTTAGGTGGGTCATTAGGTGTGGATTAGTTGCTAAAGTCTTTGTGTCTTGACCTCTTGAACTTTGTGAAGAGTTTTCCTGAGAAGATGGCTGTATTGCACTTAGTTGTGCTTTGGCTTGGCTTCGTGTATAGGGGCGAGCTGTGGTTTTGTGGCTTGTGTCAGCCAGATCTGTGTAGGGATTGCAGGGGGGTGCAGCATCCGGAGGTGCCACCATGGATTGGCTACTGGATGGTGTCAGTAATTCATCTGTGGAGAGGGTCTGGGTTTGGGTCTGGTGTGGTTGGGTCTGGTGTGGTGACGACACATCCCGCTTGCCAGACATCTGGAAATTAGCCCTCCCCACAAAAACTGACACCAGATCCAGAGGCACACAGAACGCCAACACCAATCAACCACACCAGACCCAAACCCAGACCCTCTCCACAGATGAATTACTGACACCATCCAGTAGCCAATCCATGGTGGCACCTCCGGATGCTGCACCCCCCTGCAATCCCTACACAGATCTGGCTGACACAAGCCACAAAACCACAGCTCGCCCCTATACACGAAGCCAAGCCAAAGCACAACTAAGTGCAATACAGCCATCTTCTCAGGAAAACTCTTCACAAAGTTCAAGAGGTCAAGACACAAAGACTTTAGCAACTAATCCACACCTAATGACCCACCTAAGTGGTACTCAGGATATCACTCAAGAAATCACTCAAGGTATCTCTCAAGTAATTAAGGAACAAAAGAAGAAAAGGCACACTAGCCTGGGAACTTCCTCTCTGCCCAGAACATTGGAGGCTAGACACCACACCCCCTCTACAGTATTTATAGGAACTCAAACATTGAGATCCCGCTCTGTTCCAGTAACAAGAAGCCGAAAGCACCAGCCTGAAGATGACGAGTGAGACCTCGTCGAAACGTCGCCTAGACACCCCAACTTTTACACGGGAAGACACCCGAGGACACCAAAACCTGCATTCCTGTACCCGTGAAAATCTACGAAAGCAACTATCTATCTATCTATCTATCTATCTATCTATCATCTCCTATAATGTAGGGTTTCCCAAACTTCTGAGTTCATGGACCCCTGTATCATAGATTCACAGAACTGTAGAGTTGGAAGGGACCCCAAGAGTCATCTAGTCCAACCCCCTGCAATGCAGGAATATATTCCCTAATGTGGTGCTCAAATCCACAACCCTGAGATTCAGAGTCTACCAACTGAGCCATCGCAGCAATCCAGCTTATTTATTTATTCCGTCATTTATTACATTTATACTCCACCATTTCCCCCCGAATGTGCAAATTAAATCAATGAATCAACAATAGTACATGGTTATTCCCTCCTTTTTAACCCTTACACCAACCCTGTGAAGTAGGTTAGGATGAGAGGCAGCAACTGGCCCAAGGTCACCCTGTGAGCTTCATGGAGGTGTAGGGATTCAAACTTTGGTCTCCCAGGTCCTAGTCCAACACTCTAACCACTGTGTCATGCTGGATCTCCTCCTCCTCTGCAAGTTGAAGTTGCCAGTGGGCAATCCCAGGAAGGCTGCAGACCCCCTGGAGTTGGCATGCCTCCCACCTGTCAAACGTGGCTCATGGGGCTGCCATAGATTAGTATTTTGGCCTAGCAGGCTCAAACAGTTCTCTCCCCCCCCCCACCCCGCTCTAGGGGGCTGGGAGGGAGTGTGAAAGCAAAGAAGGAGCCTCTCAGACAATGGTGTGTGGGGAGCAAGCACGGCAGTTGTCTCCATTTTCAACGACAACCACCTGTATACGAAACCATTGCGTCAAGGACTTTATAGGCCTGTTCGTTCTTGGCCAAGATCATGAGCCATCTTCTACAATGGGGCAATAAGCAACTTTACGGCGACAAAACAATGACGCCAGGCGGGATTTTACAACGGTGCACTTAAATCATGAGGAACAGACGAGCGAGGGAGAAAACAACCACCCCAATCACCGACGAGACTCAGCCTTCGTTTTCTGCGGATTGGTTTACAATGCGCCATAATGAGACGCCGCCAAATGTGGCGTGAAGACTTCCTAATACTTCTCAGCCAACGAAGCCGGTGATGACTAGACAAAAGAAATTAGACGGCTGCAAAATCGCTCAAAGATTGCCGCTCAGGCTGAGCAGAAGGGATGCTTATTGGCAATAGATATGCATGTTGTCTTAATGGGCTCCGTGTGTTTTTCGACTTAATTGCCACTCAGTCACTTTATTCATCAAAGTGCTGCTTACGTTCAGCTAATTTGTCTCCGCTGATGTGCTCCGGCTGTTGCAGTAATGATGTATGTAGTGAGAAAATATATATATATTTATATATATATATATATATATATATATATATATATATATATATATGCAGGTTTTGGTGTCCTCGGGTGTCTTCCCGTGTAAAAGTTGGGGTGTCTAGGCGACGTTTCGACGAGGTCTCACTCGTCATCTTCAGGCTGGTGCTTTCGGCTTCTTGTTACTGGAACAGAGCGGGATCTCAATGTTTGAGTTCCTATAAATACTGTAGAGGGGGTGTGGTGTCTAGCCTCCAATGTTCTGGGCAGAGAGGAAGTTCCCAGGCTAGTGTGCCTTTTCTTCTTTTGTTCCTTAATTACTTGAGAGATACCTTGAGTGATTTCTTGAGTGATATCCTGAGTACCACTTAGGTGGGTCATTAGGTGTGGATTAGTTGCTAAAGTCTTTGTGTCTTGACCTCTTGAACTTTGTGAAGAGTTTTCCTGAGAAGATGGCTGTATTGCACTTAGTTGTGCTTTGGCTTGGCTTCGTGTATAGGGGCGAGCTGTGGTTTTGTGGCTTGTTTGTTTTGTGGCTTGGTTTTGTGGCTTGATGCTGCACCCCCCTGCAATCCCTACACAGATCTGGCTGACACAAGCCACAAAACCACAGCTCGCCCCTATACACGAAGCCAAGCCAAAGCACAACTAAGTGCAATACAGCCATCTTCTCAGGAAAACTCTTCACAAAGTTCAAGAGGTCAAGACACAAAGACTTTAGCAACTAATCCACACCTAATGACCCACCTAAGTGGTACTCAGGATATCACTCAAGAAATCACTCAAGGTATCTCTCAAGTAATTAAGGAACAAAAGAAGAAAAGGCACACTAGCCTGGGAACTTCCTCTCTGCCCAGAACATTGGAGGCTAGACACCACACCCCCTCTACAGTATTTATAGGAACTCAAACATTGAGATCCCGCTCTGTTCCAGTAACAAGAAGCCGAAAGCACCAGCCTGAAGATGACGAGTGAGACCTCGTCGAAACGTCGCCTAGACACCCCAACTTTTACACGGGAAGACACCCGAGGACACCAAAACCTGCATTCCTGTACCCGTGAAAATCTACGAAAGCATATATATATATATATATATATATCCCCAAATAAATGGGAGAAGTGCAGAGCAAAAGTTTTTGTTGAAGTCCTAGAACCGTAAGACTTGGAAGAGACCTCAAAGTCCCTGGATTCTTTGAAAAACATCTGGTAATGCTGTGGGTTAAACCACAGGGCCTAGGACTTGCTGATCAGAAGGTCGGCAGTTCAAATCCCCGCGACGGGGTGAGCTCCCGTTGCTCGGTCCCTGCTCCTGCCAACCTAGCAGTTTGAAAGCACATCAAAGTGCAAATAGATAAATAGGTACCGCTCTGGCAGGAAGGTAAACGGCGTTTCTGTGCGCTGCTCTGGTTTGCCAGAAGCGGCTTAGTCATGCTGGCCACATGACCCGGAAGCTGATGTGAGATGAGCACCGCAACCCCAGAGTCGTTCGCGGCTGGACCTAATGGTCAGGGGTCCCTTTACCTTTAACCTTACATTAGTAGCGCCAAAGTGACCTGCCCAGGGCACATGCCTGGCCATTGTATATGGAAGTCCGAGCAACAAGACCACCATCTCCATTTCACTGATGTGGTCCAAAGGAAAGCAGAGCAAGACATTTGGCACCAGCTTTGTGGCAGGAGTTGTCAGAAGGAGGCATACAATCATCTTAGGGACTCAAGATTCGGTGGGGCTTGCTTCTTAGCTTTTCCTTCTCCTGAAGATGTCCCACAAGGCAGCAGAGTCGGTCACGACTGGACCTAATGGTCAGGGGTCCCTTTACCCTTTACCTTTAACTTGCCCTGGGACCTGCTGATGAAGGAGGGTAATAAAATGAATAAACACGCAAGGGGTGATTTCTGGTTTTCCACTGTTCGGCAATATAGGACCAAAGAGGCAGAGAGGTAGACTAGATAGCTAATGCTAAGTAGGTGCAGGAACAACGGAAGCCTGACTATAAAGGAATAAATTTCATTTTACATATTTGTACAAATGAAGCTTGAATATAAAGGAATAAATTTCATTTTACATACTTGTAAAAAGCTGAACATGGATTAAAAGCCATATAAGGAAACTTAGTAATGTCAGTTGAGTGCTGGTGGTTGCTAGGTTGCGGAGGTCCTTGTGACACGCCCTTCATTGTGACACCTTCCTCTGCTGGCTCCTTGGTCACTAGGGCTCTAGAGGCATAGCGATCTCCTTTGGTTTGATCATTCAGCGAGTGAGAGGGAAAGTGGATGGAGATGTAAGTAGACTTTCTCATCAGCCTCTGTGTTCTGTGCTGATAATGCTCCCTGACAGTCTTAGGGAACATTTAGAAGATTAAGATTGGGAATAATTTAAATGCTTCAGCCAGCCCTTCTGGTCATCTTTATGACTCCACCCACTGTTTTGTAACAGTGAAGGGAAGTGACTGTGGATTCTGCTTACACTTTAAGAAAAGGAAAACTAATAAGATGTCACGCCTTGGAAAAGGCCGTTCTTTTTAGGCTAGTGACACAAGAGTCACTTGATAACTCACCATGGGAGCATTAAGCATGCCCTCTGGAGAGGGTAATATTTTGCATTGTCTTCCTCCCCTTCAATCAAAATTGATTTGATTGACATCCTATGCCCTTCTAAAATGTGTTGGGCAGGGGTTATCGGATTGTTGTTTTTACTTTGATTATATATTTTGTGGCTTTATATTCTGATTCTATTCTGTGTACAGCCCTGAGACCTCCGGGTGTAGGGCAGTAGATAAATTCTAATAATAATAGTAATAATAAATGTGAATCATTAGCATTGCCCAACTCCCCATGTTTAATACAGATACTTGATCTTTACAGTGCGAGTTATAACTAAGTACAATACACAGCTGCAGAGTTTAAGTACCGTATTTTTTGTCCCATAGGACGCACCTAGTTTTTTCCTTCATTTCCCCCCCAAAACCAGGTCGGGGAACAGTGGGATGGTGGCGCTGCACCTCCCCGCTGTCCCACTGAGCTTGTGGGGCTGGCCGATGTCTGCCCAAAGCGCGGGGCACTCTGCTTCAGCACGCCCCGCGCTCCGTGCAGCAGGCTGCTATCCGCAGCCTAGGGACCCCTGCGGGAACTCCCGCAGGGCTCCCCACGTTGTGGATGTCTGCCCGGCGCGCGGGGCGCTCTGCTTCAGGGTGCTCCGCGCGCCGGGCAGCAGGCTGCTATCCGCAACCTGGGGAGCCCTGCGGGAACTCCCGCGGGCTCCCCAGGCTTGCTGATAGCTTCCTGAAGCCTGGAGAGCGAGAGGGGTTGGTGCGCACCGACCCCTCTCGCTCTCCAAGCTTCAGCAAAAGCCTGTATTTGCCCCATAGGACGCACACAGATTTCCCCTTCATTTTTGGAGGGGAAAAGGTGCGTCCTATAGGGTGAAAAATAAGGTAAGTGGAAGGCCAACATATTTTTTTTAAGCAAAGGAGGCTTGCTCCTAAACAGCACTGTGCATGCCTCATGAGATCAATCTAAGTGTTCTGTTTCCAGTGTGGTTTTATATGAATATCGCAACAGTTCCTAACCAGTCCCGGAACTGCTGACGCAGCACTTAAAGCTCGCCATGCATCCCGAACATATTCCGAGCACGACCGCACGATTCCCACAGCTACTCTTACAACAGTTGCGAGATGTCAGTGAATCCTGTATTGTTACAAAGAAGTCTGTTCTCAATTCCACCGAGGTCTCTTTAGAGAACAGAACTTATTACAGCACCAATACCTTCCAGGGAAAAAAGCAGTACAAATACGAGGAAGATTGATTTTTTCCTTTCTTCCCTTGAATGCCTTTTGCACTTCAAAACTCTTCTGGGCTAAGAACAAGCCGCATCAATTATTATTATTATTTTCTGATTAAGCAATGCTGCTTCAGTGCTCAGCGAACTGCTTACTCATGAAATGGGCTCACAAGGAGAGGTGGTTTGCCTTATTGTGGCATATTCTGGCCCTCCTGGTCACATCCGTGCCATACATTTAAACCAGGGGTTTTCAAACTTTTTCAGCAGGGGACCAGTCCACTGTCCCTCAGACCTTGTGGGGTGCTGGACTATATTTTTTTTTGGGGGGGGGAGGAATGAGCAAGGGACGATGAGCGGCACGCGAAAGGGCTCTGGAGAGGGGCTGCTTTAAATGGCGGCTGCTCGGGCACTCAGCCAGTGTGGTGTAGTGGTTAAGAGCGGTGGACTCGTAATCTGGGGAACCGGGTTCGCTTCCCTGGTCCTCCACATGCAGCTGCTGGGTGACCTTGGGCTAGTCACACTTCTCTGAAGTCTCTCAGCCCCACTCACCTCACAGAGTGTTTGTTGTGGGGGAGGAAGGGAAAGGAGAATGTTAGCCGCTTTGAGACTCCTTCGGGTAGTGATAAAGTGGGATATCAAATCCAAACTCCTCTTCCTCCTCAGCCAACTGCGGCTCCTGTGTCTTGCAAGCAGCAGGGGTTGGCGGTGGTGGAGGAGGAGGGACAATGAGCAGAGAGCGAAAGGGCGCCGAAATGGGGCTAGCACCAACAAAGCCCAGCTCCCTTCCTCCTCTAGGCAGGGTGGGGAGAAGCCAGGAGGAGGAAGGGAGGAGGCAGCGCCGCCACGTGAGGGAGAGGGACAGAGAGGGAAAGAACGAGCGCGCTGGCGATCCATACGGCGATTCCCAGACCGTCCGTGGGCCAGATTTGGAAGGCAATCATGGCGGATCCGGCCCACGAGCCTTAGTCTGCCGACCCATGATTTAAACTTTCTCCCAAGGAATCCTGCGAACTCTGGTTTCTTTGGGATCGCTCCAGTGCTATTCCCACTGCCCCCAGGAAGCTCACTCTCAATTCCTTCTTGCTCTCTCCTACCGGATATTTTACACTGAAATAAAGGACTACCCTGTATGGGGTAACTGTGCCCCTAAAGGACCAGGTGTTCAAACTGGGAGTCATTTTGACTCACAGCTGTCCATGGAGGTGCTGGTCAATTCTGTGTCCAGGGCAGCTGTTTACTAGCTCCATCTGGTACGCAGGCTGAGACCCTACCTGCCCTCAGACTGTCTTGCCAGAGTGGTGCATGCTCTGGTTATCTCCCGCTTGGACTACTGCAATGTGCTCTACGTGGGGCTACCTTTGAAGGTGACCTGGAAACTACAACTTATCCAGAATGCAGCAGCCAGACTGGTGACTGGGAGCGGCCGCCGAGACCATATAACACCAGTCCTGAAAGACCTACATTGGTTCCCAGTGCGTTTCCAAGTACAGTTCAAAGTGTTGGTGCTAACCTTTAAAGCCCTAAACAGCCTCAGCCCAGTATACCTGAAGGAGCGTCTCCACCCCCATTGTTCTGTCTGGACGCTGAGGTCCAGCTCCGAGGGCCTTCTGGCAGTTCCCTCGCTGCGAGAAGTGAAGCTACAGGGAACCAGGCAGAGGGCCTTCTCAGTAGTGGTGCCCACCCTGTGGAACGCCCTCCCATCAGATGTCAAGGAAATAAACAACTACCTGACTTTTAGAAAACACCTGAAGGCAGCCCTGTTTAGGGAAGTTTTTAATGTTTGATGTTTTATTGTGTTTTTAATATTCTGTTGGGAGCTGACCAGAGTGGCTGGGGAGGCCTGGCCAGGTGGGTGAGGTATAAGTAATAAATAATAACAATTATTATTATTATTATTATTATTATTATTATTATTATACAGGACAGGTGGCAACCCTAGAAAGCCCCCACTGCAATATGACAACTCCTCAGATGTTTTCTGCCTGTGCATTGAATGGCTGCAAGGAATTGCATCTTTGCCCGACAGCAGGAGTGCTTCACGTTGGGACCAAGTCCCAGGACTTTTCGTTTTAATTATTGCAGAACATTAAAGCGTTTTGTGGTTTGGCCCCGCTTTCTTTCTCCATCACTGTGCTATTGTTTATGTTGCCATTTTACGGAGTCGGTTTGATTGTTAGGTTTGCTCTTAATGCTGTTGTGCTGCATATGTTTCCTTGCAAGTGGACTTGACTTTTATCATAGGAAAGCGGGATCCGTCTGTCTAAAACAAACTTGTGTGACATAAACACACAAGATAGCAAAGATGATCTAAAGGAGCCACGTCCAGCCTGTGTTGATTATTGCTAAAGGGACTGTTGCTCTGGTTTTGCCCATCCGGGATGGGAATTAGGGTTAAGAAAAGAGCCTTAAAGCTCCTTTAATGACTGTGTGGATATTTCCTTCTTTATTGTAAATAATTTTTATGAAAAGTTTTTCAAATACCCATTTCCGCAATTTAAAATCTTTCAGTATACCAATGCATTCAACAACTTCCCTCCTTCCCCTTATTTTTACCACAATTCCTGCATATTCTTGTACATCCATTTAATTCAATCCCCCCCCCTGCAATTTTAATATCCCTTTTAAATATGTTGTGCTGTTGAATTTACCTTAATGCTGTCGGCGTTTTTGTCTGTGTACGATTATTTTCTATATATTCAACAACAAAATTCCACTCCTCTTTAAATACACGTTCTTCTTGCTCTCTAAATCTGCTTGTTAACCCTGCAAGTTGTGCATTTTATAATGTCTTATTATTGTCCTCACTCACTTTCCATTTTGGGGCTAACAGGATCCAAGCTGCTGTTGTCGCATTGATATATACCGTGTATATATATATATATATTTCTACTCCTCGGTACCTCTGTCTGAACCATTCCTAAAAGGAATGCCTCTGGGGTTTTTTTGTGGAGGGGGGGATAGTTGATTTAAACATTTTTTTTCATCTCATTGTAAATCATTTCTCAATATCCTTTAACTTTTTTGCATGCCCACCACATGTGAAAAAGTCTTCCTTCAGTTTCCTTACACGTATCTGATTTGGATTTATACATCTTAGCTAATCTACTTTATTTTCTTACAGCAGTATAGGGAAGTTTTTAATGTTTGATGTTTTACTGTGCTTAATGTGATTAATTTGTTGGGAGCTGCCCAGAGTGCAATCTAGCCACATGGGTGGCATATAAACAATAAATTATTGTTGATGCTGTTGTTGTTGTTAAGAAAAAACTTCAACGTCTAAAATCCCTGTTAGAGGACAAGGAACCTGAGATCATGTTAAGGGTAGCCAAATTCTGTGTGATTGCCATAAAACGTAGGGAACAAGCTGTGCTATCATAATGATTAAAGTTTTAAATGATAATTTTAGGTTATATGTTACTGACTAAGTTTTAATTTATATATTTTTTAACTGTTGCTATATCTGTATTGTCCCTGTTATGCCTAATTGCAAATACAAATGTATCCCTATGGTGTTTTATGACTTCCTTGATATTGTATGTGGGCTGGAACTGGTCTGTGACTGAAATAATTGTTAAGAAAAAAGATGGCATAAGAGGAAGGACCTGATCTGGAATATGACAAAGGCAGATTTAGGGGAGTGTGACTGACCAGTTTGGCTGCCCGAGGTGCAGAGCCTCAAGAGTACCACAACTCCGAGGTGGAAGGTGAGCGGCGAGGGGCCGCCAAATTTTGGCACCGCACAGAACACAGCTGAAATTTGAGACCCCATGGTGTCATGGTGGTGGGCTTTAAAGTGGGTGGCACTTTGGTCTAAACCACTAAGCCTCTTGGGCTCGCTGATCGGAAGGTCAGCAGTTCGAATCCCCATGACCAGGTGCGCTCCCGTTGCTCTGTCCCAGCTTCTGCCAGCCTAGCAGTTCTAAAGCATGCCAGTGCAAGTAGATAAATAGGTACCACTGCGGCGGGAAGGTAAACAACATTTCTGTGTGCTCTGGCTTCTGTCACAATGTTCCGTTGCACAAGAAACGGTTTTGTCATGCTGGCCACATAACCTGGAAATCTGTCTGTGGACAAACACCGGCTCCCTCAGCCTGAAGCGAGATGAGCCCCGAAACTCGCCTTTGACTGGTCTTAAACGTCCAGTGGTCCTTTACTTTTTTCTCTTTTTTTGCCCTCACACGTCCCTTTTGCAATGGGAGGAAAGCATCCATTGGTACTGTTTAATATGGGTTTAAAAATAGATGTGCAAGGGATAAAGGTGGGAATAGCAGTCATGCCCAGCTTGGCCCTTCGTCTAGAAAAACTGGGGTGCGGCGCTGTAGCCGATTCCCAAAGCTGGGAATTTTGAGGCTGGCTGTGCCGTATAGGCATATATACTTGCCTTCATCGTCTGCCTCTTTATGCATTTGTTGACAGAGCAAATGCTACAGAGATGTTGCGTAAGTTGCTGCATTGTTATCGTGACCTGCTCCGGGACCTTATAGTGAAGGACGGATAATAAATCAAATTGACAACAACAATGCTGTCCCATCCACAAGACAGCTTACATATGTCTCCTCAAAAGCAAGCCCCACAGAGTTCAGAGGGACTCAGACAAGTGTATCTGTAGGACATCTGCCTGAACTGGGTAATGCATCTTCTCCAGGGAAGTGGAGAGTCTGGAAGAGTTCGGCATTTTATGTGCACTCCCTCATCCAGATACAAAAGAAGGGGGAAGGAAATGTTTCCATTATTCATGAGAGCAGAGTGGGAATGTGACTAAACGCTCTCAATACACAAGGACTCTCATCTCTCTCTCTGATCAGCACCACTTGCCTGCACGGAATTATTGATTCCAGGTTTCCATCCTCCTGAAGCACTGCTAGGTAAATTTCCAGAGCTATTTCCCCCTGTGATGATGCCTCTAGTCTATGATCTTGATTTGGCAAGCCAAGGAACTGCTCAGTGACAAGTGGCACATTGCTGCCTTACCCCCACTCTCCTTCATTGTCACTGAGCGGTTCCCCCAGCTTGCCAAAGCACGATTGTGGGCTATAGGTATTGCCACAGGGGAAAAAAGCATCCCCAAAGGTTGAAGGAAGTATGGCCTAAGGTAAAGTAAAGGTAAAGGGACCCCTGACCATTAGGTCCAGTCGTGGCTGACTCTGGGGTTGCGGCGCTCATCTTGGTTTATTGGCCGAGGGAGCCGGCGTATAGCTTCCGGGTCATGTGGTCAGCATGACTAAGCCGCTTCGGGAGAACCAGAGCAGCGCACGGAAACGCCGTTTACCTTCCCGCCGGAGCGGTACCTATTTATCTACTTGCACTGGTATTCTTTTGAACTGCTAGGTTGGCAGGAGCAGGGACCGAGCAACGGGAGCTCACCCTGTCACGGGGATTCGAACCGCCAACCTTCTGATCGGCAAGTCCTAGGCTCTGTGGTTTAACCCACAGTGCCACCTGCGTCCCATAACGTGGCCTAAGGTAGGGATGGGTGAAATCTGTGGTCTTCCACCAGGTGATGTGATGGGGACTCCAGCTCCCATCAACCACACACCCAGCTCAGCACAACTGTTAGTCAGGGATGACAATGGGCACAAGGCAGGGGGGCCAACTTGAGTAGATTATGGGGGGGAGCCCCACTCCACATACTCAATCACAAGATGCACCACGCATGCATAATTTGGATGGCAATGCTCATCAACTTGGGGGGGGGGCTTGGCCCCCTCAAATAATTTATGGGGGGGGAACCTCAGCCCCTAGGAATTGGCTCCTATGCTGTATGGGCCAACTTTGGTAATATGGTGCCAAATCTCTCCCCCCCATTTTGAGTAGGTACCCATATAAATATAAGTTGCTGTTATTACTTAGGGCCCCCTTGGCTCATCAATCTCTGTGGGGGAACCCTAAATCCTGCGCAATAACTACAGCCTATCCTCCCCCCTCCCCAGGAATCCTGGAAACTGTAGTTTTTAAAAGGGTGCTGGGAATTGTAGCATTGCGGGGGGAAACTAAAGTTCCTTTAAAAGAGAGAGAGAGAGAGAGAGAGAGAGAGAGAGAGAGAGAGAGAGAGAAAGTCTCGTGCTCTAAACGTACAGGATGCAGCTTAACTTCGGAGCATTGGACTTCTGTGGGACTTGACTCCTGCGTCGTCACGATGCGCAGCGCGGCGCGTTACATTTTTGCCACCTCTCCCCTTTCTCTCCCTCTCTCTCCGGGCAAGCATCTCGCGTGGCCTTCCTCATCGCTCCGGGCGCCCGCAGCGAGCATCCCGTGCGCGCCTCCTTCCCCGCAATGTGGGGCTTGCAGGAGACGGTGGGGGGGGGGGAGCCGGGAGGCCGAAGGACCGCCCTTCTTCTGTGTCTCCTCCTCCTGCCGCTGCTGCGGGGCTGCCGGCTAGCGCCTGCCAAAGCCGCGCTGCGTCCTGGGGACTCGCCACGCGCGCCGCCGGCTGCTCCACGGAGCAGCTCCCTTTTCCCGCGCGCCACGCTTCCAGTGCCAGGTATTTCCCCTCCCCATCGCGGTGCAGAGGGTCAGGGAGGGGGGTCCCTCTTCTTCTCCGCCTCCTTCGGCTCCCATTTGCTTTCGTTTGGGTCCGCCTTTCCCCCGCAAACTTTCCCTGGGGTCGCCTCGCCTTGCCTCTCCAGCCTTTGCTTCGTGCGCGCAAAAGAAACTTCGCTACATCCTCTCCGCCTGTCTTTGCGTCTCGCAAGTTTTCAGTTCACGTAAAGGGGACTGGGAAGAACAATGCCCCCCCACTCTCTTCGGGCTCCCCCGCACCTTATTATCATTACTATTATTATTATTATTAACTTACTAAACTTGTAGAGCACCATCCCGCCCGTCCCACACCTTGCGTAAAACTGAGAGCGCCGCTCCGTTTCTTACTTGCAGCGCCAGAGGGTCCCATAGGGGACACTGTTGTGGAAACTCAGCCCTGCAGTTTAGGGGTTGTGTCAGGGCGAGCTGTGCTTCTTTTGAGAAGGGAAGGCACCCTGCACACGCTCAGAGGCGGTGACCTTGCCATCAAGGCTGCAGGTGGAGTGTGCAAGTACTAGCTAAGCCTGCAGTTTGAATTCAGTGGGGCTTGCTTCTGAGTAGACGTGGTTAGGATTGCAGCCTGGGTATCTCGCATGAAGCCTACGAACAGATTTCCAGGGCTGAGCTCTAGCTCAGCTTCTCATGCTCCGTGGATGTCCTTTCAGAAGAGTGAAGCCTCATGGATTGTGTGTGTGTTTTAAGGGTGGGTGTTTTGCTAAGATTGACTTGGAATCGTTTCTCCCCTTTGAAATGGAGTGACTTTTTCTCTTTGAAATGTGAATGATGTGTAATTCTGTGGGGGATGTCTCAGATACAGAACTTGGTTTTCTACTTTAAAGTACTGTAGTAATTTTGGTCTTTTACTAGGGAATGTGTTTGTTTTTAGCATGAAACTGCATCAGATTTGACTCTGTGTCTCTGTGTGCTTAGTAAGGGGAATGACAAACTCTTTGAGACTTAGAGAATTGCAGAGTTGGGTCCTCTATGGGTCATCTAGTCCAACCCCCTGCAATGCAGGAATCTCAGTTCAAGCATCCATGGCAGATGGCCAATCAAGCTCTTCTTAAAAACCACCAAGGAAGGAGAGTCTGTCACCTTCTGAGGGAGGCCATTCCTCTGTCGAACAGGTCTTACTGTCAGAAAGTTCTTTCTGATGTTTAGTCGGAATCTCCTTTTTTGTAACTTGAATCTATTGGTTCAGGTCCTGCCTTCCAGAGCAGGAGAAAACAGTTATGTTTTCAACACGGGTCACATTCTGCTGATCTTGGCAGTCCTGCAACTCAAGGTTTGCCATCTACAAGGGAGATGTTTCTTAAAATGTGGGAGTTTCCAGGCTACTGCTATTTTAGGATGAGATGCAATCAATATATTGTTCAATTCAAGTTGTGCAATTAAATGCTGTGTTGATCCTCTTGTATAACACATCCCCCACTCCAAAGAAACAAACAACCCCCAGACTTTTTGTGATAAGGAACGTGACTGGAAAAGGGACTCGAAAATGCTTGCTTTGACACAATGCCATCTAACTTCCTTTGCAAACAAATTGGGACGAATGCTTGAGAAATAGCTGGCTTTTTCTAAGCTCTCCCCAAACTTTGTGCAAACAAATCATGACAAATGCTGAAATAATAATAAAAAAACAACGGTCACCTGGAAGCCCATACTGCAGAGATCTACCCCATCTTTCCAGAATACAGATTTTAATAGTAGTCTAGGTTAATTTTCTTTGAAGTATTAATGTACTATGGTACACTGGATGGTAATGGTATTGCTGCACTCAAAATGGATTTATTTCTCAAAATCAAGGTGCATTAATTGTCTTTTTAAAATGCCTTTCAATTTCCTAAGTGTTTTTTAAAGGGACAGTGGAAGCTGGCTCCTTCGTATCCCATTAGTGACCTGATCAGCGTTCTCCCTTCTCTTTTGTTTTTTCATCAGATATTACAAAAATATTTGGAAGCAACTATTTAACTTGGCTTTGGTTATTTTTGGTCAGGCTTCACAACACTTGTTTAATATTTCCTCCTAAAAAATATACAGTCATGCCTCGTGTTGCGTCCGCTTCATGTCGCGTCTTTTCGCGTTACGTCCTGCGGTTACTTCCGGGTTTCACCACTCGCGCATGCGCAGAAGCTCCAAATCGCGTCACACACCTACGCAGACACCGTACTTCGAGTTGTGGGCATCTCACGTTACAGACGGGCCTCCGGAATGGATTCTGTCTGTAACACGAGGTAAAAGGTAAAGGGACCCCTAACCATTAGGTCCAGTTGCGGATGACTCTGGGGTTGCGGCGCTCATCTTGCTTTACTGGCCGAGGAAGCTGGTGTACAGCTTCCGGGTCATGTGGCCAGCATGACTAAGCCACTTCTGACAAACCAGAGCAGCGCACAGAAACATCGTTTACCTTCCCGCCGGAGCGGTACCTATTTATCTACTTGCACTGGTGTGCTTTCGAACTGCTAGGTTGGCAGGAGCAGGGACCGAGCAACGGGAGCTCACCCCGTCGCAGGGATTCGAACCGCTGACCTTCTGATTGGCAAGTCTTAGGCTCTGTGGTTTAACCCACAGCGCCACCCGCGTCCCTGTAACATGAGGTACCACTGTAAAAATAATCCAGTTAAGTTTCTGTAACAAAACCAAGAAGAAGCCAGAAATCATCTTCCAAAAGTTGAACTGTGCAGCAGCACCCTGTAGAAGAGAATTGATGTGAACCCTCTTTCAGTTGGGATGCTTTAGGCATTGATGTCCTCAGCTAGTTCTTTCTCTGCTCCCTTTATTTTTTGTGCTACCTTGATTGCTTCATGCATTATATTTCTAGGTTACAATTAAAACAAGAGAAGGGCTCCTCAGAGACCCAAGTGCATCCCACTGTCCACGTAGGAAATCCATAGCCACAGTATCTCTTGATAGGTAGCCTTCAGCATTTGCTTAAAAACCACAATCAGGGCAGCCTGTTCTACAACTGAGAGGCTCATCCCATCAGGAAGTTATTTCTAGTGGTGCAAACCCTTTGTTGCTTTACCTTACAATGCATTAAGGTAAATGTATTTTGGAGGGATGCGGGTGGCACTGTGGTCTAAACCACTGAGCCTCTTGGGCTTGCTGATCAGAAGGTTGGCAGTACAAATCCCCAGGGTGAGTTCCCATTGCTCTGTCCCAGCTCCTGCCAACCTAGCAGTTCAAAGCACACCAGTGCAAGTAGATAAATAGGTACTGCTGTGGCGGGAAGGTACATGGCATTTCTGTGCACTCTGGTTTCCATCACGGTTTCGCATTGTGCCAGAAGTGGTTTATTCCTGCTGGCCACAGGACCCAGAAAGCTATCTGTGGACAAATGCCGGCTCCTTCCGCCTGAAAGCAAGATGAGCACCGCAACCCCATCGTTGCCTTTGACTGGACTTAACTGTCCAGGGATCCTTTACCTGCAGTGTAGTATGTAAAGACTGTGAACCTGGCTAACGGAAATGTCAGTCTTGTGCAGGTACACTTGCCAAGAAGTGATTGGCTGTAGCTGTACAGTGACAAAAACTTGAGTTTGTAGCCTTCGGTTGGTTGCAGTGTGGATTGTGTTTGTATGAGTGATTGGGGGTTGGATTGTTGAGTCAGATTAGCCACATTGATTCGTATGCTGGGGAGGGGCTGGGAATAGGCCATTGTCTTGTTGTGCTGTGTGTGTGTGTGTGATAAAGGGGAGACCCATCAAGGTGAAGGCATCCTCCTTTGCTTGTCCCAAGTTTGTTGGTTAACTTTTCGAGTAGGGCAGTTTCCCATACGTTTTGGAACCGGTGGGCTATATTCACTCCTGATATCTCCTTCTTTCCCCTCTCTTTCCCCTCGATCGCATGTCTATGACAATAGTGTCTCATATCGAACGTAATTGAATGGTGAAAAAGACTCAGTGGATCAAAAGTAGAGACCCTATATGCAGTGCTTTTTTTCCTGGGGGCACACATACCCCTAAACATTTTGTGAATCAAAATTTGGCCTCATTGAGGGGCAGTATTTCAATATGAATAGGAAAATGAGAGTGCCCCTCAACATGGTTTTTTTAAAAGAAAAAAAAGCACTGCCTATATGTACTTTTCCTGGTTTAGTTGGCTGTTTCGTAACACAAGAAAATCTTTAAAAAACACACCAAGAACTGAGTTTGTAGTGAAGCGAACCCGCAACTTGATTTAAATGTGCACATTCAACAGTAATTGCCATTAACAGACGATGAACTCCCCCCTCCACGCACAACCACACACCATATGTGTAGACAGGAACCGTTTTCAAGCATCTTTGTGGGGGAAGGATTCTAAATCCAAGAGGGGTTTTCTAGACTTCTTTTGCAGAGAACAAGGGTGTGAACGCGTTTCTTAAGAACAGGACAGGGGAAGAGAACCAGAGAAGTTTGCCACTGGGGGTTTTGTCTTCAATAATTCCACCCCCACCCCGGCTGTGGAATTTTTACTGTATTACAGTAACCCATTAGTGTGAAATCATCTCTTTCTCCAGCCCTTGGCTAGCGTTCACGCAGAGCAGGATTGGCAAGAAGCGATGCTGGGTTGCACTACTTTGCTGAGAATGTGGTCCGGTTTGTCAGCAAAAGTGTCGGGGAGTAATTAATTGCACAAAGAAGTTTCGCTGGGAAAATATATTCCCGCTAGTCCTGGTGTTGGAAGGAGCCGAGGGGCCTGCAGGAGGAGAACAGCCAGGTTGGCTTAGTTGTGTGTGTGTGTGTGTGTTTGTGTGTTTGCAGACATTCTTGGTGCAAGCACGTTCTTTCTTGTTAAAAAAAGCTGGCATGGTGTGCGTATGTTTGCTTGGGGGGGGGGAATCTGGAGCAATTTTGCAGCGAGTATGTTTTCAGAAAACAAATAGTATCTTGGTGGGGTGTGTGATTTAATGGGAAAACGTCACGGATGGAATGATCTCTCCCGATTGCTCACTCCCTTGCACACTGTGGTTGCTTTTAGTTAGAAATGAACGTTCCCAGGCAAAATACATTAGAAGAAATGCATCATTAACGTATTAAGAAAGTATGTTTTGGGTGGGAGTACTTGCCGGGTGTCTCTCTCTTGGATGCGGTGGGTATCCAGGTCAATTCTCTTGCAAAATTCCAGAGCTTATAAGATTTTAGCGGTGTCCTTTATGAAGAGCAAAGGACTTCAAAGTGAGGGTCTAATGGGAGAGATTGCCAAATGACCAATGGATAACTCTGAATGCGCTGTGGTATTTTACATTTATAATCCACTTTTCCTCCAAGTGGCTCATGGTGGCCTGAACTCCTTCTTCCGCTACCCACTTTGTCCTTACAACAACCCTCTGAGGTGGGAGAGGCTGAGAGGCTGTTCCAAAGCCACCCAATAAATTTCATGGCTGGGTGGGGATTCAAACCCTTCTCTCCCAGATCTGAGCCCAACTGCTGGACCGTACTGGGTCTCATGATAGGATTTCATGATATCTTTTGATTTGCCTTCCAGACATTTGCGGCGAGATACAGTCCAGTCCAACGGGGTGCGGGTGGCGCTGTGGGTTAAACCACAGAGCCTAGGACTTGCCAATCAGAAGGTCGGCGGTTCGAATCCCCGTGACGGGGTGAGCTCCCATTGCTCGGTCCCTGCTCCTGCCAACCTAGCAGTTCAAAAGCACGTCAAAGTGCAAGTGGATAAACAGGGACCGCTCCGGCGGGAAGGTAAACGGCGTTTCCGTGCACTGCTCTGGTTCGCCAGAAGCGGCTTAGTCATGCTGGCCACATGACCCGGAAGCTGTACGCCGGCTCCCTTAGCCAATAAAGCGAGATGAGCGCCGCAACCCCAGAGTCAGTCACGACTGGACCTAATGGTCAGGGGTCCCTTTACCTTTACCTTACAGTCCAGTCCTGTGCGTATTTACTCAAAAGTTCTTAAAGGAATTGGGCTGAAACTGCATTCTAGCTAGACGTCACCACTCAAGATCCCATATGACAAGGGCTGGTGGATTTAACAGCTAGAAGGCTGTGTGTAGGGTTTACTCCTTAGCCTGTTCTTCTCCTGAACATATCCCACAAGGCAGCTGAGGTTTAGTACCAGAGTTTTCCTTCCCCTGGTTGGGCTGCCTTCCCAGGTGCACCAGCCCCATCTGCCCCTCTCTTCCCCCTCCAGCACATGCAGAAACCTCCTTCCTGACCTTTGGACCCACTGTTGGTCTTGTCTGCTCAATCCGCTGGAGCCTGTCTTTGCATGCAGGGGAAGTTCCCAACTCACCAAGGGTTCGAGGCCAACTGGCTACCCTCACCTGGTTTTGACTTGTACATATGGGAATAATAAAAGATCATGACCTGGCATTGTGAATCAATAGATCTTGCTGAAATCGTCCCTGTTGCTGGGCATGTGAAATTTATGACTGATAAGGTTCTTTTTAAAAGTGAGGTTATGTGTAAGGAAGTACTTTTGCTGAATCAGACAAACTTCCATGCAACTCAGTACTGTTTACACTAGTGTTTCCCAAACTTGGGTCTCCAGCTGTTTTTGGAATACAGCTCCCATCATCCCTAGCTAGCAGGACCAGTGGTCAGGGATGGTGGGAATCATAGTCCAAAAGCAGATGGAGACCCAAGTTTGGGAAACACTGGTTTGCAGTGACAGAGAGCAGCTCTCTAGCTTTCAGACACAGTGTCTTTCACTATCTGAGATTGAACCTGAAACCTTCTGATTGCAAGGCAGATGCTCCAACCACTGAGCTATATAGCCTCTTCTTCCTTTCTCCTTTTCTTGCTATATCCATAGTAGTCTAAATAGGGTACAGTGGTACCTCAGGTTACATACGCTTCAGGTTACAGACTCCACTAACCCAGAAATAGTACCTTGAGTTAAGAACTTTGCTTCAGGATGAGAACAGAAATCGTGTGGCGGCTCCACGGCAGCAGTGGGAGGCCCCATTAGCTAAAGTGGTGCTTCAGGTTAAGAACAGTTTCAGGTTAAGAACGGACCTCCGGAACGAATTAAATATGTAACCAGAGGTACCACTGTATCTGTAATCGTTAGCAATAAGCAACAAAGAGGCTTCCAGTCTCCAAAACCAGGGCTTCCCCACGAAACAGTAGGAAAGCTTAAGAAACAAGAATGCCTGGTTAAAATTAAAAGTAATTCTCTGGAGGCAAATTTATAAACCAGAGGTCAGAATTTGTCCTGCCTTGACCCTGTGGAGAGGCAGAGTGGTCCTATATCAGGGAACATTCCCACACTGACTGTTCCAAGGACATGTCAACATGGAAGAAGGAAAAGCACATTTGGAAGACCCGGCGAATAATTGGCACTTAGCCCTCAAGGTAATCCTAATTATTGAACTAAATCTTCCAGAGCAGTGAAAAGTAATAATGGCCAATTCAATGTCACTTAGGAAGTGCCGTAATATGGGGTTGGTCAGTTTCCTGGCCATGAACCAGAACTCATAGAAAACAATGAATAAGACAAGAGAGCTTCACACGTTTCTGCATCTGCCAAGCACGGTAACCGATGATATGATGGCTCCTCAAAATGGAAATCGATGTTTGAAACCTTACCACCTTCCCCCCTCCCCCCGACATCTTTATTTAAAAAGTACATAATTATATGTGCACTAAATGTGGTGAGATGTAAATAAAAGACAGAAAAAGAGAAACAGCACCCATATATAATGGAAAGTAAAGGGGAGGAGGGGAAACACCCAAAACTGTATACAGTGGTACCTCGGGTTACAGACGCTTCAGGTTACAGACTCCGCCAACCCAGAAATATTACCTTGGGTTAAGAAATTTGCTTCAGGATGAGAACAGAAATTGTGCTCCGGTGGCGCGACAGCAGTAGGAGGCCCCATTAGCTAAAGTGGTGCTTCACGTTAAGAACAGTTTCAGGTTAAGAATGGACCTCCAGAATGAATTAAGTTCTTAACCTGAGGTACCACTATACGGTTTACAAAGTTGTTATTGTACTTCACCAGATCTTAACCTATTACAGTACAGTGGTGCCCCGCAAGACGAACGCCTCGCAAGATGGAAAACCCGCTAGACGAAAGGGTTTTCCGTTTTGGAGGCGCTTCGCAAAACGAATTTCCCTATGGGCTTGCTTCGCAAGACGAAAATGTCTTGCGAGTTCCTGCGGGTTTTTTCCCCTCCCCCCCTTTTTCTAAGCAGCTAAGCCGCTTATCAGCTGATCCGCTAAGCTGATAAGCCACTAAAAGCCGCTAAACCGCTAATAGCGCTAATCCGCTAAGCTGTCAATGGGCTTGCTTCGCAAGACAAAAAACCGCTATACGAAGAGCCTCATGGAACGGATTAATTTCGTCTTGCGAGGCACCACTGTATTTGAAAGAATGGATTCCACATATCATTGAATTTGCCCATGGCAAGTCTGCATTTATATGCAAGTTGTTCATATGTTGCGAGTTTGTATAAGTCTTCAATCCAATCGTAGAAGGAAGCCGCATTTTTATTTTTCCAATTCATCAGTATCAGTCTTTTTCCTGTGGTAAGGGCATGGAGAGGGCACTCGTATTGTCCTGTTGTAAGGTTCCGTGTGCTGGGTATGAAATTCAAGAGGATATTTTGCTATGTAAATGTAAGGTTGTTCCGTACAGTTCTGCCGATAGTTTCAGTTACCTTCTGCCAAAAGTCTTTCAATACAGGATAATGAAAAAAACGTATGTTTTAGGGAAGCAGTATCCCTATTGCATCTCCATCAGTTAGGTACCCTAGATAAAAGGTAAAGGGAACCCTGACCATTAGGTCCAGTCGTGGCCACTCTGGGGTTGCGGCGCTCATCTTGTTCTATAGGCTGAGGGAGCCGGCGTACAACTTCCGGGTCATGTGGCCAGCATGACTAAGCCGCTTCCGGCGAACCAGAGCAGCGCACGGAAATGCCGTTTACCTTCCCACCAGAGTGGTACCTATTTATCTACTTGCACCTGACGTGCTTTCGAACTGCTAAGTTGGCAGGAGCAGGGACTGAGCAACAGGAGCTCACCCCGTCACGGGGATTCGAACCGCCGACCTTCTGATCGGCAAGTCCTAGGCTCTGTGGTTTAACCCACAGCGCCACCCACGTCCCTAGGTACCTTAGATAGCCCTTTTTAAAACAAAAGTAATGGGGTCCAGTATATTCTAAATATTATTTTTTGTTGTATGGGCCTCAGTTTAAGGTCCAGAGATGCCCTTGTAATAGCACTTAGAACAGTTTCCCACTCTGTGGTCAAAACTGAGATCTCTAATTCTTTATTCCATTCCTCCCCTAATACCTGTATATCAAATTGGTTTGCTAGTAACAAAGATTGATATATGTTGATGGCAGTTTTTTGTTTGTTTGTTTGTTGCGTAAGAGTTAATCAGCCGCTTCAATATCTCTGGGTTCTCTGAGGCTGTAAAAGCTGCTGGTCTGTAGATGGTGGTTAAAGGTAAAGGTAAAGGTAAAGGGACCCCTAGCCGTTAGGTCCAGTTGCGGATGACTCTGGGGTTGCAGCGCTCATATCGCTTTATTGGCCTAGGGAGCCGGCGTACAGCCTCCAGGTCATGTGGCCAGCATCAGTAAGCCGCTTCTGGCAAACCAGAGCAGCGTACGGAAACACCATTTACCTTCCCGCCAGAACGGTACCTATTTATCTACTTGCACTTTGACGTGCTTTCGAACTGCTAGGTTGGCAGGAGCAGGGACCGAGCAACGGGAGCTCACCCTGTCGCGGGGATTCGAACTGCCGACCTTCTGATCGGCAAGCCCTAGGCTCTGTGGTTTAACCCACAGCGCTACCCGTGGTTAGCAAGTGTTTTATCTGGAGAGATTGCCACTGAGCATTTGTAGGTAATCTGTATTTTTCTCTTAAGACGGAATATGTATAAAATTCATCTTCTTCGTTTATCAGGTGGTTTAATGATAATATACCCATATTCACCCACTTTTCCCATATGACCATTTCTTTCCTGATTTTTAAAGATGGGTTTCCCCACAAAGTCATTTTCTCATGGGAGAAAAGATCAAATATATATATATTTGGACATGTTGTGCCATATCGTTCAAACAGATGCTGTTGTTTCAATAGCATCTTGAGTATTAATGTATTTAGACCCAAGTGCTCTCCATCTTTCTAGAGTTGCTAGACAGGAATATTCCAAAGCAGCCCAATTTGTGTGGTGGAGTGACCTTCTCTGTCCCTGTCTTCAACAAAGGGGCATCTCTGTTGTTTTTGCAGTCTGTGCTGTTTAAATCTCACTATCCCAGAAGGGCCTACTAAAGGTTTGTGTGCTCAGCAACATTGCGACATCAGTCTTCTTGAATGCATCAGCTAGCCAGGCCAGGAGGTGATACTGACAAAAGGTACAGATATTCCCGGTTGCTCTATAACTGTTGAGCATCTTGCCGCCCTAGCTTCACCTCAGCCATTGCTTCTGTTTCTGGCTGCAGTTTTTGAGAATATTTTTCTTCCTTCCGTCGGACTGAGCCATTGTGGTGCAGTTGGTTAGAGTGTCGGACGAGGACTGGGGAGACCCATGTTCAAAACCCCACCGAGCCATGAAATTCGCTGGGTGGCTTGGGCTCTGTCAGAGACTCTCAGCCTAATCTACCTCACAGGGTTGTTGTGAGGAGAAAGTCATGGATGCCACCTGGAGATTCGTGGAGGAAAGGTGGAACACAATTGGAACAATTGGAACAAATCAATAAAGCTGTGAAAAATACTAGATAGATTCAAAAACTGAAATTCAAATTTTGCTTTGTGAGACTTGCAAGTGAAACAGGAAAGACAGAAGTTACTTTTTAAAACAACAACCTATATTTATTGGAATCTTCCATACGGAGGAAGTTGATGTAGATGGCAATAGGCCATCGAAAGAGGAATTAAATGTGTGAAAATAATGTGCAACATATGTATATACACAAAACCATTTTGTATGGAATGAGTAGCTATTTTTGTTGTTGCTGTATTTCCCCCTTAATAGTTTTGTAACTGAACTCCATATCTAAGCTACTATATGATATTGTGATTTTTGAAAGCACACGCACACCATGATTCGTGATATATTGCCAGGTCAAAAATTACAACGCTGATATCATGGCATGGACTTGAAACCGGTTTTGAACGATAGATCACCCAGCCCTATTGTTTCCCTTCTATTGTTTCCTTTGAGGCCTGTCAGATTCTTCTCCTTGCTTTCTACTGTTCCTTCCTCTTTTGCATCTGCATGTTCTCTTACCTTCACTTTGCTTCACTTTCCTGCCCTCTAAACACCGGGAGCGTTGGAAGCAACTCGTCTTTGCAGAACCTGTAATGGTTCTGTACAGTATATTTTGGGGGCAAGCTCAGGGGAAGGGCCAGAGGTGACAAAGAGCAAGAGAAATTCTACCACATCGCTTGCATGTGCCAAGCGCAGTATCCTTTCCCCCAGTACTCCCATTTGTGGGTCTTACATGATGTTGTTGTTGTTGTTTAGTCGTCTTAGTCGTCTTTGACTCTCTGCGACCCTATAAACCAGAGCATGCCTTGGAAACTATCACTTTCTTCTCAAAGCTGCTCCTTTTTTATGTCCATGGAGTTTTCTTGGCAAACTTGGTGCCTCGGTTTAAGAACTTAATTCGTTCTGGAGGTCTATTCTTAATCTGAAACTGTTCTTAACCTGAGGTACCACTTTAGCTAATGGGGCCTCCTGCTGCCGCCGCGCCACAGCCGCGCGATTTTTGTTCTCATCCTGAAGCAAAGTTCTTAACCTGAGGTAATATTTCTGGGTCAGCGGAGTCTGTAACCTGAAGCCGCTGTAACCTGAAGTGTCTGTAACCTGAGGTACCACTGTACTGGAGTGGATTGCCAGTTCCTTCTCCAGATGGATCACATTTAGTCTACACCATGGGTAGGCAAACTAAGGCTCGGGGGCCGGATCCAGCCCAATAGCCTTCTAAATCCGGCTCACAGACGGTCTGGGAATCAGCGTGTTTTTTACATGAATAGAATGTGTCCTTTTATTTAAAATGCATCTCTGGGTTATCTGTGGGGCATAGGAACTCATTCATATATATTATTTCAAAATATCGTCCGGCCCCCCACAAGGTCTGAGAGACAGTGGACCGGCCCCTGCTGGAAAAGTTTGCTGACCCCTGGTCTACATTCTCACCTATGACCTGTCCATCTTGGGTGGCCCTGCACGGCATAGCTCATAACTTCTTGGAGTTATTCAAGCCCCTTCACCGCGACAAGGCAGTGATCCATGAAGGGGGTCCTACATGATAGTAGGGTGTTAAAGCACATGGAAATGAGTGACTCCGGTTTGTTTGTTTAGTTAGCTCTAGAGAGGTTTGCATCTCGGTGCAAAAAGATTCCTGTTAATGGGCCACTTGACCTGCGGATCCGACAGCTTATTGCGAAGTCCATTATCAGCCTTATTGATATTGTGCCATGTTTTATCTTCACTGGGAAAACAAACACACACCTTCCCCCCACCCCACCCTGGCTAAACCCTATTAAAACGTCCTGAGCTGTCCGTTCTGTTCACTGCCGTCACTTCAACACGGTACCAGACTATTACAAGATGCATCCATTGCGGTGGGTTTTTAAAATATTATTATTATTTTTTCCAAATCCATGACAGCATGCCGCAAGGCATCCAAGCAATTTGTGGCTCCTGAATCTAGCTGAGTAGACCTTTTCCTGTGGTTTGGCCTTTTTAAGAAAGAAAGAAAAAAACCCGAGCACCATACCATTAACACTCAGTTATGCAACCGAGCTGTGGTATGTGGATTCCAAAGGCTGCTTGCCCATCAGCATTCTGCTGGTGTAGAACCAACCTATTCTTTTGTGCTGCTGGCTGGCTGTAGGCAGAACATGCAATGTCAGAGTACAAGGTGCTGTTATTCTGCATTGGCAGAGGGGTTGAGGCTGGGCGAAGCGCTCTCAGTGAATCAAAAGGGGGAAGAGATATACCCAAAGCACCAGGTATTAAAGGAGTCTCCTTCATTTCATTTCATTTGTTGAATTTATATACCGCCCTATACCCGGAGATCTCAGGGCGGTTCACAAAAAAAATATCACAATATATAAAATAAAAATAAAAATCTAATAATACCCCCCCCAAAAGAGCCAAATTTTAAAGGGTGTAGGATATTGATTAGGTCAGCCAAAGGCCTGGATAAAAAGGAAGGTTATTATTTTATTATACCTAAAGGTGTATAATAATAATAATAATAATAATAATAATAATAATAATAATAATTTATTTATACCCCGCCCATCTGGCTGGGCTTCCCCAGCCACTCTGGGCGGCTTCCAAAAGAATATTAAAATACTATAATACATCAAACATTAATGAAGGTGCCAAGCGAATTTCCCTGGAGAGAGCATTCCACAGACGGGGAGCCACTGCAGAGAAGGCCCCGTTCTCGTGTTGCCACCCTCTGAACCTCTTGAGGAGGAGGCACATGAAGGAGGGTCTTAGAAGATGATCTCAGGGTCTTGGTAGGGTTCATATGTTTTGTGTATTGAAGTTTATGGGTTGCTAGTGATTTTTTGTTTATTGAAGCTTATGGGTTGCTACGGTCTCTGGACCGTAATAAAGATTGATGATGATTTAAATCAGTAGTCCTCTGCTAATCAGCCTCACATCCTATAATGTGGAGGGGAGTGACCTATACCAGACTTACCTCTTTCAGGGGGGCGGGTGCCATAGATTCATGTCATATCAAGCAACATTTGAAATTCGCCAGGTGCAAGGTGCATTTTGCACCTGGCTATCGGCCACTTGCAACCAAGTGAAGATGCCCAGTTGTCAGGATGGCGCCTCTGACGTCTCCACCATCTGGAGGTGCTATGCCTGGGGATCACTGGATGTTGACTGTTTTCACACACCAGCAACACATCCTGTAGAATTCTCCCTGTGATATTTTATTTGCACAGCCAGAATGAATTTCAGGAACCAGAAAGTCGTATGGAAAAACGCAACTTTTGAGCTGTTACAGTCACCAAAGAGAATGCCTAATTGCCATTTTGGGACTCTAATGAAGGATTGACCGTGATTGATTCTCAGTTAAACATCTGGCTAGTTCAGATGACAACCTTGAGCTAGCTTAACAGGCTTGAGAACTTAAAGAAGAAAAATCACCTGATCCAGGGACATTCCACATATATATTGGCCTAGTCTGATCTCTCTTTTTCTTTTTTTTTTATAAATATTTTATTAAATTTTCAAATACATAATACAAGATCCCTACACCAAAAAGCCAGAAGAAATACACCAAGAAACCATATAGAAAGAAAGAAATAAAAAAGAAAAAAGAAAAAGAGAAAAATATAACCAACCATTCAGTACAATTTTTCTTATATAACTAACTGGACTTCCTCACATCTCCTTACCCTGCATTATTTATAATAAGAATGTCAGCAAATTATTACCTTGTTTCATACCTTATTTTGTACTTTCCAAATATTGTACTTCTAAATTTAAAATGATTTTTATCAATTACTCATACCTTAAAATTAAACATAGTGTTGTCTTAAATTTCGACCTTTTCTTGCTTATAACTTAATTTTCTATTTTACAAAATCTATTTGCTGGAACTGATATTTTCTAAATCGTGCAAATACTTAACATTCATACAACTTATAATGTTTTTGTAAATAGTCCTTAAACTTCTTCCAGTCCTCTTCCATTGTTTCTTCTCCCAGGTCTCGGATTCTGCCAGTCATTTCAGCCAATTCCATATAGTCCATCAATTGCGTCTGCCACTCTTCCAGTGTGGGCAAGTCTTGTGTCTTCCAATACTTTGCAATAAGTATTCTTGCTGCTGTTGTCGCATACACAAAGAAACTTCTGTCCTTCTTTAACACTTTCTGGCCGACAATGCCCAAGAGGAAGGCCTCCGGTTTCTTAACAAAGGTATATTTAAATACCTTTTTTAGTTCATTGATCTCTCTTTTTCTTGATGGTGACACGGACCATTCATAACATAAGAATATTCTTTACAAATGTGATCAGGGCAGTGGGTGTGTGTCTGTGTGTAAGTGAAGACAAGTGATGGCAGTTCACTATAACGTCATTCACCGCTCCTACTCAGGCTGCACAGAAAAAGCATTTCGGTTCCTGAAATTGATTCCGATAGCGCGGATGAAATATAACAGGTAACTGAAAACGGTCAAGATCCAGTGATGCCCAGGCATGTACCTCCAGATGAAGGAAATATCAGGCATCTTCATTTGGTTACTACTGGTTGATGTCAGGTGCAAAATGTGCCTGGTGCCTGGCTAATTTTGAACTCCGACTGTAACATGAAAAGGTGGTTAGTTTTCAGAGTTGTTCCACTGTGGAGGGGAGAAAATCATATTCATTTTTTTTTAAAAAAAAAAACTTACCAAAAACTGGTTGAGGTAACACATTAACAGCAGTGAGAAGCAAAAAGGGTTTTTGGTTTTTTTTAAAAAAATAATGGTAGAATTCCCACAGAGGTTTGAAAAGGGGGTGGGGGTGGGGATTGAGGCTCTGTTTGGGTTTCTCAACACTGCTGGATCTCCCCAGCCTTATAGTTTGATGCTCTGGCTTATAAGCCCAACGGACAGTTAATTGCACATGGAGCCTTACTGCTATGATTGGGGGGGGGGGGGGAGAGAAATAGGCTAAAACATACCCTATTTCTTTTGGCTTTTAATTTGTTTCTTTTTAAATTGGCTTCGGTGTATCCTGAGTGAAACTAAACAGGAGTATAAATTGGGCTTGGACTATGAAAATGGCCACTCTAATAATTGGCTTTCCTAGTACCCATCACTGCAGATGGTGAGATCACTGCAGATGGTGACAGCAGCCACGAAATTAAAAGACGCCTGCTTCTTGGGAGAAGGGCAATGACAGGCCTAGACAGCATCTTGAGAAGTAGAGACATCACCTTGCCAACAAAGGTTCGTATAGTTAAAGCTATGGTTTTCCCAGTAGTGATGTATGGAAGTGAGAGCTGGACCATAAAGAAGGCTGATCGCCGAAGAATTGATGCTTTTGAATTATGGTGCTGGAGGAGACTCTTGAGAGTCCCATGGACTGCAAGAAGATCGAACCTCTCCATACTGAAGGAAGTCAACCCTGAGTGCTCACTGGAAGGACAGATTGTGAAGCTGAGGCTCCAGTACTTTGGCCACCTCATGAGAAGAGAAGACTCCCTGGAGAAGACCCTGATGTTGGGAAAGATGGAGGGCACAAGGAGAAGGGGACGGCAGAGGACGAGATGGTTGGATAGTGTTTTCGAGGTTACCAGCATGAGTTTGACCAAACTGCGGGGGGCAGTGGAGGACAGAGGTGCCTGGCGTTCTCTGGTCCATGGGGTCACGAAGAGTCGGACACGACTAAACGACTAAACAACAACAAGTACCCGTAAAATATACAGCGCACACAATATATAGCGCTTTCAGTTTTAACTATAGGAGTTGCTTTTTGGAGTGTGTGTGGGGGGGGAGTTGATTGCACATAAACTGCTGCTGGGTTTATTGATTCTTCAAAAGCTAATTATAGGGTGAAACCCCTAAAATTTGCTGCATCGGTGACGATACGATACAATACGATACGATAATCTTCATTGTCATTGTCCCATACAAAACAATGAAAGTGAAAAAATCTACATCAGACATTCAAGAGCCAACAAGCCTGCTATCCCAGCTATCCCAGCCTGGTTAGCCCCCTAAGAACTCTGATACCCCATAATTAAATACAATATACTCCCATAGAGACTATCTTAAAGGTAAAGGGACCCCTGACCATTAGGTCCAGTCGCGGATGACTCTGGGGTTGCGGCGCTCATCTCGCTTTATTGGCCAAGGGAGCCGGCATACAGCTTCCGAGTCGTGTGGCCAGCATGACTAAGCCGCTTCTGGCGAACCAGAGCAGCACACGGAAACACCGTTTACCTTCCCGCCGGAGTGGTACCTATTTATCTTCTTGCACTTTGACGTGCTTTCAAACTGCTAGGTTAAGACTACCTTACACTGCGTTTAAAACCAAAATCACATTTGAATAGAAACTGTTTTTAAGGCGGCTAGTCCTAGTCTTTATAACCCTGTACTTTCTTCCAGAAGCCGAAAGATGTGTCAGCGGCATGATGTCGTCCAATGGCATATTTGATGTGGAAGAGAGTGGCTGTTGCAGTTGTGCAGAACAATTCTCAAAAGTTAGCGATCACAGCCTTCTAAGCAACACGCATGGCTGTCTTGTGCAAAGTAACTCTTGGGAGCTGTTCAGGAGATTGTTTTGTAACATAAAGTCTGTGCACAGTGAGATCACAAGCATGTCTTGAATTACCCTCACAGAACTACAGTTCCTAGAGAGTGGTTTAGCAACCAACATCTCTTTGTAGGGGGAACTCCAGAAACTTTGCTTCTGTGAGGAGAATCGGGGTCTCCTAGCAGCTCTCAGCACCCTCAACAAATTGCAGCTCCCAGAATTCTTTGGGGAAAGCCATGACTGTTTATAGGGATATCATAGCGAATGTCCCATGTGAGTGTTAGGAGGTGGCTGGAGGATGGATGGCCGTTAACAGATTGAGGTTGAATCCTGACAAGACAAAGTACAGTGGTACCTCAGGTTACAGACACTTCAGGTTACAGACTCTGCTAACCCAGAAATAGTACCTTGGGTTAAGAACTTTGCTTCAGGATGAGAACAGAAATTGTGTGGCGGCGCCACGGCAGCAGCGGGAGGCCCCATTAGCTAATGTGGTGCTTCAGGTTAAGAATGGTTTCAGGTTAAGAACGGACCTCCAGAATGAATTAAGCTCTTAACCCGAGGTACCACTGTACTGTTTTCGGGGCACGGCGAGTGGACAGGTGTGGGGGGCCTCCCTGGTCCTGAATGGGGTAACTGTGCCCCTGAAGGACCAGGTGCACAGCCTGGGAGTCATTTTGGACTCACAGCTGTCCATGGAGGCGCAGGTCACTTCTGTGTCCAGGGCAGCTGTCTACCAGCTCCATCTGGTACGCAGGCTGAGACCCTACCTACCTACAGAGGGTCTCGCCAGAGTGGTACGTGCTCTGGTTATCTCCCAGTTGGACTACTGAAATGCTCTCTGCGTGGGGCTACCTTTGAAGGTGACTCGGAAACTACAAATTATCCAGAATGCAGCAGTTAGACTGGTGACTGGGAATGGCCGCCAGGACCATGTAACACCGGTCCTAAAGGATCTACACTGGTCCCCAGTACGTTTTTGAGCACAATTCAAAGTGTTGCTAGCAAAATACATCCTTAGGATGTTCTGTTCCTTGTTGCCAGTGAGAACAGCTGCTCCTTCAAATTCCATTGCCCTGAGTGTAATTTGGTAAATAAATCTTAGCAAAAGCACCCTAAGCTTGGTACTCTTTTCTCAGGAAGTGATCAGATGTTCCAGGGAAAGTTTTGCATGAAAATCACCCTGTGAAGCTTTTCAGTGGAATCTCTCTCCAAATGGTTAAAGCCGAAGCAAAACAAACAAACAAACAATAACCAGACCCTGTCGAAAAACTGCAGTTGATGTATGTAAAGGAATACCTCTTTGTTCGTTTGTTTTAAGCCAGCTTTGGTTGGATAAGTAAGCACACAGCCCATTCCTTGGGGCATAAAGTTTGCCGGCTCTTAATTGAAACGGCTTGTTCAATAAAAGGTTATCACATCTCCTCTCTCCGCAACAAAATAAAATCAATCCAATAATCACAAGTGTTGCAGAACGGACGTGAGCGAATGCTGCTTGACTTTAGCCCATGAGGAACCTGGGTGCGAATCTGTTGTAGACGAAGCAGGGACATTTAGCATTTCACTATGGTATTGCTTGCAGCAATTAATCAGCCCAAAAGGACGTATATTGACAACGATGCTTACATCTTGTGTTGGGTTATTATGGCAATAAAGCTGTAAACTAGGACTTGCTGGTCTTCCAGGTATTGTTAGACTCCAATTCCCATCAGCCAGCACGGCCACTGGTCAGGGATGATGGGAGTCATAGTCTGCCAGCACCCAGAGTGGCACAGGTTCTCTATTCCTTCTCTTTGTCTTTAGCAGCTTGTGTCAAACAAGAATATGAAGCCATTCCATCAATCCTTTAAATTGTCCTCAGTGAGGGCTTTTTAAGTACCCGGAAGCCATCAGTTCAAGCCCTGCTTGGTGTAAATTGTGTTCCTGAGCTATTTAAAGGTAAAGAGACCCCTGACCATTAGGTCCAGTCATGGCTGATTCTGGGGTTGCGGCGCTCATCTCGCTTTATTAGCCAAGGGAGCCGGCGTACAGCTTACGGGACATGTGGCCAGCATGGCTAAGCTGCTTCTGGCGAACCAGAGCAGCGCACAGAAATACCATTTACCTTCCCGCCGGAGCGGTACCTATTTGTCTACTTGCACTGGTGTGCTTTCGAACTGCTAGGTTGGCAGAAGCTGGGACAGAGCAACGGGAGCTCACCCCATCATGGGGATTCGAACCGCCGACCTTCTGATCGGCAAGTCCTAGGCTCTGTGATTTAACCCACAGCGCCACCCGCGTCCCATACTCTTCATGAAAAGATGCCTGTAAATGAAAGGATTATGTCTAATCTTTTTATCTCTTCTTCGTCCCATTGGTTTCAATGGGAACAGTTTAAATGAGTGGCTTTAACAGCCCGATCCTATTAATGTTTACTTGGGAGTAAACCCCATGGGGACCATTGGCCATAGCTGTCAACGTTTCCCTTTTTTAAAGGGAAATTCCCTTATTCCGAATAGGATTCCTCGCAAGAAAAGGGAAAAGTTGACAGCTATGCCATTGGCGCATACTCTGACATGAACACAGGTCAGACTGGGCTGCAAGTCTCCCACTGAACGTAAAGGCATTTAAAATGCTTAATTCATCCAGTTTTATGTCGTCGATGGTGATGTTGTTCTCTTTCTCCGTGCAGCAAGCATTCAAAATTAAACGAGATATGAGTTTTCAAGAAGGAAAACATTAAGGCTTGCTTTAAAAACGAAGCCCTATCTTCTTCTTAATTCTTAACATTTCATTTTTAAACAAAATTTAGGAAAAAATATATGAGGAGTAATTAAACAAATCTGGCATTTATTTTTCAGCGTTGTGTGCTAGGTAATAATCATATTATTATTATTAACATATATTTGCCCTCTTTCTCAGCAGCAACCCAAGGTTGTAATTGTAAACATTGGGCTGGGGGGGCAGTTTGGAAGCTGAGAGCATTTTGTATGCTCAAAGGATAAGGGGATGTTAAGATATAGGCAGCAGAAAAATTGTTGCAGCTGTCCCTTATACCAACAGCAAACTCGTTCTCAAAGTGTGGATCCATATGTAGCCAAAACATCACCATCCATACACAACAGGGAGTATCGGCAGGCTTGAGGGGATCCCAAGGTTTGCAGAAGTACAAAAGTGGGGAGATTAAAAAATGAGGAATGAAAAATCTCATCCCCCCAAAAAACCACATGCAGCCCAGTAGTGGACTGAGCTTACTCATTGACAAGGGAATCCTTGCAGTTGGAGAAGGGATGGAAAACTGGGTGATAGAATGGTGATTGGATGGAATATTCTGGAAGAAGGCTTAGCTAGCTGGCTGGAACCCTGAATGGGAGCACCGCGCAACGCAACAATTTGTCGCAGTTCCCCCTTGTTTATGGTTTCTGTTGCAGGCCTTTGGAAGAAATGCTATCCCACATCCAATCAGTTAAAAAGGACCCTGCAAAACAAATTCTGTATTTCATCCATTTTCAGTAATTTTCTTTCAGAGGAGGGCTTACAGATGTAACATAGGCTGATGAGGGTTGAGGTCTTATGGATGTAACAGGGATTAATTCTGAGATATGCTCTCAGGAAGGTAATTTACGTCAAGTGGGCTGGTGTCATCTCTGGGATTTTGAAGCACCTGAAGCATAATCAACTCATATTATTCCTCGTAGGGGTGGGCTTGGTTTTTGCAGAAATCTGAGGGGGTTCGGTCGCCATTTTAGAAAACCAAAGCTTTGCAAATGCCTGCACATTTTCTCACAGACCTGTGACACATTGGCTCTCACTATAATGAACTCATAAAATAAACGACATTGCTTATACCAAATGACTTAAAGCCATTTCTCCCATCAGTTAAATTCTCCTTTGTTGACTTCAAGATATAAAAGCTGTTGTTTATGTGAATGCATCTTAGACATTTTAAGAATCACAAATATATTAATTTATGGCATTTTTCAATATACGCTTGGTTTTTAAACCTGCAGGCATGCACTTTCCAAATTCAAACACTTTCAATTTTATGGGACCAATCTTTCTCTCTTGGGGGGGAAATTAAAGCTAATGGCCCATATATAAATGCAATGAACAGTGTTATGCAGGCTATTCTATCCTACATTTCCCCCCGTCTATTTTACTGCTTACCAATCCATTAACCTTCAGTTATGTTATGGTACATGGAAGGCAAACAAGCCTTGCCTTGCCAACCTAAGGCTTTTCACATTTCCTTTTGTAATGATGAAGTCGTTGTGTGACTTTACAATTCCTGCGTTCTTCTGAATGTCCCCCCTTCATGATGAAACAAGACATCTACTATAGGACACTTAACTATGAGACACTAATTTTTACTCAAGAGTAGACCCACTAACTGGATCTACTCTGAACAAAAGTTGGTTGAATGCAACCCTGTATCCTAGAGATCCCTCAAAAATGAAAATTCAGATACTGGAGGTGGAGGCATTAATGAAGTACAGTGAGCCCACAATGGAGGAGAGGGTGACATTCCAGGGATTGTGACGGATGCCAAAATAATGTACGGTGAAAACTCATTGGGTTCAATGGCGGGTGGGTTTGCCAATGACATTTTGCCACATGGACAAAGTTGAATGTGCACGAGTTAAATGCACATACGTTGCTGTATCATTCTCTGCTTGGAAACAACACAAAGAAAACCTATCTAGTACTGGGATGACTTAATTGTAGCTTCAGATGAATACATCTGGTCAAAATTCTAAAAGGAAAGGGGCATCACACTTCATGAGGTAAAAAAATCTGTCTCCTTCAAGGTTGACATCTGGGACAGAGGTTATTTCACTGACCACAAACTTCTGGCTCCAGTCTGGCTTCTCTGCCCCCATCCCACTGCCAGATGCAAAGAAAATCCTACTTCCTTTCTTAGGACTCACCCTTTCTCTTGCCCAGGAAGCTGACTTCACGTCCACCATATTAAGAGAGAGTAGCTTCGGACAGCCATGTGTCTCTAGGCAAGCCCTGCACTTGCAAGTTTGATGTGCAGCCCCAAATCACACAGAAGTGGGGGTGGCTGTTGCATTGCCAAGCTAATCATTTCTATACCCCCAGTTCTGTATCACCACACAGTTCAAAATTTCCAGGGTGGCTTATGATAGATGCAGTGGTGGACCTGAAGCCTGAACTGTTAAGGGGGCCCCTTCGCAACCAGCAATGAAGTCTGGGTAACCATTGTTATCTTCTTCAGTGAGGTTGTCTGCAACACCTGTGCTATTGACTCTCAAACTTTGGGATTGTTGAAATATATAAAAGAAAAAATAAATTGATTTGAGTCTACTAGCCCCATATTTTTTTAAAAAAAGCAATTTGGATTAAAGTCAGTTCTGGGGCCCCATAGGATTAGGGGATCTGAAGCTTAATCTTCATTCGTTGTATAGCAGATGAATCCTTGGGTAGATGAGTTTATGGAAAGTATCAGATAGTTTTGATAAGATTTTTAACTTGCTTAGGTTCTAGAATGGCGTGTAAATACCATATTTTTTGCTCTATAAGACTCACTTTTTCCCTCCTGAAAAGTAAGGGGAAATGTGTGTGTCTTATGGAGCGAATGCAGGCTGCGCAGCTATTCCAGAAGCGAGAACAGAAAGAGAGATTGCTGCTTTCACTGTTCAGCGATCCCTCTTGCTGTTCTGGCTTCTGATATTCAGATTTTTTTTTCCTTGTTTTCCTCCTCCAAAAACTAGGTGCGTCTTGTGGTCTAGTGCGTCTTATAGAGCGAAAAATACGGTCCATGGAACTGTCATGGGTTCAGGAATCCAGACTAATATAATATTACTATATTATGGCCTCACTTGTAAAAGTTCAAGTAACACTTGAGGGCCTTCAACCTTATGCGGTGGTTGATGAGAGGATAAACTAGAGAAGAACAGTCCATCAGACTCCTCACTGAAAATGGAAAGGGAAAATGCTAATTGAATTTCTTGAAAGTGTTGGGCCAAAATACATTGATTTTCAATTGTCACTGGAAACTCTATCCTTTTTAAGGACCTAGCTTTCATTGTTCACGTTGGGCAGCATTGATTTTGTTGTTGTTCGTCGCTATTAGAAGCTGTGTATTGTTGAAAGTAACTGAGAAATAAGATTAGTGGTCTTTGAAACTGGTCTGAAGGGAGACATTTTATTTTACTGCCGGAACAGGCTGGTCTTGATAAGGCATAATGAGGTACTCTGCTTATTCTTGCTTTTCTCAGTCACTCTGCAGAGTCGTATAACTGAAGGACAACCATTCAAGAAAACTCATTATGGAGTTTTCCACCCCAAATGGAAGCCCCCTGCTTACTGCTTAGGGGCAAAGATTCTAGGTGATCTTTAAACTAAGCCCAACTATCTTAACTGACCCACTTTCCTTAGGTCAGGGTGATAGCGATCTTTCAATTTTCGCGAAGTGCTCAGTCACTGAGCCAGCTGTGTGTAGTCAGAACAGAATACGGATGAACAGGTCATCACTTCTAAGCGAATGGCTCATTAAAGTCAACTTTATCTACAATGAGGGGGCTAGAATATTTGTCTTAAAACTGTAGACTTCCGATCTTCTTGGGAATTGTATACAGTGTAATAAAAAATTTAAGGTCTTCTATATATAATAAATGGTCATAAATGTACCAGCCAAGCACATACATAGATATGTGGACCACATATCTGGAGCAGCACAGGAAGACCACCTTGAAACCATTTTGACTCCCCAACTGACCAAATGTTTTCTCTGCAAGGGAGGGAGGGGGTGAGGGATCCTTCCCATTGTCTCAGGAATTGGGTAATCACCATCTCAAAGGAATGGGCAGACTATCAGGAAAGGCAATCAGATAAGGCATTATCAGATAACCTGGCAGACAGGAAAAACAACAGCATTCAAATTTCTGTTGTAGACCACCTTTTCTGTGATGTAGGTATGATGTTTGTGAGGGGTGGTCTTGGATTACACCCCTTCTGTGATGTATGGAGGGGTGGTCTTGGATGGTCCTCCTCCATCCTCCTGCGTGTGAGGGGAGCACCTTGTTGCAACAGTTCCATAAAGATCAGGCTTACTAGCTGCTTTGCTTATCAATATTCTCTGGTTGGCCTCTGTCATTTTCTCCTTCTGATGGAGAACCTACAAAGGACTCTATAAGGGCTCTTGTGTCCCCCATAAGGGAATAAGGGCAGATTTTGTTTACAACAGCAGACAATTCTGCAGTGTTGGTATTGTTCTTGCAGGTAATAAAATAAACAGAAAAGAAATACATATGTTGGATTATGAGCACAGCCAGCTTCTTATTAAGCTGTCTTGATAGCTAGTATTATTGTAGTAACTCAACCCATTCATCTGTCAACATCTAAATAATGTACGTTAGTAGACTGCAGACACTCACTTTGCTATTTGTATGTATCTGTTTAAGGAATTTTCACAGACCCCCAAATCCTTTATGGTGTATGAAATGAACTCTCTGTCGCAGTGAAGTAATATTGCTCATGAACATCAGTGAGGAGGAACCCTGCCTTGTTGGACACAGAGGAATGATGGGAGGAAACTGCTGGGGAACCCCCATAGGAAGGAGGCTCAGAGCCCACGGAGTGGTGGTGGGGTGACAATGAGTGGTCAGAGCGAGAAGACTGGGAGGAGGAGGTGTCAGAAACTGAAGGGGCAACAGGACTTAGTGAGCTGGGAGAGGCTGTGGCAGAGAGGCAGAAACTGAAGCAGGAGGAGAGAGGCCAAGAAACAGAGATGAGTCAGGCTGGTGAAGAGTCATGGGTGCCATCCTCTCCTGCTGCGATGAGGTCCCCTCCACTCTTGTCCCCCAGAACCAGAAGAAGTATGAAGTGGGAGGAACAAAGGCAGGCACACAGGCGCAGTCTCCGATTGCTAGGAGAAAATCCTGGAGAGGAGGAGACATAGACGGCTGTGGGGAGACAGGGACCTTCAGTCTCAGCAACTGCTTCATGGGGGCCAGACCTGCGTGAAGATCCTATTTTTGCTAATAAAGAGTTAACGCCAACTTGCTCAGTGTGGATTCCTGCTAGCTCAGCCCAGCCAGCAGCAGAGACATTGCAAAGTAACCAGAGGGGAGAGGACCAGTCAATGGGGATATCAGCACTGTGTAGGTTCAGTCTAATATTACCCACCACCTCATCCCTGACCCTCTCCCACTAAGTTAGTAATTCCCTGCTGCATACCTCATTCATCACTACAGGTGATGCCCAACTAGTCCATTGATTTTAATGGGTCTGTTCTGGGTATTCTGAGTCTTGAGCATGAGTTCTCCATTAGTATGTAGTATTTTGTTACAGAAAGCTCAGATATATCTGGTCTCTGGTCATGTATCCTTCAGAATAAAGGTTTGCACAAGAAAATAAGTAGAGGCTTGCTTGATCCGGCCAGTGGCCAATGTAGACCAGCCTCCTGTTCCCACAGTGGCCAACCAGATGCCTATTGGAAGCTAGCAAAGTAGTGCAACAGCCATCTCTAATTCCCACCAACTGGTTTTCAGGGGTCTGCTGCTTCTGATAGTGGAGGTAATGCATAGCCACCATAGCTAGTAGCTGCTGATAGCCTTCTCTTCCTTGAATTGAGTCGCTGCCATTGAACAGCAATGAAAATGGAAAAACCTTTGGACAAAGAATCATAGAATAGAATCATAGAGTTGGAAGAGACCACAAGGACCATCGAGTCCAACCCCCTGCCAAGCAGGAAACACCATCAGAGCACTCCTGACATATGGCTGTCAAGCCTCTGCTTAAAGACCTCCAAAGAAGGAGACTCCACCACACTCCTTGGCAGCAAATTCCACTGTCGAACACTGTCGAACACTGTCAGGAAGTTCTTCCTAATGTTTAGGTGGAATCTTCTTTCTTGTAGTTTGGATCCATTGCTCCGTGTCCGCTTCTCTGGAGCAGCAGAAAACAACCTTTCTCCCTCCTCTATGTGACATCCTTTTATATATTTGAACATGGCTATCATATCACCCCTTAACCTCCTCTTCTCCAAGCTAAACATGCCCAGCTCCCTTAGCCGTTCCTCATAAGGCATCGTTTCCAGGCCTTTGACCATTTTTGGTTGCCCTCCTCTGGACACGTTCCAGTTTGTCAGTGTCCTTCTTGAACTGTGGTGCCCAGAACTGGACACAGTACTCCAGGTGAGGTCTGACTAGAGATGGATACAGGCCACCATCTTGGATCTAGAATAATGTTTTCTTGATAAAGTTGGCTTGGAATGCTTTTGGAATCAAAAGAACTTGCCACGTTGCCTAAACCTGTGTCTGTTAATTAACTGAATGGATGCGTCGCACTAGGTAATCACAGTGAGTAATGGGTGGTATTAATGTAATCTGAGCAGTGAATCATAGCCTAGTACTGTGGAGGATTGCTGAGCCCTGATTTTTTCCCCCTGAAGTGAAATTGGCTTTAACAAGGTGGTGCGTGCAGATTTCTCTGTTGATACAAATCTAGTGCACAACCCCTTTTAATTCCATTTTGATTAAATAAGAAACAGGAAGCTTAATGCTCTTTGGCAAGTCTACTGTCAATATTGGTTCTGTTTGTACCTGCCCTTCCCCTAAAGTAGGGATGGAGAACATTTGGTTCTTGAGATGTTGGGCTACAGCTTCCTCTGACCACTGGGCATGCTGGCTAGGGGTAACTGGGGTTGGAGTTCAACGGTATCTGAAGAACTACGTATTCCTCATCCTGGTTATACATAAGTCTTAGCCTAATGGAGTTTGTGAGTCGGTCACGGCTGGACCTAATGGTCAGGGGTCCCTTTACCTTTTAAGGAGTCTCAAAGTGGCTAACAATTTCCTTTCCCTTCCTCCCCCACAACAAACACTCTGTGAGGTGAGTGAGGCTGAGAGACTTCAGAGAAGTGTGACTAGCCCGAGGTCACCCAGCAACTGCATGTGGAGGAGTGGGGAAGCGAACCCATTTCACCAGATTACAAGTCCACCACTCTTAACCAGTACACCACACTGGCTCTCTACACCACACTGGGCCAGCCCTGCCTGTGCTCCTAGCCTACTTATATTGGAATATGTGTAGATGACAAAATGGTCAATGATTTTCTTTCTTTCCTACAGGTATCCTCTCATTTTGCCAAATGTGAAACTTTCTGGCCTTTGCCTAAACCAGGAAAGTTGTTTCAGTCCTCTCTTGTATGCAGTACCGCCATGCTTGTAAACGCAAACTGCCGCGACAGGAAATGCTTCTGGAACTGACAAGTACCCTAAGAGAAGGCTTCAGATCACTTCTGGTAAGTAGCAAAATCAGACAAGTTCAAATATCCCCCTTTCCCCCCAGGCACCCATCTGTAAGAATGGCTAGGAGAGGAAAATGAAGTCAACTTCCCTCTGGTGTCCCAGAACCAGAAGAGGCATGAAGAGGGCAGGAGAGAGATTAGCAATGTGCAGACGTAGTCTCTGATATCTTGGGGAAACCCCTGGAGAGGAGGCAGCTGTAGGAAAGTGGGGACCTTCAGTCTCAGCAACTGTTTCCTAGGGCAAGACCTATCAGAAATGAGTTGCTGTGCTCATTGTGCTGTGCACAATTAGTTTTTGCTAACAATGAGTTAACTCCAACTTTCACAGTGTGATTTACTGACTGGCTTGCTCTGTGACACAAGCTTCCCCATCTTTGGGATCCATGGTCATCATCATCATTACGATCACAGAAAAGATCACAACATATATAATCAGAATAAAAACAACAACCCAACAACACACCTCTCTAAAAGAGCCACATTTTAAAAGGGTATAGGATGTCAGTCAGGTCACCCAAAGGCCTGGTTAAAAAGGAACGTTTTTGCCTGGTGCCTAAAGGTGTATAATGAAGGCGCCAGGCGAACTTCCCTGGGGAGAGCATTCCACAGATGGGGAGCCACTGCAGAGAAGGCAGTGAGAAATGGGACTCACAGTCCTCTCCTGATCTACATCCCTAAACTGGTTTGGGCATTGACGACTCAAAGCTCAAGATGCATTCAGTTTCCTAGGCATATCATTAAGGGTATTCTGTGAAGAGAGTGCTTGAAGACTGTAGCCAGAATAGCACTCTCTGGGTATTATAAGACAATTCTCATCATCTCATTGAAAGAGATGGGCTTGTTTAGTGTGGAGAAGGGATGTTTAAAAGGGAAACATCAAATATCACATACTAATATTACTATAGAAGAAGCATCAGCATGCTGAAGGGTTATGACATCTTATTAGTTTTCCTTTTCCTAAAGTGTAAGCAGGATCCACACTCACTTCCCTTCCCTGTTACAAAACAGTGGGTGGAGTCATAAAGATGCCCAGAAGGACTGCCTGAAGCATTTAAATCATTCCTGATCTAAATCTTTTAAATGTTCCCTAAGACTGTCAGGGAGCATTACCAGCACAGAAAGCAGATGCTGATGAGAAAGTCTACTTACATCTCCATCCACTTTCTCTCTCACTCCCTGAATGATCAAACCAAAGGAGATGGCTATGCCTCTAGAGCCCTAGTGACCAAGGAGCCAGCAGAGGGAGGTGTCACAATGAAGGGCGTGTCACAAGGACCTCCGCAACCTAGCAAACACCAGCACTTAACTGACACTGCTCTCAACTGACACTGGCTTTTAATCCATGTTCAGCTCTTTACATGTATGTAAAATTAAATCTATTCCTTTATATTCCAGCTTCCATTGTCACTGCACCTACTGAGCATTAGCTATCTAATCTACCTCTCTTTAAAAGGCCTGGTTAAAAAGGAACCTTTTTGCCTGGCGCCTAAAGGTGTATAATGAAGGCACTAGGCAAACTTCCCTGGGGAGAGCATCCCACAGACGGGGAGCCTGTTCTTGTGTTGCTATCCTCCAGACCTCTCGAGGAGGGGGCACACAAAGGAGAGCCTCGGAAGATGATCTTGGGATCTGGGTAGGTTCATCATGCTTTGAACAATTATTTCCCCTTAGAAAGTACAGTGGTACCTCAGGTTACAGACGCTTCAGGTTTCAGACACTTCAGTTTACAGACTCTGCTAACCCAGAAATAGTACCTTGGGTTAAGAACTTTACCTCAGGATGAGAACAAAAATCATGCTCCAGCAACACAGCGGCAGCAGGAGGTCCCATTAGCTAAAGTGGTACCTCAGGTTAAGAACAGTTTCAGGTTAAGAACGGACCTCCAGAACGAATTAAGTTCTTAGCCAAAGATACCACTGTATTTGAATCAAGCACAAAGTTTTATCGTTGCAGATTAATGGGGAGTATGTGATGGAGGGGTGGGGCACCCACCCACTCTTTTCCCATAGGAAGGGGTCTTGGTAACCTGGTAATTGCAAGGACACAGCCATGCATGTATAAACAGGGGGAAATGTATTACAGACTTAAATATTGTTTTCTTGTGAGATTCATTATAGTTAAGCCTACCACAGTTACGCTTTAATTCTTGGAAGGATGAACATTAATTTAAATATGGTTCAGCTACAGGACAGGACAAGCTTAATGAATTAACCATCTTTTCTCCACAGCAGGGTGTTTGGGGGAGGCGGGGGGAGGTAGTGCTAACCAGGCTTTATTTTAATCAAGCTTTATAACTCTGACTTAATAAACCTTGTAAGTAATTTAATTTTGCCTCGCTGAATTGTTTAGTGCTGCGTGTGAGATTTTTATTTCTTCCCCGTTTCCTTTAATATAACTACTCACAGTAAGCAGAGATGAGAAGTGTTTGCAGTGAGAACAAAACAAGATTACCTAAGTGTACCTTGTGTTTCTTTTTAGGTGCGATGTAATATTATGTGCCTTGCCGGCCGGCCACAACACTTACAGCATTCAAAATGGTGTACGGCGAATTCTTCCACAGGCCGGGACAAGATGAGGAGCTTGTCAACTTGAATGTGGGTGGCTTTAAGCAGTCCATTGGCCAAAGCACACTGCTCAGATTTCCCCATACGAGACTCGGGAAGCTGCTCAAATGCCATTCAGAAGAAGCTATTCTGGAACTGTGCGACGACTACAGCGTTGCAGAGAAGGAGTACTACTTTGATCGGAATCCTTCCTTGTTCCGCTACGTGCTGAATTTTTATTACACAGGGAAACTCCACGTCATGGAAGAGCTCTGTGTCTTCTCCTTCTGTCAGGAAATAGAGTACTGGGGAATCAACGAGCTCTTCCTTGACTCTTGCTGCAGCAACAGGTACCAAGAAAGGAAAGAAGAGGGACTTGATAAGGAGTGGGACCAGAAAAGCAATGCCGGAAGCCTGGATTCTTCTGACGACGAGTCGTCCATCTTTGAGAAGGAGCTCGAGAAGTTTGATAAGCAATGGTTGGGGGAGTTGCGCAAGAACATCTGGGTCAGAATGGAGAACCCTGCCTCTTGCTTGTCCGCCAAGTTGATTGCCGTTTCCTCCTTGAGCGTGGTCCTAGCATCCATCGTGACCATGTGCATCCATAGCATGCCGGAATTCCAGAAGCTGGATGCCAACGAAAGGGAGATAGAAGACCCTATTCTGGAAATAGTGGAGATCATATGCATCATCTGGTTCACCTCTGAGCTTATGATCAGGTTGGCTGCTGCTCCTAGTCAGAAAAAGTTCTGGAAGAACCCGCTAAACATCATAGACTTTGTCTCCATCATTCCGTTCTATGCCACTTTGGCCGTGGACACCAAAGAGGAGGAAAGCGAAGACATCGAGAACATGGGGAAAGTGGTCCAGATCCTGCGTTTGATGAGGATCTTCCGTATCCTGAAGCTGGCTAGGCACTCTGTTGGGCTGCGGTCATTGGGTGCCACTTTGAGGCACAGCTACCATGAAGTTGGACTTCTGCTTTTGTTCCTGGCTGTTGGGATTTCCATTTTCTCCGTCCTGGTCTACTCTGTGGAAAAAGATGATGACACATCCGAGTTGCAGAGCATCCCAATCTGCTGGTGGTGGGCCACCATTAGCATGACCACCGTTGGCTATGGAGACACCTACCCGGTCACTCTTGGAGGGAAGATCATTGGCACAACATGCATCATCTGTGGAATATTAGTGGTAGCTCTTCCCATCACGATCATTTTCAACAAGTTTTCCAAATACTACCAGAAACAGAAGGATATTGACGTGGACCAATGCAACAACGACCCCAAGGAGAAGACAAACGAGCTCCCTTATTTTAATATTAGGGATATTTATGCAAAAAGGATGCACTCCTTTATTTCTAGCCTTTCTTCAGTAGGATTTGTAGCCAACGATCAAGATTCAACCGACGCCTCAAGCATCCAAGATCTTGACGATGTTTATAACACAACATCTTTGCAGAATGGTACAGGAAAATGAGTTGAATCTCTTTTCTTTACTGTTTCCTTCTAATATTAGCACAGCTTTGACAAAGAGCACTTAAATTCTCAGGGTATCTTAACTCTCTGCCATATTAGGGCATTCTTGGCTCTGATGATGTTGCACATTCTTTACAGTTTAGATGGGGCTTAAGGATAGATAGACTGTGTGTGGTGGATTAGTTTTTTGTTTTTTTCCACATGGCTTCAGAAAATGGTATCGAGTGTGCTTGGTCCAGCAACCAAGTCCGATAACCTTTTAAAGAATGTGTGGTTTGAATGGATTGTGCATTGGGAAATAGTGGGTTACTAGCACACGGGAAATGTGATGGGACAAATGTAATTTTTTATTTGGGTGATTATACCTGAGAATGAACAGAAGTGCATACGAAACCATATTTGCTAAGAAACCAAATAGTCCTAAACTAAGCCAGGAGGCCTGTTAGCATTTGAGGTTAAAATTCGATATTATACAGGGCTAGGGAAAGGCTTTGCTCCTCAACCATAGTTCACCCAGGCCTTCTTTGGTGTTATGGGTGGGTGCAATTCACTTGTGTTTCCTGTAGCTTGCATACGGCCCTCAGCCTAATTCCATGCCGGTGGAGGAAGCCTGGTGGGAGGAAGGAAGGGAGTGGAATGGAAACTAATGGAGTGATCGAGAAGAAATTGAAAGCCCCTTGCAAGCAATTTACAGTACAGTGGTACCTCTGGTTGCAAACGGGATCCGTTCCAGAGGCCCATTCACAACATGAAAAAAGCGCAACCTGAAACGCCTTATCTGCGCAGGTGCGTGGCGCGATTTGGCGCATGTGCGCATGCGCGAAGCGTGATTTAGCCCTTGTGTGCAAGCTGCAAAACCTGGAAGTAACCCTTTCCAGTACTTCTCGGTCGCCGTGGGACATAACCTGAAAGAACGTAACATGAAGCAAACGTAACATGAGGTATGACTGTAGTGTAAACATCTGGCGAGTGTGATCTGTCCTTTCTCCAGCAGCCTGCTGGGCTGGGAGAAAGAGGAAGGGGATAAAGGGGAACAGGGAGCATGACTGGTCCTGGCTGGTTTTGGGTGTAACCCCATCCAAACCCAGTTGAACCTTGCCCACCCCTGCCAGATCCAGGGAGAGAAAAAAGGCTTCCCAACTCCCGCCTTTCGATGTGCAAAATGCCGGCACTTTATTTTGTTTTTCAGGAACAGGCACCTGTTTCAGATGCATGTCTTGCTTAGCTGCTTGATCTCAGGAAAGATGTGCGCATTGCCACTTGATGTGCCAGCCATTCACCCTTCGTTTCTCACCGCAGGGTTGGGCGACCTTTTTTTTACCTACTTAGTTGTCTACACACACAAACACGCACACAGGCAAGCAAGAAGCATTATTCAAGGGGACCTTCCAATTGGCAGAAGCACTTGAGGAAGGTGTTGTACAAACCTGGTGTGGGATGGCATCCAATGAGAGGACTGTGGGTCACTAAGAGGAGCTAGGGTTAGGGGCTGTGTTCAGGCCTCAGGCCTGAGTTCCTCCATCTTTGATTTAGTGTCCGAACCTACCCTTAAGCCATAGATCGACATGGTGGATGGCAGGGTCAGGCAATGAGTCAGCCATATTATTCCTTCCAACTCACTCGGTTCAATTCGCTTTTTAAATGGATGCACAGCAGAGCTGGAAGGAACCCAGAAGCCATATCATATATTTCCTTGGCCCTAGCATAAAATTAAGCTGCCAACTTCCACAAATCCGAATCATAGCATTCCCCCGGTCAGAGAGAAGGTACACCCCATAATAGTGTTGGCTGAGCAGTTGACTTGAGGCAATTTGTACAAATTTGGCAGTATACTTCTGTCTTAATTTCTAGATCCTGGGACTTCTTAAGTGAATCCATCCTCACACACAGAAACACATTTCCATTTATTTTTCTCTTTCCAATTAATTTCTAGTTTGGGGGAGGCAGAGTGATCCCGCAACCTGCAGTGCGAAGGACTATGTCAAGCTGACCACGAAGCCAGTCTAAATGTCAAGTCTTGCCCCTGTTTATGGGCTCAGGGTTTTATATCCTCTGTGTACTTCCTTTGTTTTGGTGATGGTGACAGCAGGACGCATGACAAAGCAGTGAAGCATTTGCTTGGTTCTCCGCTGATTGCAGTAGGAGGAATTCATCAAGGCTGACTATAAATGGAATAGGGGTGCTATCATCTTTGTACGTGAGATTGCAAGTCGAAATTCTGATAGCCACCTGGCCACTAAAGCCCACAGAGATCCTTGTAATCACCTGGAGGAGGCTAAATTATCTCATATGAAATCACACATTGTGTACACACAGCAGGAGCTTCCCAGAGCTGCAGAACCTACTACTGCAAGGGAGATTTGCTGGTGCACTCCATTTTTGGTCTTCACAGCAGAATGGCCGAGCCCCCATACCTCCATTTAAGGCAGCCAAATTGCTCAGCCAACACTAAAAAGCTTAACTTAAGCAGCCTTCTCTTGTCAATCATTCTCACAAACCAGCCTGGCGGTGTTTAAAACAGAGAGACCAATGATTCAGATACCATTAAGAGTGGTGATAAGGAAAACTCTGTAATATCAGCTGAGAGGAGAAGCTGAAGCCTCCAGTATGTTTTTATGCTTTCTGAGTAATTTTTATTATTCTGACGCTCTTCTGCTGTTGAGGGCTACCTGCCAAAAATGTTCTGAAGTCTTGTGAATCTACTTTGTTTTTTGTCAGAGCTCTGAGCTCCACCAAGCAGAATCAGGTGGAAAAGACATACAATTTAAGGATTAAATAACACCGAATCCTGGAATTTATGTTGAGTACCTGAACTGAACTTTCTGCACTTCCACTCAGAATCCATGATTTCGTGTACTCCAGCTTTCTTCATTGCAGCAGTATACTGTAATAGTAATTGGGAGTGTGTGTGCCATTTTATTATTCCCACTGTCAAATGACTGGAAGACAGAAGTCCTTCCTGATCTACTCTGGGTTACCCAGAGGTGTACTTGTAGCTGCAGATTGGCCGTCTGTCAACCTCTTTTCTAAAAGTCATAGGAACTAGGAGAAGCAAAACATGGTGCTTTCTGACTTGGATATATAGGCAGCTTTCAGTGAAAAGACTGGTTTGGGGAGAGGGATTTGCTGGAATTCTGGAGGATGGGGTGGTAGGTTTGCAGCTTAATAGCTTCTGGCTTAATACAGAGGTAGTAGCTACCAGTGGGCTAGACACTTCTAGCTGAATTTGTATAAGCAACTAAACTTTCCCCCATTGACTAAGAAGGGGTCTTTGAGGGAGAAGCACAGGATAAACAGTGGACATCAAATTGATAGCACTTACTAGGGCTGGGTGATATCTGGTTTTCAACATCATGATATATCACCAGCTAAACATCGTGATATATTGATGTCTGAAATAAGGATGGTGCTATGCAGAGACGTTGGCTGGCCTCACAGTTTTTCCAGCATCGTGATTTTTGCCAGCGCTGCTCTTGTGATTGGCTGCACACCCACACACCCGGAGGCAGGGGAGAACTGAGATAGTGGAGTTAGCAGGGGCTGCGGGAATCGAGAGAAGCATTGGTTGGCTTCACGGTTTTCCCCATGTTGTGAATTTTGCATAACACCCACCCACCCACACACCCACACACACACAAACATGTACACATATCATGATTCATGATATATTGGCAAGTAAAAAATGGACTTCAAACTGGTTTTGGATCATATTTCACCCAGCCCTAACACACATCATGATTTGTGATATATTGCCAGGCCAAAAGTTTTGAAACCGATATCGCAATATGGACTTCAAACTGGGTTTGGATGATATATTGATAAATCGCCCAGCCCTGGCTAGCTGGTGGTGGGGTGGGCAAGGCAGACATATGCCTTTGCTGTTCTTTGATGTTCCATGTGCCAGCACAGACATTATCTTGGCTGCAGGCAAGTGAAGCATTGGGTTTGCTGCATGCAACAGTTTTCTTGGAATACCTGGCAAGGCTGTTGTGCAGAGACGCACCCTGGAAGACATGAATGGCTAGAAGTATCGTTAGTTACCAGGTTCTTCTTGGTTCAGCTGGTATATGCAGTCATGAGTATAGCAAGTCCCTTCTAAACCACTCCTTTTAAACAGCTTTTGTGAGTTTTGAAGGACAATGTCAGTGCAGTAAGTTCAGCCTCCACAAGCACAGCTGGCTTACAGCATGCTGACTCATCCCGCCTGTGCCTGAGTCCCTTATTCTTTGTGAAATGACCAAGATCTGCTAAAAGTCTGGATAAAGTTCTTTTAATGCTCTCAGATTAATCAATAGCTCTTATAAACCCATTACAACTTTTCAGTGCACTGAGCACCTCTCTGTCTCTGTCTTTTATTATTACTTTTTAAAGCCCCAAAGAACCACATCCTGCAATTTGTGTGGCACACTGATAAGCGCTCAGAAATATTGCTGTGACTGATGCTACAGAGCATATGCTTCCTACTCTTTCTGAATCTTTCAGTCTCGATGCCGGGCAAATCCTTTATAAGAAGTTGCCTGTTTTCTGTAGTGCTGTTTTCATTTCCTAAAATCTTCTCTGCTTGTGTGCTTTTGTCTGCAGAAAGACACAGAGGACGGGAAAGTCTATGGGAAGCCAAGGCTTCAGAGTAGCCTTAGTCCAAACAACAAGCCCATCTCAGTGGCTTTTATTGTTAACTTGAGAAATCCCTGTGTCACTTCACAGGAGAGATGAGTGTTTTGGGAGAGCTGGGCCCTAGCCTTTCTCCTTTCCTCTACTGTGCTTCACTTTAGACCCTGACTATTTCCATATTGGGACGTGGGTGGCGCTGTGGGTTAAACCACAGAGCCTAGGACTTGTCGATCAGAAGGTCAGTGGTTCGAATCCCCACGATGGGGTGAGCTCCTGTTGCTCGGTCCCAGCTCCTGCCAACCTAGCAGTTTGAAAGCACATCAAAGTGCAAGTAGATAAATAGGTACTGCTCCAGCAGGAAGGTAAACGGCATTTCCGTGCGCTGCTCTGGTGCGCCAGAAGCGGCTTAGTCATGCTGGCCACATGACCCGGCAGCTGTACACTGGCTCTCTTGGCCAGTAAAGCGAGATGAGTGCCGCAACCCCAGAGTCGGCCACGACTGGACCTAGTGGTCAGGGATCCCTTTACCTTACTATTTCCATATTGGCAAAATTGCCCCTACTGTTAGCCAGAGTGAGGCAACTGCCTCAGGCGGCTGGTTTGGGGTATCATGAAAGGCCGAGAAAGACCAACATGGTTCCTGCTAGATCTTGTTGGTGGGTGAAAACTCCCATCGGCCCCAGCTAACATGGCTGAAGGTCAGGAATGATGGGAGTTGTAGTTTCTGCAAGACGTCACATTGTCTACCCCTGGAACAGAATAAGAGAGAGTAGCCGACCAAATGAGTTTTGTAGTTGAGCAGGGATTTAAGCCCAGTCCTAGTCAGACGCTCTACTCCAGAATTGGAGAACCACCTGATCTTCACCTGGTGTCAAACTGGTTCTTTATTGTTCAAGTCTACCTAAAGGGAGCTGGCTTGCTTTTGAATATGAAATTGCTAAGTTTTGCAAAATGTTCAAGTTTTCCCTGGTGCTGTGGATTCAGACTGCAATTTTGGATGTAACAACTGGCTGTGAGCCTGAAAGACTGCAAGCGTATATAATGTTGGATTGTATCCAAGAAAGAGTAATATGTTTTTCTTGCTTTAACCAATCATGAAGCAATAGCTGCGGGAGTTCATATGACTTGAGTAAAAATTATCATTTCACTTGGCGCAAAATTGCATCTTGACTCCAGCCGCTTCCAGATCATAATACATTAGGCAAAATATTTGGGGTGGATGAATTTTGGCAGGAACCGATAACCTTATCTGAAATTATTTCTACTCTCCTGATCTTTCTAAAGCACAGTAATCTTTGCAATGTGAAAGTAGGAAGAGTATCAAGTTTCTGTTTGTGGTGGAAACTCAAGAAAGCAAAACTTTATTCCCTGGAGTAAAGTTAGAGAGGCTTACTCAGAGCTTCATGTAACCTGGGTCAAGAATGTATACATGGGATAAGAAAAGCTGGATTCTGTGGCTAACAAATTGTCAAAAATAAAGAAAGGTGCATATTCTGCATAGTTTGGATAATTCCTGTTTTGTTTTTTGTGGCCTGACTAAGAGGTAAGGACCTATGCAGGGCACAGGAGACCCTACATGCTATCCACAAACACTTAATCCTTGTCTTTATAACCTTGCAAGTGCAGAAATTCAAGCTAATGACAGGCTATACCAATCAGTACTGTGGGTGAGATTCTATCCCCAGTTCCCATGAGAAAGTTGGAGTCGTACTCCAAAAATTTAGTTTCTTGCCATCGGACTTCATTTGTAACCTTTGTTTTGTTCATACGTATGCCTTATAATTTGGTGAGCTGTCGTTAAGTTCTCCCCTTTAATTATTACAGAAGCTTTATAAACTGTTTATTTTTTAAAAAGGTTCTCCAAAGCAGTTACACAAAACGTTTTAGCTTTATCTACTAGATTGTAGTGGTGGCCAGCTGTGGCCCAGGGGCCGTAAAGGAGGCAGTGGTAAAGTTTTGCATTACTAGTTCAGGGCATAAGAATTCATAGCCGTGGTGACAGCAAATTGTTAAGGGAAGCATGTTGGTGTTCAAGCACTGTAATCTCCTTTCTCAGGCAGGCTAGAGACAAAAAAAATCACACTACGGCACAGGGGAGGGGGCATGTTTTAATTTATTTATTTTGAGCATCTGTGCCCTTCTCTTCATTGTAACATAACAACCTGACTGCACTGGCTACCAATTAGTTTATGGGCCCAATTCAAAGTGCTGGTTTTGACCTATAAAGCCTTAAATGGCTCAGGACCACAATACCATAAGGACCGCCTCTTTCAATATGAACCTACCCAGACCCTAAGATAATCTTCTGAGGCCCTTCTTTGTGAGCCTCCTTCTTGAGAGGTCCGGAGGGTGGCAACACGAGAACGGGGCCTTCTCTGCAGTGGCTCCTCATCTGTGGGATGCTCTCTCCAGGGAGGTTCGCCTGGCGCCTTCATTATACACCTTTAGGCGCCAGGCAAAACCATTCCTTTTTAACCAGGCCTTTGGTCGATCTGATTGACATCCTATACCCTTTTAAAATGTGTTGGGAGTGGGGTTATTGGGTTTTTGTTTTTATTATGTATTTTGTGATCTTATCCTCTGAACTGCCCTGAAACCTGTGGGCATAGGGTGGTATACAAATTTAATTAATAACAACAATGATAATAATTTTAGATGGTTGTAACTTGCCCTGGGACCTGCTAGTGAAGGTAATAGTAATAAAATGAATAAACACGCAAGGGGTGATCTCTAATTTTCCACTGTTCGGCAATATAGGATGACACTGAAAAGAAGGAGAGGGTTGCTGTGCATAGCTGTCACCTTTTCCCTTTTCTTGTGAGGAATCCTATTCTGAATAAGGGAATTTCACTTTAAAAAAGGGAAAAGTTGACAGCTGTGCTGCTGTGGAGCTACCATGAATTTCTTTGTGAATTGTTGAAGACACAGGGCCCTTTCCATACCATTTTGGTGTGTGGCAGTTGCACCAGAGAGGCAGATTAGATAGCTAATGCTCAGTAGGTGCAGGAACAACAGAAGCTTGAATATAAAGGAATAAATTTCATTTTACATACTTGTAAAAAGCTGAACATGGATTAAAAGCCATATAAGGAAACTTAGTAGTGTCAGTTGAGAGTAGTGTCAGTTGAGTGCTGGTGGTTGCTAGGTTGCGGAGGTCCTTGTGACACGCCCTTCATTGTGACACCTCCCTCGGCTGGCTCCTTGGTCACTAGGGCTCTAGAGGCATAGCCATCTCCTTTGGTTTGATCATTCAGAGAGTGAGAGAGAAAGTGGGTGGAGATCTAAGTAGACTTTCTCATCAGCATCTGCATTCTGTGCTGGTAATGCTCCATGAGAGTCTTAGGGGACTTTAAAAAGATTAGGAATAATTTAAAGGCTTCAGCCAGCCCTTCTGGGCATCTTTACGACTCCACCCACTGTTTTGTATCAGGGAAGGGAAGTGACTGTGGATTCTGCTTACACTTTATGAAAAGGAAAACTAATAAGATGTCACGCCTTGGAAAAGTGTGTTCTTTTTGGGCTTGTGACACAAGAGTCGCTTGATAACTCACCATGGGAGCATTAAGCATGTCCTCTGGAGAGGGTAATATCTTGCATTGTCTTCCTCCCCTTCCTGCCTCCCAGGGCTCATCTTTCAAAGGACAGCCAAGGTACAAAACCCTTCAGCATGCTGATGTTCCTTCTATAGTAATATTAGTATGTGGTATTTGATGTTTCCCTTTTAAACATCCCTTCTCCACACTAAGCAAACCCATCTCTTTCAATGAGATGATGAGAATTGTCTTATAATATCCAGAGAGTGCTATTCTGGCTACAGTCTTCAAGCACTCTCTTCACAGGATACCCTTAATGATATGCCTAGGAAAGTGAATCCATCTTGAGCTTTGAGTTGAGAATGCCCAAACCAGTTTAGGAATGTAGATCAGGAGAGTACTGTGAGTCCCATTTCTCACCTTTTGATGGGCCTTCTCTGCAGTGGCTCCCCGTCTGTGGGATGCTCTCTGCAGGGAAGTTCACCTGGTGCCTTCATTATACACCTTTAGGCACCAGGCAAAAACGCTCCTTTTTAACCAGGCCTTTGGTTGACTAGATTGACATCCTATACCCTTTTAAAGGGACGTGGGTGGCGCTGTGGGTAAAACCTCAGTGCCTAGGACTTGCTGATTTTAAGTTCGGCGGTTCGAATCCCCGCGGCAGGGTGAGCTCCCGTCGTTCGGTCCCAGCTCCTGCCCACCTAGCAGTTCGAAAGCACCCCTAAGTGCAAGTAGATAAATAGGTACCGCTTTATAGCAGGAAGGTAAACGGCGTTTCTGTGTGCGGCACTGGTGCTGGCTCGCCAGTTGCAGCTTCGTCACGCTGGCCACGTGACCCAGAAGTGTCTTCGGACGCTGCCGGCTCCCGGCCTCTTGAGCGAGATGAGCGCGCAAGCCTAGAGTCGGTCACGACTGGCCCGTACGGGCAGGGGTACCTTTACCTTTACCCTTTTAAAATGCGGCTCTTTTGTGCAGGGGGTGGGTATTGGGTTGTTTTTTTTAAAATTTTGATTATATGTGGTTTTGTATTTTGATTTTGTTCTGTGAGCTGGCCTGAAACCTTCGGGTATAGGGCAGTATATAAATTCAATAAATAATAACAACACCACCAGTGTAAGTTATAGTAGAATATATTGTTGGAGTTTGGTATGTGTAGCAGCCGAGTAAGGATATAGTTTGGTGAGACTGCTGGTTGTAAGAATATTTTTTTAAAAAAACTCCTGGCAAGCAAAGGCATTCTGAATTCATGTTTACAGGATCCTTTAAGGATTCCTCTCCAGGCAGGGATGGGAATGACTGAGGTCTGAAATCCTGGAGGGCCACTGCCATTCATTACAGACAGTATTGAGCTAGGTAAGCCAATGGTCTGCCTCAGTGCTATTTTTCTAGAAAAAGAGGTGCCAAAACTCTCCATGAAGGCGTTCTCTTATACATGGGACGCAGGTGGCACTGTGGTCTAAACCACTGAGCCTCTTGGGCTTGCTGATCAGAATCCCCTCGACAGAGTGATCTCCCATTGCTCTGTCCCAGCTCCTGCCAACCAAGCAAGTAGGCAAGTAGATAAATAGGTACTACTGTGGCGGGAAGATAAACAGCGTTTCCGTGCGCTCTGGTTTCTGTCATGGTGTCCCTTTGTGCCAGATGCGGTTTAGTCCTGCTGGCCACATGACCCGGCTTGAAAGCGAGACGAGCGCTGCAACCCCAGAGTCGCCTTTGACTGGACTTACCGTATTTTTTGCACCATAACACTCACTTTTTTCCTCCTAGAAAGTAAAGGGAAATGTCTGTGCGTGTTATGGAGCGAATGCCTGCGGGTGGCAGGGGGGATCTGCTGCAGTCATGAGCAGAGGATCCATGGTTCCCCTTCTTTCCCTCCTCCGTGGTTACAAAGCATGGATCCACATGGATCCTCAGGATTTTTGCATTGGGGTACTCCAAACTCACTGTCAGATCACAAGTCTGTGGCCACAGCACGAACCACAAAAATCATATATCCACTATTTCGTTTAGAATATTTTTTTTCTTGTTTTCCTCCTCTAAAAACTACGTGTGTGTTATGGTCTGGTGTGTGTTATAGAGCGAAAAATACGGTAACTGTCCAGGGCTCTTTTACCTGTTCTCTTATAATGGCAGAGAGGCTGAGAGGTGCCAGAACTTAGTTTCAGCCCTGGGTATAATGCACTTTCGTATTTTCCCTTGGCTGCTGAGACAAATAGCTGTAAGCTTTAGGATTGGATGACTGTCTCTGGCACAGACAGAAAGCCCAAACGAATGTGGGAAACGAAATCACCTATGATTCATTGTGGGATAAACTAACTTCCTTAAGGGAGCGTGTGGCCAGTAGTATAGGTTTCTCCCGACTCCCCATCCCCTCACCTGGAGGGCTCCCCCCCCCAATGAAATGCTAATATGTGCAAAGTTGCCTAATAGATTGCTATACGTGCTGGCTGGGTACCTGTCAAAACATTGCTGCATTTCCTTAAGAAAGGTTGGCACAACGCTAATCGCTGCTAATGTGCGGTGTGCTGAACTGCGTCCAGGGCTTTGTTGCATTACAGGAATGTGCGGCTTATGCAGAGTGCTCTTGTGAGGAAACAGTACTGGCTGCTGCTGCTGGAATCCATTGGGCCAAATCCTGAAAACTTAATAGTTGGGGGGGGGGTGTTGTTGTGTGTTCGTGTTCATTAGTCGTCTGTGCAAAGCAGTACCTGCAACTCTGCAAGAAACGGTGCAGTTAGCATTAACTGCAAAGGGGAAAAAAGCCTTTGAGGTTGCTGCTTTGCTGTTCTTGTATCCTTTGTGGTCGTTTTTTGTTCTTCGATTATTGCATTTGTGGCTTAATTGTTTTAGACTGCAGTCTTAATCCTCTGCCCACTTTGCTTGCAATAAGTCCTCTTGAACTCAGTGGAGTGCATTTCTGAATCAGCATGCATAGGACATTGCGAAGATATTTTTCTGAGCTGCCTTGGGAAAATTAGTCTTATTCTATGTCCTCCCTGGGGGGCTCTTGGGTGGGTGCCACCAGCCATTCTTGCTCATCCTGACAGTTCAGATGCTTGAAATTTCTCTACAGGGAGCTGCCTGTGTCATGTCTTAGTTGTCTACACAGTTGCATAGGGTTGCCATATGTCTGGGAAACCCCGGACATGTCCTCTTTTGAGGTGCCTACATGTGCATCCGGGGGGATTTTTACAATTTTAGGGGTTAAAAAAATTGTGTGCGTATGTGAGTGGCTTGGGTTCAGGTGCGGGTGCGGACAACCTGGGGTCTGGCTGTTTCTTGGGCTCAGGTGTGGATGGCTTGGCCAGGGGGCAAGTGGATGATTGTTTTTTAAAAAGCTCAATATTTTTCTTCTTGAAAATATTTTTTAAATTAATTTTCAATTACAAAAGTCCAATATATGTCACATTGTATCAATACCAAATTACCATTCTAATTCAGATTCCAATCAATTAAAAAGCCAATTACACATTTTAGATGTGCTAGATTTCAAGGTACGATAATTTTGTTTAATTCTGCTTCCAGAGTCTTTATTTAATCCCATTACATTTCAATCTTCATCGTAATCCCTTATACAACAGCTACAATATTCGTATTAACACATTTAATAATTCGTATTCCCACAACTTTTTTTGGTCCGTGTTTTTACCATTGGAAATATGGCAACCCTACAGTTGCATAAATGCTATCCCCTCCCCCCTAAACAAAAAAAAAACCCTCACTGATTTAGGGCTGTTTACACATTATTATTTACTCCGGCACCATCACAAGCCCGCTGTTGGTGTTTGAAGCCATGTACACAGAACGTTTTTCTGCAGTATGTATCTATCCTATAGTTTCTTGAGAAACGCTGCTATTGGATGCATTTTCCGCCTTGTTTGAAAATGTAAGCCTCGTTCACTTCACAGTTAAGCTGAGGTGTGTACAGTAGAGACAGCCATTCCACATGTGCACAGACTGCATCTTCATTAAGAGGAATTAGGAGAAGCTTCCAGGGTGACCAAGCAGGTAAAGTTCATTGCATGATGACATCTCTGCCACCCCTCTGTTTTCCAGTGGTTTTCCTGTGGTGAAAAAACAACCTCTCTGCATTTCTAGCTGCAAATGCTTACGTGATCTTCATTTTGCCAAGGCTTTGTTAAGGACAGAGAGAAAAGGCAGGGCCTAGCGTATCATACCTCTCATGTAGGTTTTTCTGCTGATGCAGAAACTTTTTCTGCTGATCTTCAGAGGTGGTCATTTTGGAACCTATCCTCATTTCAGATCCTGCCAAAATGGCCATTAGTACTTTTTCTCCTTTCATCATTTCGGAAACGTGGCCAAGCTTTTGGCTGCCACTAAAAAAGATCCTTGCGGTTATTTACTTGAATTTTCAGACTCTTTAAGTCATGTTATTATAATGTTTGTCTACAGTGGATCATCAAAGAAAATGCTGTCTGGGTTGCAGCTTAAAAACACACACACACAACATCAAACAGTTCTTAATTCTTTTCTGGGAGCAGCTACAAGTATGGTGATTTCATATAAACAATGAAAATCACACTAAATCAAATTGCAACCTTTCCCCCTGTTCAACATTCAGAGGGAGGATCTGAAAGTCTTTGTGTGAATGCTGTTCCAAGCAGTAAGAAGTTCTAGGGCTGCAGTTCTTACCTGGGTTTGTCTTCCTTTGGAAGGAGGTCATTGGAGGCTTATGGTGTCTTGGAATATTTGAATTTATTTACAAATATTACAAGAAATGCAGCTTAAGCACTCCAACCAGTGCTTCAGCTGAGGTACTGGATCTGCAAGAGGCAGACCCAGTACCTCAGCTCAGTATACCAGTGTTCAGCCTGACCACTGAGGTCCAGCTCCGAGGGCCTTCTGGAGGCTCCCTCACTGCGAGGTTACAGGGAACCAGGAAGAGGGCCTCCTCGGTAGTGACGCCCGCCCTGTGGAACGCCCTCCCATCAGATGTCAAGGAAATAAACGACTATCTTGACTTTTAGAAGACATCTGAAGGCAGCTCTGTTTGGGGAAGTTTTTAATGTTTGATGTTTTATCGTGTTTTTAATATTCTGTTGGGAGCCACCCAGAGTGGCTAGGGAAACCCAGCCAGATGGGTGGGGTATAAATAAACTATTATTATTATTATTATTAGTTACAGATAGGTAGCCGTGTTGGTCTGCCATAGTCAAAACAAAAAAATTCCTTCCAGTAGCACCTTAAAGACCAACTAAGTCAGTTCTTGGTATGAGCTTTCGTGTGCATGCACACTTCTTCAGAACACTTCTTCATCTGAAGAAGTGTGCATGCACACGAAAGCTCATACCAAGAACTGACTTAGTTGGTCTTTAAGGTGCTACTGGAAGGAATTTTTTTGTTTTTTTTATTATTATTATTATTATTATTATTATTATTATTATCATCATCACTCTGGGTGACATCCAACTAAGTCATACTCAGGGTATGACCTACTGAAATAGGTGGACTTTGATACCACTCTCTGTATCTTTTGAGTCTTGGACTCAAACCACAGCCACAGTTTCTGTTGTTTCTTTTCACACAGTAGCATGGATGGCATCATATTCTGCATGTGTGTCTGTTTGTAGAACCCAAGGAAGGCATGTATCAAGATTCCTATCAGCCACAGCCATTACGGCAATAGTTAGAATTGTGGAATTGCTGAGTTACAAGGGACCACTAGGATCATCTAGTCCAGCGGTTCTCAACCTGTGGGTCTCCAGATGTTGTTGGACTACAACTCCCATCATCCCTGAGCTCTGGCCTTGCTAGCTAGGGGTGATGGGAGTTGTAGTCCAACAACATCGGGGGACCCACAGGTTGAGAAAGGCTGATCTAGTCGAACCTTCTGCAATGCAGAAATCTTTTGCCTGATCTGTTTACCTTCCTTGCCTCCCGATTCAATCATTCCTACCCGTCTCAGCAAAGTAAAGAGAAGGTATATGGGCAGACAGATTCACGGGGGAGTGGGATACGATTATAGATTTCACAATGACTTGCCTATTTTTGGACAGAGACTATGAATATAGAAAGGGAACGTTCTCATTCTAATGAGGCCTTTTTGAATATACGTTTTAAATAGCCATACATATCGACACCATCACAATTTCATTTCATCTTTTCAGAGGGAGCCTAGGCAGTGAGAGGGAGGAATCTAAGAATAAAACATGCTTGCCTTATTTTAAAGTTTCCGTTTGTATGCACACGCATGCTTTTGGTTTGCACGGAAGAGAAAAAGTCATTACAGTTATTGCCAGTGAATCTCTCTTTATGTCTAGTAATTGACTTCCCTCCCCGGCTTCTTTTAAATGAGCAGGCAAGGGAAAGCTCACTCAGAGCTTGGCACACAATAATTGCCCGTTAATTGTGAAACTAAGGCCCATCCTCTAAAACCTTTTCAGTTTCGACACCCAGTGCTCTTCAGCCCTCCATGGGGTTTAAACAGTAGAAGCTCCTTTGGAAATCTTGGGCAGTGTTAGAAAAAATGGAATGTCTAGTTGCCATTTGGGGGCAAGATGGGTCTAAAGTCTTATTTTTCAAAGGATGGACTGACTGTGATCCATTCTCAGTGAAACATCTGGCTAGTTCAGATGGCAACTTCGAGCTGGGTTTGGAGCTTTGAAAACCGAAAGGCTGCGCAGAAAAAGCACTTTGGTTCCTGAAATATACTCGGAGTCGAGTGTGAATTTCATGCTCTTTATTCAGCTCATAGTAGCAATGAAGGAAACTTTCCCCAAAACGTCTAGCTATATATACATTATTTACACATTGGGCCCCACGTGATTGGTTAATTCCGGGCTGCTCCTGTAGGCCAATCAGGTTGCGGATTCAGTTCCTCCAGAAGCCTGATTGGCTGCTCCTGCAGGCCAACCAGGTTGCTGATTCACTTCATCCAGGAGCCTGATTGGCTGCTGCTGCAGGCCAATCAGGTCACTGATTCAGATAGAATATAACTGATTGTGAAAGCAGTCCAGGTCCAATGATCACCAGATGGTGGAGATGCAGGTGTCATCCTGGCACCGAAACATCTTCAGTTGGTTACAAGTAGTTGGAGACTTCCGGGTAAAGATGCATAAAATTTTGCTGCGAAATGGGGTTAAATAGAGACGATAGAGGTCATAAATAGGTGCTGGGTATGACAAGGCTATGTAAAAACGGAATGCAAATTCTGGTGTTTTAAAAAAGCTTTAGACATAGACTGTCCAATGCTTCACTTTTTATTTGAAGGGAAATGTATCTGGAAGAAAACATTAGGACTCACATGAGGCTGAAAATACGGTTAGATTTGGGGTTGGAATGGATAATGTTGTCATGTGGTTAAGTGTGCAAATGTCACATATTTTTAATATTTTTTATATCTACTTTTAGGTTAGGTTTTCGGTGTGTAAAGAAGATGAACACAGCTATCACTCAGTTTATTTTTTAAAATGTTACTAGCAGGTTTGGGGGAGGGCGGATCTGGATTACAACCCAGGTAGGAAGTAAGGGGCTTTAACCCTTTGTCTCCCACTGTATTCATGAGCCAGATTGGGGCCCCTGCACCTTTTTGCTTAGGAAAAAGTGCTCCCGTTCCTACCAGTTGAAGCTTTCCTTCGGATTCAAACAAGTGTGCCTCCCTCCTTGATCTGGATTATGGTTAAAGCCCCCTGCCTCTCCATATCAAGGACCCTTTCACCTGCTATTTACTTTGTACACGTTATTTTTCAAAATGCTAATTTTGTGAATTGCATTCATTTCATCTTGTTTGGCCTTTAAACCAAGGGATATGTGGATCCCTCTTGCATTAACTTGATGGATTTGTGTCACTGTTCCAACTGAACAGTGGTCCACTGAAACCAGGATCCAGGGTGCTTCCAACTTCACAAAATGAATGTTGGCAGCTATCCTCCTGAATACCAGTTGCTGGCAACCACAGGAGGGGAGAGCACGCTTATGCTCGAATCCTGATTGGCAGTTTCCAAAGGCATCTATCTGGCCACAGTGAGAAAAGACATCTGTCTGACCCAGCAGGCTCTTCTTAGGCCCATATGATGTTGATAATAATAATAATAATAATAATAATAATAATAATAATAATAATTTATTTATACCCCGCCCATCTGGCTGGGCTTCCCTAAACAGGGCTGCCTTCAGATGTCTTCTAAAAGTTTGGTAGTTATTTTTCTCTTTGACATCTGGTGGGAGGGCGTTCCACAGGGCGGGTGCCACTACCGAGAAGGCCCTCTGCCTAGTTCCCTGTAACTTGGCTTCTCGCAGCGAGGGAACCGCCAGAAGGCCCTCGGCACTGGACCTCAGTGTCTGGGCAGAATGATGGAGGTGGAGACGCTCCTTCAGGTATACTGGGCCCAGGCCATTTAGGGCTTTAAAGGTCAGCACCAACACTTTGAATTGTGCTCAGAAATGTACTGGGAGCCATTGTAGGTCTTTCAAGACCAGTGTTATGTGGTCTCGGCGGCCGCTCCCAGTATATTAATGTAGTTCTCATTGTTTCCTGCAAACCTTGGGAGACTGTCTCTCTGCTCCCCTCTGCACTGTTCTCACACAGCTGCATTTACAGACAGTAGCTGTGCCAATAAGTTGCATGATTCTTATATCCTGATAGGCATCTTGGCCATGCATTTCCTGGTCTGCTCTGGCTGGCAGTGCGGCACACAAACAGATCTGATAGGAGGCTGAGGATTAGTGTAGCTGCTGCCGATGTCACAGAGAAACTGTGAATCAAAAGGGGAAGCTGTGTTACTGTCCAAGGCAGTTCTGATGGGGAATGTGTTTTGGGAGTCTCCCTTGGGTGCAAGGTTACCCAAACACAGTCTGTTTCCCCCCTCTGCTGACTTCCCATTCTCAGTCACCTTGCCAATGCTGGCAAGCACAGACAGAGAAATTGGCAGCCACGTAGAGCATCAAAAGAGACACTGGTGCACTTTCTCAATCACCAGTAAGCAAGTTCTAGACATCAGCACCCAGCCTTCTGGGTTGACCTCAGAATGAAACTACATTTTAAGGCTAAATGTGACGCTCCTAGCCCTGTGTTGGCCTCGTGGTGCTAATGTGGGCATGCATTTGCAGAGGGAAATCTGTGATTACAGGTTGGGGCACATAACCCTTCTCACCACATCTATCTTGGGGTTTTTTGTTTGTCTCTGCAAAATTCTTCCCCCACTTCCCAGTACTGTATGTTTTTTGTGTTGGCTTTCCTCCCTCTGGGCTTCAAGACCGCAAGTCCCTGCTGTAGGGAAAACCATTTTTTTCAGGGATACCTTAGTGTTCAAGAGAGATATTAAGCCCCCATCTCCATCTCGCCTGTTCACATGTGTTTGGAAAAGGCGTTAAGACTGCATTGTGCATAGTTCTGATCTCCAGAAGGGAAGCCGGGAATTAGGTCGGCATTGATTATAGCAAGTCGTAATGAAGAGATGCACTTTATTGCATTCAGACGAAGGTCCTCAGTATATTCATGCTGCAAATGAACACTTACTAGATTAAAATGCGCAATTGATAATGTGAATAAAAGCTGTCATGTCAGTGGCAGAGGCTGCTCCGTTAGTATGAATGGGCACTGTTCCAGCGGCCTCAGTCTGACTCCCACCAGCCCCTCTCCTGCCTGCCTTCTTAAAAAGGTACAGGGACCCCTGACCATTAGGTCCAGTCGAGGATCACTCTGGGGTTGTGGCGCTCATCTCGCTTTATTGGCCGAGGGAGCCGGCATACAGCATATGGCATACAGGTCATGTGGCCAGCATGACTAAGCCGCTTCTGGCGAACCAGAGCAGTGCACAGAAACACTATTTACCTTCCCGCTGGAGTAGTACCTATTTATCTACTTGCACTTTGACGTGCTTTCGAACTGCTAGGTTGGCAGGAGCAGGGACCGAGCAATGGGAGCTCACCCCATCATGGGGATTCGAATTGCCGACCTTCTGATCGGCAAGCCCTAGGCTCTATGGTTTAACCCACAGCGCCACCCACGTCCATTTTTAGAATTATAGAATCATAGAGTTGGAAGAGACCACAAGGGCCATCGAGTCCAACCCCCTGCCAAGCAAGAAACACCATCGGAGCACTCCTGCCTTCTTACTTGCAACCAACCCAGAAAGTAGCACCCATTAGTCTTACTGTTACCCTGATGGAACTCAGCAGGGAAGAGTGGGAGGACAGAACTAGATTTAGTTGTTTTTGTCTGTCATTGGCTCTGGCTCTGCCTGTCATTGTCTTTGGCTCCACCTGCTTGTGGTCACCCTGCCTTCTGCTCCACCAATCCCAACAGGCCTCAGCCACCACCATTTCAAGGTAAAAAGCTAAAAGGATGATTAAGGTGAGTCAGACTATGGAGTTGCAGTGCTCATCTGGCTTTCAGCCTGAGGGAGCTGGCGTTTGTCAGCAGACAGCTTTCCGGATCATGTGGCCAGCAGGACTAAACCGCTTCTGGCGCAATGGAACACTGTGACAGAAGCCAGAGCGCACGGAAATGCCATTTACCTCCCCCCCCCCCCATTACTTATTTTTCTACTTGCACTTTGACATGCTTTCGAACTGCTAGGTTGGCAGGAGCAGGGACTGAGCAACAGGAGCTCACCTCATTGCGCAGATTCGAACCACTGACCGTCCCATCGGCAAGCCCAAGAGGCTCAGTGGTTTAGACCACAGCGCAACCTGCTCCCATATATCCAATCCTTATTTTGAGTCCCTGCTAGCATCTATACACCTATGTACCCTTAGTCTAGGTACTTTGACCGGGATACTTAGAGCACATGAAGCGAATCCTGCCTCTGGAAAACACACCAGAGTCTAACCTTTCATATGTGTTTTTCCACTGCAAGAAATCATTAGCATATAAGAAATAAAGTACATGGATCTGAAGAAAAAGGTATGGGTGTCTAAGAACATAGTTTTTAATTACAGGAGGACCATAGGAGTCAAGTCCTAGGGGCCAAGGTCCTTCACCCTCCTATAAAATATTTGAGGGGGCTGCCCCCCCAAAAAAGTTGATGGGCAATGCCATTCAAATGGTGTGCGCGCGCCACATCTTGTGATTGATTATGCGGGGCAGGGCTTACCTGGGCGCCCCCATTATTTTATTCAAGTTGGCACCCCTGAGTAGGACAGTCTAGGATGTCTCATCAATTGGTTCAGTACTTGTGTGTATGAGGTTAAACACTTTCAAGTCCCATTGATTTCTGTGGGAGACATTTAAGAATGTTCCCCCGCTGAGATGAATGGCATTTAGATTACTTTTGGGCTGTGCACGGTAAATTGCAAATTCAAACTCAGGGATAAAACTCTGGATTTATTTATTTTTGTCTAATGGGCACGCCACAGTCCATTGGAAGAGTGTACCGCTGCTGTGCAATGTGTAGGGTCCAGCTTACCCCTTCTGCGCATGCAAACAGGACTGTATGGGCAGGCAATGCAAGAGGCCATCAGGGTGAGTTGGAGGGACATTCATCCCTCTTAGATCCTTATCTGGTTCTTCCTTTCCACTTGGTGCAGGGCACTTGTGCCATGGAGCCCAAGTGACTTGTATAAAGCACAGCTGCCTGATGAACTCATGAGGCTGAACTTTCATCTCCCCCTGCTGCTCATACATGATAGGGTGGAGGGCGGGGGAAACCCAAGGGCATTCTCTGCACATGGGCACTGTATGGAGTGGATTATGCTGAATAGTAAGAGTAATATTGAGCTTTATCATTGTAATGCTGTGATGATTATATACACCAGTGTTCTTGACAAGTATTGAGGAGGTCTGCACTGAGGAGGAATGGCAGGAGCCTCCCCCTCCTCCTGATCCTGATCCTGAATCTTCCCAGGAGCAGGAGGACGGTATAGATTTGGAACAGTGGTTTGCAGAGGGGCATAGTTCAGAAGACAGAAGCTGGGAAATACTGGATGGGGAACAGCTAGGAGAAGAAACATTGGGGGAGAGAGAGAGTTAACAGATTCACCATCTCTGGACAGCATTCACACAGACCCTTCTCCAAAGTCATGGAGAGCTCTGAAAGTATTAGAACAGAAAGTGCAGAGGGTGCAAGCTCAGATTACAAGACGTAGAAGTGACGTAGATTAATAGGGATGGAAGGGGGTGTGATCCTTAATTGGGAGCACCGCCATTTCTGGGAGATGAGTTCTTTGTTCTCTTACTGTGATTATTAAAGTTTCAGACTCATTTTCCTTTCTTCTGCTTATCTACTGCCACGGGGGGGAGGAGGGGGAGAGAGATTCCCTGAAGCCTGACAACAAGACAGAAATGCAATTCAATTTCACCCTTGTTTGTTTTTTGTTTTGTTTTTATAAAAAAAATCAACATAGAACCAAAAGAAATGTTGCACTGATATTCTGTGGCTGATGTAGTTTGGAATTCATTCTGCTGGAGGAGTGCAGGGCAGGGGCAGGGGGACAGAAGAACAGCCACATCACGGTGACATGCTAGGGCTGGGCGATATATCGTCCAAAACCGTTTTGAGGTCCATATTGTGATGTCATTTTCATAATTTTGAACCTGACAATATATTGTGAATCATTGTGTGTGTGTGTGCACGCGTGTGCGTCCGCTATGCTATGCTATGCAAAAATCACAGTGTGGGGAAAACTCTGGAGCCAGCCAACACCTCGTGATGTTCAGCTGGTGATATATCACGATGTTGAAAACCAGATATCGCCCAGCCTTAGTGAGATCATCCATCGGTTATATAACCTTGCCCAGTGCCTAAAGGTTCTGAAAGTTCTGTTATAGCAGGATTGAGGAATCTCCACTTGGATTCCAACTCCAAGCAGCATGGTCCAACAATGGTGGTAGATGTAGTTTGACATCTGCAGCTTCCCCACCTGCAATAATACAGCTTGTCCACAGGAAAACAGCAGGGGAAGAATTCACGTGCAGCTTGAAAAGCACAGGCCTTTGGGGTAGGGCGTAAACAACTTTTGAATGTGGTGTGTGTGTGTTCTTTAAACAAAGAGGTGTGCTTTTGTTCTCCTATCTTCCGACACTGTTGGTGCTAACTTAATTCTCAGTACGAATAGATTAAAAGCCCCATCGCCATGCCAGTTTCCACGATTTCCAGGCACGTCGTGGAACCGGCCGTGTCTTGAGTTGCTTTTTGACGAAACCCGGGGCTCGGCATTAAAAGAAAATATGTTTGTCTCCTTCATATAGAGCGTGCATCTTTAGTCTCTTCGAAGACCCACCTGTGACGGGACCTGTAGTCTGCTGGTTACCCTCTGGCACTAAGCACAGCCAAATGAAATCCATGCACAGTGAAGAGAGACTTCAGCACCCAACTAATCAGAATGGTGAAAGGGAGCTCTCTTACACAGCACTAGGGGAGATAATCAGAAGCAGTAAGTGGCAAACACGAGGCCGTACGCTGACAGGATTTTGCTACAGCTTATTGTGCATTTGCTGCTACAGCTTCGCACCAGTCCCCCATCCCACTAAGAATAAGCCATACATGCCATTGATAGCCTCATTTTATACTTTCGGCCAGCAGGAGAGTTTCTGTAGAATCACCTAACCCCCATATGACCTAATAATGTCCATTTGTTTGTGTGTCCCTTCCCTCTCCCCTACATGAATTAACAAAGCATCGGTCCTCGGGGGGCTGCCTAACTCTGCCAAATGCTTCCTCTCATGATGATTGCCGCCATTTCCTCCCGCTGCCGAACGATGACGATAATAACCATGTATTGTGACTTATACTTGATACTGCTTGCTCTTCCTTTGCTTGTTCTTGTTAAGAAATGTCCATTTTAAAGAAGAAGAAGGAGAAGAAGGAGAAGAAAAACTTCCAATAGGCCAACTGGGCAAATATCCCGGTAAACTACTTCACGATAAGGCGGGCTACCTCAACACCAATAAAATTTTGTCATGACCACCAGTGTCCTTTTGTTAGTGTGTGTGTGCTTGTATACGCAGCAGCAATAGTTAAAACCAAACCCGCTTAAAAAACCCACACACAATCCAGTCTAATAACATCTCTCACTTCTCAGTCCTTGGTTCCTCAGCAGAACATTAACTTCAAGTGAAGTGCCAAGAGTTCAATACTTGGCTTCTCCAGGTAGGGTGGCCTAAAATCCTGGAGGCCTGCCACCCGTCAGTGTTGACAATAACTCAACAAGATGGACCAATGGTTTGACTCAGTATGAAATTGGTATGATGTTTCCCCAGCCGCTGACAGCACATTGCACCTCACTCCTGCCTGCCTGCCTGGGCTGGGCTGGTGGCGGTTGTGATGTACTGCCAGCTCAAATTGCCTCGATTAGCTGGAAGACAGGCGGTTTAAGGAAGGCCACTTCTTGGCTAATCAAGCAAAAAGCGAGGGGACAGCTTTCTTAAAGTGCCTGCGCCTCAGCAGAACAGTTTCTAATACAACAACAACAAATCCGTTTATTGTGAGGACCATGCCTGTGCACAAAAATCAACACTACAATAGTTAAAAATATTAAAATTCATTACATACTATGCCAATAAAACCTTCTTCCCACAAAATAGAAAAGGAGGGAAAACGAGCAACGAGTTAAACAGACGATGAAGGGGTCTTTACATTGTCGTCCATAAATCTTTCCCTGGCTTTCATGGCCTTCATCACAAAAACCGTTACCACATGGGTAATGCGTGGGTTTGCATCAACTAACAAAAATTTTACTCTATCTTCAGGACTGGTTATAGAGTTGGGTATAATTTGCAGCAATGCATCTCTAAAGCCCGAGTAAATGGGGCAATAGAGGAAGTAATGTATAAGATCCTCTTTAATTTTCATAGGGCAAGGACATAAACGATGGCAGAACAGTTTAACAAAGCTCCGGTACAGCTCCTGCTCATGGGAGCCTGAGTGGTAGGAGGCTTGTTCATCTCGGTGAACTGGGCAAGCCCCCATACCACTCTGGCTCCCGCGAGAAGGAGCGATATGGGAAGGGATGGGCAATTTCAGACCCATTGAGATATATCAGCACGTCACAATATTTCGTGGTTCCCGTGATCTGCCTTCTAATGTCGTTGGGACTTTCAAACTCTCCTAAATGGCATCCACGTTGCAGTGGGGTGAGGAGGAATTATTGAATATATGCGTGTAAACAAGACCGGAAGCCTACTTCCGCCTCAGCTGTCCCAGATTTGGCTTCTTATTCCAGCTCAGTGATGTGATTCCTCACATCGAGTCCTTGGCCATGTTCCCCCCTTCTCGGAACCAAAGCAAGAAAGGGAGAGCTGTAAACTGAAAGCTATACACTTCAGATTCACCCCCTTTTTGTGCATGCAAGCGATGAAACCCAAAAGCAATTTCTGCAGCAAAAAAAAAAAAAAAAAAAGGATGTCACAGGAAGCCCATTGACACTAGCATTTGAAATTGATGAAGACCCATTTGGTGAAGACCTCTATGTTGTGTAACATGGTGTGTCCAGTTTCTGTCAATTTTAGAAGGGAATTCAGAACATGAAAAGGGGAACAAGGACACAGGAGATCCATATCTTCAGGGTTGTCAGTTTAATAAGCATTGGCCTTGGCTGAGCCAGTTATATTATGTGTATAGCTGTGATAAATGTGAGTGATGGGTCTTTCAGGAAGTCTGACGCTCGATACCTGGCCATTTTTGTCTCATTTTTACCACTGGGTTGGTGAATTAAAGACAGGAGACACAATATGTCCGGGCCAGCCACAACTCCCACGATCCCTGACTGTTAGCCATGCTGGTTGAAGCTGATGGGAACTGGGAGTCCCCCAACTTCTGGAAAGAACTACATTGGCTGCCCCTGCAGAATGTCAATGCAGTATATTTTACCTGTCAACATGAAACTAAATTCTCTGGGATGTCTCAGGTAATAAAGTTTGATGTGCCTGCCCTTTATGTAGTCATTACAAAATCCCTGTTTGCCCATACTAATAGCATTCAATGTGTCTAATTTTATTGATTTCCACAGTGCAGTCCCATTGAACCCAACCCTCCTTCCCCGTGATCTCTTTTCATGCCATAGAAACTGCCAAGTATTGTATTTTATTGATTATTATTATTAATATCCCACCTTTTCTCCAAAGGATCTCGAGGTGGCGTGTATTCTTTTTCTGCCTGCCTGTTTTATCTTCACAACAAGGCTGGTCTAAGAGACTGCGACTGGTCTGAGGTCACCCAGTGAGCTTCTTGGATGTTTGGGCATTTGAATCTTGGGGAAGAATTCAGTGTTGCACAGTTAACCATCATTCCATCTGCTTGTTGGAATGATCTCCCACTCTCATGTACGCCGTTCTTGGGGTTCTCCCAATCTCCCACAAGAGCTGATTGTGGGGGCACCAGACGTTGGAGAATGGGAAGCCTAATAATAGTAATAGTAATAGTAGTAGTAGTAGTAGTAGTAGTAGTAGTAGTAGTAGTAATAATAAATTTATTATTTCTACCCCACCTGAAGGGAGGGCATTCCACAGGGTGGGTGCCACTACGGAGAAGGCCCTCTGCCTGTTTTCCTGTAACCTCACTTCTTGCAGTGAGGGAACCGCCAGAAGGCCCTTTGAGATGGACCTCAGTGTCCAGGCTGAACGATGGGGGTGGAGCATAGCTGCCAACTTTTCCCTTTTCTTGAAATGAATCCTATTCGAAATAAGGGAATTTCCCTTAAAAAAAGGAGGAAAGTTGACAGCTATGGGGTAGAGACACTCACATTGCACTAGCAAGACTTGTGGTGGCTCCAACTAGCACAGCTATTCAGTTTAATCTGGCCCCTGGTATCACAGGTCCTTTTTAAAAATTATTTTTTAATACAGCTTGAAAAACAAAGGAAAAATATACAGAAGTTAACATCAAATACCAAGCATTTTTTTAAACATAGGGAAAGGGAAAGAAGTATTTTGATTCTTTGTCAGCTTTATAAACTTACACAAAACTATTACTCCATAAAAGCCAACTCTTCTACTTTCCATTTTTTTCAGTCTTCAAACCCAGTTCCTAATCCAAATTTTAAATCAGAGATGGGCAACATTTTCCCCTCTAATTTCTGTCAGCTACCAGGGGTGTCTTACCCATAGAGGCTAGTGGTGCGGGGTGCCGGGGCGCCAAGCTCTGGAGGGCGCCATGGAAGAGGCAGAGGCTGGATGCGGCGCCCCTCCTGACATCAGCTTGCTGCCCTCACCTGCCTCTGCCATGCCGCACTGAAGCAGCACCGTGCCCAGAGCCTCTGTCTGCCATGGCCCCCATGGCACGAAGTGGCTGGCTGAGCCAGGAGGCGCCACGTCCAGGTCTCTTCACCGCCGGAGGAGCCACCCTCCAGCCACTGCCCGCCACCTCCAGCCCCGCCGGCAGTGCCATCCTCCCTAGAAAACTCTGGGAAACCAAAAGACCAGAAGCATTTCTGCTAGGTGTAGTGGGAAGAGAGATTAAAATAAAAGATTAGAATTTGTTTATGTATGCCACAGCCACCGCAAGAACTCAAGACAAGACTTACCAACCATCCAGGAGTGGCAGGTGAAGAGGACAGATTTTGTGGAACTTGCCAAATTGACAGGGAGGATCCGGGACCAAGAGGACCAGAGATACAAGAACAACTGGAGTAAATTTATTGAATATTTAAAGGAGAACTATAAAAGTTTAAAGACACTAGCAGGACTGGAATAATACCTTCAATGTAAAATAGAAGAGATATGAGAATAATATACGCGATAAGAATGTGATGTATATACCAGCTGCGGGGAGGGTGGGAAGTCCAGACTTGGCAGAGTCAAAGGGATTATATTGTGATAATAAGGATTGTTGGGAAAAGATTATATGAAGAAAATAATAAAAATTTATCTGGAAAAAAAACAAACTCTGGGAAACGGGGGAGCGCAGAGGGAGCTTTGTGCCACGGCGCCGGATATGCTTAAGATAAGGTTACCAGATTTTTTTCAATGAATCCAGGGACACTTTTCAACTTCAATGGATTTTGTATGGGGACTGATTTGTAAATCCGGGGACTGTCCCCGGGAAACAGGGATGTCTGGTAACCTTAGCTTAAGATGGCCCTGTCAGCTGCACTCAAAAGTGAGTAGGTCGCCTGCTTCCCCACTCTTTCTCTGACCCATTTTTCTCTGGGGCACTTTCCTTTCTCTCTCTTTTCTATGCCTCCTTTCCTCCCGCCCAGCAGGGACAGATCATTCCTGCTAGAGGTCTCAAACTGAGTACTTCTAGAAGGCTTTTGGAATTAGGATGAGGACCAGCTGCAGTTCAAATAGAAATGATCAAAGTCCCCAAGCCACATATACATCCACACCAACATGTCACCAAGATTGGGGCGATTTCCCCCATGGTATTTCGCAGCAGGAGGCTCACATTCCTTCCCCTTCTTATTCTTGATAATGATTAGAGTTTTTATTTTCGCATTAGTCTTGTAGCAGCATGGGTCATAAACAGCAGGCAAGCAACTTTTCTACGTGATAGATTATGAAACATGGCCATGGGTAAGTGTTGCATGACCAGCTAATTGAAAGTTGCCTTCCATATCTGAATTTGCATGATGCTGGCTCATGATGAATAATCACAGCATCTGATATCTATCCATATACAGCTCCAGTTCCCTTCTTAAATATTTTCCTTTACTGATGCTTTTACCCTCTTGTTTCTAAGTTATTTTGACTCCTAGGAGCTGAAAAAAAACAAGGCTGTTTTTGCAAAGGGTGAGATCCCTGTTTCCTTCCAGCTTAAGAAATATCTAATGGCTGTTTTATAGCTTTACCACAAAAGTGAAGAGCTTTTCTAGACTTTTTTTGCGGAGAAAGCAAAGGGGCTACAATCAGCTATACCTTTAGGCTGGAATAACCCACCCCCCTTTCTGATATTTGGAGTTATCAAAGCCTAGAGGTCCCAGCCAGATATTTCTCTTACCTTGCTGATGTTGCCTATTGTATTCTGTAAGGTAAAGGTAAAGGGACCCCGACAATTAGGTCCAGTCGTGACCGACTCTGGGGTTGTGGCTCCCATCTCACTTTATTGGCCGAGGGAGCTGGCAAACAGCTTCTGGGTCATGTGGCCAGCATGACTACGCCGCTTCTGGCAAACCAGAGCAGTGCACGGAAATGCCATTTGCCTTCCTGCTGGAGTCGTACCTATTTATCTACTTCCAGTCTGACGTGCTTTCAAACTGCTAGGTTGGCAGGAGCAGGGACTGACCAACGGGAGCTCACCCTGTTGCAGGGATTCGAACCGCCAACCTTCTGATTGGCAAGTCCTGGGCTCTGTGGTTTAACCCACAGCGCCACCCGCGTCCCATATCGTATTTTGTATCCTCCTGCAAAAATGATGAATCTCTGTTGTAGAGCAGAACTGGTTCTGTGCTCATCAGAAAGAAAATTCTGCTCAGGAACTGGCAAGCTCATTGGCTGCCGCTGAATCACAGGTTCGTATTTCTTAAGGGATGTTCATACATTACATTCAATGAGTGTACAGTCTTTGTACCAATGATTATGTTTATGATTGTGGTGGTGGTGGTGGTGATGCTGCTGATTAGTGTCTCAGGGTGGTTCCTAGGATAAAATCACACTATAAAAACACAGAATACATAATCAAAATCAAAACAACAACAGCCCAGTAACCCGCCCCAACCTCCCCACACACATTTTAAAAGGGCATTGGATGTCAGTCAACCCAAGACCTGGTTAAAGAGGAATGGTTTTGCTTGCTGTAGAGTTGCCATATTTCAAAAAGTAAAAACCAGTACACCCTGAATGTTGTTGAAAGTTTCCCCCTAGACGTCAATTCTACCTTTGTAATCTACAAATATGTGTACATGAGTAGAGACAACTTGTATCTGTGAAACATTTAATACTTTTGTTATTATTGTGAACCACTTGGATCTCAGCATGGAAAAGCAGAACACAAATAATAAGTCAAATCAATGTGTGAAGTGATGCTCTAGGTTACATCTTTCCACAGTGAGAGAAACGTTTAGCTTCCTTTTAAAGATATGTGGCCATGTAGGCTTATCTCAATGACATGTTTTGCAGTCAAGTAAGAGAGGTTTTAAAACCACGATAAATCCTGCTTAACTTTGAAACAACAGCAGCATATTTTTAACCAACGCTGTCAGTCCTTGTTCTTCTCCTGCAAAAAATTAAAAAAGATAAAGCCCAGTTTTCTGGGCCATCTATGAGTAATGGCCCAGGGTAAAAAAATAACCCATTCTGAATGAACTGAGCTGAGATGAAAAATCATTATCATTTACATAATAATTTATACTTATCTTGTTTATGCAAACACAAGACGACTTTATCTGCCTATATGTTGTTTTCCTTTCTCCCCGTTTTCCTCTTGTGAAGGGAATGCATTATGTTCCTCATGGAGATTTATAATCCCTGCCGTCTGAATTTATACCGCTGGCTATATTTCAGAAAACAGAGCACCTCAGAATCCAGAGCTTTAAGCTTCTCCGGGAAGAAAATTTATTTCTCTGTCTGCAGAAAAATGAGATGAGAAGCAGAAGATGTAATGATAAGAGAATGCAGGCACGTAAAGGGAACTGGTACCTGGAATCCCCTGAATGGAATAATATCCCCTTATGAGCATATGGAATTAGCATTACCTTGGAACGAATGTTTTGAATTCTTTTTAATTCTCTCTCTCTCACACACACACACAAAGAGTGGTACCTCGTGTTACATATGCTTCAGGTTACATACGCTTGAGGTTACAGACTCCGCTAACCCAGAAATAGTGCTTCAGGTTAAGAACTTTGCTTCAGGATGAGAACAGAAATCTTGCTCCAGAGGCGCAGCAGCAGCAGGAGGCCCCATTAGCTAAAGTGGTGCTTCAGGTTAAGAACAGTTTCAGGTTAAGAACGGACCTCCGGAATGAATTAAGTACTTCACCTGAGGTACCAGTATTTAGATTATTTAGATTTTTATTCTAAAAAGAGACTCAGTTTTTGATAACTATATATATATAATCTTCTTTTAAAGGTAAAGGGACCCCTGACCATTAGGTTCAGTCGTGGCCGACTCTGGGGCTGCAGTGCTCATCTCGCTTTATTGGCCGAGGGAGCCGGTGTTTGTCCACAGACAGCTTCTGAGTCATGTGGCCAGAATGACTAAGCCGCTTCTGGTGAACCAGAGCAGCTCATGGAAATGCCATTTACCTTCCCGCCGGAGTGGTACCTATTTATCTACTTGCACTTTGACATGCTTTCGAACTGCTAGGTTGGCAGGAGCAGGGACCGAGGAACGGGAGCTCACCCCGTCATGGGCATTCAAACCGCTGACCTTCTGATCGGCAAGTCCTAGGCTCTGTGGTTTAACCCACAGTGCCACCCACGTCCCTAATCTTCTTTTAAGCTTTAATAAATCTATTGGGGGAAAACATGGAATTATGTTCTCCCCCCCCCCCAAAAAAAAATAGATTTATTAACCCTTAAAAGTTATTAAAGCTTAAAAAAAAACCAGCAACTCTTTTTAAAAAAATAATAATATACACATTAATAGACTGTAGCCTGGGTCATCATGTTCATGGGGACATTGTTGTGACTCCAACTCCCATCAAGTCCATTCAGTGGTCAGAAGAGTTATAGTCAAACAATCTCTGGAGGACACCAATTCAGATCTTTATTTTCAATTTTATTTTCATGATCTTCAGTTGTCACTAGCTTCTAGCCTCCAATACACCTCAACCCACTGCGTGCAATTTCTCCTTCTCTATACTTCATGTATCTGGTGAAGCAGCCAGTGGTCTAGGAAGGTGAGGCAGCCCATCAGCAAGTCAGGGGATGGGTGTTGAGCTGTGTTCTGAATGTGGAACCCTCCAGGTGGTCAACTGTGGAGGGTGATGGGAGTTACACTATGCAGTAAGCAAAAATAAATAAATAAATAATGTGGAGGGCACCAGGTTGGGGAAGCTTGGTACAGAGCACATGTTGTGCAAGCCAAAGTCCCAGGTTTGCTGGGAAATATCCCTGTGTGAGTGTGAGACCCCCTGGGTATAATGAATGCATTGGCAACTATTATGACCCAGGAAGGCAGCTTCTAGATAGCTGACTCAGAGGTTTGGTCTGGCTTGAGGGTTTGGTTGAATTCTATTGAATTCAACTCAGTTCTACTCAATATTGGTCCAGAGTAGATTCCAATGTATAGTTAGCAGAGTAAATACTTAAACACATTGCAGGATTCCCAAAAATTAGACCTGAGGCAATTGTATTTCATCCAGCAGAGCTTAACTGCTGTTGAAGGCAAATGAGCTTAATGGTCACAAATTCAATACAGTCATACCTCGGAAGTCAAACAGAGTCTGTTCCAGAAGTCCGTTCGACTTCCAAAGCTCCTGCAGCCAATCAGAAGCCGCAGAAGCCCCATTGGATGTTCGGCTTCCGAAAGTGCATTAGAAAAATCGGGAGCCAGAACGTTCAACTCCCAAGGTGTTCAGGAGCTGAGGTACGACTGTACATTCAGGATTGACACTGTCCATAAGAAATCCAGTTGCAGCAGACTTAACTTAAACTTACAGTAACTTAGTAAAGGTAAAGGGACCCCTGACCGTTAGGTCCCGTCATGACCGACTCTGGGGTTGTGGTGCTCATCTCTCTTTATTGGCCAAGGGAGCCGGAGTACATCTTTCAGGTCATGTGGCCAGCATGACTAAGCCGCTTCTGCAGAACACTGTTTACCTTCCCACTGGAGTGGTACCTATTTATCTACTTGCACTTTAACGTGCTTTCAAACTGCTAGGTTGGCAGGAGCTGGGACCGAGCAACGGGAGCTCACCCCGCCGCAGGGATTCGAACTGCCGACCTTCTGCTCGGCAAGTCCTAGGCTCTGTGGTTTAACCCACAGTGCCACCCGCGTCCCTACAATAAATTACAATAGGTCTAAACCCTTAACACTAAGCATACTATGTACAGAACACCACACCAGAAGGAAAGGCGATAGAAAGAGAAACCCAAGCTCCTTCTGGCTTTATTATTATGGTTATCATGACCTTGACAGAAAGAGATAAGAGAACCAGTTTAAGCCAGCTGTACTCAGCTTCTCTGAAGGAATAACCCAAATATAATGAAGTTCTTTTCACACAGAGAAGCTTCCTGAAGCTTTCAGAACCCTATTGAATGAAGCATAGGAAATATCTCTATACATCAGATCAATACTTTCTGCACTAAGAAATGCAAATGGACAGTTACAATTCTGTGCAGGCTCCCAGGCCTCATCCAGAGCAAAATTTGGTTAGCCACAGACTCAGCTTTTGGAGAGCGCTACACAAACAGCTTAAGACAACCCACTGGAGAACCATTGCCAGTCAGTCTGAGCTCGATGAGCCAATGGGCTGCCTGACTCAATATAAGAATAAAACAATGAACAGGGTGGTGATACAAGAACTACTGCAACCGACACAAGATAATATCACCAAGGCAATGATCTGTAAACAAGCTATAAACATCCATAAAAATGGCAAAGGTAGTCTCTTTCCAAATTGGTTTTATCTTAAACAATAGCAAACACAGTAAATAAAGAGTTCCCTTGTGGTATATTCTTCTCTTTCCAAAATAGATTTTATGTTGAACAATTGCGAACGCTAAAGAGCTTAGTCATTGAGCTTTGTAAACTCGATGACTAAGCTCTTCAGCGACGAAATGTCGGATTACCGGAACGACGTCCAAGCACTGAACCACTGGTATATCACAAGTGGACTCTTTATTACTGCGTTTGCGATTGTTCAACATAAAATCTATTTTGGAAAGAGAAGAAACAAGCACTGAACCACTGATACAAGTGAGCTCTTTATTTACTGCGTTTGCGTTTGTTTAAGATAAAACCTATTTGGGAAAGAAACTACTTTTGCCATTCTTATGGACATTTATTGTTTGTTTACAGAACGTTGCCTTGGTGATATTATCTTGCGACTAAATATAAGACCAGCTCTTCATATTCCTAAAACACAGCTCTTTGGCTTCTTCCAGATGACATGTTTATTGAGCATTCATTAAGTTCTCTTTGCAGGGAGGTGAGATGATGTTGCATCCTGGAAACGCCATTCCATGCTTACCGGTGTATTTCCATGACATTTTCCTTGTTGCAAACAATTCAGTTTTGGGAGGGAAGCGTGATTATTAAGAAGGAGTTCTAAATCGGCTTCAACTGCACAACTGGAATTTGCCAGTAGTGATTGTCTCTCACCCCCAAAATAGAAACAGCATCGAAGTCCCCTTTTCCTAACATTGCCCCACTTCTTTTATTCAGATGGAGAAGGCTTTGGAACAGATATTTGAAAAAGGCATTGCCAAAGGCACTCTCGCCTTTCGACAATGAGGTATTCCAAAACTGCTCATCATTCTATAAATATTGTGATCATATCATATGCCAGCATTCTACCAAATTCATTCAGCGCATAACTTAATTAAATCACGCAGCATGGCTGCGCTGGATTATGCTCTCAGTCGGAGAAGCATCAAAGAGGCAGCGTATATTCAGTATTCAAACAAAGCTCGCGAGGAAATGAATTGTCATGCATTGTGTTTGTTGGGAATAGTTTCATCGGGTAATATTTTTAAGGAGAGATGAATATTTGCTTACATAAATCAGAAGAAAGGACAACATGTAGCTTGGTGATGCTCTGAATTAAATATCCTACCTCTTGTTCATTTCTGTATAATTCCCCCTGTATTTTACCAAAATGCGTTTTTTGGGTAGGGTGGCCGTACCAAACGTTGTATTGCCAAAAAAGAGGCCAACATATTGCATAAGATTTGCATATGTCTCCTTACCTGTAAACCAGACTTGGACTGGTCAGCCCTCAGATAGAGGACACATTCAAAGACAACTGTCCCTTCAAACCAGAGGATTGCTCACTGTGAAACAGGACACATGGCTAGCCTAGGTATCTGACAAGCAGTATAATCTCCAGGGTGTTCCATGTCTTCTTGAAAAAAATGCCTTTAGGCCTATGTAATCTTCTTTTATTAATGTCATAAGTAATATCCACAAACTCTCCTAAAAAATTTGGCAGGCTAATCTAAAACCAACTTGAGTTCTTGGTTTGTTGTTGATTTCAGTTCCCAAGTTCCAGCTCTCATCCAAATGCTCAGCAAATCCTTTCATCCGACAAAAAATACACAAAGTTATTTTACTATGTATTTTAATCATGGCTAGCTGTATTTTTTTTATATAACTGGTTGTTGTTTAGTCATTTAGTCATGTCCGACTCTTGTGACCCCATGGACCAGAGCACGCCAGGCACTCCTGTCTTCCACTTCCTCCCGCAGTTTGGTCAAATTCATGCTGGTTGCTTCGAGAACACTGTCCAACCATCTCGTCCTCTGTCGTCCCCTTCTCCTTGTGCCCTCCATCTTTCCCAGCATCAGGGTCTTCTCCAGGGAGTCTTCTCTTCTCATGAGATGGCCGAAGTATTGGAGCTCAGCTTCAGGATCTGTCCTTCCAGTGAGCACTCAGGGCTGATTTCCTTCAGAATGGATAGGTCTGATCTTCTTGCAGTCCATGGGACCCTCAAGAGTCTCCTCCAGCACCATAATTCAAAAGCATCAATTCTTCGGCCATCAGTCTTCTTTATGGTCCAGCTCTCACTTCCATACATCACTACTGGGAAAACCATAGCTTTAACTATACGGATCTTTGTCGGCAAGGTGATGCCTCTGCTTTTTAAGATGCTGTCTAGGTTTGCCATCGCCTTTCTCCCAAGGAGCAGGCGTCTTTTAATTTTGTGACTCTTGTCACCATCTGCAGTGATCATGGAACCCAAGAAAGTAAAATCTCTCACTGCCTCCATTTCTTCCCCTTCTGTTTGCCAGGAGGTGGTGGGACCAGTGGCCATGATCTTAGTTTTTTTGATGTTGAGCTTCAGACCATATTTTGCGCTCTCCTCTTTCACCCTCATTAAAAGGTTCTTTAATTCCTCCTCACTTTCGGCCATCAAGGTTGTGTCATCTGCATATCTGAGGTTGTTGATATTTCTTAATTCTGGCTTGGGATTCATCCAGCCCAGCCTTTCGCACGATGAATTCTGCATATAAGTTAAATAAGCAGGGAGACAATATACAGCCTTGTCGTACTCCTTTCCCAATTTTGAACCAATCAGTTGTTCCATATCCAGTTCTAACTGTAGCTTCTTGTCCCACATAGAGATTTCTCAGGAGACAGATGAGGTGATCAGGCACTCCCATTTCTTTAAAAACTTGCCATAGTTTGCTGTGGTCGACACAGTCAAAGGCTTTTGCATAGTCAATGAAGCAGAAGTAGATGTTTTTCTGGAACTCCCTAGCTTTCTCCATAATCCAGCGCACGTTTACAATTTGGTCTCTGGTTCCTCTGCCCCTTCGAAATCCAGCTTGCACTTCATAACTGGTTGCATACTTCTTATTTTACTGCTGGCTTTTACTTGTGAACCACTTTGATATTCTCCAAAGTCAGTACAGAGGTACCTCAGTTTTTGAATGTCTCTGTTGATGAACCTTTCGGTTTTCGAATGTTGTAAACACGGAAGTGAATACTTCTGTTTTCAAACACACCCACAAAGTCAAACACGAAACAAGGCTTCTGTATTGAGTTTTCCATATTGAATTTTCCGTTTTGAGGCTTCCGTATTGAGTTTTCAGTTTTGAAATGTTTTGGAACTTGACTGGTCTTCCGGAATGGATTACGTTTGAAAACCGAGGTACCACTGTTTATAAATGCTATTATTATTGTTATCAATGCCTAGCATTTCAGTTTAAAAGTTTCATCTGCTGTATTATCATTCACATTTGCAATTAATTACATTTTATTGCTATCTTAATGTAAGGTGTTGTTGGAAGCTGCCTTGAGCATTTTAAACACGAGGGTGGAGCCAAAAATATTTTAAGGGAATTGGGTAAATTCTGCATGAGAGAATGATTCTTAGCCATGCTAGTCCAACCTGCTGCAAAGCAGGAATCTTTCACCCAATGTGAGGCTCAAACCCACAATCCACCGGCAGCCAAAAGAAAACTCAATTTAGTTGGCTGACATTAACTTCCTAGCCATGGGTTTCAAATATGTGAGAGTTATCGTGATTAGTGACAATGACACAAACTGGTCCCGAGTGCTGGAGAATCCATGCGCTTTAAGAAGAGAGCTTCTCCTTGTCGGTTCTGTCAGGGGCGTGACAATTGCATCTGCAGAGTTAATTGGTGATGTCAAAAGATATGCAAGCCCACCGTGCTCCAGGTACAGGCAGGGAATTGGTTTTCCCAAAGCACATAATGACAATCTAAGGCTTGTCATTCTAAGTTATGCCATTGGTTTGGGTTAAACGTTTCCCGATGGCGGAGCAAAGAGGGAAAAAAGACAAGAAAACACTGAAAGAAGTTTATAGTTGGCAAGCAATTGTTTTCAGTATTTGCCAATATTCTGAAAAGTCTTCTGAAAGATCCACAGCTGCAGTTCTCAGATTCCCTAGGAGATGATAGCTTTATGGATGGGGAAACAGTGGCCCTTCAGAGGCAGTTGGACTCCAGCACCCATCAGCCCATGCCAGCATGGCCAATAGAGAATATGGAAATTGTAGTCCATAAATATCTGGAGGGTCACAAGATCCTCTCTCCATCTTTAATCTTTAAAATTGTGATGTAGAGATGCCTCAGTCTCAGAACACTTCTAATAATAGGACTTGCCAATCAGAAGGTCAGCGGTTCGAATCCCCGTGATGAGGTGAGCTCCTGTTGCTCGGTCCCTGCTCCTGCCCACCTAGCAGTTTGAAAGCACGTCAAAGTGCAAGTAGATAAATAGGTACCACTCCGGCGGGAAGCTAAACGGTGTTTCCATGCGCTGCTCTGGTTCACCCAAAGCGGCTTAGTCATGCTGTCCACATGACCCTGGCTCACTTGGCCAGTAAAATGAGATGAGTGCCGCAACCCCAGAGTCGGCCACGACTGGACCTAATGGTCAGAGGTCCCTTTACCTTTACTTTAAGGAATAGCGGGACATTCCGGGATCAAATCAGAAACTGCGGCGGCTTCTGTAAATCCAGGACTGTCCCTGGAAAACAGGGACACTTGGAGGGTCTGTGGTGAGTCAAATCAAGGTGAATATCTGTAAGCAGCATGGTTTAGGAGATGATAATACCATTTGGCAGAGTGAAAAGGGTGCTTCAGGCAGCTGATTTGAGATATCATGAAGGAGAAGCAGAATGCTAGTCATTTAGTTGATTATTACTGCATTGTGACTCCCAGGAAGAGATGCATGTGGGTTTTTCTGCCTTAGGCGCCAAAATAACTTGACCATCCTTGAGTAATATGTAACTTGGCTTTGATAACTGAGGTGGGAACGGGGTGCTTTGCTGTTTTGCTTCAGGGAGCAAAATGCTTTGGGCCAGCCCTGACCGTGGGCGGGCTTGATGAAGAGGACCAGAATATTAAAAAGAGGAGAAAGGCACCCATGAATATTTGCTTGTGCAGAGCAGAAAGGGTTTTGTTTTCAGTGCTACCAAAACAATTGAGCTCAGACGAGCGAGAAGAATCGTTTTTGCACGTTCACCAGAGCATTGGCTGCAACTGTTCCTTGTGCAAAGCTTCTGAGGCAGCCCTGTCATTTAGCAAAGCCTTTCAGATTGATTTTGCTTGTTCGCAGCGAGCTTTGGGGAGGATTTCTAATCTAGCAGAAGTATGGGGGAGCATTTAAATGCCAGGACAAATGGACGTCCGAGGCAGCTTTTTAGCAGGCTCTGTAATATGTCAAAGGTGTTCAAATAAATTAGACTTGGCCCCAGCGTAGCTGAATGAGGGCACCTGAGGACGACCAGCTTGAATCGATGTGGATGAGGAAGGTGTGAAGAAGAAAGATCGCTTGGTTGGATTCAATGGGAGCAGAAGCCTAGAGTTTGGCCTCCTTCCCAAATTCTTCTCTTTTTTACACTGAAGTTCTGGCTTGAACCTGACATCATGTTTTGAGTTTTGAGCTAATGGACACCTCTGAGAATGGAAGCATAGGTGCCAGCTCCCTGGGTGCCCAAGGAGCCACAAAATTCCCCATGAAGGGGCCACGCAGGCACCCACAAATTTTGCCTCCAGGCCCCAGTGACCCATGGCTGCAGGGCCAAGCTGGCACTCCTGACTGAAAGTGTGTGTTTGTGTATGGGGAAGCTTGTATATGGGGCGGGGGAGAGGCGATTTTGCAGATTGCCCCTTCCCTCTGGAGCTTCTGTGACTTCTTAAAAGCAACAACACTGCTCTTGGACGCAGAGGGAGAGCTGGGAAGCAAGAATCCTCTCCAACAGCCCTGTTGTGACAGACCAGCTCCATCAACCAGGCCTTCTCTCCTCTCACCTGTCATCTAGGGTTGGCTGTTTCATCAGGCTGCCTCAGTGGGAGAGATAGGAAAAAGGAATCATTAGGCCCACTTTTCCAGAGTCCCACCTCTACCTCCTGCCTCTGAACTATGCCAGGTCTGGAAATTGGAAGGGATGTGGGTGGCACTGTGGTCTGAGCCTCTTGGGCTTGCCAATCGGATGGTTTGGCGGTTTGAATCCCTGCAATGGGGCGAGCTCCCGTTGCTCTGTCCCAGCTCCTGCCAGCCTAGCAGTTCCAAAGCACACCAGTTCAAGTTGATAAATAGGTATGGCTGCAGTGGAAAGGTAAACAGCGTTTCTGTGCACTCTGGTTTCCGTCACGGTGTCCCATTGTGCCAGAAGCAGATTAGTCATGCTGGCCACATGACCCAGAAAGCTGTCTGTGGACAAATGCCGGCTCGCTCGGCCTGAAAAGCAAGATGAGCGCCACAACCCCATAGTCGCCTTTGACTGGACTTAACCATCCAGGGGTCCTTTACCTTTTACCTAGAAATTGGTGCCAGAGTTTTGATTTTAGTTTCCCTCTTCCCTCCTGCTCCCCTTTTCCTTGTGTGTTTATTTGAATGTAGACCTGTGGTTAGGAAGTGTCTTGTTTTGATTTCATGTAAGCCACTCTGGGATTTATTTTTGGCTGAAGTACGAATGCTCTAAATAAACAAATATTATTGCATCTGTTTCATGTGCCCTGCTTTCCTTAGAAGTAGAAATACAAAGTCATTCTCCTTACCAGAGCACTGGGAACTTATGAGTCCCCCCTCCCCCTGTACCGGTTGATTTAAACAAATATATAAGGTGAGGAGGGAGGAGCAGGCGGAAGAACCTGGCTTCTTCTTGCCAACCAGCTTCAAAACTAAGACTTCTGTCTTTTTTCCCTGGCTCACTTTCAACTGATAAATCATTTATTTTATTATTTATTACCTAGCACGAGCCTACAAAAAAGGATGAAAGAAAAAGGAGCCTCCTTATTTAGCACAGCCATAACACACTGATTTATTTATTGATGGTTTGGCTGGGATACAGAGACAATGATGTTGATTGTTGAGATGCAGATGGCTTCCGCCTCAAATAATGAGCTCAGGAAGTGAGCACTGATGGGATTGGAGCCAGGATGCGGGCCATGCAGCATACATGCAGTGGAAGGGGTGGGCAAGGTTTTCAGAAGTACTTTTTTTTTTTGGAACTAAACAAAAAAGAAATCAAAGGGTTGAAAAACAGTCTCCCATAACCGAGTATACTCATTGGCTAAATAATGCTGAAGGAAATCAGCCCTGAGTGCTCACTGGAAGGACAGATCGTGAAGCTGAGGCTTCAATACTTTGGCCACCTCATGAGAAGAGAAGACTCCCTGGAAAAGACCATGATGTTGGGAAAGATGGAGGGCACAAGGAGAAGGGGACGACAGAGGACGAGATGGTTGGACAGTGTTCTCGAAGCTAAGAACATGGGTTTGAACAAACTGCAGGAGGCAGTGGAAGACTGGAGTGCCTGGTGTGCTCTGGTCCGTGGGGTCATGAAGAGTCGGACACGACTAAACGACTAAACAACAACAACAAATAATGCTTAGTGACCGTTGCAGGGGGGGGGGGAATGTGAATGAGGGGGAATGGAGTATGCCGGAATTAGGTATGGCTGACTGGAGTCCTGAACAGGAGCACTTCTATAAGGAGGTGATATAATAATAATTTATTACTTATACACCGCCAATCTGGCTGGGTTTCCCCAGCCACTCTGGGCGGCTCCCCAGAATATTAAAAAACACGATAAAACATCAAACATTAAAAACTTCCCTAAACAGGGCTGGCTTCAGGTGAGGTAGGGCACTTTTTTTGTAGTTTCTATTTGTAATCCTATCACTGGTTGGATCTACATTGATCTTATAGAACATTGTTTTTAACAATGTTTGGAAGGCTTAATGGCAGTTTCCCATTGCTCTGCAGCACCCTCCATTTCAAGAATGCATTTTAATGTTATAAATGACGAGTACAGTGGTACCTCTGGTTGCGAATGGGATCCGTTCTGGAGGCCCGTTCGCAACATGAAAAGAGTAGAACCTGAAGCGCGGTATCTGCGCAAGTGCGTGGCACGATTTGGCCCTTTCCAGTACTTCGGGGTCACCGTGGGACGTTACCTGAAAGAACATAACATGAAGTAAACGTAACATGAGGTATGAGTGTATATATCCGGCCACTGTGTATTTATTTCATGGGTGGGGAATCTCTGGTCTGGGAACCAAGTGCGATATGATACGATACAATATCTTTATTGTCATTGTCCCATACAGAACAATGAAATTGAAAAATCTACATAAAACATTCAAAACCCCCCAAAAACTCTGAAACCCCATTTAAAAATACAATATACTCGTATAGAGACTCCTTATACTGCATTTAAAGCCAGAATTGCATTTGGGTAGAAACCGCTAGTCCTAGTCTTTATAACCCCGTACCTTCTACCAGAAGGCAGAAGCTGAAAGAGATAATTTCCGGGGTGTGCGCTATCCTGCGCTATCTCTGCAGCTTTCTTATGGCACCTGGAAGCATAGATTTGATCTAAGGTGGGAAGAGTGCACTCAAGAGTGCAACTGCTGTGGACATTTTTGTCCAGTCCTCAGGCCCCTTTCCAGGGCATATTTCTTCTTGGCCATGACTTCCACCCTCCTGAGGTGCTTTTGCCAGGTTGGAATCTGTCTTTGAACTATGGCCTTGAAGGAGGATGCAGTTGCAGAAACCTCAGTATTTCTGGACGCGGGTGGAGCTGTGGGTTAAACCACAGAGCCTAGGACTTGCCGATCAGAAGGTCGGCGGTTCGAATCCCCGCAACGGAGTGAGCTCCCGTTGCTTGGTCCCTGCTGCTGCCCACCTAGCAGTTTGAAAGCACGTCAAAGTGCAAGTAGATAAATAGGTACCGCTCTGGCGGGAAGGTAAACGGCGTTTCCGTGCGCTGCTCTGGTTCGCCAGAAGCGGCTTAGTCATGCTGGCCACATGACCTGGAAGCTGTATGCCAGCTCCCTCAGCCAATAAAGCGAGATGAGCGCTGCAACCCCAGAGTCGGCCACAACTGGACCTAATGGTCAGGGGACCCCTTTACCTTTACCCTTTACCAGTATCTTGCATTGCTGTAACCTAGCCTACCATGCAAAGGTTAGAGTCATAGAATCATAGAATTGTAGAGTTGGAAGGGACCCAAGGGTAATCTAGTCCAACCCCCTGCATTACAGCTGTTTCTCCATTCGTTTTTTTACCACAGGCATACATATCTTGAAATTGAAATTAATAAGATTTTGGAACACAGAAATAAAGAAAATAATCAAACCATCAATTCTAGCACATCAATTCTAGGCCACCTAAATTATATAATTCAGTATTTGCATGATTGATATTAGTAATTGTCTTATAATTTGGTATTGTTATAATGAGGTTATTATGGGATGGTAATTGAAAATTAATCAAAATTATATATATATATATATATAGAGAGAGAGAGAGAGAGAGAGAGGGAGGGAGGGAGGGAGGGAGGGAGATATTTACATGTCACTGAGTTTCACAGTGTGGTTTTCCAACCATATATGTACAAATGTTTGTATTGCTGGAAAGTGAGCCTAAAAATTCACATATTAGTGAAGATTTGAAATGCAATAAATACATATAACAGGGAAAATTGCATTAAAAATGTGCATAGTCTAATAAATTTGTACTAAAATGCCAACAATGCATTTGCGCTCTACGTGGGGCTACCTTTGAAGGTGACCCGGAAACTACAACTAATCCAGAATGCGGCAGCTAGACTGGTGACTGGAAGCGGCCGCCGAGACCATATAACACCGGTTTTGAAAGACCTACATTGGCTCCCAGTACGTTTCCAAGCACAATTCAAAGTGTTGGTGCTGACCTTTAAAGCCCTAAATGGCCTCGGTCCAGTATATCTGAAGGAGCGTCTCCTCCCCCATCGTTCTGCCCGGACACTGAGGTCCAGCTCCGAGGGCCTTCTGGCGGTTCCCTCACTGCGAGAGGCCAAGTTACAGGGAACCAGGCAGAGGGCCTTCTCGGTAATGGCGCCCGCCCTGTGGAATGCCCTCCCATCAGATGTCAAAGCGATAAACAACTACCTGACATTCAGAAGACATCTGAAGGCAGCCCTGTTCAGGGAAGTTTTTAATATGTGACATTTTAGTGTATTTTTCATCTCTGTTGGAAGCCGCCCAGAGTGGCTGGGGAAACCCAGCCAGATGGGCGGGGTACAAATAATAAATTATTATTATTATTATTATTATTATTATTATTATTATTATTACAACTTTTTTTTTAGTTTTCAAATTATTATTGAACCAGAGAGACAAGTAAACAAGAATAACAAAAATTCAATGATCTATTCTGACTAAAGGCAGGGCATGCAAAGCCTAAACAGATGAAATAAAAACACCCAATCCAAAATGATGACAACCGTATTTCTCTATACAGTGAGGGGTGAGATACCTGTAAATCTGAAACTCAGCTATATGAAATAAAATCCCACCATACTGGCTAGAAATTATCAGGATCTTCCTGTCTCTTAGAGATCCATATGTTATTTTTTTCTGCAGTTATTACACTCCAGAGATTTTTATACCATTCTGACTGCTTTTTTTTAATTGGAGATGTGTGAAGAATTGAACTTAAGAATGGAAAAATGAAAAACTGAGAGAAACCAATACCAACCGATTCATCCTACCTACAGCTTTTTTTCCATACAGAAGGAAAACAGAGCTGTGTCTAGAGAATTCCTTACATTTGTGGAAACTCTTTCACACTGCTAGTTTTTTTTGGTTTTTTACACCAGACAACAGGGTCCGAATTTCTGCATGGGGATTGCACGAACGGTAGGTTTTATTTCACCCATGGCCTTCTGGATTGCCCAGAGGCAACAGGGCATGGTATTCTGCCGATGATTAATGCCGCACCACAATGCCCACCGCGATATTTATGTGCATCCCGCTTCTCCAGAAATGTAATGAAGATGATGCACGATGCAGCTCGCCCGAGAGGATTAAGCAATTTTCTGAGCTGGCACCCAGTTGTTCATGGGTTCACTGCTCTCCGTCTCAGTTCCACCATTTGAAACGAGGGTAATAAACTGTCTCTGCAGACGGGTTGTCAATGAAAAGCCGGTGTCAGATGATGGAGTGGGAAGAAGACAGGAGTGGCTCCTGGAGAACCGAACTTAAGTCGCAGCAAAGCAGGAACACGGCCCTAGAGCCTGTGTTCGTGCTTTGGAGCAATCCTAGTAAAGGTAAAGGTACCCCTGCCCGTACGGGCCAGTCTTGCCAGACTCTGGGGTTGTGCGCCCATCTCACTTAAGAGGCCAGGGGCCAGCGCTGTCCGGAGACACTTCCGGGTCACGTGGCCAGCGTGACATCGCTGCTCTGGCGAGCCAGAGCCGCACACGGAAACGCCGTTTACCTTCCCGCTGGAAAGCGGTCCCTATTTATCTACTTGCACCCGGAGGTGCTTTCGAACTGCTAGGTTGGCAGGCGCTGGGACCGAGCAACGGGAGCGCACCCCGCTGCGGGGATTTGAACCGCCGACCTTTCGATCGGCAAGCCCTAGGCGCTGAGGCTTTTACCCACAGCGCCACCCGCGTCCTTGGAGCAATCCTAGATATGAGTAAAAATCATAAAGATGGCCTCCCTCCTGCCCAGTGTGTTCTAGAACAGGCTTCCTCTTTTCTTTTCTTTTTAATAACTTTTTTATTCAAATTTAAAACAAAATATATTATCAAGAAACATATCATCCTTATTCCCCCCCATTTTTCCTCCCTCCCCCTCCCTCCCCCCACAGAACCCACCCATTCCCACCCCCCGACTTCCCTCAGTTCCAGTCTTTGATTTCTCTAAAAATGCTGTTTTCTGCATGTTACACAGTTGTATAGATCCTCAAACTATTTAGCTGATTATTATCAATAAAAAGTTTGTGAATGTTTATTCAAAGCCAGCCAAGGAGTCCAGTTCGCTTTGTTGCGTCTTCAAATACTTCAAATATTTCCCATTCATCTTTAAAGTCACAGTTATCCTTGTCCCGTTGCTTGTATGTCAGCTTTGCCAGTTCTGCATAGTCCATCAATTTTTCTTGCCATGATTCTTTAGTTGGAACAGGCTTCCTCAACCTTGGCCCTCCAGATGTTTTTGGCCTACAACTCCCATGATGCTTTTTCTGGGAAGAATGTCAAGAGCTGAACAAAGTTCTGGGAGCCTGCATGCTTGCTTGTTCACACTAAACCATGGTTTGGCTTACGGTTCTCAAGGACAATGATATGCAGCAGGTTTGCTAAATAAAAATGTCTTCGCCTGACGCCTGAGAGCTTTTTGCTGCAACAGTGGGGAACTGGTGACAGCAAAGTACCACCCATAGCGACTCTGAGAAATCCCCTTGCTGAAGTTGTTGTTAAACATTCATCAAGCACAAAAGCGCGGCACATTTAGCAAAATCTATGACAGTCCCCTGCCTGCAGGCTCTTAGTCTAACAGAGAAGATATAAAAGGAAAACACAATGGGGAGGGCAGAGGAAAGCAAACATGGAGGAAGAAGAAGAGTTTGGATTTGATATCCCGCCTTTCACTCCCTTTAAGAAGTCTCAAAGCGGCTAACATTCTCCTTTCCCTTCATCCCCCACAACAAACACTCTGTGGGGTGAGTGGGGCTGAGAGACTTCAAAGAAGTGTGACTGGCCCAAGGTCACCCAGCAGCTGCATGTGGAGGAGCGGAGACGCGAACCTGGTTCCCCAGATTATGAGACTACCGCTCTTAACCACTACACCACACTGGAAGCAACTGTACATTTGCTGTCAATGCATAGGACCAGATTGGTTTCCACATTACCATGATGTTCTTTCTCTCAGGGGCCCTAGGTGACCTTGCTGGTGGCTGAGGTCACAGTGAGCTTCATTTTAACTCCACAGTCTTTGGTAAATTGTAGTTGGAGCAAAGTGTCCTTTTAAGGATGGAGGTGGGATGTATAGATGGTATACGACACCAGTGCAGTTAGGGAAAATGTACAAAACTAGCTCAAACACGTGCTGGAAGTGTAAGGAAAAGGAGGGGACATTTTATCATATGTGGTGGGATGGTAATGAAATTAAAAAAAATTGGGAAATGATATACAATGAATTGAAGAAAATGTTCCATCTAACATTTGTTAAGAAACCTGAAGCATTTCTGTTAAGGATTATAGTTGAAAAATATTTTCATGTATGCGACAACAGCGGCGAGAGTCTTAATAGCACAAGGATGGAAGAACGAAGAAACCCCGACTAAAGAATTATGGCAAGGGAAACTGATGAACTATGCAGAATTGGCAAAATTGACACTTAAACTACGGGACAAGGATAACTGTGACTTTAAAGATGAATTGGAACCTTTTACAAAGTATTTAAAGACGAAGCTGGACTCCTTGGCAGGTTTTGAATAAACACTCACAAACTTTTTATTGATATTAATCAGTTAGATAAATTAAGGATTTATACAATTTTGTAACATGCAGAGACTAGCATCTATAGAGGAACCAGAGATGGGAACTGAGGGAAGTCAGGGGGGGGAGGGGGGGTTGTTTTGTGTGGGGGGGGGTGGAATGGGGGGGAAATTAAGGATGATATGTTGTAAGATAATCTGCTTTGTTTAAATTCATATATATATATATATATATATATATATATATATATATATATATATAATATATATATATATATATATGATGGAGGTGGGAAGCAAAGTCCTTCTCTGGGGTAGGGTTGGCCTCCCTTTTGCCATGATGTTCTTAGTTCTTACTGCGATGCAAGAGGTGGAGGCTGCAATTGTCCCCAAGGATAGCGAAGGCCAGAGTGCCTTTCTTAAGACCCAAAGAGCTGCAGGATGCTTCTGTGCAGAATGAAATGCTGGATGCATAACAGAGAGAAGTCGCATCATGTTGACTTTTCTGCATGAGACATGAACACGTGACTTGGTTTTGAGATAGTCCCACCTTTGAGACAAGAAGGAAGATGCAACGCAGGCAAAAATGTGAAGTTTGGGTGTGCATCGTATGTCTGGCTGAAGAGCACTGCAGACTTAACTGCACCGTGCATGGAAAGTTTGACTGGATGTTCATGTAGAATCTGAAGCCAAGCTCGTGAAAGGAAGAATTTCTACATATTCATTATGGTTCACTGGATTGCAGTGGTGCCATCAAGGTTATGCAATATTAAATATTCATAAAATGAAGTCCTGGGAAAAAAAGAAATCCAACTGCAAATCATAGCAATAGAGGTGGATTGCATTATTTATGATTCCATTTGTTAAAATAAGACAATGAGACTTGATGAAAGGCATTAAGTGGACTAAAATTAAAGTAATTTGAGCATAAAGCAATGTTTTTTTTTAAAGGGGGTCCTTTTTCTTAACAATTGGAGCCTTTTAAGTTAATTGAAGGGCATCAAAAGGCAGAAGAGGTCTGCTATTTAGCTAGTGTTGAATCTGCCTTAGTTGTCCATTAGTCCATATAACAACAAGGCTTCTGGGGGGGGGGGGGAGATCATCTGTGGCACGTCACATGGTGTGATGTTCAAAAGCGGATGGTGGAAACGTAAGAGGGAACACGGACTACGCTTTCACAGATCATTAAACTAATCCAGTAATTAGGCGGGGCTAGGGTCAGCAGCATTTGAACACAGCTTCATAATATCAGCCAAGGGTAGAGTCAGACAGCCAGGAGCCATGCCGTCGTTGCTTAAAAGTTATCTCTGTAACCGTGCAGAGAGGAGACCGGTGCCTGCAACTTCTGAGGCCTGCACTGCTCAAGGGCTTGTAGAGAGGTAAAGGTAAAGGTAAAGGTACCCCTGCCCGTACGGGCCAGTCTTGCCAGACTCTGGGGTTGTGCGCCCATCTCACTCAAGAGGCCAGGGGCCAGCGCTGTCCGAAGACACTTCCGGGTCACGTGGCCAGTGTGACATCGCTGCTCTGGCGAGCCAGAGCTGCACACGGAAACGCCGTTTACCTTCCCGCTAGAAAGCGGTCCCTATTTATCTACTTGCACCCGAGGGTGCTTTCGAACTGCTAGGTTGGCAGGCGCTGGGACCGAGCAACGGGAGCGCACCCTGCCGTGGGGATTCGAACCGCTGACCTTTCGATCGGCAAGCCCTAGGTGCTGAGGCTTTTACCCACAGCGCCACCCGCGTCCCTTGTAGAGAGGTAGCAGCACTGTAAAAGTAAAGGTAAAGGGACCCCTGACCATTAGGTCCAGTCGCAGACGACTCTGGGGTTGTGACGCTCATCTTGCTTTATTGGCCGAGGGAGCCGGTGTACAGCTTCCGGGTCATGTGGCCAGCATGACTTAAGCCGCTTCTGGCAAACCAGAGCAGCGCACGGAAACACTGTTTAGCTTCCCGCCGGAGCGGTACCAATTTATCTACTTGCACTTTGATGTGCTTTCAAACTGCTAGGTTGGCAGGAGCAGGGACCGAGCAACGGGAGATCACCCTGTCGCGGGGATTCGAACCGCCAACCTTCTGATCGGCAAGTCCTAGGCTCTGTGGTTTAACCCACAGCGCCACCCGCGTCACTGCAAATCTAGAGCTGTTTGGTTTTATGCTTACAGAGGCTAGTCAGAGGCTAGTTTTCTTTGAAAGGTAACTGATAATTTAGCTGCCTCACTTTTTTAAAAAAAAAGTTGAGAAGAGCTATCGCTTTTCTGCTACCGAACAAAATTCACAAACCAGTGGCTTGTCGAAGCAGAGTCTCTCAGCCTAACCTACCTTACGGGGTTGAGTTTGGCTAGTATCTTTGCAAGAGAACATGGGGATCAAAGAAGTATACAGTCATACCTCATGTTACGTCTGCTTCATGTTACGTTTTTTCAGGTTGCGTCCCGTGGCGACCCGGAAGTACCGGAATGGGTTACTTCCAGGTTTCGCCACTCATGCATGCACAGTAGCACTAAATCGCGCTTTGCGCATGCGCACAAGCACCAAATTACACTGCACACATGCAGATATGGCATTTCAGGTTGCGGGCTTTTCACGTTGCGATCGGGACTCTGAAACGGATTCCATTCGCAACCGGAGGTACCACTGTACATTGGTCCCACCTACAACGATCCCTTTAGCAGATGCTGGGATCTTTCTTTTTTTGATAATAATTTTTATTACGTTTCCAATTTTACATTTCCAAATAAACATTTTACAAACTTTAAAATATCCACTGACTTCCCTTCTTCTCCTTCCATGGCTCATTTTACATATCACACATCCCTGCATATTTTACTGTACGTAACTTTTCAAATCAGTTTTCCGCTTTTACATCCATCAAAAATTATTTAGTCTGTTGAATTTATCTTAGCACTGCCAGCATTTTCAGCTGTATACAGTTATTTTCCATATACTCAATAAATGTTCTCCACTCTTCTTTAAATGTGTGTTCTTCTTGCTCTCTTATTCTAGGCATTAAATCTGCAAGCTCTGCATATTCTGTCAACCTGTTGCCAATCTTCTTTAGTTTTGGGACCTCGCTCACTTTCCATTTGGGGGCTAATGGGTGGGGCAATGATCGGAGCCACCTGCAACTACAGAGCATTTTCCAGGGTATTCCCAGCTCCCAACAAGCTGTTCCTCTAGCTTAACTTCAAAATATATTGAATGCAGAATAGAGGAAAGTGCTGTTGGTATTATTGCTTGCCTGCCTGCCTGCCTGCCTGCTTGCTTATCAGTGAATTTCTAAAACGAAAACTTTGGTCTCTTTAACTGTCTGGCTATCGCACCACATCCTTCCCCAAATCTATAATGGACATTGTATCCATTCTCGCTTTCCATACAATGTTAAGAAGATCTCTGAATTTGTAATTTGTGCATGTGCTGCTAAAGAAAGTGAGTTTATCTGGGCTTCATGCTGTCTCTGATCATGACCACCCCCACCCCAAGTAACTAAGAATACTTCAGGACTCAATTGTGCCATCTAATGGCCCCCTAACAGCATGGCACATGAAGGAAATTCCTCGCTGGTTGTTCCTTTCTATATTCATGTGAAGAGTTTGAAGAGTTTGGATTTGATATCCCGCTTATTACTACCCGAAGGAGTCTCAAAGTGGCTTGCATTCTCCTTTCCCTTCCTCCCCCACAACAAACACTCTGTGAGGTGAGTGGGGCTGAGAGACTTCAGAGAAGTGTGACTAGCCCAAGGTCACCCAGCAGCTGCATGTGGAGGAGCGGAGATGCAAACCCGGTTCACCAGATTATGAGTCTACCGCTCTTAACCACCACACCACACTGGCTCTCTCATGTCATGGTAGGGTTGTCATATTTCAAAAAGTAAAAACCAGGGCATTCTGAAAGTTGTTGAGCTCTTTTAAGAAAAACCCCATCATTGATGGTCTTTTTTGAGGGAACCACTGAATTTTGGTAAAATCTACAAGAGTTTCTGAGCTTTTTAAAAGGCATTTTCAGTATGATTTAACCCCCTTGCTGGTTTTCAGGGACATTTGTCCAATTTTCAAAAAATAGTCCAGGATGTCATTTTCTGAGGCGAATTCCAGGAAAATAAGAATGTATGGCAGCTCTATGTCATGGTGGGAAAAGAACCATGCTTGGCAGATTGATAAGTAATGCATGCTTTGAACATACTGATCGTTAGATATGTATGCAGATAGAGAATCGGAAGCTCCTTCCTTCCTTCCTTCCTTCCTTCCTTCCTTCCTTCCTTCCTTCCTTCCTTCCTTCCTTTCTTTTTTTGTTTAGCTATTTTTATTTTATTCTCTTATGATTTTTAATCTGTAGAAGTCCCCTATTTTGGAGTGACGAAGATATACACAGGAAGGTGACAGAGCGGTGGTGAGGGGCTCTGTGTGAAAAGTCTTCTTTTCTGTGTATGGAAAAAGGGATTTGATATAATAGTGATGAAAAGCTTTTTTCTCCTTCCTTTCTCCTGTCTCACTATTTCTTTACTTTTCTCTTTTTTTATTTAGGTTGTCTTTTATTCCTTTTCTTTAGGATAGCTTGGCTTTTATTGTATGCCATACTGAAAACTTTTGATAAAATTATTTACCACAAAAAGAGTATTGTCTACACAGTCTGACAGTGGCTCTCCAGCATTTCAGATGGGCATTCCTGGGAGATGCTGTAAATTGAACCCAGAGCTTTTGTCTTGCAAGGGAAACGCTCTGATACTGAGCCCTTCCCTGATTTGAAGTCTCACTGACATCCAAGGTTCAGCACAACCTTGCAAGACAGGACATTTTCAGTGGCAAGAACCAAGTTTGGAACACAACTTAAAGCAATACGTTGGCAACAGGTTTAATGCTTCCTTCAATTCTGCTTCCTGAAACACCTGCAGATAGGAAAGAAAATGAGTTTTATAGGACACACCGAAATTACCTTCCAAAAACTGTACCTAAGAGAGAAGTATTCCCAAAAGTAAGAGGGAGGCTGGTCCCTCTGCCATCCTCCGTGTAAATCAAGCAGTGGGTACAGACTTAAAAATAATAATAATAATAAAAACATAAAATGCTATTGGAACAAGTTTTCTAAAAATGAGTTGTATTCATGATTCTGTTGAAGAGTTACGTTGTGTGATCTTTCTTTTTTAAAAAAAAATTATTAACAATTTCAACATAGCAATATATCAAAACAAGAGAGAATATTATGAAAATGGTATACAGGTGGTACATGACCCCAGTCAAGCTTGCAAAATCTATCATTTGCCCGATAACAATGTTGGAAATGTAAAGAAACTGAAGGTACATTCTTTCACCTTTGGTGGACGTGCCCAAGGATCAAGGCTTTCTGGGAAATGATCTATAATGAAATGAAAAAGGTATTTAAATATACCTTCCTGAAGAAACCAGAGGCCTTCCTCCTGGGCATGGTCGGCCAATTGGTGTCAAAGAAGGACAGAACTTTCTTTATGTACGCTACAACAGCAGCAAGAATACTTATTGCAAAGTATTGGAAGACACAAGATCTACCCACTTTGGAAGAATGGCAGACAAAGGTGATGGACTATATGGGACTGGCAGAAATGACTGGCAGAATCCGAGACCAGGGAGAAGAGTCGGTGGAAGAAGATTGGATGAAATTTAAAGTCTATTTACAGAAATATTGTAAAATTAATGAATGTTAGAATGATGTTGGATAGAAATTAAGTGGTTTCCAGCTGTAATGCTTTAAGAGAATATGAAAAAAGGGTTATAAACAGGTAAAAATCTAATGGTAAGGATATGCTGAACCAACAATTTGAATTGGAATACAAAAAAGGGAGGTATGAGGAGGTCCGGGAAATAAGCTAAAGGAAAATTAGCAATGGAAAATCTGTGTATTTTTAACTATTTTTATTTTGTATTTTTGTTATTTCTTTTTTTCTTTTTTCTTTTTTATTGTAATACTTAAAAAAATCTTAATAAATATTCTATAAATAAAAACAATATATCAAAACATATCATATTCATTATTTCCCGCCCTTTTCCCCATTCCCCATCAAACCCTCCCTCCCCCCGAGACTTCCCTCAGCTCCTCTCTCTGATTTCTCAGCACATGTTATTCTCTGCATATTATAAAATAATTTCAATCCTTATATTATCTATCTACCATGTTATCAATCACTAAATTTGTGTATGTTTATTCAAAACCTGCCAAGGAGTCCAGTTCATTTTGTTGTCTTTTTAAGTACTTTGTGAAAAGTTCCCATTCTTCTTTGAAGTCACAGTTGTCCTTATCTCGCAGTTTGTATGTCAGTTTAGCTAATTCTACATAGTTCATCAATTTCTCTTGCCACTGTTCCTTTGTCGGGGTTTCCTCATTCTTCCATCCTTGTGCTATCAAGACTCTTGCTGCTGTTGTAGCATACATGAATAAGTTCTTTGTTTTCGTTGGCAGGTCTTGTCCTACAATCCCTAACAAAAATGCTTCTGGTTTTTTTTACAAATGCCATTTTAAAGATTTTCTTCAATTCATTATATATATATCATTTCCCAATTTTAAAAAATTTCTCTACATTCCCACCTCATATGATAAAAGGTCCCTTCCTTTTCTTTACATTTCCAACATATATTCGACCCAGTTTTGTACATTTTTGCTATCTGTACTGGTGTTAAAAAGGTAAAGGTAAAGTACCCCTGCCCGTATGGGCCAGTCATGTCCGACTCTAGGGTTGTGCGCCCATCTCACTTAAGAGGCTGGGGGCCAGCGCTGTCCGGAGACATTTCCGGGTCACGTGGCCAGCGTGATGAAGCTCCTCTGGCAAACTGGCACCAGCGCAGCACATGGAAACGCTGTTTACCTTCCCGCTATAAAGTGGTACCTAACTGCACTTAGGGGTGCTTTCGAACTGCTAGGTGGGCAGGAGCTGGGACCGAAAGACGGGAGCTCACCCCACCGCGGGGATTCGAACCGCCGACCATACGATCAGCAAGCCCTAGGCACTGTGGTTTTACCCACAGCACCACCCGCGTCCCTATTCCACCCGCGTCCCTATTGTACTGGTGTTATATACCATCTATACATCATTTTCATATAGTTTTCTTTCAAAAGAGAACAGTCTGTAAATTTTAAATCTGTTTCCACAGTTTTTCCCAATCTTCAAATTGTATGTTATGTCCGTGAAGTGTGATCTTTCAACCTCTGTAAACAAAATGACAATAACATTCCTATCCAATATAAGTTGCCAGTGTTAATAAAACCAGCAAATTGTGGGGGAGAGATGGTATTTGCGTTGGAGGCATAAAAAAAAGCCCTGAGCTCATCCGCTAGGTTTTTGAATTTCAAGGACCATTAACTTGCAACCAGATGCACGGTGGCACCTCTCTTGACATCTGACTTCTCATATCCTTCTCTAATGGCCAAAGAAATCGAACTTCAGATCTGCAGGCACTTGCGACCTTCCCTCTTAAATGAATAAACCCCCAATGTATCCATTGCAAGGTTCTCAGGGGCAGGGAAGGGGAGAAAACTGTCAGTTCTTTTTCTCTTCCTCACTGTCATCTTCTCCCACCAGAGGATTATTTATTTATTTCAGAAGCTGACTCTGCAGAGGCGCTAGTCATTTTTATGACTGTGAAATGAATATTTGCATGGAAGAAGCCAAATAGTTTTAAGCGTTTGGGTAAACACATGCCAAGACTGGGAAGCATAGCAGAGATGCCAGGGTCTTCTGATGTTAACAACTCCTTGTGACCGGAATCTATGATCAGCAATACTTTTCACAACATTGATTTGATTTGCTCTGCAAAGTTAATAACCCAGGTAAGGCAGTAAGAAGAAACTCCTTAAGCAAAGTCAAGTTAAATGTGCTGCTGCAGCCAACTCATAATGGCTCTTTCAGGAATCCAGTGGAAAAACTGAGTGATGGATGTTACCTTGGAGGTACCAACAGCACTTGACCTCAGAGTATGAACAGTAAAGAATCAACAGTTCAGATTGTCAATGTTTTCTGTGTCAAGAGGCCTTTGTAGATTGACATACATCTTCAGTATAAAACTAGATTGATGGGAATGGATCCAGCACTGCTTAGATCAGAAATGGCTTGATGATGATGATGATGATACAGTGGTACCTCGGGTTAAGTACTTAATTTGTTCTGGAGGTCAGATCTTAACCTGAAACTGTTCTTAACCTGAAGCAACACTTTAGCTAATGGGGCCTCCCACTGCTGCCGCACTGCCGGAGCACAATTTCTGTTCTCATCCTGAAGCAAAGTTCTTAATCCAAGGTACTATTTCTGGGTTAGCGGAGTCTGTAACCTGAAGCGTATGTAACCTGAAGTGTATGTAACTCGAGGTACCACTGTAATTTATTTGTACCCCACCCATCTGACAGGGTTGCCCCAGCCGCTCTGGGCGGCTTCCAGCATATATAAAACCCTAATAAAACCCTAAACCTTAAAAAGCTTCCCTATACATGGGTGCCTTCAGATGTCTTCTAAAGGTTACATAGTTACCCATCTCCTCAACATCTGATGGGAGGGTGTTCCAAAGGGTGGGTGCCACTACTGAGAAGGCCCTCTGCTAGTCCCCTATGGCTTCACTTCTTACTGTGTGGGAATCTCAGTGTCCGGGCTGAATGATGGGAGTGGAGATGCTCCTTCAGGTATACTGGACCGAGGCCGTTTAGGGCTTTAAAGGTCAGCACCAACACTTGGAATTGTGCTCAGAAACGTACTGGGAACCAATTTAGGTCTTTCAGGACTGGTGTTTACATGGTCTTGGCGGCCGCTCCCAGTCACCAGCCTAGCTGCCGCATTCTGGATTAGTTGTAGTTTCTGTAGTTAAACCGTAGTTGTCCCTGGTGCACTTTGCCATTGCAGAAAACCTACAGCCCCACTATAGGTTTTTCAAAATATTGCATTTGCAAAATAAAAGACAATATGGGGGAGGATATTTACAGCCCCTCCAGGCTGATGTGGCACCATTGCACTTGCGACCTTAATCCAACAAATGGGATCATTGACTTGCATGAACGGCACAAACAGTGCAGTTAGTTAGAATGTAGTGCTGATAACAACCAAGGTTGCAGGTTTGATTCCCGTATAAGACAGCTGCATATTCCTGCATTGCAGGGGGTTGGACTAGGTGACCCTCTAGTCATCTGCAAGGTTATGCTTCTATGATAACAGCCAGGCTGAGATAAGCTAAGATATCGGGCTGTGCAGTGGAAGTGTTGCAATATTCTCCAACAAACAAATACATGGACCAATCAATGCAGAGTACCTGGATATGAGCCCTTTTGCAGCAAAATGTTGGCTTTAAAAGTCAAATCTGTGAGTCATCTGTGGGAATGTTCAGGGAGGCAGGAGAGGATATATTGTTTAATAATTTCCTTCCTAACTTGCGTTAACAAGTCCCTTTACTTAGCAGAGTGCATTCCCCTTTTAAACACACAGCGGGTAGCTGGTTGCAAGCTTTTTAAAGCTTTTCAATATAGATTCCTGGTAAGATCCCTTATTTCCTTCTTAAAAGAATGAACACACGACAATCTTATTTAAAGATGGATCCCTGAAGGCAGACTTAGTTAGACACACACACACACACACACACACACACACACACACACACACACGTCTATCCCATATGGAGATAGTCTCTTTATCCTCTGTTGGCTGAAAGCTCCTGGCTAGCTGCTGGTCCAACGAAGAGGTCCAAAAAGAGAAATATGGCTGTGTTCCTAGTCCTTTTGTCACCTGCACAGGTAAGGTCACGCCCACCTCTACATGCAAGAGGAAGGATGCTCCAGCCCGGGAGGAAACAGGAAGTTTTCTGACTGGCTGGAACAACATCTCCTTTTCATGTCCACTCTAGGAATGTTGTACTTGACTGCTATCTATGTGTCACATCCCACATAATCATGGGAAAGAGTTGTCAGAACATCAACACTGTTATGTACTGAAGTTCTCACCCTGGGCCAGCAGGGGGATACAGTAGATAGTTTTCCCTCAGGTCCACATATGCAAATAAGGGATTGAAAGTGACGTTCAATGACTGGATAGTTACAGAAAATGGTTACTGTTGCCTTCTAGTGGAGCTCTATATAAGCAGGCTGGCTGAACCCTTCAGTTCAGTTCTGTTCCGGCCTGTGAATAAACAAGAGCTGTTTGAAGAATCGCTGTGTCGTCTCATATGTTCACCCACAACTTAACAAACACAGTGGCTATTTTCTGCTGCTTTCACCCGGTGACTAGTATTTTGAGGCATGTTGTCTCTGAGCCTGTAGGTGGTATGCAGTGATGTTTGAATAGGAAGATAAAGGAGTCGGGAGCTTTGTGGAATTACATTCTCAAAGGAGAGTGCTAAGCAGCTATCGGTGAAATTATATGGAAACTGGTACATTGGCTCCTCAGGTCACCTTCAGAGGATTCCTCGGTCTCTGCCCCCTCCCTTCCCTGCCTGCCTGGGTGTGTGTGTGTGTAAGTCAGGACTAATGTAATATATCTAGGTCTATTTCAAAATGGAGGTGTCAGTGTACGGCACTGGCTCATTAGGTTTCCCCATTAAATAAATACAACTCTCCGTTCTTCTTTCTGGGAGACGGATTAGAATGTTCAGTCAGCCTTGAGTGCAAATACCTGAGTGATCTCATGTGCTTTAGGAAACTTTTCATGTACAGTGGTACCTCGGGTTAAAAACTTAATTCATTCTGGAGGTCCGTTCTTAACCTGAAATTGTTCTTAACCTGAAGCACCACTTTAGCTAATGGGGCCTCCCGCTGCCGCTGTGCCGCCGGAGCACGATTTCTGTTCTCATCCTGAAGCAAAGTTCATAACCCGAGGTACTATTTCTGGGTTAGCGGAGTCTGTAACCTGAAGTGTCTGTAACCTGAAGCATCTGTAACCTGAGGTACCACTGTATGCCTGCTTTTGGACTGTTTTAATATCTTGGCCACTGTAATAAATTGTCCCTGCAAAATTCTGCCACTCATAAAAAGTCTAGGGATTATTATTATTATTATTATTATTATTATTATTATTACTGCTGTGGAAATAGTATTCTGCATGAGTCTTCCTTTACACCAGTGAGGGGTGGGGGAAGGGTGATTAAAAGTGGGATCTGCAACACAATAACAGAAGTTTTCGATTTCAGGGATGCAGGCAGTCATCTATCCTTTATCTCCTCTGGAATACTCTGATTTTAGGGGCTCGAAAGATTGGTTGTGTATTCTTTCCCAACCGACACTTGGCATTCTGTGGCTCCTGGAGGCCACTGAGAACATGCAGTTGCCATCAATGAGTTGTTGGGTTCTTTCCTTTTTTTGCTCCCTTTGTGGTTTCTTTGCATATTTCAGGGTTCAGTTGAACATGCTGATAGTGTCCCTCCTGCTTCTTCATGGTCAGATTTTGGATCCAGTTCTGTTGTCATGCCATGCCTGGGGCAGAACAACAAGTCCTTACTTATGCTAGCCTGCCCACTGATGTCCATTCATTGGTAACCTCAAGACTGATCACCGCAGTGCACTCCTCCCCTCCTTAATTTTTATTAAATTTTCTGCTTTACATTTTAGAGTATTCATTCAAACAACCTTAAAATATTAATGACTTCCCTTCTTCTCTTTCCATGGTTCATTTTGCAAAACATAAATCCCTGCATATTTTATATAAACTAAACCATTCAGTATTCTATTATTACATCTATCAAAACTGATTTACACTGTTGAATTTATCTTAATGCTGCCCACATTTTCAAATAAACACAATTTCCTTCCATATACTCAATAAACATTTCCCAATCTTCTTTAAACGTATGTTCTCCTTGTTCTCTTATTCTAAACCAGGCTTCCTAAACCTCGGCCCTACAGATGTTTTTGGCCTACAACTCCCATGATCCCTAGATAGCAGGACCAGTGGTCAGGGATGATGGGAATTGTAGCAGTAGTAGTAGTAGTAGTAGTAATTTATTATTTATACTCCACCCATCTGGCTGGGTTTTCCCAGCCACTCTGGGCGGCTTCCAACAAAGTATTACAATACAGTGGTCTGTTAAACATTAAAAGCTTCCCTAAACAGGGCTGCCTTCAGATGTCTTCTAAAAGTCTGGTAGTTGTTCTTCTCTTTGACATCTTGTGGGAGGGCGTTTCACAGGGCAGGCGCCACTACCGAGAAGGCCCTCTGCCTGGTTCCCTGTAACTTGGCTTCTCACAGTGAGGGAACCACCAGAAGGCCCTTGGTACTGGACCTCAGTGTCCGGGCAGAATGATGGGGGTGGAGACACTCCTTCAGATACACTGGACCGAGGCCATTTAGGGCTTTAAAGGTCAGCACCAACACTTTGAATTGTGCTCAGAAATGTACTGGGGGCCAAAATATCTGGATGGCCAAGGTTGAAGAAGCCTGTTGTATATGTTAAGTCCGCAAGCTGCGCATATTCCATTAGTCTAAGTTGCCATTATTTTTAGTTCTATTTCCATTTTTGAGCTAACAAAACACGGGCCGCAGTGGTAGCATACATAAATAACCTTTTTTGACACCTGGGAATTTCTGTCTGAAGTATCCCCAACAAAAAGGACTCTGGTTTTTTGAGGCTGGGGGAGCACTTTAAAACATTTTTTCCAATTCATTATGGATTATTTCCCAGTACTCTTTTACCCTTTTACAGGGACACCACATATGACAGAACTGTACCCTCTGTCTCATTGCTCCACAATGTACTTTATATGAGGTTACAGGTTTCCCATCCCTGGGCTAATGTCAAGGAAATGTACATGGCAGACAGTGAACTCTTTATTGTCAGAGCTGGCACTTATAGTTGTGTCTACGGCTCCAAATACCTACAAACACCTTCCGATGTCTGCATGGTAAGGATCAGTTGCAACAACTGAGGACCACTCTCCCTCCACCAGTTTATGTGCAGGCTGCGCACATGTAGCCAGAGACTATGCCTGCATGAAAGCTTCCTCTGCTCATCCTTCTGCAATCCTCTCCTGGTTCTGGGAGTCAGTGATGCTGGAGAGGTGTCAGGAGTGTAGATAATTAAAAAAGGAGGATTTATTGCAAAAACAGATAGCTCCGGATGGCTCTAACAAAGCCTCTGGCATTATTACTCAAGATGACACTTCTGAAGGCTCCTTCCGGTGTCAACAGAAGAAACTGAACTTACAACCCTTACGTCTCTTGTTTTGCTTCCTATCTAGCAGCTCTCCCATTCACCAACTCTTAATTTAAAAAAAAATATTGATTTAAATTAAAAATATAAATACATAATAACATTTAGTACAAGAACAGAGAACAGAAAAAGGAAAAAGAAGAAAGGAAAAGGGAAAAGAAGAAGAAGAAGAGTTTGGATTTGATATTCTGCTTTATCACTACCTGAAGGAGTCTCAAAGCGGCTAACATTCTCCTTTCCCTTCTTCCCCCACAACAAACACATTGTGAGGTGAGTGAGGCTGATAGACTTCAGAGAAGTGTGACTGGCCCAAGGTCACCCAGCAGCTGCATGTGGAGGAGCGGAGACGCGAACCCGGTTCCCCAGATTACTAGTCTACCGCTCTTAACCACTACACCACACTGGCTATATAAGGCATCATACATTTCTTCTGCGTAAATACAATAACATATTAGCACTTAAATTCATACAAACTCACAAAAAGAACAGAAAAGGTTTCGAGAAATAAACTAAAAAAGACTTCCAAATATTCTCATTTACTATATCTATTCTATATCTACATCTCTTCTGTGACAAGGGATTCTGCTTCAAAATTATAATTGTCCTTCCTCTCTGTGGGCAGTGTGTGACATAGACCTCCCCAGCTCCTTCACTCAATGACATTCATTGGTGGCATATGTACATACAGCAAGGTACTCAACATACTAGGCCAGGGGTCAGCAAACTTTTTCAGCAGTGGGCCGGTTCACTGTCCCTCATACCTTATGGGGGGCTGGACTATATTTTTTTTGGGGGGGGGGATTGAACGAATTCCTATGCCCCACAGATAACCCAGAGATGCATTTTAAATAGAAGGACAGATTCTACTCATGTAAAAACACGCTGATTTCAGGACCGCCCGCAGGCCAGATTGAGAAGGCAATTGGGCCGGATCCGGGCCCCGGGCCTTGGTTTGCCTATTCATGTACTAGGCTTTCTTACTGCTTCTGTGATTAGATGTTTCTCACTCATTTTCACTTTCCAGCCTCACACAAAAGCCTCATCAAGAAGCAGCATCATTTATGTAGCAGATGGCCGAAACACTCCAATCTGCAAATTAGCTTTCAGAGAAGGAAAGGAAAAAAACACTAACGAACAAAGAGCCCTTTTTTTCCTCCTAGGGCTACCGGGTTTTCTGCTGCCGCTTGGAGAGATCGATTGCAGTTTTGCTTCCCGCATGCATGATGCTTGTGGAATAAATCTGCTCTTTCTAGTAGAAAGCTATCACTCTGGAATGGAGAAAGCAGTGCTCAGAATGTGACCCTGCTCTTAAAAAGACCTGACTAAAAAAACATAGGCTATCTGCTGCTCCCCCCTCAAATTATACACAACTTTGGTTCATTTTCCTCAGCAAAGTGTCACCAGGATTTCTCTCTCTCTCTCTCTCTCTCTCTCTCTCTCTCTCTCTCTCTCTCTCTCTCTCTCTCTCTGGACTCTGTGTTATTTAATAACTTTACTAATAATCCCAGGCATATTTACTTGGGAGTAACTGTCACTGGAGTCAAAATGATTTGCTCCTGAAAGTCTAGGACCAAGTGGTAAGAGTCTTCCTATAGTTGTGTTTCCCAAAGGTTGTAAGTTTGATACTACAGTGGTACCTCGGGTTACAGACATTTCAGGTTATGCTTTTCGGGTTGTGCACTGCGCCGAACCTGAAAGTACTGGAATAGGTTACTTCCGGGTTTCAGCGCTCACACATGCACAGAAACACTAAATCGCTCTTTGCACATGCGCAGAAGAGCCAAATCGTAACCCCTGCGTGCGCAGATGCGGCACTGTGGGTTGCAAAAGCTGTGGGTTGCGAACGTGCCTCCCGCACGGATCACGTTCGCAACCTAAGCATCCACTGTATTAGCTGAGGGCAGTCAGCCCCAAATGAGATATGTAATAGTCCGGGCATGATAAATAATCAGAAGACATTCCCAAAATACATTCAAATACAGAGAAGTGAGATTTTTTTGGAGGAAAACAAGGAATGCAGTTAAGCAACGAAGCAAACCATTTCGACTGCGAAGCTACCTTACCGAGCCCACAACCTCCTCATATTGAGGTTTTATTACAGGAAACGGCCGCCAAAGACTTGGTGACAATGTTGATTTGACAACAAGCTGCATTGATTTCTCGCCTCTGCTTAGACCTGTAGGAATCTATTGACTATAAAATTTCACTTGAAGTGACTGAGGCGTCTGTCAATGAAAAGCAAGCATGCTTTGGTGAAATCGTATGAGAGACTGAGGCTGAAAGTTTGGCGTGACACATACAATTTAAAACAAGCAGTTTGCTTCCAGGAGGAAAATAAAGACCCGGCTTTTAATTTTTGACTGGGGTGGGGAGATGGAGTCTGTCCTGTATTAGACCACCGCAGCTTGAGGCAAATATATTAGACTTCTGAACAGCACCACAAATTAAGAAATGTTTGTTTTCAGCCACATTAGCCGCAGATCCACAGATCATTTCATGCTGATTTACTTGGGTTTAGCCTCATTCCTAAACCTCCTTTCCTGGGAGTAAGCCCGCTCTCCAGAGGAGTACAAGTGCTCATTGTTTTTGCTGCGGCAGATTTAAGAGTCTTGCCATACCTTGTATGGTTAAACTATGGAACTCATTGCCACAGGAGGCAGCGACGGCCCCCAACTAAAAGAGGGCTAGACAAATCCACGGAGGACACAGTTCTCAATGGCTCCTCGCCATAATGTTTAGGCTGTGGCTCTGTGTTTGGAGGCAGTAATGTTTCAGAATACCAGCTACTGGAAACCACTGGAGGGGAAAGTGTTCTTGTGTTCGAATCCTGCTTGCAAGTTTTCCACAGCCATCTGGTTGGCCATTGTGAGAACAGGATGCTGGACTAGGTAGGCCATTGGCCTGATCCACGAGGTTTTTCTTAAGCTCTTACATTAACAAATTTATCAAGGTGCAACCTTTCATGAACTACAAAAATTGATGTGGTAATAAATGTGTTTGTTTTCAAGGTGCTACATAAGGCACTGTTGCTTTAATGAAAACAGGAAGGCTGTTTTAATGAAAACAGTGAGTTGCCCTGTCCTACCCCCTCAGCCCTCTGTTTTGGAGGGACTTATGCCATACCCTCCAACATTTCTCTGATGAAAATAGGGAAGTCCTGTTCAACAGCAACAAAAACAACAGCAACAATTTTATTATTCATACCCTGTCCATCTGACTGGGTTGCCCCAGATACTCTGGATGGCTTGCAACATATGTAAAAACATAATAAAACATTAAACATTAAACAAAAACTCATAAGTACTTTGCATATAAATCTCTTCCCCTCTTTCTGCCCATGTTCATCTCTCCTTCTGTGTCACAGACCACAAATACACAAACCACACATTCATATATACCCAGCTCTTTCTTTCACAAACACAGACCTGCTTCTCTCTCACATACCAGAGAGAGAGAGAGAGAGAGAGAGAGAGAGAGAGAGAGAGATCACAGAGACAGATCTCCTTCTCTCCTCCATCTCTCCCTCTTTCTCACAAATAGGAATTTTTTTTTTACGGAGCAGAGGGCAAAGTAAACTACTGAAAGTGCTAACTGGGAAGAATTGTGACTGTACATTTTGCCTCATGTCTCAGGTTCAAAAAATGCTGGGAATGTGCTTTCCGCCCTAATGAAAGATGGGAATCAGGAGATTATGGTTCTGCCCAGGGCACCAAGAAAGGCTTCTGTGGACACCAGGTAGGTGACCCCTAGCCAGGGCCAGATTTAGGTTTGATGAGGCCCAAAGCTACTGAAGGTACCAGGGCCCTTTATATGTCCAACTGTCCTTTGTCAACAGCAAATTGTCACTGGTTTTTGTGTTGAATATATGCTATATGGTAATTTATGGACGTAATAGGTACCGGTATCTAAAGCCATTTGCCCATGCAGAATGTAGGCAACCTATATATAGAATGAGCAAACCAGTGGTATTTTAGGGAGCAGGCTAGCAGGAGCCCACAAAAACATAGGAGCCCACAAAGCACTGTTGCTGTATGTAGGTTTTATTTTATTTGTTTTTTATCTTATATTTTGGAAATGTACATCCAGGTTTTTTTCCTTAATATTTTTGCCTCTTCCCCCAAGTGTGGGGTCCTAAGCTATAGCTTGTTTAGCTTACTGTCATACCTCAGGTTACAGACACTTCAGATTGTGTTTCTTCGGGTTACAGACCCGCTGAAACCCGGAAGTACCGGAACGTGTTACTTCTGGGTTTCGGCGCTCGCGCATGCGTAGAAACAGTAAATCACACTTTGTGCATGCGCAGAAGCGCCAAATTGCGACCCGAGCATGTGCAGATGTGGCGGTGTGGGTTGCGAACATGCCTCCCGCACAGCTCACGTTCGCCACCCAAGCATCCACTGCATATGTACCGGTAAATCCAGCAAAGCCTCTGGCTTAGAGATGGTAGAATATTAAGCAATTTGGAAATGCTTTTAATAATAATAATAATAATAATAATAATAATAATAGGCCAAACTACGTGATTAACCTCAGGGGCTGGGGCAACCCAGTCAGATGGGTGGAGTATAATAATAATAATAATAATAATAATAATAATAATAATAATTTTATTGTCACACTAAGGGAGGGTTTTTTGGGGGGGCGGGGAGGCAGGAAGTGAGAACTTTTCCAAATGTATGTTAATGTCTTCTAGGCTAGCTAGTTGCAAAAGCTGAGCGGGTGCTCCTGCACCTTTGTTAGTTGTGTAGAACAAGGCATTTCATCAGACAAAGCAGACAATTTTCTCTCTCACACTATTATTAAAGGTACAGGAGCTCCCCCCCTTCCTTTGCATCTGGTGACCACAGAAAGTGACCCCAGAAAGAAACTTTTTAGAAAAACAGCAGCAGCCCACCACGACATTCTATGCAAATGTTTCTGAGCCAGGCACATAATATGCCACCAGAATAGAAAGGCACTCCATTATTCATTTGTCTTTCTTTGCCCTGCTTCTCCCAGAGCCCCAAGATGACTTGCAGGTTATGTAACAGTCTTTCCTTCTGTGTCATGCAAAAACATCGAGGTCGAGGGAACTCGGAAAGGACAGGTGGCAACACAGCCCGTGGAGTCTCTCGTTCAGTGAACGGTATTTTGTAATATATTTATTTATGAAAAACTTTTTATATGGCCATTTCCAACCCGAACGAGGACCTGCGAAACAATTTGCGCAACAGAACAAAACCAAAGAACGTTCCGTTAAGTAACACAAAATTAAAACGAGAACCTTCAAATCAAAGGAGAAATCAATAAAAGGAAAGAAGCTGAGGCAAAACTTCAACAATAGATGGGGAAACCACTAAGGTCACAGCCGCACCATACATTTAAAACACTGTTACACTGTGAACAACCCTGAGATCGTATGACGAAGGGCGGTAAATAAATCTTAATCACAACAAAAAATTAAAACTTTCCCCTTAAGAATCTTGGAAACTGTAGTCATTTAAGGGTACAGAGAGTTGTTTTGAGACCCCCTTACAGACCTACAATTCCCAGCACCATTAACAAACTATACTTCCCGGGTTTCTTTGGGGAAAGCTGTAACTGTTAAAAGTAGCATAAGGGGGCTTTGAACATATCACTTACCGTATTTTTCGCTCTATAAGATGCACCAGACCACAAGGCGCACCTAGTTTTTGGAGGAGGAAAACAAGAAAAAAATATATTCTGAATCTCAGGAACCAGAACAGCAAGGGATCGCTGCGCAGTGAAAGCAGCAATCCCTCTTGCTGTTCTGGCTTCTGGGATAGCTGCGCAGCCTGCATTCGCTCCATAAGACGCACCCACATTTCCCCTTACTTTTTAGGAGGGAAAAAGCGAGTCTTATAGAGCAAAAAATATGGTAAATGTGACCTGAGGCTGCAATCCTATGGTCCCTGGGGAAGAGTCCCAGGTGTCAAAGGATTTACAGTGGCACCTTGGGTTACATGTGCTTCAGGATAACATATGCTTCAGGTTACAGACTCCGCTAACCCAGAAATAGTACCTCAGTGTGGCAATCACACAGGGTCCCCGGACGTTTGACGGTCTATTGACCCTGTGCCACCACTGCGATAGCTTTCTTCGCTGCCACCACCCGGCTCTTCATGGAGTCCAGACAGTTGTTAGCATAAGCAAATAATCAAGTTTATTTGTACATGCAGGAATAAGCGTATGGTTTCAGTTTATTTTTCTCTTGTCAGTTTCTTACACTTAGTTCCTAACAACTCCAAACTGAATATTCCAACTAACTATCTGACTCAACCTAACAATTCCTCTCACTTTCTCACAATACAACTCGACCAACCCTCTTCCTTCTCCAACACCCAAGCCTCAACTCCCAACTGACAACCCTCAACTCCCAACTCCCAAACCTCAACTGTCTTTCAAAACCTCCCACTCTATCTTTTACTCCCCCCTTGCGTTCTCACTGGCCAATCACATCACACCCATTTTAACCCTTTCCTTGACCCATCCTAGGAGGCAAACGCCACACTCAGGTTAATAACTTTGCTTCAGGATGAGAACAGAAATTGTGCTCTGGTGGTGTGGCAGCAGTGGGAGGCCCCATTAGCTAAAGTGGTGCTTCAGGTTAAGAACAGTTTCAGGTTAAGAACAGACCTCCGGGACGAATTAAGTTCTTAACCCAAAGTACCACTGTATTCAGATCTCTCTTTCTGAGAGTAGAGAGATAGATGTTCACCCTTTGAAAAGGAGACCTGACATTCAATGGTTTCTCCGTGGTCCCTATAGTCAGTGGCGGAGGTAGGGGCTTTGGCACCCGGAGCGGGGTTGGGGCTGGCATGTTGCCTGTGTGAGCATCCCAATGGGGGTGCCACCCATGGCGATGTCGCCCCCCGTCAGGGATGGAACACGGAGCTGCCTGCCCTGTCCCCCGTTCCAGCACCACTGCCTCCAGTGTCAGAGCTCTGAAAATGGAGGTGGCAAACAGGAGGCATTCTGGAAGACCTGCACCCAAACCAATGAGGACAAGCAACTTGAGTGGAATCTAAAAGGTAAAGGGACTCCTGACCATTAAGTCCAGTCACGGACGACTCTGGGGTTGCGGTGCTCATCTCGCTTTACTGGCCGAGGGAGCCAGTAGAAGACAGCTTCTGGGTCATGTGGCCAGCATAAGCTGCTTCTGGAGAACCAGAACAGTGCATGGAAATGCCATTTACCTTCCCGCCGGAGTGGTACCTATTTATCTACTCGCACTTTGACGTGCTTTCGAACTGCTAGATTAGCAGGAGCAGGGACCGAGCAACAGGAGCTCACCCCGTCACGGGGATTCGAATCACCGACCTTCTGATCGGCAAGCCCAAGAGGCTCAATGGTTTAGACCACAGCGCCACCCATGTCCACACATATTAAAAACGTTCTGAAAATGCTTTTAAAAAATAGTGTTTTAAAAAATACATTGAATTTCCCATAAGGCTCACCATCACCATCTAGTGTCACATTGTATACTGCACTTAAAGACTTTTAACACTTTTAAAAACATTTGATTTGCAGCTGTATAGCTGAGTCCTAATATTTTAAAAGTTCTTTACTGGTGAAAAACTGGGTTATGTCAACTGCTCATGTGCAAGTGATCCACGACCATGCGGGCCAACTCCGAAGGGTCTTTGCCCCCCCCCATAAAATATTTGAGGGGGGCGGGCCACCCAAAGTTGATGGGCATTGCCATTCAAATTATGTGTGTGCAGCGTGTCGTGTGATCGATTATGCAGGGTGGGGCTTACCTGGGCTCCCCACAATATTTTATTCAAGTTGGCACCCCTGTCTACAACAAAGCTCATTTCTAAGTAGCTGTCTAATCAAACTGACACAGAAGATCTGTGCCAGTATCAGAGAACTGGAGCAACAGAGCATTCCCACCAACCATCGCCCTTTGCCATGGTTGCAAAAGAGGGTCCTGTCTTCCATTGCCACCTACCCAACCTGTCAGGCTTCAGGGAATTGGCTTCCTCCCCATTTTGGCAGTAGATAAGCAGAACAAAGGAAAAGGAGCCTTCTTACCAGTTAGAAACGTTAATAATCACAGCGAGAGAACAAAGAACACATCTCCAAAAATGGTGGTGCTCCCAGTTAAGGATTCCAACCCCTTAATCTACATCACTTCTACATCTTGTAATCTGAGCTTGTACCCTCTGCACTTTCTGTTCTGCCACTTTCTGAGCTCTCCGTGACTTTGGAGAAGGGGGGTGGGTGCTATCCAGAGACTGTGACTTTGTTAACCCTCTCTCTCCCAGTGTTTCTAGCTGTTCCCCATCCAGTATTTCCCAGCTTCTGCCTTCTGAACTATGCCCCTCCGCAAACCACTGTTCCAAATCTATACTGTCCTCCTGCTCCTGGGAAGATTCAGGATCTGGAGCAGGGGGAGGGGGAGGCTCCCACCATTCCTCCTCAGGACGTTCCCTTACACAACCTCTGTGATGGCGGAACATTTGACAGGGCTTGACAAAAGTGGGGTCAGTTTGGGAGTTCTTCCCAAATCAGAACTTCCTGACAGAGCAAAGTGATTGCTTGCCCCATGCTGATGCCTTTTCAACATCTCCGTGAACGTAGACAATGTGTTATTGAAGTGTGGCGTACGAGAAGCTGAGGGCAGCATAATTTTCGCTCAGCTTCATTTCTCACCTGCTCCTCTGAGGAATTCCTTCCCTTCAAATTATCTGAGGGAGGAGGGGTGGGGTGCCGGGGAAGGAGGAATCGATGCTTTACAAGTAATGGGAGCCATTGATTCAGTTACATAATTTATATACTGAATCAGCAACAGCTAAACAAAACTCTGTGGCCGCAAAAAAAGCACAGATGGAATTATAACTCAGAGTGAGAGGGGTTGCACAACTGCATGGAACAACAGATTGCCTGGAGAGCTCTAGGAATCCACACATCAATTAAAACATCATGTTCTTCATATAGTCCAATCATTGGGCAGCAGCATGAGGTAGATCCCAGACAGTGCCCCCCCCCCACAACCCCAGGCAACATGCCCTTCAGTTTCTGATATTGCCCTCCAGTGAAGTTGAGAGACAGACACTGGGCAGAACTAGCATGGGAGTTTTATTGAAATAAGAAGACCTACCAATGTGGCAAGATAGGAAACAGCCTAAACATCTCCCTTCCAAGCTGCCATGATTTCCCACACAATTTTCTTTCAGGTTTCATTTTCGACATCATCAATAATTTTAAAAATCATTTCTTTTATATATATTCATTCATCCATTCATACTGAAGATAATAGAATTCTTCCTGTTTATGTCACAGTCACTATATATATATATATATATATATATATATATAATAAATTGTCACTGTGACATAAACAGGAAGAATTCTATTATCTTCAGTATGAATGGTCTCCTAATATAGTTGGCTGGCATCTGTCTGTCTTGGGAGATGATGGAGGAGTACGCCTTTGGAGGTGAGGTCAAGCTGTTGGAATAGGGGTCAGCAAACTTTTTCAGCCGTGGGCCAGTCCACTGCCCCTCAGACCTTGTGGGGGGCCAGACTATATTTTGAAAAAATAATAATGAATGAATTCCTATGCCCCACAAATAACCCGGAGATATATTTTAAATAAAAGCACACATTCTACTCATATAAAAACACCGGGCAGGCCCCACAAATAACCCAAAGAGACATTTTTAATAAAAGGACACATTATACTCATGTAAAAACACGCTGTCCGTGGGCTGGATTTAGAAGGTGATTGGGCCGGATCCTTTCCCTGGGCCTTAGTTTGCCTATCCATGTGTTGGAAGGTTGCAGTGCCTGTTGTGACTGTAGAAACTGATGTGGGAGAGACAGGTTTTGTTGCAGCTTGGGCAGATGAAGCTGTACAGCTGCAGATGCACCATGGCATTTCTTCTTTGGTCACTGCTATGGATACTCTTGAGAGTCCCATGGACTGCAAGAAGATCAAACCTCTCCATTCTGAAGGAAATCAGCCCTGAGTGCTCACTGGAAGGACAGATCATGAAGCTGAGGCTCCTGTACTTTGGCCACCTCATGAGAAGAGAAGACTCCCTGGAGAAGACACTGATGCTGGGAAAGATGGAGGGCACAAGGAGAAGGGGGCGACAGAGGACGAGATGGTTGGATAGTGTTTTCGAGGTTACCAGCATGCGTTTGACCAAACTACGGGAGGCAGTGGAAGACAAGAGTGCCTGGCGTTCTCTGGTCCATGGGGTCATGAAGAGTCAGACATGACTAAACGACTAAACAACAACAACATGGATACACGACTTGATGGCCAGTTTCTAGGCAGCGGCGGGGCAAGCTGATTGGGTGCCTGGGGTGTTGCGTGTGCCCTGCGCCCAGGGGTGGGGCCAGCGGCCTGCGGGTGGGGCGAGCTGGGGCAGGACGCTCCATGGGGCCTCCAAAGAGTCTCCCTGGCTCCTCCCACTCAGCCACCCTACAGCTGAGGGGGAGGCAGCTGGCAGACCGTTTGGGGCAGTGCAGAGTCTGTGGGTGCCCAAGCCACTGCGTCACTCCCAGGCCCCGTGGTGAGTGCCGCCTGGCATTTTGTCACCCCCCTCAGTGGTGACACCCGGGGCGGCCTGCCCTCACCGCCCCCTTCCTCCGCCCCTGTTTCCAGGCACTGCGGTCGTCTGCAAAAACAGTTCTCTTCAACCAGGCCTTTGGCTGGTTAACATTCTGTGACCTTTTAAATGTATTTGTGGGAAGGGGTTATTGATTTGTTTTTATTCTTGCTTTAGTTTCATTATGTATTCTTGTGTTTTCATTTTTTATTTTTATGTAGTGATTCACCCTCTTAGCTTCGGATGAAGGATGGTATACAATTGTTAATAATAATAATAATAATAATAATAATAATAATAATAATAATAATAATAATTTTAAAATAGGATGCTTCTACACATCCTCAATAAATTGCAACCAGATTTAACTCACATTTGTTTCTGGTGCAGGGAAACAATTTGCAGAGTTATACTAGAAGAAGCAGCCACTGTATAAGCCACATTTCACTGCTCAAAATATTAAAAACACATTGAAGGTTTAATGCTGTACCAAAAGCTACAGTCTCTCGGACGTATGAGGAGGTTCTTTTCATTCTAGGTACATTGCTGATTTTTACAAGCATTTCTCTCTGTTAGAGGATTATAACTCAACAGAGAAAGAAAATCAAAGTTTACAAATTGGCTAAGTTATTCGCTATAATACTCCAATAATAATTTGGAAAGTGTGCATTGATCAGCTTTCACCAGACCATAAAAAGGAGACCATTTTTCAGTACTGGAGTAATACCCCATAAAACCAAAACCAAGTGCATGCATCCCACACACCTTTTAGAGATATCCCTACAAAAGTATTGTTTCAGTAAAAGGAATATTGCAGGCACATGCATTTGAGCAATGAAAAAGCTCAACGTGATGATCTCAGAGATTTTATTGTAGCCAAACTGTAATGGAAATGGGTCACATCCACACCGCAAACTAAAATGATTTATATACATGTGATTAAACTGATCACGACAAAGAACAGTCGTCTTCTGTAAGACAAGCTGATAAAAATTAAGCAAAGAACTAGAAAATCATGATGGCATTTGCTGTGATGGGTTCTGCAAGCAAAGATGAAATCATCGACTACAAATGTTGGTCATGGGGGACAACCACAAATTTATACACTAAGCCCCTGTCCTCCTCTCTGCCTGAGTGATGGGGTCTTCTCCCCACGGCTAGCTCAACCATTAGGCAAAGTGAGGTAACAGTTACTAAGGGGCAAGAAACAGTGGCGAGGTGTTGGAGACCCTTGGATTTCTCATGGTGGCCTGAGGGTCATGGAATACTTGTCATGGCAAGCTTGTGAAAAGTGTAAACTGATGATCATAACTACTTTTGAGAATGAACGTGTGCGGGGATGTGTGGTTTGCGTTTGTGAATCAGCACTGTGGTTATTTTATTGTTTACCAGAATGCTCTTAGTAGATTGGGATTGTTCTGCTCATCAATCACATTAATTAACGGACAGAATTTTAATCCGGTAAACCTCTGTCCAATCGCTTCATAAGAGGAAAGAGGACCAGGGAAAGGACTGGCTATTCCAGAAGGAAGATTTATTGGAGATTTTGAAAAGAGAGAAGAGAATCTGAAGGACACTCCATATAAATATATATTCTCCCTCTCTGCCTTGCTGTAATTCTACTTTCTCTAAAGACACCAGTAAAACCCTCAGTGCTTACTGGAAGTATATATCAAAGTTATGTACTTGGGAAAGGACTGCTGAATGCCTTTTAAAAAAAGCTGTAAAACTACTGAAACCATCGACTTGATCCAGAGCTACATATATGAGCATCCTGTGCACACACAACTCTAAATGCAAATAGGCTGCTTTCTCTATTTCAATGAAGGGGGGAGCTTGCTTAAAACTTCCATAAGAGCTGCATGGGTGATCTGAGTGAGAGCTGGGAAGAGTAGCTTCTGGTAGCCTCCCTCCTCCATCAATGGGCCCTGGAGGGCTTACTTGGTAGTGAGGAACATCTGGGTTCAGCTGCCCTTTAAATGATCCATAATGCCTAAGAAATTAAAATGGTGGTCATCTTCTAGAGGCCAAGGTCCCTTCGGCCCACCAATAAAATATTTAAGGGGGTTAGTTGATGGGCATTGCCATTCAAATAATGTGCATGTGATCGATTTTGTGGGGCAGAGCCTACAAGGGCCGGCCCAATATTTTATGCAACTTGGCACCCCTGAGGGTGACTCGATTCAGCCTCTTGTCATCGCTCAGTGTGCCAGACCAGAAAAAAGCAGGTGGGGGAGCTAGGAGGGGAGGTGGTAGTGGGCTCCACTTGGGCCATCACAACTGTTCCCTAAGGATCCTGGGTGACGACAGCAGTCCTGATTGCTACCACAATTAAAATCAAGAGGGAAAGAGTACAGGTGAAGGAGGCCCACATACTTGTTGGGTTCTCTGAACTGCAATAGATATCAGCTTGACTTGCAGAGCAATTTTATGCGGGTTCAAACAGAGGTAAGTCAGGATTCAGGGAATAGGCTTCCTCCCTCGTGGCAGTAGATAAGCAGACCAAAGGAAAAGGAGCCTTCTTACCAGTTAGAAACTTTAATAATCACAGTGAGAGAACAAATAACACCTCTCTTGGAAATGGCGGTGCTCCCAATTAAGGATAACACTCCCTTCCGTCCATATTAATCTACATCACTCCTACATACCCTCTGTGCTTTCTGTTCTGACACTTTCTGAGCCTTTCTTGACCTTGGGGAGAGCAGAGGAATGCTGTCCAGAGATCTGTTAACCATCTTTGTTCCAGTGTTTCTTCTTCTAGCTGTTCCCCATCCAGTATTTCCCAACTTCTGTCTTCTGAACTGTGCCCCTCTGCAAACCACTGTTCCAAATCTATACTGTCCTCCTCAACACAGTATAGGAGGAGGGGGAGGCTCCTACCATTCCTCTTCAGTGCAGCCCTCCTCAGCACGGCCCCTGACACAAGCCCACCAAGCTAGCAGGACTTGCTCCCAGGCAAGAGTATGTAAAGAACTGTGGCCCTAGCTTTCTGAACAGAGTGATACTGGGGTTCAAGTCAGTTTGGAAGCCCATCCATACTACAAAATTCTAGATGATCGTGGTTGGTTGATAGTGAATTGGTTGACCATTGTAAGGATGCTGGACTAGAGAGGCCTTGGGTCTGATCCAGCAGGACTCTTCTCACAGAGTTGTAGAGCTGGACAGGGGACCCCAAGGATCATCCAGCCCAACCCCCTGCAATGCAGGGATCACAGCTGACAGATGGCCACCCAAGCTCTGCTTAAAGGTAAAGGGACCCCTGACCATTAGGTCCAGTCGTGGCTGACTCTGGGGTTGCGGTGCTCATTCGCTTTATTGGTCATGTGGCCAGCATGACTAAGCCGCTTCTGGCGAACCAGAGCAGCACATGGAAACGCTGTTTACCTTCCCACCGGAGTGGTACCTATTTATCTACTTGCACTTTGATGTGCTTTCGAACTGCTAGGTTGGCAGGAGCAGGGACCGAGCAACGGGAGCTCACCCTGTCGTAGGGATTCAAACCACCAACCTTCTGATTGGCAAGCCCTAGGCTCTGTGGTTTAACTCGCAGCGCCACCTACATTAAATATTTCGTTGGGAGAACAAGATTCTCACACACAAATGGGCCTCCTCGCGCGCTCAAGGGAACGTACTTGGCACATGTTCAAATGGACTATGAATCATTGTGGTGTTGGGTGCTGAAGGTCCACACTGTCACTGGAAACATGTTTTTGGTGTTAGCCTTGTTTTGGTCTGGCTTGAATTGAGCTCTGCTAATGCTCCAGTTACTTGGTCACAGGAGAGATTCACATTTTATAGCGAATATTCAGCTGCCGGCCATTTCCCTTCTATCCCAGCTGCACTGATATGTTTAGAAGGCACTGGCTTTCTTGACGCAAATAGATCCTGACTTGTATATTGGATTGAGCCCTCACGGATGCTAAGAATACCAATTTCTTGCTAATCTTTTTAAACGCCCCCCGGCCAGGAATGATCATGAAGCTGTCATTTATTTATTTTTCCGTTTGGAAATACTTCTCTTAACTGCTTTCTCAACCATCATTTCCAATGAAGATGAGTTATGCAATCAAATATACATTACTTGCAGACACCCAGTTACATTGCAGTTGCTACAGCAGGTTGAATCTGCGGGTTAAGTGGTTCAGCAACAGCATTTTGCAGCCAATGATGAATGACTGTAGCACTGTTCATTCTTTTAACAGGATTTCTTTCGCTGAAGCATTTGGGATTGATGTGTGTTATGGTGCTTGCAGTCTTTGCCTGCAATGCAGTGCCAGTTATCTGTTTTCACACAGAGACACACACTTTTATGGAGGCAATTTACTCTTTATGCTGTTTTCCTTATTCAATAATTGATTTCCATAGAGGTTATAATCTGCAATTACTTCTGTTCCTGAGGAAATGGATTCTGACTGAGGTCCAATTTAAACTTGCCCAATTTCATTCATTTATACATTTATATATAAATGAATGTATAAATAATAAAAAATATTATTATTATTACTGTGAGAAGCAAGGTTACAGAGAACCAGGCAGAGGGCCTTCTTGGTAGTGGTGCCCTCCATGTGGAACCCCCACTTTAGATGTCAAGGAATAAACAACTATCTGGCTTATAGAAAACATCTGAAGTCAGCCCTGTATCGGGAAGTTTTCAATGTTTGATATTTTAGTATGTTCTGATAAATGCTGTAAGCTGCCCAGAGTGGCAGGGGAAACCCAGCCAGATGGGCAGGGTATAAATACTAAAATTTTATTATTCTTATTCTTATTCTTTGGAGCTTGGTTACCATTTGGCAGGACATCTGAAACTTTGGCAGCCAAATTACATGTAAATGTGTGCTGTGACTAGTACCTTATTTCCACAAACATCTTGTGCAATCTTTCCAAAAGCCGAACTTGTTTTTCAAAGGTCAAGCAGGAATCGAGCCACCCGTTTATTTTCTTAACATCTGACGGGAGAGCATTCCACAGGACGGGTGCCACTACCAAGAAGGCCTGGTTCCCTGCAACCTCACTTCTCGCAGGGAGGGAACCACCAGAAGGCCCTCGGTGCTGGACCATAGCTGTCAACTTTTCCCTTTTCTTGCGAGGAATCCTATTCAGAATAAGGGAATTTCCCTTTTAAAAAGGGAAACGTTGACAGCTATGCGCTGGACCTCAGTGTCCAGGCTGAATGATGGGGGTGGAGACTCTCCTTCAAGTACTCTGGGACGAGGCCATTTAGTAATAATAATAATAATGATGATGATGATGATGATGATGATGTTGTTGTTGTTGTTGTTTAGTCGTTTCGTTTAGTCGTGTCCGACTCTTCGTGACCCCATGGACCAGAGCACGCCAGGCACTTCTGTCTTCCACTGCGTCCTGCAGTTTGGTCAAACTTATGCTGGTAGCTTCGAGAACACTATCCAACCATAAATTAATAATAATAATAATAATAATAATAATAATAATAATAATAATAATAATTTATTTATACCCCGCCCATCTGGCTGGGTTTCCCCAGTCACTCTGGGCGGCTTCCAACAGAATATTAAAATACCATAACCTATTAAACATTAAAAGCTTCCCTAAACAGGGCTGCCTTAGGGCTTTCAAGGTCATCACCAACACTTTGAATTGTGTTCAGAAACGTACTGGGAGTCAGCGTAGGTCTTTCAGAGCCGCTCCCAGTCACTAATCTGGCAACCGCATTCTGGATTAGTTGTGTTATGTACTGAAGTTCTCACCCTGGGCCAGCAGGGGGATACTGTAGATAGTTATGCAAATGAAGGATCGAAAGTGACATTCAGTGATTAGATAGTTTGTATGCAAAGGAAGGATCGAAAGTGACGTTCAGTGATTGGATAGTTTTAGAAAGTTGTTACAGTAACAAGGTACTGGAGCTCTATATAAGCAGGCTGACTGAGGCCTTCAGTTCAGTTCTGTTCCAGCTTACAAATAAAGAGCTGCTTTGAAAGAATCACTGTGTCGTCTGATATGTTTACCCACAACTTAACAAGTTGTAGTTTGCGAGTCACCTTTAAAGGCAGCCCCACACAGAACACATTGCAGTAGTCCAAGCGGGAGATAACCTGGGCATGCACAGGCTAACAGAACCTTGGAGATGGGAGTGCAAAAGAAACCTAATGAGAAGGGCATTCAGGGAGTGTGGACAAAAAGAAGGTTTCAGCTCTGATGCATTGACAGTTGTCTAGCTTACAGTATTCATTCAGCCGGCGATACTGCAGAGGTGATATGAGGAGCCTCTGCAGAAATGTGAGCCGAATGCATGTAGACACCTATGAAAGTTTTTTAAAAAATAAATAAAAGGAGCAGTCAAAAGGTGACGGTATGAAAGTTGGAACGCGAGGAGGTGTCCTTGTGGCAAGGTGAAGAAGCAAGGTGAGGGAAAGTTTAAAGCATAGGCTTCAGCCTGGGCATCTGTTGGGAATTTTAATCTTGGTTTACTTCAGAAATATGCACAAAACTGGAAGACTTCGGGACGAAGGCAAGATGAAAAACCAATGGAGCAAAATTGCAAATAGTTGTCTGCCAAGACACCATTAGAAATGCATTGTTTAATACATGATGACCCTCCTGATTAAACAATAAGGCGGGTTCTAAGATATGACTGTTCATTAATAGTATATTAACTCACTGAATAGAATATTAACTCACTGGGGAAGAAAGGGATTGAAATTAGGATGTTTATACCCACAAAGGCTGCATAACAAAGCATCCATTTAAAGCACTCCCCAACCATAGAATCTTGGAAATTGTAGTTTATTCTCTGCAGAGCTACAATTCCCAGACCCCTGACAACAACAACAACAACAATAATAAATTTTATTTATATCCTGCCCTCCCCAGCCGAAGCCGGGCTCAGAGCGGCTAACAACAATAAAACAGTACAAAAGTACAACACAACAACGCTCTAAAATTATTCATTATAAAATTAATTCAAGCCACTGGATTCTTTTTTTGGGGGTGGTGGTGCTTCCAACATGTTTTAAATATGTGGTGTGTATGCAGGCAAAGCCTGTAGCAGACTTTATAATTTAGTTATGAGTCCTTCCAACATTTTTAGTCACTGGCTGGGGGTTGCAGGAAAGGCTAAAGGTGACCCTTTCATAAGGCAGAATGAGGTCGCTGACTTGGCAGCAGATTTTGAATGCCATTGCAGGCAGTAAATGGTCCGTTGGATGCGATTTATGGTTTTTTATATATCTCCATGGTGGGGCTGCTCTTCAGATATTCTTCCTAACACCCAGACATTTATTCGGTCATCCCTAGGCAGGGATTGTTCCACTTTCTCAAAAACGTTTGCCTTAAATTTAGCTGTGTTACCACAAATTATTGTTTATCTCTCAATTTACAGTTCAGCTAACTAAAACAAAATGGATCAAACATGTGCATACGCATTAATGGTCACAATGTTCAATCTCTTATTGAAATTGGTGCTTGGAGAGTAGTTCATGAATAAGTCATTAAGAATCATAAAAATGAAACTTAGGTAATAATGAATCTTAAGACTGCAAACCTGTACCACTTGCCTGGAAATAAGTGACACTGAGTTTAACGAGCTGTACTTCTAAATAGGCCCTGCCTCCTTCCCTGGAGATGAAAAGCTAAAAAAAAAAAAAATCTGGAATGTGGAAGAATTTCCCATTCCAGCGTTTTCTTTTTTTTCCTGCTTCTGAGGTAGCTCCCACACCATCAGCTTCCCCCTGAAATTATTCATCTAATCTCCACTCCACTAATAGAGCAACTTTAATCTGCACTGATAAGGCGCTGTGGGTTAAACCACAGAGCCTAGAACCTGCCGATCAGAAGGTCGGTGGTTCGAATCCCCGTGACGGGGTGAGCTCCCGTTGCTCGGTCCCGCTCCTCTGCCAACCTAGCAGTTTGAAAGCACGTCAAAGTGCAAGTAGATAAATAGGTACCACTCCAGTGGGAAGGTAAACAGCGTTTCCGTGTGCTGCTCTGGTTCGCCAGAAGCGGCTTAGTCATGCTGGCCACATGACCCGGAAGCTGTACGCCCGCTCTCTCGGCCAGTAAAGCAAGATGAGCACCGCAACCCCAGTCGGCCACGACTGGACCTAATGGTCAGGGGTCCCTTTACCTTTTTAATCTGTACTGATACCAGGTGGGATACACCATAAAACTGTTGTAGTGGAGCAAGGACCATAATAGGGCCTGCAAGGCCCTCCTGACCTACACCCAACATTATATATGCAAAGCCCTATGCAAAGTGCCCTGGGCGGCTCTTTGCAAACTCTGACTGCTGATTTGCGGTGCTTGAGAAGAGCTGCTTGTGGCGCTTTGAAGCCCCAATAGCCAAGCTGATTGTCGGGCCTTCAAAGCACCGTGCACAGTCTAATTTTAAACTTTGGGTGAAAATGGGTCTCATGAACTCAAAAGTGATGCCAAGTGATGGACAGGCGAGTATCCCTCCAAATCTTTCAAACCTGGCCCACATAAGTGGGGGAAGATAAGGATTTACAGTAATTTGTTGGCAGGACCCAACCCCCTGCCCTATTTCAGATGCATGCCCATAGGTAAAGGGACCCCTGACCATTAGGTCCAGTCGTGGCCGACTCTGGGGTTGCGACGCTCATCTCGCTTTATTGGATGAGGGAGCCAGCGTAAGCTTCTAGGTCATGTGGCCAGCATGACTAAGCGAACCAGAGCAGTGCACAGAAACGCTGTTTACCTTCCCGCCGGAGTGGTACCTATTTATCTACTTGCACTTTGACGTGCTTTCGAACTGCTAGGTTGGCAGGAGCAGGGACTGAGCAATGGGAGCTCACCCCATCGCGGTGAGCTATTTCAGATGCATGCCCATAGCCTTGTTTAATTGGACACACTTGGTATATAGAGCTAAGATTCAGTGTTGATTATTTGCCATTGTGTTTCTTTAATAAGCCTCCTGGAATAGGTGTATCAATTGTGAGCTGAAAGTCGGCACAACAAACGATAGGGTTTTGTGATTTAGTGGCTCTGAGCCTGTTTTATTTTGGTGGAGACCGTCAAGTTTAACAAGTAGAAAATCTATTCACTATCCTGAGGCCAGGAAGGAAGAGTAATGACTCCTTTACTATCTCAGAATTTAATTGGTGCTTTTAAACTAAAGCTTAATTCAACTCTTTCTATTAAAGGATGAATAACCTATGCAATTAATGGCTGCCCGTTCAACAAGCTGACGGTTATATTTTGGCTCCTTATTTATTGTGGGTGAGTGTTTAGCTACTGACAGACGGCCTCCGACAGCTTAATTTCAGGATGCGGGCCAATTTGAAGATACCAGATGAGAAGAGTTTTGCCATAAATTACGGAAAGCAAAAAATATTTTCCCTCTTTCATGGAGTAGGGGGAAAAGGAATTGCGGCTTAGGTAGCCTGTATATCACATTTCCTGCTGATGCAGCTTTTTAATGGCTTAAGTTATTGACCTCTGGGAGGTGGGGGTGTGTAATGGAAATGCTGACAGACTGTAAACCAAATGCGTACAGCTTTGGTGGTGGGGACTGTAATTAGGAATACATAAATATGCTTCAGCTATTACTTAGCAAGAGCAAACAAACTGCCATGACTGTGTGGCCAGGGAATTGTCTATTGAGGAAGAGTGACCGACCCTTGAATTCTACACGATGCCCCTCCTTTAGTCCTTGAATATTCTCCAAAAACATTTTAAAAGTCAAGAAATTCACCACTATTACAGAAGTACAACATGTTACCAGAGAGGATGATGATGATAGCGAGACAGCAAACAGAGGTAGAGCAATACAAATCCCTGATCCGCGACTATGGGGTTGTGGTGCTCATCTCGCTTTCAGGCTGAGGGAGCCGGCGTTTGTCCAGCTTTCCGGGTCATGTGGCCAGCATGACTAAACCGCTTCTGGTGCAATGGGACACCGTGATGGAAACCAGAGCACACGGAAGTGCCATCTACCTTCCCGCCACAGTGGTACCTATTTATCTACTTGAACTGGTGTGCTTTTGAACTGCTAGGTTGGCAGGAGCTGGGACAGAGCAATGGGAACTCACCCCATTGTGGGGATTCGAATCGCTGACCTTGTGATCGGCAAGCCCAAGAGGCTCAGTGGTTTACACCACTGCGCCACCCTTTGCTCAGCCCTGCCTGACTCTGACAGTGGGGAAGATTTGCTGTTGGCAGAGAAATCACGCCGGCAACGAGTATCCCAATACACTCAAATGTTGGGTGGGCAGAAGCTACTTGCAGGGGCACCCCCACTAGCAAAATGGCTACTGCTGGTGGCATGGGGGGGGAATAAGAAAATGGCACGAAAAAGACATGCACAGGATAAAACAGCCATCAATCCCATCAGCTACTGAGAGTGTTTGGGAGCAGAAGAGATGGAGGAGCTTGAAAGGTGGAGGAGGAGGCCAGAGAGGGTGCTTGGTGGAGGCCAGAGAGACTTGCAGAGGAGTTTGGAGAGACAACCTTTGGCTGAAGCTATGGTTTTCCCAGGAGTGATGTATGGAAGTAAGAGCTGGACCATAAAGAAGGCTGATCACTGAATAATTGATGCTTTTGAATTATGGTGCTGGAGGAGACTCTTGAGAGTCCCATGGACTGCAAGAAGATCAAACCTATCCATTCTGAAGGAAATCAGCCCTCAGTTCTCACTGGAAGGACAGATCGTGAAGCTGAGGCCCCAATACTTTGGCCACCTCATGAGAAGAGAAGACTCCCTGGAAAAGACCCTGATGTTGGGAAAGATGGAGGGCACAAGGAGAAGGGGACGACAGAGGACGAGATGATTGGACAGTGTTCTCGAAGCTGCTAACATGAATTTGACCAAACTGCGGGAGGCAGTAGAAGACAGGAGTGCCTGGCGTGCTCTGGTCCAGGGGGTTACGAAGAGTCGGACATAACTAAACGACTAAACACCAACAACAAAACTTGACCACATGCTGGCAAAAAAGGCAACATTCTGCAGGAATATTAAAGAAATATAAATTTATTTCCTTAAGAAACAAATAACCATATTGGCGTTATCTATAACCATTTTAGTCCACAAAGAAAGTGGTTCGTTAAATGTTGTTACAAAATAATACACGTTTTTCCATACAAAAAACATACGGAAGCAGAACGCCAAAACTAACAGCTACACCTGCATATAGATATGTACAGGTAAATATGTTTTTTTATTGAACTCTAAAGTGAGTGATAAAGTCGGTCGACGCACGTGGTTTTTTCTCGCTACATTTTTTGCCACTTCTGTATTGTCCATAGCTCTTTGCAACTGCCGCCACTGGTGCTGCAGAAAGAATTGGTGCAGGAAGAATTGAGATTGCATTCCTATACTTGCTGGAGAACCGCAGGATTCATTGTAAGTAGCGCTGAAACTTGAGGTGCAATTTCATGTACATGCGGGTTGGGTGCAGGGTTGGATGGGGCCGTCAGTTTATAGGGAAGGAACAGACAATGAGGTCTGATGAATGATAACCTATCAGGCGAAAGGGGTGGGATGGTCGCTACAGGCTGGCAGGGAGAAGGGTCTATGCAGCATTCTCTGATTGGCTCTTGCAAGTCTGCCGGGGTGCATGGGAGATCACACGCTGTTTGCAACGGCAAAGGGTTGCACGCACAACCTGAGCTTTTCCACAGAACTAAGGTCCTCTCTCCAGCAATTGTGGTCCTGGCATATCTGACTGAGTTTTAAGGTGCTGAGAGAGCATATGATTTGACTAAGCTGCGCCAAGGCTGCAGTAGCATATGTTGTCTCTTGGCACAGACTGGATCACTGAATAGTTTTTTTTAGATGGACGCAGCCTACCAATTGTTCTTTAACTGTTTAGATCAGTCATAGGCAAATGCCGGCCCTCCAGATGTTTGGGACTACAGTTCCCATCATCCCTAGATAACAGGACCAGTGGTCAGGGATGATGGGAATTGTAGTCCCAAACATCTGGAGGGCCGGAGTTTGCCTACGCCTGGTTTAGATAACAAACTTTCGTAGGTTCATGGTGTAGGTCACAGCAATAATTGATCCATGTATGCTTCTTTGGATAAACATGATACCCATGTTTAAATCTCAGTAATTGTTTCAGCATTGTGCTTAGAAAGGGACATCTGTGCAATTATTTTATGTGAAATGTAATTGGACTAGGACATTTTTACCAAAGTGCGAAAGTCATGCCAGATTTTTGTTGTTATTGTCCTTGTCATAAAACCAATGCAATTTTTACATTGGTTCCAATCACAAAATCCTTTCCTTTAAGACTTCACCTCCACTGACCCCCTACAAATCTTTTGGGAAACTATTCAGCTACACTAAAATAATAATTTAAAAATCCACTGTTTTCCCAGGCTGAGGCTGTTTTAAAGAAAGGATTTGGAATAGGATGGGCGAAATATTAGATAGCTTTTGTTTCTCTGTTTATTCCCCCCATAACAATCTCAACAGGGTTTCTAAGCATTTCATACCACATATATTTGCACTTGTTGTGCATACCGATAACAGCACAGACATTTTCCTATGATTAATAGGCCACTGAGCTGTGGCAGAGAGGGCAGAAGTTGTAATTGCTGATTTCTTGGGCTTGTACACAGTGCTTGCAAATATTGCACATCCAAAACTGATACTCTGTGATGGCCCTTCCTGTAGCAACACAGGTTGGGAGCTTCCCTTCTCCCCTGTTAAAAGAAACACAAAATGGAATTTATTTATTATTATTTTTTGAAGGAAGACCATCTACAGCATCCCTCATATTGAACAGTGTTATTGCTAGTGAAAATATGATCAGTGCTATTCAAAGCTATGTTTGTTCACAGCACCAGTGTACAGCTATTTATTTTTTAATTTGGAAAAATTACAGTGTAAAACTTACTTGATTTGTAAAACATTGTAAATATCTTAAGCAAGCAATGATAAAGAATGAAAGAAGATGAAAAAGAAGAAAACAGAAGGGAAATAGATACAGGAAAAATATAAGGGAATGAAAGAAAAAGAAAGTTTGTATCTACATCTACATCCTGGTGCATAGCTGATAAATCATGAATCATAAATCATATGGCAACTATTAGCAGCTTTAGTCATAATATGTCAGAAAAATCTTATTAGTGAGAACAACACAAAGGGCTGAGCATTGTCTTGAAATATCCAGTGATTTATGAATAAACTCCAATGCTCAGCGGTCAAATTTGAACATCCTTGAAGCTCATGCCTTGTTACTTTTATAGTAAGCAAACTAAGCTAAAAAGAGAGATTCCCAAATCAGTTGTAGTATTGCATTTTATCAGGTGGTTTAGCAAATTTCTGATTAATAGCAACCACATGTCCAGGTGCTACTACTGAAAAGGCAGTGAGTTCGAGTTTTAACCTCTATCAAAAATTATACATGAATTGCAACTTACAGGATAGCTACTTTTAGCAACATTCGGCTCACAGAGACAACATATATTATATTTTAGCCATAATGGAAATAAAAGCAGCAAGCTTACTCTTCAAGAAGACCCTCCAACTCTGACTTCTTGTTATCTTTAGGGAAGTGTTTTGTGAATATTTGCAGGGCAAGCTCTTCATACTGGTGCTTCTGGTCTGGGAGAGAGTTTTCCAAAGATTCCAGTTTAACAAAAGCTTTTGAGCAGATAGAAAAGGCTCTATTGGCACATGCGCAAAGAGCCAACAGGGAATAGATCTCTACTGCAGGAATGATGTCTTCGTAATCCCTCAGGTGAAGGGCTGCAAACAAGAGAACGAGATCTCAGCATACTTGCTTGCTACACTAAAATAGGCAGTAATAGTAGTACATGAAACCTATTATTGCCATTCATTCACCCTGGTCCACACTCTTCGTACAGAAAGTTCCCTTTGCGCTAATGGGAATGGTTTGGTGCAAACAAAATGGAACTGCATGCATGGATCGGCTCCTCCATTTAAACAGGAAAATCATTTAGTAGGAGGGAGCTTCTGTGAACATTGGAGCTCTCATACTGGCATTGAATTGCAAGTGCCTTAACTGTAAAAGTGACAAGGTTTCCTCAGATCTGCTCAGATCTTCATGCCAAAGAACCTGGGAGGAATGTAGGGGTTTCAATGGGCTTCCCACTGTGCAAGAGAATTATCTCCTGCTTTACAGACGATAAAGGGGCAATTGAGAATGGTTGGGAAAACTCTGTGAGTACCTGGAGTTAGTCAAATTCACGGATTTAATAAGGAGAAAACCTAAAATTATGGTCAAGAAACAGTGGGATTGTCTAAATGAATATTTACAAAACCAGGGCTCAGTTACCAAAATTTGGTTTAGATCAATCTTGTGAAAAATATAAAGAATGTAAAGTGAAAAATTAAGGAAAACCTATAGGAAGGATATGAAGAACAGAGGTTATAGCGACTGAAGTATAAAAGACACGTGGCGTAAAAGGTGGAAGTCTTCTTAAAACATTTTAATTAAGGTTGATAGCTTGCAAGATGGAAATATATAGCCATATGCAAGCATATATCTAGAACTGTTGTTTATGGCAAACACTTTTCTATTTTCTAAATTTCTGTTTTAAATCTTTCTTATTTCTTCTTTTACTCCTTTTTTTCTTCGTTTATTCTTTTCCCCCTCCCCCTCTTTCTTTCTGAATATTGCTTTATAGATGTATAAATAATTATGTTTATGTGTATATGTATGAAATTTGTTCTGTATTTCTTATTTGATTTTTTTGTATTCAAAATAATAATAATAATAATAATAATAATAATAATAATAATAATAATGGCAATTGAATACATTTGGTTAAGGAACACGTCTAATCAAAAGTCCAGGAAAGAATCGGAATACCATAGTTTAAAACTACTGTTAGAGGACAAGAATCCCAAGACTACATTAAATGTAGCTAAATTCTGTGCGTCTGCAATCAATCGCAGGAAGCAAGTGGTATCCCATAATGTTCAAACCCCTAAATGTTAATTACAGGGGACACACTAACAATTAATTTTAATTTTTATATTTAAAGCCTTGTTATATTCATATTGTCCCTTGTATTTCTGATATTTTTTTATGATCTGTGATATTGTGTGTGTTGATGCTGGTCTGTGACCGTATTAATAAATTCATTCATTCACATGTCTAATCCATTCAAAAGGATGAGCATTTGGAATCCCACAAACTACCCAGCGGTTCATAACAGCAAGGAATCCTACCCGTCTTCATTGCTGTATCGACATAACCTTCATAAAGCTGCCTTTGGGCAAGTATAAAAAAATGGTAAGCCTCGGCTCCTCGCCAAGCATTATCAATTAGGCGACTGTCTGAAGAGAGAACATCTTCCTCAAGCAGACCAGCTAAAGCTGAGGTAGCCTGGAAGCAAAGACAGAAGAGAGGGAAGAAAGCATGAAGGGAAAATAGTTGTCTGTGCTATTAATTTATAATGCCCATTTTCAGTTTTCACTAGTGAAGAGGGCTGCTTCAAAATGAATTTCAAACACTGTACGCAATACCATTGTCAATGTCTTTTGAATATAGCAGCAACACACACAGTGCTCTTGAATAACAATTAAGTTACCTTCTCCAAACTCACGCTCACAGAATGAGGTATGTATATCCTAAAACTAAACACATTTGTTTGGATGTGGAGCTCTGATGCAGAGATTGGCTTTCCCATATTCCACAGGTGAGAAACTGGATCTGGCCAGTGGATGGATCCTTTAATCCCCTCTGACCCCCAGTGGGCCAACTCTGATAGGTGAGAGGGGCCTGTTTAACAGGAGGAGGAGGCTGCTGTGCACAATGAAATAACAGCAAAGGGGACAAGAAGCTGTTTTTACCCACAAGGTTGCCCTTTCTCCTGTTTGCTAAGTGAGATGTGTCGCTGGGATTATTTTTGGTGAGATCTTCTACACAGGAGTTGTTAGCAGAGGAAATGACGGCATGAGGTTTCTGCGGCAATCCTGCCTGTAACCGTTTAAACCCTTTTCTGGATCTTTTACCTTTGTGAAACTATTCTCTACATACTGTTCTAAACAGCAATTTTTTTAAAAAATAAATGTGAGAAAGATCGATTTGTTGCCATCTGTTCTAGAGACATTTTTCAAAATGCTTGCTTTCATGTTTGGTGGGCGATCAGGCATTTAGGCACCGTACCTCTGAAATTTTCCCCTTGACTTTTCCCCTCTGCGCGTTTTTCATTTGTTCGTGATATTGTTCCACCAGTAAAGCTGACATCACGTAGAGCTTTTTTACACGCAAAGGCTTGGTCCTCTTTTTAGCCTCTTCGTCTGCAATCTTTTTAAAGAGAAATTTCAAAAGAAATGCACCATTAAAAAACAAAAAAGATGAAGTTTATTTTTGTTTTCTGTCTACAGCTTGAGAGTGAAAGCCTAAGGCTCATGAAATAGAAAGTATGAAACAATATGCAAATTTATACCTTATTTATAAACCCCAGCCAATCTTGCTACTAATCATCTCCCCCTTTACTCTGCAAGAGCAGCTGCATCACCACTTATGGAAGCAACCAATATAGTGGAACAGTAATGCTCTGTTGCCCATCCAACAATGGTGTCGCTGCTGCTACCTGGGGTGATGCAACTTCCTGGGGGTGAAGTTGGGTGTGTGCAAGTTCACTGACAGAACCAATCTATTGCTCCTGCTGGTGCTCCCTGGCAGCCCAGCCTCACTGCCCTGGTAAGTGGCAGCAGTGCCGCTGTCGGAAGCGATGCTGCTCCACCATGCCTGACCACTGCACTGGACTTCCCATGGCAGCTGGCTACCTCTCAAGAGGAGAGGAAACAGGACAGGATCTGTCAGGGGACTGCCATCGGAACGGGGGAGGAGGCAGGAGGATACAGAGAGCCTCCGGCGCTTCTGCAGCTCCTATCTAGCAGTGGAAAGGGGGTAGCCGGGTGAAGGGAAGGCTCGAAGATGCTATGGAGAGCCCAAACGCCTCACCTAGCCAGGCCGGCAAGGAGGCACACACACCGCTTCCGTCGCCCTGCTTACGCAGAGGGGTGAAATGTAAGGAGGGGAGGCGGAGCTTGGGGGTGTCTAAGTTCTTATGCTGGGGGAGAAACCGGAAGGGGGCACTCCCGGAATTTGCAGTTGACTAAGACGGACATGAGCTTTGGGGTTCTGCATTGTAAATAAAGGTAAAGGGACCCCTGACCATTAGGTCCAGCCGTGGCCAACTCTGGGGTTGTGGTGCTCATCTCGCTTTATTGGCCAAGGGAGCCGGCGTACAGCTTCCGGGTCATGTGGCCAGCATGACTAAGCCGCTTCTGGTGAACCAGAGCAGCGCATGGAAATACCGTTTACCTTCCCGCAGCTGTGGTACCTATTTATCTACTTGCACTTTGAGGTGCTTTCAAACTGCTAGGTGGGCAGGAGCAGGGACCGAGCAACGGGAGCTCACCCTGTCGCGGGGATTCGAACTGCCGACCTTCTGATCGGCAAGTCCTAGGCTCTGTGGTTTAACCCACAGCGCCACCCACGTCCCCTGCACTGTAAAGAGTTTGCACCAAATAAAAACCTTGAAAAGACAGGTCGGAGTCCTGCCTGGTTACTCGTGAGCAACCTCTTCCAAACCTGACAGGATCAAAGTTTCTTCTGTCACTTTTGGTTGAGGAGGCTCTCAAGTCCAAGAGCATCTTTGACATTAAGTCAGCTGCAGTTCTTTTAAGGGGACGCAGGTGGCGCTGTGGGTTAAAGCCTCAGCGCCTAGGACTTGCCGATCGAAAGGTCGGCGGTTCGAATCCCTGCGGCGGGGTGCGCTCCCGCTGCTCGGTCCCAGCGCCTGCCAACCTAGCAGTTCGAAAGCAGCTCCGGGTGCAAGTAGATAAATAGGGACCGCTTACCAGCGGGAAGGTAAATGGTGTTTCCGTGTGCGGCTCTGGCTCGCCAGAGCAGCGATGTCACGCTGGCCACGTGACCCGGAAGTGTCTCCGGACAGCGCTGGCCCTTGGCCTCTTGAGTGAGATGGGCGCACAACCCCAGAGTCTGTCAAGACTGGCCCGTACGGGCAGGGGTACCTTTACCTTTACCTAGTTCTTCCAAAGAACTGATGGAGCCCACAAAGCCCTTTTATAAAGCTGATTGACACTTTTCTGGACTTTTCAAGGATGATTCCTCCTACTGGCCAATAGTGTCAAGGTAAGCTTCAGCTGGTTTAAAGATGTCAACCAATGGGTGGTACAGTGGTACCTCAGGTTACATACGCTTCAGGTTACAGACTCCGCTATCCCAGAAATAATACCTCGGGTTAAGAACATTGCTTCAGAATGAGAACAGAAATCGCATGGCGGCAGCAGGAGGCCCCATTAGCTAAAGTGGTGCTTTAGGTTAAGAACAGTTTCAGGTTAAGAACGGACCTTCGGAACGAATTAAGTTCTTAACCCAAGGTACCACTGTATATCTTTTGCCATTTTCAAAGTGATAAGCTTTGGTCCAGGTTTCATTCTGGAAGGTGCCTTGCTGCTAATTTTGAGCAATCCAGCAGCCCTGAATGCCCCATCCTACTCTCTTGTTGTGGGTCTGCTGGCATTCAATAGGAAGGAATACGGTAAAGAACTACCTAACCCTGACACTCACACTTGGTTGGAGGCAACCCATGTTTTCACCCCAAATGCAAAATACCACCCCCTTTTAAATATGAACAGGAAATAAAATCCATTTTTTACAACAGCAGCGACAACAACAAAACCTGAAACAAACAAGGAACAAACATTTAGATACAAGCTGGCAGTTCTGTGCAGCCTTCCTTCATTAAGAGGCCAAAGTATTAATCTTCACTTGAAACATAAAAGTATTGAGCTACTGATGTATTGCTGAAAATATTGCAGCCTTAGTATACGGATTATGTGTTTGTAAATTCTCATCCAGAGAAGTGTGTGGCTAAAGTTGCACACACAGTGAGGAGCTGCTGTTCAGAAAATACATGCCATGCACACCTGTGTGCTTGAAAGCCCAGATAAAAGGCTTCACTGGATAAAAGCTACAGCATACGATTAGAAATGCATACATTTGTTCCCAGAAACAGAAGCAGCATCGTTGTGCAAAGTTAAACCAAAAGCTCCAATATAAAAAGTAAATTATCTTAATTAATAAGCATTGCTTATCATCAAAAATGCACACATATATTGGACAGTTCATCCACAATAACCATACCTTGAACATGAGTTTAGCAGCGTCAAAAAAATAGTTGGCTTTACGATACAACTCAACAGCATCAAGGGGCTTGTTCTTTTCTAATAATTGAGATGCGTATCTAGCTAGTAGAGAGCCAATCTCTTTCATATTGTGTTGTTTAGCCAGTTCAACAGCTTTACTCCACTAGAAGCAAAGGTAACAAACATTAAGTCAATTAAATACAATTATCTATCTATCTATCTATCTATCGATCGATCGATCGATCGATCTATCTATCTATCTATCTATCTAAAAGGTCCATTCTCTCAAGCAAAAGAGCTCTGCTGCTGAAGAAAATTGGTTCAGGCCTTAGGGCTTTGAAGCTACTGGTAAATCCTATTGTGGTGGAATATTGGGAGACAACTCAGGGACAGAATCAATGTAGCTTCTGCTGGTACTCTCAGCGGCAAAACAGTACAGGTGTTGCACTGCCAAAGTTTTGGAAAGACTCTATGCATCAGGGTGAGGAACCACTTTTAGGCAGAGAGCCACATCTAGCGCTGGGCGATATCTGGCTTTTAACACCAGCTAAACATCAGGATATACCAATATATCATGATGTCTGAAATCAAGATGGAGCTACATAGAGGCATTGGCTGGTCTAATCCTTTCTCCTGTGTTAATTCCCAAAATACCAGCCTAGATTCCAAGGCAGATAATAGCAGCTTGGGGAGTCTGTGCATAAGGGAATTGGAACTGGCACAAGGAAATATAGAAACAACTTCCGTCGCAATACCTACATTGTTGTAAGTCCTGATCTGAATTGTGTTTCTCCACTCTGCCAGCTGCTTTTAGGAAAATTAAAAGGCTACTGGGAGTTCTGATTTCAGGTCTCTTATGCAATTTGTGGCTTGGCCCTCGGACACAGAGCATAGGAGGATGTAAGCAGCTAGTCAGTACGAATCAGTTGATTATTAGAGGTTATTATGTAAAGGCAATCCTGGCTGTTGGGGGGAAATGATATTAGAATGAACCACTATTAGGTATTAGAATGAAATTAATGTGCAAACAACTTTCCAGTTCAGCAACTCCTGTGTTGGACTTATATTGTTACCTGGTTGAGATTTACACAGATATCTACTGCATCCTTGGGTCTGTTACACTTGAGAAAGGCTGCTACAGCTTGTTCACACATACCCACAGTAACAAACTTGTGGGCTATGTCCTGCAGGAGACACCAAAAGCATAATTAAATTGCAGAAGGAGAGCATTATTAGGGTGATTGCCAATTCAGTTGTACTCAAGAGTATAGGTAAAGGGACCCCTGACCGTTAGGTCCAGCCGTGGCCAACTCTGGGGTTGTGGTGCTCATCTCGCTTTATTGGCCAAGGGAGCTGGTGTACAGCTTCCAGGTCATGTGGCCAGCATGACTAAGCCACTTCTGGCAAACCACAGCAGCACACGGAAACACCGTTTACCTTCCTGCTGGAGTGGTACCTATTTATATACTTGCACTTTGACCTGCTTTCAAACTGCTAGGTTGGCAGGGGCTGGGACCGAGCAACGGGAGCTCACCCCGTTGCAGGGATTCAAACCACCGACCTTCTGATTGGCAACTCCTAGGCTCTGTGGTTTAACCCACAGCGCCACCTGCGTCCCACTCAAGAGTACAGCCTGACTTTATTGGATCTGCTCTGAGTAGGACTAAATTGGCTATCACCCTATGTCTGTATTGTCTAAACTACAGATACCAACTGCAGATACTTCGATACTAATAAATTCACCATGACATATGCTAACAAGGAGACTACTTTGTCAGATGCATCTGTTCATTTGATGGATGTAGAAGCACAAAATCGTTACCATATGTAGCAACTAGCAGAAATTCTAACGTCCTTACCATCTTCTCCATATTTTAGGCACATCAATAAAATTTAATGCAGTGATCAGCTGGGATATAATCCCCCCCGCTTTATGATAAGCAATGTACCACTTTTCTTCCTGTGTCCCCTTTAAAAAAATTTTTTACAGCTGACATTCTTTCTACCGGGGTTTGGTGTTAGAAAATTTAGAGCTCTGAAGAGTGTTGAGAAAGAACATGCCCAAGGATATTTTTGTGTTAAATATCTCATTCTTTCTCTCTCTCTCTCTCTCTCTCTCTCTCTCTCTCTCTCTCACACACACACACACACACACACACACACACACAAAATCAAAGATGTCTGTGTTGTCACCATCTTCCAAAACTCAAAATGTGGTTTAGGATAAATAACATAAAGGATCTGATTTGTGTAAATCAGTGGTTAGTTGCTGGATGAAGTTAGGTTGTTCTGACAAGCAGAACCACAGGCCCAGATTGAACTAACCTGGCATGCTAGCAGAAACCAGAACAAACGTTTCTGCTGGTGCAACAGGTCTTTCTGCCCTTCTCTCTTCCCCCAAAATCCACCTTGGAGGGTTGGGGAGAACACCCAAAACAGTATGAAGGGGGTGGAGAGGAGAGATGGGGTTGTTCCATCTGGCTAGCAAAAATGCTTGTGCTGCTGGAACAAACAGAGAAGCGCGATGCTGTAGCCCTCCCACAAAATGTCATCTTTTGCATGTTTACTCAAATGGCTACGCTTTGCTTCCACAGCTGGAGGAAGCAGTGCTTCTGAACATCAGTTGCTGGAAGTCACAGGAGGGGAGAGGGCTCTCGTGTTCAAATTCTGCTTGTGGGTTTCCAATAGGTGTTTGGCTGTCAACTGTGAGAACAGGATACTGGACTAGATGGGACACTGGACTGATCCAGCAGGCTCTTCGTATGTTCTTAAGTCCCAGGTAGTCATGTACAGGATTACAGCCTAAGGGTGAGAATTCACAATAAGTAGCTTTCCATACTTACAGGAAGCAATTTGTTGTTTTCTGGAAGTGAGTTAGCCAAATCTTCTAGCGCTTGATAGTCTTCCAGCATATAGTAACATTCAGCCAAACGTTCGTGGTTTCTGCCTTGTACATAATATGGCACGGCATTTGTCCTATAAGAAGTTGGGCATGGGTAGGAGAGAAACCAGATCTCTGATGATCTGTTAATATTACCTGCTTGCTATTGTCAGATTGTCAATGTGTTTAATTTCCTAGGCTCAGTGCTACAAAAGGATTGATAATTGCACCAGCAACGGAGTAGGGAAACCACAGAATATATCTTATGCTTAAGTTTTCAAAATGGAACGCTTTTTGTGTCTCTTTCAAATAAACTCACTATATATATACTGTATTCTAATTTTCATTTCAAAATATTCACTTAAACAACCTTAAATCAATGACTTCCCTTCTCTTTCTATGGTTCATTTTGCATACCACACATCCCTGCATATTTTACATGAACTAAACCATTCAGTAATCCATAGTTACATCCATCAAAACTTATTTACATTGTTGAATTTATCTTAATGCTACCAGTGTTTTTTAATAAACACAATTTTCACCCATATATTCAGTAAACATTTTCCAGTCTTCTTTAAACATACATTCAAAACCATTTTTCTTGTCTGTTTTAAACATTTCATATAACTGATGATATTGTACAATATCCTCAAATAAATTCATTAATTAATGTAACTAAATCATCAATCCAAGAGTTACACGGAGGTTAAATGTTGTTCTATATCCATTCCCTGCAGAAGGCAATTAAAAAATCAACAACAACTAATTAAGTCTCCGGTTTGGACAGGAGGCAGCAATAGTCACTTATAGTGTCAAGTTATGAACATACCATTTCTGTCTATCGGCAAAGTAGTCCCCAATTTCGTTGTGTGCCATTTCAAGGAGACTGTCATCTCCATGTCCCGAGCCCGTTTGCAAAAGCTGCACTACTCGAAATCCGTTCCCTAGTTTCATTCGCAAATCAACGGCAAGGTCTCTGCAAATATAAAAACCAGAAATGCAGCTTCACGAAATACAAAGAGAGCCAATTCTAAAACGCTTTATTCATTTAAAAGTACGTTTAGATCACCTTGAAAAGGCAAAAACCTCTCAATGTGGCTTATGAAACAAAAACATTCAACAGAACACAAGTCCATGGTCCCTGCAAGGCTGTTCTGTGAGCCATAAGGTATCACAGAACTTCTCCACAGGGGACAGCATGTTTCTGCCACCATGGCGGGATGGTGAAGAAGATTTCCACTGCCATGGTTGTCCTGCTGGCAGTCCTCCTTTGGTGGCAGGGCCAAAGATGGGGTGATTCAGGTGTGTGTCAAGGACAGCCAAGGATCTGCACCCTCTCAAACAGAGCCAGAAACTATGTCAGCCTGAGATTTGACATAGTTAATTCCCTCCCACTGCCTCCAAAAAGAAAAAAAGAACTCCTCTCACATTCTCTCACTCCACATTCACTCCTCACATTCTTTCCTCCACCAGCTCTGTAGGTTTCTTAAAGTACAGAGCTGTGGACCAAAATGTTCAAATCCTATCTCAACCATGAAGTGACCAGGTGGCTTTTGGCAAGTTATTATTGCTAAACCTCAGCCTGGAACAATAACTGGCCTGCCTCATATCGGGTTGCTATAAGGATGATGAAGAGTATGTTTGGAAATGCTCTGGACATTGTAAAGTTTTACATAAATGCACAGTATAATCACCAAGGCAGCTTAAAAAGGTAAAGGGACCCCTGACAATTAGGTCCAGTCGTGACCGACTGTGGGGTTGCGGTGCTCATATCGCTTTATTGGCCGAGGGAGCCGGCGTACAGCTTCCGGGTCATGTGGCCAGCATGACTAAGCCGCTTCTGGCAAACCAGAGCAGCACACGGAAATGCCGTTTACCTTCCCACCAGAGCGGTACCTATTTATCTACTTGCACTTTGACGTGCTTTTGAACTGCGAGGTTGGCAGGAGCAGGGACCGAGCAACGGGAGCTCGGCAAGTCCTAGGCTCTGTGGTTTAACTCACAGCGCCACCTGCGTCCCTGAACATTGTATAGCTTTACATAAATGCACAGTATCATCACCAAGGCAGCTTACTAGGCCTCAAACAGATGTTTTAGTCTATTTTCAGTTGGTTTGCCTGATCTTTCCCAGTTCTGTGCCCATGCCTGGTATTCTTTCTTTTTCATTGGTCTTCCCACTTTTGAGTTATGCGGGCTTGAAATTTAGAAAAGCAAGTATGGTTTGTGAGGCGCTCACAATTCCTAAATTCACTCACTCAAGATAAACAGCTCCCTCACGATCAATTGTGCTGTTGTGCACTCAGGGGATTCTCTTGTCAATTCAAATTTATCCTAGAAAATTACCTTCTGTCCATGTCCAAACACATTCTTTCAGCTTCTTCAAATTTGCCGAAGTAAACTGCCACTTCGGCTTGCCTCAGTAATTCACTCTGGAGGTTGAGAAGACGCTTGACAAACTTGATACCTTGGTAGTTTTTGTAGCGCACAAATGCTTGCTCAGCAGTGTCAAGATCCAATCTCTGGAGAGCCGTTTCAGCCAACAGTCGCCTGTATAAAGAACACAGATGTCTTACCTGGAAAAAAACAGCTTCATAAGGAACAGACTTAACAAATATTCTTGGCCGAATTGCAGGAGGAGCCAAAGCAGCACATGGAAGTGCAGCGGAGAAGGCCAAAAGATCTTATGGTTGGGGGGGGGGGGGAAGCTTTGGGTGTGCAGATAATAATAATAATAATAATAATAATAATAATAATAATAATTTTTATTTATAACCCACCCTCCCTAGCCAGGGCGTCTAACACCAGTAAAATTATAGTAAAAACATAATAGGGGAAAAAAACACAATTTAAAACACAGGTTAAAATGAAATTTAAAATGCAGCCTCATTTTAAAAGTAGCCCATAGATCAAAACCATAAAGGGAGGGAAACATAAGGGTCAGACTGAGTCCAAACCAAAGGCCAGATGAAGGGTCTCCGCAACACTCAGAAACCTCCAAAGGTTTTGCATCATCCCTGATGGAAAAATCTAAGCTTATTTGAGAAGGACATTCAGGAAAAGGTTGCCTCAGGTATCGCCTAGATGCGTTATTCCTTTCTGAAGGTTCCCCATCTGACCTCTGCACTGCTCTCTGTTTCTTTTCTCTCTCCCCCTTAAAATAGGTTACCTGGGCTTGCTGAAACAGCTTACCTACCCAAAAGCTGTCTGAGGATTGAGAAGGAAAATGTATCACATGGTCCTCAGTGTTCTTTTGCATGCACCAATTTTTACATGACCTATTTACACTTTTGACATATCATAGGGGGTCAAATTTAGCTAGCGGCTCTTATTACTATTGGATGTTTTCACATCAAACTGAGATTATTTTCCTATATAACAGATACCAGTCCAATTCCTCAGCTAATAAAACCTGTTTTATTAACCTAGATTTAACCCTGAAAAGCCATAAGAATATAATCCCTCTAAATAGGAAAGAAAACCTGGGGGGGGGGGGGGAATGGAATTTTACCAAAGCCTTGGATGTGAATTTTCTTCAATGAACTGGGCAGACTCTGCAATGCCTGCGTTATTTACAATCGCTTGTGCATCTCGTAGTGATCTAATCTCAAAATTAAGTATGCAATCCTTATTAGGGTGTTCAGGATTCTGTAAAATACACACAAAAATAAGTTTAGTGCCTGCTCATTTCCACTGAAAACCACTGTTTTGTAAATTGTATAAATGGAATGTTTTTAGAAGGGGGGGGGGGAGAAATCTAAAATTTACCTTTAATATTTCATCCAGTAAAACAGATTTAATTTCTAAATCTTCAAAGTTGCAAATGTATCCGGACGTTTGAAGGGGCTCCTTAAAATACAAGTGACCATATAATCAGCAAATCCAAATTATCCTGCAGCATTTCAGACAACAATTTCAATGCCATTTAGGATGCAATCGTATGTACACTTCCTAGGAAACAAATCCCACTAAAATCAGAGAGACTTAATTTTGCCGTTACTCACATTTAAGTGTGCACAGGATTGCAGGCTTTGGCAATATTATCAGTTTTTCTGCCTACTCAATTTACTCATGCAACCTCATATCTGTGCTCCCTCTGTATTTGTGAAATGCAGAGGGAAGCCTGTGGAGCTCCTTGCATCTTTCAGAAAGTGTCAACCTATTATTGCTCTCGTATTTGCATTTGCAGTTAAAATTCTCAAGGGGCTGGAGCACCATTCCGACAGAGAGCAACTACATCAATTTAAGCTTTTAGTCTTAACTGCAGGGACTATGGAGAGGCTTATAACATTCTCTAAACCAGCCTTTCTCAACCCGTGGGTCCCCAGATGTTGAACTACAACTCCCATCACCCCTAGCTAGCAAGGCCAGAGCTCAGGGATGATGGGAGTTGTAGTCCAACAACACCTGGGGACCCACAGGTTGAGAACCACTGGTCAACTCTTAATTAACCAAGATGTGGTGACATCTTTTAAGGTTAAGCAACTATCAGACAAATTCATGGAAGATTTATCAATTTTCAGTACAAGTACATCTTACATCTGCAAGTACATCTGGTGGCAGCTAGACTGGTGACCATATTAACACCGGTCCTAAAGGATCTACATTGGCTCACAGTACATTTCCAAGCACAATTCAAAGTGCTGGTGCTGACCTTTAAAGCTCTAAATGGCCTCGGTCTTGTATACCTGAAGGAGCGTCTCCACCTCAGTTGTCTAGCCTGGACACTGAGGTCCAGCACCAAGGGCCTTCTGCCAGTTCCCTCCCTGCAAAAAGTGAAGCTACAGGGAACCAGGCAGAGGGTCTTCTCAGTAGCGGCACCTGCCCTGTGGAACACCCTCCCACCAGATGACAAGGAGATAAACAACTATACAACTTTCAGAAGACATCTGAAGGCAGTCATGTATAGGGAAATTCTTAATTTTTAATGTTTGGTATTTTATTGTGTTCTTATATCTGCTGGAAGCTGCCCAGAGTGGCTGGGGAAAATCAGTCAGATGAGTAGGGTTCAAATAAAATAGTAACAATAACAACCACCTTTAAATACTAGGTGCTTGGGATCAGCAATAGGGATGCCCATCACCTTCATTATGAGTGGTTTCCCCAGGGACCAGAAGCATAGCATGGGTCAATGAGAAGTCATGCCTTCAGTGTTGTGGGCCCAACTCTGCGGAACTCCCTCCCACTAGTAAGGAAGCCGGATATTCACAGTCTGTGATGAGTTTCAGATGCCTGGCTAAAAACCAATTTATTTAAGGAAGTCTTCACATCATGAATGCTTCTTTGCTGTTTTAAAATTTTCTAGTTACAGATAGGTAGCCGTGTTGGTCTGCCATAGTCAAAACAAAACAAAAATCCTTCCAGTAGCACCTTAAAGACCAACTAAGTTAGTTCTTGGTATGAGCTTTCGTGTGCATGCACACTTCTTCAGATCCACTGAAACAGAAGTTACCAGACCCTTCTATATAGTGAGAAGGTGGGGAGGGGTATTACTCAGAAGGGTGGTAGGAATGGGTGATGGGCAGATAGCTGTGATGAGCCTGTTGACGACTCTTAATGACTGCAATAGGTCTTACAGGAAAAAGCAAGGGGTGAGAACAATGTCTGAACAAAGACATTGGATTCTTATCTCATTATACATGACAAAGCCATTTTTCACCTTCTCACCCCTTGCTTTTTCCTGTAAGACCTATTGCAGTTTAAAATTTTCTGATTTTCTTTCGTTTCCATTTCTGAGGTTTAATTTACGTTTCAAATTTTGTATGTTGCATTTCTTTTTTTTTATCCTTGTAAGCTGATTTAAGACCAGGATGGTGAGAAGTGGGATCATTTTGTATAAATGATGATGATGATAATTAAATAATAAATATATAATACTCTGCTTGAAAACTTCCAGAGGATCCTGTCTAGCCACTCCTAGAGACAGAATATTGGACTAGATGAAACTTTGGTGTGACCCAGTATTTTTACTACTACTTATGTAGTTGTTCCACTGTAATGATCCAATGGCTCCACAAGGAGCAAGGTGGTGTGGAGGGAAGCGGGAGAGTCATCCCACCCCAAAAATCACTTTGTTCCCTTAATCCCTGTTGAATTTCCACCTATTTTCACTTTGCTTCCAGCTTGACCCAAACTCCTAAGTCAATCAACCAAGGAATATATATGACAAACAATGTGCTAGAAGAACATATGATCTCCAGGTGGATCTGCAGAGAACCTCGCCAACTGCCTTCCTCCTATTCCAGCCCCAAAAGATGCAATGGGAGATTGTGGACTCCCAATTAACATATTTGTATTTCATTATTGCTTGTTGCTGTACCTCAGGATCCAGGTTTCTGAACACATACATTCTTGTTTTCTCCATCATGGCAAATAACTCTGGATTATCTCTGGCCCATTTCATATCCCAAACATCTTTGCGTTCCAGTTTGAGTTGTTCACCTACTGCTTGGCTTCCTGAACTGTCTGTTATTCGGGTGTCCAAGTCAAAGAAAACCAGCATTCCTAACATGTCTATGATAGCAAGACGGCTGAAAATGAAGGGAGAATGAATGAAAACAAAATAGTCCTTTATCAACGTTCTGTCTCAGATTTGAAATGGTTTACCGTGAAGGTACAGTAGACCCTTGGGTTATGTTACTTCCGAGTAGCGTAAACTTCGGGTTGCGGAAACGGCAAATCCAGAAGTATTTTTCTGGGTTTCACTGCTCGCGCATGCGCAGAAGCACTTTATCAAGCCGCGCCCATGTGCAGAAGCGGCGCCTCTGGATACAGATTTTTCGAGGGGTGCACTGACCCCTGAATTAAATTCATATCCAGAGGGTCCACTGTATTTCTTAAACCAGAATCTCAACCACAAATAGCATAGGTAGAACTACATATTAACAGGTAATTCAGAATTACAAACCAGTTATCAGCTATTATATTTACAAAAAGAAGATGAGCCCTGAAGACACACATCTCAGGTGTCAAAGGCCAGGGTAAAGAGGCAAATCTTCACCATTCTCTGAAAGCTCTAGAATAAAGAAGTCAGACAATTCCACAATCTAGTGGCTGCCACAGAAAATGCCCTCTCCCACCCCACCCCACCTTTTAAGGGGGGTAGAACTACCCTTAACACCTGGGAGGATCTGTCTGGAATGAGGTGGTCTTTCAGATCTTTGCGTCCTAAGTCTTTAGGGTTTTGAATGCTAAGATGAGCACTGTGAATTGGGCCTGGAAACAAATAGGCAGCTCAGACATCTGTTTCAGAATGGGTTGATATGAGTTCAAAACGCAATCCCAGCCAATAATCTGGCTGCTGCGTTTTGGACCACTTGGAAGTTTCCAAACCATCTTCAAAGGCCACACGGCGCAGAAGACACTGTAATAATCCAATCTGGAAGTTACTAGAGCAGAATGCTAACACAGTGGAACCTCGGTTTCCAAACGTGATCCGTTCGGGAAGACCATTTGATTTCGGAAACGTTCCAAAACCAAGAAGCAATGGGTGGTCAGCAAAATCCATTGAGAAAATGGAAAAACACACAGGGGAAGCTGTTCAACCTCCGAGGCATGTTCGAAAACAGAAGCAATTACTTCCAAGTTTTCGGCGTTTGGCTTCTGAGGCGCTCAAAAACCAAGGTTCCACTGTATGAGGGAGGGAAGACCTTCTCTCAACATCATTGTCTGCCTGAACCCACCCCACCTTCAGTTAATTTTTCACACTTTCCCCCCTGTCTATTAAAAGCCTTGGGTTGTATCCAACATAGTGCTCTGTGAACATTCCATCAGTGCAAGAATTTCTGCTTGTGCAATGCAATGTTCTCCCCCATCCTCTCCCTGTTCACCCCCAAATCTATTCTAAGGGTTTTCCCCCAACCCTTTGGAGCAGATTTGGGAAGGCAAGGGTGGAGTGGGGGGGGCGGGGAGATGGCTCATTGCACAAGCAGAAATCCTTGCATTGAAGGGATGGGATGGTTAAAGACTACTCATTGTCTCCAGTAAGGTAAAAGTAAAGGGACCCCTGACCATTAGGTCCAGTCGTGGCAGACTCTGGGGTTGCGGTGCTCATCTTGCTTTATTGGCCGAGGGAGCTGGCGTACAGCTGCCGGGTCATGTGGCCAGCATGACTAAGCCGCTTCTGGAGAACCAGAGCAGCGCACGGAAACGCCGTTTACCTTCCCGCCGGAGCGGTACCTATTTATCTACTTGCACTTTGACATGCTTTCCAACTGCTAGGTTGGCAGGAGCAGGGACCGAGAAATGGAGCTCACCCCATCGCGGGGATTCGAACTGCCAACCTTCTGATTGGCAAGCCCTAGGCTCTGTGGTTTAACCCACAGCACCACCCGCGTCCCATTGTCTCCGATATAACATGTAAAATTCAGCCTCCTAGAATAATGTTTAATATTTCAACTAACAGAATGTATCCGAATTGGTAAAGATTGCATCTCAAAGTTGAGAATATATTTTACAACCAAACTTCTGTCTTACCTGGAGGTGCAATTCAGAGACATTTGATAAGGCCGGCAGTTGAGGAGATACTTCCGAATCAAACCAACGTTGGGGAGCCTGTAACTCTGAATGGTGCCGGATTCTCGTCCCTAGAGAAAAACAACTTTTGAGAAGCGAGGAAATATGAGCATAAAACACCTTTCTTTATGTGCTGGACTAAGCCACAGGTAAGCAACCTGTATGTAGTCTTATCAAATGAATGAGCACAAGGCTTGGGAGAGTAATAAAACTGGAGAGCTGGAAGGGACCATGAGGCTTCTCTGGTCCAACCCCAATTGCTGCTACTTCTTCTTCCCCTCAGTCCATTTGAAATTGCTGTGGCTGAGCAGGAATCGCTGAGCAGTGGAGAGAAAGGGGACTTGGCCACACCCCCTTTATTGGAAGCCCCACCCCTTTTTCCGCACTGCTCAGCTGTTCCTATAGATTGGGGTACATGAGAGAAGCTGGTGGAGGAGGAATAGAGCGATCTGCCTCCCTCTTGCAGGTTATTGTTGAGGTTTGCCCTTTCAAAAAACAGCAAAAGAAATTCTTTGCGGGTACTCACTTCCCCAGTGTTGCATGAGGTTTCGTGTCCACATGTCAACAACCAAATCTTCGCTTTCATGCTTGAAGCCCTTGGCTTCATTTTTAAAAAAAGTTTTTATTTATACTTTTCAAATTTATACATTTCATTAATTCTACAATCACTTTAACATTTCAAAGGTTGACTTCCTTCCCCCTTTCTGCAGGTCCTTAAATTAATTTTTAAATATCTTTTGCATATCCAAATTCATTTAATTTGCTCATTTAATTATCTACTTTAAATATATACTTCTATGAAACTGCAGGTTATTACAATAATCCTGCCAATGTTTTTATGTTTGCAATTTATCTGCAAATACTCAATAAAACATTTCCATTCTTTTATAAAAAGTTTGTTATCTTGATTTCTTATTCTTCCGGTAAGTTTTGCCATTTCTGCATATTCCATAAGTTTTTGTATCCATTCTTCCTTTGCTGGGACTTCTGCTTCTTTCCATTTTGGGGCGAGTAGCATTCTTGTTGCTGTAGTCGCATACATAAATAAATTTCTATACAATTTAGGTAGTTCAGTCCCTATAATTCCCCAAAGAAAAGCTTCTGGATTTATTTATTTTTAACAAAGGTTATTTTAAACATCCTTTTCAATTCATTATATATCATTTCCCAGTAAGCTTTAACCTTACTACAAGACTAGGGATTGCTGCGGCTGCTGTTTGTATATAATCTTTTGTGCCTGAGACTCGAATCAGCTTATCTCCCGTTTGGCACCTTCTCCTGTATGCCCTGAAGCATAGTCAGTAGAGAACAACGTAGTGAGGCAGCGACACTCACCTGACCTCCAGTAGGTCATATCACTGTTGTTTACCAGCAGGTAGCAGAGAGGGATGCATACAGTGGTACCTTGGTTTTTGAACAGAATGCGTTCCAGCAGCCCATTTGACTCCCAGAACCATTTGAAATCCAAAGCTTGTCTTCCAATTGGCTGCAAAAGCCGCACCGGACGTTCCGAAAATTGTTCGAAAACCAGAACACTCACTTACAGGTTTCGATCGTTTGGGAGCCAAGGCGTTCGGCTTCCAAGGTTCGGCTTCCCTCTCTACCTCCCAGTGAACAACAGCAGCAAGACTAGCCAGAGGTGTGCCAGTGGGTATAGCCTTTTAGATTCAGCAGGGCAAGTGCAATACCGTCCAGCTATAAATCTAAGGTTATTCTTGTGCAGTGTTAAGAGAACCATGTGTGCTTGGAAAAGAATATGCAAATATTGTTAAATAAATAAATGAATTAAAATAAACAGCACATCCGGTACTTACAATAATAAGTGTCTTATCAGATGCTGTTATTGCACAAATCGGATCCCTCGTTCCCTGAAACCGTATCAGATGTCAAGTTTAATCACCAAAAGCAGTTTTATTATTTGAAACAGAGCTGTAGAGCGAAATTGCTAGCAAGAATATGGTAACATTTGGAAGGGAAAGTAGTTTTTTTTTATTTGCATGATAGAGCAATAAAAAAAAATAATCAGAAGAAATCTAATGCACTTTCAGATTATAAACAACAACTCAAAACGGCTTTCCTCACAGACTGGCAAAACAAGATTCTGGTAAGGACTTACTTGTAAAGCTTTCGCATAATCAAGTACTCCATCACCTGCTCCAGAAGGGGTATCATCTACATGATAAATCCTGAAAGGAAAAATGGAAAAAGGAAATTGGTACCCTCTGAAGTACAGGGATATTTTTTAGGGCTTGCGCTTTACATACTGCACATGATGTTTCGTTTCCCAAATGTGTGTGTGTGTTTTCCTGTGGTTGTTCTTAATGCAGGAGGGTTTTAAAAGTGTGGTTATAGGGTTGAGGAAGGCAAAAGGTTCTGAAGAACCTGTCTGTAAGAATAAAACCCAGAGTGGGGAGTCATTCTGTCTAGAGCACGTCCTCCAGTGCAATCTTGCAAGCAGGAAAATACTACACAGGAGGAAGGTTGTATTTTGGAGGTAGTGGGGTGCCAGACTGAAATGAAATATGGCAATTTGATTGGGAGAAATTCTCAAAGCAAAATAATCCAAACTTCCCATTATTATTCCAGGTATGACACAAAAATTTAGGCTTGGGTCCTAAGACAACTAGATGGGAAACTTTCCTTCTATGAACTTCATTAAGCTAACTTATCTTAGGATCCAATACACAGCATTGTAGAAACAGATAAAAAAGCTGGGCCATGAAAGATCTGAATGACATTAAAGAAGAGAATCCTTTGGTGTAAATAAGGGTCCCAGACGCAGTTACAGTGAATGAGCTATGAAACATATTTGGCATGCTGCATAAGAGATGTTAGTCCCTTCCTGCCTGGGATATAAAGGTAAAGGGACCCCTGACCATTAGGTCCAGTCATAGCCGACTCTGGGGTTGCGGCATTCATCTCGCTTTATTGGCCGAGGGAGCCGGTGTACAGCTTCCGGGTCATGTAGCCAGCATGACTAAGCCGCTTCTGGCGAACCAGAGCAGCACACGGAAACGGCGTTTACCTTCCCGCCGGAGAGGTACCTATTTATCTACTTGCGCTTTGACGTGCTTTTGAACTGCTAGGTTGGCAGGAACAGGGACCAAGCAACAGGAGCTCACCCCATCACAGGGATTCGAACCACCAACCTTCTGATTGGCAAGTCCTAGGCCCTGTGGTTTAACCCACAGCGCCACCCGCGTCCCACTGCTTGGGATACAGGCAGATATTATTTACAAATTAATTATTCACAAAGCAACTATTTTATGAATTTGCTTGCAAATCAAATGTCACAGAGATCATGCTAGGAGTTAAACAACATAGCACAGGAACAGAAGCTGCAAAATCGAAGTACAAACCTCTCTTTGCCCTCTTTTCTAGTTCGTGCCACCTGATTAATTTCCATTGCAGTGAGCTTCTTGTCCACGCGATACTGCCAGATATAAAAGGCTTCTTTTGAAGCTGCTATCACCTGGGTTTTGGTCATGATAACGAACAGTGGTGCTATTATAAAATCCAAACAAGAAGCACAAATTGAACAGGTCCGTTGAATGGTGCAATCTTACTTAGACCTAGATAAGAAGTAGGTTTTGTACATGAGCAGCCAACATGCAGGTAGTCAACCTGAAGGTGTTGTTGTAGTAAAACTCCCATCAGTCTCAGCGAGCAAGGCCAATGGTCAGGGATGATGGGAGCTGTAGTCCGGAAACAATTGAAACTGGCTACCCTAGGGTGTCATTGCCAGGTATAAGAAAAACAACACAAATATCATGGTCTGGTTCAAAGACCTATATGTGCAGAGAATTTCCAGAGAATAGGTGCTGGCACACTCAAGTATACATTTCTTATTTATTTCATAATACATGTGCTTCCTATAGTTAATTGTCTTTAAAAACTTTGATTTTAGAATTATCATTAGATCCATTTCCATTCCCCTACTTGTTTTGTATTCATTATGCTGTTAATTTTACAAAACAATGCATTCCTAATAATGGAAAGTTTTCGGCAGAAAATGGTAGCAGTGGAAATCTCCACCCCACTTCACTGGATTTGGGGCACAAAGTCTATGGAGAGTCTATGGTCTTCCTAGATGTTGTTGGACTGCAACTCCCAGAATCCCTGATCCCTGGCCATGCTAGCTGGGACTGATGGGAGTTGTAGTCAAATGGCATCTGGAGGGCCACATATCCCCCATTCCATTACAGCGTGTATGCTTTTTGGGAGGAACAATGGGCTATAAATTATCTAATAATAATAAATGACAGCAACAAAAACACATGACAGGTAAGATCAATAATACTACAGTAAGTAACAAGGTACTCTGAAGTGTGATTCTTTCTATTGTGCTGCTCTAACATCTACTACCAACTATGAACAGTGCAATCAACAATCTCTGTTGAGCTTTATCTACCAGTCGTTTCGATAGTTTAATATCTATGGCAGAAATAACCAATGAGCAATAGAGCACTGAAATTGAGAAATGTTAAGTGGGAACTATGCTTCTACTCTGCCCACCAAGCTCTGTGGCTAGAAGCAGCGAGCATGGTAAATACATTTTAAAAGCCTCCCATTGAAAACTGTCAAATATTAGCCTTTGATGAACCTGCATGCAAATGTATAATTAAAAATAATTGGAACTTGATAAGGAAAGGCAGTTGCAAATTGGGCTCAAGTACTTGACTGGAACCTGGAAATTAAACAGTTTTTGAAGATTGGAATTGCATGAATAAAGTGTGCCTGCTTTAGTGACATTTGCAAAAGCCAGAACGATTCACAATATGCCTAATAAAACAGCAGATGCATGGGTCCTTTGAAAAATGACCGTGATCGGCACTTTTGAAAAGAGCAAATATGTTTATATCACATGCACAGATGTTCCGATGTGGTGTGGGAATGGGGAACCTGTGGCCTTCCAGATGTTGTTGGACTCCAACTCACATCAGCCTCAGACAGCATGACTATGAAGTTTCATGCATATCAGTTAATATCTTGATCCTGCTCTACTGAACTGAAATTTCAGCTTTCATGACATAGGAAAATGGCCAAGTAAACAGCAATTTTCGTGGAGGAGGGTCAATATATTAACTGATATGCATGAAATTTCAGATATAGCTATATAATCCGTAGTGTAGTAAGATAAAACTTTTGGAGCAGGCATTTTCAAAAAAAGGTTTTTTATAAACTGCCCTACTGAACACCCAATGCTTTTCAGTGGAGCAGGGTCAAGATATTAACTCAGGGGTCAGCAAACTTTTTCAGAAGGGGGCCAGTCCACTGTCCATCAGACCTTGTGAGGGGCTGGACTATATTTTTTGGGGGAAATGAATGAATTCCTATGACCCACAAATAACCCAATGATGCATTTTAAATAAAAGCACACATTCTACTCATGTAAAAACACGCTGACTCCTGGAGCATCTGCGGGCCGGATTTAGAAGGCGATTGGGCCGGATCTGGCCCCCGGGCCTTAGTTTGCCTACCCATGTATTAACTGATATGCATGAAATTTCAGATATAGCTATGTAATCCCTAGTGTAGTAAGTTAAGACCTTTGGAGCAGGCATTTTTTTAAAAAAAAAGGTTTTTTATGAACCGCCCTATTGGGCAACCTTTTGGAACAGCATGGAAGCTGGTGCTGGTGGGAATCACAAAATCACCACTCTCCACATTCTGGTAACAGAAGCACTTCTGGATCAAATTGCCTTTGTCTGCACTGGACAGCACTGGCTACAAAACACTATGCTTTGTCCATAAAATAGCAGCTTAAAATCCCATTCCTACCTGATGCAGCTGGCATTCTGAACAGAAATATCAATTAACAAGGAACTGGATCTAGACTAAACACGAGCACAGTTCCACTTATAGGATGCTCCCATGGGCAGAAGGTGGGACACCCCCCGAAACCCCCCATAAAGGCTGAAGGATGCCCTATAACAGTGTGGGAGGTAGTGGAGGGGGGGGGCTTCCTGGGGAATTTTTGTGTGTGAAAATCACCTCCCTCCCTTCTGCTGAATCAGAATCCCTTCTGCAATCAAAGGGAACAACATATGTCTGTATCCAGCCCACAGTCACTTTTGCAATTAGTTTCAAAAGAAGTGGACGTAGTAAGCCATACTAAAATGGCAGTAGTAGGTAGACCTACTTCTGTTACAGTTTGCTAACATTTCAAGACACTAAACAGCAAATAGTTTGCCAGCTCTGTCACATAAGTAGTAGTAGTTAGCCATTTTGGATTGCCATTGCATTGGATTGCCCCAAAATGATTTTGGGCAAAGGCTCAAGAGGTATAATGAATACAATAAAACTCTGAACATCTGCTTACCAATGTCAATATATTTTGGATCCAGAGGAGTACCAATGGAATTGCAGAGAACAAGTACATACTATGGAAAAATATAAACACATAACTGTCAAAGCAAAACATGTAATCCACTATGTTTGGCAACTCAAATTATATTGAACCCAGCTTATATATTATTATTTAAATCTGTATCCTTCCAAAGGAGCCCATATAGATTAGGTAAGGAAATACATCCAAGATTTATGATTGCATAACAAGTTAATATTTTAAAATCATTTTTAAGGGGAGAAGCAAGGAACAAGAACTCATGTTTCATTAGTATCAAGCTAAATTCCTTTCAACTAAAACCACAACCACAACAAGGAAACCACCCCTTTGCAACAAAATGCCACTGCTTATGAAAGGGCAAAGCACAAAATATTATGTTAGAAACTACTACTGAATCCCTTTGACTAATCAATGAGTTGGGTCTAGATTACTTGAACTTGGATCCCATTGAAATCAATATGAAAAGTTCGTCACAACCAAGTAAAATTCATGTCGCCTATTCAGTGAGGTTTCTGAACCCAATTTGGGGGGTGTATACGTCATTCAAAGAAGGTCAAATATACTATCACTCTCTGTGAAACAGCACGGATCTAAAGGGGCAGTTCCAGAAATTATAATTCAATGAAATGGGTGCTGATTACATATACCTAAATGGTAAATCATATCATACCCATATAAGCCACCCATTAAAGCAGCATATAAAATAATTGTTTTACCATTGCACCAAGAGAGTCAGTTTCATGCTCCTCCTTTGTAAGCATTGTACAAGAGATATGGGAAATAATTAATTCCTTTGGCATATAAAAGAATACCAATTAAACTAAGTATATTGTATGTAACAGCAAAAAGAAAAAGCAAGGCTGTTGGATTTCTTCCATACAGATAGGCTTCCAAATTATCAACAGTGATGTAGAAAATTTTACTTGCACCTTAGCATTTTGCTCTATGTCCTTCCCATTGCTTTTTTTCTGGAGGGACACAGGGGTATACATACCACTAAACATTTTGTGAATCTTTGTACTTTTGTCCATTTGCTGTATTTATTTCCCCCCGATTTGAACTATAAAATTGTGATTTTCTTGAGTCAAAATGAGAGCACCCGTAAACATTTTTAGAAAAAAGCACTGGCCCTTCCTAACTGCATCTCATTTCAAAAAGAGATCTATAAGCTTCCCTGTACCAACATCAGAAGTTGAAAGGATCAGCGCAGGAAAGCTTGCAAAGCATAGGGCTGGCAACACGCCTTGCGTTGTGGTTCTCGTTGTTGAGAACTCTGTACAAGGGACTGTGACTGGTGGGTTGGACAACGAATTGGGAGCCAAAAACATTCCCCACCTGTTTTGAATATAAGCCTACTGACAGGGTTTTACTGTTGTTTATTTTATGTTCTAGGCAGAATTTCCTGATGTTGTTGATACTTTAGAAATAACAACAACAACAACAACAACAATCAATGCTTTGAAGATCTACATGCAGCAGAGCTTTCAACTACAGCTTCTAACTCGTTCTTGCCACAAGGATGATGTGAAATTCCTTTGTCTTTGAAGGGAACTGAAATGGTAACGAGTGGACCATCTATCAGGGGCACTGCAAACGAATTAACTGTTCCATTTTCTAATTCAAAGTGAATCAGCAAGAGTTATAAGGTAACTAGGGATACCTGAAGTTGATTTTCATCGGCTTTGGTTGCCAAAATGCAGAAGTCTCCACAGGTTGTAATGGAAATCAGACTCTTGACATATTTCAAATACTTTTCATTGTTTTTTATGTCCCAGAAGACCACACAGTACTCTGGACGATCAGGTCGGGTATATGCATAAACCACTGTATTAGTGCAATAACCCCACTGTCAACAAAGAAAACTTTATTCATTATTCATAGTAGAGAGTAACATATAGAAACATCATTCATAGTGTAGAGCAGGGTTTCCCAAACTTGGGTTCCCAGACTTTTTTGAGGACTACAATTCCCATCATCCCTGACCACTGGTCCTGCTAGCTAGGGATGATGGGAGTTGTAGTCCAAAAACAGCTGGAGACCCAAGTTTGGGAAACCCTGGTATAGAGTAACATATAGAAAATATAATGTAGAGACCTTCCACTCACCATTGCTATTCTCCTCAAGAGAATATAACTAACTCTAATGGACATGGTGAAAAGCTGCTATTATAATGGTAATTATTTTTCTATACCAATTTCTATACTGCCCTTCATTCAAAGTTCACTTGGCGGTTTACAATACAAAAGCACAAAAATACATAACACAATAACAAAAAACAACAACAACCAATTACACCCCACCCACCTCAGTTTAAAAGGCCATAGGTTGCTTAATTAACCAAAAGGCTGGGAAGAAGAAGAAGAAGCAGAAGCAGAAGCAGAAGCAGAAGCAGAAGAAGAAGAAGAAGAGGAGGAGGAGTTTGGATTTGATATCCTGCTTTATCAATACCCGAAGGAGTCTCAAAGCGGCTAACATTCTCCTTTCCCTTCCTCCCCCACAACAAACACTCTGTGAGGTGAGTGGGGCTGAGAGACTTCAGAGAAGTATGACTAGCCCAAGGTCACCCAGCAGCTGCATGTGGAGGAGCGGAGACGCGAACCCGGTACCCCAGATTACGAGTCCACTGCTCTTAACCACTACACCACACTGGGAGAAGAGGAATGTTCTTGCCTGGCACCTAAAGATATGTAACGAGGGTGGCAGGCGAGCCTCTCTGGGGAGATCATTCTACAATTGTGGAACCACTTCAGAAAAGACCCATCCTCATGTTGCCACTCTCTGGACTTCTCATGGAAGAAGAAGAAGAAGAAGAGTTTGGATTTGATATCCCGCCTTTCACTCCCTTTAAGGAGTCTCAAAGCGGCTAACATTCTCCTTTCCCTTCCTCCCCCACAACAAACACTCTGTGAGGTGAGTGGGGCTGAGAGACTTCAAAGAAGTGTGACTGGCCCAAGGTCACCCAGCAGCTGCATGTGGAGGAGTGGAAACTCGAACCCGGTTCTCCAGATTACGAGACTACCGCTCTTAACTACTACACCACACTGGCTCTCGAGGCACATGAAGAAGGGCCTCAGACGGGGAGAGGTGGTCTCTGAGGTGTTGTGATATCCCAAAGAGATGATTCATTTTAATATCATAATTCTAGGCTTCTCTTTCTGTAGTGCTTGCAAATGGGGCTGTAAGCCTTCCAGTGAAAGTGGCATTCTGCAGCTACTTACCTTATAGTCTGGCCGGATATTTGCAAAATAAATGCATTGGTCAACGGCTAGCGATATTTTTAAGCCTCCTCCTTCCCAAGACAGAGCTGAAACTTGTTTGCCTGGAACCTTCAGGGTACGCAAATGCTGAAACGACACCATCCATTCATTGGTTACATGGTATCTGTAGGACTTCCAATTGGGGCATAACTGAATATACTGCACAATATATTTTGCAGGTATGACTGGAAGAAAGGTGTACATGAACTCAAGAAGGCCTGGGCCTTCTTGCCAATCTAATAGGATGTCTTGAGAGAGGTAATTTGTGTGGAATATGGGTATAATAGTGATAAAGAGCTTGGCATTCCCCCCTTTCCTTTTTGTTTTCTCTTTTCTCCTCTTCTTTTTTGTCTTCTATCTCTCTCTCTTAGCTTAGTTTGGCTTTTATTGTATATTATGTTGAAAACTTTCAATAAAAAAGTGATTGCGTAAAGAGAGAGGTAATTTCTGATACTGTATCTCCTGAAATTAAATTCTTAAAAAACAGGAACAAGCAACATTTATGGAGAGGGCTAATATTTAATTTTAGCCAACCAGAGTACACCGGATCAAATAGGAAAATGAATTAAATGCTTTTACCTCACCAAATGGAGAGTAGAACTGTACCACGTTTATATCTTTATCTTGTCCAGCTATTTTCTGGAAGCCTGCAATAGCCAGGACATTTCCACAGTGGTTCCACTGGAGAGTCACGACATTCAGAGCAGCGTCGATTAAGACAGGATCTGGTGGTTATAAGTTTGGAAAAGAAATGTTACAGACGCGAGCTCTTACAAATAGCTTGTCTGAAAAAGGATCTGAGTTACATCGCCCTCCAGCAAGACCTCCAAGCCTTAAATTCACAATGCTTCTTTCAATGAGTAACAGGAAGTTGTGCTTACTTTGATCATTCTCATGTCTCATTATTTGGCATCGTCCATTGTCAAAACAAATAGCAAGGCAAGGGCAATCTGGCTCAACGTAGCCCTCCGTTCCAGGGTACCAGTGGATTCCAGCAATACTGAATGCTCCAGTTACATTCACCAAACAGTTCATCTTCATTTTCATCTAAAGTGACCATTTAACATATGTAAGTAAAAATGAACTTGACAAAACTATCACCAGTGGCTTAGAAGGATGTGCAGGTTGACGCTGTGCAAGTTTATTTGAAAGAAAGACCCACTGCATTGAATTGGTTTTACTCCCAAGTAAGTTTGCGGAATGGGAGAACCAATAGCATAAATATAAACCAATGCAAACCAATACATTTTTTTCAAAAGTGAAGTACATAAACGAATGAAAGAATAGATAGGCAGCTAAGTCTGGCTGCAATCCACATATCAATTAAGTCAAAGTGTTGGCATTCTGTCCAGGTTAATGGCACTGGCTTCAGTTAAATCACCTTCATTGGTTGCTGTAACCAGCTGCCTCTGTATTTGTGCTCTATTAAACACCATTACATGCTCCTGTTTTCAATTCCTGCGGTGACTGCAAAACAGTTTTTAAGTACATCATTACAGAAGGATAAGCACTAGTGACTTTATGCAGCACCAGTGTAGATCAGGCAGAAAAAAATCTTCCCTACTGCAAGATCAACCAGACAGTTAAGGCACCCAATAGATTATACTTCTTACACTTCTGAACTTACCATAAAAGTCCCATTCTTGTCATAAATGTGTATTTCACCATTTGCCATTCCAAAGAGTAGAGTCCTGCCATCTGGAGACCATGCAACATGATGGAGCTGTACTTTCAAATCCTTTCCCCAGATGCGATTCCCTTTTAAGAGAAAATACGTTCAACACAGCCTACAACTAAAATTTATGCCACTTAAAATACTAAAGGATCACTACTGCAAAAGTTCAAATGATGAATGTTAACTCATGCACACATACACAGCAAAGAGAGAGAGAGAGAGAGAGAGAGAGAGAGAGAGAGAGAAATGTATTCTTCTCTCTTTTCTATTGTTATATAAACAATACATGAACACAGTTCTGTTCCATTCATGGAATCAAAATGAGAATCTAAACCATTGTAAACATGACAGTATGGCTTTACTATGCTTTTGATAATACCATTAGCAGGCTATATACACGTCTAATTGCATATCATCATACATTCCAATAAATCTACTTGACATATTAAAAATATTATTCATGTATTAAAATTACTGGGTAAGCTGACACACAGGCATATCCTAATTTCAATTGCTGCTTATATAGTATTCCCCAAAGAATATGCTTTTATCTCAGAGAATTTAAGTCAATTTTTATTAGCTTTCATTTTCATATGTAAAAATGTAGAAATACAGAGCACAAAAACCTAATGGGTAAGTTCTAGAGTAGCACAAACAGGAATCCACTCTTGCGGTGGGGCTTCTCCTTCTTCCCCCTGTGTCTGTTGAAAATCTGCTTCAAATTCCAGATTTTGGGGGCACATGGGGGAAGGAAGGAGGAGAGAGACCTAAAGTACCAATGTACAAGGGGCAGATATCACTGGCTGTCACTCCCATATCTCTGTGGTCAGATATCATAAACACAGCAGTTGCAAATTGAAAAGGAGGACAATAAGATTTTAGCAATCAAAAATATTATTTTTAGGAGTCACAATTCTATTAAAGCAAATTTAGACAAACGCAAATCCATCTGCAATGTTTGTGAATCATATTCACTCCAAACAATGCTATAAGAGTCTTTTATTTAGTACAGGAGATACTTTACCATCCACAGAACCAACAATTACAGCACCGTCTTCATATATAATGCAAATTTTTTGTCCATCAGCATTCCATCTCATACTTCGAACAACAGATTTATTTCTGTTGTTGATCATTTCCTCATACCAAGAACCTAAAGCCAAAGAATAAACGTTCAGCCACACCTTCAACACTGCTGTACTTCATCTAAACTATTTCTATTAGAAGTAAACCAGTTGGAATTATCTGCCAAAAACATTGTACATTATCTGGGTAGCATGTTAAATCATAGTAAGAAATATTTTAAAATAATTTACTAATGAATAAAAAATAATGATGACTTAAATCTGTGGTCATCTCTTGATTGACGGCTTATTTGACTCTTAGAAGACATCTGAAGGCAACCCTGTACTGGGAAGTTTTTAATGTTTGATGTTTTATCATGTTTCTATCAATATTTTATCATGTTTTTAATATTCTGTTGTGAGCCGCCCAGAGTGGTTGGGGAAGATGGGTGGCATTCAAATAATAGAATTACTACTACTACTACTACTACTACTACTACTACTATTATTATCCCCCCACAGCCCCCCCCATATTTATAGGGAAGAAGATAATAAATGATTGGTAGATTATTTTTAACTGGAGGGGAAAGAGCTAAGAATTTTCTATAGAAAAGATGGTTTTAGCGCTCTAAATTTCAAACTGACTTTATTAAAAATCACAAGCTTCCAATGAATTTAAGAAAGCTTAATCCATGAAACAATAAAATCTAAGCAAATCAGCTGCTGTGATTATACATAAAGCCAGCAAACAGCCCTACTACACATGACAACCTGTCAGAACAAAATACATGTAGGCTAAAAGGCAGATATGCTGTTGGTGAGAAGAGGGGCAAAAAGGCAAGAAGTAAACTTAAGAAAAAATCCAGTTGTCCTGTGCACTTTATTGGTGGCTAAGTGACTGGCTTTACAGCACTGGAAGGAGTGGACAGCTCCCTCCAGTAGCTCATTGGCTGGAGGAACTTCTGTTCTTGCAGCATATGGAAGAGCTACTTTCTCTGTGGAGGGGCAAAGAGCACAACTATTCTGAGATCTGGGACCCCTTTGTAGAGTTATGGGCTCCACGCACAGGGTTTTCTCCATATATGCCTGACTTTGCAAAATGGTATTGTGAATTGGCCTGCTTTCCTTCTTTGTGCTGTTATGGAAAAACTTACAACTCAATATTCTTTTTATTTTTTTAAAGAATAAATTGATTAAGGTAAGCATTTAGAACATTTTTTAAAATCATTAAATAATGCTACTCGCGGCTTTGTAACCAGCAATTAAAAACCTGGAGAAGCATTGTACAAATCTCAAAAGCATCTATTATTTGAGATTTCACAAAGGCACAATAAAGACTTGAGATACCACAGTGATATTATTGCCAATCTCCAACAAATCGTCTACCTTTATACAGCATCCACACAATAATAAGTCCATGCTCATCACTGCTAGTTAATTTCTGATACTGTTCATTCCAAGTCACTACTTGCACAGCACCTAGAAAATTATAGAGGAGTATATTATTGGATCACAACAATATTGTTAATAACACACAATTAAAATGTTATTAATTCAAAAAAATCCATTATCCAGAAACATCAGTCATAATAATATTTGTGAGCTCATAAATAACAAAGCAATATAGGGCATAATGAAAAAGTAAAGTACAGTGGTGCCTCGCAAGACGAAATTAATCCGTTCCGCGAGTCTCTTCGTCTAGCGGTTTTTTCGTCTTGCGAAGCAAGCCCATTGACAGTTTAGCGGATTAGCGCTATTAGCGGCTTATTGGCTTATTGGATCAGCTGATAAGCGGCTTAGCGGCTTAGGAAAAGGGGGGGGGAGGAGAAAAAACCCGCAGGAACTCGCAAGACATTTTCGTCTTGCAAAGCAAGCCCATAGGGAAATTCGTTTTGCGAAGCACCTCCAAAACGGAAAACCCTTACGTCTAGCGGGTTTTCCGTCTTGCGAGGCATTCGTCTTGTGGGGCACCACTGTATAGCTTGGATTCAATGGAGTTATTCCATTCACTGAATATGTTATTTTTTTTAATGCAAGGGCCTTTGATACAACAGGGGTTCCTAGAAATGGAAGGGAGAAAATATTTACCAATTTTCCTTCCCACTAGAGCTCCAAACACCTCTGCCTATATTGGTCCAAGGAGATATGTCATGTCTTTGAGCATATTTTTGGGGATGTATGGGAAATCTGGAATTCACCTTCTCCCTTGTCCACTCACAAGAGTCTTTGCTAGATTCAAGACCTTTACATGATGCTTTTCACTTATTTTTCTCTTTGCATAATTGTATTTTAACATGTTAATCTTCTATACCACTTTGGCATGCTGAAATGATAAGCGATTTATACATACACCTAATAAATGTGAAATTGCTGGTAGAAAGGGGTGTATTGGAGGAACAAAGACTACAAACCTAGTGATATATTTAATGTAATATTTTAATAAAAATAAATTGATGCAGGCAATTACATCTTTTAAATCTTGAAGAACTGTGGCTGATATTTGCCTTTGCTTATCTAACAATGTACCCCATCTGAAACACTAATATGTTCTTAGATGTTTCAAGGAGAAAATAAACTGAAAACATGATGTCGAAGATGTACCGCACATATATTTTTTACTTCATTTGCAATAATTGCACATGCAGATCCCAAACAATGAACTCTAATGTTTGTTTTCTTGCATAAATGAATTAACAGAGAAAAAATATCAATGGAAAGTGCATCAGTTTCTGAACACCTTATTCAGCAGGCAATTTTAAACTAGTCTATAATGAATGCATATTAAATACAGGATCATAATGACTCTCACCAGTGTGACCTTCCAGTGTTTGATTCATTGAGAGATTGCTAGGTGCTGCAAGCCCCTTTGCTTTGGATTCATCTAAAAAAGAAGTTTAAATACCATTTTAAAACAAAGGTTGGAATCCTAAATTGTTCTCCCTGTAGCACAAAGCCTCTACAGTTCTTAACAACATGTCCACATATACTCAGGGGTCCCCAACCATCAGAAACAGGGATGCAGAACTCTGCAAAATGTGGCGAAAGGTGGACTAAAGTCTAATTCCTTAGAGCTCCTCCATGGCCTGCCCGGGCTGCCCACCCGTCTCCCTCTCGTTTCCCATCTCCCCACCCACCACCCCATCAATACGTCCCCTTAGAGCATGGGGGCCGGATCCAGCCCAATCGCCTTCTAAATCCGGCATCACAGGACCAGAAAAATGGTTGACTGCACTCATCTGTATGCCTTTCACACAATGAAAATGTCAGAACAGATTGAGTGCGTTGCACTGCGGCATCAAAACATCAAGGGTATTGCACTGCTACAATAACTTAGGATAGTGTGACTACACTGGCACCAGTCATGTGGCCATAGAGGGAGCAAGTTGACAGACCAGCTACAGAGCTAAAGAGAGACAATCATATGCCACCACAGAATGGGAACCAGATTGTACTGATGCAATGCTAGTTGTTGTTGTTTAGTCGTTTAGTTGTGTCCAACTCTTCGTGACCCCATGGACCAGAGCATGCCAGGCACTGTCTTCCACTGCCTCCTGCAGTTTGGTCAAACTCATGCTGGTAGCTTCGAGAACACTGTCCAACCATCTCGTCCTGTGCCCTCCATCTTTCCCAACATCAGGGTCTTTTCCAGGAAGTCTTCTCTTCTCATGAGGTGGCCAAAGTCTTGGAGCCTCAGGTTCAGGATCTGTCCTTCCAGTGAGCACTCAGGGCTGATTTCCTTCAGAATGGAGAGGTTTGATCTTCTTGCAGTCCATGGGACTCTCAAGAGTCTCCTCCAGCACCATAATTCAAAAGCATCAATTCTTCGGCGATCAGCCTTCTTTATGGTCCAGCTCTCACTTCCATACAGGCAATGCCAGTAACTGTTTTCAAATATCTGATAGGTACAACAGAAGTGTCACTTACCTGTTTTTGTCTCCAATTTTAAAACTTTCAGCAGACCATCTTCTCCCCCACATGCTATATAGCCCTGGTCCTTGCTCCAAGAAATAGATCTTAGCCGAACATTGCCAGGAATTGTGATCTGAAAGGAGGATGGTTTCGTAATGGAAACTGAAACCAAGTTCAAAATTGCTGACCTCAAAATATGGAGCGGTTACACATCATAAATTCAAAGCGCCTACACCCCACCCCTGGCAAGAATCCTGGGACAGTATCTACCTTTTTGCAGTGCCACAATTTCCAGCAACCTTAACAAACTACAATTCCCATTCTTGGAGGGTGGGGTGCTTTAAATGTATGGTGTGATGCACATCGCTTCTCCAGTGTACAAGGTAATACAGTCGTACCTTGGATCTCAAATGCCTTGGCTCCCGAACAAATCAGCTTCTGAACGATCGAAAATTGGAAGTGAGTTTTCCAGTTGTGGAATGATTTTCAGAAGCTGAACGTCCAACGCGGCTTCTGATTGGCTGCAGGAGCTTCCTGCAGCCAATGGGAAGCCGTGCTTTGGTTTCCAAACGTTTTGGAAATCAGACAGACTTCCGGAACGGATTCCGTTCGATTTCCAAGGTACAACTGTATAAGCAAAAGACAGGCCCTTGCCTCAAAGAGCTTTATAAACTGTAAGAAGTTCTTTTCAGGCGATACGACTGAAATGAAAAGGTTTTGGGGGCAACATGGGGGTCAAACAGAGGAGAAAAGAACACCAAAGGCGGTAACAAAATGACTACTGAAAGCTTCATAAGTTGCTCCAGTATCAGAAAGGGTTGCTGTATTAGTTAATGGGCCAGAGGGAATAGCTGACACAGTCTGGAGGAATTAAATGAGGTGGTGATTTATTGTTGTTTTTTGACACAGCAGACCCTCCAAGTGTCCCTATTTTCCAGGGTCAGCCCTGAATTTACAGAAGCCGCCCCAGTTCCTGATTTGATCCTGGAATGTCCCACTTTTTCATAAGTGGTCCCTATTTTCATCGGAGAAATATTGAAGGGTATGGAGTTATGCATGCGTTCATCCGCCCCTGAAGCCAAAGAGATAAGTAAAGGTAAAGGTAAAGGTACCCCTGCCCGTACGGGCCAGTCTTGACAGACTCTGGGGTTGTGCGCCCATCTCACTCAAGAGGCCAGGGGCCAGCGCTGTCCGGAGACACTTCCGGGTCACGTGGCCAGCGTGACATCGCTGCTCTGGCGAGCCAGAGCCGCACACGGAAACGCCGTTTACCTTCCCGCTGGTAAGCGGTCCCTATTTATCTACTTGCACCCAGAGGTGCTTTCGAACTGCTAGGTTGGCAGGCGCTGGGACCGAGCAGCGGGAGCGCACCCCGCCGCAGGGATTCGAACCGCCGACCTTTCGATCGGCAAGTCCTAGGCGCTGAGGCTTTAACCCACAGCGCCACCTGCGTCCCCCAAAGAGATAAGTACTGCAACTCTATTTTAGAAGACATCTGAAGGCTTTTTATTTTTATTTTTATATGTTGGGAACCACCTGGAGTGGCTGGGACAAGCCACTCAGATGGGTGGGGTATAAATATTATTATTATTATTGAATAGGATGTCTTTATTTTCATCAGAGAAATGTTGGAGGGTATGACAGCGAGGTAACAATATTCACCATGAGGATCAATGGCGCTGAGCACCTTTCATAAAAACAACAAACAACTTAACTGTGTAAAAAAAATAAGCGATCTTATTGTGGTCGTGTCCCGCTTTCCTCCTGGCCTGTGGTTCCCAATGTGGGGCACATGCCCCACAGGGGGGCAATTTGATTTGGGGAGGGGGCAATTCGAGAATGTGTTATTAACAGTTAATGTAGGAGTTCACTTTTTGAATAATAAAAATTATATGTCACAGAGTGGAGGCATCAGGATTTTAGAGATGCTTAGGTGGGGCATGGCCCAAAAAAGGTTAGGAACCACTATTCCTGGCGTGCACATTCAGACGTTCCCAACCAGGGTTTCCCAAACCTGGGTTCTCCAGCTGTTTTCGGGCTACAACTCCCATCATGCCTAGCTAGCAAAGGTTCAGGGAGGATGGGGACTGCAGTCCGAAAACAAGTTTGGGGAGCGTCGCCCCCGACCTGCACGGAACTCGCGTCTAAACCCTCGGGCGACGAAAACGCGCGGCGGACGTCACGTGTGAGGCGCTCAGACACGTGTCCTCCACCACCAACAAACGAGCATCTCTTCTGGCTGCAATCCGAAAACAACAACACGCGCAGGCGAGGGAAAGCAGTGATGGTGGCAAAGGGGAGGGTCGCTGCCGGGGGTAAAAAAAGCACTTTTTTAGGAGGAAAGTGAACTTTTAGAGCATGCGCCATGCGCCCCCCGAAGGTCCGGGGGGGTGTTTGTGTGATTTCAATGCAGCCCCGCTTTAACCCCCCCCCCGCCCAAATTTAGCCGCCCCCCCCAAAAAAAAAATCACGCGAAAGCCTTTACCTTTTTGCTCAGGTAGACAAACATCCTGCCGAGAGTCTTCCCCCTATCGATTCACACGCGCGCCGCCGCCGTCTCCATGGCAACAGAGGCCTAGCGCCTCCTGGCTCGCCTTAGCAACCCGCCGCCGTCGTTGTCGCCGCCTGGGAAGAAAAGCTTCCGGGTCAGAAGAGAAATGAAAGGAAATAAAGTTTAAGAACAACAGCAAGAAAAAGGAAAGGAAAGCCAAGTCTCCCGCGGCATTTCAAGCCTCGTCCACGCTTCGTCTTCGCCTATTCAGCGGTTTCGCACGCGCTGCTGCAAAACAACAACAAACCCAAAAAATCGTCATTGCTCCTCCATAACGCGCGACTGTTTTGCTCCCTGGTTTCCCTAACAATAACAATAACAATGATGCATTGTTTATATGCCGCTCATCTGACTGAGTTAACTCTTCTTTTTTTTATATATATATATATATATATATATATATATATATATATATATAGTTAAAGCTGTGGTGTGTGTGTGTGTGTGTGTGTGTGTGTGTGTGTATATATATATATATATATATATATATATTTGCTTTCGTATATATATGTGTGTGTGTGTGTGTGTGTGTGTGTAATAATTTTGGGAGGTTAGATAGTTAAAATGGAATGGTCCCGGTGGTGGGGTGCACATTTTTATTCTTAAGTAAGAATAAAAAGGGACGCAGGTGGCGCTGTGGGTTAAAGCCTCAGCGCCTAGGACTTGCTCGGTCCCAGCGCCTGCCAACCTAGCAGTTCGAAAGCACCTCCGGGTGCAAGTAGATAAATAGGGACCGCTTACCAGTGGGAAGGTAAACGGCGTTTCCGTGTGCGGCTCTGGCTCGCCAGAGCAGCGATGTCACACTGGCCACGTGACCCGGAAGTGTCTTCGGACAGCGCTGGCCCCTGGCCTCTTAAGTGAGATGGGCGCACAACCCCAGAGTCTGTCAAGACTGGCCCGTACGGGCAGGGGTACCTTTACCTTTTAAGAATAAAAATGTGCACCCCACCACCGGGACCATTCCATTGTAACTATCCAACCTCCCAAAATTTAAACACTTCTTGCGATAGTTTGACCCCATTTCCATTTGAGCACATGCCATAGAAAGGTATAGTTAATTTGCTTTCTTAGCCTATTTATATTAAATTATTCAATAGCTGATTGCTTGCTACAATCAAATATGAAATGCAGAAATCAGAGTCTATTAATAGCTCTACCAAAGCAACTTCAGTATTGGTTCCAGTTATAACATAGAGATATGTTTGCTTTTATGAAAGCAGCGAAGCAAGCTGTCTTACTCATTTTTTTCTGGGCTTCTATTTGTTCACAAAAGAAGAGCCTGTGCTGAATAACTGCAGCATTTCTCAACAGGCATAGCCAGTCCTTTTCGTATTTACAGTACATTGAATTTCTTCTAACATGCAGGTTAATACTAACCATAGTTTACCTATTCAGATGTCATAGCAAGAGAATTTTTACTTATTAGTTTGGCATTACCATTGGTCCTGGTTGGATATTTAGAAGTGGCCTAGCTATGTAAATAAATGAGTCCACTCCTGCTACACTTCCATTGTAGAAAAGATGGGCGTTGTTAGCCAGAATTTATCTCTGTTCTAATTAAAGGAAAAACAGTTTGCTGACTATAGAAAGCATTACCTTTAAATTGCAGTTCTTAATATCTCCACCTAGCCTTTTGGAAAATTACTGGCTAACGTTTCCATTAAGCCAAATTATAATTAACAGATAATGCCCTATAATATCTTCAGATAGCTTCATTTAAATAGATTAATGACAAACCTGTCTATTACATATTTCTATCATGTAGGCTTGAGAGGAATTAGATAACTGACTGCAGCTTCAAGAAATCTAGTCATGTTACTTTTTTGGTCATAGCAATAGATGAAAGTATCCTGTTAACATTGTATTCTGTTTTGTTATCCTATTAAATTTGTATCCTTTTAACTTTGGAGATGTTTCTAATTGTGCAAACTTACTTTCAGAGTCTCTAAGTCCCATTTTATTTATACAGCATCTAATAAATTGTATTGCTTCTGTTTCTTGTGTTTATCAATTCCTCATCTGTAATGTCCCAAACCACCAGCCTTGCATGCAGATTTCAAGAGAGATTCAATAAATGAATGTGACTCTGTCTTTGATTATGTTCCTTGTTTCTGTCTTACCTGTATATTACTTTGTAGAACAGATCACTAGATACCAGCATTTGTTTTGTAGCTACTCTTTATAGTATTATTTAGATTCTACAAAACTCAATAAAAACTTTTTTTAAAAGAAAAGAATAATCAATCTGTTTCCTCTGGTGATCTTGGTCCCAAAAGATATGAGTCCATCGGTAAATCCAATATTGATTAGAAACATTTGAAAATAAGTTGTGCCATCTAGTTTTTATAGTGCTATCTACAAGTTCATGGCAAACCAAGTTTATAAAATGATGCAAAGGCCTACACCCCAGCAGGGTACTTACTACCCACTTAAAACTAGTTTCTGAATCTGGCTTCTTTGGAAGCCACTGACCAGGGGTGGGGAATGGGATTGAATTTCAGGGACTGGCTGGATGCTGATTAGTGTGTACCGAAGAAAGTGGGTCTGGAGTCAGTCTCGGGAAAGGGGGGCAGTGATTCGTGGGGAACTCTACCAGCCAGGAGACAAGAATCAGGAGCAGGGGAAGAAGGTTCAGAGCTGGAGGTCGGGCAACTGAAGGGCCAGGTGCTCCCCCCCCCCCTCTCCTGCACTGCTGTCTCCCAGAACCAGGAGGGGACTGAAGAGGGATGAGCGGAGGAAGTTGCCACGCAGGCGCAGTTTCCGGCTGCATGCACGCAGCCTGTTGGGCGAAGCTACAAAAAAACTGGTGGAGAAGGAGTGGACCCCTGTTGCTGCAACTACTCCATGGAGTACAGACCTGGGAATAGTTGCCTAGACATTAGATTGGTGTGTGTCGGTGTCCAGATTTGTAGAAGCTACTGTGTTGTCTTTGACAATGAAGAGTTAACTATCTTCTATGTGTCTAGGAAGTGCCCTTGATATTGAACCAGTGGACCAGATCCTTGGTTCTCTCAGCCTTGGTGGTCCATTCTGACAACCTCAGTTACCCGATGCCACTATAATGGCAGGCGTGCCATTTTCCCTCTGTAGAGCCCAAACAGTGCTACAAAGGAAAATCTAAGCCCAGTCAAGTGAGGCTTGAAGTTATTGCTGATTGGAGGAGGAATTTGGATTTGATAGCTTTATCACTACCCAAAGGAGTCTCAAAGTGGCTAACATTCTCCTTTCCCTTCCTCCCCCACAACAAACACTCTGTGAGGTGAGTGAGGCTGAGAGACTTCAGAGAAGTGTGACTGGCCCAAGGTCACCCAGCAGCTGCATGTGGAGGAGCGAAGACGCGAACCCGGTTCACCAGATTACGAGTCTACTGCTCTTAACCACTACACCACACTGGCTCTCTCTGTTACTTCAAGTTCCATTTTTGGTGTGTGTGTGGGGGGGGGTTTGGGGGGAGGTCTGTGCTGAGCTTTTGATGCGGTGCTGGGTTCTCAGTAGCACAGTTGATCCCAGTGGGCTTGAAGATGAAGCCTATCAGTTGATAGTAACTTCAAGCTCCACTTTCTGTTGAGATCGCCTGGATCATGGGGTTTCCCATAGAGCAATCTGCAGTGCAGCCCATCCTCTTTGCCAGTCAGCTGATTGCCAGTGCACAATTAGCAGCTCCCTTTAATGCTCCCAGTTGTGTATTGGCAGTCATGTCTCCATCTGCCCCTCTCTTGACATGGCATGTGACACCTGGTGTGGGGCAGGTGGGAGTGATTTGGGGGTAAATGGACTCGCAGTCCAAACTGGGACCTTTACTGGGCCTTGCTGGGCTGGATCTTCCTTGTGCCTACTGTTATGTACTGAAGTTCTCAGCCTGGGCCAGAAGGGGGATACTGTAGATAGTTATGCAAATAAGGGACCGAAAATGACGTTCAGTGATTGGATAGTTTTAGAAAGTTGTTACAGTTACGCTGTACTGGAGCTCTATATAAGCAGGCTGACTGAACCCTTCAGTTCAGTTCTGTTCTGGCCTGTGAATAAACAAGAGCTGTTTGAAGAATCGCTGTGTCGTCTGATATGTTCACCCACAACTTAACACCTACCACAGAACCAAAGCTCCTAGTTTGGGCATAATGGCAAGTTATGGTTAACTGTGTTTTCTTGGTTTGTTTTGCAAAGCGAGGAGCAAAACTGTAGCAAAGGGTCTGCCTGTGGGCGCACAGAGCTTGTGCATATCCTGGCATAGGAGGCCGGGATCTGTTTGCTGGAACACAGCCAGTGTTTCCCAGTAATGAAGACTGAAGCAAAAATATTTTTAAGTAGGAAATCATTTTATTCCATTTGACTATGACGGAAAGTTGGTGTGTACAAGGTAATGCACCAGTGAAAATACGCAGCTGCTGACTGCTGAGCTCAATGCTCCAAAGCCCTCGGAGATTTGTTATACATATTGAGTTGTGATCTGGAAATGAAATGTAGCAGATTCCTCAACCTTCCATCTGTGTGTGAAATGACTGAGAGAAAGAGCACAGAACTGTGTAATTAAGGCTACAAGTCTGTGTACAATGATCTCATGGCATGGTGGTTTGCAGCTCCTACTTAGGTATTTAATTTATGAGAAATTCATACTTGATGTGCCTTTTGCATAACATCATGTATTATAATTAAAATTATACTTATTTTGACTAGTGTCAAATGCAATTAAAACAGCAACTGGGTTATTCACACCAGATTAGACGTGGTATCTTTTAATTTATTTATTTCCCTGGGGAAAACATTGAATTATTTAGTCCTTTATCTGTTAATTTTCAATTTACTGACAATAGACATTATTGAGCTTTGGTTGGAACACGCTTGACAGCTTGGTATTCCTTTTCCCTTGCAGAAGTGTGCTGTAAAAATCCTGAGAGGTGCCAGATAATTTACAGATATAACCATCTCTTTCAAGTGAACAAAACGTATTGGTATTTTTTTAGCCAAGGATGCCCCAGATCAACACAACGGGAGTAGTAAATGGTGTCACAATATTGATCATGTGGGTTTTATTTTGCACTTTATACATTTGGAAGCTTTTTCATTTTCTTTTTTTAGAAGGGAGGACAATATATTTTACTCAAAAGCAATGTCCATCACTCCAGGATCAACCCCCTCCCACCCCAAGGTATACCATTAAAGAACATTTCCAAGTGTGGCATTAATAAAGATTAAATGCTTTTATAAAACCCACCACTCAAACCATTGACGCCTTGGGATTTCCCATTCTTTAAGTGTTTCATCTCAGATTCTATTTTGTCTGCTGTTATAGTCCAATTTAGATGGTCATTATGCCCTGGGCTAAATGGGGGGGGGCGGAATCTCTGTCTTATCTAAATACACCTTGATGACATCCAGATTGGGATGATCTGCAGAAAAATAATCAGCAAATGCTTGACAGATATCATTTCTTTTGTGGCAAAAGTTAGTCTCTTGACATTTTTGAGTTGTGCAACCTGGTGCCATAACTGTAAGGCTCTTGTTGCCAGACTTGTGATACATCCAGTTTAAATACACTGGTTCAGTGTTCAGGGGTCAGCAAACTTTTTCAGCAGGGTATATATATATTTGGGGGGATGAACAAATTCCTATGCCCCACAAATAACCCAGAGATGCATTTTAAATAAAAGCACACATTCTACTCATATAAAAACACCAGGCAGGGCCCACAAATAACCCAGAGGTGCATTTTAAATAAAAGCACACATTCTACTCATGTAAAAACACACTGATTCCCGGACCATCCGTGGGCCGGATTTAGAAGGCGATTCGGCCGGATCCGGCCTCCGGGCCTTAGTTTGCCTACCCATGCCATAGATCTTTAGATCCTATCTCAGGAGTTGACATATTTTGGCATTGCTGGTTTGTTTGTTTGTGGCGAGCTATATATTGTTCAGCACAGACAGCCTCCTTTCACCTTTTCAACCTAAAAGCCTCTTTAATGCTGGGGAGGCCCGGCCAGATGGGTGGGGAATATGTAATATATGATGATGATGATGATGATGATGATGATGATGATGCATGGTCCTCAAATTACAGCCTTCACTGAATCCCAGAGCAAGTGAGACAAGATCTCAGAGAATTCGTTAAACTTGAAATATGCACCTAGTTGTTCTTGCACTAGTTGATCAAGCAGAAGTGAGGGGCTAAGGCTAGGGCACCAAGTCCTTGGAGTCATACACTGGTCAGTAAGGGAATCATAGAATCATAGAACTGTTTACGCAAAAGTAGCCACAAGGCTATTGATTGCGAAAAATTGGAAAAGTGGCATTATACCGACAAAAACAGAGTGGCTTGCCAAATTATTGGAGTATTACAATATATCTAAAACAATGGGGAAATTGGAAGGATCTCAAAAGAGAAGATAGACAGGGACTGGAAGGTGTTTAAAGGATACTTGCAAAACCACATTGAAAAATCAGAACTCCTATTAGAATAAACGAGTTCCGTTTTAAATACTGAAATACTAAATAAGATGGATAATTGATTCAACTTATTTTTATTATTGCTTGTAAGCCGCTCTGAGCCCGGCCTTGGCTAGGGAGGGCGGGGTATAAATAATAATAATAATAATAATAATTATTATTATTATTATTATTATTATTATTATTACAACGTGTAATAGAAAAAGATGCAGAAAATTAGGTTAAAGGTGTGTGAAAGAAAGTAAAAGAAGTGGAAAGAAATTGTAATTGAGTAGACTGGAAGTCTAATACAAAGGTGGGGTGAGGGGTGAGGGATGGTGATGGGAAAAGGAAATATCTGTGGGACTGAGTGTAGGTATGTTTGAACATTTTTAAGGATTGTATGAAATATATGTTTATATGCTTGTATATTCGTAATATGTGTGTATTAATGCTGAATTATTTTAATAATAAAAACTTTTCAAAATAAAATAAAATAAAAAGAATCATAGAATTGTAGTACTGGAAGGGCCCCTGCAATGCAGAAATAGGCAGCCACCCCATATGGGGATCAAACTTGCAACCTTAGCATTATCCGCACCATGCTCTAACCAACTGAGCTATCCAGTCTGGCTCTTTGTATGACTTTGCACCAGTCACTGTCTCTCAGCCTAATCAACTTCACACGCTTGTTGTGAGGAAGGGCAGAATAAATGTTGCTGTAAACAATAATAATTAATAAATAGCTCATCCTGTGGTGAAACTGATTCTAGGTGGTATTGGGTCCTAGATGTGGACTTGCATGTTTGACTGCTCCCCATGAAAAAAGATTCCTATGCAGAAAAGTATCCTGTGGGCGTGAAGCTAGCACTTTTCTGTCAGGCATCTAGCATCCGGCGCCATTTATGCACGAAAATATGTAACTATTATCCGTCCTCCAACGGTCCCACATGCTTCCCCCATTTGATCAGTGAAGAGTTCCTTTATTGTTGATGCTGCTGCAGACTATTAAAGTGGCAATTCTGAAAAATTCAGGAATGGTGTCCAAAAGCTATTTGAGGAGACCAGTGGTGAGAAGCATGTGACCCTTGAGATGTTGCCAGACTACAACTCCCATCATCCCTAACCATTGGTGACTGGGGCTGATGGGAATGGGAGGTTTGTAAAGTCGCAGGTTCCCTAATCCCGGAGTAGACCAAGCCCAATTGAATTTCATCCAGGTTGATTTCAAAACTTGTTCTGCATCATGCTCAACAGACAATTCAATTTCAAAAATGACTGAGGATTTACTGAGGGCCATTACATACAGATATATTATGCCGGTGCTACGGGAGCTACAGCTATGATTTTAATCAAATGCCCTTTTACGTTACTTTTCCGTGTCGTCTTGCTTAACAGCTTGAAGAGAGCCAATTTGAGAAAATGGCTCCTTAATAGCTTAGTGGATGTCAGAAGGCTTGAATTGGCTCTGTTTTACACTCTGAGAATGATTAGATCAAACTGTTGGAGTTAGAAATATTCAGCGGATGAGTATTCGTCTTATTTCATGTGATGAGGGAACAAAATGAGAAATAATGAAGATGTAGGAGTGAGAAGGAATATATCCATCATTTGCTCAAGTACAAGTCAAGATTTCATTTCACCTTGTTTAATGGAATTGGGAGTTGAAAGGCAATAAGCACCGGTGGCTATTAAGGCGAAAAGGAATAATATGAGAGCAAAGGGACAGATTTGATTGCATGAATATGACAGAGCAAAGGGATACAGGAATAGGACCATAGAATTTTAGAGTTGAAAGCGACCACAAGAGTCGTCTAGTCCAATGACCTGACATGTAGGAATCTATTGCCCAACGTGGGGCTCAAACCACGGTCCGGAGATTAAGAGTCTCGTGGTCACAGGTTGTGTGTGTGTTTCAAAAACCTGGTCCGACTTTGGTGGTTTTTCTGCCAGCAGTAGAAAGCCTTTACGAAAACAAGTCTCTCCAGATGGTAAAAGTCCAGGAGGAAATACAGTGGTACCTCGGGTTAAGTACTTAATTTGTTCCTGAGGTCCGTTCTTAACCTGAAACTGTTCTTAACCTGAAGCACCACTTTAGCTAATGGGGCCTCCTGCTGCCGCTGCGCCCCCGGAGCACAATTTCTGTTCTTAACCTGAAGCAAATTTCTTAACCTGAAGCACTATTTCTGGGTTAGCGGAGTCTGTAACCTGAAGCGTATGTAACCTGAAGCCTATGTAACCCGAGGTACCACTGTAAAGGCCTTTGCTTGGTGTTGGAAAGACATTAAAGGGAGGCCGAAGTAAACTTCCCTGTGAAGAGAGTTTCCCAAGCAGTGAAACCGTAACTAAGATTGAGGAAGTGAGCCAGAAGGAAGTTCTCTGGCTCACGCCACAGTTTAAATGGGTTCCGGCCACGCCCCCCAGCCAGCGGATTGGCTGGCTGGATCTATGACGCGGTTGGGACCTCCAGGTGAAGAGGGAATCCCCACCCTACCCCCGGAGTGGATTGGGTGGCCACGTGGTCCACTGCAAGTCCTCCCAACTGAGAAGTGAAGCGGATTTCTCGAAACAGTGAAACTGCAACTAAGAAGGCTGAACAGAATTGAATTGTAGGGGTTTAATATTTATATATGGGACGCGGGTGGCGCTGTGGGTAAAACCACAGAGCCTAGGACTTGCAGATCGGAAGGTCGGTTGTTCGAATCCCTATGACGGGGTGAGCTCCCGTTGGTCGGTCCCAGCTCCTGCCAACCTAGCATTCAAAAGCACGTCAAAGTGCAAGTAGATAAATAGGTACCGCTACAGTGGGAAGGTAAACGGTGTTTCCGTGCTCTGGTTTTGCCAGAAGTGGCTTAGTCATGCCAGAAAAACTGTCTGTGGACAAACGTCGGCACCCTCGGCCAGTAAAGCGAGATGAGCGCTGCAACCCCAGAGTCGTTCGTGACTGGACTTAACTGTCAGGGGTCCTTTACCTTTTAAATATTTATATATATTAAAGTTTAAAAATAAATTATTGAAATAAAGTAACAAACAATTAGTGTTAAGTTTTAGAAACTTTTAAAACTTTTAAATTTAATGTAGCTGGAACAACACATAAAATGGAAATAGCCCTGCTCTCTCAGAAAAGAATGGCTTTCTCCATCACTTGTAAAAAAAAAAAAAAAACTCGAGAAAAGGCCAAAGAAGCCATTGCTGCCTCATGACAGGCACTTAATCTACTTTGGCCCCAAGCTACATTAAACTCAATTATATTCACCTTCTTCTTGACTCTTGTATGCTGCAGTACATTTATTTAACTCAAGTGTAATGGCTTCTTTTACTTGGGAAAAAAAAAATCATATATCCCCATCAACTGCTTAGCTTTTGTCTCTGTGGCAAAAGTTCTGAGAAGGTAAGGAAATACATCGTATCTTTTTAAGGAGGTCCACAGTAAACCCCATGCTTTCTTAATCCTGGCTACCATATACAGTGGTACCTCGGGTTACATACGCTTCAGGTTACAGACTCCGCTAACCCAGAAATAGTACCTCGGGTTAACAACTTTGCTTCAGGATGAGAACAGAAATCGTGCTCCAGCGGCGCGGCAGCAGCAGCAGCAGGCCCAATTAGCTAAAGTGGTGCTTCAGGTTAAGAACAGTTTCAGGTTAAGAACGGACCTCTGCAACGAATTAAGTATTTAACCCGAGGTACCATTGTATACTGTATAAAAAGAACTGATTGTAACATGTGAACCAAAGAGCCCCCAAAGAGTGTCCTGATTGTTCTGGTATGCATTTCCCTTCCGTTCCCCTCACTTATTGTTCAAAGAGGACTTAGTAAACATAATCATGAAGATAATGTATTAATAATCAGTTCATCAAAACTGGATTTATTGTGTGAATCCTGTGTTTGGATTACTGAAATCCCTACATGGACTTTATGACTTAGAGCACATGCCCAAAGTGGTGAGAGATCAGTGTCCCAGTGAACTGTGAAACTTGCTGATATTCAGGATGCTCTGCAACATTTTGTTGCAGTCTTGTACTTTGTCATCTTTTATTAAAGGCAGCTTTAATAAAATGTTCAGAGGAGCTTGACGTCTTATAACTCCTTGCCCTGTTGGAGTATATAGAACTAAGTTCATTGAGTAAAATGGCTTAGATTTTATGACATCAGTAAGTTGCCACCGAACAAGTTAGAGCAAAAAACGAATGAACTTTTGTCCTTCATGACCATAAAGAAAAAAGAACATCAATCTGACTTGTCGAAAGGAGAGCATTAAGATCTCCCTTTCAACACGGATCTCACAAGGTCATGGAGAAGAATGAGCAAATCTGTAAGTTCTGGCTTTTCTCGGTTTTCCATTCTTAAGTTCCATTCTCCACATTTACACAGCAGCTTACAATTTATTTATTTTTAAAAAAACCTAATGCAAATTCATCAACAGTTTAGTGTGAATTTCACCTAATATGGGCATATTTGCCAAGCACATTCCCCCTAACTTTAGGTAACCCCTAATTAAAGGTATAGGGACCCCTGACCATTAGGTCCAGTCGTGGCCAACTCTGGGGTTGCGGCGCTCATCTCGCTTTATTGGCCAAGGGAGATGGCGTACAGCTTTTGGGTCATCTGGCCAGCATGACTAAGCCGCTTCTGGCTAACCAGAGCAGTGCATGGAAACGCCGTTTACTTTCCCGCCTATTTATCTACTTGCACTTTGACGTGCTTTCGAACTGCTAGGTTGGCAGGAGCAGGGACTGAGCAACAGGAGCTCACCCTATTGTGGGCATTCGAACCGCTGACCTTCTGATTGGCAAGTCCTAGGCTCTGTGGTTTAACCCACAGCGCCACCCGCATCCCTAACCCCTAATTAGGGAACCCTAATTTTGAATAAAGTTCATAATGCTGCTTCTGTTCAATTCAGTTACTCTGCATGAAATAGGAAGCGGAACAGCTTAGAAAGCTTGGAGAATAGTTTATTGGGGGTGGGATTCAGCAGAAGAGCGTCTTGTGACATGAAAGATTGGCCAGAACCAGCGAGCCAGGCTTCTGTTACTAGAATGTGATTGGGTCTTAAATATTCAAGTTGAGCACCAAGGGCCTCCATTAGTTCCAGGATGGATTTAAGCTACAATGCACTAAATGCACAGATGACAATCATCCATAAAGTGTTGTTTTGCTGTAAATCTTCCAGTACCCTTCTCAAAACCCATTATTGCATAAAGCCCCATTAAAATGAATGGAAGCTATGCAGTAATACTACAGATTTAGATCTCTTTCCCCTGCAGAGCACCACCAGGTTTGCTAACATGCAGGGGTTGCTAAAATGCTTATAACCTTAAAATGCTACCTATGTGTGTGTGTGCATGTAATAGTAGGGGGATTCCAAAATGTAGGAGGGAACACTAGATGTTAAGTTGTGGGCGAACATATCAGACGACACAGCGATTCTTCCAAAGCAGCTCTTTATTTGTAAGCTGGAACAGAACTCAGCTGAGGAGCTCAGTCAGCCTGCTTATATAGAGCTCCACTAGAATGCAACAGTAACCATTTTCTGTAACTAGCCAATCACTGAACGTCACTTTTGATCCTTCATTTGCATACAAACTATCCAATCACTGAATGTCACTTTTGATCCTTCATTTGCATAACTATATACAGTATCCCCCTGCTGCCCCAGGGTGAGAACTTCAGTACATAACACCCCTCCCCACCGAGATAAGGCGTTAGTTACAATCGTAATGGTTTCCTTGTATACAGCACTACACATAATGGTTCAATTAGGCACAAAAGCATATCGGTTACATTTCACATACTTAGACCAACAGTGATACATGTCCAACAACATAGTCCTTTAAATAAGTTGGGCGCTTGGAAACTCTGCCAGACCGCCGGGGACTGGTAGCCAAGTCCGGGGGGCCACACAATTCTTGCTGAGGCTGTGGTGCGACCCTAGGTGGAGTTGAAACCAAGTCCCCTGGATACGCTGCTGTGGGTGGAATCTCTGCAAGTGGAGTTGGCGGAATGTCAGGCACGGCAGTGGTCTGAGTCTGTGGTAAGTCTGGCAGATCCTCTGAAGCAGCTTGGTTCGGCTCCACGCCGGCAGTTTGCGAGAGAGGTGTAGGTGACGCCTCACCATCTGTAAGTGTCTGTTCTAGAGCCACAAGCACAGTTGGGGGCACCACGGTAGTGTCCAAGTCCCCAACCCTGCGCCTAAGCTGGTCTATGTGCCGGCGCCACAAGCGTCTGTCTTCGAGTGCCACCTGGTATGAGCGAGGTCCAGTGACTCCCACTACTGTGGCTGGCACCCAAGGAATGTCCCCCACAAAGTTCCAGGCAAAGACCTGGTTTCTGGGAACAAATGACCATGGCGCGGTGGCACAGCCTGGGGGTTCAGCCACTGCAAAGTCTGGGTGCAGTCGGTTGAGCGGGGACCTGAGGCAGTGGCCCATAAGCAGTTCAGCAGGACTCTGCCCTGTGGCCGCATGAGGGGTGTTGTGTTGCATGAACAAGTATTCGGCGACCCGCTCTTGTCAGTCTCCCCGGTCCAGGCGCGCCAGGGCCTCTTTTGCTGAGTGCACCATTCTCTCTGCTTGCCTGTTGCTGGATGGATGAAATGGTGCCGTTAGGGCATGGCGGATAGAATCATAGAATCATAGAGTTGGAAGAGACCACAGGGCCATCGAGTCCAACCCCCTGCCAAGCAGGAAACACCATCAGAGCACTCCTGACATATGGTTGCCAAGCCTCTGCTTAAAGACCTCCAAAGAAGGAGACTCCACCACACTCGAACAGCTCTTACTGTCAGGAAGTTCTTCCTAATGTTTAGGTGGAATCTTCTTTCTTGTAGTTTGGATCCATTGCTCCGTGTCCGCTTCTCTGGAGCAGCAGAAAACAACCTTTCTCCCTCCTGGAAGATCCTCAATCAGGAGGAGTGATGAAGCAGGAGCCGGGTCTTCCACAAACGCTGGAAGAGGGCAATGGCTGAGGGCATCGGCATGGCCCATCGATTTCCCGGGGCGATGGACGAGCCGGTAGTGGCCAGGAAAACAGTCCATCGCAGCATGCGCGGCTAGAGGACTGGTGGAGTTGGTCGATCACTGGCGAGGAGGCCCAGGAGCGGCTTGTGGTCGGTGATGAGGTCAAAAGTCCTGCCGTAGAGGTATTCATGGAACCTCTTCACTCCAGCCACAAGTGCCAGTGCCTCCTCTCGAGCTGGCTGTAATTCCGTTCCGTCGGAGATAGAATCCTGGAAAAGTAGGCGAGTGGTGCTTCTCTTCCGTCTGGAAAACGGTGACTAAGGACAGCGCCAATGCCAAAAGGTGAGGCGTCGCAGGCAAGGACCAGCGGCCTGGCTTCACTGTACTGTACCAGCACACTGTCCGATGAAAGGAGAGCCTTGACCACGTTGAAGGCCGCCGTCTCCTGATGACCCCAGGACCAAGGTGTCTTTGTGCTGGGGAGTCGGTGAAGAGGCTCAGCCACCGTGGATTTGTGGGGCAGGAATATGTTATAAAAGTTCAGCAGTCCCAGGAATGCCTGCGACTCCGTCTTGTTCTTTGGGATGGGGGCCTGCTGGATAGCGTGGATCTCGGATGTGGTTGGGTGAAGGCCGAAGGCATCGATAAGATAGCCCAAGAACTCCATCTGTGGAACGGCGATCTGGCACTTCTCCCTCTTTACCTTGAGCCCGGCCTCCTGGAACCTGGTCAGCACGGTGCGGAGGTGTTCGAACAGCTGCTGGTGTGAGTCTGTGGACACCAAGACATCATCAAAATACGGTACCATGCCCGGAAGCCCTTGCAGGAGGCGCTCCATAAGGCTTTGGAAGATGCCAGGAGCCACTCTCACCCCGAACTGCAAACGGCGGCAACGGAATGCCCCATGGTGGGTGACGATTGTCTGGGCTTCAGCAGTGGCATCATCGCCGGGCAGTTGTTGATAGGCTTGGGCGAGGTCCAGCTTAGCGAAGACCTTACCCTCACCCAAGGATGCAGCAGGTGTTGAACCACAGGAACCGGGTAAGCGTGCTGCTGAAGTGCCTTGTTGATCGTGCACTTGTAGTCGGCGCAGATTCTCACCGACCCGTCTGGCTTGACAGGGGGTTTCCCACTTGGCGTGGTCAACCGGCTCCAAAACTTCTTGGGCGATCAGCTTGTCCAGTTGTTCGTCCACCTTAGCCTTGAGAGCAAAGGGAACCCGGCGTGGCTTTAGCTTGATGGGGGCGACTTGTGGATCAAGACGTACCTGTATATTGCCCCAAAGTGCCGTCAAAAACCTCAGCAATGTACCTGTTGAAGGTGATTTATCTACAGAAATTACAAGAAAATGTGGCAATAGTAGAGGTCACCTGACTGGGAACAAGGTGTACTTTGCTATTAAAATCAAGTCTGTATAATTGCTGTTATAAAATGTAAATATCTCAGAGAAACCCTATATTCATTTTCCAGTAGGCATCGTAAGTTTTAAGGCTCTGTCAAACATGCACTCCTGTTTGCCTGAGCCTGTAGCGACCCAGCTATAAAGTCAATTAGCTCTGGTGGAAACTAGAAATGCATCTCACAGAGCTCTAAATAATGCAAAGAACCAAATGATGTGATGCAGTTTCCTCTGTTCTGTGACAAGGCTTGAAATGAATAAATTTTCTTTTATGGATTTTCTTGCAAACATCCTATCAACACTTCTAAATGCAAATCCTGGCTCACCATCCGAACTAATGTGAGTTTAGCTTAATCTGCCCCTCCTTTGCATAAGAATTTAAGAAGATCCTACTTGCTGGATCACATGTAATCCAGTATCCAGTTTCACACAGAGCTCCTAAAGACAAAGAGAACAAATTCCCTGACCAATACCAATAAATATGAAAACAAAGGCTAGTGTTGAAAAGGCAAGTCATTAATATCTGAAACAGCTTGCAATGAAACTTTATAAAGATGAAATCTTACAGCCAAATGAACAGTAAAATTCCAGTACACAGTATACTAAACCAGTAAAGGTAAAAGCAAAGGACCCCTGGATGGTTAAGTCCAGTCAAAGGCAACTATGGGATTGCGGCGCTCATCTCGCTTTCAGGCCGAGGGAGCCGGCGTTTGTCCACAGACAGCTTTCCAGGTCATGTGGCCAACATGACTAAACTGGTTCTGGTGCAACGGGACACCGTGACAGAAACCAGAGCGCACAGAAACACCATTTACCTTCCTGCCATAGCAGTACCTATGTATCTACTGGCATGCTTTTGAACTGCTGGGTTGGCAGGAGCTGGGACAGAGCAATAGGAGCTTACTCAGTCACGTGGATTCGAACTGCCGACCTTCCGATCGGCAAGCCTTGAATCCTTTCTGGAATCAGATAGCTGTGTATTTTCTCGTGTTTGCTTCTCTGTGAGATCTAACTTCAAAGCAAACATGCATCATCCATCCCCAGCTGTTTAGTTCAGCCCAACATCCTTGTGCTGCAAAGCAATTCTTACTTATTTCTTGAAAAATACTCTGTGTGCATGTATGTAACAAATCTACATGCACATCCAGAAAGTTGCTTGAAAACCATTCCCCACCCATCTTTTCTTCCACCCATGTCTACGTATATGAAGTTCTTCAGAATTTGCAAGGTTTTGATTTTTTTGCCCTCATAATTTGGATCATTTATTTTGCTTGTCAAAATTCTAAACGTTCATCTTTCTATTGAGCAGGTGGGAGATGGCTGAACTGGGTCTCAGAATGTCTATATAACATAGCCCATATGCTTGCTTTTCAGTCTGGACAGATGTTAAGAGAATTTCACAATGTACAAGTGATTTGCTGGCCTCCAGTCCCTGAGTTGTACTGCATAGAACACATTTTATGCATTCATTCTGGTTATAAAAAAAATAAAAAAACCAGTGTAAGCAAATTGCTGGCTACTGATGATTGATGTAAAAAAAATTGCTCATACACATTCAAGCAGCTCAAATGAATGGCTTTGGAAGCTGTCACTAATTAAAATTAGTCTCCTTTCACAGTTTGTTTTGAGTCTGTCATTATAGAGATTTGAAAAGTCGGCAAATTAAAACTGATTATGATATTGTGAAGGTTGCCAGAAGCCCCGAGGCCATGAAGTAAAACTTAAGTGGGTATTACTGGTTTACCATAGCTTTTGGTAGAAATCGAAGGCGAGCAGCTATATCTTCCTATATACATAAAAATGTAATGTGTCATCACGCTCTGCAGTTTGTGGCAGCCACACCAACTACTGTGTGAGGGCCGCCAAGCCCAGATGAGCTGCTTAATGAAGAGAAAAGGTACTGTGAAGCATACTCCTTCTGTTAATTGTGCCTGCAGCAAAGTTTGATGTGTAGGGGAGGCCTTTGACCCAGCGGTTTAGCAAGTTTCCATAGGAAGTGCCTCCCCCTCCATTAAAGGGATGGCGCTTGAGGTAGGAGGGGCTTGGGGCTTGCAATGTGGGAGGGGTGAGGTACAAACAGGGTGGGTTGGTCAGATGTGAGCAGAATGAGCAGGGATGGCAGCCTCTAGTACTTTATAATTTGAGGCATGCTTGCAACGCCTCATGTTGGGAATGGAGCCGTAATGACTGCTGTCCATATGTTGAGTCAAACGTCGGTTGTTGAACATAATCTGTTTCGGAAGACCGATTGACTTCTGAAACATTCGGCAACCGAAAAATGAAAGCGGAAGCCGCAATACAATAGAAGCCACATAGCACGTTCAGTTTCCGAAAATTGTTCGAAAATCGGAGCAGTTACAGTACTTCTGGCATTTGGGAGCCGAAACATTAGAAAACAGAGCCATTCGAGAACCGAGGATTGACTGTACCCAACGAAATTCTATAGATTTTATTCTAGACTTCAAATGTATGTTTATTGTGTTAGTATTTCTATGTGCGGTTCCATGAAAAACAGCATACTAATATCTAAAGTAAATAAACAAACGGTCAACCTCTGCTTTCCATTATTTCTACTCTTGCTCCTCCATGCTTTGAGATTTTTAAAAAAGAAACAGAGCCCCTCCAAATGTCCCCCATATATATATATATATATAGAGAGAGAGAGAGAGAGAGAGTGCATTTGTCGTGATTTATGCTTGTGATGTTATCAGATCAGTTTTTGTGGTGGTTATAATTTTTCTTGTTTGCAACAAGTGCATTTCCTGTAGTCTCCTGATAACATCCTGTAACTTTTCCAGCAACAACAATTTTATTATTTATACCCCGCCCATCTGGCTGGATTTGCCCAGCTGCTCTGGGTGACTCCCAGCAAAATATCAAAGCATAATAAAATGTCAAACATTAAAAACTTCATACATTAAAAACAGAAGTGTTCTGCCCCCCCCCCACTTTTCTTACACTATAGTGCAAGAGTTCTCCTCCAGAGGGGAACAAAATAGAGTTTAGTGATGTGTGGATAGCCCCATACAAACCCACCACTATTGCACTATTATTGAACCAATTACATGTTGCTCCTGATAACATCCTGTAACTTTTCCAACAACAACAATTTTATTATTTATACCCCGCCCATCTGGCTGGATTTGCCCAGCTGCTCTGGGTGACTCCCAGCAAAATATCAAAGCATAATAAAATGTCAAACATTAAAAACTTCATACATTAAAAACAGAAGTGTTCTGCCCCCCCCCCCCCACTTTTCTTACACTATAGTGCAAGAGTTCTCCTCCAGAGGGGAACAAAATAGAGTTTAGTGATGTGTGGATAGCCCCATACAAACCCACCACTATTGCACTATTATCGAACCAATTACATGTTGCGGAATCCACTCACACAAAATAACCCCAGTCTGGGGAGGCCCATTGCTGTTCAAATCTGAACAGGAATCAGCTTCAAAACCAAGTGGAAATGTTTTGCTTTTCTGAAAGGACGAAAGCAGGCAGAGTAGGTCATCATAATGATTAATGACATCTACTTCAGCTTTTCAACTGTTAGGGTCAAGTAGACAGGCGTTTCCCATCATTTCTCCTAAAAACTCAAAAGCAAGACCTTGTCTAGAAAAGGCCGGAGAAACATATCTCTATTGTAAGCATACCTTGGGGAACTGAGTTATAGGACATTCAATCGTAATACTATTGTTAAGGCTAAGCACACATTCTTGAAACTATGTTTCGGTGAAATCTAAGCAGCAGGTAAGGTGATGGCGCATTCGGCGGAGTAAGGAGGTGGAGGGTTTATTTTCAGGGGGTTAGTGGCAACGCTGAAGGACACGAGTTGCTGGTGGTGATCAATTGTTCTGCTTTTGAATCCCCTCTCTTCTACATGGCAGGTATTCAGATAACTACTATCATGTCTCACCTTTACCTCCTCTTCCTCAGGCTCAACTTGCTCGCTGAGGTCCCCAAGATACCCCAAATAAAAACACAGTGGCACTTAATTTTTGTTTAAGGTTTTTGGCATAATTTCGGCCACAACTTTATTCAAATTACAGCAAAGGGAGTGGTTGCTTAGGCATTGGTAGCACTAACTGACCCCGCCCAGGGACAGCTCTGACATTTGCACCCCCCGCGAAGTCAGGAAGGGTAAGTCACCTGAGGAGAGAGACAGGACTGGGAACCATGCCTCACCTCTCCCCAAAATGCTCCCAGGGGCTCTTGCGTGGCCCTAGCCCCTTGCCAGGGGGTTTCGGACAAAAGCATGGGCAGCCCCTGGGTTCCTTTAATGGAAAACCCTTGCAGCAGCAGCAGCATTTTGGAGGGGCAGGCACAGCCAATTCCATACCCCTCCACCAACCAATTTCCAAACCAATGCCTAACTGCATTACAAGTTGTGACGATTTGCTACGCAGTAGGCAAAAAACAAATGGCCCCAGCCAATCAGCCAAATGGACAAAATTCCTACCGGGCCCCTGCCCCAAAGCAGACGACCCGTGACAGGCATAGCAAGGTCAAGCAAACAGCCAAACATTAGGGAAGGGAGGGTGGGTGATCAGATGCAGGCAGCGAAAGAGGAAGCTCGTCGCTGCGTGCAGAGTATTTAACAACTAAGGCTGTCAATCAATAAATGGCAACATATAAATCTCCCCAGTAACAGCCCGCTCCTGCTTAAAAGATGGCCAAACCTTTTGCCTAGCAACAATGAGGTGTCTCGTCAGCCCCCACCGCAACACGTGCTCTCCATGAGGGAGAACATGCTTTACCCAAATATTCCTTTTCGGCTTTCCAGACCCCCTCTCCAGCTTCCTGGCTGTGTCCTTCCAATTTGTCAAAATCCTTCTAGAAACCTGGCGCCCAGAAGTGGAGACAGTACTTAGGTGTTGCAAAGGGATGTGGCTGCAGCCTCACACTGTACTTTGGTGCATATAAAGGTCTTGACATCAAAGTTGACCTGGCAATCATACTGTAGTTTAAAGACGCACTCTCAGGCGAGTCAATTGACCTATGTTTTGCTCTTGCTCTGAAAAAGTGCTTAGGGGGAGGGTCCAATCTTGAACGGTACCAAAAAAAGTGTGTGTGTTTTTTGGCCACCGAGTGTTCGACAGTGGAATTTGCTGCCAAGGAGCGTGGTGGAGTCTCCTTCTTTAGAGGTCTTTAAGCAGAGGCTTGACAACCATATGTCAGGAGTGCTCTGATGGTGTTTCCTGCTTGGCAGGGGGTTGGACTCGATGGCCCTTGTGGTCTCTTCCAACTCTATGATTCTATGAGTGAGATTGTGCCCCCCCCAAAGCACTTTTTTGAGGCAATAATAATACCACTCTGGGCGGCTCCCAACAAAAAACAGTAAAAGCACAATACAACACCACACACTAAAAACTTACCTGAACAGGGCTGGCTTCAGATGTCTTTTAGCAAGAGCACAGTACGGGAGCACAAGAGATTGAGGCCGCGAGAAAACAGGATGTCCCATTTTTACAGGGCACTTGGCAGGTATGCCACCATAACAAAACAGCTGTCGTCCTCTCCAATTAAAATTGGCCCACATAAATATGTCAGTGGAAGCTTCTAAACCCCATCAGCATGTATTCAGAAGTATTTCCTCTATGCTAAGTGGGCTTTACAGTGGTACCTTGGGTTACATACGCTTCAGGTTACATATGCTTCATGTTACAGACTCCGCTAACCCAGAAATAGTACCTCGGGTTAAGAACTTTGCTTCAGGATGAGAACAGAAATCGTGCTTCGGCGGTGCAGTGGTAGCAGGAGGTCCCATTAGCTAAAGTGGTGCTTCAGGTTAAGAACAGTTTCAGGTTAAGAACGGACCTCTGGAACGAATTAAGTACTTAACCCGAGGTACCATGGTACTCCCAAGAAAGTGTGTACAGTGGTACCCCAGGTTACATACGCTTCAGGTTACATACGCTTCAGGTTACATACGCTTCATGTTACAGACTCCGCTAACCCAGAAATAGTGTTTCAGGTTAAGAACTTTGCTTCAGGATGAGAACAGAAATCGTGCTCTGGCGGCACGGCGGCAGTGGGAGGCCCCATTAGCTAAAGTGGTCTTCAGGTTAAGAACAGTTTCAGGTTAAGTACGGACCTCTGGAACGAATTAAGTACTTAATCCGAGGTACCACGGTACTCCCAAGTAAGTGTGTATAGGCCTAAAGTGTTAATTATCTGTCTCTTATCTTGGTGTAAAGATACTTTGGTGCAAGTAAAGATTGCAGGACCAAAGCGCGGGTATCAAGAGAACCAAAGATGAGCTCTGCCAGTTCAGATGAAAGGCCTTTCTAATTCAGCACCCTGTTTTTGCCACAGCCTATGGGAAGTTCACAAGCAGAACCTCAGAGTTCATTTTGAATGTTACCAAGACACCAGGTCTAAAGACAGCTTTTTGGTATAGCAGAAAATGATGGCAAAACACTAAAATAGGATTTATATATGGTCTCTGAAGCATTTCATGGAGAAAAATAATATCTATATAAAAAGTTAGAAAACTCAACAGTAATTTTTTGACGGATGACATTGATCCACACAAATCTAAGCATGTATAAATTTCATTGACGTCAATAGCTGAAAATGAATAGGAGTTAACTTTCAGCTGGAATGCCGCTAGAATAAAGAATTGCCTATAAATGCTAGGAATCTTGGGAACTCCTCCCATGAGATGCATATCAAGAAAGTTGTGATATCAGTTTGGTTTTTGCCACCCAAGCTGCGTTAGACACTAATAGACATATATTAGATAGAACTGTCTCTAAATGCCCCACAGCAACCATCCAATTATTATATAAAATAATTCTGACTGGTTTACGGCTGCCATATATCAAAACTGCCATGACGACTTGGCCTGTAACTCAGCCACAAGAATGGCAAAAACTTAAATACATCGCATAAACAGAACACAGCTACAACTTCACCTGCCTAGATAAACTGCAAGCTTTTAAAAGTAATATTTATATATATATATATATATATTAGTATCCCAATGCAAAGAATGTAAGAATCCCAGGTAAAATATATTGCTAGGTTTTTTAATCATTGTCTCCCTTACTTCACAGAAGAGACAAAATGACTACTGGGCAATAAACCAACCATGGTTGGCGTTTTCAATGTGACATGTATTTTCCCTCCTGGCTGATATGCAGTCTTGTTAACTCTTTTCAGCATGATGGGAATATATTGATGGTGGATGGTTTTGTATGAGCCGGCCCACCAAAGAGGTAGGGTGAAGCAAGCACCTCAGGCAGTGGAAGTGCAAGAGGTGGCCCCACCTGCCCCACCAGAATGCTTCCTTGTTCTGAGCCTTGGCAAGAGGTGGACATTCTAGTGCACGGCATTGCTGCTCATCTTCCCCGTCACTAGGGCGGCGAAGACAAACATTATACAGATATACGATATCTTTATTGTTATTGTCCCATACAGAACAATGAAACTGAAAAACTACATAAAACATTCAAAAACCCCTAAAAACTCTGAAACCCCATTTTAAAATACACTATACTATACCATAAAATACACTATACTATAGAGACCCCTTATGCTGTGATTAGAACCAAATTGTATTTGCGTAGAAACTGTTTCTCAGGCGGCTAGTCCTGGCCTTTATAACCCTACAGTGGCGTAGCGTGGGTTGTCAGCACCCGGGGCAAGGCAAGTAATTTGCGCCCCCTAATCCGTGGATTTTAGTAGGGGCAGAGAGCTGTGAGTGCGAGTGCGCCCCCTCCAGATGTTGCGCCCGGTGCGGCCAGCCCCCCCCTGCACCCCCACGCTACGCCACTGTAACCCTATACCTTCTTCCAGAAGGCAGAAACTGAAAGAGATCATTTCCGGGGTGCGTACTATCCTGCGCTATCTCTGCCACCTTCTTATGGCGTCTGGCAGCATAGATTTGATCTAAAGTGGGAAAAGTGCACCCAATTATTCTCTCTGCAGTCTTTACAACCCTGGATAGCATTGTTTTTTCCCTGGCCGTGCAGCTCCCAAACCACACACACAGGCCGTAAGTTAATACGCTCTCCACAGTGCAATGGTAAAATGCCATCGACAGGTCCTTTGAGAGATTGTTTTTGGCCTTGTGGGATGCCCTATCTCTCGCTGCCTTCAACAAGAGGGGAGGCTTTCTGGGGCACAGCAGAAGTGGGGTTGGGTCAGGGCGTGCTGGCTGGGGAGTCAAGGGCAGCGCATTCCCATTTTGCCTCAGGTGGCGAAATGTGCTGAGCCGCCCCTGCCACTACTTTTGAAAGCATAGAGGCTGACTTCATTTTAGCTTTATATGCTGCAGCGGCAGCAGTGAGTAAACTTGTTTGTACAGGAGCAGAGGTGAAAGATAAAACCCTGTGAAAGTTAAACCCGTTTCAATGTGAATTGGATATTTTACTGTGCCAAGTAGCCCAGTTTCTCTATTTATTTCAGTGGGACACACTGACACTCCAATACACATGCACACATTGTTCTAGCCTCTAGGCAGATGTCCACGGGGCTGGGTCCTATGGAGCAGTTGCAGCGACAAGGAGACCCTGCCCCTCTGCCGGCTTATATACAGTGGTACCTCGGGTTAAGAACTTAATTCGTTCTGGAGGTCCGTTCTTAATGTGAAACTTTTCTTAATATGAGGTATCACTTTAGGTACCATAATGGGGCCTCCTGCCGCCACTGCATGATTTCTGTTCTCATCCTGAAGCAAATTTCTTAACCCGAGGTACTATTTCTGGGTTAGCGGAGTCTGTAACCTGAAGCGTCTGTAACCTGAGGTACCACTGTACTCTGCTCTGACAGGTTATGTGCCCACAATCTGAGACTTCTCCTGTGAGGAACATGCTGTTGTTCTTCTCACTTCATGCCTCTCCTGGTTCTAGAAAACAGCAGGGTGGGGGAAGGTGGGGAATAGAATCTTCTTCTGCCACATCTGGCGCACCTTTTTCCATCTCAGTCTGCCCTGACTCTTCCTCCTCCCTGGCTCCTGTCTTGATGGCAGTGTCACACCCCATAAATCACTGCCCCCCTCTCCTGGGACACTCCCCTGGTCCCCTGCCTCCGCCACACACTCTTCGGAGCCCTGCCAGTCCCTGGCATTATTGTTGTTTAATGGTTTTCTAGTTATCTTGACATGAGCTCAAGGGTCATGGCCAGGGTTCTTGCCAAGTGATATTACAGTGGTACCTCAGGTTACATACACTTCGGGTTACATATGCTTCAGGTTACAGACTCCGCTAACCCAGAAATAGTACTTTGGGTTAAGAAATTTGCTTCAGGATGAGAACAGAAATTGTGGCGCAGCAGCAGCAGGAGGCCCCATTAGCTAAAGTGGTGCTTCAGGTTAAGAACAGTTTCAGGTTAAGAACAGACCTCCTGAACAAATTAAGTACTTAACCTGAGGTACCACTGTATTGATGACCCATCACTATAGCTGTCAACATTTCCCTTTTTTAAAAGGAAATTCCCTTATTCCGAATAGGATTCCTCACAAGAAAAAGGAAAAGTTGACAGCTATGCCCATCAGTAATGGGGCAAATCAAGACAGAGGAGTTTTATCAAAGGTTGATTGCATAAAAGACAAAGCACAATGGAAAGTTGGGTAACTTGAGGAAAGTGTTTGTATCCTAATTCACAATGTTGTTGTTGTTGTTGTTGTTGTTGTCATCATTTCTGGCTAGTACCTAGTTCCTGGAATCAGTGGTGATTATGTGAATGTCAAAAGTCAATAATTGCTTTCCAATTTATGGAGGGCATTTTTCTTTTCTTTAAACCATTGCATGTACATTTAAGTACATGTAGAGAGAGATGCACATATTCACACACATCTGCTCAGGCAGAATAAAGAGGGCGATAAGACTCCCACTTCTTTAATTGAACAATATGTCAGATTGCATTTCCTCCCCTATCATATTGCTCATTCTCACTCAGTTGACAGGGTATTTGGAATTTTGATACATGACTCACAATTTCCTCTTAAATTATCATAATTTACCATTTATGGCACAGAAATGCCACTTGCTATGAATGTTTTGTATAATAAGTGCACCAGGATTTTTTTTCAAAATTACTATAAAATAACTGGACACACTTATTATACTAAAAGTTCATAGCAAGGCACATTTATGTGACATATATAGCAAATTATGATGATATAGGAGGAAATTTTAGTCATATTTCAAAATCAGAAAGAACTTGTGTGCATTTACTGCTCTCATTTATTTTCATGTAAATTTTACTGCATGTTAACACATAGGTGGTCTTTAAAACAAATTTAGCATGTGGAACTGTAGTGGATTTTTAAAAAAAGAATCCTTGTGCAACCTCTCTGCTTTTTAAAACTGGAGGGGTGGGGGACAAGTTTAACTCCCCCCCGCCATCCTGAGTTTACAAAATAGTGTGTGGTTTTGGCAATTGCTGAGAGGGAAACAATGTTTTGTGGCCTATGTGTTTAAGAAAGGAATTAATATTTTGGTTCTGTAGAAGTCTACTCAGAAGAAATTGCTTTTGAGTACAGAGGGGCCTATTGTAATACAGTGGTACCTCAGGTTACATACGCTTCAGGTTACATACGCTTCAGGTTACAGACTCCACTAACCCAGAAATAGTACCTCAGGTTAAGAACTTTGCTTCAGGATGAGAACAGAAATTGTGCTCCGGCGGTGCAGTGGCAGCAGGATGCCCCATTAGCTAAAGTGGTGCTTCAGATTAAGAACAGTTTCAGGTTAAGAACGGACCTCCGGAACGAATTAAGTATGTAACCAGAGGTACCACTATACATCATCACAGCACATTCTAGTTACATAGCGGAAAAGTCACATCTATAAATATCTGGAGACTTCATCCAGGTTAGATAAATGTGTGTGTGTGAGTGAGTGAGTGTGTGTGTGAGAGAGAGAGAGCTTGCTTACATGTGATTTTTCTATATAACTTGTAAATTTAACTTACTGTAGCATGACTAAAGATATTGTCTTGGTGACATTTATAGCGATACGCCAGGGATTTTAATACACAGAACCTGATTCTCCTTATTAACATTGTCAGAGAACATTGGCACTGCACTGGCAAATGGCATCAAGGAATTGTCAAACTGGATTATTCCTGTTTTTGGAATGATGACTGAAAGCAACGTCATTTATACCTCACCTAGAGCAAGTGTGTTGCAGGAGCTAAGTGTCTGTGCTGTAAAAATGTCAAAAGCTCACTTTGCCCACAACCACGAGGTACCTCAAAATAGCTAAGAAATACCTTGAAAAGTTTTTGAATGGCATTTCCCGTTTCCCAGTGAAGGCTGGTCCTTTAGAAAACATGGGGTACTGCCCCATCAATCTCTGTCTGTCCTCAGTCAGTCCTAACCTGCCAGCTATCTTAGGGCTCATCTACACTTTTTTGCCCTGTGCTTTAAAGTGCCAGTCCGAGCATTTTCTTTTTCTTCCCCAGTGCTTCCCCTTCGAAAACCTGCTCTTTAATGCCAAATCAGAACAAACAGCAATTCAAGTTTTCTGTGGATTGCTGTTTCTTCCGATTCAGCAGTAAAGAGGGAATTTTCGCAAGGAAAGTGCTGGAACAAAAACAAAAGAAGTGCTCAGACACTGCACTTTAAAGTGTGAACCTGTGCCTAGAAATGTGACACAAAATGAAGTCAGGATAAGCCCTTCCTCTTACAACTGGTCAGAGGTGGTTCTGCCTACTAATTGGCTCTGGTTCCACCTGCCTTCTATTCCACATCCCAACGAATGCCAGCTGCCAATGGTGACGAAGCCTTTCGTTAGAAAGAAAGAAAAAATACAAGGGAGAGGAAGCAGGAAGAAGCAAATTCGTACATTTAATTTTTTTAAAAAAAGTATAACTCTCAAAGCAATCTTCTCAGATAAAAAGACTGAGTGTTTTTAAAATGCAGTTCTTTACATCTAATCAGCAGTTCTCAGACATACTCTGTGAGACTGAAAGAATATAAATAAGAACAATTTGGCTCTAAAACGATTCCTTGCGTGGGCCAGCATAAGTTTCAGAGACTTTGCACAAATCTAATCCACCCAATCAATCAGTTTCTAAGTTGCTTTCCACAACCTCAAGTTAAACAAAATTTTCAACTCCACAGAAGCTTGTTTGTATCTGATTTCACAAGGGTTTTGCAAACAATGTTGCATTTAAAGATGTCGGATCTGAGATGATTTTGGTAAAATAAAATCTGAAAGCTTGATATGAAGTAATTCCCCTTGATAAGAAATAATTCATACAGTTAGCTTGCTCATGACTTTGCATCTTTCTAATACGCAATCCTGTACAAAACTTGTTACAAAAATTAAATCCTCTAATCCAAGCTTATGTAAAAAGTAGGTATACTGTATTTTTTTAACTCCCTCACTCACCTGGAATCCTTGAAAATTCCAGTGTTGCTTTCCAGTTCCATATGCTTTTGAACAGTCCTCTCCCAATTAACTTATAGCATATAGTATCACTATCCTTAATGTAAAAGGTCTGACACTTTTTTTGGTTGGTGATGGTGAACTCATTTGTTGCACAAAAACTCCAAATCAATTTCAACTGCACAACCTGAATTTGCATATGTGTGACTGAATTTCACCCCCAAATAGTGGCATTCTGGAAGAACACTTAGCCAATCACTTATAACAGGCTATTCTTTCAATTTTAGCAGGCCCACACTCCAACACCTTAAAGTTCTCTATGATTGGGGGATGTTACACATCACTTGGGAAGACAGGCAGACTAATATCCGTGTACTGGAAGAAGCAAAGATCACTGGTGTCAAAGCAATGATTTTTTAACATCAACTTCGTTGGACTGGTAATGTTGTGCAGATGCCTGATGATCGTCTTCCAAAGCAACTACTCTGTTCCAAACTTAAAAATGGAAAGCGTAATGCTGGTGGTCAACAAAAGAGGTTTAAAAACTCCAAATCAATTTCAACTGCACAACCTGAATTTGCATATGTGTGACTGAATTTCACCCCCAAATAGTGGCATTCTGGAAGAACACTTAGCCAATCACTTATAACAGGCTATTCTTTCAATTTTAGCAGACCCACACTCCAACACCTTAAAGTTCTCTATGATTGGGGGATGTTACACATCACTTGGGAAGACAGGCAGACTAATATCCGTGTACTGGAAGAAGCAAAGATCACTGGTGTCAAAGCAATGATTTTTTAACATCAACTTCGTTGGACTGGTAATGTTGTGCAGATGCCTGATGATCGTCTTCCAAAGCAACTACTCTGTTCCAAACTTAAAAATGGAAAGCGTAATGCTGGTGGTCAACAAAAGAGGTTTAAAAACTCTCTCAAGGCAAATCTAAAAAAATGTAGTACTGTATAAACACTGACAACTGGGAAACACTGGCCTGCCAGCGCTCCAGTTGGAAAACAGCCTTTACCAAAGGTGTCATTAACTTTGAAGACACTTGGACTCAGGACACAAGGGAGAAACGTGCTAAGAGGAAGGCACATTTGGCAAATCCATAGCTGTCAACATTTCCCTTTTTTAAAGGGAAATTCCCTTATTCCAAAAAGGATTCCTCGTAAGAAAAGGGAAAAGTTGACAGCTATGGGCAAATCCACACCGTGATCAACTCCTGCCCGGAAACCAATGTCCCCACTGTGGAAGGAGGTGTGGATCCAGAATTGGCCTCCACAGTCACTTACAGACTCATTGTTAAAACCGTGTTTATGGAAAACAATCTTACTCGGCTACAAGTGATCGCCAAAGAAGAAGAAGATGTATCTGCCTGCCTACTTAAAAATCTCACATAATGCAGTGGCGGACCTTGGAGTCTCAAATTTCTGCAGTGCCTTATGTGACACCAGAATTCAGTGCCCCTTCACATCTTGCCTTGCATTCTACCTCATAGTTGCAGCACCCCAAGGCTACACCCCCAAGAGTGACCACTCCCCAAATCCTGCCACATTGTCACTGCCAGGGCTGGATTTATGTATAAGCTAAGCAAGCTATAGCTTAGGGCTCCACACTTTGGGGCCCCCCAAAAAAATTAAAGGGGGAAAAACTGGATGTACATTTCCAAAATACAAGATAATAAACAAATAAAAGAAAACCTACATACAGCAACAGTGTTTTGTGTTGTGTAGGCTCCTATGATGTAAGTAATGGGCCCTGTCTGCTAGCCTGCTCCCTAAAATATCACTGGTTTGCTCATTTCTATATATAGGGTGGACGCGGGTGGCACTGTGGTCTAAACCACTGAGCCTCATTGGCTTGCTGATCAGAAGGTTGGTGGTTCGAATCTCCACAACGGGGTGAGTTCCTGTTGCCCGGTCCCAACTCCTGCCAATCTAGCAGTTCGAAGGCACACCAGTGCCAGTAGATAAATAGGTACCGCTCCGACAGGAAGGTAAATGGCGTTTCTGTGTGCTGCTCTGGTTTTGGTTTTCTGTTGCACCAGAAGCAGCTTTGTCATGCTGCCACATGACCCAGAAAAACTGTTGGCGGACAAATGCCGGCTCCCTCGGCCTATAAAGTGAGATGAGTGCCACAACCCCAGAGTCATCTGTGACTGGACTTAACTGTCAGGGGTCCTTTATCTTTTTTATATATATAGGGTGCCTATCATTTTGTATGTACTGGTTGCATGGCAACATGTGCAAATGGCTTTAGATAACTATTAGGCCCATAAATGACCATATAGCATATATTCAACACAAAAAGGCGACAATTTGTTGTTGACAAAGGACAGCTGGACATATAAAGGGTCCCATTACCTTCAGAAGCTTAGGGCCTCATCAAACCTAAATCCAGCCCTGGTCACTGCATCTTAATGTTCCTGTATTATAAGCCTGGCACCACCAGGCAGCACAACATAAATAATAAAAAGGTCGGAATCACTATTACCGTCTCCTTTTGCCTCCCCGAACATTTTGTCTAGAGTACATTAAAACAGCATGTCTAGTCTGAAACCATGATAATTTTGCTCAATTGTACTGAATAATTGAACGTTTGGAGAAATCGATGCTCTCCAAAGCATTTTTTGGGCACAAACAACTTCCATCGTGTTGTGTACTTTTGCATCTTATACACGGTGAATAATTCATTCCCTGCTTTATAGCTTGCTCTGTCCCATAGCTTTACTTCATTTTTTCTTTTATATTTAGGATATCTGCCCAAAGCTTAAAGGTTAACATGCCAAGCCCTTTGATCTCTTCAAATCACTCTAGTACCTGTTGATGGAGTGCACAACTTCTAGCAACTTTCGTTTGAAATTTCCCCAGGAATTGATCTCAGCGGAGCTGATTTTCCAAGAAAAGCGTTCTCAAGCTCTGCAGCAGAAACCAAAGCATCCTGTTCAGAAACCAATTTTGAGCTTTAACTCGGGGAATATAAACAGCCATCTGTACCTCAATTATTCCACACAAGGCCTCTCCCCAGATTATAGGCAGCTATGAAAACAACATTGTTGTGAAGCTAGAAAAACAAAATGCTTTTCTTGGGCCATAGACGTTCTTAAAGAAGGTCACATTAATGTTTAAAAAATCCCCCCTCTATATATTTAGTGCAAAAGGCCCTGCCCCAATTAACTACAAAGATGCATTTGTCTCAGGTGGCAGATCAGGAGCAGCAGCAGATTGGGATCCTGTCTTCTCTGGTTTGACTATTGCCAGCCTGCCACGGTTCCGCTTTCTTGCCTCTGCGTGGCACTTTTGCACTCAGCTCTCTGCAACTGCCACCCTTCGCTGCCACCTGCCTTCTGGGAAAGAAAGCTTAGGGGCGCTTTCTCAACACAAAGAAATTGTTATGTACTGAAGCTCTCATCCTGGACCAGCAGGGGGATACTGTAGATAGTTTTCACTCAGGTCCACATATGCAAATAAGGAATTGAAAATGACGTTCAGTGATTGGATAGTTACAGAAAGTTGTTACTGTTGCTTTGTAGTTGAGCTCTATATAAGCAGGTTGGCTGAACCCTTCAGCTCAGTTCTGTTCTGGCCTGTGGATAAACAGGAGCTGTTTGAAGAATTGCTGTGTCGTCTGATATGTTCACCCACAACTTAACAGAAATATCTTCTTTAGTACCTTAAGCCAGTGGTGGTGATATCATCATGTAGCTTCACTGAAACCATGAAAGTTAGAGCTGTGATTTAGTTCTGCCAAAGTATTTTTCACCAAAATGTGCAGGTAAATGTGTTTGTATCCAAATTCATATAATTGTAGAGATGGAAAGTACAATGAAAGTTAATAATAATAATAATAATAATAATAATAATAATAATAATAATAAATTTATTATTATTTATACCCCACCCATCTGACTGAGTTTCCCCAGCCACTGTGGGTGGCTCTCAACAGAATATTAAAAACACGATAGAACATCAGACATTAAAAACTTTCCTAAACTTGGCTGCCTTCAGATGTCTTCTGAAAGTCAGATAGTTGTTTATTTCCTTGACATCTGATGGGAGGGCGTTCCACAGGGTGGGTGCCACTACCGAGAAGGCCCTCTGCTTAGTTCCCTGTAACCTCCCTTCCCACAGTGAGGGAACCGCCAGAAGGCCCTCAGAGCATAATAATAATAATAATAATAATAATAATAATAATAATTTATTTGTACTCCACGTTTGCCTCATGAGAAAGTGTTTCCATTCATACGAGCTGGGGTACCTGAAATTTAGCAACCTCTGTCCCACCGCCTATTGCAGACCCCCACATGTAACTCCTTGGTAGGCAATTAAGGTTTTTCTGTAGTGGGACCTTGCCTGTGGATCAGTCACCCCACAGCAGTTCCTGTGGCAACTTGTCTTTCCCTCCTCCTCCTCCTCCTCCTCCTCCTCCTCCTCCTCCTCCTCCTTCTTCCTCTTCTTCCTCTTCTTCCTCCTCTTCTTCTTCTTTTGACAAAGTAATAATCATAGATAAATAAGAATAAAAATGTGCACCCCACCACTGAGACCATTCCATTGTAACTATCCAACCTCCCAAAATTTCAATATCCTCCATATCTCCTCAAAATAATGTCTCCTGCATATTCCCCGTCTCACCTTAATGGCACATGTTAATGTATCATTAATAGCTATATCCCACACCTCTTTATACCATTCTTCCATTTTATATTCTGCTTGCCCCTTTCACTTCCTAGCTATCATAATTTGTGCAGCTGTCAATAAATTTGTGAGCAAGTCCTTCACAGCCTGTGAACCTTCCACCCCATTGTAAATTGATAATAATGCTATCTCTGGACTTTCGGTCAGCTTTAACTCAGTGATTTCTGTTATCTCCTTAAACACTGTAAAAAATTGTACATATTTACACCCCCACCACATGTGAACATAATTCCCTGTTTCCTGGCATCCCCTCCAACATAACACCCAATATTTCTTGTTTATTTGATTTAATCTGACTGGTGTTAAATACCATCTCCAAATTAATTTATTATTCTTATTATTCTTATAGTCCCTGATGCTTTTTAATGATGTTTTAAAACTGGATTGTAAATTATTTTATGCTGCCTCCATGCAAGCTTTTTTGGCATTAATTTATATATTTATTACATTTATATATCTCTTTTCCTCCAAGGAGTTCAAGGGGACTTACATAGTTCTTTCCCTCCCCATTTTATCCTCACAACAACACTCTGAGGTAAATTAGGCTGAGAGGCAGTGACTGGCCCACAGTTGTCCAGTGAGCTTCATGGTGCATTTATAAATAAATAAATAAATAAATAAATAAATATGAATTTTGGGTTTTTAATATTTTGTTTTAAGTTACCCAGAGAATGTTTAATGATGGGTGCTTATATAAATCAAAACTGCACCATCATCAAGAACAATTTTTACAATTATAAATAAAAATAAACATTATAAAAAGCAGCTGAGAAGGGCAGCTTAAATCTGTAGGAGAAATCAGATGCACAAACTGAGGCCAAGTTATCCGGTGTTGTTGTTTTTCTGGGGGGACGCAGGGGTACACATACCCCTAAACATTTTGTGAATCTAAGTTTGACCTCATGGAGGGGCAGTATTTCAATATGAGTAAGAAAATGAGAGTACCCCTAAACATTTTTTAAAAGAAAAAACAACCACTGAAGTTATCATTGGAAACAGTCCATGGAATGGATTTTTCTAGTTTGTGAGTGTATTGCTAAGCAGAGAAATTTCTGGAAAAGAATAAACACCATTTATACAATGTCGATTTTACCGGGAAGGATGAGTACAAAGCATTTTACTTGGAGAAAGTAAAAAAAATAAAATACTCTGAGAAGGGCAAAAGACAAAAATCAAGGTCTCCTTAGGTCTGAATGCACGAAAAATCAGTTTTCTATAAACCCACATTAGATTTCAGGCTATAAATACGATGTCATTCAATCCTATTCAGAAAATACCCTCAGAAGTTGAACTCAGCAAATCTCCCCAAAGCCTGCATTAAGTTTTCCATTGAGCTGCTCTATCCAGCAGCTTCTTAGTGAAGATTTGTATGGTTTTCAGCTTGAAAATACTGTTCCAGTAAAAGAGGTGAGCAGTAATTTAGTGTGGAATAAATTGTTTTTCTTTCTTTAAAGGAAGTCAGTTTTCAAGCGCGTTTGAAGTTCAAAGACTCCAACAGTTATTTCCATGGCTCTAAGAAGTGCAGCTTTGAACAGTTAAGAGTGATGTCTTATCTATCTCAGAGTTTTCTGTTAATGGGAAATTCCCCATTCCTTGTTTTGAAAGAGGCCATTTTGCCAAACCGATTCATACATAATACTCTGGATGTACTCTGAAGCTTCCATACTCCAGTGAGGGATAATCTTGCATGGTTGCTGTCTGAACAAACTGTTTTGGATCTCTTGTTGAAATATACCGGGAGTTGAGAGTGGATTTCATGCTGTTTATTCAGCTCAAAGTGGTGAGGAGGAATGGAAGTTCCCCCAGAATGTCTGCTTTATATACATTATTTACACAATGGGCCCCACGTGATTGGCTAATTCCAGGAGTCACCTGTAGGCCAATCAGGTTGTAGATTCACTTCCACCTGGAGCTGGATTGAGTGGCTCCTGTGGACCAATCAGACTGCTGCATTCTGGACCCTATTGTTCTAAGACCAATCAGACTGCTGCCTTTTGGATCCTATTCAGCTCAGTACATAACACTTGTGATTGTTGAATTTTGTGTGACATAGCTTATTTGAACACTTAATAAGGTGTATTATTCCAATATATTTGAGGAAAGTAGCTCACAGCAACGTAGACTTGGGCCATCTGCAGAAGGCGAAAATGAGCTGTTGCTGTTCTGCGAACTCTTTCACAAGAGGTAGTGTAAGATCACAATGTATTAGGGGCTGTGTTACAGTAATAAACCATGACTAAGGATAATGCAACCTGCAGATTATCAAACCGAGTGGGCTATACAAAGATCCTGAGAACGAGCTTGTGAAAAATCTTGCATGAGAGTTTGCACAAATAACAGAAGCCCTCTGGATTTGGAGTAACTTTTCCCTTCCCTTTGGATCCAACCCTAATTTCTCTCTGGAAGACAATCTTTTCAACAGAGAACTTGAATTGAAAGGTTGAATTTGAAAGAAAAACCACTTAGTCATGGGAAAAGCTAGTTCTTTGCTAGCTCTTGGACCCTGGCAAGAACTAGTTTTCTTGCAGGAACATTTTGAGACTAGAGTGAGGCGTGGCAGGCCAAAGCTCCAACCTCAACTAGACTCACTCATGGGTAACTCCACAGATTCTGCCTCTCACCCTTTTGAGGAACACATTGTAACAAATTGGGATATCTGCCAGGTTTGGGTTTCGGGGCTCCCCACTGTTATTGTAGGACATATTTGTAGTTTATTAAAAAAAATATTGAAAGTTTTTAACATAAGATACAATAAAAACCAAACTAATCTAAACAAGAAAAGATAAAGAGGAGTGAAAATAAGAAAGAGAAATAGATACAAAAATCCTGTATCACAAGTGCATCACATCCTTTAGCCATATACAAAAAAATTAGACCTTCCCAGCTCTCACCTGGGAACTTCTGTTTCTTCCCCCAGTTTCCCACCCTGGGAGATTCTTTCTACCCTGTCTCCTAGTTATTTTTTGTCTCTCTCTCATGCACATGCACCAGTTTCTGAGTGGTGAGAGGTTCCTGGGGCCCCAGAATTGGCTGGAATGAAGACTGGTGGCTGTGGAGAATATGGAAAGTCCGCAAGATTAAAACTCTAGCAGATTATGTGGCCTAGTAGATCTTTCAGATCCAGTTTCAAGACCACCAGTCTTTCTGTTCTTTTTTTTTTTTTACACACAGACACTTTGATGACATTGCCTCCAGTCAGGTGAGGGCAGAGATACCCTTCCAGAAGGATCTCCAGCTACTTCAATTCTGTGGCACTGCACCCCCTGTACTTGGCCATCTCTTTAGTTAGGCAAAGATCTATACACTCAACAAAAGCAAATCTGCCCAACTAAGCTTCTCCACCCAGTTTGACTTCTTTGGCGCCAGTGCCAAGGGCCTTCTGGCAGTTCCCTCATTGCGAGAAGTAAGGTTACAGGGAACCAGACAGAGGGCCTTCTCAGTAGTGGCACCTGCCCTGTGAAACACCCTCCCTTCAGATGTGAAGGAAATAAGTAGCTATCCTATCTTCAAAAGACATCTGAAGGGAGCCCTGTTCAGGGAAACTTTTAACATTTAACACTGTATTGTTTTTAATACTTGATTGGGAGCCGCCCAGAGTGGCTGGGGAAACTCAGCCAGATGGGCGGGATATAAATAATAAAATATTATTATAATATTATTATTTGGCAGTCTCCTTTTTACAACCAGAACCTTGGTACTCTAAATTCATCACAATATCTCCATGTTTTTAATGAAGTTTGATACATTTTTGAGCCAAGAATTATATTGCAAAATTCAGAGAAGTGCAGAATTTGAAAGATAATTGCACTCTGATCCTCACATTAGCTGCAGATCAGGTCAATTCACACTGAAGTTAACAGACGTAAAAATACTCAAGTATTGGAGCTCCCTAGCAAAAAGCTGAACTTTCAGTGGTTAGACCACCAAGCTGCTGCTTGAATCCTGATGTCCTCCTTCCTTGGCAAGCAATGGCTTTTTTTGTCCCTCTGTTGTTGAACTGGATGAATGCGCTTAAGAGAGTATGAGATCACCAGAGCTCTTAGTATATGCTTCCCTCTATTGCTTCTGACTGTTCTGAATGCTTGAGCAGTTTCACCTTCAGACAGTGAAATTGCCTCAGGTTGGCCAAGCGGAATAGCAACAATTAGGGAAGGGCAAAAGTGTGTAGAGTATTTTCAAATGAAGCAGAAATTTCCTCACCTTGCAGCCTGTTTGTCTGAACGCAGAGATGATGTGTCTGTGCAGGGGTGCACAAGTAAGCTCTGCTCCCAATGCGTCAGTGTGTGTCCCCTTGCATGTTTTGTCCCTCAGTTTTCCCTGTGCTGAGTAGAGATGGACTGTAGGCAGTGCCAGATTTATGTATAGGCTAAGTAGGCTGAGGGACGCGGGTGGTGCTGTGGGTTAAACCACAGAGCCTAGGACTTGCCGATCAGAAGGTCGGCAGTTCGAATCCCCGCGACGGGGTGAGCTCCCATTGCTCGGTCCCTGCTCCTGCCAACCTAGCAGTTCGAAAGCACGTCAAAGTGCAAGCAGATAAGTAGATACCACTCTGTTGGAAAGGTAAACGGTGTTTCCATGCGCTGCTCTGGTTCGCCAGAAGCAGCTTAGTCATGCTGGCCACATGACCCGGAAGCTGTACGCCAGCTCCCTCGGCCAATAAAGCAAGATGAGCGCCACAACCCCAGAGTCGGCCACGACTGGACCTAATGGTCAGGGGTCCCTTTACCTTTACCTTTAAGTAGGCTGAAGCCTAGCGCCTCTAAATCTAGGGTCCTCGCCAGCCCTCCCGCTCCCCAGCAGGCAATCTTCCCTCTCCCCAAATTTCAAACCCAATACTTCATGTGAGGGCAGGACAACTTGGGCCTCTAAATCTAGGGGGCCTCGCCAGCCTGCCCGCTCCCCAGTGCCGCAGTCTTCCCTCTCCCAAAACTGTAAACCCAAGACTTCATGCAAGGGCAGGGCTACTCAAGCCCAGCAGCTGTTAGACTCAGGGCTAGCCAGTGGGGCCCAATTTGAAGCAGTGGGGTGCAACTTGAGGGTGTTCTGCACGCCTGCCTTTATTTTCAGAAATATAGTTTTGTGCATTGCTAGGCCTTACCACGGTCATGCTACGTAGAGCTTTGTGAGGTGTAATGCGTGTGGCCATGCCATGTTTGGGTTTTCAGTGCACACAGGCAAATACAGCAGCCAGGGTAAAGAAAGTTTGTGTAAGTACAAGCTTTCGGATCAATGCCTCTGATTTTTTATTCTCTTTTAATAGGTATTATTCCATTATATTTGGCTATGTTTTAATGATGACTCCAGTGCCTCTCATCACAGAAAATGCTCTGCTTTTCTGGTACAGTGCATCACAGTAATAGCCTGGTAATTATCATAACTCTAAAGCCATGGGGGTATTTCTCGTTTCATAAAGCATCCTTGATAGTGTTGACAGGACTTCTGAGAACATTGCAAATGGCCCTAGTGACACAGCAGTAACCAAAGGCCTGTCTATTCCAGGCTTCATAGCAGCTAACTGGATTCCTATGGGTAACAACGGCATGTCAAAACAACACATCACTGAAACAGTGAAACAACAGCATATCCAGGTGAACAGGTGTTTTTTCGAAGCCTTTTTGAATACTTTAGCTGACATGGTCACTGTTGAGAAGCCCCCCGTTGCTTCCAAATAATCACTGTCATTGTTAAAAGTTCGAAACTTAATAATGGTTGCTCTTATTTAACAGCCTCATTTTCACATAGGTAAAGGTAAAGGTAAAGGTAAAGGAACCCCTGACCATTAGGCCCACTCATGGCTGACTCTGGGGTTGCGGCGCTCATCTCGCTTTATTGGCCGAGGGAGCCAGCGTACAGCTTCCGGGTCATGTGGCCAGCATGACTAAGCCGCTTCTGGTGAACCAGAGCAACGCACGGAAATACCGTTTACCTTCCCACCATAGCAGTACCTATTGCACTTTGATGTGCTTTCGAACTGCTAGGCTGGCAGGCAACGGGAGCTCACCCCATCGTGGGGATTCAAACCACAGTCCTAGGCTCTGTGGTTTAACCCACAGCGCCACCCACATCCCATCCTCATTTTCACATAGCTCTAAGCAAAACCGTGGCTTTGTGCCAATGAACCAACATGTCAGAAGAACTTTCTGGCAGTAGGAGCTGTTTGGCAGTGGAACAGACTTCCTTGGGAGTCTACCATGGATCTGCCATGGATGCTTGCATTGAGATTCCTTCATTGCAGGGGATTGGACTAGATGACCCTGGGGTATGATTCTGTGTTGGCTCCTGGAGAGGAGATCTCAGGTGTTTAGCTCCTCTCTGATCATTTTGCTGCTGTGTCCCACTGAGCTGGTGTGGTGCCCGCCCCCTCTTCCTGCACCTTCCCAAGTAGAGGAGGACAGTATAGATTTAGAGCAGTGGTTTGCAGAGGGTCATAGTTCAGAGGCTGCAGAGGGGAGAAGCTGGGAAATATTGGGAGAGCAGCAGCGGGAAGAAGAAGCACCGGGGAGAGACAGCTGAAAGACTCAGTGTCTCTAGAAAGCATTCCTGACCCCTCCCCCAGATCAGGCATGCCTTGAGAGTAGTAGAACAGAAATATCAGAAGCAGAAAGCACAGATTAGCTGGCGCAGGGGTGATGTAAAATAGGAGGGACTGAGGGGGTGAGACTTAACCTGGAGTAACGCCATTATCTAAGGGAGACCGCATTCCTTCGTCTCTCTCTCTGTGACTATTGAATAAACTACTTGGTAAGAACTCTTCTTGTTTATCTGCTTCTTGGCATCCCATTGTGGGAGGGATAGGATTCCCTGAAGCCTGACAGCTGGCCTGTTGTCTGAGGTTTGTGTTTTAGCTCTCCCAAACAAGCCAAAAGCACGGGACAGACCCTGGGTACAGCTCATGGTTTGTCTAGAGAGAGCTAAGCCATGTCACGTTAAGCCCATGGTTTAACTCAGCACAGCAGCCATGAAGCCATGAAGTCCTCTCAGCCGTGAAGCTCATTGTGTGACTATGGGCCAGTCACAGTCTATCAGTCTGAAACACCTCACAGCATTGCTGGGAGCATAAAAAGAGGAGGGAGTGCCTTCGCTTAGTGTTGAAAGGGGTCAGTGTTCATGACAGTATAACAATTCACCCCAAAACCCAAAACAAACTCCAGACCCTTGCAAGGAAAATACTGTCGTCGTCCCCAATTTGTTTCTTTGAAGCCCCACCTGGAAATGCATCAGCCCCATCTAGTGAGGTAGATTTGCAGTGTTTCAGCATTCAAAACAGGTTCCAGGATTTTCCTGGAAGCAGGTCCCTTGGTCACATCCATCAAGTAATTTTGCTTGTGATAAATGGAATGTGTCACTCATAAAACGTATCTACACTTCTGAAAGAAATCCATGATTATGAGCAGTGAGATGTGGATGATTCATCTCTTTATGTGGTGGCATTATCCTTGTGCTCTTTGAAAAAAAGGGTTCAGTCTGTCTCGCTCAGCATCCTCGGCGGTTTTGTGCGACTACAGAGCCTTTTGTGAAAGCCATGGATATTTCTCGCTGCTTGGATCTGATTTTTTTATTTTAAAAATAGGATTAGTAGTGTACTTGGGGTGAAAAACACTGTTTCCTCCATCTGTTTTAAGAAAGCATTTTTTGTGTGCGGTTTGGAGGCATCCTGAATAAACAAAAATAGCAATGTGGCAAGAGTCAAGACTTGACCTTCAGCAGCTTAGCTTTTGCATAACGGTTTGGAATGAGTTGCACAGGAGCCAAGTTGCGCCCAAAATTGTGGGAGCTACATGGGCATGTGAAGACTACTGCATTGGGAAAGGCCGACTGAGCCTCTTCCCGATGTGACATTCATGCACCAGGTTGTGCTGATTGGCCCAGGGTGACATCCTGCCATTCTGTGCAGTGCCCAGAGATGCCAACATCCCACCAGGCTGTGTTGCACTGGGGTGACACCCTGTCAAGCCTCTTCTGTCCCCTTGAGATTGGGGGTGACCGAGCCCTGTACCAGTGGACATTGGCAGGGCTGTAGAGGCCTCAGCCCCATAGAGTTGGTGCACCTGAAGAGTTGTCCTACTCATGGGTAAGTAACCTGGGATGGGTGCGCTAAATTCTGTCCCCATTTGCTGTTGAGTTACGTAGGGTTCAAAATCATGTGGGAAGCCCCCGTCAATAGAGGAGAACCCCCAACTTCAAACCTCTGATCTCCCCAAGTTTGAGGGCAATGGGGACATGGGTGTATCCATGGGCAAGGTGGGTAGCTGCCCTCCTCAATCAAGTACAGTGGTACCTCAGGTTACATTCGCTTCAGGTTACATATGCTTCAGGTTACATACTCCGCTAACCCAGAAATATTACTTCGGGTTAAGAACTTTACTTCAGGATAAGAACAGAAATTGTGCTCTGGTGGCGCAGCAGCAGCAGAAGGCCCCCATTAGCTAAAGTGGTCGTCAGGTTAAGAACAGTTTCAGGTTAAGAACAGACCTCTGGAACGAATTAAGTACTTAACCCAAGGTACCACTGTAAATAAGCTTAACTAAAAGTAGATTTTGACAGATTTTTTTGAGCACTTGGGGTCAAACAAAAGTAATGGAGGGCTGTAGAGACATTTTGTTCTGAATCTGCTAGGCAGAGCTAGACAGAGGATGATAACAGGTGGGGGTCCTGCCCCCCCAACCTAAATCTTGGCTACCTGCCCCCCATAACATACATCCTGGCTATGCCCATGAATGGGGGTGGCATTGAAAGAGGGGATGGACAGAGCTAAGAGCAAGCTTTCTCAAACTGGGCCCTCCAAACATTTTGAGACTACAGTGCCCATCATCCCTGACCACTGGTCCTGCTAGCTAGGGATCATGGGAGTTGTAGGCCAAAAAATATCTGGAGGGCCGAGTTTGATAAAGCCTGGCTCAACCCTATTCTTTCTTGCTCATGAGTAGTAGGATGCCCAAATAGGGCTAACTCCTATTTGGCAATTTCAGTTTATGTCTGTTGATAATAAATATTAAAATTCCCTACTACGGCTGTATGGTAATTATTCATTTCAGAAACCGGAGGATTATGTGGCTGAAAACTGAAGTCCAATAATCCTTTAATTTGAATCTGTAAATTTTTTCGTGGAATGCAAAGGGAAATTAAAGTATCATCAGTCATTTGCCGCGCTGAAACATTATCCTGCAGCAATCTGTCCTCACTTTCTGCTTCGACTTCCTTAATTTGAACAGGCAGTTGTGCCAAAACTGAAGCAAGCAAGCAAACAAACCTCCCCACGTTTTACATGTCTAATATTTTACAACTTCCAAACCAGAGAACATTGTAATAAAAACCTCGTCGCAAACCTATTAGCATAAAAAGTAATTAAAAGTTATTGGCTTCTACCCTTTTGTGTTTTTTTGTCTGTGGGAGTTCTCTTTTCACCCTGTCTTGTTGTGTGCTGTGCTAACAAATCCCTTTGCTTCCTTTTCATGTTAAGAGAGCTTTCGAGGCTTTACAGCTCAGACATGAGTGGAATCCTGATTATTCTTGTTAGGTCTCATCTGCTTTTCCATTAGAGATACCTTCTCAGTTTCTCAGCTAATGCCTTTAGTGTGTCTATGATCCCACTGTAGCTGTTCAGGAACCCCCCTCAGACAATTGCCCCCTTGTGAAGAGGGGAGTGTGACCCCACATCACGGTGCCTATTCCTTCAGTGCTCTGCCTTTTTTTTAGTTCTTTTTTAGTTCTTTATATTTTCATTTATGTATATTACAACAATTATTCCACCATAGTTTTAACATTTCAAACTCTGACTCCCTTCACCCTCTTTCTGTGGTTTTTTACATTTCTTTTCATCTTCTTGCACACTCCAGATTATCTCAACATATTCTTTTATATATCTATTCCCATATATATATATCCAGATACATTTTGAAACTGCAGGTTTTTACATCAGTCCTGCCAATGTCTTAATCTGCTTACAGTTTGTTCACAAATACTCAAGAAACCATTTCCATTCCTTTCTAAAAAATAAAATAAAAAAATGTTACCTTGATTTCTTATTCTCCTGCTAGGTTTCACCATTTCTGTGCAGTCCATTAACTTCTGAATCCATTCTTCTTTCGTGCAGAACCTCTTCTTCCATTTTTAGGGAAATAACATTCTTGCAGCTGTGATTGCATACATAAATACATTTCTATACTGTTTAGGTAGTTCTGATCCCATGATTCCCAGAAGAAAAACTTCTGTTTTTTTTTTTTTTAAATAAATGTTACCTTAAACATCTTTCTTTTTTTTAAAAAAATTATATTTTTATTAAAGATTTCTTGGTTTACAAAAATATGTGCAATGTCTCTTTTTTCATGTTGCGTTTTCTACAGATTGGTTTTGTTTGTTGTGAGACATTAGTGCTTCATTAGAAAGAAATGGATGAAAGTTCGTGGGGTGGTCAGGGCCAGATTTAGGTTTGATGAGGCCCTAAGCAACTGAAGGTAATGTGGCCCTTTATAAGTCCAGCTGTCCTTTGTCAACAACAAATTGTTTTTTGTGTTGAATATGTGCTATATTTATGGGCCTAATAGGTATCTAAAGCCATTTGCACATGCAGAATGTAGGCATCCTATATATAGAAATGAGCAAACCAGTGATATTTTAGGGAGCAGGCTAGCAGGCGGGGCCCATCAGCAGAGGAGCCTACACAACACAAAACACTATTGCTGTATGTAGGTTTTATTTTATTTGTTTTTTTATCTTATATTTTGGAAATGCACATCCAGTTTTTTTCCCTTTAAAATTTTTTTGGGCCCCCAAGAGAGTGGGGCATTAAGCTATAGCTTGTTTAGCTTATACGTAAATCCGGCCCTGGGTTGGGGTTGCGTGGCAATGCTTCTATTCTCCTTAGAGTGCTCTGCCATTTTGAATAAGCAGGTGCTGCAACAGCCACATCTTCTCTCAGAATGCTCCATCCCATCACCACCCTTGCCCTGACACTCTGGCATTCATCATTCTGCAGCCACAAAAATGCTCCCTCCTTATTGGGCTGTTTATTTTAAACCCTCCTTTGCCCTTCTTTGGTTCCCCCCTCCCTCAAAAGCCTTATTGTACTCTTGAAATCCTTTGGGTTCCCTCAAGCCTGCTGGCACCTCCCCTCTTGTGTATAGATGGTACATAAGGATCAAAACTTGGAGGTAAAATTCACTATCGGTATACCAAAAAGCAAGGGACATGGGTGCCGCTGTGGGTTAAACCACACAGCTTAGGACTTGCTGATCACAAAGGTCGGCGGTTTGAATCCCCACGACGGGGTGAGCTACCGTTGCTCAATCCCTGCTCCTGCCAACCTAGCAGTTCGAAAGCACATCAAAGTGCAAGTAGATAAATAGGTACTGCTTCTGTGGGAAGGTTAACGGTGTTTCCATGTGCTACTCTGGTTCGCCAGAAGCAGCTTAGTCATGCTGGCCACATGACCCAGAAGCTGTACGCCGGCTCCCTCGGCCAATAAAGTGAGTTGGTCACGACTGGACCTAATGGTCAGGGGTCCCTTTACCTTTATACCAAAAAGCTAGGGAAGAATATAACACCGTGCATATACAATACAGATTTCTGAGTTTTGGATTATTCTAACGTGATGTGTACTCTGCTGCCATCTCCTGTTGCTTTTGTTGAGCTACGTAAGTCCCGATTTAAACTCTTGTCAAGGAATCGCATCTCCACAGAGGATTTATGGCGTTCGGAACCTCTTAAACTTTGTTTTGAAAAAGTATAGTGGTGCCCCGCAAGACGAATGCCTCGCAAGACGGAAAACCCGCAAGACGAAAGGGATTTCCGTTTGCGAGTTGCTTCGCAAGACGAATTTCCCTATGGGCTTGCTTCGCAAGAAGAAAGCCCATAGGGAAATCTCCGGAGACCTCTTTTAAATGCTGGCGGTGGGGAGCAAAGCCTTTCCCCCCCTCCGGCCTTCAGAAGAGGTCCAGGAAGCGCGTTTCTCCGCTGTCCCGGACGGCTTTTGAAGGCAGGCGGGGGGGAGCAAAGACTTTCGCCCCCCGCCGGCCTTCAGAAGAGGTCCAGGACCTCTTCTGAAGGCTGGCGGGGGGCAAAAGTCTTTGTCCCCCCTGCCTGCCTTCCCAGGGGCTTTTTAATCGCCCCGGGACAGCAGAGAAGTCCTCCGCTGTCCCGGGGCGATCTTAAAATGCTGGCGGGCGGCAGCGAAGCATTTAAAATTGCCCTGGGACAGCGGAGGACTTCTCCGCTGTCCCAGGGCAATTTAAAAGCTCCTGGGAAGGCAGGCAGGGGGGACAAAGACTTTTGCCCCCCGTCGGCCTTCAGAAGAGGTCCAGGACCTCTTCTGAAGGCCGGCGGGGGGCGAAAGTCTTTGCCCCCCCCCCCGCCTGCCTTCAAAAGCCGTCCGGGTTTTTTTAAAATGCTGGGGGTGGGAAGAAAAGCCCTTGTCCCCCCCCAGCCTTCAGAAGAGGTCGGGGGACAGACTGTCCCCGGACCTGGTCTGAAGGCGGTTTCCATAGGAACGCATTGATTGATTTTCAATGCATTCCTATGGGAAACCGTGCTTCGCAAGACGAAAAACTCGCAAGAAGAAAAAACTTGCGGAACGAATTAATTTCGTCTTGCGAGGCACCACTGTAGTCCTCTGGCAAATAAACTAAGCCTTAATATTAAATTCATTGAAAACTACAAATGTGTATGAGGGGTTAACATGACTACTAAGAATGTGAACTTATTTAAGGATAATTATGAAAAATGTTGGACTGAAGTGAAAAAGGACTTAGAAATATGGTCAAATTTGAAGTTATCATTGATAGGCCGAATTGCTGTGATAAAAATGAATGTATTGCCAAGGATGTTGTTTTTGTTTCAAACATTGCAAATTCTGGACAAGATGGATTGTTTCAAGAAGTAGCAGAGAGATATTTCCAGATTTGTCTGGCAGGGCAAGAAGCCTCGAATAAAATTTAAGATATTAACTGATGCTAAAGAAAGAGGTGGTTTTGCCCTGCCAGACCTTGAACTTTATTATGAATCAGCTGCTTTTTCCTGGCTGACAGAATGGCTGCTTCTTGAAAACACTGATGTGCTGGATTTAGAAGGTTTCAATAATGCATTTGGTTGGCATGCATATTTGTGGTATGATAAGGTAAAAGCACATAAAGTGTTCAAAAACCATATTGTTAGAAAAGCACTGTTTAATGTTTGGATAAGATATAAGGACTTGTTAGAAAAGAAAACTCCAAGATGGTTGTCACCAATGGAAGCGAAGGCACAGAAAAAGCTCAATATGGAGGCCAAATGGCCAAAATATTGGGAAATTCTGGAACAAGTTGGAGACAGAATAAAACTGCAGAGCTTTGAAAAATTGAAAAACAAAGTGCAAGATTGGCTCCATTATTACCAAATAATGGAGGCATACAATTTGGACAAAAAAGTTGGTTTCCAGGTGGAAAAATCAAAATTGGAAACAGAATTGTTAGATTCAAAAATTAAGAACTTGTCAAGAATGTATAACTTGCTGTTGAAATAGAACACTCAGGTTGAAATGGTGAAATCAGCTATGATAAAATGGGCACAAGACATTGGACATAACATAATGATGGCTGACTGGGAACAGTTATGGACCACAGGTATGAAATTTACGGCATGTAATGCCCTAAGAGAGAATTTAATGAAAATGATTTACATGACACCAGTCAAGCTTGCAAAAATTTATAATTTACCTGACAATAAATGTTGGAAATGTAATGAGACTGAAGGTACATTCTTTCACCTTTGGTGGTCATGCCCAAGGATTAAGACATTCTGGGAGATGATTTCTAATGAAATAAAAAAGGTATTTAAATATACCTTCCTGAAGAAACCAGAGGCCTTTCTCCTGGGCATGGTTGGCCAATTGGTGCCAAAGAAGGACAGAATTTTTTTATGTATGCAACAACAGCAGCAAGAATACTCATCGCAAAGTATTGGAAGAAACAAGATTTACCCACCCGGGAAGAATGGCAGATGAAGTTGATGGACTATATGGAACTGGCAGAAATGACTGGCAGAATCTGAGACCAGGGAGAAGAGTCGGTGGAAGAAGACTGAAAAAAGTTTAAAGACTATTTACAGAAATACTGTAAAATTAATGAATGTTAGAAAAATGTTGGAATGAAGTTATATGGCTTTAGTAGAAATGTTATAAGGAACCAAGTACAAATAGAATATTAGTGTATTAAAGGGAAAAAATAAGGTTAGAATATTTTAAGCTAATTACAGGACAGAAAATAGAGGAAGATGGAAAGGAATTGCTGAAACAATTAACTGAAGTGGAATACAAAAAGGGAGGTGTGAGGAGGTCATTGAAACAAGTGAATGAAAGATAAGATATTGAAATTGTTTGATGTGTCTTAAATTGTTTTTATTTTGTTTTGTTAGTTTAATGTCTTAGTGTTAGTGTTATGTAGTGTCTTTGTTTTTGTATTGTATTGCTTTGTTTAATTTTTTTGTAGTGTTTAAACTGTTAATAAATATTATTTTAAAAAAAGAAAACTACAAATGTGTATGAATAAACTGTTTTTTTTAAAAAAAATCAATTGCCAAAAACGTTCAATGAGCAAACTGAGTGAATATTGGAGGACAGAGCTGTTTGTGTTGTGACCTGTGGCAGCAAAGCTAGCTTTCTTTCCTCAGGTGCGGACGGTGTGGTTGAGGTGACTGTCTCATTGCCAGTGTGGAAGCAAGATTCAAGCTAGTCTGGTTATCTTCTGCATGTGGTATGAGGGATCGCCCTCTTCTCCTTTCCCTTGTCCAGCAGCTAACTGCATGAAAGCCTTCTTCTGTGCAGAATGTCCTCTGACTGACAAACATCTGCAAATGTGGCATCCAAGTTTCATTTTGCAAAAGAACCTGGACGAGACACATGAGCTGTCTGTCGCACTTCTTTCTACTTTCCATCAATGCGCTCTTTTATATATTTTTGCAGTGCTTCTAAAGCATTTTATTTTCCTTACAAACAGTTCCTCGCATTAGTCCCCGGAGGAAGATAAGAGTTCTACCATTACGGACGAGTAAGCTCCAGACACTTGCACACAGAAGTGAACTTAATTCAAATTTGGGAGGAAATAAACATATCGGAGAAAGTGCGCACTCTACTCATTGTTGGTCCCAGCTGGAACCTAAAAAGATTGAATTAGTGTAGCCTTAAACAAGTATCTCTCCTGTGGGATACATATTTCAGCTGGTGGAAAGTCATAAATGATCTCCTCATCCTCCCTTTCTTTGGAAATTATGGCTTTAACATTTATGAGGTGGAGGTGGATTTTGTTTATTTGAGACGTGGCAGTGTATGTGTGCATAGGAAGTTGCCTTTAAGCCAGAAAACGAAGAACAAAACTGAGGTAGTTTCACTTGCCAGTGGAAAATGTGTGGAGTGAGGGAGGCAGCACTAGATGCTACAAAATTGCTTTCACAATAAATGTTGGGTGTTTTTTTTTAACACCTGGAATTTCCTCTCTCTTCCTTTGTTGCCTTCTGCTAAGTAAGACCATGGTGTATTTTGTGTGTGTATGTAGACTAATAATAGCACTAACAGTCGTAGTTCTACACGTTTTTTTCTTGTTGGTAATGGCAGCATTGGGTTGACATCCCGCCAGGCCTCTTGTGTCCCCTCAATACTGGGCTGTGTGGGCGGCTGAGCCCCATCCCAGTATACATTGGTGGGATTGTAGAGGCCTCAGCCCCATAGAGTCGGTGCACCTGATGAGCTGACCTGCTCATGTGTAAGTAACCTGGGATGGGTGTGCTAAGCTCTGTCCCCAGTTCCTGTTGAATTACATAGGGTTCAAAATCATGTGGGAATCCCCTGTCAACAGACAAGGTGTGTGCCTTGGGAAAGAATGCAGGTCCATCTGGAACACATTCCCTCCCACCCACCCGTTTTCACGCTTTGGACTCAAACAGTTTTAGTTAGTGGGCTTCGTCTTAGTTTTGTGCATTTGTATTTGACGATAGGCATGCCTTCTTAAAGCAGAGACATCACCTTGCCAACAAAGGCACGTATAGTTAAAGCTATGTTTTTCCCAGTAGTGATGTATGGAAGTGAGAGCTGGACCATAAAGAAGGCTGATCGCCGAAGAATTGATGCTTTTGAATTATGGTGCTGGAGGAGACTCTTGAGAGTCCCATGGACTGCAAGAAGATCAAACCTATCCATTCTTAAGGAAATCAGCCCGGAGTGCTCACTGGAAGGACAGATCATGAAGCTGAGGCTCCAATACTTTGGCCACCTCATGAAAAGAGAAGACTCCCATTATGAGTGTAAAAAAAAATAATATGAGAGGGAATTGGATCACATATGGAGAATTAATAATTAAAGAAGGAGGAAGATGGAAAATGAAGCCATATGAACAAGTAAAAGAATATGTGTTTGACTGGTTGCATTATTTTCAGGTAAATGAAATGTTTAAAAAAGATTTTAAAGAGAGTGGATATGCAGAAAAGGAATTGAAATTTCAAATAGAGATAATAAATAATGATTATATTGTCAAAAATGTACAAAATGTTGTTGAAATGGCATACGATGGATGAGGAAGTAAAGTCGGTTATGATACACTGGGCCAGAGACTTTGGATATAATATACAATTGGATGATTGGGGAAAAGTATGGAATGAAAATATAAAATTTACAGCATGTACTGCGTTAAAAGAGAATATCATGAAAATGGTATACAGTTGGTATATTACACCAGTTAAGTTAGCAAAAATGTTTAAAACATGTAATAAGTGTTGGAAATGTAAAGAAAAAGAAGGATCATTTTATCATATGTGGTGGGAATGTAAGAAGGTGAAGGGTTTTTGGGAGATGATATATAATGAATTGAAAAAGATGTTGAAATATACATTTGTAAAGAAACCAGAAGCCTTTCTGTTAGGAATAACAGGAAGTGAAATAAATAGAAGGGACTACAAACTTTTCCAATATGCAGTAACGGCGGCGAGAATATTAATGGCCCAGAAATGGAAACAGGAAGAACTACCGACCCTTGAAGAATGGAGAATGAAACTTATGGACTATGCAGTGTTGGACAAACTAACTGGGAAGATTAGATATCAACAGGATCACAAGTTCATTGAGGACTGGGGGAAATTTACTGAATATCTGAAAAGTATATGTGATGAACAAACAACGCTAGTGGGATTTAAAGAAGTTTTGTGAGAGTTAGAGGAGTATTGTTAAAAAGGAATAGGATAGTAAGGGTATACTAAAAGGCAATATTAAATTTAAAGAATGCGTAAAGTATGTAAAAATATGGATGATTTGCAGAGAAGCTGATGGAAGTCTAAAAAGCTGAAATTTGTGAAAAAAAATTGATATAATGAATTCATATAATGGAAAATGCAATAAAAATTATTATTATTAAAAAAAAGAGAAGACTCCCTGGAAAAGACCCTGATGTTGGGAAAGATGGAGGGCACAAGGAGAAGGGGACAACAGAGGACGAGATGGTTGGACAAGTGTTCTCGAAGCTACTAACATGAGTTTGACCAAACTGGCGTGCTCTGCTCTATGGGGTCACGAAGACACGACTAAACGACTAAACAACAATAACATGCCTTCTTAATTATATTTACAGAGCTTAGCAAAGTACAACGACAGGTCCACCCTTAGAGAACACATCTATGACATAAGTCAAGTGGTCAAGCTTTTCTACCAGTGTGATTAAGAGTGTTTGACTAGGATCTGGGAGATGGGAGTTCAAATCCCCATTCACTGGGTGACTTTGGGCCAGTCACTGCCTCTCATCCTAACCTACCCCACAGCTTTGTTGTGGGGATTAAATGAGGAGGGGGAAAACTGCATACGCTACCTTGAGCTCCTTGAAGGAAAAAGAAAATGATAAGTGCTGTATTTGTATTTTTTGCTCTATAACACGCACCCGACCATAACATGCACGTGGTTTTTAGAGGAGGAAAATCCGTAGGCATGCCACCCGTAGGCATTCCCTCCATAACACGCACAGACATTTCCCCTTACTTTTTATGGTGCAAAAAATATGGTAAATACCTCCCCCAGGTTATTTGCAGTGATGTGTTCAGAAACTACCACTAGGTGGAAGCATTTTCTTGCCATCTCTCCATTGGCCGAATTTAACTTATGAGATACGAGATGTTTCCTGAAAAATGTGCTGATTGCTGTTGTTCTGGAGGCTGAGATGAGAGCTCAGAGTTTATGAAGCATTTGTCAAAAGGGGGGGGGAGGGGGTGAGAGGAAAGAAAAAGGAAGACTACAACTGTAACTGCGGGCAAATTTCTGTGCCATGAGGTGCTGTGGGTGAGAGATGGGGGAAAGAAAAAAACAAAGGCAGGTGGAATCTAATTTGTTGCATGAAGATAAAGCATGAGTTATAAATTACATTCCAACCTGCCATGCAATTAAATATCTATCTATATGTTTAATTGCATGTTGTCATACTGGAAAACCATATTGAGGAAGTGCCACTCTATATCTCTATCTGCGGACAGCTCAGGAATATATCTTTTTATATTACTAGACATTCCTCATTTGGTCTGTGATGGATGTCCTTTTCTGGTGTCCTTCGCTACTCTACCCATTCCTCCTCAGAAGTAAGTTCCATTGACTTTGGCTTATTCCCAGGTAAATGTAAGATTTTGGCCTAAGAATGAGCTAAAGTGACTGTCAATGCAAGGAAGTCTGAGATCTCTCATAAAAAGTTAAATAATGCATTACTATTGAAGGATATGTTATTGGTCCCTAAAAAAAATAAAATCCGGATTATATGCTGTACAGTGGTACCTTGGTTCTCAAACTTAATCTGTTCTGAAAGTCTGTTCTAAAACCAAAGTGTTCTAAAACCAAGGCACGCTTTCCCATAGAAAGTAATGCAAAATGGATCAATCCATTCCAGACTTTTAAAAACAACCCCTAAAACAGCAATTTAACATGAATTTTGCTAACAAGACCATTGATCCATAAAATGAAAGCAATAATCAATGTAAAAGGTAAAGGTAAAGGTAAAGGACCCCTGATAGTTAAGTCCAGTCGCAGATGACTCTGGGGCTGCGGCGCTCATCTTGCTTTACAGGCCGAGGGAGCCGGAGTTTGTCTGCAGACAGTTTTCCAGGGTCATGTGGCCAGCATGACTAAGTCGTACTGTACTATAAAATAAATAAGACAGTATTGTAGATGATAAAAATTATTATCCACACAGTCACAAAAACAAATTAACTGAAAAAGCCTCAAAAACAGAAACGCAAAATAAATAGCAAAAACAAAAATGCCAAACTTAATCCATTCCAGAAATCTGTTTGACTTCTGAAATGTTCAAAAATCAAGGCACAGCTTCTGATTGGTGCAGGTGCCCCAGAAACAATAGCATTGGAAGTTCAGCTTCCGAAAAACGTTTGAAAACCAGAACACTTTTTGTATTTTTCACTCCATAAGACACACTTTTTTCCTTCTAAAAAGTAAGGGGAGATGTCTGTGTGTCTTATGCAGTGAATGTGTGGTCCCTGGAGCCGAATTGTCCAGGGGCAAAAAGCAGATCATGCTTTTTTTTTTTTTTTAGAAAGAGGGAAGGGGGTGTTAAAACAAAGCCACTGAGCAGCTGTTTGGCAAGCGATCTGGAGGGGAGATAAGGGACTCAAGAGATAAAGGAGGCTGCTTGTGAGGGGGGAGGTAAAGACAGTGAATTTGCAAGGAGAGGAGACAGGAAGATTAAAGGAATGAGGAGAGAAATTAGAAGAAAAGGAGGAGCAAAAAACTGCTCCAGCTAAGGAAAAGACACTAAGGCAAACAAGAGGGAAAGGGGGGGGGGGGGTTTGAAACAAAGCTGCTGAGCAGCTGATCGGCAAGGGAGATAAGGGACTCAAGAGATAAAGGAGGCTGCCTGGGAGTGGGGAGATAAAAGCACATGGATCCTCAGGATTTTTGCATTGGGTCACCCCAAATTCACCATCAGATCACACAGCATGTCCATGGCTACAGCCTGCACCAAAACACACATGCATCCACTGTTTTGTGGGGCCGCAACGGCGCAAAAACGTGGTTACAAAGCACAGATCCACATGGATCCTCAGGATTTTTGCACTGGGTCATCCCAAATTCACCATCAGATCACATAGCATGTCCATGGCTATAGCCTTCACCAAAAAACCCCCACAGGCATCCACTGTTTGGTGGATCAGCAATGGTGCAAAAACGTGGCTACAAAGCACAGATCCACATGGATCCTCAGGATTTTTGCATTGGGCTACCCCAAACTGCAGGGACGCGGGTGGCGCTGTGGGTAAAACCTCAGTGCCTAGGACTTGCCAATCGCATGGTCGGCGGTTCGAATCCCTGCGGCAGGGTGAGCTCCCGTCGTTTGGTCCCAGCTGCTGCCCACCTAGCAGTTCGAAAGCACCCTTAAGTGCAAGTAGATAAATAGGTACCGGTGTATAAGTGGGAAGGTAAACGGCGTTTCCGTGTGCTGCTCTGGTGCCGGTTCGCTGGAGCAGCTTGTCACGCTGGCCACGTGACCCGGAAGTGTCTCCGGACAGCGCTGGCTCCCGGCCTCTTAAGTGAGATGAGCGCACAACCCTAGAGTCTGTCAAGACTGGCCCGTACGGGCAGGGGTACCTTCACCTTTACCTTTACCCCAAACTGCAGTATGAGGAGACCAGTCTTGCCCTCCTTCTTGTCATGGAATGCTCTCTATTGGAGTCTCCAGGTCCAATATAAAGACCATAAGAAGGGAGAAGAGGGACCTTGAAGTTCCCAACAGCTGTTAATTAAGCAAGCAAGCAAGCACACAGGTCACCTTTGTCACAGGTGTGACACGCCTATGTCCTGGCCAGGCCTGCACCCAATCTTGCTTCTCTACACTCTTGTTTGTTCTCAGTAACAAGAAAACATATTATCAACATATATAAGGAGAAAAGTTGTTTCCCTTCATTTGCAAGGAATTGTACAAAACAAAGTGGCACTAATAAAGAAAAGTTCCAGGGTGGCAACAGAAAGCGAACTAAAAATGCTTTTGGTGCCTTTTGGCTGTGAGACAGGCAGCTTAGAACCCTGGGCATACATGAGTCAAATTGAATTGGGATGAAGCTGAAAGGAGAAAGGAGAAAAATATAAATAAACAGAGCAACTTTTCTTAGTAAACTCATGAAATGAGTTCTGTTGAGTTCAGATAAGTGGGTATAGGATTGCAGCCTCATTTACTTTTTTTTTTTTACAGATAATCCATATATTTTATCCATTCAAACTATTACTACTACCGGAAAATTCTGTAACAAGAGCAGAGCTGCAAAAACTCATCAATCTTTTCCCTCTGGGTTTATTTTAAATGTCAAACATGCTATTTAGTGATGAGAGTTTTGCTGACAACCTTAAAAAGGGGAAAGATCTGGAATTCAGTCATTCTTTATTTTACCTGAAGTCCGTTCTTCAAACTAGTTTAATTTAATTTGGGCTTCAGCCAGTTAACTGTTAATTTTAAAAAATGTATTTAATATGTGTTCTATCCTTTTAAAAAAATTGTTTGAGACTCAAGCTGAGCTGGAAAATACACAGTGGATATAAATCAGTTCCTATAAATAGAGTGTGTAAATCTCAGTTATATATGAAAAAACTTGGGGAGTTAGTACATATGAAACAGAAGCCTTGAAAGTAAACATCAATAAATCAAATCTCAAAATCAAAGGGGGAAAAAGACAATGATTTTCCTTGTCTCCTAAACTAAGGGAAAACTACTCCCTAATGCTCTTGTGAAGATAAAGTCTCTGCTTCTAATATATCCTGATGTATTTATGGGTGTCTAAACTGCAAACTAGAAGTTAGCAATGAAAGCATGAAACGCATCTACAACCTAGAAAGGCTTGACATTAAATAGTTTAACAGTCGAGTAATTTGGAAGAATGTTTGGATAAACAGAGAGCGAAGAATAGCCCACACAGTAAATGATGCTCAGCTAAGGGTCTTGCATGTGCCATAAATTATGCTGATTTTTAATTAACAGTAAAGTCTTCTAGGCTTAAATGGTACCTGGTCCATTCCTTCTAGGGTTGAAACAAAACTTTCAACTGTTTGTTAAACTGTCCCTAATATATTGGAGTGGGGATGGATCAAATGGAATTATTTCCCTCTGCCTGACAGAAACCAGTGGTTACTTGTTTTAGTTAGTTTTTATGTGAATGCAACATGTCACCCACCAAAAAAATGTTTCATTTGGAGGATCTTTCATATGACTGCTATAAACTTTTTGGCCTCAGCTAAAGAGGAGAAATATGATTGCTTTGAAATATAATTTTCATAGGTTTGGAAAGGATGGTTTTTGTTTCACTTTATTTCACAATAACTGTGCTTACTCAGGATAAATGCACAGAGACAAGAGAGAGCCTGGGCCCTGAACTTTGTTGGAGCGCATAACACACTTTCCCCCACTTATTTTTGGTTAAAATACCCATATAGCTTAAATATTGTGAGAAATTGGTGAGGTTTGTTTGTTTGTCTAAAAAAAAAAAAAGCTGATTTAAAAATGTAGTGATTAAAAAAAATTAATTAAAATGTAGTGATTAAAAAACAACAACAACTATTTTTTAAGCAAGTGCTTGCTGTGTTTTAGAAATAGTTTTCCCAGCCAAAATTCCTTTCAGAGGTTCACGACACTTCTGAAACTAAATGTTGGGAGGAAATTGCCAGATTCTTACCTGCTTTTTGCCCTGCCCAGAGAATCAAAATCCGTTGAAGACCGTATAAGTTTCAACTCCATCCCCTGTTGAGAACTACTTTCTTTTGAAGATAGAAACCTGGGTCACCTCTGAGGAAAAAGGAGTACATACAATTCAGCTGACATCCACTTATGTCATTCCATGGTTTATAAGCATTGGAACTGACTTCTGGAAATCCTAAATCCATTTGAAGTTTGCACATTTCAGAAAAATGCTGTTGATATGGGCCTCTTAAGCCTTGTCTACACTACTAGTTTATTGCAACTAGTGCGGACTCAAAGCTGATTTATTTCCTAGCAATCCTGAGGAATCTAGTCTGAAAACTTCAGGGAACTGATGTAGGCACTGCCAGAAGTTGATGTGGATCAAACTGTACTGGTTTGATGAGGGGCAGCTTTCTGTGCTAATGCTCTCAAAGAGCAACAACAGCAACAAAAAATAGTGTGGGAGAGAAGTACTTTATTATCCATGTTCTCAGACACCATGGCTGCCAATTTAATGGCAAATCTTGTGTTGCCAGCCTCCTTAACTCTTGAAGAGGGGCACGTAAGAAAGGACCTCAGAAGATGCTCATAAGTTTTTGCATCCATTCTTCCTTTGCTGGGACTTCTGCTTCTTTCCACTTTTGGGCAAGGAGCATTCTTGTCCCTGTAGTAGCATACATGAATAAGTTTCTATACAGTTTTGGTAGTTCTGTCCCTATAATTTCCAAAAGAAAAGCTTCTGGTTTGTTTGTTTTTTTACAAAAGTTATTTTGAAGATCCTTTTCAATTCATTGTACAGCGGTACCTCGGTTTGGGACGCGGGTGGCGCTGTGGGTTAAACCACAGAGCCTAGGACTTGCCGACCAGAAGGTTGGCGGTTCGAATCCCCACAACAGAGTGAGCTCCCATTGCTCGGTCCCTGCTCCTGCCAACCTAGCAGTTCGAAAGCACGTCAAAGTGCAAGTAGATAAATAGGTACCACTCCAGCGGGAAGGTAAACGGTGTTTCCGTGCACTGCTCTGGTTTGCCAGAAGTGGCTTAGTCATGCTGGTCACATGACCCAGAAACTGTACGCCGGCTCCCTTGGCAAATAAAGCGAGATGAGCAACCCCAGAGTCTGTCACGACTGGACCTAATGGTCAGGGGTCCCTTTCCCTTTCCCTTTACCTCGGTTTACGAACTTAATTCATTCCGGAAGTCCATTCTTAAACCTAAACCATTCTTAAATTGAGGCACGCTTTACCTAATGAGGCCTTCCGCCGCTGGTGCCCTTCCACCATTCAGCTTCCGTTCTTAGACCGAGGTAAAGTTTGCAAACTGGGACACTACTGGTTTTGCAGAGTTCGTAAACCGAATAGTTCTTAAACAAAGCTGTTCTTAAACCAAGGTACCACTGTATATCATTTCACAGTAAGCTTTAACTATCCTACAAGACCACCACAGTGGTGTATTTATTCTTTTCCCGCAACTCCTAAGTTGCCATCTCCTCACACGTTACGGCCCCTCCTTCTTTTACTTCTTCCTGTATGTCTCCCAAAATCTGCTCGGTGGGATGCAGAACGTGAGAAAAGAAACTGGAAGTAGATTTCTGTTGTGCCAGTGGGTGAACGTAACTGGGTGTTGCCCATTGATTTTTGGTTTTATTTAAATATGCTTACTGATTCACTCTTTGCTTTTAAAAAGATTTTTATTTTTTTCTTGATCTGCATTCTTAATGTTGGGAAGCCAGTCTGAGTGCCCTGTGTGCAGAAAATCAGGAATAAAACCCCTTCCTTCCTTTATTTCTTTTGCTGGGGGAAGGGATGAATCTCCTCCCCCAGGCTTAAGAAAAATCATTTTCCTTTAGTACATTCATTGTTCCTCTGTGTAGTTGAGCACAGCTTACACAGATGGGATTTATTTATTTATCAGTATATATCCTGCCTTTGGGTCCTAAAATAAGGCCTACAAGACAGCTCACAACAATAAAATTTTTTTTGTTACAAAACCATCATAAAACAACAGAGCTAGATGATAGAAATACAGCAGAGGGTCTGAGATTCTAAGGTGGCCCCCAAGTTGTTTGCCATGCAAGCAACGTACAGGGCAAATATGACTGTTTAGCCTTAATATAAGAAATTTATATAATGTGCATTTCTTGTTAGCTGCCCTGAGCCTGGTTTTCTGAACCAGGAAGGGTGGGGTATAAATGAAAAATTATTATTATTATTTCTCTGGGCAAAATGGACACCCCACTACAGTTTTATACTGCACACCATTTATAAAAATTCCACCCAACTATAGTGCAATAGTCTTGAGGGCAAGAGCATAATCTGCAACTCTGCAAGGAAAGAGAGAGAAATGTTGTTTTTTTCGTTTGGGATACAGCAAGCACTGATTTGGAAACCTTGCCTTAGGTTGAATTGCTTGGCAGCCCAGGACCACAATCTGTCTTACTAAAGCTTGTGTCGGAAGGAACGTGCCATCGCTATCCACCATCCAGGAATGAAAACATTATCATTCATAAATACATATAAAGCTGACATTTCTATGAGCAACACAGCTTAGTGAATCATGCGTGCAAAGACACCTGATCTATAAGAACTTGGTGTCTCTTTGGGGAGCGAGAAAAGCTGCCAAGAATCAGGACAGCAGAAGAAATGTGGGCTGCTAAAACGTCCCTGTTTGTTAGGAAAACCTGATAACAGCTGAGTGGAAAGGAGCCAGCAGAAAGCAGGAAGCACAGCCATGGTAGAGCACAACCTGGTTTTGACCAATCTTCCTGTTGATTGAAGCAGAAACGGAGGCAGTGGTGCCCTAAAGTCAGGACTTTGGAGCAGAACTTCAGGGCAGAAGGAGCCGGAAAAGCCCCAAACACAGTTGTTGTTGAGCTGTTGCTTAGTCGTTTAGTCGTGTCCGACTCTTTGTGACCCCATGGACCAGAGCACTCCTGTCTTCCACTGCCTCCCGCAGTTTGGTCAAACTCATGCTGGTAGCTTCGAGAACACTGTCCAACCATCTCGTCCTCCACCGTCCCCTTCTCCTTGTGCCCTCCATCTTTCCCAACATCAGGGTCTTTTCCAGGGAGTCTTCTCTTCTCATGAGGTGGCCAAAGTATTGGAGTCTCAGCTTCAGGATCTGTCCTTCCAGTGAGCACTCAGGGCTGATTTCCTGAAGAATGGATACGTTTGATCTTCTTGCAGTCCGTGGGACTCTCAAGAGTTTCCTCCAGCACCATAATTCAAAAGCATCAATTCTTCAGCGATCAGCCTTGTTTATTGTCCAGCTCTCACTTCCATACATCACTCCTGGGATGGACCTTTGTTGGCAAGGTGATGTCTCTACTTTTTAAGATGCTGTCTAGGTTTGTCATTGCTTTTCTCCCAAGAAGCAGGTATCTTTTAATTTCATAGCTGCTGTCACCATCTGCGGTGATCATGGAGCCCAAGAAAGTAAAATCTCTCACTGCCTCCATTTCTTCCCCTTCTATTTGCCAGGAGGTGATGGGCCCAGTGGCCATGATCTTCGTTTTTTTGATGTTGAGCTTCAAACCATATTTTGCACTCTCCACTAGCTAACTGCATTTGGAAGTAAAGTGAAGAAATGCACATTAGCATCTAAAGGGCAGGGCTGGATCTACACCGACATGTCTAACGTTATTTCCTCCTATTAGAACGGTATTAGATATGTCATTTTAAAATGTTGCAGGGCATACTTGTTAATTTAAATGTGTTTTACCTTGGTTTTTCCCGTCAAATGTCTTCTTCTTTGGCGATCACTCGTAGCCGAGTAAGATTGTCTTCCGGTTTTAACAGTGAGTCCGTAAGTGGCTGTGGAGGCCAATTCTGGATCCACATGCCCTGCCACGGTGGGGACATAGGTTTCTGGGCAGGTGTTGATCATGGTAATGGTTTGCCAAGCATGCCTTCCTCTTAGCGTGTTTCTCACTTTCATCCTGAGCATCTTCAAAGCCCACAACACCTTTGGTAAAGGCTGTACTCCAATTGGAGCGCTCGCAGGCCAGTTGTTTATACTGCATTTTTAAAGATTTGCCTTGAGAGAGTCTTTGAACCTCTTTTGTTGACCACCAGCATTACACTTTCTATTTTTAAGTTCAGAATAGAGTAGTTGCTTTGGAAGACAATAATCAAGCATCTGCACAACATGACCATTCCAACAAAGTTGATGTTGAAGAATCATAAAATGTAAGTAATATCCGGCCACACCATTTTCCAAAACGCTGTTTTTTCCCCTGATGCTGGTGGCTGGTCGCCCTCCTCCTCCCTCCAGTGCTACGTTTTAATTCTCCCTCCCTCCCTCCCTCCCTCCCTCCCTCCCTCCCTCCCTCCCACCTTGCCCTTTGTTATCTATGCATGTTATCTGAACAGCACCCCCTGAATACCATTGGTAAAATGCCACATAGGGACATATGAGCAGTGTTTCACCGATACAACAGTATAAAATGATTAAAAATTAAGCAATAAAAAAGACAAGCTAATAACACATTATGAATGTAAGAAGTAGGATGTCATGTGTCCATCTATGTTACTAAAACCATACCTTAGGTAAAGGTAAAGGGACCATTAGGTCCAGTCGCAGATGACTCTGGGGTTGCAGTGCTCATCTCGCTTTATTGGCCGAGGGAGCCGGTGTACAGCTTCCCGGTCATGTGGCCAGCATGACTAAGCCACTTCTGGCGAACCAAAGCAGGTCACGGAAACACCGTTTACCTTCCCGCTGGAGTGGTACCTATTTATCTACTTGCACTTTGATATGCTTTCAAACTGCTAGGTTGGCAGGAGCTGGGACCGAGCAACGGGAGCTTACCCCGTCATGGAGATTTGAACCACCAGCCTTCTGATCGACAAGTCCTAGGCTCAGTGGTTTAGACCAAAGTGCTACCCTTGTCCCAGGGGAAACCATACCTTAACCCTTCCTTAATGTTAAAATCCATGAGTGTATATCTGCCCCAGGACCCCTTAAGGCAGCCACACCCAGTCTAAAGTTAGATGTTTATACCACTGAACAGAGAGCCTTATACTTCATCCTTTGAGGACTGCCTTGATATGGAAAATGTACCCACCCCGTGGAACGCCCTCCCATCAGATATCAAGGAAATAAACAACTATCTGACTTTTAGAAGACATTTGAAGGCAGCCCTGCTAAGGGAAGTTTTAAATGTTTGATATTTTATCATGTTTTTAATATTTTGTTGGGAGCCGCCCAGAGTGGCTGGGGAGACCCAGCCAGATGGGCGGGGTATAAATAAAGTGTTGTTGTTGTTACCATGCATGGAGGTGCTAAAGAACCATTATTACCTGTTTAAAGGTAAAGGTAAAGGGACCCCTGACCATTAGGTCCAGTCGCAGATGACTCTGGGGTTTGGCGCTCATCTCGCTTTATTGGTCAAGGGAGCTGGCGTACAGCTTCCGGGTCATGTGGCCAGCATGACTAAGTCGCTTCTGGCAAACCAGAACAGTGCACGGAAATGCCGTTTACCTTCCCGCTGGAGCAGTACATATTTATCTACTTGCACTTTGACGTGCTTTCGAACTGCTAGGTTGGCAGGAGCAGGGACCAAGAAACGGGAGCTCACCCCGTCACGGGGATTCGAACTGCTGACCTTCTGATTGGCAAGTCCTAGGCTCTGTGGTTTAACCCACAGTGCCACCCGCGTCCCTTCTTACCAAGTAGTTTATTCAATATTCATACAATACAATATTCATATTCATACAATATTCATACAAAGGAATGCGGTCTCCTTTAAATAATGGCGTTGCTCCAAGTCTCACTCCCTCAGTCCCTCCTATTTTACATCACCTCTGTGCTGGCTGATCTGTGCTTTCTGCCTTTGAGCTTTCTGTTCTACTACTTTGTTCTACTACTCTTTGACGTGCTTTCGAACTGCTAGGTTGGCAGGAGCAGGGACTGAGCAACGGGAGCTCACCCCGTCGCAGGGATTCGGACCTCCAACCTTCTGATCAGCAAGTCCTAGGCTCTGTGGTTTAACCCACAGCGCCACCCATGTCCCACATTACCTGTTTACTTGGTGTTTACTTATAGAATGTTGGTCACCTGCAGGAACTGTTTCACCTTGTGCAGGTGTGGTTCACCTGGTCTTGGGAGGATATCACATTCTGTAGGTGGTATAATTTTGTGAAAGGGTTGTTTGCTGTGGTCAGCACACTTGCATGAAACGTCACAGAGAATTAGGAAGGATGGCTTTTCCAGAGCTTCAGTGCCAGCACCAACATCGCTCCTTGCCCCAGTTCCCCAACCCAATTAGCCTGCCCAGATCTATTTCCCCGCTATGCACTGTGTGTGCTGGGAAATCATGACCGATGAAGCAATTTGATCTCTGAGCCCAGTTAAGGAACACAAAGTCTACAATCAGAATGATAAATTGGACCCGCCACTTGATTAGGAGCCAGGTGCATGATTCATGTGCTATGCGCTGATTAAGTGCATCTAATAGTGATGAGGGAATCTCCACATTTTTGGACGGGGATGATAATCAGCTTGGGTGCATGTCCAAGTCATGGAGTGGGAGTGCGGTGCTTTAGCATCCCTGAGCTAGAAATCATACAGGACTGGAGCGCATTGTGATGTTTGTGGATCATGCTGAGCCCAGCTCATAAATACTTGTGGTATTTCAACTATTCAGGTTCCAGTACTGGCTATGTGGGCCCAGTCTGTGGAAGCATATAGAACTAGCTAACTAGCTAATGAAAAGTGAATATCTTTTGAATCATAGAGTCATAGAGAGTCCACCACCTCTCTTGGGAGTCTGTTCCACTGCCGAACGCCTTTTACTGTCAGAAAAATTTTCCGAATGTGCCATTGGAATCTCCTTCCTTGTCACTTGAAGCCATTGGTTCGAGTCCTAGCAAGAGCAGAGCAGGAGAAAACAAGCACGTTCCCTCTTCCATTTGACAGACCTTGATATATTTGAAGATGTCTATCATATCTCCTTTCAGTCTCCTCTTTTCCAGGCTAAACATACCCAGCTCTTTCGAGAGCTCCTCATAAGGCTTAGTTTCCATAATGTTTGTATGAATGGGGTAACTGTGTCCCTGAAGGACCAGGTGCGCAGCCTGGGAGTCATTTTGGACTCACAGCTGTCCATGGAGGTTAATTCTGTGTCCAGGGCGGCTGTCTACCAGCTCCACCTGGTACGCAGGCTAAGACCCTACCTGCCCGCAGACTTTCTCGCCAGAGTGGTACATGCTCTAGTTATCTCCCACTTGGACTACTGCAACACGCTCTATGTGGGGCTACCTTTGAAGGTGACCCGGAGACTGCAATTAATCCAGAATGCGGCAGCTAGACTGGTGACTGGGACTGGCCACCTGGACCACATAACACCAGTTCTGAGAGATCTGCATTGGCTCCCTGTACGTTTCCAAGCACAATTCAAAGTCTTGGTGCTGACCGTTAAAGCCCTAAACAGCCTCGGTCCTGTATACCTGAAGGAGCGTCTCCACCCCCATCGTTCAACCTGGACACTGAGATCCAGCGCTGAGGGCCTTCTGGCGGTTCCCTCATTGTGAGAAGTGAGGTTACAGAGAACCAGACAGAGGGCCTTCTCGGTAGTGGTGCCCACCCTGTGGAACGCCCTCCCTTCAGATGTGAAGGAAATAAGCAGCTATCCTATCTTTAAAAGACATCTGCCCTGTGCAGGGAAATTTTAAATATTTAACGCTTTACTGTTTTTAATATTTGATTGGGAGCCGCCCAGAGTGGCTGGGGAGACTCAGCTAGATAGGCGGGGTATAAATAATAAATTATTATTATTGTACAGAGATGCAAACTTAGAAATGATTTTGACCGTTTAAGTAGAAAGGGCAGTGCACATCTTACCATTGTGGAGATGACTTTGCCCAGATGACCTGTGTGGGTTTGCTCTGCTGCTAAGAGTTGATGGGCACCTTCAAGGACCCCACTCTCCAATGTTATGGGTTTGTAAACATGGCTGGGACAGGGCAGCCCTTCAAATGGAGGACTATCCTTTGGAAAGTACGACACATGGCTACCTGGACTTATGCATGAATACTTTGCCCTTTACGCCAGTGGCATAGCGTGGACTGCCAGTGCCCAGGGAGGGAAACAGAGTACACATGCACATTCAACTGCCTAATAGTGTCCACGTCACCTAGCAGATTCCAGACACATAGATAAGAAAAGAAGAGTTGTTCTGTTGTCTGGAGAGGTTACTTTCTGGTTCACATGGAGAAGCTGTTTGCAACAGAGTCCAGTGACAGAGGCATGCAGATGTATTGAGGCAGCACTGGGTGTTGAAATTTTTTGCCCCCTAACAATTTTGCTTTTCCCAATTCTGCTTTCCCAGTAGTGATGTATGGAAGTGAGAGCTGGACCATAAAGAAGGCTGATCGCCGAAGAATTGATGCTTTTGAATTATGGTGCTGGAGGAGACTCTTGAGAATCCCATGGACTGCAAGAAGATCAAACCTATCCATTCTTAAGGAAATCAGTACTGAGTGCTCACTGGAAGGACAGATCCTGAAGCTGAGGCTCTAATACTTTGGCCACCTCATGAGAAGAGAAGACTCCCTGGAAAAGACCCTGATGTTGGGAAAGATGGAGGGCACAAAGAGAAGGGGACAACAGAGGATGAGATGGTTGGACAGTGTTCTCAAAGCTACCAACATGAGTTTGACCAAACTGCGGGAGGCGGTGGAAGACAGGAGTGCCTGGCGTGCTCTGGTCCATAGGGTCACGAAGAGTCGGACACGACTAAACGACTAAACAACAACAACAAACAATTTTGCACCCGGGGCAACTGCCCTTATGGCCCCTCCCATGCTATGCCACTCTGCTTTACCCTCTGTGTGCTATCAGTAGGTACGGGACGTTTTCCAAAAACGGCAAAGGAAATAAAGTATGAAAGCAAGCATTTTTTTTAAAATACAACTAGCGCAACATATTGCTTTTACCTGCTCTGTACGTTTCAAAAGAAGCAATGGTGCAGATCGAAATGTTTCCCCTGCACTTTCGTTCCTAGGTACTTTACTTTAAAGAAGCATGGCTAACTGGAAGCATTTTTAGACTTACTGGACTTTGACTCCATGTAAATCAAACAGTTGGCGAAACAGTTGGCTTGCAGTGCTTGGTCAGGAGATGAATCGGCAATGGTGCAGCGCAGCTGGCTCATATTTAATGTACAGATACAGTGTGCTTGTAATTGCTAGCTAGACAGCCAATAATGTAGTTTTGGCAGAATTTTGAACCAGATGTTTTAAATAAAGAATAGACCGAATAAGCTGACTTTCATAAATTTTGTTGTCTGCACCATTTTATGGGTCATTCTCAGCTGCTCCGTTTATCCAAGGAGGGCAGATAGATAATTTGGGATTTCTTCGGGTTTTCTCAGAAAGATTTGGTATTATTAGCAGATGTCTTAGAGCAAAAGTGTGTGATGGACAGTGAGCTCGGAGACAGCTCCCCACACCACTGCCTGCCCAGTTGGTTGGAGCTAGTTTTCTGAACCAAGCACGCTGGGGATATTTATTTATGACAGTCCAGCTCTACTGCATGGGGGTGGGGAAACAAAACATCCTTTATTGAACAGATTTTCCACAGGACCCAGAATGACACACATTTGTACAAGCTGGGAGTGCTTGTTCTGCGGGTTTTGCTAGAAATTATCATCAGGAGGCAGGAATGGGCAGAGATTGAGGCACAGCTGTGAAACAAAGCTCAGTTGTGATTCATTGCTTCTTTGGAAGCGGGTTGAACCAGAATGTGCTGAGTTTCTATCTAGTTCATCATTCCCGTGGTCCACCATAAAAAGGCAGCTCAGGTCAACATAAGTCAGTCTCTCCCCCCCCCCTCTCTCTCACACACACAAATGGTTGTGTGCATTGAGCCAATGGCCGTTTCTTTTGCCATTGTGTCAGATTTTGACTTAAAATGACAAATGAGGGCAAGAGGACAGACATATTGCTTTAAAAGGAATAGTAGGGATTTGCTAGCATGGTGACTGTCACGGCCTTGAAAACTCATTCTTCATTATGGCTGGGGTATAGTTTAAATGCCATCTGATATTCAGTGAAGTATGATAGTAATTTGGTATATTGGATTGCTGTGGTTATTTCATTCTGCAACTCTGCTTTACTTCCCCCACATTTTTCCCCCCTTCGTTACTTTTCTGTTTCTCCAATATCTACATATTTTGACAAATGTACACATTTTTGCAAGCAATAACATTTTGCAAGCAATAATATTTTGCAAGCAACATTCTGCATGCAATAATATAATGCATTTTTCTATGCTATTTTTGCTAATACCTTCCTTTTTATGCACGGTTTCACCTAATATGTACATTTTGGTAAGCATTGTTTGGCTGGAGAGCGGCATCGCAAAATTCACATCATTGCAACATTTGAAGGGTGGCTGTGTCTCAGTTTACAGTTGTTTCAAAAGCTGTGAATTTGATCGGTTTGGCTTTAAATGCAAACTGAATTGAATTTATCCTCCACACACCATATTTATCCCTGAAATTTAGGACTTACATCTCCTTTCCCACCCCTCCTTTTGGTATGGTTGGTGTGCAAGCAGCATGAAACACCTTGCATGATGCTAAATGCTAAGAGAGAACTATAGGTTGCTTTTTTAAAAAATCTTTTTATTGAAAGGTTTTCTTGGGTAACAAAAGTACCTACAGATTCTGTGTTTTCAAAATAATAATAATAATAATAATAATAATAATAATAATAATAATAATAATAATAAATTTATACCCCGCCCATCTGGCTGGGTTTCCCCAGCCACTCTGGGCGGCTTCCAACAAAACACTAAAATACAATAACCTATTAAACATTAAAAGCTTCCCTCAGATGTCTTCTAAAAGTTTGGTAGTTATTTTTCTCTTTGACATCTGGTGGGAGGGCATTCCACAGGGCAGGTGCCACTACTGAGAAGGCCCTCTGCCTGGTTCCCTGTAACTTGGCTTCTCGCAGTGAGGGAACTGTCAGAAGGCCCTTGGAGCTGGACCTCAGTGTCCGGGCAGAACGATGGAGGTGGAGACGCTCTTTCAGGTATACTGGACTGAGGCTGTTTAGGGTTTTAAAGGTCAGCACCAACACTTTGAATTGTGCTCGGAAACGTACTGGGAGCCAGTGTAGATCTTTCAAGACCAGTATTATATGTCTCAGTGGCCGCTCCCAGTCACCAGTCTAGCTGCTGCATTCTGGATTAGTTGTAGTTTCTGGGTCACCTTCAAAGGTAGCCCCACTTAGAGCATATTGCAGTAGTCCAAGCGAGATCTACAGTAAGGTTACCAGATTTTTTTCAATGAATCCGGGGACACTTTTCAACTTCAATGAATTTTGTATGGGGACTGATTTGTAAATCCGGGGACTGTCCCCGGGAAATGGGGACGTATGGCAACCTTGCTCTGATAGGCAGCATGAAGCCTCCCTTCACAGATTAGTTGTTGAGGTCAGGGAAGGTGGAGGCAGCCTGGAAGCTGCATCTTAGAGCCCCTGCACCAACCAAGACTAGACTTGTCCACCTTACAAAGTTGTGCCGATTGCTATGAGGTAGGCGAAAACCCAAATGGCGGTGCCATTTTGCCAGATGTGGAAAATTCCAGCCCGGCCCCGAAAATATGGTGACTGACATTGTCCACAGCAAGGTCGTACCATCTGCACACACACAAAAAGCCTAAACTGAGGGTAGGTGGGTGGGTGGGAGAACCAGCGCGGCGAGAGAGAAGGCGAAAGGCCCTTGGTCCCATGCACCCAGGGAAATGCCCCCTAACACCATTGGCCAATTTGACGGCAGGAGGATGATCTAGCCTGCAATAGGCCAGTTAAGAGAGGAGGCCTGGGGCCTGCCCACAAAGCCACCTGCCCGAGAAGGGGGCGAACGGACCTACTTGCCTTTGAGATAGCATCACTCTAGGGGTATGCGGGTGGCGCTGTGGGTTAAACCACAGAGCCTAGGACTTGCTGATCAGATGGTCAGCGGTTCGAATCCCCGTGACGGGGTGAGCTCCCATTGCTCGGTCCCTGCTCCTGCCAACCTAGCAGTTCGATAGCACGTCAAAGTGCAAGTAGATGAATAGGTACCGCTCCAGCGGGAAGGTAAATAGCGTTTCCGTGTGCTGCTCTGGTTCGCCAGAAGCGGCTTAGTCCTGCTGGCCACATGACCTGGAAGCTGTTCGCTGGCTCCCTCAGCCAATAAAGCGAGATGAGCACCACAACCCCAGAGTCGGCCACAACTGGACCTAATGGTCAGGGGTCCCTTTACCTTTAGAGGTATTGTGAGAAATTAAAATGGCACCCCCCAGTTACCTGGCACAGTCGCCACTGCCTGCCTCCTTTGTTTAGTGTGCCCACCATGGGGCCCTTTGCTCTCGAACTCATAGTCTGCCCCATGTTTTCTGGTTCGTGTAATTGTACACAACCCCTCTGACAACATGTGTGGCGTGATACACACTTGCAGATGTCCTCCCCCCACCTCTGGAGAGGAACTCTGTGTGCTACCACAAACATTCAAAACAATTCCATCCTTTCATTGAAACAGCGGCCGACCTCTTTGCATTACACCGTGCTATTTTTATTTTATCTTTTGCCACGCACTGGAAGGCAGGTAGTCGGAGCCACCTCATTCCCACAGATTCGCTCAGACATATAAGGCTGTGCGTTTTCGGAATGCTTCTATTTGCTTTGGCAGGAGTGGCAGCTGCTTGGACGGCTTCCAAAGGCACCGTGTGATGGACATGTAATCAGCATGTAGACCACTGCAGCACATAACTGTGGCGATGTAAACATGACCCCCGGTCTTGTCGGTCTGTTTTGGATCATGCATCACTCCAGCATCCTGGAACTTTATGGAACTCTACCTAGCATCCCCCCCCCCCATTAGTTAGCTTGGCCATGAATCTGAATTATTTCTTAATAGCTACATCAGTTGGCAGTTAAGATCATTCCCACCCCCCTTTTCTTAAAAAAAGCACATTCTTGCTCCATGTCAGTGATATATTCACTGTAATAGTGCTCCTTTCATTTAGAACTGGCCACTGTTGCCAAAGTTCAAAGAAACCACAGCTATTTTAAATGGTTATGTATCAGATGCAGAGTCCATTTGGTCAAATTTGCTGGTTTGTTTTTTTGTAGAGGGAAATTCGTTGTGGTTTCTGGGCAGAAAAAAGACCATTTCCATCCCTTTATTGAGAAGGAACGCAAAAGAAAGACATTGATAACTCCATTGAAGGGGATTCATTTATCTGCCTAATTTTGTAGCAGGGATTTTTTTTATATTTGCATGTTCAGGCATTGTTTTGCCAGGTCTTCAAAGACTATTAGGGGACGGGTGATGATCTGTTCGTAAAACAATGACTTGACTTGATAGTTAGGTATAATTTTAATTGCTTTTCTTTGTAGGTTTGAGAGTGATTGGCCCAGATGATGAAGTGGTGGTGATTGTCCCCACTTCTCCTTGAGCTCTTCAATGGAGAAAGACAATGGACATGATTTAATAAACATATCATATTACCTGCAAATTGTGCATAGTCAAGACCAAACTACATGTTATGTTGTTCACACTTTTAAAAATGTATGCTTAAACCAGGCACTTATACTCCAAAGGAACACCAGCCGCAGGGCTGATCTTGAATGTGCTCCTCCAGATCCAAATCTGGAGTCTGCAGTAATTCCTGGGCTGCTATTTCCCCCCCCCCCCTGCCAAAAAAACACCCCTAGTTGCAGTAATCAACCAATTGCCCCCAGGAATTAGAGCAATTCTCAGACAGGAACTGGCATGAGTTCTCAGTCCAGATAAATAGTATGTTATGGGTCAGGGCCCTGCAGCTGTTTTATCCCCTTCAAAACAAAAGTGACCCATTTAAGTACTTAAAAACACACACACACCACACAGTGTAAATAACATAAGGCGTGTTTCTGAGCTTCAGAAAATGAGAGGCTGGGTGGCTCTGTTCATCCCCAATAATAGGAGCACTTCTCAGCCATTCTAGATACCTAGGGTTTGCCCCACAGGGATCGAAAATAGCTTCAGAATGTGGCTTCTGGAAGGTATCCTTCATGTATCCTTCAGGGGAACTGGGTGCCCCCTCATGTGAAGGATGGGCCAGAAGAACTGAGCATCGCTTTCCCCCAACCCACCATTTCTTCTCCTTTCTTCAAAGGGGTGCGCCATGGCTTTGGGGTTTCCCAATTTAACCGTTTTGCTCTTTCACGTTGTCAGACCTAAACTGGAGTCAGTGAATGTCTTACACCATGGGTAGGCAAACTAAGGCCTGGGGGCCGGATCCGGCTCATTCGTCTTCTAAATCCGGCCCGTGGATGGTCTAGGAATCAGCGTGTTTTTACATGAGTAGAATATGTCCTTTTATTTCAAATGCATCTCTGGGTTATTTGTGGGGCCTGCCTGGTGTTTATGCATGAGTAATAATAATAATAATAATAATAATAATAATAATAATAATTTATTATTTATACCCCGCCCATCTGGCTGGGTTTCCCCAGCCACTCTGGGTAGCTTCCATAGAAACAAAAAATACACTAAAATATCACACATTAAAAACTTCCCTGAGTAGAATGTGTGCTTTTATTTCAAATGCATCTCTGGGTTATTTGTGGGGCCTGCCTGGTGTTTTTACATGAGTAGAATGTGTACTTTTATTTCAAATGCATCTCTGGGTTATTTGTGGGGCATAGGAATTTGTTCATTATTTTTTTTCAAAATATAGTCCGGCCCACCACATGGTCTGAGGGACCCCTGTCTTACACTATCAGTGTAGAGTCTCCTTCTCCGGCTGTGAGGGCTTAGAGGAGGATAGTCACTGTTTTGCGATGATTCTGCAACCTGTCTATCCTAAAGCCAAGAGGCAGTAGGAGTAAGGGTAAGTCTGAGTACCTTATTTATTCAGGAACAGCAGGCACATATATAGAAGATCTAGCAAGTTGGACTACACAAAAACACTACAGGGATCACCTACCCTTGAGCTCCTTGGGCACATATGGATCTTTGAGTTTGGAGGGTATCACTCAATCTTGTGACTTCTCTCCCCCTCCCTGGATCAGCTCCCCCCTGCCTGAGACAGAGAGAAAGCGCATACACATGCATACATCCCTCTTTCCCCCAAAGGGATCTGTACAAAAGCAGACCCTCTATGTGTCCCTATTTCCCAGGGACAGTCCCAGATTTACAGAAGCTGTCCCAGTTTCTGATTTGATCCCAGAATGTCCTGCTTTTCCTTAGGACCTCCCTATTTTAAATGTTCCCTAAGACTGTCAGAGGGATGCGGGTGGTGCTGTGGGTTAAACCACAGAGCCTAGGACTTGCTGATCGAAAGGTCGGCGGTTCGAATCCCCGCGGCAGGGTAAGCTCCCGTCATTCGGTCCCAGCTCCTGCCCACCTAGCAGTTCGAAAGCACCCCTAAGTGCAAGTAGATAAATAGGGACCGCTTTCTAGCGGGAAGGTAAACGGTGTTTCTGTGTGTGGCGCTGGTGCTGGCTCGCCAGATGCAGCTTCGTCACTCTGGCCACGTGACCTGGAAGTGTCTTCGGACAGCGCCGGCTCCTGGCCTCTTGAGCGAGATGAGCGCACAACCCTAGAGTCGGTCACGACTGGCCCTGACGGGCAGGGGTACCTTTACCTTTAAGACTGTCAGAGAGCATTATCAGCACAGAATCCAGATGCTGCTGAGAAAGTCTACTTACATCTCCATCCACTTTCTCTCTCACTCCCTGAATGATCAAACCAAAGGAGATCGCTATGCCTCTAGAGCCCCAGTGACCAAGGAGCCAGCAGAGGGAGGTGTCACAATGAAGGGCGTGTCACAAGGACCTCCGCAACCTAGCAACCACCAGCACTCAACTGACACTATTAAGTTTCCTTATATGGCTTTTAATCCATGTTCAGCTTTTTACAAGTATGTAAAATGGAATTTATCCCTTTACATTCAAGTTTCCATTGTTCCTACACCTACTGAGCATTAGCTATCTAATCTACCTATCTGACTCTTTGTTCCTATATTGCTAAATGGTGGAAAACCAGAAATCACCCCTTGTGTGATTCATTTTATTACCCTCCTTCACTAGCAGGTCCCAGGGCAAGTTACAGCCATCGAAATTATAATTATTGTTGTTATTGCGTGACCAGGCGGCAACAGCCCCAGCCCCCAGGGAACATAAGGAAGGAATAAAGACTCTGATAATGTTATATGGAATTAAAATTAGGCCACAACTTTATTAAACTTCCAAATGTAGGAAGACCTTGGCTTAGACCTTGGGCGTGTATCCCTCCCAGCCCCCCAGCTGTTGGCGGCGGGGGGGGGGAACTAGGGCTAATCAGGGTAAATGGGATATGGGGGTGCTCTGTGAGACGTAAGTGTAGCAGGCAGCCAAGCCCATATGCCTGCATGCAGGGTAGTTCACTGATGACCTTTTGGTGTATGGCCAGTGACACCCAAAATATAACCCTTTAAGAGGGGGGCATAATAATTATTATTATTGTTGTTGTTGTTAATTAAATTTGTATACCCACAGGTTTCAGGGCAGTTCACAGGATAAGATCACAGTATAAAAAAACAAAGTACATAATAAAAACAAAAACAACCCAATAAACCCCCCCCCCCCAACACAAAAGGGCATTGGATGTCAACAGGGCGAGTCTTGAAAATACAACTCTCTGGTGTCAAAGGCCAGGTAGCAAACCCCCCCCCCAAGTGCCCCCTTTTCCCAGGGACAGTCCCAGATCTACAGAAGCTGTCCCAGTTTCTCATTTGATCCTGGAATGTCCCGCTTTTCCTTAAGACACCCCTCTTTTCATCAGAGAAATGTTGGAGGGTATTGAGTTATGCAACCCCCGAGGAAAGGAGATAAGTAACTATACAACCTTTAGAAGACATCTGAAGGCAGCCCTGTATAGGGAAGTTTTTTAAAAACAAAATATTTAATGTTTTATTGTGTTTTTATATATGTTGGAAGCCGCCCAGATTGGCTGAGGCAACCCAGTCGGGTGGGCAGGGTATACATTTAACAACAACAATAATACTAGAAGAAGAATAGGACATCCCTATTTTCATTGGAGAAATGTTGGAGGGTAAAAGTCCGAGAATCACCCTTCCAACTTCCTCCTTCATCTCTATGTGCTTTTCAAGGGAGGCAAAGATGACCACCCTTGCCATCTCATGACTTAAAGGGCAGGGGCAGGTAAGGGGCTCAGAGAGTTCATGGGCACTAGGGGGAGACCATGGTGCCCACATTGGCTACCACTTCCTGACCAGATCTAACTGGTCTATCCAAGGAGAAAACCACATCTACCCAAACAGGATTGAGAACTGCTGTTATAGTTCAGATCTGTTCTTAAGAGGCATGTCTGAATATCACACCACTCTGCCTCTGTACATGGATGTGTGCACCATTTCCTGTCAGGGGCTGGACTGAGGAGGAATGGTGGGGACCACCGCCATCCCCCTTCCTGCACCTTCCTGAGAAGAGGAGGACAGTATAGATTTAGAACGGTGACTTGCAGAAGGTCATAGTTCAGAGGCTGCAGAGGGAGAAGTTGGGAAATACTGGGAGAGCAGCAGGAAGAAAAAGCAGAAGGGGAGAGAGAGCTGACAGACTCGGTGTTTCTAGAAAGCATTCCTGACCCCCCCCCACCCCCGCCGACCAGGCATGCCTTGAGAGTAGTAGAACAGAAAGCTCAAAGGCAGAAAGCACAGATCAGCTGGCTCAGGGGTGATGTAAAATAGGAGGGACTGAGGAGGTGGGACTTGGAGCAACGCCATTATCTAAGGGAGACCGCATTCCTTTGTATGAATATTGTATGAATATGAATATTGTATTGTATGAATATTGAATAAACTACTTGGTAAGAAGTCTTCTTATTTATCTGCTTCTTGGCATCCCATTGTGGGTGGGATAGGATTCCCTGAAGCCTGACATTGCCTTACTTTCAGCTCAGAGCAAACAGCTGAGCTTTCAAGCCAGAGGTTCAAGCACATCCTTTTCCCTTGAGGGCAAGTCTTTGCCACTCTGAGTGCCACCCGGCTGCAGAACAGGCCATGAGCTTCTTCCTCAGGAAAAGCCTACATTGCTTTGAGCTATGTAGTATGGAGCAGCCATCAAATCAACAGCCAATTAATCGGTCACATACCTCTAATTAGGGATGGAGCTAGGCTGATGGATCTGTTTGCTTGCCTCTCACAAGGCAATGCTTGTCCTTGGACTTTTGTTGGCTAGGTCAAGTCGATCTTGAAAGATACACTGAAGCTGTGTTTGCCACAAATGAGCAATGACTGTATCCATGTCCCCTTTCGTCAGGTCCGCCAACACAGTCCAGAAGATATATCTTTTGTGTTTCCAAACTGACACACTCACATAAAAACGCACAGTCACTGCCCTTTGTATTAAAATCCATTCAAAGTCTGCAGCGTGGCAATCCCTTGGGCAGCCAGGAACAGTTGGAAATGTATAATAATAGCCTTTCATAAGTTGGAGCAGCCCAGTGTTATCAGCAGTTAAGTAACTTATGGACAGTGAAAATGCAAACACATTTTCAACAGGACGTTAGCCTATTCATATGCTGGGGACTGAGACTGGTATTGGGTCTCTCCAGGATGCTGAGAGCTACAGCAGCTGCCCTAGGGTGCTGGGTGCTGACCCCAAGGCCCATTATAAATGGTTTGGCTCCACAAGTAGTTCCCTTAAAAAAAAAAAAATCACAAAATTTTGCAGGAGGAAAGAAAGGGAAATGATGGAAATCTCAGCAAAAGCTGAAATGGAACGAAAGAAATACATGGAGATGATGGACTATGCTGAAATGGTGAAATTGACCAGCAGAATCAGAAACCAGGACGAGAAGAAGTTTAGGAAAGAATGGGAAGTCTATTATAGTCTATTTAAGAGAACGTTATCAACAGTTAAAAACTTTGGCAGGATTAGAGTAATACTTGTAAAAGACAAAATATAATGGAAAAGTTAATAATAGATATAACGAATTGGGGAAAAGGATAAGTTGAATAAGAAGGGATGGACAATGGAAACCAGAGAAGGGCGGGGGGAAGTCAAGGGATTCTGAGAGTCCCAAATCTAAAGGTGACTGATATGTTTAAACTGAAACTTGTTGGAAATGTAAAGAAAAAGAGGGTCCTTCTATCATATGTGGTGGACCTGCCCCAAGGTGGTGGACCTGCCCCAAGGTGAAAGACTTCTGGGAGAAGATTTATAATGAATTGAAAAAAATGTTGAAATATACATTTATTAAGAAACCAGAGGCCTTTCTTCTAGGAATAACAGGTTTGGAATTGCCCCCAAAAGATGTTAAATTATTTTTGTATGCCACAACTGCAGCAAGAATTTTGTTAGCGAAGAATTCGAAAACAGAAGAAATACCAACAGTGGAAGACTGGCAGATGAAGATGATGGATTTTTCAGAGCTAGCCGACCTGACTGGAAGAGTGCGAACCAGAAGGAGGAGGATTACCAGGAGGAATGGATGAAATTTAAAGACTATTTAGTTAAATATGTTAAGTTAACTTAATTGGGAAAGCTTGCAAATATCAGATAGGCTTAGAATTTAAATATGTAATGTGATTTCAGTGGTACCTCAGGTTAAGTACTTAATTTGTTCCGGAGGTCCGTACTTAACCGGAAACTGTTCTTAACCTGAAGCACTACTTTAGCTAATGGGCCCTCCTGCTGCTGCCGCGCCGCTGGAGCACGATTTCTGTTCTCATCCTGAAGCAAAGTACTTAACCTGACGTAATATTTCTGGGTTAGCGGAGTCTGTTACCTGAAGCGCATGTAACCTGAAGCGTATGTAACCTGAGGTACCACTGTAATTAATATGTTTAATGCCAAATTTGAAAGAAAGAAATATGTTAAGTGATTAAGTTAATTTTATAAGAACATTGGTTTTGGAAAACTGTTAAAATGATGTACACTGAAATTCAACCAGGGGGATGCGGGGAAGTCACTTAACAATATTACTAAGATTGATGTAAATAAGGCCGAGATTTATGTTTGTTTGTGTATTTGTTTGTTTGTCTAAAAAAATTATTGGAAAATTAATAAAAAAAATTGGGGGGGGGGAACCCCCAAAACTGAAACTTGTTATGGAAAGCTTAATACAAAATATATTTTAAAAAAAGAAATACATGACTGTTATCTAGTGGCTGCACAATCTATCTGAAGCTACACCACCACGCCTACCCTTCTTCTCTGCCTCCCCCCCAGTTGTTACATCTCCTCTCCCCTTCTCTCCCCCCACGGTCTCCTCCTTTTGCCCCTTCCCTTCTCCCTTCTCCCTCCACCACCTCCCAAGGCATCCAGGGCTGTCCTGTTGCATTTTGGCTTCATCCATCACATACCTCTCCCTGAAAAAAGAGGCTTACTCCATTCGTTTGGGCAGCAGAAACCACCAAAGGTTACATTGGACGGGTCTATAAATAACATCATTTTTGGTATTTAAAGCTGAGAAGCATAAATCACTGGCATAGCTAGTGTCCGATTCAGTCCGATGAGTGTAAGGAGAGATAAAAGAGTTGCTAAATGCGTGCTTATTTACAAACTTAGGAAATGTATTTTAACCAAAGGACCCCTCGTGCTTTCCTCTCGTTGGACAGGGGTTTTATCTGTAGTCCATACTTGGCGATGTGTTGCTATTATTCAACATAGTTGTGCGGTTTGTTTGGTGAGTGTATCGTAGTAGGCTCCATCTAAATGAGACTTTTTGATTAATGACACTTCTATATTAAGAGCTTGGGAAATGTGCTGAGAACTGGATGGCAGAAGCCCCCTTCAGGCATATCAAGGAGTGTGTCCGGGCATAAAGGGGAAGAGGGATGCATGCAAGTTCCTCCCCAAAAATGCATGTGCATCTCAGCTCCTCCTAAACGTGCAAAGGTCTCAAGGGAGATTCTGCCCATGTTCTGTTAAGTATAATTGTTTAACTCATACAGAAATGAAAAATGTCTATGTATTGATATGGCTCTAAAATGGAAAATGGCTAAATGTGTCTTGCGAATGCTGAGGATTTTCCACAAGAGTTTTTCTAAAGGACTCTGAGATCCTTGCTGAGTTAATTACCAACTAACTGATTATTAGTTAATATAGGGACCATCTGATTAAAGGTATACAGGTCGGAGCCAAGCAGTACAAATTGAAAGCTTTTGCAGATGATTTAGTACTGACACTACAGGAACCAGAATCTAGTACTAAAAGAGTATTGGAACTTATTCAAGAATTTGGTCAAGTGGCAGGATTTAAGTTGAACAAGTTAAAAACTAAGGTTCTCGAGAAAAATTTAACACCGATTGAGAAAGAGAGGTTTCAGAAGGAGACAGGTTTAACACTGGATAAGAAAGTAAAATACCTGGGGGTTAATATGACCGCTAAGAACTTAAATTTATTTAAAGATAATTATGAGAAATGTTGGTCAGAAGTGAAAAAGGATCTAGAAATATGGTCAAATCTGAAGCTTTCCTTGCTAGGTCGAATTGCTGTTATAAAGATGAATGTATTGCCAAGAATGTTATTTTTGTTTCAATCACTGCAAATTTTGGACAAAATGGACTGTTTCAAGAAGTGGCAGAGAGATATTTCTAGATTTGTCTGGCAGGGCAAGAAGCCCAGAATAAAATTTAAAATACTAACTGATGTAAGGGAAAGAGGTGGATTTGCCCTGCCAGACCTTAAACTCTATTATGAATCAGCAGCATTTTGCTGGCTGAAAGAATGGCTGCTTCTTGAGAACTCAAACAATTTGGATTTAGAAGGCTTTAATAACGTTTTTGGGTGACATGCATATCTGTGGTATGACAAGGTTAAAGCACACAAAGCATTTAAAAACCATATTGTCAGGAAAGCATTGTTTAATGTCTGGATAAGATATAAAGATTTACTTGAAAACAAAACCCCAAGGTGGTTATCACCAATGGAAGCGAAGGCTCAGAAAAAGCTCAATATGGAGGCCAAATGGCCGAAATATTGGGAGATTTTGGAACAAGAAGGAGACAAATTGAAATTGCAGAGTTTTGAGAAATAAAAAGATAACGTGTGAGACTGGCTTCATTACTATCAAATAAGGGAGGCTTACAATCTGGATAAAAAAATTGGCTTCCAGGTGGAAAAATCAAAATTGGAAACAGAACTGTTAGACCCCAAAACTAAGATACTATCAAGAATGTATAATTTGCTGTTGAAATGGAATACTCAGGATGAAACGGTTAAATCTGCTATGATTAAATGGGCACAAGATGTTGGACATAACATAATGTTTGCTGACTGGGAACAGTTGTGGACCACAGGTATGAAATTCACGGCATGTAATGCCTTAAGAGAGAATATTATGAAAATGATATACAGGTGGTACATGACACCAGTCAAGCTTGCATAAATCTACCATTTGCCCAATAATAAATGCTGGAAATGTAAAGATAATGAAGGCACATTCTTTCACCTTTGGTGGACGTGCCCAAGGATTAAGGCTTTCTGGGAGATGATATATAATGAAATGAAAAAGGTATTTAAATATACCTTCTTGAAGAAACCAGAGGCCTTTCTCCTGGGCATGGTCGGCCAATTGGTGTTAAAGAAGGATAGAATTTTTTTATGTACGCCACAACAGCAGCAAGAATACTCATTGCAAAGTATTGGAAGACACAAGATCTACCCACCTGGGAAGAATGGCAGATGAAAGTGATAGACTATATGGAATTGGCGGAAATGACCGGCAGAATCCGAGACCACGGAGAAGAGTTGGTGGAAGAAGATTGGAAGAAATTTAAAAATACTTACAGAAACATTGTAAAATTAATGAATGCTAAAATGATGTCGGAATGAAATGAAGCTGTTTTAGCAACAATGTTAAAAAGGAATACCGGTATGTAAAAATGGATTGTTAATAGATGAAAATATAAAGTTATAATATGTTAAGATAAAGAATTAAGATAAAAACAAAGAGGGAAAGGATTTGCTGAATTAACCATTCGAACTGGAATACAAAAAAGGGAGGTGTGAGGAGGTCAGGGAACCAAGTAAATGAAAGGCAAGACATAGAAAGATGGATTTATTTTTAACTGTTTTTATTTCTTCTGTATTTTGTATCTTTTGTTTTCTTTTTTCTACTTTTTTACCACTTTTGTAATCTCTTTTGAAATCTTAATAAATATTATTTTTTAAAAAAACGGATTATTAGTTAATAATAATTAACTAATAATTAGCGCGGGTGGCGCTGTGGGTTAAACCACAGAGCCTCGGACTTGCCGATCAGAAGGTCGTCGGTTTCGAATCCCCGCAACGGGGTGAGCTCCCGTAATTTGGTCCCTGCTCCTGCCAACCTAGCAGTTCGAAAGCACATCAAAGTGCAAGTAGATAAATAGGTACCACTCCGGCGGGATGGTAAACGGCGTTTCCATGTGCCGCTCTGGTTCTCCAGAAGCAGCTTAGTCATGCTGGCCACATGAACCGGAAGCTGTAAGCCGGCTCCCTCGGCCAATAAAGTGAGATGAGCACCGCAACCCCAGAGTCGTCCATGAGTGGACCTAAGGGTCAGGGGTCCCTTTATCTTTACTTTTTAACTGATTCTTGTTCTCTGGTAGCTGACCTGTGAGGGTTGTAGACATAGAACATATGAGAGGTATTGGTTTGCAATCTCCATTTTGAAAGTTGTCTTTGAGTCTTGGCCTCCTAAAGCTATGGTTTTCCCATTAGTGATGTATGGAAGTGAGAGCTGGACCATAAAGAAGGCTGATCGTCGAAGAATTGATGCTTTTGAATTATGGTGCTGGAGGAGACTCTTGAGAGTCCCATGGACTGCAAGAAGATCAAACCTATCCATTCTTAAGGAAATCAGCTCTGAGTGCTCACTGGAAGGACAGATCCTGAAGCTGAGGCTCCAATATTTTGGCCACCTCATGAGAAGAGAAGACTCCCTGGAAAAGACCCTGATGTTGGGGAAAGATGGAGGGCACAAGGAGAAGGGGACGACAGAGGATGAGATGGTTGGACAGTGTTCCTGAAGCTACCAACATGAGTTTGACCAAACTGCGGGAGGCAGTGGAAGACAGAAGTGCCTGGCATGCTCTGGTCCATGGGGTCTCGAAGAGTCGGACACGACTAAAGGACTAAACAACAACAGCAACAACAAAGGGAGAGCAAACAGCGCTGGGGGGGGGGGGGAGAGAGAGACTTTTGCTTATAGGTCTCTTTGGATTACTACATATTTTGCAAGATGCTGAGCCTGTGCTGGACAGCACAATAAAGTGTATGGATATTTTAAATGTTTTAATTCTGTTTTGAAGAATGTTCCACCAGTAAACGTTTGAATATTATTTCCATGGGCCTGGACAATGTTTCATTTCCAAAGGAGTCAGTTCTTATGCTTCCAGTCACTTCAAACTGTGCAATAGTTAATATCTGCAACATGTTCAACTTGCTATGGGGCACAGTTTAGGGAGCAGACCAGATTTCACCCTTCTGGGGAAGACACCAGGTAACTTGTGCCTCTGCTCAGTCTGTTGGGCAGCTGCTGTTAATGGTCGGTGGCAAAGCGTGTTCTGCATAGCAGAGAACACGTGTTGCGGTTGGGATTAACAGGCCTCCCCGTAATGACTAGGCAAATTTGGTTGGAGCACCCAAGCAGTTAAATGGTTAATTGGGTTGCTGGGGGAATTTGGATGTTGCCAATTTGGAGGTGGGGTCAGAGTACTTAAATACTAGAGACAGACGTGGGACGTTCTCTTGGCCATTTTGCACCGGATCACCCGCCCTCCCTCCCTTTTTTAAGGGTGGTGTCTCCCGTTCGCTTGACCTTGTTATGCCTGTCATGGGGTCGTTCGCCTTGGTGCGGGGGCCTGGTAGGAATTTTGCCATCTGGCTGATTGGCTGGTGCCATTTGGTTTTCGCCTACTGCGTAGCAAATCGTCACAACTTGTAAGGTTGGCGGTTAGGCATTGGTTAAATTGGTGCTTGGAGGGGTAAGTGCCTATCCGTCCAAATGATGCGAAGGGAATTCCGTTAAAGGAATCCAGGGGCTTGCCATTCATTTCGTCCTTGTCCCCGGAGTCGGACTTGGGCCGTGCAAGCCCCACCGGAACATGAGGGTGAGAGGTGACGGACTGTTTCCCGGCCTCATTTTCTCACCCAATACTTGTTTCCCACGCTGGCTTCCGTTGGTGTCTGGAAGGGCCAGCTCTATCCTTGAGGCAAGGATAGATAGTCATAACCAATGCCTAAGCAACCACTCACATTTTTTGTATTTGAATAAAGTTGTGGCCAAAATTATGCCAAAAACCTTAAACAAAAAGTTATGTGTGATGTGTGAGTTTGTTGGGGGGCACTGTGGGACTCAACACGCAGCTCCTGCTCTGCAGAAAAAGATATATCCTGCTCCCAATAAATGCAAACTTTTGCAACATATATTATGAAATATTATGCATTTATGGATAGATGTTTTTGCTTACATTTCATTTTTTTAGTTGCCTGCTTTCTAATCCACTAAATTTGAATTTAAACTCTTTTTATTCCAACACTTAAACTTCTTTATATGAGGGAAATTAACTCTTTCTGGGTACTGTGGATGTTATGTTCTATACATTTGACCTCATTGTTCTGCATTGTTGTAGTAAGGTCAAAGGGAAAAGAAACATAAAGCTTCAGAAACCTGTTGAAAGGATTTTCTTTAAATGCACAGAGCTCTTCAAGACCATGGGTACTTGCTGTTGAATAATTTTTTTGCCTGGAACTAAAAGGGTATCTTACTTCAACGTTAGAGCAAAATACCAGATTTGCAAGATGTTTTGCGTTGTATCAAACCTAAGCTCTCGTTCTGCAAAGAAACATGACCCCGGCATGTTTTTTAATTGATCCTGAGGTGTCAGACATTATGCTTGTTACTGCAAGATGAATATGATTCCTCCCAAAGGTGGGTTTTTTTGTTTTTTTTGTTTTGCCTAAGCTTTGTAGACTGTATCTTCCAAAGATGAATTGTTCCGGTTTATAAGCCTGGCTTATATTATTTTTTCTTTCATGACAGACGAGACCAATGAGTTGGGTAGTATTTGCTCCTCAGTGAGCTAAAACACAGCACCTGTGTTATCCTGGTGTAAAGCCTTCCTTCCTCACTGTCATGGCTCCTCGGGCAATTATTTCAGTGGTAAGATAAATACACGAGAGAATCACATTTTGCTCTCTTTCATAAACAGAAGCGGGGCCGACAATATATTTTGTGGTCTGAGGTGAATGACAAAATGGTGCCCAGGTTTCCTCCACTCTGCATTCCATGTAGAAAAAGTGAGTAGACTTGCAGTTGAATATTACTTCAACTCAGGCTGTGGCCTAGCATTCCCTGAAGCACCTGAGGGCAGAAGGCTAGCTTAGAGGGCTAAAGGCAGCTGGCGCGGCACATGAAGCTGTGTCCACTCCCCATCCTTCAGGATCTGTCACCTGAGGCAGTTGGCTCACTCTGTAAGGCCAGCCATGATTAGCTTACACAAATACTTGTCTCTATCAAATGGCATAGTTACATAATCTTTAAATCAGTATCATACTCTGTGATTGTACCTATTTACCAGCTATTGTCCCTTTTCAGTCCCTAATATTGATCCTTCTATATCGTGAGAAATATCGAAGCGGCACAAAATAATATCTATACAAATCCAAACACGAAATTGTGTGCTTTGTGTGAATATTCTAGTCCTCGTTGTACGGCAAGGGTAAGGATGGGACATATTGTAATGCTAAAGCTGTTAAATACACTGTTCTGGCTTGTACTAGTGGGTATTTCTGAACACAACCAACCCAATAATTGAGGGAAATGTGGGACATACCTGAGACTAGGGGTCAGGAACTTGTGGCTTTTCAGACACTGCTAGACTACAAATCCCTTTATCCCTGAGCATTAGCCACGCTAGCAGGGAATCTGACAGGGAATCACGAGAGCCAGCGTGGTGTAGTGGTTAAGAGCGGTAGTCACATAATCTGGGGAACCGGGTTCGCGTCTCCGCTCCTCCACATGCAGTTGCTGGGTGACCTTGGGCCAGTCACACTTCTTTGAAGTCTCTCAGCCCCACTCACCTCACAGAGTGTTTGTTGTGGGGGAGGAAGGCAAAGGAGATTGTTAGCCGCTTTGAGACTCCTGAAAGGGAGTGAAAGGCAGGATATCAAATCCAAACTCTTCTTCTTCTTCTTCTTGCTGCAGGCCCCTAAAAGCAAATTCCATTAAGCTCTCCTAGAAGCACATCCTTGTATTTCTAGGGACAAAACTATTAACCCACCACCATTGAACTATGGTTCAATGGGGTTTGATGGCAATAGTACGTCAATCTATCAAATAAACTGTTCATAAAAGCTTGAGTTCTGATGGCTGACAAATATTCTTTTACTTCTTGTTTGTTTTGTTTTGTTTTGTTTTGTTTCTTTACAGCTCCTTCCACTGCCCATCGCCAGTTCCTACCCCCAACAGAGAAGTCATGTTTAGGTGAAATATAAACTGGTGAAGGTACAACTAGGCAATAAATCCTTGTCAAAACATGTGATGGCGCAATGCTGGAAAGAGAAAGAAAGGAAGGAACTGGAAAGCAAAGGTTCATCTAATAATCATGTCATCATTTGCAAATACGCCGTCCAGTCTGAGAGCATAACTGAATGATAGGCCAGTTCATCCCACCAAGGTTAATGAAGACAAATTGTCTCTGCATTAATGCTGTGCTCTGTCCCTCTCCTCCCACCCCAAGGGGTGGGCAAATGTCAGGCGTGGGTACCAAGAAAGGAAAGAGTAATCTGGTACAATAACTCTGTCTTGTGACACAAGCAAAGGGTTGTGGCTCAGGGGTAAATGCTGCGCAAACAAAATCCTCCCCAGTTTAATTCCCATCATCTCCTAGTGGAACTGAGAAAAGCTCCTCTCTGGATCTCTGGAAAATCACTGCCTGTCCATGGAAACAATAATGAGCTAAATGGACTGGTGTTCTGACTTGGTATGAGGAAGTTTTCTATGCGACTGCTTGAGATTTGGTGAGTCGACTCTGTCACTACTTCAGACGGAAGTTTTATATACACAGCAGAACCACTGAAAGAACCAGCATGGTCCAAGTGGTTAGAATGCTGGAATTGGATTGGGGAACTCCAGATTTCCACCCCATCCACTCATGAAGCTCACTGGGTGACCTTGGGCCAGTTGCAATATTGCCATCTATCCTACCTCACAAGGTTGTTGTGAGGTAACAGAAGGGCATCTGTGGGGCCGTCAGATCCTTGGAGGAAAGCTGTAATACAACGATCAATAAAAATGCAAGTTTGGAGAAGGAGACAAGTTCCCAGTTTTTCCTAATTCTGCTTTTGCCACAACAAGCAGAAATCATCCCCAAGCAGAACTGACGTTTATAGTGTAGAAATGGCAAGCGAATTGCCGAAAGAGAAATAATACATAGCCACATTTAGCTACCCTGTAAATCTAGAGGAAAATAAATGAGCCTTTCTTGCAAGGAGCATGTTTTGGTTTCTGGAAGAGGCGCCACTAGGCATCATGTAAACAAAATCCAATGGTGGTCATTGCTTTTCACAGGTCCGGGCCCGTCCTATTTGTTGACCAGAGAGAGGTGATTGCCTCCAGCAGTCTGGCTGAGCCCCTCTGTTGGAGAACAGAGCTATGTGTTCTCTGCACTCCCTAAGAAAACTTCCCTGAGGTGTCGAAATAAGACTTAACTGCCTGGCAATCTGTACATGGACTTGGGTGGTTGCCATCTTGTCATCAGGTAGCAATACACCTTGGGCTGGCACCGTCACAAGTCATAAAAGATCTGTATGAAATTCTGATAAAACCTAACGGGAGAGGGAGGGGAAAGGGATGGGTCCTCCTCACTGGAAGCTTCATCCGTTGACCAAGTCACCTGCAAGTTTATTTAGAAGAAAGTCAGTTGACTCCGAATGGGGCTTATTCCCAAGTTTGTGTTTCACAGGATTGTAAAACCTTTTTCCAAAACCTGGATCTAGTCCTACATCTTGAACTTGTTCTGATTTCTAAGAGGAGCCATGAAGCTTTTCTAGGAGTGGGGTGGAGTTAAGCAGTATTGCTTGCCTTTCTGCCGCCTTCCACCTTTTCCTGTAACAAACAACACCTGTTCTGCTTGAATGTGTGGTAGCAGAAGCAAAAAGGTGACCTGAGAGTTCAGTCCATCTTTGGTATCTGTAAGGTCTTTGGAGCCAACATTTTTGCCCTGTTCGAGATGCAGTTTGTTATCGGTGACTGGAAGTTGGAGGAAACATTCTTTCCCTTGGCTCAGGCAGATCGGTTCCCATTGTTTTAAATCAAGGAACCTATCTCAAATGCAAAGCATTTTTCCCCTTCATATAAATCTGTAGAAGATCAGTTAAGATAGACAGCAAAGCATATGCTTGTAGTTGAAGTTCTGGCAGCAGATGTGATGTGCAACCGATGGTCGAGATGTTGTGGTTCAGAGTTGGAAAGCAAATAATTCCTGAGAGGAAGGATTCTACGGTCCTCGGCAGCTGATCCATGAATAAAATAAATAAGCAATAAAAATCCACTTCCTGTTTTGAGAGTTTGCATTTCATACTGGCAAAATTCACCTACTAAATTCAATTTCATGCTTCCATAAATAAACCTGGCACCTTCTAAAATGCTTCCCCATCTGTTTTGCAACTAGGAGTATTTTATTTAAAGCACCCCTGGGATTCACACCAATAAGAGGGTGTGTGTGTGTGTGTGTGTGTGTGTGTAAGGATTATTGTGAAGAACACAACTTTTTAACTTGGAAAGAACACAGTAAAATAATCAAAAATTTCCTGAAATTCTCTCATAAATGAATTACCTCACAAGTATTCATGTTTCCCCCTCACTAGCACTCACAGACTGTGTGATTGGTCCTTATTTTTATAGCTTTATATACTTATGAGAGATATATTTATTTTTATAGTGTGTAAATATTGCTCTTTTGCGCTATGTAAATTAGATTGCTTTCCGCAGATTGAGTCATCTATAAATTAGATACGAGCTTAAATAACTAAAACAGAGTACAATAACAGAGTAAGTGAGGTATATTGACAGGCATTCACCACTACCTTAAATTCCACAGGTTTTTCTTTCTTTAAGTTGGACTTGAGGACTAAGAGACAATCTCAAAGGCTTCACAAAAATGAAGCAGGGTTTTAACTTAAAGAGAGATGGAGACTTGTACATGTTTGGAAGGAGTTTGAGGTGTGAGGCTTCAGCAAGAACAAATGGATCTAGTCATTTGAGATCCTTCGAAGCTGGAAGTTTTTTCGTATTGATTGATCGATGAAATGTATTTATAAACCACTTGATATCCAGAATTTCTAAGCAGTGTGTACATACATGTAGAAAGGAAATACTCGTAAAAACCTGCGATTAAAAAAAAATTACTGCTGCCTTCCCCAGCGCTTTAGTATAGCTTTAGCATACTCAGGAATCAAAAGTTTGATGTCTCTTTTGGAGGAAATGTACATGTTTTTGTGCATTCAGCCATTTCCAAAACCTATACAGTGGTACCTCAGGTTACAGACGCTTCAGGTTACAGACGCTTCAGGTTACTGACACCGCTATCCCAAAAATAGTACCTCGGGTTAAGAACTTTGCTTCAGGATTAGAACAGAAATCACGCGGTGGCAGCGGGAGGCCCCATTAGCTAAATTGGTGCTTCAGGTTGAGAACAGTTTCAGGTTAAGAACAGACCTCAAGAACGAATTAAGTACTTAACCCGAGGTACCACTGTATTCTTTTCCAGTGGCTGAAATAATGTTTGCTTGTTTCTGTTTTATTAAAAAACTTACCTAGTTGAGTGATTAAATAATACCTTTGGTCCAATTTACTCCTTCAGGATTCCATCAGGTTGGAAGTTTACAATATGAAAATGAAAGCACATAAGTCCAGGATACTGTTTTATGCCTCAAGTTCAAAAGCCAGATAAGAAAGAACAAGCAGAGGAGAGCTGAATGCTGAATATGGTATCAGCTTTGAAGACTGAGATGCCCATAATAAAAGTGTGTACATTTCAGATACCATTCTGTATTTCAGTTTTGAAACCTGTACATTCTTTGATAGGTGCCACGTAATGCAATAGCTGTAGCAAGGCCTCTCAAATACCGTACTCTAGTAGTTAATAATACAGCCTTTAAAAATATTGTTTCTCCTGGCTCCATTTCCAACGTGTCTTGCCTTCTTTGACAACCACTCACATAGCTTTCTGCCTCTCAGCTCTCACAGCAAGTTTCTGTTATTTTGCAAACACTGAGTTCGCTTCCATCATTCATTATCAAATCCCCATCTTCACTTCCGATAGCCTTGATCTATCCATCACCCGCTTCCTTACAGTTCTCCAGCTGTTTGAACAATGCCACCTATAATGTTCCCTAATGCTGTTCACTGTCAACAATCCTTTCCCAACGCAGGTAAGAAATCTTATGTTTTTTATTTGTCTCAGGCTGGAGTGTTATTTAACTTGTCACTGAAACAAGAGTCAGACTTTTGTCTGCAAACACGGCTTGTCTTGACCTAATCTCAGCTGATGTTTCTCAATTACAGACTTTGTAACAATTACTGCGGCACTATCTGATTTTATGATTGACACAACATAGAGCTTTTTAAATTAAAAAGAGCTGTGCAAATAAATGTAGCCTTTTCACTTCCACCTCTGTGCTACAAATAACTCAGATGCCTTTTTGTTTGATGGTTGTGCTATGCTCATTGCCACAAGGGTTTTCTCACTTTTACTATGCCAAAAGGCCATTTATTTTGACTCCAGGCACAGCTTTTAAACAACTGCATGCAAGAAGCAAGAGTTGCCAAATGGTAATAGCTGCAATAGCTGCAAAACAATTTTTTTTTTAACGTATTACACAGGGAATCATCAATGTAATTTTGACTGTGTGTTTTTTTAAAAACCCCTGAGTATGCTCTTTCAATTACATGGACATTAACTACTAACTAAAAAATAAATAAATGCAAATCTTCCATGTTAAATGTAAGTAGATAAATATATTGGTCCTGTACAATAATTCCTGCATACCCAACCCAAAATCGAATGTAACAGTATTCTTGCTTGCTGGTTGACAGGAAAGAAAACAGCTTTCTTTCTTAAGATTTGGGGACCCTTCCCCACACAAATATTCAGAAACAAGTTGGCCATAACCAGAGTGACATTTCAGTTGGAGGGAGGGAATACCCCCCCCCCCCCGTTTCTCCAATGAAAATAGGGACGTCCCATTCCATAATGATCATTTTACTATTTATACCCCACACATCTTATTGGGTTGCCCTGGCACTCGGGGCAGCTTCCAACATATATAAAAACATAATAAAACATTAAACATTTTTTTTTTAAAAAAAACCTTCCCTATACAGGATTGCCTTCAGACGGCTAGGGAGTTGGGTAACTCCATACCCTCCAACATTTCTCCAATGCAAATGGGGACATCCTAAGGAAAAGCGGGACATTCCGGGATCAAATCAGAAACGGGGACGGCTTCTCTAAATCGGGGACGTCCCTGGAAAATAGGGATACTTGGAGGGTTGGTGAGGGGAACTGGGGGCTGATAAAATATGAGTTATATTTAGGAGACACCCATGCACAGAGTTTGCTTGATCTACCTGATTGGCTGTGGAGCCAGAAAAAAAATGTACTACTGTGCACTTGAGTATGTGTAAAGGTAAAGGGACCGCTGACCTTTAGGTCCATTCGTGGCCGACTCTGGGGTTGCGGCGCTCATCTCGCTTTATTGGCCGAGGGAGCTGGCGTGCAGCTTCCGGGTCATGTGGCCAGCATGACTAAGCTGCTTCTGGTAAACCAGAGCAGCACATGGATATGCCATTTACCTTCCCGCCAGAGTGGTACCTATTTATCTACTTGCACTTTGATGTGCTTTTGAACTGCTAGGTTGGCAGGAGCAGGGACCAAGCAATGGGAGCTCACCCTGTTGCGGGGATTCAAACCGTTGACCTTCTGATCGACAAGTCCTAGGCTCTGTGGTTTAACCCACAGCGCCACCCGCGTCCCTTGAGTATTTGTAGCAAAATATAAAATACTATATGAGTAGTAACCTCATTTACAGAGGGACTCGGGTGACACATTTAGTAAGGTGCAAGATCAGGGAGTAAGGTTGCATTTCAAACAGTACACAAGAATGGGAACGAAACACCCCCCCCCCAACATTTTAAGGTTTGTTTTCTCCTTCTATCTTTCAGAATATGCATGGGTGGAAACATCCTTCCACTAGATGTCAGCAAAGCATTCTCTAAGTGCCAGCTGCAATTTGCTTCCAGCCTCCTATTCCAGCTACATAACAAACTTAAGTGTCTTCTGATAAAGCCCTTATAAGGGTAACCACTGAGGCAGACAAACGGTGAGGCTCTTTGATTTGCATTTACTGCCATTTGTGTGTGATTTATTTCCCATCAAAGTTATTTATTTTACCTTGCACTTTCCACGTTTCCTTGATAACTTCTCATTATTAAGTTGTGAAAACTGATTACGCAAGCAATTCTGGTGGTTCACAATTAACTCCAGGGCCCATTAAAATGAAGATCTCAGTACAGTTTGGTATAGTGGACTGGGACTTGGGAGATCAGGGTTCAAATATCTACCCAGCCATGAAGTTCACTGGTGACCTTGGGCCAGTCACCGCCTCCCAGCCTGACCTATCCCACAGGGTTGTTGCAGGGAATTAAATCAGGAGAGGGAGAGTTATGTACACTGTCTTGAGCTCATTGGAGAAAAATATGGGGTATAAATGTTGTTGTTGTTGTTGTTGTTGTTGTAGTAGTAGTAATAATATATTTATACCCTGCCCATCTGGCTGGGTTTCTCCAGCCACTCTGGGCAGCTTCCAACAGAATATTAAAAACACAATAATACATCAAACATTAAAAACTTCCCTAAACAGGGCTGCCTTTAGATGTTCTTCTAAAAGTTGTATAGTTCTTTATCTCCTTGACATCCACAGGGCAGGTGCCACTACCAAGAAGGCCCTCACTTCTCGCAGCGAGGGAACTGCCAGAAGGCCCTTGGAGCTGGACCTGAGTGTCTGGGCTGAACGATGGGGGTGGAGATGCTCCTTCAGGTATACTGGTCTAAGGCCATTTAATAAATAAATAAATAAATAGACAATTTAGGATTAGAACTGCTTGGGTGTTTTAGAAAAAGTAGCTGCACAAGTAATTGTACATAAGTTCCATTGAAATCATCTGGACTGGACATTCCATTTACTAAGTAAACCAGCTCCATCACAGGGACAAGCAAAAGAGGACACCTTCACCCGGTGTCTTTCCCCTTTATCAAATAGACAACAAAACAAGACAACGACCTATCCTCCCAGTGGCATATGAAACATTATGGCTAACCTGGCCCCACAATCCTCCCCAATCACACACACAAACAAAGCACATTGCAACCAACTGAACACAACCAACCAGGCTCTGGACCCTCTCGTCTCTCACAATGACAATAAACATTAAATAAAAGTTCAAATAAAAGACCTACTTGTGTGATGCTGACACGATACCCTACACAAACGCTATGCAATAGAATGAAAGAATGGTACCCTCCCATCATGGGACATGGGTGGCACTGTGGTCTAAACCACTGAGCTTCTTGGGCTTGCCGATCAGAAGGTCAGTGATTCGAATCCCTGTGATGGGGTGAGCTCCCGTTGCTCTGTCCCAGCTTCTGCCAACCTAGCAGTTCAAAAGCACACCAGTGCAAGTAGATGAATAGGTACTGCTGTGGCGGGAAGGTAAATGGTGTTTTCGTATGCTCTGGTTTCTGTCACAGTGTTTCGTTGCACCAAAAGTGGTTTATTCATTCTGGACAAATGACCCGGAAAGCTGTCTGTGGACAAACACCGGCTCCCTCAGCCTGAAAGCGAGATGAGCTCCACAACCCCTTAGTCCCCTTTGACCGGACTTAACTGTCATGGGGTCCTTTACCTTTACCTTTACCTTTACCTTCCCTTCCCATCTCATCCCCCCCACATGATATCTAGAATGACAGTGTCTCATACAAAATGTAAATGAAATATGAAAAAGACTCTATAAATAAAAAATGGAGATGCTGTATGTACTTTCCCCCATTTATTTGTTTGTTTTGTAACACAAGAAAACCTCTAATAAAAGCTAATCGAAAAAATCAGAGACAGTTTGGCCATGGATTTTCATGGGAGCAGGAACATAGAAACAGATCAATTGTGTTGTGAATGTTTTGTAGGCAACAGACTACGTTATCAGATGTGACTCAGCCCTCTTAATAATTCTGATGAAAAATGCTGTTGCCTATAAAATGCAAAAAAGCTTGTAGTTACACTTTTATGTATTAACTATTTTATGTGTGCGCGCGCACACACACACACGCACACACACACAAAGAAAGTAAGAGTGTCTTCACAGATTTAACACAGATCTTTGCAGAATTAACAATCCATCAAAAATCATACAGGAATTAAACTCTTCCGAAAACATCTGTGTTGATTTGAGATACGCTTTCCCGAAAAATTGTTGTTGATGTACGAAATAAACACAAACCATCTATCGATAAATGAATCCAACTGTGTTTGGTGGACAGACACATGTATTTGTTCAGGCAATTGTCCATCGAGTCTAAATAACATAAAAAGTTCTCATATACCAAACCAGACTATTGGTCCATCTAGCTCACGACTGTCGACACCAGGGTGAGGAAACTTTTTTAGCCTGCCATCCACGTTCCCTTCTGGTCAACCTTGCAAAGGCATCATGCCAAGTGTGGGCAGGCAAAACTGGCTAGAGCAATAGATGTGAATTTTGTCTTTCTGCAAGTGGCTAGATTCTTCACTCTCACATCTCTCCCTATCTTCCATCTGGACGAGCAAGAAGTACAGATGGCTTCTGTAAGTCCAGGACTGTCCCTGGAAAATAGGGACACTTGGAGGGTCTATCAGGAATCAGCAGGGGACCGGTCCACTGTCCCTCAGACCTTAAGGAGGGGCCAGACTATATTTTTTTTGGGGGGGGGGAACGGATGAATTCCTATGTTCCACAAATAACCCAGAGATGCATTTTAAATAAAAGCACACATTCTACTCATGTAAAAATATGCTGATTCCTGGACCATCTGCAGGCCGGATTTAGAAGGTGATTGGGCTGGATCCGGCCCCTGGGCCTTAGTTTGCCTACCTATGGTCTAAGACATGCACCAGATTCAGTCAAAGCTCAAACCAAATCAAGCTGATTTGGGCAGATCCAGGCTCTGACTGGTGGGTTGAGACAGTTCTGGATTAGGCCTCCTGGAACAATCTGGGGGTGTCAGTGGGCAGGGCATTGTGCGGGAAGAAGAAGCAGGCAGCCTTTTCAAAGAGCAGGAGGAACGCAGAAGCAGACTCTAACAGAATTGAAAATGGGGTGACTCGAGACCTCAGAGGTAGCAAGAGGAGACCTAAGCATCAGACCAGGAAGGGGAGAAGAGAAGACACAAACAACAACAACCCCCAGTACTACCAGTTCCTCACTCACTGTCATTGCCATGTGACAATAGTGACAGCTGATGCAGGAGTCGGTCTGAGGCACAGCTGCAAATGAGGTATTTTCTGATTCCTTCAAATTATCGGGCAACACCAGGTATTTCAGCTAGTCCACAAATAAGTGAGTGTATGATAGTTCTCTGAATTGATATTCCTAACTTTGGTCAAAATTGTGTTACAGGTTTTTTAAATTTAAAAATGTGTCTGTCATACCCCAAATGATCCACCATTGTATGTGTATAGCTAAACTAGGGCTGCAAAGGATTAGATTCTGGACCCAGATACCCAGTTTCTTCAAAGCAAATCCCTTTTGATTTTGGTAAATCTTGCTCCTCAGGAACTTGAGGTTTAGTAGGGATAAGTGTGGAAAACAATCTTTGAGAAAAGGTGGAACTTACAAATTCAGCAAATCCAAATCCAAAATAGCCAATGAATCACGGCTGTGTGGTTTTTATTACAGCTTTTCTATATTACAGCAGGTTGGCTTAGCGTGAGCTTGTGCAAATATTTTCTTTGATTTCGGAGCAGATGGTTTGATACACCCAGGGTTTTACTTTGACTTTATAAGATGTAGAGATGCAGATGGGCCATTTTATAATCCATTTTATTACACCAGAGCCATGAAGAAAAAAAAGACATGCAGGAAGCACAAGCCATCCTTTTCTGCGTATGCAGGCTAGCCATGTACTTTGTGAAAGCTGCCTGTCAGGAGCAAGGACAACAGATACCTCCATGGGGAAACTGTGGCCCTCCAAATATTGTTGGATCCAGTGGCGTAGCGTGGGTTGTCAGCACCCGGGGCAAGGCAAGTAATTTGCAGCCCCTAACCCGTGGATTTGCGCCCCCTAACCCTAACCCCCAGTTGTTGTGCCCGGTGCGGCCGGCCCCCCCCCCCCCGCACCCCCACGCTACGCCACTGGTTGGATCTGTGTAAGGGCATCATGTTCATGGCAATAACAGGTTTGTTTGTTTATGGAATTTAGATTCCTTCATTCCTCCCAAAGGAACCCTGGGCAGCAGGTTGGTGGGCCTACTAAAGGTGTCAGATGAACCTCCCTGGGGAGAGCTTTCCACAAATGGGGAGCCACTTCAGAAAAGGCCCCATCTTCATGTTGCCACCCTCCAGACCTCCTCGTGAAGAAGGCTCATGAAGAAGGGCCTCAGAAGATGATCTCTGGGTCCGCGTAGATTCGTATGGAAAGAGGTAGTCCTTGAGGTGTATAAACTTGTGGAAGCACATGCCACATTTTCTCCCTCCCCACCCCCCACAATAAATCTGGGCAGATAGCACACATACATGCAACCAAGAGCATAAACACATACACATGAAAACTAAGCTCCATGCTCTGGATGCTATTTTACGAATCATTCTCGTATATTGCATTCATTAAGATTTCTACTTCAAGAGGACTACAGAAAGGCATTGAATGCCAAAGCTGTTGGCACCCTGACATAAGGTGAGCTCACACATATATTTTTAATGGTGACTGACAGTGATGACTTGCCTGTGTGAAAGAGTTGTCCACAGATCAAACACCACATACAATGCTTCTCACACCCCATCACACATCATCTCAAATGTGCTTTTTAGTAAAGGCAGTTGGCACATTCAGCTGTGAACCATCTAGCGAAAAACCACCAAGCCATAAGATGGGCTTGTTCATGTGCTGCCAGAGTGGCGTGAGAGTTGCCATTGCTGGATCCCATACTGGACACTGGGCTGCTGTTTTGGGAATTTAAAGTTCCCAAATTAGCATGCGATGCAAAAAGTGAAATTCGTTGTGACAATATATTGCAATTTGAAAGCAACAGTTTTGGAATAAGAATTCTTCAGGTTACCGGTAATAGCAGCTATAATTTGACGTTGGCAGCTGTCTTGAGACTGAGATGTGCATTATAACCTGCATGCAATTAAACATGCAAATTACTTGTGGGTCCATCTTTCATGAAGAATCTGCAATGCTCTGTGTTCCCCCAAAGTGGCAAAGTTTCTCTCATGGTATCTCTAGAACTATACATGTGATACTAATTCTAAGGCTTTGATTGTCACTTTAAGGAAACGTAAGTGAAATTCCTATGTCTGCAGTTGGGAAATACCTATCTAATGACATAATAATAATAATATATATTATTTATACCCCGCCCATCTGGCTGGGTTTCCCCAGCCACTCTGGGCGGCTCCCAACAGAATATTAAAACAGAATAAAACACCAAACATTAAAAACTTCCCTAAACAGGGCTGCTTTCAGATGTCGTCTAAAAGTCAGGTAGTTGTTTATTTCCTTGACATCTGATGGGAGGGCATTCCACAGGGTGGGTGCCACCACCGAGAAGGCCTCTGCCTGGTTCCCTGTAGCTTCATTTCTCACAGTGAGGGAACTGCCAGAAGGTCCTCAGAGCTGGACCAATCTGAATGTCATAACATTGTTGCAAGCTTTTGAGTTTTCCAGAACTCTTCATCACATAATATGTAACGCAAAGCTGCGGTGGGGGTGGGGTCTGGAAGGGAGGGAAGAGGATGATGGGGGGAGGAACAGAACAGGGAAGTTTCTCATCATCATCATCAATCTTTATTACGGTCCAGAGACCCAACAAATCGTTACAAAGCAATACACAATTCATACAGCCTACCTCCAGGTTAAACAAGCATTTCGTTCAGAATATAGGGATCATTGGTTCTTGCAACCACTGATAAAAACTTGGCCACTACTAATGTTCTAGCATTTGTCCAGTCTTCCAATAGGAACCTGAGATAGTGAGCCTCTGATTTTCCCAGGAAAGGTACCAGCAAGGGTAATATCAGTTCAGCCCTGGCGTGCTCATATTTTGCACAGCGCAACAAAATATGTTTTATGGAATCAATGTCTTGAGCACACAAGCAAAGTCTGCCCTGGTAGGGAACTCCTCTCAACCTGCCATCCAACACTGCAGAAGGAAAGACGTTTAGTTTGGCTTTGGTGAAAAGCCTTCGATAATTTGGTACTGTCAGGTTTTTAATGTAAGATGTTAACTTAAAGACATGCCCATATTGTACTCCTACTGCCAGAGGACTACAGACTGTGTGTGATGGAGATCGCAAGTCACTGTGTGCATTATCCCATAATCTTTGCTTTAATGTCTTTAGGGCACCTTCATAACCCAGGTAATACAGTTGGGGGGGGTGACAGACCAATAGAGGTGGCTTTTTTAGCCATGGTTTTCTGCAGACAAATTTGGTTTTCTGCAGACAAATTCTGCTGACATAGTTTTCTGCTGACAAATTTGCTGACAAATTCATCATTGGTCAGGTGTTGGTACAAACCCTTCCCTAGATCAAACACTGAAATCCTGAGCCAATGTTTTAGGGCAGCCCACCATGCTTTAGTTGAACTTGGGCATTCACCAGCTTCTAACAGAAGTATGGAGTTGGGGACACAGTTGGGTATGTGCAGCAGAGATGGTAGAAATTTTGCCTGAAAGCCATCTAGCTTTCGCAGGTTCAGGGAAGTTTCTAATTCTGGTGTGAACTGACTGGCCGGGGGACCAGTGCCAGGTGGCTGTCATCTTATATCTCCCAAAATGCAGTGCCTGTTGTTGGCATAGAGCCTATACATTTAGAAGCCCTATGTGCATGGGGCATTCCTCCATCCCATCTTATTAGGAGATTTGGAAAAGGCTCAGGCTGCAGTCGACGAGAAGCCGAGTCATCATCCAGACTTTTCTTAGATATCCCTTCCCTTCACCCTATCCCAGCGAAATAAAATACTTTCTTCTGGAAACAAATGTTCATGCCCGAAAAGCGCCTAGCGTGCGTGCCAGTAAATCATGCATGAAGCCGATAGAAAGATACAGTTCTGTAACGCTGGACACATCTGTTAGGTGTTCATAAGCCCGCGGAAGGTTGCTAAATTGTTGCATCACTACAGGAAATATTATATCAAAAAGCTGGCTCTGCCGTTGCAGGTTGAGGAGAGATTCCAATATCTCTTCCAGATGTACAGTGTTTCGGCTCTGAAAACCTGATGGTTCCTCTGTTTCTGTGCTCCGTGGAGGCAACCCTTTATGCAGAAGAAGGGCTTTGAGGTGGGGGGGACTCCACTGATTCATTCTGCTACTTCTTCACCAGTTGGGAATATCCACATTTGTTGCGGCCTGGAGAGGTATAAAAAAATATGGGGCTGCAGTTCTTTGTGAGGGCTACAGAGAGCAATGTATGTACATTACTCTCAGCATAGGCTTGGAGCTTCCGTATTCCAGCGACATAATGTTGCAAAATAGGATGAAAAAGGCATCCATCAGGAAGCCTGGAATTTTGAAAACGGATGCTTACTGTTATGACCAATGTCGAGAAATATTGGCTACGTTTAAAATGGGATGTGTTTCACTGCCACTGTTCCCACTATGACAACATGGCAAAAAAGAAGAAGTGTTGATGGAACATTGGACCTGGGCAGACAGAGGTTGCCAAGGTGATGGGGTGTGTATGTGAAGTGGTAGGAAAATAGTGTCCTTAGCAAGGTGTGCTGGGGAAAAGAACAAAGAAAGAAATCCATCTTTGGCAGGCTGGCTGAAGGGAGATTGGGAGAGATGCCTTTGACTCCAGTGCTGCACTGCTGTGGGGAGACAAGCCCCTCTTGAGAACACCATGCTGTAAGATCTGGACCCCCCCCCCCCGTTAAGTTGTGGGTGAACATATCAGACGATACAGCGATTCTTCAAACAGCTCTTGTTTATTCACAGGCCAGGACAGAACTGAACTGAAGGATTCTGCCAGCCTGCTTATATAGAGCTCCACTAGAATCCAACTGTAACACTTTCTGTAACTATCCAATCACTGAACGTCACTTTCAATCCCTTATTTGCATATGTGGACCTGAGTGAAAACGATCTACAGTATCCCCCTGCTGGCCCAGGGTGAGAACTTCAGTACATAACACCCTCCATCCAAACTCAGGTGTAAATATGTGAAGAAATCATATTTCTTAAAGCTATGGCAGCCTCTGCTGCATCTTCAGTTCTCCAGAGAAGAACAGACCCTAGCTGAAGTCCAAGCCCCCTGAAATCCTGTGCGTGGCTCAGCAAAGATTGGGGTGGCCTATAACAGTATATTGGATGCAGGACGTGGGTGGCACTGTGGTCTAAACCACTGAGCCTCTTGGGCTTGCTGATCAGAAGGTTGGCAGTTCAGATCTCTGTGATGGAGTGAGCTCCTGTTGCTCTGTCCCTGCTCCTGCCAACCTAGCAGTTCAAAAGCACACCATTGCAAGTTGATAAATAGGTACTGCTGTGGAGGGAAGGTAAACGGTATTTCCGTGCACTCTGGTTTCTGCCACAATGTTCTGTTGCACCAGAAGTGGTTTAGTCATGCTGGCCACATGACCCAGAAGGCTGTCTGTGGACAAATGCCAGCTCCCTCGGCCAGAAAGCGAGATGAGCGCTGCAATCCCATAGTCTCCTTGGACTGGACTTAACCATCCAGAGGTCCTTTATCTACCTTTTTTACCTATATTAGATGCCACTTTTTATACATAGACAGAGGACTGCTGAAGTGATGAAAGGCATTTGCATGTGCGGGTTTATATTTTAGGGTACCCACCATCTTGTGTTTTTTGCCCTTCTGGCACATTTGAGGTTTGTTTTCATTAGTATGGAAACCCACCAAATCTGAACAAGAGCAAACGATTTGGTGTCATAATCAGCTCATATGCATCAGATGTTTAAAAACGTCCTCGTAAAGATGGTTTTTTAAAAATAATAATAATAATGCAAGTCTACAGGTTGCTTTTGATCTTGTACCCAAAAACATTCACCCAAAAATCTGGAGGCTGTTTACTTTCCCAGCTAGCATCTGCAAATATTAATGACATTTCCCAGCAGAAAACTTTATGCATTTAAACGCCATTTTCTTTTTATTACTTTGGCCTTCTGTTTGTATTTTAATTCTCATATTTTCTCAGGCAAGTTGCAAGTTCACACAGCAAGGCAATGAGGCAAAAATAAAGTCTGTGGCCCATGGGGTTGATTACATGTTGGACCTTGAGTACGATCCATATTCATAACTTATAGGATCATACTGATCTCATTTGAGGCTGATTGCGAAAAATATGGTATGGAAGAAAAACTGGTCAACTGATCCAACTTATTAAAATTTATGCTAGTATGTCCAGATTCTATTGGATCTGTTTATGCCTGCCTGGGGTCCATCAGAGATTCTACAAAATTCATTTCCAAATAAATTTGGCTGAGAAATTTAGAGAAGATTTCTTCGTATCTCCCACTTATGGCATGGGCTGCTTTGGGCTGGAAAGATACATGCAGGTGTGTAATAATGTGACTAAGAGACTAGAAGTCACTGGTTTGAATCTTACCTGTGCCACTTTTGCAGCCTCCCCCTCCCCATCATTGCCATTGGCAATATGTGGGGGTGGAATAAGAAGAGTTTAGCTTAAAGTTTCATCCACATCTTCTTTGATAATTTGTTTGGGGTGTGAGGACAAAATAATGTCTCTGCACATAAACATAGGGCACGGAAGAAATATCCCTGGTTTCTTCCCCCAAGGGGGCCTGCTGCTTATCTCCATGATCTTAGTGAAGTAGCTAAGGGCTGTTTTTTGGTTTTTGAAAAGTGGTGTTAACATTACAAAGAACCCCCTTTGTAGCTTCTTGCTGGCTGCACTTTCTCAAAAATGGCGCAGTGTTGTGTTGCATCATGCCATGAAGTTGCATTGCATTGCTCCCAAGACTTTCCAGAAAGTGCAGCAGATAATGGTGAGAAGCCATCTCTTTCTGCAGCCTTCCATGAGCTGAACATATGGGTGTGACGGTCCGTGTTACGGGCAGTTGGAGTCCCGGCTTGGTACGTCGGGACCGGGGTACAGGTCGGGAAGCAGGAATCAGCAGTCCAGGATCAGCAGTCCAGGGATCAGGAAGCCAAAAATCCATGAATCAGAACTCAGGAAGCCAAGGGTCCAAGAGTCAGGATACCAGAAGTCAGGAAGCCAAGGGTCCAAGAGTCAGGATACCAGGAGTCAGGAAGCCATGGGTCCAAGAGTCAGGATAACAGGAGTCAGGAAGCCAATGGTCCAAGAGTCAGGATACCAGGAGTCAGGAAGCCATGGGTCCAAGAGTCAGGATACCAGGAGTCAGGAAGCCAATGGTCCAAGAGTCAGGATACCAGGAGTCAGGAAGCCATGGGTCCAAGAGTCAGGATACCAGGAGTCAGGAAGCCGAAGCACAGCTAGGTGGGTAGTGCGTTGCTGTGGCAAAGAGCCAGAGGGAAATGCTGGTCTTATACATCCTTCCCGGCCCTTGCCACCAGGTGCTACGAGTCTTCTGTCAAGCTTCACCTGTGCGGCCACACCTTGCCCTTCCAGGCCAAACTCAGGAAAGCCTAGTCCTGCGAGGCCCTACCAGTCACAGGGCCTGGCTCCTGCATGCACTCCTGACACTGGGAGTGCCTTGTGAATTATACCCTGCCACTCCCGAGGCATTTCAGGAAATGCAGCAGGAGGCAGGGCAAGCTCGCTGTAGTTGGCCACATTCCCTGGAGCACCTTGGGAGCAATGTGACATCACGTTGCATCATGCGCAATGTGTCTGAAGAAGCATGGCTGGCAGGAAGTAGGAGGAAGTGCCTCATGCCATGTGCAGTGTGGTGCTAAAAACAAAGGAACCTTAATGCATGTAGGGATTCCTAAACTGGCCCATATCATCTCATAAGGTTATGGAAAGCAAGCAGAACATCCATCAAAAAAGGTAATTCACAGAATTCCTACCCTGGAAGACGATGCGGCATAAAATCACACCCCTAAATGCTGGGAAAATTGGAGGGAGGATTGCAGCAACAGCAATAATAATAATAATAATAATACTGACTTAATTTATAGCATAGTTTTAAGGATTATAATAACGACATTATGTGTGTGGGGGGGGTGTTGAGCACTTGAAAGTGGTGTACAAATGAATGTCATGCGCCTCACTCTGCCTGGTAAATCAGCCCCACATGGTATGTGTAAAATCACTCTAGTTCTGCAATCCTGCCATCCATTTCCTTCCATGCAAGTTTATTGGATTTCAGGGTGAGGTTTTGTGGTCAAAGACCCATACATTTTGCAATTGGTGACTGTGCTGTGTTGCAGCACACCCCAACAGGCCATTAGCAGACTACAATAGTAACAAGGGAAGAAGGGACTCACGTTTTTTCACTTCCAGAAAAGAATCTGATTTAAAAAGGAGATGTGTGCTCTCCAACAAAGGTGACAAACCATAGAAGGATTTGAAAACAAAACAAACCACACGCATGTGGATAAACTCATCCTGCGTTTCAAGTTAGGCTGTTACCGGTAGTTTTGCAAGCAGGGAATCTGACTGTTTGTGTGTGCATCCTTAAGTACATAATAGGTTATGAGGACGCTGTATAAACAGAGCGGCTGTATTTTAAAATTAAATATTAAATGAATCATTTCTATCAGCTCCAGACCGCAAGGAACAGTTGCTCTCTAATAGTTAAATGCCATTTAGATTTCAAGGGCTTTGATTTATTGGAAGAAACCTGCTGGGCAGAACATACTGTGGAGCTGATTAATGTCAGTTTCTGTCATCAGTTTCCACTTAGATTCTTGGCCAGCTCCGATATCTCCTCCCTTAAGGATCCAGAAAGAATTCAAGGCCTGATCCAAGAGCCTTTGCTGGCATGGGGTTTGCAGAATGTGGTGCTTGCAAAATCAAGAAGATGAATGGAAGTGGAATTTCATGTTCTCCACCGGACTTGTTTATGTAACTCATTTCTCTGGAGAAAGCTGTCCAACGCTGGGACCACACCAGCAAGGGAAACAAATCAATAGCATGTTCACTGGGTTTGTTACAGATGTCTTGCATTTCCTTCGCCGCTTTTATATGCTCCCTCGTAGGTTGTCAAAGTAGAAAATGTCTAGAGTAAGAATGCAGAGCTACTATTGCTGTCTAGATTTACATTCATCACTGGACTCGTACGTTTCCTCTTACAAATCAGTTGATTGTAAATGCTGATAAGAAGAATAGACATCCGTTGCCTAAACTGAGTTAGTAAAAGAAAGAAGGGAGAGTTCTTTCTGATCTGAAGTGTCGGGCTTCGTTAGATGTGTGCGCATGTTGTCTGAAAGGGTAGCATTGGTTTTTCTTAAATATTATCTGTCCATAGTTCTGCTCCTTATTCTTATTCGTTTACATGAAACTTAAGTTCTTAACTATATCAGGACGGCGTAATGTGGAAATGAGAGTCCCTTCCTGCTATCAGTGAAATGTGAGCAGTAGTTTTATGGCACAGGACAAGTAAAGCTGATACGAAACAGAACATGCTCAACTCTGTCAATAGTTCACTCGACTGCCAAGAAGCTGAATGAATCTGGGAAACGGGAGAGTGTTTGCCATGGGTGAAAAAGTTTGAAAAACTCTCTGGTAGTGATAGCAAGTTGTTGCTTTTGCCAAGTATATAGTGACTGGAAAAAGTCCATGCTTGAAAGGAACTGTACAACAATTGGCATACCCATTGACAATATTCATCTCTAAACAATCAAGCTGGTATTTGGTCACAGATGAGTATTTTTTGCCTGGAGGCTGTGTTGTAAAGTTGCAGACTTTGAAGCCCTGTACAAACGCAACATTATTTGAGCAGCGGGACCTCTCAGGAACCACATCCATCACATCCTCTTAATACAGTTTCCCAGGATTTGAAGGCAGTGCTGCATTGATTAACTGGTGCCTTTTACATTATGAGGACCACCGCTTGGTGGTGGAGCACAGGAACAAAGTCCCAAGCTAGCATCACCTATTGTCTGAAACTCTAGACAGCCACCGCCTGTCAATCAATACCTAGACAATACTGAGTGAAATAGATAGACACTATAAAAAGCAGACTCCAATAGCCCTGCTCCTGTTTTTACTTGTACATCTCATCTTTTGATCTAAACGGGGTAGCCAAAGTGTCCCCCACCCAAGACGTTACCGGACTACAACTCCCACCATCCATGACTACTGGCCAATGTAGCAGATGGGAGTCAGAGTTCAACAACATCCGCAGGGCATAAGATGGCTGCTACACCTAATTCATAAGGTCTCACAAGATGGTTTGTGGTTGTAAACCACTTGAAACGCCAGAACACAAATTTAAACAATTACAAAAAACCACAGACAAATAAAACACCGTGTTCAAGCAGCTGAAGCAACAGCTGGCAAATTATAACTGATTAGTTAGACAGTGGAAAAACTAGCAAGGAGAAAAGCAAGAATGTTGTTGTTTAGTCGTTTAGTCGTGTCCAACTCTTCGTGACCCCATGGACCAGAGCACACCAGGCACTCCTGTCTTCCACTGCCTCCCACAGTTTGGTCAAACTCAAGTTGGTAGCTTCAAGAACACTGTCCAACCATCTCGTCCTCTGTTGTCCCCTTCTCCATGTGCCCTCCATCTTTTCCAACATCAGGTCTTTTCCAGAGAGTCTTCTCTTCTCATGAGGTGGCCAAAGTATTAGAGCCTCAGCTTCACGATCTGTCCTTCCAGTGAGCACTCAGGGCTGATTTCCTTCAGAATGGATAGGTTTGATCTTCTTGCAGTCCATGGGACTCTCAAGAGTCTACTCCAGCACCATAATTCAAAAGCATCAATTCTTTGGCGATCAGCCTTCTTTATGGTCCAGCTCTCACAAGAATAGATTTCCTCCAATGTTAGCAAATAGCCTTGGGGGAAAAAGTGGCCTTCATCTGGTTATGAAACGCCAACAAGGAAGGGATTCTATGGAGCCGTCATTTCAGAAAAGGCCCTGTTTTAGATGACAGCTGTAGACCAGCCTTTCCCAACTGTGAGTCACAACAGTGGCAAGAGTCGGGCACGGGTCTGCAATAACTCACAAGGTGTCAGTGAAATTAACTCTTTATTCAAAGAAACCGAAACAGTGCAGACCTAGGGATCACAGCAACCCTTCCCAGTAGGTCTTGCCCCAATGAAGCAGTTGCAAGGACTGAATGTTCTCACTTTCCCATTGCTCTCCTCCTCTAGTTTCTTCCTGAGCAATCTGAGACTCCATCAAAGCATCTGTCTCTGTTCTGCCCTCTTCATACCTCTTCTGGTTCTAGGAGACCAGGGGGGAGAGGAGCTGGTCACCACAGGAGGGGGAGACCCCCTGGCTTCTTCAGCAGCCCTCCTCATCTCTGTTTCTTGGCCCCCTCCTCACTAGCCTCCACTTCTGCCTCTGGTTCTGGACTAAGCCCTGACCACTGACCATACTGAGTAGGAATGGTGGGCACTACTCAGCATACTGAGTAGATGTTGGTGGGCAACAACATCTAAGAACCTGTCATGAACTGGCTGGAAGCATAGGTGTGGTGAGAGGCACCAGCTGGGGAGCCCCCAAGGGAGGAAGGCTCGGAGCCAGGGGATTGGTGGTGGGGTGATAATGAGTGGTCAGAGGGAGAAGAGTGGGCAGAATGGAAGGAAGGGTTTCAGAAGATGAAGAGGTAACAGGGTTTAGTGAGCAGGAAGAGGCTTTGGCAGGGAGTAGTCCAGAACCAGAGGCAGAAGTGGAAGCTAGAGAGGCTTTTCCTTAGGACCTCCCTATTTTAAATGTTCCCTAAGACTGTCATGGAGCATTATCAGCACAGAATGAAGATGCTGATGAGAAAGTCTACTGACATCTCCATCCACTTTCTCTCTCACTCGCTGAATGATGAAACCAAATGGGATTGCTATGCCTCTAGAGCCCTAGTGACCAAGGAGCCAGCAGAGGGAGGTGTCACAATGAAGGGCGTGTCACAAGGACCTCCGCAACCTAGCAACCACCAGCACTCAACTGACACTACTCTCAACTGACACAACCAAGTTTCCTTATATGGCTTTTAATCCATGTTCAGCCCCAACACATTTTAAAAGGGCATTGGATGTAAATCAGTTCTCAGCATTCTTATTATCCAACTACAGTTCCCAGCATTCTTTGGGGGAACCAGTGCACTTTTAATGTGCGTTGGATGTGCTTTAAATGTCGAATTTGGATCTGCCCTGAATCAACACTCAGGACACTAGGATGTAAGCCTGTTTTTGACTTGACGAATGCAGGAGGAAGCTGGGTGCACCCTAAGGGAGAGAAAACCTCTGCCACTCCTGTTTTAACATTACATTTATATATGCAGCCTATGGGAGCCATGAATAGTTTCAGCATAAAATGTAAATAGTTAGCATGCTGCTGAAAGGGGATTCAAATAACAGTAACCAATGCAGAAGACATTAATTATTTGGAAATGTCCCCAAATCATCATTAAAAACTCCCATGGTCAACAAAAAATAATTATAATGCACTTATTTGCCTTAAGCCTATAATAGTAATGGTTATGCCAGTGCAGAACATGTCTTGGGAATTAACGGGCAGCTGGAGCTAATGGCTGATAGTTGCAGTGCTGGCCTCACCCATTCCCAGGCAGCCATTAATCCTCAGGAAATGCCCTGTGCCTCAGTCATTACCGACGAAATCTCTGCCTATTTTTCACTTGGTTTTATGTGCCTCGGCAGGATCCAGGAGTTCCTGTAGATTTAAAAGAAACAGAAACTAGTTGGGGAAAACAATCTATAGGCTCCTTCCCTCCTCGCGTTTGTGTTGTTCTGGACAGGCCCTTTAACTTTCGTTCTTGGGCTGTGGTAAATAATTATTCATGCCATGTTAATATGAGTTTTTTATTCCTACAGAGTCAGCACCTGAGAATAATAGGGGAGAGAGACTCTGAGGTAAAACTTGTTTAGGGTGGTTATACGAGTGCTCTTGAATACAAGCATGTGATTGAGGTTCCTTGTGTGGGCAAGTCCATGAAATGTATGTGTGCCAATGTATGGGAGAATGGTGGATGTGTAAGTATGAGGAGATAAGAAAATTAGGGCTGGTCTCTATCTGGTTTTCATAGGGCTGCCATATGTCCAGAATTTCCCAGACATAACCTGAATATGGCAGTTGGAAACAGTGTCCAGGAGGAAATCACTGAAATGTCCGGGAATATCTGGACGTATGGCATCCCATGTCAGAAATCTAGATTTTGGTGAATTTCCTTAAAAGCAGCTCATTCCTTAGTTCCCTATTTCATTTTTTTTTTTGCAAGGAAAGCTCAACAATTTTAGGCAAAAGTTTAGTTTTGTGTCTGGATTTCCACTTTTTGAAATACAGCAATTCTAGTTTTCAACATCGTGATATATCACCAGCTAAACATCACAATATACCGATATATCACAATATCTGAAATAAGGATGGAGCTATGTAGAGGCATTGGCTGGCTTCACAGTTTTCCCCACATTGTCATTTTTGCATAGGGCGTGCGCGCGCACACACCATGATTCACGATATATTGCCAGGTCAAAAATTATGAAACCAGTATCACGATATAGACTTCAAACCGGTTTTGAACAATATATTGATATATTGCCCAGTCCTAAAGAGAACAGCATGAACATGTGAGAATATCGTACATGGGTCATGGGCCTTTCTGAAAGAGCCCCTTCCTCCATTATCCGCCATAAGTAATGTTTGTGTTGTTTAGTCGTTTAGTCATGTCCGACTCTTTGTGACCCCATGGACCAGAGAACACCAGGCACCTCTGTCCTCCACTGCCTCCCGCAGTTTGGTCAAACTCATGCTGGTAACCTCGAAAACACTATCCACCCATCTCATCCTCTGTCGCCCCCTTCTCCTCAGGGTCTTTTCCAGGGAGTCTTCTCTTCTCATGAGGTGGCCAAAGTACTGGAGCCTCAGCTTCATGATCTGTCCTTCCAGTGAGCACCTCAGGGCTGATTTCCTTCAGAATGGATAGGTTTGATCTTCTTGCAGTCCATGGGACTCTCAAGAGTCTCCTCCAGCACCATAATTCAAAAGCATCAATTCTTCGGCGATCAGCCTTCTTTATGGTCGAGCTCTCACTTCCATACATCACTACTGGGAAAACCATAGCTTTAACTATACGAACCTTTGTTGGCAAGGTGATGTCTCTACTTCTCAAGATGCTGTCTAGGCCTGTCATTGCCCTTCTCCCAAGAAGCAGGCGTCTTTTAATTTTGTGACTGCTGTCACTAATGTTTGTAGTTCCCCATTATTTTTTGCACGCCCACTGTAAGGTAAACTCTTTTATTCTGCCATTTATGTATGTGCTCATACAGCCTAAAGAATGGATCCAAGCGAGTCAGAAACAGCAGGAATCAACTGACCCTATTGCCTTTATATTCAGTAATTCAGTCTTTTTCTCTATTGTGTGCTTTTCAAAGACATAAGTAATCGACTGTTATTTCCCCCCCCCCCATCCCCAGTGAGAATTGTGAACATTTAAAAGTCTGTGATCTTTCTTTGTATGCTTCCCCCCCCCCCGTCTTCGTTGAGTGCTGAGAATGCACACTACAGAGAATGCCATCAGCTCCGAATTCCCAGTGCAGCATGCTTCAATAAATGAACGACGAACAGCATAAACAATTATCAATTTCACATGTCTTCCTACGGTCCAAAATTGCACATATTGTTAAGCCTTGATGCTCAGATGCACCAACTTGGAATGACAGGCTCTCCCATTAAAACCGGGAAAGACCAATTTTAAGGGGATTACGCCCCTCAAAAACTGTAATCTGTAGTTTACAACAGCAGTATTGTTTTTTAAACCTAGTAGATGGAACAGCTGCTTCATAAACTTATTAATTTCCTGGAGAGAATGCCGAGTGCTTAACAATCTGAAATAGGACAAGATGCAGTTACATAGTCACGTATGCCCATATTTAGTATATAAATGGGACAGGCAGCACCAATTTCTTTTAAGTGGTTGACTGTGTTGCCCTGCTCTTTGGAACTGTATGAAACTCTGCTGAGCTGTAACATATTTTATGGTCACATCACACAAGTTCATAGTAGGTCACTGCTCATAACAGTTCATTGGGGAGAGCAAATTTTCCATAGTGAACTCTTGTCGGAGAGGCTAGTAAACAAGAGTGTTGTTATGGGTGTAGTGTTCTTTTGTACAACTGTAGCTTTATTCTTCACTTGTCCTCACCATGTATCTCAGGGATGTGCAATCCTTGGTCTTCCATATTTTTGGGGATGCCAACTCCTTTCAACATTAGCCAGCACGGCAAATGGTCAGGAATGATGCGAGTTTGCAATCCATCTTCTTCGGGGCCATGGGTTCGCCATTCCCCGATCTCCAACCCACCTACTGTCCTGAATCCTAAGGTTTATATATTTGTTTGTTTAATTTAATAAAAGTTATTTGTCAAAGAATACCCCTCAAAGCAGTTTTCAAAAAAGGTGGTAAAATGAAAAACGACGAGGAAAAACAACGAGGTTACTGGTGGCATACATCAATGACCATGAAATGGAAGAATCTAGAACAACAACTTTATTATTATTCGGTACCTATCTGAATATATAAATTGTAACTACTATTGTAAGAGCTTTCCCTGTTTACCTCCTATCTGCACCCTGAGATCATCACCTGAGGCCCTTCTTCATGTGCTTCTTCCATGAGAGGTCTGGAGGGTGGCAACACAAGAAAGGGGCTTTTCTGTGGTGCCTCCCTGTTTGTGGAATGCTCTCCCCAGGGAGGCTCAGCTGCCACCTTTAGGCGCCAGGTAAAAAATTCCCCTTGAAACAGGACTTCACATCCAATATCGTTTTAAATGTGTTGTGGGCGGCGGTATTTGTTGCTTTTCATCGAATTTCTATTAAGTATTTTGTGGTTTTTATATTGTAATTTTATGTTGTGAGCCTCCCTGAGATCTACGGTTGAAGGAGAGTATAAACTTTAAATAAATAAGTGGAAGAAAATCAATTTTTATATATAGTGGTACCTCGGGCAGGAGTCAGATATAGTCAGGTCCAATCAATGCCTAAGCCAATACTACTCACATTCTGTAATTCAGTAAAGTTGTGGCCAAATTTGCCCAATAACATAAACCTAATACAGTGGTACCTCGGGTTACATAAGCTTCAGGTTACATATGCTTCAGGTTACAGACTCCACTAGTTCAGAAATAGTACCTCAGATTAAGAACTTTACCTCAGGATGAGAACAGAAATTGCACAGCGGCGGCGCGGCGGCAGTGGGAGGCCCCATTAGCTAAAGTGGTACCTCAGGTTAAGAACAGTTTCAGGTTAAGAACGGACCTCCAGAACGAATTAAGTTCTTAATCCGAGGTACCACTGTAAATCCAGACGGAGATTCATAAAAGTGAACATCAAACCTCTGTTTTTGAATTTCTCCTTACAAAACTTGAAAGCGACACCCCCCAAAAATCTGTATAGCACCATAAACATGTCATAACACCTCACCCATCGCTCTTGTTGCACAAATGCCGGAGTAAGAGGGACCGTTCTAAATCGAGAATGGAATTTGTCATAGCCGTGGCAGAGAAACACCCCTACTAATCTCACTTATCATCCCCATACCAGAGCATACGAACGCACTTGGATGAAGAGATATGAAATGTGCCAGTCTGTGGGTCAAGGCTGGAGGAGACGAAAAGATGTTTGGCATTATAGCAGGATTACTGGATAAGAGTTACTGAGCAGAGGGTACTTGAAGCACGAGTCTGGTGTTGCTTGCTACACTCTCCCGCGCATGGAGAGCATGTGTTGCGGTGGGGGCCACCAGGACACTCCAAAGTTGTGGGGCGGGCTAATTGACCGTTGGCCACTGATGTGATTGGGCTTCCCTTGTTGTTGGGAAGAAGTTAATGTTGCCATTTGTTGATTGACAGCCAGAAATGCTAAAACTCCTTGCATGAGGCTAGGGCTTCCTCTTTTCGCCCGTGCATCGGATTGCCCATCCCTCCCCTCCCTAGAATTAGGGTTGTTCGCCTTGACCTTGCTATGCCTGTCATGGGGTCACCTGCTCTTGGGGCAGGGGCCCAGTAGAAATTTTGTCCATCTGGCTGATTGGCTGGGATCATTTGGTTTCTGCCTACTGTGTAGCAAATCATCACAACTTGTAAGGTTGCGGTTAGGCATTGGTTTATGGTTTGGTTGGTTGAGGGGCATGGATTGGCTGTGCCTGCCCCTCCAATGCTGCTGCTGCAAGGGATTCCGTTAAAGGAATCGGGGGCTCACTATTGCTTGTCCACTCTGTCAAGGTGGCTCGGGCCATTGCAAGAGCTCCTGGTTGCATTTGGGGAGGGCTGAGGGCAGGTTCCCTGCTCCGTCGCTACCCCCAAGTGTATTCCCCTTTTCTGACTTTTGCAGGCATGCGGAATGTCAGTCTGTCTCCCACAGTGGGGGCAGATAGTCGCAACCAATGCCTAAGCAACCACTCACATGTTTGTAGTTTCATAAAGTTGTGGCCAAAATTATGCCAAAAACCTTAAACTAAAATTCTATGTGATGTGTGAGTTATTGGGGTGGCCCTGCGGATGTCGACACGCAAATGGTAGTAGTATTATTGACTTCAGGTCTCAGTAGCCTGGTGTTTGCTCCCTATCAAAGGGAACACCTACGGCATGTTCTTAAGCAAACCAAACCAGCCGCTGCCTTTGGAGCAAGTGCTGGGATCTCAAGGCCTCTGTGTAAGCCTGAGCAACCTACCAAGAGACATCTCACAGATTAAAATAGGCCTGCTAATGAGTTGCTTATTGGAATGATAAAAATGACATCGAGTGGCAACTCGCCCAGCCCTGATTTTGCACCCGTCAGGGCTTCTGTAGCTCATGAGGCTTTTTGGCAGCGGCAGTCTTCCTTGTGGTCCAGAAGCTGAACAGAGCTGAGAGTTTGTGACGGATCCACTCCCTGACCTTAGCCAGTCTTCCAGAGGATCGACCCCAGGTTTTACAATCATAACTAGGGAATGGCTGGGCTGCGTGCTGTGATGTGAGCAAACAGAGAGATTAACTTTCTAGGCTGTATAATTTTTTTAAAGTGTAACAGCTCTATTGTGCACAAAGGAGTATCTATACATTACACTGGTAAATGAATGCTTCTTATGAGTGTGTATATGGAAGAAGAGGGGACGTGGGTGGTGCTGTGGATTAAACCACAGAGCCTAGGACTTGCCGATCAGAAGGTTGGCGGTTCGAATCCCCGCAACGGGGTGAGCTACCGTTGCTCAGTCCCTGCTTCTGACAACTTAGCAGTTCGAAAGCACGTCAAAGTGCAAGTAGATAAATAGGTAGCTCTCCGGCGGGAAGGTAAATGGCGCTTCCGTGTGCTGCTCTGGTTCGCCAGAAGCAGCTTAGTCATGCTGACCACATGACTGGAAGCTGTACGCCGGCTCCCTCGGCCAATAAAGCGAGATGAGCAATCCCAGAGTCAGTCACGACTGGACCTAACGGTCAGGGGTCCGTTTACCTTTACCTATGGGAGAAGAAGAGGAGTTTGGATTTGATATCCAGCTTTATCACTACCCGAAGGAGTCTCAAAGCGGCTAACATTCTCCTTTCCCTTCCTCCCCCACAACAAACACTCTGTGAGGTGAGTGGGGCTGAGAGACTTCAGAGAAGTGTGACTAGACCAAGGTCACCCAGGAGCTGCATGTGGAGGAGCGGAGACGCAAACCCGGTTCACCAGATTATGAGTCTACCACTCTTAACCACTACACCACACTGGCTCTTGTTTGCACAAGAGATTTGTTTGCACAAAACAGCAAGTGTGTGTTGTGTGCTAGACTCTTCCCATATTCCCCAGCCACCCCTTCTCCAGCTTTTATTTTCCCCAAATGGGATTATTTCTGGTGTTGTGGCCAATGGCCGTACGTGTGAGTGGAATGGCGGTGGGAAGCGATGTGGTGAAGGGATTAGCATGCCTGAAAACTGTCAGCTGCCTCCTCCTACTTACTGATTCTCCCCTGCAAAGTGTGCTTCCCATCCTTACAATAGTGTCAGGAGGCAAACGTGGTTAGGAGCTAAAAACACGAACCGCACTAAAATGCAAATTCAAAGGTGCACCTCAATTCTTGCAATGTGTCATTGATCCGTTGCTGCTGTGCAGATAAAAACTAATCATAGAATCGTAGGATTGTAGAGTTGGAAGCAACTGTGAGGGTCATCGTGTTAAACCCCCTGAACTGCAGGAATCATTTTGCCCAACGTGGGGCTCGAACCCACGACCGCAAAATTAAGAATCTCATGCTCTGCCACCTGAGCTATCCTACAAGAATGTGCCTTTTTGTTTTGCAGGCTGTTATGTACTGAGTTGAATAGGATCCAAAATGCAGCAGTCTGATTGGTCCTAGAACAATAAGATTCAGAATGCAGAAGTCTAATTGGTCCTAGAACAATAGGATCCAGAATGCAGCAGTCTGATTGGTCCACAGGAGCCACCCAATCCAGCTCCAGCTGGAAGTGAATCTGCAACCTGATTGGTCTACAGGAGAATTCCGGAATTAGCCAATCACGTGCGGCCCATTGTGTAAATAATGTATATAAAACAGACATTCTGGGGGAACTTCCATTCCTCCTCACCACTATGTGCTGAATAAAGAGCATGAAATCCACTCTCGACTCCGAGTATATTTCACAGTCTAAACTGCCCACGTAGGGTTCTGAATACCTAAGACCCATGTGGCCTTGGTTCCAAATCCATAGATTCAGATGAATTTATTACAGACCCTTGAAATCCTTAGATTGCATCCATGGCAATGGACATCTCTAACTCAAGCTGCTTGCTAAGAAATCCTGTAGTCTTTCTGTGGGGTTGCAAAACTAGCAACTTCCTGCGTAGAGGAGTACTGGCTTAAGACTTTGAGGTGTTAGGTGGGCTCTGTATTTTGACTGCGGTGAATGTTGCTGGTAATAAATCACCGCAATGGGGGAGGGGAGTTGAGGGATTATCTGAGTGCATGTACCTTCCTTTGTGATGAGGCACTTCGAACACGTGGCTCACACTCCCAAAGACGGTGTAATCCTTCGCTTGTCAGCACTGTGCTGTGGGCTGGGTCTGGTCTTTATCATTCCACAAACTTCCATCTGTCAAGGGATGCTTAATTTGCAGCTTATTTGCACGTTTACCCCAAGGCTGTCTAAATTTAAGAGCTGCCAGTTGTTGAGCCTTTTCAACTGAGGGGAGCGAGGCGGTGAAGGGTGGGGGCGGAGGTTAGAGATCTGGCGTTTCAGCCACTATTTTGCCCGGTTTATTTTCCTTTAAATGTGAACTTCCCAATATGGCTCACCAAAGCCCTTGATCGTTATCCGAAGAAAGGGATGGGTCGGCCAGTGTTCTGGTGATAACGAGTGCTGTAAGGGATGCCGTTTGGAACTAATTCACAAGAGTGTGTGTCACTATATGGTCATTTGTTCGGCATTTTATGATGTTACCATTTTGTGGTGCTTTAGAGACATCACCTTGCCAACAAAGGTCCGTATAGTAAAAACTATGGTTTTTCCCAGTAGTGATGTATGGAAGTGAGAGCTGAACCATAAAGAAGGCTGATCGCCGAAGAATTGATGCTTTTGAATTATGGTGCTGGAGGAGACTCTTGAGAGTCCCATGGACTGCAAGAAGATCAAACCTATCCATTCTGAAGGAAATCAGCCCTGAGTGCTCACTGAAAGGTCAGGTCCTGAAGCTGAGACTCCAATACTTTGGCCACCTCATGAGAAGAGAAGACTCTCTGGAAAAGACCTGATGTTGGAAAAGATGGAGGGCACATGGAGAAGGGGACAACAGAGGACGAGATGGTTGGACAGTGTTCTTGAAGCTACCAACTTGAGTTTGACCAAACTGTGGGAGGCAGTGGAAGACAGGAGTGGCTGGCGTGCTCTAGTCCATGGAGTCATGAAGAGTCGGACACGACTAAACAACAACAACAATTACTTTATTTTACACCACCACATAGATCTTTTACCTGTTACTTTGCTTTCACCTCCATGATTTTGGCTAATGAGCACTCACACTTTACATTGTGGGTGCCCTTTGTGGGATCGCGCCTGGTGCTACAGTTCCCAGGAAGCTTACTGGTAAACAGGGGCTGGCTTGCCTCTCAGTGTTAATTTTTGGAGGTTCACACCCAGCCTCAGAAATCAAGTTTCTTGCTGAAAGGTGGGGCCAGACCCATTTATAAATAGGGGGTGGAGCCGACAATAGCCAGGCAGTCAGCTGTGGAGATTCACCCTCCCTACCCTCCCTTTGTTTAATGTTTCTTGTTTGCAAGTTAACTTTTTCTTCCTGTTTAGCGGGCGCTGCTATGGTCTTTGACTGGTTGCTGTTGAAGGAGAGGGAAGAAATTGTGTGGTGTAGGAGCAGTAGACTGGTGAACTGGGTTCGCGTCCCTGCTTCTCCACATGCAGTTGCCGGGTGACCTTGGGCCAGTCACACTTCTTTGAAGTCTCTTAGCCCCACTCACCTCACAGAGTGTTTGTTGTGGCGGAGGGGAGGGAAAGGAGATTGTTAGCCGCTTTGAGACTCCTGAAGGGGAGTGATAAAGCGGGATATCAAATCCAAACTCTTCTTCTCTGCATTGGCAGGTTTTGTCTTCCCTGCAGCAATTCGTCCCACTTTGGTGCTTATGGCCTTGGGTGGAATCCTTTAGTCTTTTCTTCCCTATATGGGTGTGGGTGTGTGGGTGTGGGTGTGTGAAGTGGTGATACCCCCCGCAGCGGCAATTCCAGGGTCCCCCTCTTAAAGGGGTTATATATATGGGTGTCACTGGCCATACACTGAAAGGTCATCAATCAACTACCCTGCTTGCGGGGATATGGGCTTGGCTGCCTGCTATTCTTATGTCTCGCAGAGCACCCCCATATTCCATTTACCCTAGTGAACCCCAGTTCCCCCCGGCTGGGGGGCTGGGAGGGATACACGCCCAAGGCCTAAGCCAAGGTCTTCCTACATTCGGAAGTTAATTAATTAATAAAGTTGATAATAAACATTAGTAAAGTTGTGGCCTAATTTTAATTCCATATACAATGGTACCTCTGGTTACGTACTTAATTCGTTCTGGAGGTCCGTTCTTAACCTGAAACTGTTCTTAACCTGGGACACCACTTTGGCTAATGGGGCCTCCCGCTGCTGCCGTGCCACCGCCGCATGATTTCTGTTCTCATCCTGAAGCAAAGTTCTTAACCTGAGGTACTATTTCTGGGTTAGCGGAGTCTGTAACTTGAAGCGTCTGTAACCTGAGGTACCACTGTAACGTTGTCAGAATCTTTATTCCTTCCTTATGATCCCTGGGGGCTGGGGCTGTCACTGCCTGGTCACTCAATGAGTTGGCCGTTTAGAAATACATAGAAGAAAACAAATGTTTGCAAAAGCAGTGGCTAACTTGGTAGCCCTACAGTTGCTGTTGGGCTCCAACTTCCATCAGCTTATTGTAATTTCGAAGCGATTTGCAATGGCAAAGTAGCACAGGAAGAGTCATGAGTCACCACAACACAGCAGTAGACAGCTGTATGTACAGGCTATTCCTCTCAACATTTTTTTTAGTACAGTAGCAATGTAATTTAAGTTGTAGTTTTGGCCTTCTGGTAACATTGGATTAGGAGAAGGACACAGAAATCAAATACAGTGGTACCTCAGGTTAAGTACTTAATTCGTTCCAGAGGTCCGTTCTTAACCTGAAACTGTTCTTAACCTGAAGCACCACTTTAGCTAATGGGGCCTCCCATTGCCGCCGTGCCAGCAGAGCACAATTTCTGTTCTCATCCTGAAGCAAAGTTCTTAACCCGAGGTACTATTTCTGGGTTAGCAGAGTCTGTAACCTGAAGCGTATGTAACCTGAGGTACCACTGTAATCAAATAACTTGGTGAACAACTGTATTGTTTTTGTAAGCCGCTTTGAGGTATTCTTACAATCAAGTGAGATAGATGATAGATGATGGATGGATAGACAGACAGACAGATAGATGATGGATAGGTAGATAGATAGATAGATAGATAGATAGATAGATAGATAGATAGTAAATGGATAGACAGACAGATAGACAGATAGATGATAGCTAGATAGCTAGATAGCTAGATAGCTAGATAGATAGATAGACAGATAATAGATATATAGATAAATGGATGGATAGACAGGTAGATAGAAGATAGATAGATGATAGATAGATAGATGATGGATAGATAGATAGATGATAGATAGATAGATAGATAGATAGATAGATAGATAGATAGATACATAGATAGATAGATACATAGATACATAGATAGATGATAGAGATAGATAGATAGATAGATAGATAGATAGATAGATAGATAGATGATAGATAGATAGATACATAGATAGATGATAGATAGATAGATGATAGATAGATAGATGGATAGATACATAGATGATAGTTAGATAGTAGATAGTAGATAGTTGATGGATGGATGGATAGATGGATAGACAGACACAGATAGATGATAGATAGATGGGTGGGTGGATGGATGGATAGATGGATGGATAGATATAGATAGATAGATAGATAGATAGATAGATAGATAGATAGATAAATGATAGATAGATAGATAGATAGATAGATAGATAGATAGATGATAGTTAGATAGATAGATAGATAGATAGATAGATAGATAGATAGATAGATGATAGATAGATAGATAGACAGATAGATAGATAGATGATAGATAGATGATAGATAGATGGATAAGCAAACAATATATAGATAAATGGATGGATAGACAGGTAGATAGAAGATAGATAGATGATAGATAGATAGATGATGGATAGATAGATGATAGATAGATAGATAGATAGATAGATAGATAGATAGATACATAGATAGATACATAGATACATAGATAGATGATAGAGATAGATAGATAGATAGATAGATAGATAGATAGATAGATAGATAGATAGATAGATGATAGATAGATAGATAGATACATAGATAGATGATAGATGATGGATAGATAGATAGATAGATAGATAGATAGATAGATAGATAGATATAGATAGATAGATGATAGATAGATACATAGATAGATACATAGATAGATGATAGATAGATAGATAGATAGATAGATAGATAGATGATAGATAGATAGATGGATAGATACATAGATGATAGTTAGATAGTAGATAGTAGATAGTTGATGGATGGATGGATAGATGGATAGACAGACACAGATAGATGATAGATAGATGGGTGGGTGGATGGATGGATGGATAGATGGATGGATAGATATAGATAGATAGATAGATAGATAGATAGATAGATAGATAGATAGACAGATAGATAGATAGATAAATGATAGATAGATAGATAGATAGATAGATGATAGATAGATAGATAGATAGATAGATAGATAGATAGATAGATAGATAGATGATAGATAGATAGATAGACAGATAGATAGATAGATGATAGATAGATGATAGATAGATGATAGATAGATGGATAAGCAAACAATTTCATTATCTGACTCACCAAAACAACCTATACAGTGGTACCTCAGGTTACATATGCTTCAAGTTACATACACTTCAGGTTACAGACTCCGCTAACCCAGAAATATTACCTCGGGTTAGGGACATTGCTTCAGGATAAGAACAGAAATTGTGCGGTGCCGGCGCAGCAGCAGCAGCAAGAGGCCCCATTAGCTAAAGCGGTGCTTCAGGTTAAGAACAGTTTCAGGTTAAGAACGGACCTCCGGAACGAATTAAGTACATAACCAGAGATACCACTGTATCTATAAGTTTCCATTTGCAACAAGAACTGTGGCTGGTCACATGAATGTGAATTCCATAGGTCTCATGGTGGGCTGCTATGCAAGCTCAGTCCTGGAGATTTTGTGAGAAAAGGACAGTTGGGCCTGTTCATTTCCACTCCAAAAGATTCATGACTAAATCGAGGGCAGCCTTTATGCAAAAACCTGGACAGTGTTGTGTTCCTGTGGTCATTTATATCCCCAGTGCTACTCAGCTAGCAGGTCTTTTACTGGACATCCCATCCTCTGATCTTTAGCAAGTTCCCATAAACACCTGCAGACCCTATACAGCAGCAGCTAATAATTTACATGTCTTGCACTTTTGCTTTTTTTGCTCCCCTTCCATCCTCCATATACATGGTGGCAAGACCCAGCTGAGAAGAAAAAGGGAAACTGGAGGACATTGCCAAGAATGTTCTAAAATCTCCACAAAATGCATCTTTTAATCACAGAATGGCTGTTCAGCAAACGAAGGAGGATCTCCCCCATCTCCTTAAACTTTTCTTTTGTTTTAATTTCCCTGTGGATACATTCTGAGAGGATCATTTACTCTTCTGCACTTTTGTTCACAAGTGAAAAAATATGTAAAACCAGCCAATATTAATTGTACATGCTGTAAATGGATACTCCTACACAATTTTGTAAAAATGTAAATCCCCCTTTGCCCCCTAAAAAGCTTTCCCTTACTTGAATTTCTTTCTAGAGTGGTAAACAAAACCTCCCTCCATGATTTACTCCCTTTCCATTTGGCAAGCTTTGATCGCTCTGTCTTTCTCATAGCATTCATGCCAGTTGGATCCATTTTGTTTATTTCCTTCCTTTGAGGCTAGAATCGTCTCTTCTCCCATCCTCAACCACCTTCTCATCATCGCACAGATGGACACTCAAATGGACTTCATCATGTTTGCAAAACATCTACCCACTGGAAAGAAGAAATAAAACCACAGTGAATTATTATCACTCCATAAGCATCTTTGGAAGCACTGACAACTTCACAGCAGGAGTTTGGACGTCCCTATAGCTGAGCATTTGAAGAGATGCGATGAGGTTGGAACAGCCAAGCATGGACAAAGATCCATTTACAGTACCTGCTATCTGACATGATTGTCACTCCATTATGTTTGTTAGTCTGTCTGCAGTGCTTATGCCATAGCTGTCAAGTGTCCCTTATTTGGCGGGACAGTCCCTTATCCCGGCACCATGTCCCGCTGCTGTCCCTTATTGATGATGTCCCTTAAATTTCCCAGGTTTCAAAGGAAGCGGCTCCCCTCCCTCCCTCCCTCCCTCCCTGCCGGCCAGGGAGGAGGGAGGCTCCAACTGTGTTGCTTGGCTGCATTGCTCACCCAATAAGGAGTCTAAGAACGACTGGGAGCATGGCGCTTGCATGCCTTGTGCCAATCAAATCGGCTGCGTTGCCTGAAGACTCGTCTTTGTTCAGCACTTTCCAGCGGAGAGGTGACAGTGGCTTTCCTTGCTGCATCCCCTTTGCCGGGTTGCTGCCCTGTGGGAACCACTGCTTGAGGCTTCGTTTGGCTGCTGGTTGACTAAAATCCATTATTTTGGCTGCTGATCCCTTATTTTCAAATCTGTAAGTTGACAGCTATGGCTTATGCCCTTGTTATTTTAACATCTGATGTGCTGTTGCACTCACCTGATGCATGGCAAACCCAAAGATTTGAAGCAGTGCGGCCTTACCCTGAGGAGTCATTTAGTTGAAAGTGTAGTTTCATCAGAGTGGCTAGGGAGCTGCCCAGAGTGGCTGGGGAAACCCAGCCAGATGGGTGGGGTATAAATAATAAAAATATTATTATTATTATTATTATTATTATTATTATTATTATTATTATTATTATTATTATTATTATTATTCCTGATGAAAGCTGCATCATGAACAGACCTAAACTGCTGCTGACAGATGATTACTTAAAGGGTGGATAGCTGAGTGAGTAGGGATGCAGTTGGTGCTGTGGTCTAAACCGCTGAGCCTCTTGGGCTTGCCGATCAGAAGGTTGGCGGTTCAAATCCCCACGACGGGGTGAGCTCCCGTTGCTCCTGCCAACCTAGCAGTTCAAAAGCACACCAGCGCAAGTAGATAAATAGGTACCACTGCAGTGGGAAGGTAAAAGGCATTTCCGTGCACCCTGGTTTCCATCATGGTGTCCTGTTGCACCAGAAGCGGTTTAGTCATGCTGGCCACATCACCCAGAAAACTGTCTGTGGGCAAACGCTGGCTCCATCAGCCTGAAAGTGAAATGAGCACTGCAACTCCATAGTCGCCTTGGACTGGACTTAACCGTCCAGGGGTCATTTACCTTTTTTTTACCTTTAGTTGAGTGAGTACCCTCTGTTGAAGTAGAGAAAAGGTTCAGTCCTTCCCCTTTTTACAGGGCCAATGTTGGCTCCCATAAGATTTCTAAGATTCTTCCTTCGAAAGCTCCAACGTTCACAGCCATGCAGGTTTCCACTTCCTTGAAAAAGCTTGTGCTTTCAGAGCCATGCCCGGATAGTGTCTCCTAGTTGCTGAAATGCACTCATTGTTGTGTGAAGTCTTCCCATGTTTCAGAATGGTGTGCGAACTACTTTTAGACTTCCTGTTCAGTAATCTAGTTGTCGGGGGATTTCCGTTTATTCTCTTTTAAATGCAGTTGTACAAAATGCCAGGGACCTATCTTTAGGATGCCAGAGTTGGATGTCGTCATGTCTAAATTTCTGGTTCTAGCACTGCAGTCCCCATTACTGCCTTTAACACTTTTTCCTCTTCTGTAATTCCTGAAAAATTCCCTTGTCTACATGCTGGGAAATTCTGGGTAGATACTCTCTCTTGGAAGAAGCCACTCTGGACACCAATACTCTATTGCCCCAGAAGACTGAATGAATGTTAGCCTATTCTGATCTTGAAGGGCATGTGCTTAGAACACCCTATTTTGTAAAACTCCAAATCAGCTGGGAACATCCTTCTTGAATTATTTTTGGTTGCAGAAGCCCTTCAGCCAAACATTGGTCGAGAAGAGCTTCAAGAGGGCCTCCTACCTTTGTACCTTCTTTTGGAAAGGTAGGAACAAGTGGACACGACGTTCAGTAAGTGGGTATCAAAAATTTGTTTATTAAATAATCTCCACTTCTGGTACATTTTGAGCCTGAAGAACTTTTGTTGCCATCTATATGTTAAAAGTGAAACCATTTATCACATCACATGTGCAAAATTATATATTGGAATTATATCTCTGTTTCTATATATTTCATTGCTACCAATCTACGGGTTGTTAGAATGAACAGGTGCACATTATCAAACATATTGATGCTTCTGTGTGACCTCTACTTGTGTTCTAGGTAAAGGTATAGGGACCCCTGACCATCAGGTCCAGTCGTGACCGACTCTGGGGTTGCAGCGCTCATCTCGCTTTATTGGCCGAGGGAGCCGGCATACAGCTTCCGGGTCATGTGGCCAGCATGACTAAGCCGCTTCTGGCGAACCAGAGCAGTGCATGGAAACACCATTTACCTTCCGGCCAGAGCGGTACCTATTTATCTACTTGCACTTTGACGTGCTTTCGAACTGCTAGGTTGGCAGGAGCAGGGACCGAGCAACGGGAGCTCACCCCGTCATGGGGATTCGAACCGCCGACCTTCTGATTGACAAGTCCTAGGCTCTGTGATTTAACACACAGCGCCACCCGCGTCCCTTTTGTGTTCTAGCACCACATTAATTTATCATAGTAGGAGAACCCAAGTGTAATTAGATGCTTAGCCATTTTCTTAGTGCATCTTGTTTGTTTATCTTAATACCACTTACCTTAATTTCATAGGCCTTCCTTCTGACATAGTTAGGATTGCACTGTTACTCATTAAACAATAACTAGTATAATATCCTTTTTCACTTTTAAAGAAAGAATTATTATTTCAAAATTCAAGATGTAAAATAAAGACACATGTAGGAGTTTTCCAACAACACAACAATTTTTGAACTCCCTTTCCCCCAGTGGAACATATAATCAACCACAATGTCTTGGAATCCAAAACAGTTTCAGACACTGTTTGTTACAAAATCAGTAGCATAACATGTGAAACAACCAGTTCCCTCTGCACAAACAGAAAGAGCAAAATCTAATGCATATATCCAGACATGTATCTTGAGAATCCTCAAAGTCACAAAAGAGCCAGATTGCCAGAAAGTCCTTCACTTTCCATTTTCCCAAAGAGACCAATCTCAGATGAGTAAATTTTTCCATGAAAACAGATCCCATCCCTTAGGTAACTATTAAAATCAAATATTTAAGGGGGGTGGAACTGAGTCAAAACATCAGCGCTTGTTGTTTACAATGCTAAGACACATTAGGAGGCAATTTGGATATAGCTTTATGCATGTATTAAAGTTTGCTACAATTTTGGTTAGGAGGCAATGCAAGGACCTTGCATTATGCTCAGACATATCAGTCTATTTCTGGCCCATGTGTTCATTCAAGAGTCCATTCTAACCCATCTTTGCTATTTTAAACTAGAAAAATCCACATGAAATTCATACAAAGTATGTGTTTACAGAAGATTGGAAGAAGTATATGAACTATTTGAAGAGCAATTGTAACCAACAAATTATGCTAGTAGGACTACAAGAAGTTTTGTAAGGAGAAATATCTACAAAGTAGATAAAGAATAGAGATACTGGTTATGAGTTTTAAATGTAACAAGGAAAATAAGAAATTTATACTAAGAGATTAGACTAAGAGATTAGACTGGAAAATTTTCAGACAGGACTGATGGAAGTCAAAAAATTGAATAAGATGTAAAAAATATGTTTAATCACTGTTGAAAATTATATGTTAAATACATATATATATATAATAAGCAACTGCTACTGGAAAATTATCAGCCCTCCCTGAGTTTCAGCCTGGCAGCATGTGACTGCAATTAGCATAGACTGAAACCAGCGTATGAATTGGCCATTTGCTCATCACCACCAGCACCAAAAGCAATTGCAACTCAGTTGCAACATGTTGTACAGACTGCATGCCAGAGACAGACATGCAGCCCTCCCTTCTTGCCAAGTCACCACTTCCTATGCACCACTGGGCTGAGACTCAGCACCAATCATGGCAGCTTCATGCTGAGGGAGCTGTGTGAGTAGGCCCTCAGGATTGTACCAATTCCTGCTACAGCAAATAGCAAAGAATCTTTCAGAGCTGCCCACACTAGGCTTGGCTCACCTAACAAGGAATCTTGTTGAAAGGTTTTAAGCCTTGCAGTTGGATGTGACCGCTCCGCTCTGGAAAACATTACATGTTGTGCTTCCATCAGTTCTAGCATTTCCCCCTAAGGATCTCACACATCCAAACTCCCAAGCTCTGTTCTGTTCCTCACACCACACCCGCAAGTAAAAATACATGAGCTCTTCTGCATTGCGTTAAGAAAGCCCAGGAATTTGAACAACTCAGCTCCATTTTTTACAGCATTGCTTGATGGCAATGGAATTCCATTCTGCTTTCTATTTGTCGATAGAAAAGAAGCAAAGAATTTCGAATTAGTCAACGTGTAAGTGGGCTCTAGTGAGTGGTTGTGGCTGCAGCTCATAAGCCATGCCACCAAAACATCTACAACAGGCGTGTCAGAAATCTCATTAAGTGGAGAAGCAGGTGGATGGATTGGGATGTAGAATAAAAGGCCCTATTGAACACTTTTCTAGTTTGATCCAAGAACTTCTGGGGAAATGCTGCCTCTATTCAAGGGACCTGTGGTGAGGTACTTGGTACAGTGGTACCTTGGGTTACATACGCTTCAGGTTATATACGCTTCAGGTTACATACACTTCAGGTTACAGACTCCGCTAACCCAGAAATAGTGCTTCAGGTTAAGAACTTTGCTTCAGGTTGAGAACAGAAATCGTGCCCCGGCGGCGCGGCGGCAGCGGGAGGCCCCATTAGCTAAAGTGGTGCTTCAGGTTAAGAAGAAGCAGAAGAAGAAGAGTTTGGATTTGATATCCCACTTTATCACTACCCGAAGGAGTCCCAAAGCGGCTAACATTCTCCTTTCCCTTCCTTCCCCCACAACAAACACTCTGTGAGGTGAGTGGGGCTGAGAGACTTCAGAGAAGTGTGACCCAGCAGCTGCATGTGGAGGAGCGGGGAAGCGAACCCGGTTCCCCAGATTACAAGACTGCCGCTCTTAACCACTACACTACACTGGCTCTCAAGAACAGTTTCAGGTTAAGTACAGACCTCTGGAATGAATTAAGTACTTAACCCGAGGTACCACTGTATATTACAGGGATGGGGAACCTGTGCTCCACGCTGCCCCCGATGTTGCTGGACTCCAACTCCCATCAGCCCCAAACAACATGCAAATAGCAACATCTGGAGGCCCACAGGTTCCCACTCCTCACGTACCATGACTTCTCTAGTTTACAATTCAATATTAATTGCATTGATTGTTGTCTCTGTGTTTGGCTATTCACATGAACCACCTGTCAATGTATGGGGCTGTTGGCGAATCGTGGAAGTTAGGTTAGAACGGAGAGGAAACTAGTTCAGCGAAGAGGAGAAATGTGATTCACCGCTTGGTTTGGGACTTGATGCACTTACGCAGCAATTGCTGTGAGGCGGGTTGCTGCAGTCTCCACACAGTTTACTGAATTTCAGGCATGGGGTTGGTCTTAAGCAGGCTTCCTCAACCTCGGCCTTCCAGATGTTTTGAGACTACAATTCCCATCATGTCAGACTACTGGTCCTGCTAGCTAGGCATCATGGGAGTTGTAGGCCAAAAGCATCTGGAGGGCCGAGTTTGAGGAAGCCTGGTCTTAAGTATTGAAATAATAATGCTAATATTCTCTGTATCGTTCCAGTTTTAGCATATGTGCTTCCAAAGAGGACACCCTTTAATCTTGACGATATGACAACACTCACAGCTTATGAACAGACTGCTCACAGATGTAGACTTTGTTTGGATAAATATGTATGGGAGTATATTACATTTCATTTGTGTGTGTATATCTGCACACATCTATTTCCCCCCTTTTTTCTCTGTACCACTTTATTTATTTATAATTGAAATTCTTTCCATAAAATCTTAATATTAAAGAAGTATTGAAATACTAATGAGAGAATTATCCTTAATCTGATTCACTTCTCAAAGGGATATTTAAAACCAGAGATGGCTCTATCATTTACCAAAGTGAAGCAGCTGCCTCAGGTGGCAGATGCTGGGGACCAGCAGTGAGGTGCCTGGCAATACAGCTGTGGGTGCACACCAAGTACCTGCATTCCCTAGCCTCCTGTCCTCAAGTTTGGTGGAGGACATTATCTCACCTCCGCTGTAAGTTAGATCCAAGTGCTAGTCCAGGTGGCTTCTGTATGTGGAATGGCAAGTAGGGACACCTTCTTCTTTGGTGATCCCTCGTAGCCAAGTAAGATTGTCTTCCAGGAACACGGTCTTAACAGTGAGTCCATAAGTGACTGTGGAGGTGAATTCTGGATCCACACGTCCTTCCACAGTGGGGACATAGGTTTCCAGGGGGCATTGGTCATGGTGAGGGTTTGTCAAACATGCCTTCCTCTTAGCACGTTTCTCCCTTTTTTCCTGAGTTTGAAAGACTTCAAAGCTCATAACACCTTTGGTAAAGGCTGTTCTCCAATTGGAGCACTCGCAGGCCAGTGTTTCCCAGTTGTCAGTGTTTATTCTACATTTTTAAAGATTTGCCTTGAGAGAGCCTTTAAAACTCTTTTGTTGACCACCAGCATTGCGCTTTTCATTTTTAAGTTCGGAATAGAGTAGTTGCTTTGGAAGACTATAATCAGGCATCCACACAACATGACCAGTCCAACAAAGTTGATGTTGAAGAATCATTGCTTCAACACTGATGATCTTTGCTTTTTCCAGTACACTGGCATTAGTTCACCTGTCTTCCCAAGTAATGCGCAAAATTTTTTGGAGACACTGTTGATGGAATCTTTTGAGGAGTTGGAGATGGTGGTCCACGTTTCACAAGCATACAGTAAGGTTGGTAGTATAATGGCTTTGTAAACAAGCATTTTGCCAATGTCCCGGTCCTCAAACACACTGCACTTCAATCGGGAGAAAGCTGCACTTGCAGAGCTCAGGCGATGCTGGATTTCGTCATAAATGTCAGCCCTTGTGGAAAGATAACTGCCCGGGTTGGAGAAGTAATTGACACTCTCCAATGTTACACCACCAAGTTGGATTTATGGCGCTGCAGAGGGGTTGTTTTGGTGCAGCACTTTGGTTTTTTGGATGTTGAGTGACAGGCGAAGCTTTTTGTAAGCTTCTGTGAAGATATTTAGGATGGTTTGGATATCATCCTCTAAGTGTGCATACAATACGTTGTCTTCAGCATATTGAAGCTCTATGATGGAAGTTACGGTAACCTTACTCTTTGCTTTCAGCCTAGCCAAATTAAAGAGCTTTCCATCTGTTTGTTACCAAAGGGGAGTTTCCTTTCTACAAAGTGTAGGATCATGGCAATGAAAATAATGAAAATAATGAATAGAGTTGGGGCGATAACACAACCCTGTTTAACACCTGATCCCACTGTGAATGGTTCACTTTGAGAGCCATTGTTATTTGCAATAACCATCTTGTCCTTGGCAGCCACATTTCCTGGCCTAGCCCAGTATATGGCAGAGGGATGATGTTGCTAAGAAACATGCCTTGACTTGCTTGATGTCGCGCATTCCTCAGCCACTCATTTTCCATGGGGCCCTCATCTGTGCACCCTGCCATATGGCCATGGCTTAAAACGAATTCACACCTCTTACTGAAGTTATGCGTGTGGTGCCCCATAAAAAGGAAGGCGATTAAGGCCAAGAGTCACATAGCTAGCAAGTTTGGTCATGTGTGGGGAGCCAGGAAGGAATGTGCAGCCCTTCCATTGATCGTGCATGTTTTCCTATCAGTGGCAGGCTCTGCTTCCATGCGCATCCTGTTAAAACATCTCACTTACCATGCTGCTTCCAGACCAGAACCTGATCCCCAAAGCCTCCACCCTTTTTAGTGATGTTAATCCCCTTAAGAACATGCTTAGCCCTGAAATCGCTTTTTAAATTGTAATATAATCATCCTGCCCTGAAAGATATCAACACCCCAGTTTGCAAGGAAGGAGAAAAGAGGTGAGTCAGATCAAAAAAAATTTAACATGGGCAAAATTAACCTAAGTCACCTTTGTTTGCACACAGGAGCTACTCTGCCTTACCCTTTAATCCTGCTGATATAAAACTATTGGTTGAAATTGTCTTCCATTGCCAGCTGCTCTCACTTGCTCTAGGGCTGCATCCATGTCATACATTTAAAGTATGTTGTATCCCCTCAGAGAATTCTGAAAATTTTCCACAAGTAATGCCTTAAGATGGCTGATATAAGGTAGCTGATAAGGGTTATCTATGTGAAATCACAAGGCCAATTCAGAGTGCAGATAATGCTCCCCACCCTAATCTAAATGGCTAAATGCTTTTGCTCCTGAACGCAGCCCTGTTCCAACTTGCCAAAAGCCTAACTAAAGCCTGATCCCCATTTTATCTCAGACTTATTCCCATGCCCATTCTACACAGGCATTTAAAGTCCTCCAAGATTCAAGCATGCTTTTAAAGATGTGCTTTTAAGGGTGGAGGCTACCGAACTATAGTCGGCATCTAACCATTTTTTAGACTTGCTGCCAATATTGGGGTTTTTTAAGTGGAATTTGGGTTGAGTACTGTGGTTCTGCCAGTTCTGAATCCAGATCTTAAAATTCTGGCAGTCGTTCTGGAATTTGCTTTGCTTTTGATGAATCCACGTATGAGACATGCTTTCGCGAGGAAGCCTTTTGAATTCTTGCAATATTTCTGTTCTCTCACTGTTCTAAATTCTTTTCCGTCAAACCGTCTGATCCCCCTTTGCCCCAAATAATTGTCATTCCTGTGAGCAAAATATGCAAGGACAAGAGCTATTTTTCCGTGGGGAACAGGGTGGATTCTTCCAAGAAATCCCCCCTTATTCAGTCCCTACTCATTTCAGTGGTTTCTGAGGAGTCGTGCTTGAGCTGATTCAAGTCTTCATGTTTGGTTTAAAGTAAAGTGCAAAGGCTGGTGTGATGGTTCTGGGATATCTTAACTAGTGGCTTCATTTAAACTCTTTCCACGTTGCAAAATGGCATCCCACTCTCCCCAGAGCTGCACTTGTCTGATTAAGTTTTCATGTTTGGCTTGGGAGGTCAACTGGAGTGCTCTTGACATTACTAGACAAATTACTATTAACATTCTTTCCATAGCCTTGAGAATTGATTGCTTTAATTGGTACCATATACTTTTAAAAATAAATGCAAAGGCTTCTAGTACACATTCAGCCTGAGAAAAATATATTTAGAAAAGTATTCAAATCTTTTACTTTACTATTAAAGTCTGCTACTTAAATTGTGGGATAATTATTATCACTTGTAAGGCTTCCAGAACAGATTTTTCAGGTGTGTGTTTTTCCTTTTCCTCACTTTTACAAATTTCCCCAAGTTCATGGTGTTTTCAGTGACCATGGCTGTAGAAGGCAATTTATCCAGGGGAAGGTGGGGATATGGGCTGTCATTTTGATGCTGATGAAGTTGTGTCTCTCTGCAAAAAATATCCCCAGACAATTTGTATGCATAAGAAGCACCCAAACCACCATAAACGTCCATCTAGAAACACTTTGAATTGCAGTCACTGGCTGCTTCTAAATTGTTGCTATTTTGTGGTGGGATTCACTCAAATACTGGCAGATGGAGGTTGCACAAAGTGATTTTGCTGGTCTTACACAGCAAGAAAATTCTGACTTTTGCGGTAAAGAAAGCAGCAGGGGATGTGTTTATTTGTTTGTTTGTTTGTTCATTTATTCATTTATAAATCACTCATCCTACAAAAAAAGAAGAAAAAAGCCCAGAGTGATGTGCAACCAACATGTTAGCAGCATACAAAAAATAGCTCTTAAATGTATTTTTAAAGCATCAGGTAAATTAAAATGGAAATTCTTACATTTCTGGTGAGCAATAAACCTCTCATTTATTACACTGTGAAAATGCAAGTGTGGGATAACCATTGCTTGACAAATCAGTAAAAATGCTCAATAAACAGACTAGGTTACACACCATCCCTGCAAACATTGCTCAAGCTTTTCAGGATGAGTGCTCAATAAACATTTTTAAAGTATTGGGAAGTGACCACTGTACCTACGGGGATGGCGCTGTGGTCTACATCACTCAGCCTAGGGCTTGCTGATCGGAAGATCGGCAGTTCAAATCCCCACAACAGGGTTAGCTCCCGTTGCTCGGTCCCTGCTCCTGCCAACCTAGCAGTTCGAAAGCACATCAAAGTGGAAGTAGATAAATAGGTACCGCTCCGGCGGGAAGGTAAACGGCGTTTCCGTGCGCTGCTCTGGTTTGCCAGAAGCGGCTTAGTCATGCTAGCCACATGACCTGGAAGCTGTACGGCGGCTCCCTCGGCCAATAAAGCGAGATGAGTGCTGCAACAGGGTCGGCCACGACTGGACCTAATGGTCAGGGGTCCCTTTACCTTTTACCTATAAAGGGGTCCCTTTACCTTTTACCTATAAGGGCTGGGTAATATTTCAGGTATCTTGGTCCCAAGCTCTGAAGGGCTTGATACACAAAAAACAGTGCCTTGAACGTAGCCCAGGATCTAACTGGCAGCCAATTGCTGTCAATGTTCCCAGTGACCTTGAGGCACACATACATTTGCATACACTTAGTTATACAGTATTTGTATATGCCCACAATATTATTAATAGCCCAAACCTTTCAGAAAGAACTGAAGAGCATTCACCACAATATTAGGGCAGGTGGATATGTATGAACAGCTTGGAGGTGTTTTGAATATATCCCCCTCATCCATTCACCCAGTGCACTACGACAGTCTAGGACTGTAGCCTTTGAACGGAGGAAATAAAACTGCCCCTTGATTGTGTGTATGTCTATGTGTGTGTGTTTATCTTCATGGAATAGGCAAAGCAGTTTTATACTACTGTTAAAGTGAGAATGCAACTGCTTTTCACGTTTCACTTAATTTTTTAAAGCTGTCTTTCAGAGGAAGTGGAACTTAACATGATTAAACTGTTGCAGGGGGAAGGACAGGGGGAAGGAGTTAAATTCAGCCAATTTACGTTCATTATAAACAATTCTAAATTCCTAAGCTAGTATGGTATAGCTAACATATGTCACACACTACAGTAAGGCTGATGTACCCTTTAACATTTTAACAGTCCATCAGACATTAATGTGACTTAAACATCAAAAACAGGTTCATTTTGCCATTAATATCCTGAAACAAGAACATCTAATATACACATCCTGAGATTTAATCTGTAAACATAACCAAAAATGTCTGGGGCGGAGGGTTTTCTGTTTACATTTCAGTAGTGCTACTTCCATGAAGCATGAGTGGGACTGTCTTTCGGGTTAACTTAAAAGGCTCTCTTTGTGATAGGATACTGATGTCTTCTCCTATAGAAGCCTTCTGCTGACATCCCAGCCCCTTTGTAGAGGCATAACAGTTGCAGCTCATGATAAATGTGGCTCATAAAAGGGCAAATGTTTCTGGCCGACAACACATGCACACAAAGGCACACTTGCGGGGTCTGTGTCCTGGCCATTTCCTGGTTTGTGAACTGGATGTCAAGCAAGGTAAAATTCAACACAAATTGAAGGAGAAGAAGAGGAAATAGAAGCCATTCTGCCAGGATATAGTCTATCAGATCAGTAGGGGTGGGGTGGGGTGGAGACAAATAGAGGGAGAAGTACTGTAGGATCAATTTTGTTCTTTGCGTGTCGAGGTCCCCAAGCTACCCCAAATAACTCACACCTCACACAGAATTTTTGTTTAAGGATTTTGGCATAATTTTGGCCACAACTTTATTAAAATACAAAATGTGAGTGGTTGCTTAGGCATTGGTTGCGACTATCTGCCCCCGATGGGGATAGACTGACATTTCGCAATCCTGCAAAAGCCAGAAAAGGGGAATACATTTTGGGGATAGTGATAGAGCAGGGAACCTGCCCTCAGCCCTCCCCTAAAGCAACCAGGGGCTCTTGCGTGGCCGTAGCCCCTTGACAGGGTTCGGACAAAAGCAATGGTGAGCCCCTGTATTCCTTTAACGGAATCCCTCGCAGCAGCAGCATTAGAGGGGCAGGCACAGCCAATCCATGCCCCTCAACCAACCAAACCAAAAACCAATGCCTAACTGCAACCTTACAAGTTGTGACTATTTGCTATGCAGTAGGCAAAAACCAAATGGCACCAGCCAACAGTGGCGTAGCGTGGGTTGTCAGCACCCGGGGCAAGGCAAGTAATTTGTGCCCCCTAACCCGTGGATTTGCGCCCCCTAACCCATGGATTTGCCCCCCTAACCCTAACCCCCAGATGCTGCGCCCTGTGCGGCCGGGCCCCCCTGCACCCCCCACGCTACACCACTGCCAGCCAATCAGCCAAATGGACAAAATTCCTACCGGGCCCCTGTCCCAAGAGCAGACGACCCCATGACAGGCATAGCAAGGTCAAAGCGAACAACCCTAAATATAGGGAGGGGGGAGGGGCAATCCGATGCACGAAGCGAAAAGAGGAAGCTCTACGTTTCATGCAGGGAGTTTTAATGTTTCAAGCTGTCAATCACAAAATGGCAACATTAACTTCTTCCCGACCACAAGGGAAGCCCAATCACAACAGTGGCCATTGATCAATTAGCCCGCCCCACAATTTTGGAGTGGCTTGTCAGCCCCCACCGCAACCCATGCTCTCCATGAAGGAGAACATGCTTTCTCTGTTCAAAAGTAAGGATACCCTCATGCATGGATGTAGTCAGGATTTATGTTACAGGGGAGCGGGACACCAACTTGTCATCATCCTCTGTCTCTCCCTGTCTAGCAGATTCGGAATGGAATGTCTCAACCACAGTTGTTTTAAATTACTTTCTTTTGACCCCGAGGGCTCAGAAAAACCTGCCAAAATCTTCGCCAGGATGTGCCCACAACGTCATCCAAGTGACCTCAGCGAGAGTTTCAATTTCAAATATTCTGATCGCTTCTAATTTTATTTAGGTATTCTTTTTTCTTATTTATTTGGTTTGGGAAGGGGGCAGCTGCCCCCCCGGCTATGCCCAGTGCTGTTTTTTCTAGAAAAAGAGGTGCCAGAACTCACCATGAACTTCATTCTCTTAGAAAGGCAATGGCACCCACCTGAGAGGTGCTGGAACTGAGTTCTGGTGGGTTCTGGCTGGAAAAAAAGACCTGCGTGTGCCCATGCCCTGGTGGAAAGCTGTCTGGGGAAACCACATTTCAGTATTAGGCAGGGCCAGATCCACATGCCATCACACTCTATTTCTCATGCCAAGCTGTTTCTCATGCCAACAGAAGCATATATTTTATACTTAGTAACTCCACTCAAGTTTCACCTTCCAATTTCATCATAGATGGCGATATAAATGATTGATCATATTTCTGCTTGCGCTATCAGAATCGTATATATCACACAAGCACGAAATCCACGATTCTGAACAATACAGTTAAAAGAAACCAGTAGGATAGCAGGCGTGTGACAAGTTCCTCTGTAAATATATCAGGGCCTTGATGCTATAAAACAGGGTGGGGTGGGGGGAAAGCCCACTCAACATAACCTTGTCATGATATCTTCACAGTTTTATTTAACTGTTCTCAGGTCACAAACTAATTTGCCAGAAAGAGGTTAACCACAGTGCACAGAGACATCATTTCAGAGACAGGATTTCCAGGCTCGCAAATCCACACTCCAAGCTGTGTCAGATCTAAGCCTCTCGAACCCAGCATTTATTATTATTTTTTTAAAAAGCCCTTGTGGTTTAAATAAATTGGTGATTCCATCTGATGTCTTGGGATGTTTGGGCTTTCAGATTCAGCATTGTCAAATTCTCTGTTTGGTGCCAAGAACACGGGTTAAATAAAGGTCAGGACTGATATATAAGCTCACTAGGCTGCATTTAGATTAGCATCTTTCAGGAAACCTATAATGGCTGGGCTGCTACCAGCTCATTTTGGCTAATGATAATGCACTGCACACATGTACAGTGGTGCCCCGCAAGACGAATGCCTCGCTAAACGAAAAACCCGCAAGACGAAAGGGTTTTCCGATTTTTAGCGGCTTCGCAAGACAAATTTCCCTATGGGCTTGCTTCGCATGACGAAAGCCCATAGGGAAATCTCCGGGGACAGCGGGGAAGCGCAGCGCGCCTTCTCCTCTGTTCCCGGACCTGTCCTAAGGCTTGCGGTGGGAGGTCCGGGAACAGAGGACAAGGCGCGAAGGGCTTCTCCTCTGTTCCCGGGGCTTGCGGTGGGAGGAGGGTTTTTCCTCCCCACCGCCAACATTCAGAAGGCTGTTCTGAAGGCTGGCGGTGGGAAGAAAAGCCCTTCTCCCCCGCCAGACTTCAGAAGAGCTCCCGTCTAGGCTGTGGATAGCAGCCTGCTGCCCCACGCGAGGGGCGCTCTTAAGCAGAGCGCTCCTCGCGCAGGGCAGACATTCGCCGCTGGCGGGGGGCAAAAGTCTTTGTCCCCCTTGCCTGCCTTCCCGGGGGCTTTTAAATCGCCCCGGGACAGCGGAGAATTCCTCCGCTGTCCCGGGGCGATTTTAAAATGCTGGTGGGCGGCAGCAAAGACAGACTGTCCCCGGACCTGGTGTGAAGGCGGTTTCCATAGGAACACATTGATTGATTTTCAATGCATTCCTATGGGAAACCATGCTTCGCAAGACGAAAAGACTTGCGGAACAAATTATTTTCGTCTTGCGAGGCACCACTGTATCTCTGCTTGCAAGCACACACACAAAGGAGCTGTTTTTAAGAATACATTTTCCAGTCATTCATAACATTTCTCAAAAGTGCCATATTTACATTGTTGCCTGCCAACAAGGCTTCTCCCTCCCTCCCTCTCTCTCTCTGTCTTCATTCATTCCGATTGCAACCCAATATCCAATTACATGGGAGTAAGGCCCATTGAAATCAGTGGAACTTACTTCTGAGTATACATGTATATGAAGAACATAAGAGCCTTGCTGAATCAGGCCAAAGGCCTATCTTGTCCTTTATCTCGATATAGATAGATAGATAGATAGATAGATAGATAGATATAGATGATAGATATATAGATGATGACAGATAGATAGATAGATAGATAGATAGATAGATAGGTGATAGATAGATAGATAGATGATAGATAGATTAAATTTTCAGAAACTTTAACAAATTACCTTCAATATTTATTTCCCTTAATGATCAGACTTCCCACACTTACTTCCATGATGTTTTTGTTCCCACCCTTTTTCTACTGTACCACATAGCATACTTTTATCTAATACATGCTTCTTCTGTAGCATTTATAATTATTTCTGTTCCAGTGCTCCTATTTCAAATTCTGACCCACTTTTTTCTCTTCATATGTGACAATTGAACATGATGTTGCATTTTCAGTAGTCTCCTGGTGTTTTACACCTCCTCTGCACATGTTTCATTTTTCTTTCATATTAAATTTTATTTGCCGTACCCATTTTTATTGTATCCTGTGTGTATTTATGCCAATAAGCTTATATATGTGTGTGTGCACACATTACCCTAGCATATGAGGAGCTGCATTGCTGAATTCAGAGAAGTGAGAACTTTAAGAATGGCTGTGTTCTGGTTTGCTTATTCTTTCAGAAAGTTCTTCCCTTAAATGAATCAGATTTTATGTTTGATGCAACCTGTCTGAGAAAATTAATGAGCAAACGCTTAGAATTTATTTCACCGGAACTGAGAGAAGATGGCGTCTGCCACCAGAGAAGGACTTTTGGATTGATTCAGCATAAACACCAGCGCGTGAGGACATACTGCAAATAATAGACTTACCAGCTGAAAAGAAAAAAAAGGAGAGTCATACAAATTTCACACAGAAGTATATTATTGTTCACTTCAACTCACCTGTGGAAACAACTCAAAGGGCATGAAAGAAGGAAGGATAACAACAGGAGGATTTAAAGAAGGGACTATTGGAAACTCAAGGCAGTAGAAACAAAAGATGATTGGACCCCACTGAACTTGAAGCATGGGAAGCCCCAACAAAAAATTATAATTTGGTAAAATATTTGGACTTTATGTATTTGTATAATTTGGAATATTTAATGTGATTTGATTGGATTGTTAAAATGGAAAACTTAATAAAAATTATTCTAAAAATATAATAAAATGAATGAATCAGATTTCTCTCTATGTGGTCTTATGAAATATCTGCCCGTGGTGCGTGATCTGTGACTGACTATTCACATATGCATGTTGTTGCAGTGCTCACAAGGGAGGTAACTTGTGTGAAGCAGTAGTCTTGAACTCCACAGATGTGCCAAATGTCTGACAGTGCTTTTCGCAGTTCCTCCGAGGTAAGGCATGCAGATCTAGCTCCAAGCAGAAGGCTGCTGTTTGCGATAAACATCTGCTCCCTGTTCTTCCAGGAACCTCCAGACTCCTAAAAAAGAAGGAAAGGAAAAGATTCGCAGGGGAGGGGGGAGGCGTCTTGTAAGAGCAAATATTTTCATGCTTTGTGTCCTGCCCAAAAGAAGCAGATCATATATTGTCATTATTCTGTTAAGCCCGCTGCCTTTAAAAGTCAAGAAACTGATACAAGCCCACGCGGTTGTCAAATCACACTCGGCTTCCTCCGCAGTTCCGCCTGTCCTCTGGGGCTATGGTGGAAAATTTGTTTGCACATGAATCTGAGTCGAACTTAGCGAGGCGATGTCAATCTCAAATTTGCCTTCTGGGAATTGCGCAGTTTGCAAGGTTGCTACTTTCTCTGTGACATTGCTTTTTTTATACAGGGTAGAAGTAGAATATTAAGACGATTGCTTCCAGATGCAAAGGTTGGAGGAGACAAGAAGAAATTGGCACTGGAAAGGTGGACAAACTGGTGGGAGAGAACTATGACATATTGAAGCAATCTAAGCGGAAGATGCAACATTAGCCAAGGCTGTAAGATGTATGTGTGTTTGTGCGTGTGGATATCTGCAAATGCTGGAAAGGCTGCAAGAGATGGTTGCTTGTTTTATTTAAGTTATCTGGGTTGCAATCCTACAGCACTTACCAGGAACTAAGCACTATTTGATGCACAGGGCATTGTATTACACTGTTCAATAAAAAGGTAAAGGTAAAGGACACCTGACAGTTAAGTCCAGTCGCAGATGACTCTGGGGTTGCGGTGCTCATCTCGCTTTACTGGCCGAGGAAGCCGCTGTTTGTCCACAGACAGTTTTTCTGGGTCATGTGGACAGCATGACTAAGCCGCTTCTGGCGCAATGGAACACCGAAACCAGAGCAGCACACAGCTACGCCGTTTACCTTCCTGCCAGAGTGGTACTGTGGTCTAAACCACAGAGCCTAGGGCTTCCCAATCAGAAGGTTGGCGGTTCAAATCCCCACGATGGGGTGAGCTCCCATTGCTTGGTCCCTGCTCCTGCCAACCTAGCAGTTCGAAAGCACATCAAAGTGCAAGTGGATAAATAGGTACCGCTCTGGAGGGAAGGTAAACAGTGTTTCCATGCGCTGCTCTGGTTTGCCAGAAGCAGCTTAGTCCTGCTGGCCACATGACCCGAAAGCTGTCTGCAGACAAATGCCGGCTCCCTTGGCCAGTAAAGTGAGATGAGTGCCACCACCCCAGAGTCGTCCATGACTGGACTTAACAGTCAGGGGTCCCTACCTATTTATCTACTTGCACTTTGACGTGCTTTCAAACTGCTAGGTTGGCAGGAGCTGGGACAGAACAACGGGACCTCACCCTGTCGTACCTCAGAAGTTGAACGAAATCCTTCTGGAAGTCCGTTTGACTTCAAAAATATTTGGAATCCAAGGCATGACTTGGACTTGGTACAGATCCATGAACTGGGGGCCAGCATATTACACCGATCCTGGTCCAACTGCACTAGCTACTAATTAGTTTTCGGGCCCAATTCAAAGTGCTGGTTTTAACCTATAAAATGTTAAACAGCTCAGGACTCCAATACCTCAAGGACTGTCTCTTTCCATATGAAGCTGCCCAGGCCCTGAAATCACCTTTCGAGGCCCTCCTTCATGTGCCTCCTCCTCGATAGGTCCGTAGGGTGGCAACACGAGAACGGGCCTTCTCTGCAGTGGCTCCCTATCTGTGGAATGCTCTCCCCAGGAAAGTTTGCCTGGCGCCTTCATTATACACCTTTAGGTGCCAGGCAAAAATGTTCCTTTTTAACCAGGCCTTTGGCTGATCTGATTTACATCTAATGCCCCTTTAAAATGTGTTTTTGGGGGAGGGCTGTTGGGTTGTTGTTTTTATTTTTATTAGATATTTTGTGGTTTTATATCTTGATTTTATTCTGTGAACTACGCTGAAACCTCCCAGGTGTAGGGCGGTATATAAATTTAATAAATAATAATAATAATATTGCAAATGGGTTCAATTTTTGAGCCTGAATGTTCACTACTTTGAACTAAAAGCAAAACGAAAACTCTTTTTTAAAGGCCACACAAGCTATTTCCACTCTTATTATATTTGTAAGTTTCCATTAATTTAACAAGCAATCATCTTGTAGCAACTGTAGATGCCATTATCAGATAAAATCCAATTAGTTTTATAGTGAATTAATGACTCTTTTAGAATGAAAAAATGAACATTATTTTCAGAGATGTTGTGCTGAAAATATTAGAAATGGAACTCCACACACCCTGTTTTATTCCATCTTCTCTTAGCGGCACCTAAAACTGTGCTCTGTACTTTTCCTGCATTTCTTATACATACAGGGAATGACCGTGAGGTCATTGGCATTTAGATTAGTAGATATGGCAGCATTTTCATATTTACTTAGCTCACAGATATAATTTGAATGCAGGGAGTGTTTGTCATCGAATTGGAAATGGACAAATATGTGTTTATCACAGCTATATTTGCAGTGCTTGATTTACATTGAGCTATGTTAATCTGACATATGGGACGCGGGTGGTGCTGTGGGTAAAACCTCAGCGCCTAGGACTTGCCGTTCGTCAGGTCGGTGGTTCGAATCCCCACGGCAGGGTGCGCTCCCGTCGTTCGGTCCCAGTGCCTGACAACCTAGCAGTTCGAAAGCACCCCCGGGTGCAAGTAGATAAATAGGGACCGCTTACTAGCGGGAAGGTAAACGGCGTTTCCGTGTGCTGCGTTGGCTCGCCAGATGCAGCTTGTCACGCTGGCCACGTGACCCGGAAGTGTCTTTGGACAGCGCTGGCCCCCGGCCTCTTAAGTGAGATGGGCGCACAACCCCAGAGTAGGACACGACTGGCCCGTACGGGCAGGGGTACCTTTACCTTTACTTTTTATGTTAATCTGATGTTCCTCCTCCTTTTTTTTCACATTTCCCCATCTTCAAGTTTGTTAAAATGTAGTGAAAGTTGCAAGAAGTGGCATCCCTTAGGAACAAAAATTTATTATCTGAAGTAGTAGTAGTAGTAGTAGTAGTAGTAGTATAGTAGTATATGCTGCCCATCTGACTGGGTTTCCCCAGCCACTCTGGGCAGCTTCCAACAAAGTATTAAAACACAAAAACGCCTCAAACATTAAAAACCTCCCTATACAGAGCTGCCTTCAGGTGTCTTCTAAAAGTCAGGTACATGTTTATTTCCTTGACATCTGATGGAAAGGCATTCCACAGGGCCTGGTTCCCTGTAACCTCACTTCTTGCAGTGAACTGGACCTCCGTGTCCAGGCTGAACCATGGGGGTGAAGATGTTCCTTCAGGTATACAGGTAATCAGGTATTCTTGTGTAAATAGGTTGACTTCAAATTTGAGAAGAGGCGCTGCATTCTAAAGGAGTACATATTGTTTATTATTTTTGTGTATTGTAGCCCACTGTGGCATTTGCCCTCCTAGGTGTGTGACATCATACTGGGTTCATAAAGAAAGGGTTAACTAATTGTAAAACGACTAACCAATAGAAACCCAAGGGGAGGAGTAAGAGGTAGAGTTAGAGTTGTTAAGAAGTCAGTCTAGAGTTAGAGAAGAGATGGAGAGGATAAGTCCAGTCGGTCGGTCGGTTGGGCAGTCAGTTAGTCGGTTGGTCGGTTGATCGGTTGGTTGGTTGGTGGGTCAGTTGTTCGGTCGATCAGTTGGTTGGTTGGTTGGTCAGTCAGTCAGTCAGTTGGTTGGTTGGTCATTCAGTTGGTTGGTTGGTTGGTCAGTTGGTCGATTGGTCGATTGGTCAGTCGGTCAGTAGGTTGGTTGGTTGGTTGGTCGGTGGGTGGGTGGGTTGGTTGCTTGCTTGGTCGGTTGGTTGGTCGGTCGGTGGGTCGGTAGGTCGGTCAGTCAGTCGGTTGGTTGGTCATTCAGTTGGTTGGTCGGTTGGTTGGTTGGTTGGTCGGTCAGTTGATCGTTGTTCACTCAGTCAATCGGTCAGTCGGTTGATCAGTTGGTCAGTTGGTTGATCGGTCGATTAGTTGGTTGGTCGATCAGTTGGTCGGTGGGTGGGTTGATCAGTCAATTAGTCGGTTGGTCAGTTGGTTGGTCGTTTGGTCGGTCAGTTGATCGGTTGATTAGTCGGTTGGTCGGTTGGTCATTCAGTCAGTTGATCAGTTGGTCGGTCAGTTGATCGGTCGATTGGTCGGTCGGTCGGTTGATTGGTCGATTAGTCGGTCGATTAGTCGGTCGGTCGATTATTCGGTCGGTCGGTCGATCGCTCGAATAGTCAGTCGGTTGGTCGGTCAATGGGTTGATTGGTCAATTAGTCGGTTGGTCGATTGGTCGGTTGATTAGTCGGTCGATCAGTTGGTCGGTCGATTAGTCAGTCGGTTGATCGGTCGATTAGTCAGATTAGTCGCTTGGTCGGTCAATTAGTTGGTTGATCAGTTGGTTGGTCCGTTGATCAGTCGCTTAGTCGGTTGGGCGGTCGATTGGTTGGTCGGTCAATCGGTTGGTTGTTCGGTCAGTCGGTCGGTGGGTTGATCAGTCGATTAGTCGGTCAGTCGGTCGGTTGGTCAATCAGTCCATCCGTCGGTCAGTCAGTCGGTTGGTCAGTTGATCGGTCGATTAGTCGGTCGGTCAATTAGTCGGTCGGTCGATTAGTCAGTCGATTAGTCGGTCGGTCGGTCGGTTGATCGGTCAATTAGTCGGTCGGTTGCTCATTTGGTCGGTCGATTAGTCAGTCGGCCGGTCGATTAGTCGATTGATCAGTTGGTCGGTCTGTCGGTCGATTAGTTGGTCGATCGGTCAGTGGGTTGGTCGGTCGATCAGACGGTCGGTTGGTCGGTTGGTCGGTTGTTCAGTTGGTCGGACAGTTGGTTGATCAGTCGATCGGTTGATCGGTCGGTTGGTTGGTTGTCAATCCGTTGGTTGGTTGGTTGCTTGGTTGGTCAGACGGTCGGTCGGTTGGTCGGTCGGTCAATTGGTCGTCGGTTGGTCGGTTGGTTGATCGGTTGATCAGTCGGTTGGTTGGTTGGTCGGTCGGTCAATCAGTCGGTTGGTTGGTCATTCAGTTGGTTGGTAGGTTGGTTTGTCAGTCAGTTGCTTGCTTGCTTGGTTGGTTGTTCGGTGGATCGGTTGGTCAGTCGGTCGGTCAGTTAGTCAGTCAGTTGGTTGGTCATTCAGTTGGTTTGTTGGTCGGCCGGTAGGTTAGTTGATCAGTCGGTGAGTTGGTAGGTTGGTTGGTTGGTAGGTTGGTTGATCATTCAGTTGGTTGGTTGGTTGGTCGGTCGGTTAGTTGATCGGTTGGTTGGTTGGTAGGTCAGTCGGTTGTTTGGTCGGTTGGTCAGTCGGTCAATCAGTCGGTTGGTTGGTTGGTTGGTTAGTCAGTCGGTTGGTAGGTTGGTCAGTTGTTTGGTTGATTGGTTGGTCAGTTGGTAGGTCGGTCGATCGGCCAGCCAGTCGGTCAGTTGGTCAGTTACTCGGTCGATCGGTCCGTCGGTTGGTCAGTCGGTCGACCGGCCGTTTAGTTGGTTGGTTGGTCGATCGGTTGGTAGGTTGGTAGGTTGGTTGGTTGGTTGGTCAGTCGGTCGGTCGATCAGTTGATCAGTTGGTCAGTCAGTTGGTCGGTTGAACGGTCAGTCAGTGGGTCAGTCGGTTGGTTGGTCATTCAGTTGGTTGGTTGGTTGGTTGGTCGATTAGTCGGTTGGTTGGTTGGTTGGTCATTCAGTTGGTTTGTTGGTTGGTCGGTCAATCGGTCGGTCGGTCGGTTGATCGGTTGTTTGGTTGTTCGGTTGGTCGTTCGATCAGTCGGTCAGTCGGTTGGTCAGTCATTGTAAACAATACTGAGCTAGATGGACAACTGGTTTTGATTTGGTGTATGGCAGCTTCCTATGTTGCTTGTGTTGCCCTTGGCATGGAGACTGGGTTGCTTGAAGGGTGGTACAAAAGGTACAGGAAGCTCCTGCAGCCAATCAGAAGCTGTGGAATCCACATCGGACGTTTGAGTTCCAAAGAACGTTTGCAAACTGGAACACTCCCGGGTTTGTGTCATTTGGGAGCCAAAACATTTGACTTGCAAGGTGTTTGACTTCTGAGGTACGACTGTATATACTCTCCAGAACCAAGAAATGGATGGAAGGATGCAGGACATTATTTTACCCTCAATTCTGCACTGCTTGTTTAAGCCTGGCAGGGCAGAGGACAATGAGGTTGCATCTCTTTTGCCTTGAATTGCAGTCGATCACAGTGTTGGAGGAGATTTAATTGGATTAAGCTGAACTAGATCCAATAAAGTTTTTAGATTGCACCCAGGTCTGCCAAGGCAAAGAAGCACACAATGGCTGGTCTCCCTTTTTGAAAACATAAAATTCAGCAGCCTCATTTGAAGGCAGGGATCAAATGCAAACTACAATCTCAGTTTCCTCCTGGTTTTACTTAACATTTAGCCTGATGGAAAGTTCTGGAGAACTCCAAAAGCTCACTTGCTATTCTGTGACATTTTTGTTGGTCCTAACAGAAGTTCTTTCTCAATTGTGAGTTTGAAGATTGTGGAATTTCTTTTGACAGAGATGATTCTGGACACAGTTCTTAACATCTACGATGCAGGTCTTTTCCACCAGGGGGCACCTAAAGCCCACAGAAGTAGCCTCTTCCATGTACTGCATGCCTTAGAGAGGGAGGGTTTATATATACACAAAATGTATATATTTTCCAGATGGTTGTGTCAGTGGAAAATGCTCAGGGCTCTCTTAGGTCGAATGCCACCATAACGTATGCAGCATGCAAACTACCAGCGTACTGGCTAGGTTAAAGAAATAAAATATAAATGGAAAAAGTTCCCACGCCCGAGCCTATATACTTAAGTTAATGTCTTGTGTTTTTTTATAGATGTGTTGCTTTGTTCAACAGCGTTCCATACTGCACTGACTGAATCACTTTGTAGAGAACAAGATGTGGGTGGAGTGGGGAGGAAGAAACAACCCAAACTCTTGCTTACGTCCACATTTTTACCAAATGTAGGCTACATTTAGAATCATAGCATTGGGAGGGACGCAGAGGTCTAACACCCTGCAATGCAGAAATCTCAACACATGGTACCCCATCCAATTTGAAACCGGACTGGACCCTGCTTAGCTTTTGCAAATGTGCTAGCGGTTTTATTGGTGTGCCACTGGGAGGGTTGCCCATGCACACCTAATTTGAAGCAAACCCCAGCCAACAGAGTGGGCTTTTCTTCCAGATAAGTTTACATAAGAGCAGGCTGCATGAGTTCTTTACAGGATTTCAAGGGACTGCAGCTTAGAATATGCCACTGCATTTCTTTAAGGGAGCAAAACATAGTCCATGCCCTTTAAACGGCCAGTACTTAGACTTTTTGCTGATTTTATATCTACTGCTTTTTGCATTTTTAGTGCTGCTACAATAACTCCTCTTGTTTCTGATGTTTTGGTCTCTTTTAGATTTATTTTGTGGTTCTCTTTTGTAGGCTACCTTGGAAATCTAGATTAATCAAATGATGGTTGTTGGGTTTTTTGTTTTGTTTTTAAAGACTTTTCACTTTGCACTGACAAGGCTGACTTTTGCAAGACAAGAATCTAAAGTGGTAAAGGGAATTATTGAGCCATCCGCCGGCTGCAGCCCATAGCATGTAAACACTTGAGAAAAAGTATATGCTGAGATGATAGCTTCATCATTACTGCATTGAACCTGAGCTGACCACCACTACAACTAAACATGTCATCACACATTGTAAAGAGGCCCAGGAACACTAATAATCCTTTAAATTCATTGGCTCTGATGCAACACAGGTGCAGCAGCCCATTGATGCAGCTGCAAAACACAAACGCAACAAACAGCTATAACCGTACATACATATCACCAGTAGGGATGCTCAGTGATTTTGTCTGGCCCACATTTTTAAGCCAGCCAGCCTGAATCACACTTCCTGGACTTGCAAATAGATCGGAACACAATTATCGTTCCGTTTTTACACTTCCCTGAATTTTGCAACACAGTTCTCTGCTCAAAAAAAAAGCATAGAAACTGCTTACTTGAGGTTAGAATGCACAAAACACATATTTCAGGATGAAATACATACAAAAAAAATGTATAATAACAGTAAAATAGGCTGTAATTTATTTTAAACAGTTTTAATGTTGTGTTTAGATTGAGGCAACCTGTCCCTGGAACCTTAAGGTGAAGGGTGAGTAAGAAATCGTCATCTTACAAAAATGTCATGGTTTTTTTAAAAAAAAAAATTTAAGGACAGTTCAGTGCAAAAACAGGACAGCACTGATTTATGAATAAACACACAAGAAAGTGGCATGGACCAGAAATGGAATGCTCCATCCATCCCTGAGCAACAGTGATAGCGATAATAGACACTTTCAGACACCTATAGGGTGCCCCACTATGAGGTTTACAATGTGTTTTCCTGAAACGCTTTTTTGATGTGTCTCAATCCAGCTAAGCTCAAAAATGTGATTTGCTACAGTCAAATAGTGCTTTTCTGCCCACTGCTCTGGAGTATTCTGGCCAAATCATTGCAATCATATGATCCATTTCAGTTCAGTAGTACAGTGGTACCTCGGGTTAAGTACTTAATTTGTTCCGGAGGTCCATTCTTAACCTGAAACTGTTCTTAACCTGAAGCACCACTTTAGCTAATGGGGCCTCCCGCTGCCGCCACGCCGCCAGAGCACGATTTCTGTTCTCATCCTGAAGCAAAGTTCTTAACCCAAGGTACTATTTCTGGGTTAGTGGAGTCTGTAACCTGAAGCGTATGTAACCTGAAGCGTATGTAACCCGAGGTACCACTGTATTTGGTAAGTTGTACATGCAAGTTTTCAGAATCAGTTTTCTCCCCCACGCTAACTGCTCAGTTTATTAGTGATCCTCTTCCCCGGCCCCCCCAAAATTGCTTCAACTTTTCTATGTTCCCAGGACACATGTTTATAATCATTTTAAAAGTTATGAGCAACTCCAAAAGGCTCTATTATCTCCGAAATCAAACTCACCCAGGAGGGCTGGCTTCCAAGAGAATTTAGTCGGGATTAGAAAATGGAATTTGCTAAAGCTTCAGTGCTTTATCTGCCATCGTTTTCTGAGCGCTCTCCGAAATCCTTGCCCGTTGTTCTCTCATGTGCTTCGCTTGATTAGAAGGCGAAGATCATGGGAGCGTGGTCAGCCATACAACAACAGCAAGAGACAGGGGAGAAAAAGTTGTTTTGATGCCAAACTCCGTGAAGTTAATGGGGGAATAAAGGTTGTTCTCACATCCTAGGATGTCAGATAGCAGAGGGCTTCTCACCTCTGTTCTGGAGCTGTAGTGGCAGGAGCACCAGTAGCATTTAGGAATATAAATGTCAGTGACCTCCTAACGGGGTACTCGCTGTGAGATCACATTCACCCGGTGCTATACCAGCTGCACTGGCTCCCAGTGGAGTAAAGGATCAGGTTTAAGGTGCTGGTTTTAACCTTTAAAGCCCTATATGGCCTAGGACCCTCATGCCTATGGGACCACCTCTCCTGGTATGTCCCACGGAGGAACTTACGATCTTCAAACAGAAACATCTTGGAGGTCCCAGGCCACAGAGAGGTTAGGCTGGCCTCAACCAGAGCCAGGGGTTTTTCGGCTGTGGCTCCGATCTGGTGGAACGCTCTGCCACAAGAGACTAGGGCCCTGCGGGACTTGACATCTTTCCACAGGGCCTGCAAGACAGAGCTGTTCCACCAGGCCTTTGGCCAGGGCACAGCATGACTCCCTCCTTTGGCAGTCTTCACAGAATTCTAGCCCAATGGCTGCCATCAATTTGATTTGAATTTATTTTATAATGAAATGATTTTAGAATGTTGTATTATTTTATTGTTGTTAGCCGCCCTGAGCCCGGCTTCGGGTGGGGAGGGCGGGATATAAATAAAAATTTATTATTATTATTATTATTATTATTATTATTATTATTATTAAGCCCAGCCCAAGCCATTTTAGCATCTGAAGCAGGAAATCTAATTAGCCATTACGTGAATGAACAAAATTGGACATGAACTGGACAAGTTTGCAAATGGCATCAATTTATTCAGGATGGTGAAAGCCCAAATGAATCACTAAGAGCTCCAAAAGGTACCACCAAACTGGAGGAATGGTCGACAAAATGGCAAATGTATTTCAGTGCTAATGAAGTAAAAAATGATATGCAGTTGTGGGGGGGGGGGATCCTCCCTTTGCATATAAGTGATGAGGTTTGACAGGTGGCGATTAACTAGGGAAATGATTGTGCCTAGGAAATCTGATTGGGCCTTCTCGAAAATGATAATGTACTGCTGGAAAGGTACGAATAATGGCGGTTGAGGTGATAAGGGGCTGTAGCATCTTTCTTGGGCGACTCCCTGCCCCTGAATATGGTAACTGTGCCCCTGAAGGGCCAGGTGTGCCTCACAGCTGTCCATGGAGGCACAGGTCAATTTTGTCTCCAGGGCAGCTGTCTACCAGCTCCATCTGGTATGAGGCTGAGACCCTATGTGCCCACAGACTGCCTCACTAGAGTTGTGCATGCTCTGGTTATCTCCTGCTTGGACTACTGCAATGTGCTCTATGTGGGGCTACCTTTGAAGGTGACCCAGGAACTACGACTAATCCAGAATGTGGCAGCTAGACTGGTGACTGGGAGCTGCTGCCGAGACCATATAACACCGGTCCTGAAAGACCTACATTGGCTCCCAGTACGTTTCTGAGCACTATTCAAAGTGTTGGTGCTGACCTTTAAAACCCTAAATGGCCTCAGCCCAGTATACCTGAAGGAGCGTCTCCACCCCCATTGTTCTGCCCAGACACTGAGGTCCAGCTCCGAGGGTCTTCTGGCAGTTCCCTCACTGCAGGAAGTTACATGGAACTAGGAAGAGGGTTTTCTCAGCAATGGAATGCCCTCCCTTCGGATATCAAGGAGATAAAGAACTACACAACTTTTAGAAGACATCTGAAGGTAACATCTGTCTGACTTTTTTTATATATATATTTTGCTAGAAGCTAATAATAATAATAATTAATGGATTTTTTTAAAAAATCCATTATACTGTGCACCATCCCCATCTTTCCCAGGAGGAAGGATGAGAAATATAATAAATAAAATAAAGAATTGCATTTTATTTGTTTAGAAACAGGTAAACAAAGCATGTAGATTTATGGACAGTGGGAAGGAAGGAGTTACAGAGGATTTAAAAAAAAACAACAAACCCACACAGCTCTTTCATTCCAGAACTCAGGATCACCATTGATATTTATTGGCAACAGATTCAGGACTTCTTCCCATCATAAATAGTTAATTTATGTAATTTGCAGCCACCACAAGACAGCTACATTAAAAGAGGATCGGTCGTATTCATAGAGGAAGATAGATCTTTCAGTAGCTATTGGCACTCATAGCTAAATAGAATCACCAGGTTTAGAGGCACTATGCCAATTGCGGGTGCACATCAGTGAGACGGAGCGGTTCATTTTCAAGCCGGTGGGCTTCCGGGAGGCACCAAATTTGCCACACAGTAGGATGCTGACCTACATGGACTGATGATTTGATCCTCTTCTTGTGTTCTTATAATGTAGTGGTTTTGAGGAGGGAGTATGGGTGGAATGAGGGACCAAATAGAGAACAATAGCAATATCACTACGTGACCTTTATTGTTGGGATGGTGACAATAGGTGCAATGGGGATATCTCTTGGCCTATGAAAAGTAAAGATTGCAGCTGGTCTATAGTCCATCTGCTGCTGCTGTTTGTTTTGCTGAAGGAAGATTAACAACATGGAACTATAGCAATGGAAAGCCCTAGGCTGAGCACTGCGCTCACAAAGCACCTGTTTAATCCCACTCCCATTGCTATTTTTCTAGGAAAAGAGGTGCCAGAGTTCACCATGAACACCTCCCTTGTTCCCTTATAATGGCAATGGCGCTCACCTAAGGAGTGCCAGAACTGAGTTCCAGTGAGTTGCAGCTGGGGGGGGAAGTGCCCTGGTTTCCCCACTCACTCCTGTTGGGTTCCTCACCAATTTTGCGAGTACAATTTTATGGGTACAATCTACCCCAAATCCCAGTGATTCCAATGAGAATATTTGAGCAGGTGCTTAAAAGGGTTGAAGTTAACGGGACTTCAAATTGCTTCGCTTTGACTGGATTCGTGGGATTTGGAAAAACTGAGAAAGCAAGCAAATTATTTCATATTAAGAACGCAAACTTTCCGTACGATTTAAAAATATACGTCACAGTTTTAACACCTGCCCTGTAAAATGTAAGTGCTAGAAGAGGTATTTCAGGCCCAAGATATCGTTTGAATATTTTATGCAGACATCATATGGATTTTCCAAATTATCCGTCCTTAGACTTTCACATACACGGTGTAGGTATTATATAGGGCACACCAAGCCTAGCCTGCCTCAGATAATGTGTCTGGTACTATTCCATAGGCACCTTCTTCCTCTATGCTTGTAGTCATCACAGTCTTCTGTTGCTGTTTAGTATCCAGTGATCTTCATTGCATTCCTTCATGTCAAAATGTTGGCCTACTAGTTTATCCAATATGACAGTGATTAATATGGGGCAAAATGTCTCCCCGTACTTTGCAGTGATTTTGGCACAGATTTTGTCTTCAAACATTCCCCCTATCTTCTAAGGAAGCAGGAATTAGCCTCTACAGCTGTTTGGCATGTGATATTTTGATCTATTATTAAGTGATTTGCTTTGGGCCGCCAATCAGCCTGCTTTGATTTCTAAACATTGTCTACACTTTTCCTCCCTGCAATATATTTAAACTTTCCTCTTCAAACAGAACGGGACGCAGAGATATTGCTATCCAATTTTAATAAAATGAACTTTTAATGTATTATTTCAGTGCCTGATAAATTATAACATATTACTTGTAGGTTCTTCTAAGCTCACCTATTATAAGGTGTTTCATTTGCGCTCCAATTAGGGCAGAACACCAGGCTTATACTCTGAGTCCAAATTGCTCACAGGATACTGTGAATTATAAACAGTAGTAATTCTTAGTAATATATACACATGAGTTTCCAAACTCTTATAGGTGTTTAACTAGCAGAGATTTGAATTTTAGTATAAGAAATAGAATATACCTCTGGAATAAGGGTAGACGTGGCGATCTCTGCTAACCTATTCCTAGATCACTGTACAGAGAAGGTCCCTTGTAGTTCAGTCCCTTGCGATCAGAAGGTTAGCGGTTCAAATCCCCGTGATGGGGTGAGCTCCCGTTGCTCAGTCCCAGCTCCCGCCAACCTAGCAGTTTGAAAGCACGCCAGTGCAAGTAGATAAATAGGTAGGAAGGTAAACAGCGTTTCCGTGTGCTCTGGTTTCTGGCACAGTGTCCCATTGCGCTAGAAGTAATTTAGTCCTGCTGGCCTCATGACCCAGAAAGCTGTCTGTGGACAAACTTCAGTTCCCTCGGCCTGAAAGCGAGATGAGCGCTGCACCCCATAGTTGCCTTTGACTGGACTTAACCATCCAGGGGTCCTTTACCTTACCTTTTTTGCCCATACCTCAAAGGCAAAGATGCCCTTGCATGTTTATGGTCATCTCCAGTCCCTCAACAGGGACGCGGGTGGCACTGTAGGTTAAACCACAGAGCCTAGGACTTGCTGATCAGAAGGTCAGCGGTTTGAATCCCCGCGATGGGGTGAGCTCCCATTGCCCGGTCCCTGCTCCTGCCAACCTAGCAGTTTGAACGCACGTCAAAGTGCAAGTAGATAAATAGGTATCACTCCGGCGGGAAGGTAAATGGCATTTCCTTGCGTTGCTCTGGTTCGCCAGAAGCAGCCTAGTCATGCTGGCCACATGACCTGGAAGCTGTACGCCGGCTCCCTCGGCCAATAAAGCGAGATGAGCGCCGCAACCCCACAGTCAGTCACGACTGGACCTAATGGTCAGGGGTCCCTTTACTTTTACCTTTACCAGTCCCTCAACAAGTTCACAATAGCATGCTTGATGTGAGAAGAATATGTTTTTTATGTCTTTATGCAAAAGATGGGGACTCTGTGGTCCTCTGAATTTCGCTAGACCCCCAACTCCCATCATCCCTGACAACCAACCATGGTGGATGGAGCTCAACGGAGCTGGAACAACATCTGGAGGACCACAAGTGTTTCTTACGCTTTTCATTAGCCTCTTTTAAAAAGCAGAAATCATATCTCCTTTGCACAATGGCTCTTAAGGTGTAGATAAAAATATGCTTGTTCAGATAGGGTTAGCACTTAACTTTGGTTCTCTGCTGTTGTCCTCTTTGGGTTGCTCTATTGACAGCAATATCTGGATGCCTTCCTAGTTCCAAAACATGAGGGCCTCTAATGGAAGACAAGTGATGCTCTTCCCTTTCCATTTCTGCTACTAAGACTCATTATATGATTGCATGCAGTATTAATATAATGAGTGCACGGCATGCTGCTTTATATAAAAACAACAGTAACCAAGTGGTGGATGGGAATAAGACTTATGGGTGATGGAGGCAAGGAGGGTCATTGGATTCTGAAGTGCAAAGCCGTGCTTTAGTCCCAAAGACATCTTTGCTTACCCTGTTAGATCCTGTAGTTTGCAGAAATCAGCTACTTTGAGATGGGGAGTGGATATGTTGTAATTGTTCTTTAATTGCTTGAACTGTCACATTTCAATACGGATGGCAATGCACAGCATCATCTGGTGCCACAAGTTGTGTTATTTGTGACTAGTATGTTGTGGGATGTGAAACACAAGAGCAGTCAAATACAACATTGCTAGAGTGAACATGTTTACACATGGGGAGGAATGTTTGTCCAGCCAGCAGGTAAACTTCCTGTTCCCTTCTGGGCTGGGACAGACTTCCTCTGCATGTGACTAGAAGTGGGCGTGGCCTCACCTGTGCAGGTTAGGACAAAAGCACAGGGCAGGGCAGCCATATCTCTCTTTTTGACTACTTGCATCGAAGAAGCAACATCTGCTTAGCCAAAGAGAGGACAAAGGGACTGTCTCTTTATGGGATAGTTTCCAGGTGTATGTTACTTTTCTAAACTAAGTCTGCTTTCTGGGATCCAATTGTGAACAGAATGTGAGTAAATTCTTTTTATACTTTTATAGAAGACTGTGTCGTGTCTTATCTTTTATGAGGGAATAAGGGGAAAATACCAGAACAGTTATTATAGAGGCTTTAGCGAGCCTGAGCAAACGCATCCACTGCAAGTTTAAAAAGGGGAATGTTACTCTGCTAAATTGTGAACTTGTTTACACAAGTTGGAAAGGCTATAATCAAACAGTATATCCTCTCCTGCATCCCTGAACATTCCCATGTATGTTAAGAATAAGTGTTCGACTTCCTGAAATGGGAATCTTTGCTTATGTTGAAATGCTGTGTATTTTTAGCATCGGGTTTTTCCTTTGACAGTAGCTCTCTTGTATGATTGGCTGACTGTGAGTCACATGAGCGAGGCATTCCATTCTGTTGTGACTGTTATTCAAGTAACTGTCATTTTTAACTGTTTTCTGTTCTTCTCTCTCTGTGTTTGTGAAGGAGAATGGTTGCTGAGAAGTTTCGCTGGCTGCTGCTGAGGATGGTGTGTGCCAGTGTGGTCTGTCTGGGGTGAAGCAGACAGAGGAAGATCCCTAAATGTTAATAGGGAGAAACCTGTGCTCTCTATAATAAACAAAGTGAATAAGCATGAGATTGTAGATATGTTTTTCTCAGTTATATGTTTATGAAACATATAACTGAGAAGCCCTGTTCAGGGAAGTTTTTAATCTGTGATATTTTAGTGTATTTTTGGTTTTTATGGAAGCCGCCCAGAGTGGCTTGGGAAACCCAGCCAGATGGGCGGGGCACAAATAAATTATTATTATTATTATTATTATTATTATTATTATTATTATTATTATTATGAAAGTAAAGTTTTCTTTTGTTTGTTTTTTTAAATAATTTTTATTAACTGGCCAATCAAATCAAATCAAATCACATCACATAAATTCCGAATTACAAAGCCAAATTTTAAATTTTGTTGAGGGAACCCATATTTCAGGATCTTGGATCTTGAAGTTTTCTTTTGAATATAAAGAGTCTGGACATTACATATCATAAAAATGTCACAAACACAACATAGTAGTGTTTGGATACAGCTGGATCATGGCCAAGGTTTATAAAGGTTTTGAAAGATTTAATGGGGTCTACTGAGAAACTTTTAGTGGCTACCAATATTGTATTTGCAAAACACTGGAAGCTGCCAACATTCATATCAATTTCAGAGTGGTTGGCCAAGGAAACACTTTTAGTGGCACAGCAACAAAGAAGGTGGATATATTAACTGCTATGTGGTGTGATCCTATACATGTCTATGCAAAAAGCAAATCACAATTGAGCTCAGTGGGAGTAAGACTACTAACTCCCAGGTAAATATGCATAGAATGCTTAAGTATGTCTATTTGAATGAGTTGTAATAGCCATAATTCAATGAAACTATTGGTTTTATTGTAAATGACTGGTATAGATATATTTATTTAAAAAGGTTTATGAAGGAACAAGTCTCTCTCCCTGCCCTCCCCCCCAGTTCTACAATGATATTGGTTATTGATCAAGGATTGTGTGTTAAATAATGATCACATTTCTTCCTGCAATTCAGTTGGTAAAAGTTACTAAAAATTGTTGTTGTTTTTGAAAGTAGATGAACTGTACGCTAACCAATCATTTAACTATTAACCAATCACGTTAATAGTTGGAAAATCTAAAAGGTACTTTCTGTTTATCTATTCCTTATGCAAATAAAAGGGGTTGAAATAATGTAAAACATGTCAAGCTACGTTATCAGTTGCACCAACTTACATAGCTAGAAAAGTATTCAAAGCATTCCAAGGCTTTAACTGGAATGTTTTTATAACTGGGCTTTTAAAAATCTCCTTGCACTCTCAAGCAGATGCTTGTGACTTCAGATCATTCCCTTTCAAAAGAAATCACTGGTCTTATTATAATATTTGTAATATGTTCCTTTTGATCCCAGTATTGTGACATAACTCAGACGTCTTCCATTGTCTGCATGCTGTTTCTCCAACACCGATGACAGATGATGTCATTCTGACCTTGATCCACAAGGCTGTATTGGGGGCACTGGTCTGTGTTATGCGGTGCTTGAAACCAGCATGGCTGTTTAGGAGTGGCAGGATTTGAGTGCTAAATTAGTCTAGAAAGCAAATCAGGTTTTTTTTTGGGGGGGGGGATAATTAGAGGGAAACTTCAGCAGTAGTCATTGAAGTAGCAGGAGAGATGAGAGCCTTGGAAAGGAGTTGGAGCTGGAGGGAAGGCAAAAGAGGAACTGAAAGTGAGGACAGAACAGAAGGAGGTGAATAACCAAAGACTCCAAGATCAGACGACCATCTTGGATAAGAAGAAGTGACATTCGTTTGAAACCCTGCATGGGCCCGTGAGTTTTATGGGTTGAATCGGAAATGTGTTAGCTGCACATAGGCCCCATTGAAATCAGTATGATGATGATGGTGATTTTATTATTTATACCCTGCCCATCTGGCTGGGTTTCCCCAGCCACTCTGGGTGGCTTACAGCATATAGTAAAGGTAAAGGGACCCCTGACCATTAGGTCTAGTCGTGGCTGACTCTGGGATTGCGGCGCTCATCTCGCTTTACAGTGGTACCTCAGGTTAAGTACTTAATTTGTTCCGGAGGTCCGTTCTTAACCTGAAACTGTTCTTAACCTGAAGCACCACTTTAACACTGCCTCCACACTGCCAGAGCACGATTTCTGTTCTCATCCTGAAGCAAAGTTCTTAACCTGAGGTAATATTTCTGGGTTAGCGGAGTCTGTAACCTGAAGTGTATGTAACCTGAAGCATATGTAACCCGAGGTACCACTGTATTGGCCGAGGGAGCCGGCGTACAGCTTCCGGGTCATGTGGCCAGCATGACTAAGCCACTTCTGGCGAACCAGAGCAGCGCACGGAAATGCCGTTTACCTTCCCGCTGGAGCAGTACCTATTTATCTACTTGCACTTTGATGTGCTTTCGAACTGCTAGGTTGGCAGGAGCAGGGACGGAGCAATGGGAGCTCACCCTGTCGTGGGATTCAAATCGCTGACCTTCTGATTGGCAAGTCCTAGGCTCTGTGGTTTAACCCACAACGCCATCCACGTCCCACAGCATATATAAAAGCACAATAAAACAACAAATATAAAAAACTTCCTGATACAGATGTTGCTTTCAGATGTCTTCTAAAAGTTGTGTAATTTTTTTATCTCCTTGACAGCTGAAGGGAGGCAGTTCCACAAGGAGGGCACCACTACCGAGAAGGCCCTCTACCTGGTTCCCTATAACTTTGCTTCTCGCAGTGAGGGAACCAGCAGAAGACCCTCAATGGATGGGAGCGATGGGAGTGGAGATGCTCCTTCAGGTATGCTCAGGACACATCCCATTGATTTCAACAGGAATTAAGTACAGTAGTACCTCGGTTTTCGAACATCTTCGTTGATGAACATTTTGGTTTTTGAACACTTTGGTTTTTGTAAACCCAGAAGTAAATGCTTCAGTTTTCAAACAAGCCTCAGAAGTCAAACATGCCACGCGGCTTCTGCTGAGTGTAAGATCCTGAGGCCTAGCTGTCGGTTATTGAGTTTTTTGTTTTCAAATGTTTTAAAACTCGAACAATCTTCCAGAACGGATTACATTCGAAAAACGAGGTACCACTGTATATCTAACTTAGTCTGAATCCAACCCTGTATTGATTTTATTTTGCTTTTTTCCCAAGTGGAATGCCACAACAAATCAACAGTTTTCCAGTTTTCCAAAATCCATCAATACATTCCTGGATGATACTAATGCAGTATAGCTGCCCGTGTCCGCTATACTTTAATGCCTGAGGTTTGGTTTTCTATGTCAGCATGTTCATTGTTAAGGTGACCGGTGTAGCATCTACATAGCAGTCAAATTCTGTCACATCAGTGTCACCAAGAAGCAGAAGCCAAGATGTGGCTTTGTGAAGAGAATTGCCGGCTTTATTCTCCATGGCTGGAGTCGGCAGACTTGAAGAATAGATTCGGGACTCAGCTATACAGCTGCAAATATAACGTTTTAAGTGTGTTTTAAGTGCATTATATAAATGTGACACTAGATGGCAATGGGGAGCTTATGGCAAATTTGATATATTTTTTCAAAACGCTAAAAAAAAGCATTTTCACAAGGTTTTTTTTATGTGTCTAGATTCCACCTTAGTCTTCCATTGCAGTTGTGACTGAGGGCGTAATTTTTTACTCTCTCAATTCCATCAGCCTTCATTAGTTAGGCCATAATGGCAGACATTTTGCTAGTGCAGAGGTTGCCAATGTGGCACACACAGCTGCACAGAAAGCCTTACCTTGCATGCTCAGAGATTCCCCCCACCCCAACAAATCTGGCTTGAAAGAAGCAATCTATTGTAGCCCATAGAATGGGTTGCTCTGTGTGTGTGTGTGTGTGTGTGTGTGTGTGTGTTACCCATGACCAAAGTGGGTAAATGTGCCCACAAGCCCTCAAAGGTTGGCAACCCTGTGCTAGTGTTATCAAATGCTACTTGAGGGAGCTACACCATGTGCATCTTGCCTCTCGTCCCCAACAGAATATTAAAAATATGATAAAACACCAAACATTAAAAACTTCCCTAAACAGGGCTGCTTTCAGATGTCGTCTAAAAGTCAGGTAGTTGTTTATTACCTTGACATCTGATGGGAGGGCATTCCACCGGGCAGGTGCCACTACCGAGAAGGCCCTCTGCCAGGTTCCCTGTAGCTTCACTTCTTGTAGTGAGGGAACTGCCAGAAGACCCTCAGAGCTGGATCTCAGTGTCTGGGCTGAATGATGGGGGTGGAGATGCTCCTTCGGGTATACTGAAGGACATTAAGCATAAAACACGGAACATTCTGGTTGCACTGTGCTCCCAATTCACAGTACGTATTACTTGCCCATGTGACAATGAGGTCACACCATGTGACAATGAGGTCGTGGAGTGGGTGAATTAAAGCACAGACTGGGCAGGCAGGATAAGGGAGCAGAATCCTCCCTTCCGGGGCCGGCCCAACCATGAGGCAAGGTGAGGAAACTGCCTCAGGTGGCAGGATCCACAGGGCCACAGATCCTCATGTAGATCTTCATTCCCCCCTTGTTCCTGATGTAGATCTTCACTCACAAGAGAAAGGGGAGCCATTTTGTGGTTCGCCTCAGGCACCAAAATTTCTTGGACCAACCCTGCTCCCTCATACCAGGACATTCATCCCAAGCTCCCCACTTACTTACATTAGCATTTTAAATCAGTCTTCTCCCTCCTCAGACATTTTATAGAGAATTGGCAGGATCCTTGCTGGGTGCTGCCCCCATTCCATATACAGTGGTACCTCGGGTTACATACGCTTCAGGTTACATACGCTTCAGGTTGCAGACTCCGCTAACCCAGAAATAGTACCTCAGGTTAAGAACTTTGCTTCAGGATGAGAACAGAAATCGCGTGGCTGTGGCGCGGCGGCAACATGAGGCCCCATTAGCTAAAGTGGTGCTTCAGGTTAAGAACAGTTTCAGGTTAAGTATGGACCTCTGGAATGAATTAAGTACTTAACCCGAGGTACCACGGTACTTTGCCACATACGCCGGCATGCATTCCAAAGTTGTAGCTTTGATTATTACTGATAGGGTTTCTATTTCTATTTTATTGGTTTATGTGCCAACAGATTCTGCCAGTACTTCCAAAATAGTGCGCTGTATCTGAATACTTGGAACAGCCTGGCTTCCTACGCCATGAGCCTAGCCAGATGGTCGATTGCACTAATGGGGCACATTTGTAATACTTCAGGCACTGAATTAATAATAGTTAGTTTAGCCCAATGGGAATACAACCTAATAGAGTGTCTCCTTAACGTATCTGGTCCCCATCACTTTGATTGCTCTGAGCCGATGAGGTTTTTTCCACAAAGCTTAAAGGTGATCTCCAAGGATTTTTAGTCTTTTTCTGGTTAACTTTGTGTTACATGAGAAGTGCTGGGAAAATAGGATTTCTGGAAATAAATATATAAAAGTGTGCGTTTTATGCTCCTTAAAATGAAATAAAAAAAAATTAAAGGCCAAAGGAATCAAAAGTGTGAAGCCTGATTTTCATTGAATTTATTGGAGAACAGTGTGTTGCTTATTACAGGAACACTGAAGCAGAAGGCTGAAAAGCAGAACAACCCGTCTCCTTGCCATTGCCAGTCATAAGAACATAAAAGGAGCTCTGCTGGATCAAACCAAAGAAAGCCCACCTGGTCCAGCATCCTGCACTCACAGTAGGGATGCAGGTGGCGCTGTGGTCTAAACCACTGAGCCTCTTGGGCTTGCCGATCGGAAGGTTGGCAGTTCGAAACCCCTGCGATGGGATGAGCTCCCATTGCTCTGTCCCAGCTCCTGCCAACTTGCAGTTCGAAAGCACACCAGTGAAAATAGATAAATAGGTACCACTGTGGTGGGAAGGTAAGTGGCATTTCTGTGCACTGCTCTGGTTTCCGTCACGGTGCCCCGTTGCACCAGAAGTGGTTTAGTCATGCTGGCCACATGACCCAGAAAGCTGTCGGTGGACAAACACCGGCTCCCTCAGCCTGAAAAGCGAGATGAGCGCTGCACCCCATATTCGCCTTTGACTGAACTTAACCGTCCAGGGGTCCTTTATCTTTTACCATACTCGTAGTGACCAGCCAGGTGCCTGTGAGAAACCCACGAGCAGGATCTGACCACAAAAGCATGCTCCCCGTTTGTGCTTCCTGGCAACTGACATTCAGAGGCATACAGTACAGGGTCACAGCAGGGGGGGCACAGGGGTGGTTGCCCTGGGTGCAAAATTGTTAGGGGATGTAAAATTTCAACACCTGGTGCTGAAATGCAGAATTAAGAAGAAGAGTTTGGATTTGATATCCGGCTTTATCACTACCCAAAGGAGTGTGATGGCCTGGGAATCCGATTCAGAGGCTGAACCGGAGGAATCCCAGCCTGCACAGGAGTCCCCGCCTCCAGTGCCGGCTGAACTGGGGCAGAGCCTTGATTCTGAAGCGCCTGCACCTGTGCCGGATCCTCAGGGGCAGGCACCAGGTGAATCCACTCTGGCTCGGGAGGTGGTTGAGGACTCAGTGCCTACAGGTGAGTCTCCCCCTGGGCCCAGTAACCCTTCAGCCTCTCCTGAACTGCAGAGGCTCAGGGCAGAGAGGCGAAGGGAACTGGTTTCTCCCAGGAGGAGTGCTCGCCTTAAGGCCAGGAGAGGCGGGTCTCCTGGGGGCCGGGACCGCCCCTGGCCTCAGAGAAGATAAAGGCCAGTCAGCCCGGTCCCAGGTTGCGGGAGCAACGTTGTTGATTAGCTGTTTCGGCCAGCATCCAGTCCTGTTTCCCCCAGAGATCCTGTCCTTGCCCGGCTTCCCGCTGTGGACCCCGCTTCGCCCGAGGAGGACTGTCTGCCGACCCTCAACTCAGGTCCTGGACCTCGCCCCACGGTAACCTCCCTCCTGGACCAGCACAAGGAGTCTCAAAGCAGCTAACATTCTCCTTTCCCTTCCTCCCCCACAACAAACACTCTGTAATGTGAGTGAGGCTGAGAGACTTCAGAGAAGTGTGACTGGCCCAAGGTCACCCAGCAGCTGCATGTGGAGGAGCGGAGATGCGAACCCAGTTCCCCAGATTATGATTCTATTGCTCTTAACCACTCTCTTGCATTTATGGGTAAAATGCAATTATGGGTAAAAACATGCAAAAGTAACACAGAACAAAACCTCCAACATTACTGGGCTCTTCCCTCAAAATGAGCTCTTCCCTCAAATAAAAAGGGGGGGGGGGTTGAAGAGTTGTGACACTTTCAAACTTGAAAAACAGATGTATTGACTGTACAGGCCAGCTTTCATTCCAATAGCTAAATGTTCCAGAGACATTCCATTCCTTTTTCTTTTACGTGTCTCTCCTCAAATCTAGAACCATGCAATTCCTCTCCTTTAAATCTGGAACCTTATTGTTCCTCTTCGGCCAGATCTTTACAAAAAACATTAGGCTATTGGACCGGATCAAAACTGGCTTTGACACCATGTACAACCTTGAGGCTATAGCCAGCAGAACAAGCTAAGTCAGAAAAATATACAGAACACCACAGAGCACAAACCCAATTTTCTTCTTACAAAATGGCCTTTTAAAATGTGTGTGTGTGTGTGTAGGGACACTAATTGTCATTGTCCATGTGTTAAGCAGACACAAGCCAAAAGCCTGAAAGAGCAAACAATTACGATCCTTCCCCAGAAATCAAATGACTGTGGCACAAATGAAAAACCAGGAGATCAGTAAATTGGAAGTTAACGAGAAACAATGCTGTAATTCATGGATATAAAGCAGAGCTCTCTGTTAAGCCCGTGCACAAACACACAGCCATGCCCCACTGCAGTTTTAAAACAAACAACATGCTTTGCAGACAGTTTGCTCACTGGTCCCAGGGAACTGGCAAGCTGTTTTAATCTGACGAAAGGTCCAAACGCACAACGGAAGTGTTGCCTTTCAAGTTAATCGGTTCAATAAAAGCCGGGGGCCCTGCTCTTGTGGATTCAGAATGAACCTGTGATGAAAACTGACATGAAAGCACAGTCACGTTTCTCAGATGCAACGGATCTCACTGGAAGAAAGTGGCATTCACTTGGAAGGACGACCCAATGATGTCAGTGTGAGAGACAAGTGTCACTTTCTCTCACTTTCCCAACTGGTGGGAAGTTCCAGAGAATGTCAGGGTCTGTTCTCTTGGGAAGGAGAAAGGAGGACGTGATGTACCTGAGTTTGGCCTGTTGCCATTTGAAAAGTACAGCACAGAAAAGGAGACAGGAAGGTTTGCCAACCCTCCAGCCGTTAATTGATGCTTAATCATTGATTTCATCTCTTAGGCCATGGGTAGTCAAACCAAGGCCCAGGGGCCGGATCCGGCCCAATCGCCTTCTAAATCTGGCCCGCGGATGGTCCGGGAATCAGCGTGTTTTTACATGAGTAGAATGTGTCCTTTTATTTAAAATGCATCTCTGGGTTATTTGTGGGGCATAGGAATTCGTTCATTTCACCCCCCCCTCAAATATAGTCTGGCACCCCACAAGGTCTGAGGGACAGTGGACCAGTCCCCTGCTGAAAAAGTTGGCTGACCCCTGTCTTAGACCTTGCTCAGATTCCAGGAAATACGAGCCGCCAAAACCTTTGCCAATCTTCCAGTGAGTAACCATTGTTAACTGGAAGAAAACGTGTTGCTACCTCAGGTCACTATAAGGCAGAGGTCACCGACCCTTTTGGGCCAATGGGCACATTTGGAATTTTGAGAAACGGCTGTCACAAAATGGCTGCCATCAGTAGTGTGGCATAAAGTCCAATGGCTGCCACATCCAAGAGAAGAAAAAGAATTGGGAACAAAAAATGGCGTGAGCACCCCACCCCCCTGAACATTGTGCATTTTTGAGACGATATTTACTGGAACCTTTCGCAGGCATCACAGGAAGTAGCAGTGAATGTGCTAGCATTAAGAACACATAGGGTTCTTGTTGGCCTGTTGCATTGTAGAAGTGGATGTTTGAATCAGTTTTCCATGTGTTAAGAATGCTTCTTCTTTAAGATTATGTGACCCGATGCCTGCATAGAAATAGAAATGCCGTACAAGCTGACAAAAGAGACTGCATAGTTTGCTTTCAGGATATGTTGAAGATGGGACAGTTGCCCAGATAAACCACAGGTGTTTGCGGCCTTAATAAAGATCTTCCAAAGCTTGCACTCATTTCAGGTGTTACAGTTAGCCTGGAGCATCTATGCCTGGAATACAGAACCTATGGCCTTCCAGATATGCCTCAGCTCCCATCTGCCCCACAGTTGATGGGAGTTGCAATCCAACATCTGGAGAACCAAAGGTTCCCCATCACTGATCTGTGCAACAGTATCACTGGCTATCAATAACAAGGGCTGATATCAAGGTTTTCTTAAGCCATCCTGGCTCTTTTATTAAGACTCCAAACAAGCTGGAAAGTTAGTAGAACCCACATGCTGCAAACTTATGGTATTTTATAGTATCTTATTTGTTTGCAGATGTACAGCTGAGTAAAGGATGATCAGTAACAGGGATTTTTTCTTTTCCTAGATGGTGTTTAGGATACTTGGAATCGAGTCAATATTCATTTAAGTTCTTAGATCTTAGGCCAGTCACAGCAGAAATGAAGGTGCTGGTGGTTGCTGGGAGAGGAGGTGGAAAACAACAGCTCCATTCTCAAAAATAATATTCTGTCTAGGTCTCCTGGACTGTTTTGCCAGGTGAAGAATGCCTGGAAGATTAGGCCAGGGAAGGGGGCCTTGTGTGAAAAGCAAAGAACAAGGTATTTTTAAAAATACATTTGGAATTTAAACCTCCTCCCTTTCCAATCACCTTAAATGGAAAAAGTATCAAGGTTGTTCAGCTGGGAAATCAACTCAGTTCCCGACACCCTAGTTCTAAGCCTATTATACTTAGAAGCAAATCCCATTATTTCAACACTTATTCCCATATACATCATTACGAATGGAAAACGCACATATAAAAGAACCAAGTCTATCTGCCCCTAGAACTAAAACTTCTCCAAATTACAGTTATTCAGAAGTTAATGGCATCCTGGCATAAATGACTAAAAAAAAAAGGTATATTGTAGGGGGTTGGTAATCTTCCCTCCTAAAATGGAGACATAATCTCAGAGGGTATGGTTGGGGACTGCATGCCAGCAGCGATGCCCCAAATATGCCATACCCTCCCATCTGAGACATGCAAGTTTCTGGTACCAATGGGAGGCCTGTTTTTTGGAGCAGACCATTGCAGGGTATTAATGCCCTGGTCAGGTTTTCCTATTATCGCTGGTGCTTTTTTCTGCCTTTTTTACAATACTGTATTGTGGTTTTGATTCATGGTACTGCACCAAACACCACCCCAGAATCGGTTGCAATAAAGAGTAGGCTAAAAATACCTTCCGGGTGGCACTGTGGTCTAAACCACTGAGCCTTGGGCTTGCTGATCAAATGGTCGGCAGTTCAAATCCCCGCGACGGGGTGAGCTCCCATTGCTCGGTCCCTGCTCCTGCCAAACTACCAGTTCGAAAGCACGCCAAAAAGTGCAAGTAGATAAATAGGTACCGCTCCAGCGGGAAAGTAAACGGTGTTTCTGTGCGCTGCTCTGGTGTCGGTGTTCTGTTGCGCCAGAAGCGGCTTAGTCATGCTGGCCACATTACCTGGAAAAACTGTCTGCAGAGCAGACAAATAACGGCTCCCTCCACCGGTAAAGTGAGATGAGCACCGCAACCAGAGTTGTTTGCGACTGGACTTAACCGTATATCATATGCACTCATATGAGCCTGCTATAAGCCTCATGTGATACACCATTTCAACAGCAAGTTTTCCAGTTGTTTTTAGCTCTCCATTGCATATCTATGGGTTGTCTAGGCCCCACCATATAATCACAGCCCTCCTTCTGCTCATAGTACTAGTGCCAGCCTCCATGTTTGAAGATGGTGGCATCTTGTCACGCCACCCTCAAACCACGCTGCAGCAGGAGCTGCCCAAACAGTTGCAGAAGCAACTGTACGTACGGTCTATTGGTAACTGCTTCTTTAAATGGCTTGAAGAGTTCCCTTTAAAAAAGCTTTGGAGCGTGATTCTTCTTTTTTCTACATTTGTGCGTAACCAGTGACCTGTTACAACTGTCACTCAAAGGAGTAGAGATACTCCTTCAAGAAGCATAACACTGGATTTAATGTGTATACCCAAGCACAGGACGGGCTGCCTTCAAACATCTTTGTGCAATCCTAGGATGCAAGTAGCAGGTATAATTCTATTGAGAATCCAGCATATATGGATACTTGCTGCACAATACTAAACATCCTTCTTCAAAAACAAATCCCATCGAGTTCAGTGGCCTTTGTAGCAGAATTCTCTGCATACCCCTGAGTAGACGTGCCATAGGATTGCATAGCAAAGGTCCCTGAACTGTGGGATTTGTGCTGTTAGTAATACCAATATTGTGCATAGCAGTAAACCCCATTGTTAAATGGGACTTACTCCAAGAAAGCATGCCTAGGATTGCAGCCACATGGTGTGGTGGTTAAGAGCGGTAGACTCGTAATCTGGTGAACCGGGTTCGCTTCCCTACTCCTCCACATGCAGCTTCTGGGTGACCTTGGGCCAGTCACACTTCTTTGAAGTCTCTCAGCCCCACTCACCTCACAGAGTGTTTGTTGTGGGGGAGGAAGGGAAAGGAGAATGTTAGCCGCTTTGAGACTCCTTCGGGTAGTGATAAAGCGGGATATCAAATCCAAACTCTTCTTCTTCTTCACCTCCCTTCTTAAGTGTGCTAAAGACAATACAGTCCTGTACACGCCTCCTCAAACATAAGTCCCACTAAGCTTATTAAGGCTGGCTCTCATAGAAGGTGGTCTAGGGTTTCAGACAGGGCAAATGTCGTCTTTCCAATTTAGCCTTTATGGGCATTACAAACATGCTCAGAAGTAGCATCCCAAGCATTCCTTCGTTGGAAAGAGGCTTGCAGGCTCTTGTAAGTTTTCTAACCTTTGGTTTGTTTCTTAAATACAGTGGTACCTCGGGTTACATACGCTTCAGGTTACAGACTCCGCTAACCCAGAAATAGTACTTCAGGTTAAGAACTTTGCTTCAGGTTAAGAACAGAAATCAGGCTCTGGCGGCGTGGCGGCAGCAGGAGGCCCCATTAGCTAAAGTGGTGCTTCAGGTTAAGAACTGTTTCAGGTTAAGAACGGACCTCCAGAATGAATTAAGTACTTAACCCGAGGTACTACTGTACTGCTCCTCTTTTATTCTTGCACTTTGTGCTCTCTCCCTCTTACCTGCTATCCTCACAAACGTAGATTAAGCATTTCAAAGCTTTTAATTTAAATAAGGAAACACAACAATGATGCACACAGATAACTTTGCTATGTGTTTGTTTAAGATATACCTTTATTTATGTACAACAAAGGAGGCACATTTAGGTAACTAAACTCAATCCTAAATACTGTGAAAAATGACTCTGCATGGCAGAGAATCTATATGAAAATTCATGGTGGGTGTTAATTCAAGACAAGTTTAGACTGATGGTGAGGGTGGGTGTTCTGTATCTGTGCATATGTATATAAAATTTGGGTAATGTTCTTGTATAGTAGTGCAAACGTAGATGGCAGCTTATTAGTCCAATGACTCAGAACCCACTCCAGCCAATGTACACTTCAATCTGAGATACCTTTACTTCTAAGAAACAAGTTCAGAATCACTGTGTTTGGCCTGTAGTTTGTAAAAGCATTAAATTGCCAAGTGGGCTACAGCAGCTTAGGTCACAATTCGCCATTAATGCGAGTACACTAGCATTAATCAATTACAGGTGGGAATCGGGTCGTTTATGAATTGTACTTCATGCATAATGATTTGTGTGTCACTGCCAACTCTTGTGATTTGCTCTGAGATTCTAGTTTGTGATTCTATGTGATGCCCCATTCATATTTTGTTAGTATAAATCACTCAAAATAACTCAAAGGACATAAAATCAATGTACATGAATCCGTGCAAAACACTGTATTATATTATAATGTTCCATGGATATAAGTGAAGCTTTCTTAACACACGCCTGCGCTAAGGAGAACAGTCTCAGCTAAGAAGTGTAGGAATGCAACGTCATGGCTTACTGATTCTGGAAGAACCACGTACTCACTTCAGGTGTGCAAACGTAACAAACAGAAAGTCAGTCGTGGATCGGGACTTGGTAAGCATGTGCAAAGCAGTAATTTTCACCTGTGCCATACACTAAACCTTAAAGGGTTGACTAAATGTGATCTGTGAAGTGCTGCTAGCCAAAGAAGCATACCTGAAGTAAGAGGTCCTAGTGGAGGTGGTGGAGGAGTGCAATAACTGCTTTGCAAAGTCAGACAACATCAAAGATGCAATCCATTGTTACGCATACATCAATTTTGACTGAAATATGCTATCAGCTGCATCCGGAATACTGTTCCTAGAGATGTCTAGAGAACCAGTCAGTGTTCAATGGTGCTATTACATCATGCCAAGCTGTTTTCGGCTAGGTATCCTTACCAAAGCAGAAAAATACTCATTGACTCGAGCAATTCACAGATGATTTCTCTGTCTTATATTCTTGGAATTCCTTTTTGGAGCACAAAAATGAAGCTGCCACATATTTCAAATACAGTACCATGCACAGCTAATTCGGATACGAAGCACTGAACTATCAGGAAACACCTATGAAAGCAGACATCTTTCCGTTTTGTTTGCAGAACAGCAAAAATCTCCCTTCAGCCCAAAATATACAAAAACCTCCACCTCTAATTATTTTCTTTAAATATTAATTTATTCTGATATTTTCTCTTAAAAAACCAAACACAGTCTGCATTGATTGTGATAAATCCCAGCCAGAGATGCAAAATAACTTGGGCTCCATCTGTTGCAATGAGGCAAGATAACAGAAGCAAGAAACTGTAAATTCTGAAAGACTATCTATTGACACTATTTTGATACAGTGCTTCTCCTTGACCTTTATTTTAATAGCCCCACCATCACTTCGCTGATATCCCATAGTTTCCTTGCAACCAAATCATCCATGGCATTGGGCAACAGTTGTTCCTCCTTGCAGTTTCCAAAATATTTCCCAGATACACCCTCTACTTCGGGGGAGGAGGCCAGATAAATTGAAGTCTGGGCTCCTTCCAGAGGGGTTTTGAAGAAAGCCCAAGATACCAAATTGAAGAGGGGCTTGGCTAGCAAAGGGATATGTATATGTCTGCCTAGATTTGTTCTGACAATACCAGGATGCAGCACATTGACCGTGACCCCTGTGTTCTCTAAGCGACGGGCTAATTCCCTAGTGAACAGTATGTTGGCCAGTTTACTCCGACTATAAGCAAAGCTTTTATTGTAATTTAGCTCACTGTTCAAGTCATCAAAGTTGATCTCGCCGTATTTGTAAAGCTTGGAGGAAACCACCACAATCCTGCTGGGTGCAGAGCTTTTCAGAAGTCCAAGGAGGAGGTTTGTGAGCAAGAAGTGCCCCAAGTGGTTGACGCCAAACTGCATCTCAAAGCCGTCCTCGGTCTTCATATAGGGACACTGGAATATCCCTGCGTTGTTGATCAGGACATCCAGCCTAGACTCTTCCTTTACACAACAGAGGGGGAAAGTAATCAGACATACTAATGCAATAATATTAAAATTATTCATTTTTTTAAAAAAAAGATTAAAAAGTTCGATCCCTTAAAAGTGAAGCCCTTTACAGTTGACCACTTCCAACGCTAGCAATACCTTTATTGATTTGGCCACACACCATTTTGATTTTCGGCTCACTCCAACCTGAACCTATTGACCTTTTTTCCTGTCAATGTTTTTTCTCTTAGGGTTATTTGTTGAGATGGGACATACAGTGGTATCTCAGGTTAAGTTCTTGTTGCAAACGGAAACTTATAGATACAGTGGTATCTCTGGTTATGTACTTAATTCGTTCCGGAGGTCCGTTCTTAACCTGAAAGTGTTCCTAACCTGAAGCACCACTTTAGCTAATTGGGCCTTCTGCGGCTGCGCCGCCGGAGCACGATTTCTGTTCTCATCCTGAAGCAAAGTTCTTAACCTAAGGTACTATTTCTGGGTTAGCGGAGTCTGTAACCTGAAGCCTATGTAACCTGAAGCGTATGTAACCCGAGGTACCACTGTACTAGCGGTGGGTAGGCCCACACTCTTTTCTCCCACTTTCTGCCACTCCTTTGTCTCTTCCCCCTCTCTCAGCCACCTCCTTTTCTCTCCTTTTTGCCACATGAAAGGTAGACCAAAGGCTGCTTGAAATTAGGCTGAGGGCAGCATGTGAGCCTAAGGCTACTAGTTGACCACCCTCAATGTAGAGTTGGACCGTTACTGGGTTCAAATCTCCTCTGTCATTAAACTCTCCCTAGGTGACTTTCCATGTTTCAATCATTCTCTCAGCTTAGCCGATGTCACAGGTTTGTGATACAAAAGAGGGGCATTTTGCCCCTCTCTGATAATCTTTGGGGAAAGTGAGGGGGGGGAGAAAAAATGCAATCAAAAACACTTCACAAGCAGCATGGCCTAACACATACAAGTTCCGCAACTCATCTCACTTTTAATAGCAATTAAATGTTATTGAACACTCCAACTGCTGAAACACAAGCCATTTACAGTGCAACGCTATTCATGTCTCCTCAGAACTAAGTCCTAATGAATTCAGTGGGGATTACTCCCAGGTAAGCAGGGACAGGACTGCAGTCTCGTTCACTAATAATATTTAGCTATACAGCTGCACTGTGCCAGGATTGTCAGGTCTGTTATTTCAAAATATAATATCTCCAAAAACATAGAAGAGTGCAAGCTCTTAAACTGGCTCATTTCGTGTGACCAGACACTCTTCTCATATTTAATTGATCACTTATTGACTACTGAATGAAAGGAGACTTCCAGTGACTTTCCAAGGAATGCAAAACAAATACAGCTTATGGCTTTGTTGTTTCTGCTAAATTGTCACTGTTTTACTTTCTTTTGATGCTATTAATAGTTGCATGGCAAGATTTGACATTGGAAGTCAAATGCTCTTTTATGAATGATATTGCTGTATCTGTCCCCTTCAGATGTACTGGATTCTATTTTCCTATATATGTAACATACTCTTCTCTCACTTTTGTGATAATAAATTCTAAGATTTATTACTGACATGTCATTCTTTTTGGAAAAAGGATACTGTGTGTACTTCACAAAACAAGTTTGCATCTGATACAAGGAAGGCCAAAACCAGATCAACCAGCTCCTCTTCTCTATCCACCCTGTGGTTGTCTGTCTTTAAATCATCAGGCTGTAACCGCCCTCATACTGGCTAGTCTGCATTTCAGATTCAGCAAAGATATATTCTCACTGTTAATGCTTATAGCGCAAAGAGGAAACCATTTTGTGCTGAGCCATTTGGGTAGACTGCTACATTAAACAGCAACAACTACAGATGAAGGGAGCTACCAATAAAATCTTAGGCATATATCGGACAGCTCAATTGGTAGAGCATGAGGCTCTTAATCTCAGGGTTGTGGATTCGAGCTCCAAGTTAGGCAAAAGATCCCTGCATTGCAGGGGGTTGGGCTAGATGACCCTTGTGGTCCCTTCCGACTCGACAATTGTTTTGACTCTGTGGTCCCTTGAACTCTGGACCCCAAGACATGCATACTTAGAAGAAAGCCCCACTTATTTATTCTGAAATTCTATACCTCAGTCAGTTGGGATCAAAGGTGATGGGTCTTTAGCAGCAGCCCAGCCAGATGGGTGGGAGATGATGATGATGATGATGATGATGATGATGATAATAATAATAATAATAATAATAATGGCAGCTCTTTAGCTGCAGCCCAGCCAGATGGGCAGGGTATAAATCATAATCATAGCTCTTTACCTGGAACCCAGCCAGATGGGCAGGGTATTATTATTATTAAAAATAGTGGTAGCTCTTTAGGTGTATCCCAGTCAGATAGGCAGGGTATATAATAATAGTAACAGTAACAGAAATAATAATGGCAGCTCTTTAGCTGCAGCCCAGCCAGATGGGCATAGTATTATTATTAATAATATTAATAATAATGATGATTGCTCATTACCAGATGGGCCGGGTATGTATGTATAAATAAATGATATTATTATTATTAATAATAACAATAGCAGCTCTTTAGCTGCGGCCCAGCAAAATGGGCAGGGTAATAAATAATAATAATGATAATAATGATAATGATAATGATAATGATAATGATAATAATAATAATAATAATAATAATAATAATAATTGCTCTTTAGCTACAGCCCAGCCAGATGGGCAGGGTATTAATAATATTATTATTAATAATTATGATGATTGCTCTTTAGCTGCAGGCCAGTCAGATGGGCCGGGTATGTATGTATGTATGTATGTATAAATGATATTAACAACAACAATAATAATAATAATAGCAGCTCTTTAGCTGCAGCCCAGCCAGACGGGCTTGTCTCTTTACCTGCAGCACCTGCTGGCAGAAGCGGCGCACGGAGCCCAGCGAGGCCAAGTCCAGGTGGCGCACCACCAGCTCCCCTCGGCCGCTGCCTCCTCCTCCTCTTTCCCTCGAGCTCAGGCCCATCTCGGCGCGCAGCTCCCGGGCCGCCTCCTCGGCGCGCGCCAGGTCCCGGCAGGCCATGATGACCCTCGCGCGGCGCCTCAGCAGCTCGGCCGCCGCCGCCCGGCCCAGGCCGCTGTTGGCGCCCGTGATGATCACCGTCTTGCCCTCCATCCAGCACAAGGCAGCGGCGGCGGCGGCCGTAGCGCTGCCCTTCCCCGCGGCCGCCGCCGGCCAGAGGCGCCGGGCGAGGAGCAGCAGCCCTCCGCCCACAGCCGCGGCCACAACCACCGCGGCGGCAGTGGCGGCCATCGCCCTCGGAGCCCCGCCCCAGAGCGTGAGGGCGGAAGGGCCGAGCGACGCGCAACCCCGGAGCGGCGCGGCCCAACGAGCGCCGCGCGCAGGCTCCTCAGCATCGCAAGGCATCCTGGGAGATGTAGTTCTCAAGCGCTCTGGAACTTGCAGCCTTTCTCAACCTTGGGTCCCCAGGTGTTATTGGGCCTACAACTCCCATCATCCCTGACCACTGGTCCTGTGAGCTAGGGATCATGGGAGTTGTAGGCCAAAAACATCTGCTGAGAACCACTGTAAGGAACAGCCGTTGCAGCACATGGCGCTAGGAAGCCCGCGCAACGTGTTTCTTTTTTTGGGTCAAATTTATTTATTTGGTTATTCAGATTAATGTTTTACAATCTCATATCCAACACGCACAATGACAACCTAGACAGCATCTTAAAAAGCAGAGACATCACCTTGCCAGCAAAGGTTCGTATAGTTAAAACTATGGTTTTTCCCAGTAGTGATGATGTATGGAAGTGAGAGCTGGACCATAAAGAAGGCTGATCGCCGAAGAATTGATGCTTTTGAATTATGGTGCTGGAGGCGACTCTTGAGAGTCCCATGGACTGCAAGAAGATCAAACCTCTCCATTCTGAAGGAAATCAGCCCTGAGTGCTCACTGGAAGGACAGATTGTGAAGCTGAGGCTCCAATACTTTGGCCACCTCATGAGAAAAGAAGACTCCCTGGGAAAGACCCTGATGCTGGGAAAGATGGAGGGCACAAGGAGAAGGGGACGACAGAGGACGAGATGGTTGGATAGTGTTCTCAAAGCTACCAACATAAGTTTGACCAAACTGTGGGAGGTAGTGGAAGACAGGAGTGCCTGGCATGCTCTGGTCCATGGAGTCACGGTCAGACACGACAAAAAGGACTAAACAACAATCCAACACGCAACATAAAAACAAGGTTCCAAAGAATCTCCTGGACTTCCCTCCTCCCCTTTGTGGGTCCCTATTGTTAGTCATTTCCTCCTGCATCTTTTATAACAATCCAAATCTTTTACATCTCCATTATGTCCAAAATTTACCATCAACACAAGTGTTATTCCAATCCTACTAATGATTTTAGCTGTTTACAATGGTTTTTAAGCTAAATTATAAAGTTTCCCCATTCCTTACTAAAATTTTGGTCTTCCTGATTTCTGATTCATTTTGGCCATTTAGGCGTAATCCATCAACTTGATCTGCCATTCTTCTCTAGAAGGGGCTTTATCTTCTTTACCACAGCTGCATGAATATTATTATTCATATTATTATATTATTATTTCCATAAGCCAACAACTAAAAAAAGGGTGTACCTCTATGGTTGCAGTTGCTTACAGATGGATATACCTGTCCTGTGAGGTAAAAAAGTGTGAACCTCCATACTGATCTGTAAGATGGTGGGAGAAATGAGCATTTTAGCAAAGCTTTACATTACTGTTCATCAGCTGCTTTCTTTCTTTTAAACTGTAAAAAATAAGCAGACTTAAGTGTTTCAAAAATACCCATTTATTGCCATTGGAGAAAATTTAAGTGCATGGTAAAATAAATGGCAGCACCCCACTTATAGAACTCTCTTCCAGGGGATCAGAAGTCTTGAAGAGCAAATTAAGGATTTTTTTGTTTATTCGGGCAATTTTAGTTTTGAAAGACATATTTTTAGAATTGTTTATGATGGACACTTTGTTTATGTATAATATACAATAATTGCATAGTTTTAACAATTTGGTTCTGCTTTGTGTTTTACACAGCTTTATGTTGTGCAGCACAACTGGACGCCTTCAGCTTTCCCAGTTGCAACAAAACATGTCTCTCCTGTATTGGTCTCTACAGCCACAGCAGGTGCTATGACCTTCCAAAAGTTTTACTTCACCTCGAAAAGCACACTCTTCCATTGTCTCCTGAGGCAGATGGATGCCAACAATACTTTTAGCTGCCCTGGGCTCCTTGTAGAAGAAGGGTGTGGTTACAAACCTAATGAATCCATTTTTAAACCAAGAGTGATATGAAAATAGGAATCTGTGTTGTTGAGGGTCAGAAGTCACATGCTCTGCCTTTCGATGTCTAGCTATTTTTATTTTTATGCAATAGAATAGGGTTTTCCAGATATTTATTTCCCTCTTACAGCACTGCACTAAAAAGTAGCATTAGCAACACTGTATTTTATATTTGTTATGCAAGCCACTTAGGTTTGTGTTAAGCAGAGAATAAATATTTTACATTCAAAACAAATATATACAAAGCAGCAATGCCAGCAAGAATGTTGACTGTGTTCCAAAGGCGAAAAGATTTTCAACTTGCAAATGAAACCAATGATGAACAAGGCCGGACAACTGATTGCTGTTGGACTTTGACCCAGCCAACATGTCCAATGATATTATTAGTGATGGGAGTTGCAGATCAACCCTTGCGAGAGTCACAGGTTCTCCACCTGCTGCAATAGACTTTAAAAGGGTTAGATTTACAAGGCCTTTCTTTAGATGCAAGATAGGAATGTCAGCTCCCCACAGGAAATAATGAGAAAAGATGAGAGCTTCATGCTCTTTCTAATGGCATTTTGTGTGTGTCTATTTTGCAAATGCAAATGTAGTTCAGTGTTATTATCCCTATATTGCATGTGGTGTTGCGGCTGAGAATGTACCACGAGAGGCCTGCATTGTAGCTTCCTGTTATGCCCACACTGCAAGGTGGGGAAGGATCCATTGGTCACATTGCAGCTTCTGGTTAGAGGCTGATAAAAGCCAACCATAATGTAAAGGTAAAGGGACCCCTGACCATTAGGTCCAGTTGCGGATGACTCTGGAGTTGCAGCGCTCATCTCATCTCACTTTACTTGCCGAGGGAGCTTCTGGGTCATGTGGCCAGCATGACTAAGCCGCTTCTGGCGAACCAGAGCAGCGCACGGAAATGCCGTTTACTTTCCCGCCAGAGTGGTACCTATTTATCTACCGTACTTGCACTTTGATGTGCTTTCGAACTGCTAGGTTGGCAGGAGCAGGGACCGAACAACGGGAGCTCACCTCTTCCCGAGGATTCGAACCGCTGGCCTTCTGATCGGCAAGCCCTAGGCTCTGTGGTTTAACCCAACCATAATGTAGTATGTTGTTATGGCATGTCCCAAAGCCGTATGTAGGTGATCTTGCACCCCTGGCAGAACCGTCCAGATTGCGACCCCTAGCCATGGACAAATTAGCTCTTCTTTCCACCTCTCCTCAACCCCAACCCCCTCCACCCATTCAATTCCTCATGCACTTTACCTTGTAATGAATTCTTTCACAGAAAATCCAGTATTTAATTTATATATATATATATATATATATATGCAGGTTTTGGTGTCCTCGGGTGTCTTCCCGTGTAAAAGTTGGGGTGTCTAGGCGACGTTTCGACGAGGTCTCACTCGTCATCTTCAGGCCTGAAGATGACGAGTGAGACCTCGTCGAAACGTCGCCTAGACACCCCAACTTTTACACGGGAAGACACCCGAGGACACCAAAACCTGCATTCCTGTACCCGTGAAAATCTACGAAAGCAAATATATATATATATATATATATATATATATATATATATATATATATAAAATTATAGCCAATTTTGCGCCCCACCCCTCGCCTGCACCTCTGGTGGGGGCCTTCCTCACCACCCCCTAGCTATGGCCCTGGCATGTCCAATCCAAGATTTGGTTTCTTTTTTTATAAGAAAGATGTCATCTGGGTGCTCCGTTTATCATAATTGCCATCCTGGGTGGTACTCCCCAACTATTATCTCTTAGCACAGTCAAAATTGGTGCTTGAGGAATTGTTCTCAACAAGGCAATATAGTAAATAGCCAGTCAAACAGATCTAACTCCACTAGTGTTAAATAATGATTCATGGGTAGACGCATAATGGGAAAATAGGTACATAATGTTGAAAGGTACACTCCTCTTTCTTGTGTATCAGTATTAGGTTTCATAGGCTTCTATCACTGTCACACTGTGCACTTGGAATTGAGTCCCATAGAACTTTGTTTCTGACCAAGCTGCGTGATACCAGAGAATAAAATTGTAGTGCTTTCTGTTTTGGGAGCTGGAAGGTGCACTGGGACCTTAATACAAATGCCTGAATACACTTTGAGCACAGACGTCTGCCTTATGTCCTTAAAAGAGGGCACAGATAGGGAAATAATTAAACCAAGGGCAAAAGTAATGGTTATTCTCATTCCAGGGAGCAATCTGAATAATTATTTTGCCATACAATCCCAGTTGAATGAAATTTGGCAATCTAATTGCAGTGGTTATGCAGTGGCGTAGCGTGGGTTGTCAGCACCCGGGGCAAGGCAAATAATTTGTGCCCCCTAACCCGTGGATTTGCACCCCCTAACCCTACCCCCCAGATGTTACACCCGGTGCGGCCGGCCCCCCCTGCGCCCCCCACCCTACGCCACTGTGGTTATGCAAGATACATTTAAAAGTGTTTAGAAATATTAGCCTAAAAATACCGTATCTATGCAGGCATGTAACGATTCCTGCATTCTTTCAACATTGCAACTTAAAACAATATATTGTTTACTTCTACAGGACAACCATTCATGAATACGCCTTTAAAAGATGCTTGAATAAATAGAAAAATGCTGATTAAGTCTCTAAAAGCCGCTTTTATTAAACCAGACAAGTAGTTTAAAAAAGAAAAGGGTACGTGTGTATCCCTATAAATCACAAGACATTTACTAATAGGTTTATACCACTTTCACACAGCACAAACCATGTGAAGCACGAGGTAGAAGGCAGTTATATATACTGTCACTTTGGTGTTTGTGGTAGCAGGTGTCTGTGTGCATGATAATGCAGCACAGCTCAAGTTCTAGACAATGCACTGGGTCTATATTCAGAATTACTAAATGAAAGGAGTGCTATTTCATCCCATTCCAATCAATGGAAACTATTGATTGCATTTTGATTGCATTCTACTGACTTGGATCCTGCAGTCTAGCTGGTGTGCACACAGGGCCACAGACTGTCTAATAAAGCAGTAATACATACAAAATCCCATATTTCCATAGGTTGTGTGCAAAGTGTGCACTAGGCACTGGTTATTCGTCAAGACACAGCAACGAATGCATGGTCTTCTGCTACGTTCACGGTTCTGTAGAGCAGAGGGAATGATTTAAGTATTATAGTGCTAATATTTCCCAACAGCCAAAGAGCCCAAGTTAGAAAGGTCGACTAAAACCCAATCTGTTTAGGAGTGTATATGCAAGTATTTCAACTTTCCCCAAAATATATATTTATAGTAAAAATATATATCTCCTCTAAAAATAGATCAGGAAACTGGAGGTCACACTTAAATATAAACCTTGATAAAAGTCCAAGAATGGAAATTTCAGACTCAACAGCACATTCAAGGCTAGGCTGAAAAAGCAACTTAATTTTTGGCAGGGCTGTCTTTCAGCTTGGACTTGTGGTACTTCTGCCCAATGCCATATGGCACGTGCGCAGCAATCGTACCCAGCTGCCGCGCTCCTTCTATGTGAAACATCTGATCATCAAAGAAAATATGAGGTCTGATTTTTGCCAGGACTGGTCCCTTAGGTGCCCCTGCGAGGAAGAGGGCTTCATCAATCTGCACGCCCCAGCTGCGGAGAGTCTTCAGCACTCGGGCCCCAGAACTGGCGGCACTTCTGGCAGTCACCAGATACGTTCTGATTGGCGAATCTAGCCGTTCGTTCTTCGCGTAGAACTTCTTCTGGAGTCGTCCAAGGTCTTCCAGGAAACCTTTCAAAGGACCCTAAAGGCACAAAATATCAGAAACACATTTACCATATGGAGACTGGTGATTCAGAAGAGAACTATGAGGGTTATAAAAAGCGTAAAGGACGAAAAAAAGTTTTAGCTAGAGAAAAGGTGCACAGGACATTGCTTTAGGCTGAGTTTGATCACTGTACCATATATTATTATTATTATTATTATTATTATTATTATTATTATTATACCGCCCTATACCCGCAGGTCTCCGGGCGTACAAGGTAAAATCGCAATATAAAAACACAAAATATATAATGAAAATGAAAACAAAAACAACCCAATAACCCCTCCCCAACTTTTTAAAAGGGCACTGGATGTCAATCATCTAATGCAGCATTGACCAAACCAAGGTTCCCCAAACTTGGGTCTCCAGCTGTTTGTGGACTAAAACTCGCATCATCCCTAGCTAGCAGGACCACTGGTCAGGGATGATGGAAACTGTAGTCCAAAAACAGCTGGAGACTGAAGTTTGGGAAACCCTGGACCTGGGGTCAAGAAGCAGTAGGTTTAAACTACCAGCTGCAGTTTCCATTAAACGTAAGAGAATGTTGGCTTCCATCCTTGTCTTTCTTTTGGAGACTAAACATTTGGATGGTTCTACCAGGGTACCCAGGATGCAGGTGGCGCTGTGGGTTAAACCACGGAGCCTAGGACTTGCCGAGCAGAAGGTCGGCGGTTCGGATCCCTGCAACGGGGTGAGCTCCCGTTGCTCGGTCCCTGCTCCTGCCAACTTAGAAGTTCGAAAGCACGTCAAAGTGCAAGTAGATAAATAGGTACCACTCCAGCAGGAAGGTAAACAGCGTTTCCGTGTGCTGCTCTGGTTTGCCAGAAGCGGCTTAGTCATGCTGGCCACATGACCCGGAAGCTGTACGCTGGCTCCCTCGGCCAATAAAGCGAGATGAGCGCTGCAACCCCAGAGTCGGTCACGACTGGACCTAATAGTCAGGGGTCCCTTTACCTTTACCTTACCAGGGTACCCAACCTTATCAGGACAGGACGTTAAAGATTTATTGTTATTCTTTTAAAACAGAATCTGTTTCCGATCTAAGATTCTTCCACAGACCTTTCCAACGCTTGTTAAGGCTTCCAATAACTTAGGGGGTAAAATTATAGCAAACGTTGACCACCATACCTGTGCCAGAGGCTTGTTCTCATTTAGTTGCTCATGCTCAAAAAACCTATCCAGGCCATGTTCTTTTACAATTATTTCAGACTCGTCAGAAAACAGAACGGCGTCTCCATCAAAGGCTACTCGGAGTTGCTTGTCATCGTAAGGGACGTTTTTATTCCCAGTGAACAATGTGGCTGCAGCAATTCCTGCGGAAATATTTCAGAAGTCGTTAGGTCTGTATCTGTATCTCGTGTAAGTTAAAGGCCATTGTTATAAGAGCATTATAAAGGATCACACCTTGGTGGTAAACATAGAGGCTCATGTGCTTCTTGTAGTAAACATTTTCTGGCTAAACCACTGCCTTTCTAGAGTAACTAAGGCTGCAGTCCTAAACACACTAGGAAACAACCCCTACTGAATGCAAAAATGCATCCGATTATGCTGCAAGGCTGCAATCACCGTTTGCACAATTGCTTAGGAGAAGTCCCAGGCTGGACACAAATTCAGACTGCATTCATTTTTATGTCAACTGAGTTTGCTCACTACGAGGCCATACTTTCATCATTTATAATTAGGACTCATATGTAACTGAAAAACTTCCATTTTTTTAAACCCAATGGCATTGGCCCGATGAAATGGACCATCTTACTATTGTGTTTCTTCATTTCTACAGACGTCTGTAGGATACTTTGGATGACAGCCCAGAAGCACATTTTTGTACTGATATACTTGAAATCTGTACTAAGTGTAAGGCAACTGCATTCTACCATGCTGCATATCCTTGGGCTCAAAATTCAGGATGTTCCCGCTGGTCCAAAAAGGCTGGTGACCCTTGGGCTAGTGTATGATTGAAGCAAGGAAAGAACTTGTCCACACCTTCTTCTATGGCTTCTTGAACTTTTTCAGAGTCAGCAGAAAGGTACAGATTCGTAAGGTATGCTTTTAGGTACCCGATGGGAGACTTCCCTCCAGTCATGCAGAACCTTTCAATTAGCAGGCCTGGAATGGATAAGAATTTTTATTTTTTAAGGAATCATTTGATGCACAAGACACACAGGTTTTCTTGCAATGCGATCACGTGGGCAGCTGTGTTCTCCTTTGGGAGGCATGTAGGGAGTTGGTTTAAATGGGAGAGGTGAGAGATGCTTCCAATCCGATGTTAATTTCTCTGGTCTCTGCATGAGAATCTGAAAGAGATCTGCCACACCATCATACAGGAGAGCAGCATCACAGTTATGGACTTGGCCTCCTGGAATTTGGTTGCAACCTGCTGCATACAGTTACTTACAATTTAATAATTACACAGGACAAGTAGTTGATTTGGTCTCAGCCACAGAGGACATTTGAATACATTTGGCTTCTCCCCAAACAATAAATTTGGGAACAGACGGCTACATCATGGTCAGGCAGGGATTGTGGTACCCTACCTGGCAACAACTCCTACCACCATGTTCCTTAGCCTGATCTATTCCACCATCCCCTAAACTTTGGATTAGTGAAAGTCACACGTAAGTGAAAATCAGATGCTGCAAACAAAATCCTCAGAAAGGCCAGTCAAAATCCAATTACCTGGTCACCCCAGTGCAGGGACTGGCCCCAGGAATCATAGCCAATAGACAGGGTTGTTGGGACTTGTATTCCACCAACATCTGGAAGGGCCACAGGTCCCCAACCCAGCCCTAGCTAGTTCGTCACAACTCTACAGCCCCCCCCCCCATTGTGATTTTTATGTCGCTCAATTCCTCCTTGCCATTTTCAATTCCATCCATGTCCTCTGTGCTCCTCCCCTGACTTTGCAGTCCTTCCTTCGCAGCTTTCGGCTGCATCGCTCCCCAAATCCAGCCCATTTTTCAAGGCCAAGGGTGGGGACACAGCAGATGCGACAAAATGGGAAAGCACCAAATCATCTTGGAGAGGAGGAGATGTGGAGCAAGGGTGAAACCATGTTGCTTTTTAGCCAGGTTGCCAGATGTCCAACAACATTAATCTGTGGGACATTTGGAGCCAGTTATGACAGCTTCTTATATCTGGGAAGTAAATCTTGACAGGCATAACTCAAGTAATTCTTTCAGATATATCTTTAATCTAGGGCTACCCTAGCCTCTGTTGGGTTCCAGAAATCCCACAGGATTCTGCACAGAGGTGCAGGAGGAAAGCCAGCCTTCTCTTGAGTTGTGCTGAGGAGGCGCAACAGTGAGACACATGACAGAGTGATGGGGAAGTAGCAGCAGCCCAGTCAGATGGGCAGGAACTCAGACCTCCAGACTCACCATAATGGTTAATGCTGTTGATAAGTCTCACCCCGACTTGAGCGTGGTTATTAGTCATAAGCACAATATCAAACAGTTCTTCATCGTCTGGATACAGCTCACGGAGTCGGGCGTTCACCAGCTCAACTGCCTGTGGATGGGCAAACATAGAGGAGTTCATGCGTTGGCTCAATTTTAGCTGTTTTCATCAGATCTTCTGACCGGGACATGTGGGAAGCCGTCTAGAAAAGGAATGCACTTGCCAGCTGGACTTCCATAATGTGCTCTGTTAATAAGTGGGCCTGCTAAATTTTGGTGCAAAAGGAACAAACCCAAACCCCACCTTCTAACAGTTATGGAAGGAAGTGTGCTTTACAGTTTTCAATTTGGGCACCTACGATTATGGATTGATTGTTAGGTTAGCTGTATATACCCAAGGCTGTTCAGCTTGGCATCCATTTTTTGTCAGGGTGGGTGGGGAGAAGAGAAAGGAAATCCTTTCCAATTACTGAGCAGAATGTAGTAGACACCACTGCATACAAAAATGAAAGCAATGAAGAAAACGGAAGTGTTTACACACTGCAGAAAATGCTGCCAGTCTTGCTTTCAAAAGAGTTAGGAATGATGATGATGATAATTTATTACTTATACCCCCATGTATCTGGCTGGGTTTTTCCAGCCATTCTGCGTGGCTTCCAATAGAATAATAATAATAATAAAGCGATAAAACATTAAATCTTAAAAAGCTTCCCTATACAGGGCTGCCTTCAGATGTCTTCTAAAGGTTACATAGTTACCCATCTCCTTGACATCTGATGGGAGGGTGTTCCACAGGGTGGGCACCACTTCCGAGAAGATTCCTTGTAACCTCACGCCTTGCAGTGACGGAACCACCAGAAGGCCCTCAGAGTTGGACCTTCATATATACTGGGCAGAGGTCATTTAGGGCTTTAAAGGTCAGTACCAACACTTTGAATTGTGCTTGGAAATGTACTGGGAGTCAATGTAGGTCTTTCAGGACCAGTGCCGCATTCTGGATTAGTTGCAGTTTCCAAGTCACCTTCAAAGGTAGCCCCATGTAGAGCACATTGCAGTAGTCCAAATGGGAGATAATGAGAGCATGCACCACTCTGGCAAGACATTCTGAGGGCAGGTAGGGTCTCAGAATATAGGAAGTTGCCTGATAATGGTGTGACACCATCTGTCCCTCTAGCTGCATAGTGTCTACACGGGCCACGCAGCAGCTCTTAGGTGTTTCAGATGGGAGACATTTCCAGTTCTGCTGAGAGAGGCTGGAGACAGACGTTGGCTACATACAGAGCCGATGCTCTAGCAGAGCTCAAAATCTTCCATGTTGCTTTTGCCCATTGTGCGCTAAGCTACTTTAAAAACACAGATCTTTATCCTAGTCTCAACAGAATGAACTATTGTGAACTGGATCACCTCTACTTTTCACTTGGTCTCGCTTAGGATTACGAGGCACAATGGGAATCAATGGTCTCCCTCGAGTTTCACTCTTGGTTTTTGGTGCGCTCATTTAGCACTCCCAGCCCCTCAGTAAAAAGTGGCCTGGAACCCCCAAACATCATTTTTGTGTGTGTGTTTTCAAGGAACCACCACCAGAGAAAGCAGGAGGCCATCTTTTCTATTTGCTCTAACTCTGAAAGTCTCTGTGTTTATCTGGCAGCAGGATTATGTAACATGCAGCCGGATTACTGCTTTTGGGCAGAGGAAGGGAAAGGAGAGGAAAATCGGGTGGCAGGGAGGGAGAATTGCAGCTCTGGGATGCAGAGAATGATTATATATATATAATATATATATATAGCCCCTACGGAAGCGGACTACTTGAGAGGAAGCTGGTTTACCTTCACCAAGGCAAAAGCTGGGCCAGGCTTCAGGGTGACGTTCTCGTTCGCCTGTTGATACTCCACATACTTTTCCACACCTTGCTCTTCGTAGATTTTCCTCTCTTCCACCATATCAAAGAGAGCCCGGGAGGAAACAGCGATGGTGATGGCGTTTTGGGGTTTCGGCTGCAGGGGTGTGGGAGGGAAAATAATAATGATGATGGTAACGTTATTGAGGAGACAGCCTTATGGGGGGAGAGAGTGTGTGTGCCATGGATGCAGCTAGGATTTATGCAAGGAGGGGGGCAGGCTTTAAGTGGGGAGGCAGAACCTCCGTTAGTTATTTTTATGTATTTACTTGATTTAGGGGGGCAGCTGTTCCCTGCCCACCCCCCGGCTCTCTGTGAGAGAGATGGGGAGATCAGGAAGGGTACGAATGCGCCGGGAGGGGGGGGCGCATGAGAAAGAGAGATGGAGGCCAGTCTGAATTGTTTTACAGAGAAAACCAGCGAGGGGCGTGTAACCACTTGGGGCGAGGAGCAGCGGTACAAGGAAGAAAGGGACAGCCATTCAGGGCTTAGGGGAAGGAAGGACCCGCTTGCGCCATTTCGCAGCCTCTCCTAGGAAGCAAGTTGATGCTGCTGTTACCCTTTGCACGCTTCCTTGGACCCCAGAGGGCGGGATCTCTTACTCCCGAGTAAAACAGCCAACAACAAACCCCGTGGCCTTGCACTGCACTTTTTTTTTCCAACTCACGGGCCGAGGTCTCTTAGTGGAGGCGAGGCTTTCGTAGGCAGCCTTGGCCGCTTCCCAGTCTTGCTCGGCGACGGCCACTTCCTCCTCGGAGAGAAGCTCCATTTTGCAGCCGCGCTGCTCTTCCTCTTTGTCCGGGTTGCAGCCGCTCATCCTCCGGCCTGGAGTCGCTGGCTGGGGCTCGACGGCGCGCAGCCGGCCGCGAAAGGGCACCCGCAAAGGGAGGGAAGCTTCGCAGAGCGGCAGGCACCCCTCGGATGACGCCCCGGCAACTGCTCCGGCTAGAGGGGAAAAGAAAGGGCATGCCCAGCCCTGCCTCGGGCCCCGTCGTTTCCCGTCTTCTCGGCACGCCCGTCCGCGCCTCTCTCCGCCACACCCTTTGCCCCCAGGCACAGGGCGGGGAAGCCGGGAGGAGGAAGCCGGGCTGCGCCTCGGAGCGCCGGTGCCTTTTCGCTCAGGCGAGAGGAGGAAGCGCCGTCGAACCGGTCGGGCGGCGATCGGGCGCGCAAAGAGGCGCGCCTTTCCTGGGTTGCAGTGGACGTTTAGGCGCGCTTAACTCCTCAGGGTTGTGTTCAGGGGGACTCGCATCCCACGACTAGGATCCGGCTGGAGATCACGCACACGCACAGTACCATTAATGATATAATAATAATAATTTATTGCTTATATGCCACCCATCTGACCGGCTTGCCCCAGCCACTCTGGGCTTCTCCCAACCAAAAAAAATAAATAAATAGTAAAAACACAATGCAACATCACACTACTAAAAACTTCCCTGTACACAGGGCTGCCTTTGGATGCCTTTTAAAAATCACAAAATGACATCTGCTGGGAGGGCGGGACAATATTAGAATTGTAGAATTGTTGGGTTGGAAGGGGTCCCCAGGGGCCATCTAGTCCAACCCTATGAAGTGCAAAAAACTCAGCTAAAGCATCCATGACAGATGACCGTCCAACCTCTGATTTAAAATCTCCAAGGAAGGAGAGCCCACCACTTCCCGAGGCAGACCGTTCCACTGCCGAACAGCTCTTACTGTCAGAAAGTTTTTTCTGACTTTTTGTTGGAATCTCCTTTCTTGTCACTCACAGTCATTCATTCATTTATTCATTCATCCCCTGCCTTTTGGCCTGGCCAGGGTTCACTACACTCATCCACATTCCATACTAAGCGTCCCCACAGCAAAACCTTGCAGAATTCAAGTCCTCCTGCCATGCACATAATCATCTGTCATATTTATGGGATTTTTGCTAATGATCAATAAATACTGTTATCTGATTCGTGAATTTGACTGTTAGTACTCACAGAAGAAACCTTTGACTGGACCTAAGAATTGATCCATACTTTTACATGTATGCTGTGTACACGTCATGAAATGTGAAGTCGTGACAAATCTTTGTAGAAACTGCATTTGTCAGTAAGCTCTGAATGGTAGTAGCTCCTTTGCACAAGCCTACAGTATGTTTACAACGGTATGTCATCATCATTTTGTTATTTATATGCTTCCATTAAAAACTTTCCTGAACAGGGCTGCCTCCATATTTAAACGCCGTTTACCTTCCTGCCGGAGTGGTACCTATTTATCTACTTGCACTGGTGTGCTTTCGAACTGCTAGGTTGGCAGGAGCAAGGACCGAGCAACGGGAGCTCACCCCGTGGTGGGGATTCAAACTGCTGACCTTCTGATCGGCAAGCCCTAGGCTCTGTGGTTTAACCCACAGCACCACCCGTGTCCCTTTTCAGTGGGACTTACTTCCAAGCAAATGTGCTTAGGGATTGCACTGTAGGTTTTTGAAAAGTGTGTTGCACTCAGGATTGGCTTTAATACTTTCTATTCATTTTATTCTCTGTTGATAGTCTTAGCACATCGTCTTTTTCAAACTGGGGCAGGATTTCTGCAAGATTAGTACCACCATCTGTGGTGGAAAATTAAGATTTATTTTTTATGTTGGCCTTTCAAACCTTTTCAGACTAATTCATGAGCAGGAGAGGGGCATTTCCTGAGTGTTTTTAATGTGATGTATTCTCTCCAATCCAGCTACCTTCTCTGATTACAAGAGTGGTTCATTTCCCCTCATTATTCTCAGTCTTAATGCAGTTAGTGATTTCAGGCTGGCCACAATAACTGATTTGATAAATCAATCCACCGTTTTAGTTGTATGCAGCCTTTTATTCACTGCACAGGCCTTTCCAGATAATTAGTGCAATGAGGCCACAGTTGTTGTTGATTTATTGCAGACAGTCTACACGCCCTCCTTACATATTTGATGCAGGGATATAATGTTCCTGAACATTTGAACCATGGTGTTTGGTCACTAGCAAACTTTAGTTTCCATGTAGGTGTGATGTGGCACCCCCATGGCTGCAGTGGGCCGTATCGGGCATCCCTGTGGCTGTGATGGGCCTCACGGCCTCCTCCCAGCATGTGACATCACACATGTGTGCTGTGTGCGTGTTGTCACATGTGCAATGGGTCCCCCCAAAGTTGGGCGGAAGCCGGATGTGGGATGTGAAACACAAGAGCAGTCAAGTACAACATCCCTAGAGTGGATATAAGGGGGGATGTCTGGATCAGATAGTCGGAACTTCCTGTTTCTCATAGGCTGGGACAGACTTCCTCTGCATGTGACTAGAGGTGGGCATGACCTCACCTGCCCAGGTAATGAAAGAGCAGGACTGGTCAGCCATCTCTCTCTCTCTCTCTCTCTCTCTCTCTCTCTCTCTCTCTCTCTGACCACATTTGTCGAAGAAGCAACATCTGCTTAGCCTAAGATGCTTCCAGCCAAGAGAGGACAAAGGGACTATCTCCTTATGGAATAGTTTCCAGGTATATTACTTTTATAACTTAAGTCTGCCTTCTGGGATCCATTTGTGAACAGAATGTTAGTGAGTAAACTCATTTGATACTTTTATAGAAGACTGTGTCATGTCTATCTTTTTATGAGGGACTAAAGGGCAAATTATCAGTGAAACATATAGAGGCTTTAGCAAGCCTGAACAAACACATCCGCTGTGCAAGTTTAAAAAGGGGAATGTTACTCTGCTAAATTGTAGAACTTGTTAACACAAGTTGGAAAGGATATAATCAAACAATGTATCCTCTCCTGCATCCCTGAACATTCCCACACTGGAGCCTATGATTCAAAGAAACAAAACAGCTTAGGGCTAGTGAGCACAATAACTCATCCTCCTAGATCTTGCCCCAATGAGGCATCTGTGAGAACTGAAGGTCCCCACCTTCTTGCAGCTCCCTCAGCCGCCTCTTACCCTGGGTCCATCCCAAGCAATCTGAGACTTTGGCAAAGCGTCTGTCTGGTTCCTCCCTCTTCATACCTCTTCTGGTTCTGGGAGAACAGTGGGGAGTGGAGCTGGATGCCAACATTATCCTATTGGAAGGAAGGAGGGAAAGAAGGAATTTGACTATCCCTTTTGCCCTGTAAAGACCCCTGGATGGTTAAGTCCAGTCAAAGCTGACTATGGGATTGCGGCCTCATCTCGCTTCAGACTGAGAGAGCTGGCGTTTGCCAACAGACAGCTTTCTGGGTCCTGTGGCAAGCATGAGTAAACAATGATGGAAATGAGAGCACATGGAAACACCGTTTACCTTCCCGCCTCTATATCTACTTGCACTGGCATGCTTTCAAACTGTTAGATTGGCAGAAGCTGGGACAGAGCAATGAAAGCTGACTCCGTCATGGGCATTCGATTGGCAAGCCCAAGAGGCTCAGTGGTTTAGACCACAATGCCACCCGTGTCCTGTAACAACCCTACTTAGCATCTGATCAGGGAAGGAGTGTGTGCAAATTATCTTTACCCAGGGGTTTGAAACTTGAACTTCACTACTGCTATGTCACCCTTTCTCCTATTTGAGCAATATGGCTGAGTCTGAGGTGTGGCCAGGTAGCTCAATTCCTCTGTTATCACATTTGCCTGTAGCTGCCATGATGACTCCATGGTAGATTCTATATATATATAGGCTTCTAGTTTTGTTCCTGCCAGATGAGATGAGGAAGCAAGAAATAGATAGTTGTCATTTTAGTTTAACCATTACTGTTTTTATTCCTAGTATATCCTCTCAACATTTAATAATTCTCACTTCAGTGATTTCAAGCACTTACAGTGTGAACTGCATGGTCTTACTTTTCATTGACGCTGAATTATCCGCATACCTAAACATCCTTTAAGAAATTAGCACACACAGATGTGACATTCACTATCCAACATAAACATATATAATTTTAAGTAAGTGACATCAGCCAAATAAAATGGTTATGATTGAGTGCGGGTGATTATTTGTTTTGAAGAGTAAATAGATGACAGAATAAAACCATTACTGGGGGAGGCCAGGATTATATCTGCACTTTATAAAATAGAGGGGGAGGAAGTTATGTTAATAAATATAAAAACATGTGTGAATATTTCAGTGCTTTACACAGTGTATAAAACCAGGGGACACTTTTTGCTCAGTACAAAAAATGTGAATTTATTGCAGTTCTAAATGCATTTAATCCATGCTGAAATTCTTTCCTAATGTGTGGGACATTAATATTCTGAAGGTCAGTTACAACTCACAGACCACTTAATATAGATTAGTTTCCTCATGTCACACTTTGAACAATTCTTTTAGATAACCATTTGCTGACTCTCTTTGGGAATACACAATTCCTTCCAAGTGTGGAGTTTGGCAGCGTTGTCTCTCTCTCTCTAACTTAAATTTCTTAGGTCTGTGCAGGTGTGTAGCCTAGCACTCTGGTAAATGTTGAGTCCTAATTTGCAAAAGGCTGCTGTGCAAGTACAACCCTAGGCATAGTGACTTGGAAGCAAGCCTTGTTGTGTTCCCTGGGATTTACTCCTGCATAATTACAAGAGCAGAAGCTGGGTCCTACTGGACGGAGCCATCAATCAATCCATCTAGATCAGGGATGAGGGATCTGCGGTCCTCCAGATGGTATTGGACTACAACTCCCATCATCGTTGACCACTGGCCATTCTGTCAGGGGGCTGATGAGAGCTGGAGCTCAACAACATCTGAAGGGTCCATTCCTCATCTGGGTACCATCCTGTTTTTTTACAGTTGCCAAGAAGATGCCTGTGGAAAGATCACAAGCAAGCCTTGAAGGCAACAGCCCTCTCCCACTATTCCTGGCAGCAAAGAGAGTCTATCAACTGTTGTTAGCCATGACGATAACCATCTTCCTCCATTCATTTGTCTAATCAGCCTTTAAAACACCACCATCTGGGGGGATGCACGACTGTGGTTCCTATTGAAACCCTGTTAGACTGCAATCACTAAAGAGAAAACCCTATTGTACTGTGGAAACTGCATCTTGCATCACATTTTAATCTGGTGGTATGTGTGTTACAGCAGGATAATGATGTCTCTGTAAAGATGTTCAAGAACTGCCAAACTGCCAGTGTTTGGCCTGATTCTGATGGTGCGTGCCAACAAATCTCCAGTCTCTGGTCCCACTTAATTGGCCAATGTGTATATCTTCCTTTCTTTTCTAACTGCTCCAAGGCGGTTGAAGTGGGAGGCAGCAGGTGCATGGATTCTAACAGCTGAGTCCAGTTGACTTTCGAAACTGATAAGCATGGGAAATGTAAGGAGGTATTAAAGAGAAGATAGTACTTATATTTTCAGGAAACTCTCTCCAGCCTTGAGCCAAGGAGAAAACTCTTTATCAGAAAGGGGAACCTTCTCGTGAACAATTTGCCAAAGCAAATCTCCTTTGATGAAAACGAATTGCAAAACGCATTCCTTTCCATTTAATTCCTCGACAACCTGGTACTTCAAATATGTCAAAACCCACAGTTCAGCTCATGTAATATTCCAGGCATCTTTATTCGATTCCATGGGTTTCATATGGTCCATGTCAAACATGAGTCTATACAATATTCCCAGTCTGCAGATGCTGTTACACTCATGTTTTAAGTCATGTAAATAGTTCTGATTTTTAACCTTTTAACACCCTTTGCTTTCGTTTTGCAACTTTCAGAAGGATGGTTTGCCTCAGACGGGACACATGGAATCTACCAGCAAATCCCTTGTCTTCTAAGAAAGGAATTCTAGTCCCAGTTGCTCTGCCATTAATAACATCCTACCCTGATCTCTCCTTTTATTATTTTTATTGTATGTATGGCAACTAGGACTGTAAGAGTTACAGTCCAATGATATGCATTTTTACTTAGGAAAATTCCCACTGAGTTTGATGGGGCTAAGGTTGCAATCCTCTACTCATTGATCTGAAAATAAGCATTCCCTCAACCAATAGGACCTTCCTCTGAGTAGACCAGTCTAGAATGGGCAGGAACAGAGGCACCAGCTTCTCCAGAGGGAAGGGGGTCCTGATGCGACATTGCGCAACATCCTGACGCCATGTGCATGATGTCACGAGAAGCCAGGGGGTGGAGCCAAGCACCCTCTGAAAACTGAGGGGGTTCCTCCAAAAATATATTTGGGGGGCCAAAATTGCCTCAGCCTCTAGGAGTCAGTGCCTATGAACAGGAGGGGAGAACAGTAGCAGTCAGTGCTGTGGGGTGATGTTGCTTACTTGACTTCCCAAAGTTGAGGTTGCTGCTCATAACTGAGAGGGGGCTGAGGCTGGTGTGTGGGTGGGCAGGCAGAGTATTTAAATTGCCTTGGTCACTGCTCTCTCACCGATCTCCCCAGAGCCTTGTCTGGCCCACCAGATACTGACAACATCTTATGTTAGCACAGCCAGGTAAGCAGCCCCGACCCACCCCTCTGGCCAAGACTGGATGGAAGACCTGTAGCCTGCAAACCAAATACAGGCCTCCAGGCCTCTCTGGCTGGGACTTGCCCCTGGCTGTGTCCCTCACAGACTCCACTTTGCACCCTCCTCAAGAATTTTAGCGTGGCTAGAATGTGTCCTTGAAATGTGGCAATACCTTTCGCTTGCCTGGGTGGATGATGGAGATGCGTTTGTGTGTGGAAACAGCTGGTCCATGCCTTTTGGGGAAACGTTTCTCACCTGACCTCCAAAATCACCAAACAATCTATCCCTCCTAATTCGACCCTTGCCTTATTATCACTAGATTTGACCGTAAACGCCACCCTTAAATCTAAAGAATTAATTTACTTCCTGTTCACAGCAGCTAGACTAGTTATTGCCCAGCAATGGAAGGAAACCTCTATTATACCAACAGAGACTTGGGATAATAACATCTGGAGTACTGTTCGGTCGGAACGCCTCACATACCATCGCCGACTTGTCAAGGGCATCTTCCAAAAAGATACCTTTGATACAATCTGGTCTCCCTTTTTCTCTTTTATTGAAGAAGTACAGGATATTTTAATGCCATCATCATCACAGAGGTGTCTGTGGAGGGGGTCTATTAATTGAAAATGCTGTATTGTAACTTTTGAATAACCATTTTATTTTATTTTTTAAACCACTGGCTTTTGTGCGACTGGAATGTATCCTACTTTAGAAAGGTGAGAGACACATCCATTGGCTTTGGCCACATCCACTTTTGGCTATGGTCCATGAAGAAATTCATCCTTTGGGTTGAAGCAGTTTCCCACCAACCCTCTCTACCAGAAAGTAAGTCCCACACAACACAATGGGACTTATTTCTGAGTGGCACAGTTACTGCCAAGAAAGCCCTAATGGGTTTAACGAATTAATTCATTGTTTAATGGGAGGAAGGCCATTTTAATTTGTGAATGCAAATTTTTAATTGCTGGGGCTGCAAATTATGGTCGCACATTTATTTCTTTAAGCATGCTTTGCTTCTGGTGTGTTACTGTAGCAGGGGATGAAAAAGAAAATATTAAAAACAACTTTCCCTTCCAATAATGGCTGCTAGTATTTGTTTAGAAAAGCATAAATCACCCAACTCCATTTCAATATGTCAAAAAGGCATCCATGTTGAGGTTTTGGCAATTTATAAATTCATTTTAGTATACAATGTTAAAAGGAAGAGGTTTAATCCGTTTAAAAAGTCAGGAAATGGAATGTAATGTGCCAAACTAGTACACAACATACCTTAGTAAATATCTCCTGGCCAGATTCCTCAATGATCAAAAAGTGATTTGTGCTAGGATAGTGGTTGATGTCACTATTTTCCTTTGGAAGCGAGCCCTGCATACTTTGCCATCTTGAACAACTTCATGTTAGTTTATTTGCATTATCAGGATAGTGACAGTGTCATGGAAGAGCACCTTTGAAAGCCGGACTCTCTCCTTCTATCATATGCATTCTACTGTTCTTTCATTAAACATGTCTTCATCTCCGGAAAGCCAAATTCTTACAATAATAAATCAGAGACACCTAGAGGCTTTGCCAAGTAAAATATCTACAGTTTCTGGCAATTATGTAATTTCCAGATTTGCTACAATGGCTATTGCTGATAAGTCAATCGTCATAAAAAGAAAAGTTCCAGACCAATCTTTATTAGTATGTCCTTCACTGATGTATGTAAAACAATCTCTCTGTTCTCCCTTCTTTTGGGGTGGGGGAAAAGAGCATAATTGCAGCTTTCTCCCTCTTTTGAGTGACTCTTCATCATAACAGTTTATATCTGGAAAATATCACAGAAAATGTGAAAAGGGGGTAAGTTTAAACCAAGAAATCAGGCCCCGCTGTTATTAATAGAATGGCTCAAAAATATTTCCCATGATGTGTTTGTAATAGTTCTGCCTTGTAATAAAACTCAGCAGTGATATATTTCTCCCATTCGCGAGTTGATTTTGCATTATGAGGCCAGACAAAAGCAATTTGTAATAAGGTCCCTGATCCAATGCCTGTACATGCAAAAGGACTCAAAGGACTCCCTGCTCATTTAAAGGCTCTTTAAAATGATTAATGGCTAAATGCATTGCAAATTATCAAGTGCTTTACACAGACAAAATGGGGAGCTTTTTTGGAACTTTACAAGAAAATTTCCTCTCTCGGTAACTGAGTGTAAAGTATTGCCCAGAGGAAGCAATTGCAGAAGGAGTGGAGCAAAGGAGAGAATTTGTTTTAAAACGAATTCTAACTTTGTTCTATTCATCTTGCTACTGCTTACTTTGGCGATAGCTTAAACTTGGCCCTCAGAGAAGAAAGATGCCAAAATGCTTTTCTTGTTTGTTTGTTTGCTTAATTTATTAGCCTAGCACAGGTCAGACTCTAGGCAACTTACAGCCTAGTCTGAAAAACATACATAATTGTTCAAAACAACTGTCCTGACTTATTTACTATACAATGGTACCTCGGGTTAAGTACTTAATTCATTCCGGAGGTCTGTTCTTAACCTGAAACTGTTCTTAACCTGAAGCACCACTTTAGCTAATGGGGCCTCCTGCTGCCACTGCGCCGCCGCCGCACGATTTCTGTTCTTATCCTGAAGCAAAGTTCTTAACCCAAGGTAATATTTCTGGGTTAGCAGAGTCTGTAACCTGAAGTGTATGTAACCTGAAGCGTATGTAACCTGAGGTACCACTCAGGGATGTTAGAAAGCTGCATGTCATGGAAATGGAGCAATGGAGCCCTTTGCTCATGTTGAATACTAGTTTGGAACTCGGTGTACAGTGGTACCTCAGTTTACAAACACTCCGGGTTACAAACTCTGCTAACCTGGAAGTAGTACCTCTGGTTGAGAACTGATTTTGCCACTTCCCCAGGATCATGTGAAGGATTTGAAATGGAACATCTATGCAAGGAAACCTTCCTTGCTCCCACCGACTTTTGCATGCCAAAGGCTTGAAACAAATGTGAAGAGAAACCCACAGTGTGTGTGTCTGGGCGGGGGGGGGGGGGGAGCAGCAACTTTTCACTAGAAGTTCAGCCTGGAGGTGAGACCAGCAAAAGCTCAGTCAACCCCCCTGATTTCTTCCCAGAGATCTGGCCCCAGATATGTTAATAGCCAACTAAAATATACATTTATAATTTGACACCAGCAATTTGATTTTGTGTGTGTGTGTGCGCACAAAGTTGTTAACACCCCTCAAAAAAGAAAAAAAGAAAATAGGATTTATTCATCTCACTTGTCAGAAACATAATGAGGGTCATCATGTGTAGCCGGCTAATTAATCACGCAGAAGACATGGTCAGCCTGTTAAATATCACTGGACAAAAAAAGGCCTCAGAATGCCTGCTTATTCATTAATGTTATTTTTCTTTTTCCTGTAAAATGCCACTTTTCCCTGCATGCTTATTGTTCTTTGATACTGGACACGACCTATGTGCCTTCTTTCAACCTTGACAAGTCACCAATAGTCCTCAGGTCACTTTAAAGAAAGTCACAGTGAGATTTATTATCCTGCAGTCCTTATTTGCCTCAGGGGTGTTAGAAAGCTGCATGTCATGGAAATGGAGCAATGGAGCCCTTTGCTTATGTTGAATACTAGTTTGGAACTCGGTGTAGAAGGCTGCCATCTTTTTTCATCCTTTGCATTGTGAAATACAACTATTATAGTCAGTGCTTTTTTCTGGGGGTACGCAGGGGTATGCATGCCTCTAAAGGTTTTGTCAATCTAACGGGAGAAGAAACAAAAGAAAAATTAAGTTTCTTCTCTAGCACAGTGAATCGTCAGTTCTGTTGCTACCCCCGATGGTGGCCTTTTGTCCATTTACTGTATTTATTTCCCCCGATTTGAACTATAAAATGGTGATTTTCTTAAGTCAAAATGAGAGTATGCTTAAACATTTTTAAAGAAAAAAAGTACTGATTATTGTTAATAGTTAGGATTGTCAGTTAGTTTGGTTTATTGTGTTTAGCAAGCAGCCATTATACATAACAACAACAACAACAACAGGAATCCTGCTACTAATCATGGTTCACAATAATTAATAATATAGTATCTTATTGTTCATTTGTTTCTACAAGTTGTAGTTCCTTTAGTCATGTCCCAGGCACAGCTAATAAAGAGTTAACGCCAACTTTGAACACTGTGATTTACTGCTGGCTCGCTCTTTGACAGTCAGGTTCAAGAATCGACCCAGGTATATCTTGAGGGCAAACCAAAAGGATAGTCCCGTTCACAGAAATCTAATAGGAAACACGAAACATTTTGCTCTTTCCCTATCACAAGCACATTCACTTTTTGGGGGGCGAGGCATGGCGTCCCCATGAAAAGCGCATAATAATGTAGGGGCTCTGAGGTTAAAGATATTCTTAGCACCTTCTTTTCCTATTAGGGATCATGTTGATTCAAGACATGGGGCGATATTGCTTCTTGCCTAATCCCTTTGCACTTGTTGATCATTCTAGTTTTTGGTGTTTTTGAGACTAAAAGGTAAAAGTAAAGGACCCCTGACAGTAAAGTCCAGTCACGAATGACTCTGGGGTTGCAGCGGTCATCTTGCTTTCCTGGACGAGGGAGCCAACGTTTGTACGCAGACAGTTTTTCCAGGTCATGCGGTCAGCATGACTTAGCCGCTTCTGGCGAAACCAGAGCAGCGCATGGAAACACTGTTTACCTGACGTGCTTTCGAACTGCTAGATTGGTAGGAGCTGGGACAGAGCAATGGGAGATCACCCCATCGTGGGGATTCGAACCACCGACCTTCCGGTTGGCAAGCCCAAGGGGCTCAGTGCTTTAGACTACAGCGTCACCCGTGTCCCTCCGACTAGCCTGTCTTAAGAAGAGGGGAACACAAGCCTTGCACTGAGTTCCGCTGTGCCACAGGTGTGCAACATCTGTCTTGAAGTAGGAGGAGCAAGAGAAAAGGCCGAAAGAATGCTGCAGTATCTGAGAATACAGAAGCGGTAAATATCTCGAAGTACATTTTTGTGCCTGTTGTGTATCTAGGCCCTTGATAGCAGAGCAGCTTCAAGTAAGTAAAGATCATACGAGCCGAAAAAACATATGTATGGTTTTGTGAGAAGAGAATGCTGAAGAGGAGGGAGAGACCCCCTCCCCCCACAATTAGGGCCATAAGGCAAGAACTGCACGGATGGGCTGCGAGCCTCTCAAATCTCTCATTTGTATGTGTAAGGCATTAAAATTCATATATGGCAGTGTGCTTCAACCTTGGGTCTCTAGCTGTTGTTGGACCACAATTCCCATCATCCCTAACTAGCGGGACCAGCAGTCAGGGATGAAGGGAATTGTACAACAACAGCTGGAGATGCAAGGTTGAGAAACACTGACATATGGAATCAAGGTTGTCCAGCTGAGTTCAAGGAGTAAAGGTGAAGGTAAAGGGACCCCTGACCATTAGGTCCAGTCGTGGCCGACTCTGGGGTTGCGGCACTCATCTCGCTTTATTGGCCGAGGGAACCAGTGCACAGCTTCTGGGTACCTATTTATCTACTTGCACTTTGACGTGCTTTCAAACTGCTAGGTTGGCAGGAGCAGGGACCGAACCACGGGAGCTCACCCCGTCACTGGGATTTGAACTGCCGACCTTCTGATCGGGAAGCATTAGGCTCTGTGGTTCAACCCACAGCACCACCCACGTCCCCTGAGTTCAAGGAGAATCACTCTCAAATAAGTGCGCAATAGGATTACAGCTTAAGAATCATACATCAGTGAAGAGCATTCCTTTTTTATTTGGCCCCCTACTCTTTAAACATTATGAGGATTTAATTTGTTGCCTATTACTTTTGTTGCAGTTAGAAAGCAGGTCAAAGTGCAAGTGGATAAATAGGTACCGCTCTGGCGGGAAGGTAAACGGCATTTCCATGCGCTGCTCTGGTTTCACCAGAAGTGGCTTAGTCAAGCTGGCCACATGACCTGGAAAAACTGCCTGCGGACAAACGCGGCTCCTTTGGCCAGTAAAGCAAGATGAGCGCTGCAACCCCAGAGTCATTTGTGACTGGACTTAACTGTCAGGGGTCCTTTACCTCTTAATATTCTGTTGGAAGCTGCCCAGAGTGGCTGGGGAAACCCAGTCAGACGGGCAGGGGTATAAATAAATTATTATTATTATTATTATTATTATTATTATTAAAGCCATTTCTGGGTTTGAAGAAATTTCAGTACTGGCTGGACCTAAGTCCTAAGTGCTATGTGCTCTGACAATGGATGCACATCCCCCAAGGTCTGTTTGAGATTATGCATATAATTTCCCCCAAACATATAAATCCCTACTGAGAGATGTTCTTTCCCTAAGACCTCTTGCATATTCCACATATTGGGTGTAATTCAGTGTTGAGCTAAGGAGAGCAATAATTTCTGCTTGCCCGATAGAATGATATCCCTTTTCCTCTCTCTGCACACACTTCTGATGTTTCCCTAACCCACTAGAGCAGATTTTTTTTTTTTGGGGGGGGAGGTATTAAAAGAACCCATTGCACTAACAGGAATCCTTGTGTTGTCTTCTGCTAATAGCACTCCGTAGCCAAATTGCCCGGAGAATTTACAGAATGCTGCCAAGACGTGCACATTCCCTAACACATCTCAGATATTGACTGGAAAATGTACACACCTTGTGTTGTAGTCACTGTAGCACTAAAATGAATGTTCTGTCAGCACACGGATTTCTCCTTGGACAACAGGATTTTCTGCCCCAATCCTTCCCTTGCGTCCGCCCCCCCCCAAACTGCTCTGGGTTTTCCCCAACCCTCCAGAACAGATTTGTGGGTGGTGCTGGGTGCATACAGTGGAAGTGGAGGGGGAAAATCTGATTGTGGTGGCCCTAATCCTTGAACTATTGCAATGATTTAGTTGAACACCACCCAGTATCTCTTTATGGGCTAAATCTACACAGTTAAAAAAAAACACTTTGAAAAAAACCCACTCACAATTGAAAATATCATTGAGTTGCGATTTCAGCTCTACAGCGCCATCTGGTGTCATGGTGTTAGAGCACATTTATAATGCTATATTTTGACTATTGTAGCTGTCAGGCTTCAGGGAATCTGATCTCTCTCACAGTGGCAGCCAAGGAGCAGATTAACAAGAAGAATTTTTACCAAGTCATTTATTTAATATTCACAGAGAGAGATGAAGGAATGCAGTCTTCTCTAAATAATGGCATTGCTCCAAGTAAAGTCCCGCCCCCTCCGTCTTTCCTATTCTACTTCATCCTTTTGTCGGCTGATCTGAGCCTTCTGCCTCTGAGCTTTTTGTTCTACTACTCTCAATGCGTGCCAGGTCCTGGGAGAGAGGGGTGGGTCAGGAATGCCTTCCAAGGACTTTGAGTCTGTCAGCTATTTCTCCCCTGGTACTTCTTCCTGCTGGTCTCCCAATATTTCCGAGCTTCTCCCCTCTGCAGCCTTTGAACTATGTCCTTCTGCAAACCACTCTTCTAAATCTATACTGTCCTCCTGTTCTCAGGAAGGTTCAGGAGAAGGGGGGCAGGGTGGTCTCCACCATTCCTCCTCAGTCCAGACCCAGACAGTAGCTGAGTCCATGGACAGACTGTGTGATATGGGACATGACTGGGAGATAATGGTGAATATCCACAAAAACCAGGTGTTGTGCATTCAACTTGTATCCTAACATATAAACAAAATAGAAATAATTACCACCAGTAGCATAACCGTCTTAAATATTTGGTGTTTTGTTGATGTCCAGTTTCTGAAAAATACTTGTTAAACAACATAAGATATAGAAATACATGTGCCAAAAATGTTCTGGATGAATTCCAGTTCAACGAAAAGTCTTGTTCCAGGCAATGTTCATTTTGGGAACTCCTAAAGACCATAATTAGGATATCCCAGGAGGGATTTAACAGTTCCAGAGGATGTGCTATGTGAGATTCAGACTGAAAATATTTTCTCAGGAGTTCAATATATTTGGGGCATCGCTTATGGTAGATAAGACCTAAACCACAATTCTACAGATGGATTTATTAATGTTTAAAATACCCTGAAAGAGACTATTGCACAAAGAATTCATTATTGGCACTCTGATCTAAATGCGTTTGTTTCCGTGCGCTGCTTTTGTACTGAACAGCAGAAGAGAGAGGAATAACATGGGCTGAAGCTTCTCCATATTGTATGAGAACAAAGACTCTCCTCAAAAAACTGAAATCTTACTCGCCTTTTCAACCCAACCTGTTTCAACATATGTGTGCCCTTTCTCTTCAGAATTGTAGTACATTTAGGGTACAATCTATACCCACTTACCTGGGAGTAAACTCTATTGAATGGGACTTCTTCTCCCTCTCCTCCCAGAAAAATCTACTCCAATGGTGTGCAGAGGGGTCTGAAGAGGAGAAAAGAGATGGAGGAACTTTCATTATGCAAGCAGAATTGACAGGGTTGAATACAACCCGATGGGACTTCCTTCTCAGTTCACATGGCCTCCCCACACACTATGCTTTTAAAAAGTACCATATTTTTTGCTCTATAAGACGCACCAGATCACAAGACGCACCTAGTTTTTGGAGGAGGAAAACAAGAAAAAAAATATTCTGAATCTCAGAAGCCAGAACAGCAAGAGGGATCGCTACACAGTGAAAGCAATCCCTCTTGCTGTTCTGGCTTCTGGGATAGCTGTGTAGCCTGCATTCGCTCCATAAGATGCACACACATTTTCCCTTACCTTTTAGGAGGGAAAAAGTGAGTCTTATAGGGCAAAAAATACGGTATATGTTACTGATGGATTGTAGCTTGACCAAAAGTGTGCTGTGGCAACAGTAGTCCACTGTGCAAATATATAGTTAAAAACAGTACGTGCTGAATCCACAAATGGAGCAACAGCAGAGCCCGGGTCTGAATAGGTTGAAGATTACTGCTCTAAGGGATCTGAAACTCACTCCCTAATTTGTATTTACTTAGTGTAACTCCTTTAGTATTCCTTCAAATCAAAAGTAAAGCTCTCCCCACCTGTCTCCTTTCCTGTTCTTTATGGTAGATATTTTTCAAAATAAGCCCAAGGGCAAGAGTTGTATATGTTAGAAAACATCTTTCTCATATCATGTACAACTCAGGGCCAGCCCACCTATGAGGTGGACTGAGGCAGCCGCCTTGGGTGGCATAATCCCATGGGACGGCCCTTCTGTTGCCAAACAAGTGAGGATAAGTTTCTGACTTCTGAGACCTCACCAGGAGCCACTGACCTTGTGTGACCCCCAGGGAGTGAGGCTTCGACGGCAGTGGGGCAGTGGGGCCGGCAGCTTCCCCTTTCGCCTCAGGTGGTGAAATGGGACAGGCTGCCCCCGGTTACAACTCAAATACCAGGCTGACCCATGCCCAAGCCTAGGATGTGATGCTTCTGTTAATACAGTTTGGGATAACTCAGGGCGGCCCTCCAACATAGCTGGATGTTAGAAGATTCAGGACCAAAAAAATAAAAATGAAATAAAAAGTAGCACTTTGTCACACAGCACATAAGCTATGGGACTGACAGACACCATCTTGGATGGCTTTAAAAAAGGATTAGACAAATTCCTGGAGGAGAGGTCAGAAGACAGGGGCTACATGTTCTGTATCGCCACTGTCAGAGGCAGTATAGCGCGAAACACAAGGCTGAATACACACACAATTGAAGCACAGATAGAGCATGTTTTCTCTGCCCTCAAGAATCTTGGGAGCTGTAGTTTGTTAAGGAAAACTACATTTCCCAGGATTCTTTGTGTGGGGTATGTGTGCTTTAAACGTATTGTGTGTACACAGCCTGCAGAGCCTCCAAGTGTTCCTATTTTCCAGGGACAGGCCCAGATTTACAAAAGCTGTCCTGATTTTTGTTTTGATCCCTGAATGTACCACTTTTCTTTAAGACGTCCCTATTTTCCTTAGAGAAATGTTGGAGGGTATGGTAGGATGTCACTATTTTCTTCAGAGAAATGTTGGAGGGTATGGAGTTATGCGACCCCCCCAAGCCACCTGAAGGCAGTTTTTTTTTAATGTTCAATGTTTTATTCTGTTTTCATATATGTTGGAAGTTGCTGGGCAACCCAGTCAGGGGTATAAATAGTAAAACTATCATTACTATTATTATGGAATAGGATGGGAATATTTTCACCAGAGAAATGTTGGAGGGTATGCAGTTGCTGAGAATCACAAAGTGGGAGAGTGCTGTTGCCCTCTGGTCCCAACTTCCCATAGGCAACTGGTCGGCCACTGAGAAAACAAGACACTGGACTACTAGATGGACCTTTGGCCTGATCCAGAAGTACTCTCCTTAAGTTCTTACATGTTGGGCTTCTTTGCCACAGCATCCTGATACTTTATCCCATTTGCTTCATCCCATGTTGCCTTCTGAGGAGGAATTAAAGAACCTTTTAATGAGGGGGGAAGTGGAGAGCACAAAATATGGTCTGAAGATCAACATCAAAAAAACGAAGATCATGGCCACTGGGCATGAAGACTATATTAGTACACTAATGGCCAAAATTGTGGAAACCTTTCGGGAAAAGTGTATTTCCGAGGTGTGATGGCTGATATGGTCTGAAGCTCAACATCAAAAAAAAACCAAAGATCATGGCCCATCACCTCCTGGCAAATAGAAGGGGAAGAAATGGAGGCAGTGAGAGATTTTACTTTCTTGGGCTCCATGATCACTGCAGATGGTGACAGCAGTCAAGAAATTAAAAGACGCCTGCTTCTTGGGAGAAAAGCAATGATAAACCTAGGCAGCATCTTAAAAAGCAGAGACATCACCTTGTCAACAAAGGTCCGTATAGTTAAAGCTATGGTTTTCCCAGTAGTGATGTATGGAAGTGACAGCTGGGCCATAAAGAAGGCTGATCGCCGAAGAATTGATGCTTTTGAATTATGGTGTTAGAGGAGACTCTTGAGAGTCCCATGGACTGCAAGAAGATCAAACCTCTCCATTCTGAAGGAAATCAGCTCTGAATGCTCACTGGAAGGACAGATCCTGAAGCTGATGCTCTAATACTTTGGCCACCTCATGAGAAGAGAAGACTCCCTGGAAAAGACCCTGATGTTGGGAAAGATGGAGGGCACAAGGAGAAGGGGATGACATAGTACAAGATGGTTGGACAGTGTTCTTGAAGCTACCAGCATGAGTTTGACCAAACTGCAGGAGGCAGTGGAAAACAGGAGTGCCTGGCGTGCTCTGGTCCATGGGGTCACGAAGAGTCGGACACGACTAAACAACAACATGTTGCCTTCTCATGTCTTACGATCATGTCCAGCTATTTCTCTAGTGCCTCAGCATAGCCTGCCTTTTCTTGGAAGATTAGGGAAGGGTGGGAAAATACTGCCGCTGTTGTGTCTGGGAAAGGTTTTGTTTTGTTTGGGGTCAGCGGGCAGGTGGGGTTCTCAGTTGTGATCCCAGTACTTCTCCCTACAGAGATGGCTATCTAGAGTCCTCCGTTGTGTGGTCTTGGGCCGATGGGCCTCCTTCTCATCTGCCTAGCGCTGCTATGACACGGAGTGTTATCTATGTGCTTTAGTTAAACACCTCAGCCCAGCAATTTTTAATATGTCTCGAAAATGAGGAGCGCAGGGGAACCCAGTGGTCCTCTCCATTGCCAACGCTGTGTGAAAATAATAAATATGCCTTTCCTAAAACTTGGAAGAAGACGGAGTTTTTTGTTTTTGTTTTGTGCCAGATCTTAGCATTATCTCGGGCCAAGGAAGAGGGTGATAAATGTGTAAGGATCCTCAGGAGGGAACCCGCTTGATTGCAATCTGGCCTTGCTCTTAAAGAAAACACAGCCCTGTTCTCATCAGGCAACAGGCCTGTGGAAGTCAATGGAGTTTAAATAACAGCACTTCATTACGCTCGAAAAAGGTTTGCAGGGAAGGGGTCCTAAAGCCTGAGAAATGACTGCTGGAAATGCAACCGAGACAGAACTCAATGGGGTCAAAAGTTGTAATGCAAAAATACGGCAGCGTTTCAAAACCATCGGCACAGTGGTACTCGATGCCTGCTGCATGCAGTAGAGTGGTACCTCGGGTTAAGTACTTAATTCGTTCTGGAGGTCTGTTCTTAACCTGAAACTGTTCTTAACCTGAAGCACCACTTTAGCTAATGAGGCCTCCTGGTGCTGCCGTGCCGCTGGAGCACAATGTCTGTAACCTGAAGCGTATGTAACCCGAGGTACCACTGTATTGCAGACTTTTCCCAAGCATCAGGGAAACGGTTGGTTAATGTCGCTAGGATAGCCCAGGTCACGCTGGAAGGTGAAAACAGACTATCTGGGTCAGACGGAGATCGATGGCCCATTTAAAGTGTTTATGAAACACCCACCCAGACATGTGCATCTCATAAAAATACTGTGGTCACCATTAAAAAGGAAACTCTGGCCAACCATTACGGTTTCAAAGATAACCGCAGTTAATTCCTTTACACGGGCCACACCATAGTGTGGGAACTGCTGACAAGCACTGACTTTGTTGTAAATAATGGTTATAGCTCTTGGCTATAGTTCAACTGAGAGAAAAAACAAAACAAAATTGCAGAACATTATCGTTGCTATTCAGTGTTCGCAAAACAAATGATGTGACAGTAAAAGGATAACATTGTATCATCACTAATATATATATATATATATATATGCAGGTTTTGGTGTCCTCGGGTGTCTTCCCGTGTAAAAGTTGGGGTGTCTAGGCGACGTTTCGACGAGGTCTCACTCGACGAGTGAGACCTCGTCGAAACGTCGCCTAGACACCCCAACTTTTACACGGGAAGACACCCGAGGACACCAAAACCTGCATTCCTGTACCCGTGAAAATCTACGAAAGCATATATATATATATATATATATATATATATATATATATATATATGAGAGAATGTTTACCCCTTATTGTTCACTATGATTCAAAGGCAAAGCCTATTATCACACGGATTTCAGCAGCCTTAAAAATATTGCTTTCTGCTATCGTTATGTCAATAGGCAGATGTCGCCGATGTCTAAGGAGCAGGATTAAAATGTAATAAATAAATAAATATATCTATTTGCAGAGTCAAAGTTGGCCTTGAAAAGCATCTTAAAATGCTTGCTAGCATTGCAGAGTGATAAATGAGGTATCAAATTAAAACAGTGAATGAACATAGACGCTAGCAGAAAAACAGTGAATTTGCCAACTCTCTCTCTTTCTCTCTCCCCTCCCTCCGGATAAAGCCAACCAAAAAGGGTGGGGGGAACTGAGCTAAAGGCAAGCTTTGATACCTCTTCTGTAGCAAATGACTGTGAGAGATCAGTTGATTAAAATGCCCATTGGCTCAGCTGTGGGAACGTTATGGAATGCTCACAAATATTCCAGTTTCTCAAGCATTTTAAAAAGTGTCAGCACATAAGGCAAGGATGGGACTCTGTGCTGTTGGGTTGAGATGACTCTGAAGAGAAGGAAGTAGCAGCAGAACTGAACTTAGATTGCATGCGATTATTCATGTTGTCAGAGCGGAATGCAAATTGCACATGTGATTCGTATGAATGTGGGTTTCCAGTGCTGTTTTTCTAGAAAAAGAGATGCTGGAACTCGCTATGAACTTGTTCTCTTATCATGGCAATGGCACCCATCTGAGAGGTGCTGGAACTGAGTTCCAGTGAGCTCTGGCTTAAATGAGCCCTGATCCTATTTATCCAGCCTATATAATGGATTTTCAAGTCCACCGAGCTCAGTGGGGTTTATTGCCAGGTAAATGGGCATAGGATTGTAGCATAGATTCGTTATAAGCAAACATCACCCTTGAGTTCCTAATGTGCATCAGTAAGGGCATGACAAATGGAGGAAGAGAACTAGGGACTCAGCTAGATGTGTAAAGATATAACACTGTGACACCAGGCGGGGCTGTGGAGTCCCACCTTTCCCTACCGGATTTCCCTGGATGAGTTTGCAACGCCTTTAACTGAATCGCTTCGTTGACGTGTCTGGATCCAGCCCAAATCTCAGAATCAGGACCTCTGCTAATTTGCTGAATTTGCAGTACGCTGCCCCCCCCTTTAAAAAAAAATCTTGCGTAATGTTGGAAAGTACCTTGCACTTACTTTTGTTTTGTGCTTAAGAAAAAAAAAAATTGGCTTGGGGTTTGTAACTCATACTCTGAGATTTGCCACATTGTTTGACATAAGGGGACGTTTCCAGATAGTGAAATTTCAGTTGCCAGGTGCCAGAGGCAATTCATCAGACGCTCATAAAAAGAAAGATCAAAAAGCCTATCAGTCTCCCCCCTGCATCTGGGATCCAGGAAGGAACACTTAGGGACTCCTATCCTTTAAACAGCTCTCACTTAAAGGGCTGGCTGTTTATAATAACAAGAGAAGCAGAAAGGGGTCAGGTCAAAAGCAGCAGAGCAGCAGGTGGTGTTGTAAAGTTGTTGCTTTTTCTGACTGCAGTTAAAAGCGAGGTGAAACATTAGATGAAATTGCTTCGTACAAGACCGCTCTGTTTCTTCCCTTTTGATTCGAAGGACTTTGGGTCCCTGCCCCCCATATATATAGTGGGTGGTGAATATATTTGCTGAGGATGCCAAGTTCCACCGCTGCTAAACCCCCCACCCCCAAAGCCACACAAAACATCTCACCATGCTATGAAGGGTTTCCTTTCCAAGAAGTCCCTATGATCTTATTTCTTCATCTTACATTTCAGAGGGCAGGCTTGGAAAACATGCTTGGAATGTTGAGCGATGGTGCGAGCGGAAAATGCAACGTCCGCGTCAGCGCGAGGATTTGCATTCGAATCTGCAAGTTTTCGTGGAAGCGCGAGGAGGAAAGGTTGGCTGGTGTGAATGCTGTCAAATTACATGGGGCTAGCAATTAAAAGACGCCTGCTTCTTGGGAGAAAAGCAATGACAAACCTAGACAGCATCTTAAAAAGCAGAGACATCACCTTGCCAACAAAGGTCCGTATAGTTAAAGCTATGGTTTTTCCCAGTAGTGATGTATGGAAGTGGGAGCTGGACCATAAAGAAGGCTAATCGCTGAAGAATTGATGCTTTTGAATTATGGTGCTGGAGGAGACTCTTGAGAGTCCCATGGACTGCAAGAAGATCAAACCTATCCACTCTTAAGGAAATCAGCCCTGAGTACTCACTGGAAGGACAGATCGCGAAGCTGAGGCTCCAATACTTTGGCCACCTCATGAGAAGAGAAGACTCCCTGGAAAAGACCCTGATGTTGGGAAAGATGGAGGGCACAAGGAGAAGGGGACAACAGAGGACGTGATGGTTGGACTGTGTTATCGAAGTTACCAGCATGAGTTTGACCAAACTGCGGGAGGCAGTGGAACACAGGAGTGCCTGGTGTGCTCTGGTCTGTGGGGTCATGAAGAGTCGGACACGACTAAAGGACTAAACAACAACAAGCAATTTGCTCATCATCAGAAATGGAAACATTCACTATTGTCTTAACATTGACAGCCTACTTGACATCCGCAAGTGGAGAGTCACCATATGAACCTCAGAATTCTAGTAATGTCCAGGGGGTGGGGGCTAAATTGGTGTCTGGGGAGAATTATTAAAAGCATTTTTAAAATAATAATCATAATAATTTATTATATATACCTCGCTCATCTGGCTCCCAACAGAATATTAAAAATGCGACAAAACTTCAAACATTACAAACTTCCCTAAACATTGCTGCCTTCAGATGGCTTCTAAAAGTCAGATAGTTGTTTATCTCCTTGACATCTGATGGGAGGGCGTTCCACAGGGTGGGTGCCACTACCGAGAAGGCCTTCTGCCTGGTTCCCTGTAACCTCACTTCTCACAGGGAGGGAACCAGCAGAAGGCCCTTGGAGCTGGACCTTAGTGTTGAAGCTGAACGATGGGGGATAATTTTGAAAGTAAATGTCCGGGATTTTGTGTTTTCCCTAGTGGAAGTGCTGTTCTTTGTTGCCTCCTCCTTGTTGGTTGGCTGGGGGGAGAGCAGACCTGTTATGGAAAGGTGTTGATGGGCCATAGAAGGATCCTTTGGCCCGGAGACACAGATGTCACAAAGGTTGCTGGGGTAACTGTGTGTTTGATGGGATGGGAAAAGGGAGTTTTGAAGCAGGGGCTTCTGGGCAGGAAGAGGAGGAAGTAAGGCTGAGATGCATCTTGGTGGAGGAGAAGGAAAGGTTGGGCCATGCCATAAGATCTGGACTCCCTCCATGCAGACTGAAGATGTAAACAGGTGAATAAAGCATGGTGGAATCGACACACATTTAAAAAACGTTCTGAAAATGCTTTTAAAAAATACATTGAATTTCACCATCGCCATCTAGCGTCACATTGTATATTGCACTTAAAGCACACTTAAAACATTTTATTTTCAGCTGTAGAGCTGAGTCCCATATTTCTTAAAGCACGACAGTCTGCACTGTGTCTTCTGTTCTCCAAAGGGACACAGACACTGTATGTGTGCCTGTGACCCCATGCGCTCTTCCCACTGCTTGTTGGAGAGAGGGGCAGGCACTAGGCTTTTGTAACAATATTTAAATGTCTCCTCTTTGGTCAGTGTAACTCTCCCATTCCTATACAGTGGTACCTCGGGTTAAGTACTTAATTCGTTCTGGAGGTCTGTTCTTAACCTGAAACTATTCTTAACCTGAAGCACCACTTTAGCTAATGGGGCCTCCTGCTGCTGCTGCACCACCGGAGCATGAGTTCTGTTCTCATCCTGAAGCAAAGTTCTTAACCTGAGGTACTATTTCTGGTGCTGGAGGAGACTCTTGAGAGTCCCATGGACTGCAAGAAGATCAAACCTATCCGTTCTTAACGAAATCAGCCCTGAGTGCTCACTGGAAGGACAGATCCTGAAGCTGAGGCTCCAATACTTTGGCCACCTCATGAGAAGAGAAGACTCCCTGGAAAAGACCCTGATGTTGGGAAAGATGGAGGGCACAAAGAGAAGGGGACGACAGAGGATGAGATGGTTGGACAGTGTTGTCGAAGCTACCAGCATGAGTTTGACCAAACTGCGGGAGGTAGTGGAAGACAGGAGTGCCTGACGTGCTCTGGTCCATGGGGTCACGAAGAGTTGGACATGACTAAACGACTAAACGACAACAACTATTTCTGGGTTAGCGTAGTCTGTAACCTGAAGCGTATGTAACCTGAAGCATATGTAACCCGAGTTACCACTGTATAGATATCCCTGGGGCTCTTATTTTAGTCCTTTTTGTTCTGCTTTTCTCTTTTCCAAGTTTGTGCTCAAATTTACCATTGGTTAGTGAGAGATTCAGTGAGAGAGTTTCTGGATCTTGTCATCTACCTTCACTTACCTTTTGGATGTGAGAATGTACATTCTTTAAATCCCTGCCTGCCCTGGAAAAAGAAAGTTTTCCCATTAATTGCATTGTCTTTCATATCTGAAGTAGATTTATTTTATTCTTTTATAGAAAAAATGATTGTGAATTCCATTTATCAATGCACACTTCATAACTTTGCACAGATGTATTTTACTCAAGAAAATGAAAGAAATATGCAGATGTGTCATTAAATATAAACATTGATAAGCCTACTGCAAAATTAGGGCTTCAAAAAGAGAGTGTCGTTTTACTTAAAATAGATGCATGTATGATCTATCTTGTTCAGATAAAAAAGTTCATGTAAATCAGATGAATGGAATTACTTGTATAACAAAATAGAATTAGTATTTTTTAAGCCGAACTTTTAATCCCTGTTGAACAAAGATGGCACTGTACCATTTTCAACAACTTATTTGGTGGTAAATGGGTTTAAATTACTTTAGTTTTTAACATCCAAAGGCGAAATTTTCTTTTTGGGTTGAGTGACAAATCTATCATCTTGCATATGGCTCAAATACGATGTGCTTTTGTTAGTCACAAGTAAAGTTTATGTTGATGCTGAAAGTGAAAATACACATGAGAGATCAGTCTAAGTTGAGAACATGATGAGTAAAAGATGAGTTGGTTTAGGAAATCTGGATAAACTTCAAACTTGTCAACCAATTGTCGTGAAACTTGAGTGGAAAATCATGAAGAAAAAATAGTAGATGGATAACACTGTAGAAAACTGGGGACAAAGGAAAATCTAAGAACCCTAAGATCTAGAAGCTGCCAATATCAAACATAGCTTATTGACTTCTACCATGTCAGACCATGGCCTGTCTAGAAAGGTACTGTCTACACTGACTGACAGAGGATTCCCAGGGTTTTAACTCTGCTGTGAGTTGCCTAGAGACTACCTTGTATAAGGTGACTAACAAACTGAACAAATGAATGATTGCACAACGTTCTCTTCAGGTAGAATAGGCAAACTTTGTAATTTTCAAAATACTTCGTACCACGCACAGGTCTTCTTACATTAATGGTCCACATGACTCAGCAAAAAAGGCTTTCTGTGTGTGTCAGATGTACTGTTTGTGATCATGGAAGGATCAAAGAGCCTTCTGTCAGTGGAAGTGTATCCCTAAAAATTTGCTGCCCCTTGACTCACCTTTATACAGCTGGTATGTCAGGCTTCAGGGACTCCCCCCCCCCTTTGCCAGTAGATAATCAGAACAAAGCAAAAGGAGTCTCTTACCAGTTAGAAATTTTAATGATCATAGCGAGAGAACAAAGAATCCATTCCTAGGATGAAGGTGCTCCCAGTTAAGGATTACCCCCCACTTCCCCCCTTGTCATCCATGTCACTTCCGCATCTTGCAACCTGATCTCGCAACCACTTTGCTTTCTGTGCTGCCACCTTAGCTGCTCTCTTTGGCCTTGGGAAGAGCGGATGGACACTTTCCAGTGGAAGAGAGTCTGTTAACTCTCTCCCAGTTCTTCTTCTCCTAGCTGTTCACCACTCAGTATTTCCCAGCTTCTGCCTTCTGAACTATGCCCCTCTGCAAACCACTGTTCCAAATCTATACTGTCCTCCTGCTCCTGGGAAGATTCAGGATCAGTGCAGCCCTCCTCAGCAAGGTCCCTGATATAGTGGGAAAACAAGAGCAAGGAAGCAATTGTTGAGGGGAGCTTTGGACTTCTGAACCTCACGCCGAGTGAGGATTGCAGCATAACTCTTAGTCAGTGGCACCTTTTGAATCTCCAGCTTGGCAAAACACAAGCAAACCTCCCTTCCTTTCCTCTCTTATGTTCTTTATTGTGCTCTGATTGCCAAGAAAGGCTCACCACTGGCAGCTGGGTGATGCGCTATGTGAATTAAAAAGAGAACTGGCCGTTTTGATGTGCTACACATATTAAGCTCCTAGGAAGAGGGAACTTTAACACAAGAGGGTTTTTCCACCCATTCTCCAACTCCTTCCCTTTTCACAGATAATTATTTTGAGCTGTTTCCACATGCTGCTCTGCGACCATCGGGTTAATGTTAAAATACAAATTTCAGAACTCGCACCCTTTTCAGAACTAATTCCAGAACTCACCCCCTTTATTTTTTTGCTAACAGCGGCAGCACAAGCGATATATCTGGCTGCCAAGTTCAAGCAAAGTGCAGCACTATTGTTATTGTTATTGTTATTATTATTTTTCCCCCTTTTGGATTCGGTGTCGGTGTGACCTATCATGTAGCTACGATACATGATAAAAAGGGAGAAATTGCAGCCAAGCTCAACTGTGTTCAAAGCAAGGTGCTAGTGAAAGAAAGGGATGGAAAATAAGCACTAATGGATTAATGGTCCATGATAAATGCTTTATTATAAAAGCTAGTGAGTGATTAGATAATTCTTGCTTTCAAAAGTAGGATTTAAATATTTCTGTCTGGCATGCAACCAGAATAAATAAATCACTCGACTATCTAGTTTATAGGAACACATGTATGCGTATGTATATGAACAGGGTAGAAAGGTCCTCTTCTTTTATACAGTAGGTGTTAGAAAAGCTGACAGCCACTGCACTACAACAACTTGCTGCTGGGAGCTGCTCTGGTGTGCAGAAAAAGGAGAGAAATGATTATACAAATTCTGCTCATCCAGACTGTCATTTGGCCTGACTGATCCTGCCTGCTTTCTCTGCTAAACTGAAACAGGCAGCAACTCTGGAAAACTTAATATAGGGTTACCAGACATCCCCGGTTCCTGGGGCCAGTCCCTGGATTTGCAAATCTTGTTGTTGTTGTTTAGTCATTTAGTCGTGTCCGACTCTTCGTGACCCCATGGACAAGAGCACGCCAGGCACTCCTGTCTTCCACTGCCTCCCGCAGTTTGGTCAAACTCATGCTGGTAGCTTCGAGAACACTATCCAACCATCTTGTCCTCTGCCGTCCCCTTCTCCTTGTGCCCTCAATCTTTCCCAACATCAGGGTCTTTTCCAGGGAGTCTTCTCTTCTCATGAGGTGGTCAAAGTATTGGAGCCTCAGCTTCAGGATCTGTCCTTCCAGTGAGCACTCAGGGCTGATTTCCTTAAGAATGGAGAGGTTTGATCTTCTTGCAGTCCATGGGACTTTCAAGAGTCTCCTCCAGCACCATAATTCAAAAGCATCAATTCTTTGGCGATCAGCCTTCTTTATGGTCCAGCTCTCACTTCCATACATCACTATTGGGAAAACCATAGCTTTAACTATACGGACCTTTGTTGGCAAGGTGATGTCTCTGCTTTTTAAGATGCTGTCTAGGTTTGTCATTGCTTTCGTCCCAAGAAGCAAGCGTCTTTTAATTTCGTGACTGGTGTCACCATCTGCAGTGATCATGGAGTCCAAGAAAGTAAAATCTCTCACTGCCTCCATTTCTTCCCCTTCTGTTTGCCAGGAGGTGATGGGCCATGATCTTTGGTTTTTTTTTGATGTTGAGCTTCAGACCATATCAGCCATCACACCTCGGAAATACACTTTTCCCGAAAGGTTTCCACAATTTTGGCCATTAGTGTACTAATATAGTCTTCATGTGTCTCCTCCGTGAGAGGACCAGAGGGTGGAAACATGAGGATTGTGGTGGCTTCCCGCTTATATGATACTGTCCCCAGGGAGGCTTGCCTGGTACCTTCATGACATACCTTTCAGCACCTCAGTGTCCGGGCTGAACTATGGTGGTGGAGATGCTCCTTCAGGTATACTGGGTCGAGGCCATTTAAGGCTTTAAAGGTCAGCACCAACACTTTGAATTCTGCTTGGAAACGTACTGGGAGTCAATGTAGGTCTTCCAGGACCGGTGTCATATGAGTCAGACCAAACAGGGATGAAATCTTTTTTCTTTGACCCCTGATTTTGTTTGTTTGTTCTGGAGGCGGTGCTGGCTTACTATGAATCTAGTGGCAAAAGGGGAGGCAAATTCTCACACCTCCCTTAAGAATGTGCCAATGGCAGTATTAATGAAATTTGCAGTTTAGATTTTCGTCTTTCTTCTCTTTCAGCTAAACAGAGCGCTGCACCTCTACCCAAAGTTGGTACCAAGTAAGCTGCTTAGCCAATGCAGGGACGTAAATTACCTTTGCACTTTGTAATAGAGTCAGCACCATGACAGGAAGTCACATATCACTCAGTTGGCGAAGGGTAATAAGAAAGAGGGAAATCAGAAAGGGCATGAGCTCATGCCGGAGCTATGCGCAATCCAGACGCAAGATTTACGACAAAAGCTGACTTATAATATTAAAGGGTATAAACAGCTTCGTACTGTTGTACTTTCATATAGGTTTGCATTGATCCTGCAGTAAGTGTAGTGTGAAGTTTGGGAAAGGTTGATTGAATGTGAAAAACTCTTTGCTTTCTTAGCAAGTGCCATAAAACCAAACTCATATTTATGTGGCAGAGGAACGGCTTTAGAGGTTAGGTTTAATATTGATGTGGGCGCATGAATAGAAGCTTGTCTCATATAGAAGCTGCTTAAAGGATTTATATCTAAGCAGAGTACTGCAAAAATTACTCAGTACTGCGTATAAAGATTTTTATTTTATTTTTTTAAAAAAGCTTAGCCTGCCATCAAGTGATGTATCTCATTCCCTAGGCACAGCAAATTAGGTTTTCCCACTTTTTCAGTGGTGGCAAAGGAGACCAACACCATCCCATCCTCTTGCTAGAGTTCTGTCTGCCATAGTTAACAGAAGCTATAGCTACACCCAGCAAGAAGGGCAATCCGACAGTTGATCTCATGATGAGTCGATTTCGTGATGAAACTCTTCACATATTTTTGGGCTGAATATCTCTAGTAATGCCAGAATAAATAGCTGCTGTTCAGACATTTCTCAAGAAGAGTCACACATCACAGCATGGCTGGTGTGTTTCTCTCGACACCCCCCCCCCCATTGACAATTTTCTCTCTTTGTGGACATTCCCATGTTGGGGTCCTGCTGCTGTTCCTGAATTCATATCTCAACTTCCCTCCAATGAGCTCCCCCCACCCTAGGTTATTCTCTCAACAATTAATAAATGGGTAGGCAATCTAAGGCCCAGGGTCCGGATCCAGCCCAATCACCTTCTAAATCTGGCCCACGCACAGTCCAGGAACCAGTGTGTTTTTACATGAGTAGAATGTGTCCTTTTATTAAAAATGCATCTCTGGGTTATTTGTGGGGCATAGGAATTCGTTCACCCCCACAAATATAGTCTGGTCCCCACAAGGTCTGAGGGGCAGTGGACCGGCCCCCTGCTAAATTTTTTTGCTGACCTCTGAACTAATAGGAAGGCTAGGCTGAGAGACAATGACTGGCCCGATATCACTCAGGGAGCTTTCAAATCTTGTTCTCTCATAACTTCACTTCATATGGCAGAAGTTCCCAGAGAATTATTTAAGTGAGGCAGAGTAAAAAGTAAAGGTAAAAGACCCCTGACAGTTAAGTCCAGTCGTGAAACGACTCTGGGGTTGCGGAGCTCATCTCGCTTTACTGGTCGAGGGTGCCGACGTTTGTCCGCAGACAGTTTTTCCGGGTCATGTGGCCAGCATGACTAAGCCGCTTCTGGCAAAACCAGAGCAGCACACAGAAACGCTGTTTACCTTCCCGCCAGAGCGGTACCTATTTATCTACTTGAACTTTGACGTTCTTTCAAACTGCTAGGTTGGCAGGAGCAGGGACAGAGCAATGGGAGCTCATCCCATCGTGGGGATTCGAACCACCGACCTTGGGCAAGCCCAAGAAGCTCAGTGGTTTAGACCACAGTGCTACCTGCGTCCCAGAGAATTATTGAAGTGAGGCAGAGTAGGATATGGCAACCTCATCCTCCCATGTCAAAGTACAGTGGTACCTCGGGTTGTGGATGAGATCCGTTCCGGAGGTCCAGTCGAATCCCAAGGTTTCCGTAACCTGAGAACCGCTTCTGTGCATGTGTGTGAGGCAAAACCTGGTAAAATATTTCCAGGTTTGCCGTGCACGCATTCCGAAATTTACGTAACTAGAGGGTTACGTAAATGGAGGTATGACTGTACTTAGTACCTGTGGCAAGGCGACTTCCTTTGGCTCCTGAGAAAGAAAACCCCCAAAGTTCTTCTTCCCCTCCCTGACAATAAAAATACAGCCACAATCCATTAAATAGCAATTTGCTGCCCTTTCATGACATCCAAAACTAGCTGCCTGAGGTGGCCACTCATATTCTATCACTATTTTCTGAGCACGATTCAGTTGGCAGCATATTTAAGTCGCACCTTTAAAGTGGGTTTGGTGCTGCTGTTCCAAAAACTGGCTCCCCCTCAAAAGTGGAATTTTTGTGCTAAGGAAAGTGTTGGGAAAATTCAGTTGAAAGTGTGGGAAAACGACAGTGTTGGGAGGCACCATGTAACCTTTGTGCAAGCAAATCAGGATGAATGCTCAGTAAACAGGGTATCTGGATGATTCTGCTCTCTGTCTCATGATAGGGCCGGCCCCTCTGGATGAACATATTCATGATGGATTAAGCCAAAGGGTGTGCATATACTGTAATTATAGATATGGATAGTAATATGCTAGGGTTGAGCTCTGGTGTTTTAATAAGTACTTTTCCAAGTGAGCCCTGACATTTTCTTCCACCGCAGACCGCTAAGATAATTTCCATACTCCCTTTCCCACTTCGCTAATAAGTATGCAAAAGAGCACAACAACAGGCCTTGCAAATGTGCTCCTTTTCTTCCTACAGACAGTTTGTTGCTGGAAGCTTTAGAAAGAATTTGACATGTCGGCCCAGGTCCTTGCAGACTGGGCCCTCTCCAGACCTCCCCCTCCCTCCCAGCTGTGGGGACTGCACTGGTGGTTCTTGGATGAGGGCCAGAGTTTCGCCCAAAGTAATTATACTCTCTTATTGTTTGACACAAGAGCAGAGGGAGAGTATGGAAAACATCAGTCCTCTTTTTTATGTCAGACCAAAAAGGTTGGAGCAGATGTTTTTAAGTAAACACGGGCTCTTGTTATGCATTTTTGAGAAGTCAAGAGAAACTTTTTTTTTCTTAATTCAGAAGCCAGAGTAGCCTGTAGATTTAAAGGCATTTTAAACACTGTACTTTCCCATAAAGCCATAAAGCTCTGGCAAGAAGGCTCAGCAGCCAATCACTGAGGAATGAACCTGAACATGTTATAACTCAGGTTCCCAATAAAAACGTCAGGCCAAAATCAGAAGTGGGTAGTTTTACAATCTTGAACGGAGCGTTGTTTTTTAATTGCTTTCCAAAGGAGAATTTAACAATATTAAATATATATATTTTTAAAAAAACCCAAGCGATGCAAATCTACTCGGCTATCTTACGCGTGTCAAGCTGACTGTTATTATGATTGGGGAAATGGTGGATTTTGAATGTCTTTTCTTCTGGCATTGCAATTTCCCAGTTGTTTTATTGGGATGATATTAAAAGTGGACAAAATGGACCATGTTCCTTCCTTTAAAAAAGTAAGCACTAAAAACTAGTATGGGATTTTTATTATTATTTTTAAAAATCACCTCCTGTATTTAGATTAATATACGTGAGAGTCTGTGTTTGTGACTGTGTGCGATGTGCAGGTGTGATATGTAAGGAACATTGTTTTGGCATTGTTCAACCAGTGGGGTAGTACATGCAGCTGATCTCCAGAGTTTTTTAACAAATGGAACAAAAGGCAGAATTGATTGCTTTGTTATAAGCTTCCATTTTGCTAACCTTCATGTTTTTGCATTAGATGCATTTTCTGCTATGGAACATTTCTCTCTCATTTCTCTAGTTTGGTCTGTGGTAATATCTGCATTTTTGTAGTCTCTCTTTAGCCCAAATAGCATTTGTTAGTGTCCTAGCTGTTGGTATTTTAAATGGATTTCATTTAGCCTAGATAAATGTTATTTATTTATTTCACTTGCATCGTTCTTTGTATTTCAACATATCTCAACATAATTTGATACGAATAAATTCACCTTACCAACCCCACATTCAAAACTAAACAATACTATTGCTAATGATGATGATCATGATAAACTACACAGTTCAAGTGACATAATTAAGCAGTAATAATGAACTATGATGGATTAGTTATGTAGGACATTTATTTATTTTATCTCAAATGAGTTTATATGTAAAGTCTATAGAGGGAGTAGCCTCCTGTTAGTTCTATTAAAAAATCTTTTAGTTTTTCAGACAAAGCTGTTGAGATTAGCAAAAGCCAACATGAATTGGTTTTCCAGTAGGGTTGCCACCAAAATCTCCAGAAAAGCTGAAGTGAATATGAGGATTCTTTTTTGGGAAAACATTCAAGGGATTTTGAAGGAAGGGGGAAAAAAAGGACTAGTAAAGCATGCATGCTTCTGGTTAATTGCAGCAACCAGGAGGGAGAGCACATATCTGGTTGTTAGTTTGCCAGAAACCTGGATTGAATTTCGTTCTCTACCACCAATTCCCCACACGGCTTCTGAGCCAAGTTACTGACTCTTTCTGTGACTCACATTCAAAGCCAGTAAAAGATAAGAAGAGAAAAGTTGAGTTTGGAAGAGCCCTTGGATTGACACATTGTGTGTGTGTGTGTTGGTCTCCGTTTATTTTCTTTGGTTCCATAAATGTTGTAAGCCATTTCAAGAAGTTAGCTAAGATAGGTGATGAACTTAAATGTTTAAGATAAACAGCTTTACGTCCCAAGGTATCCAAATCTTTAGAACAGTGGTTCGCAACCTTTTTTTTTTGGCCATGCCCCACCTAAGCATCTCTAAAATCCTGATGCCCCAGGTGACATATAATTCTTATTATTCAAAAAGTAAACTCCTATTCATGTGGAGGAAGCCTAAAAGGCCATTCACTGTTAATAACACATTCTTGAATTGCCCCCCCAAATCAAATTGCCCCCCTGTGGGGCGTGTGTCCCACAATGGGAACCACGACCTTAGTCTATGAGCCTCTGCTAACGTAAGGAAAATGACAGCAGGACATGGTTGCATTGGACATTCAGGGAGCTATCATGTCCTCAGGATTGTGGGTACCCGCCACCGCAACGCAGGCATGTGACATCACACACACAGGCAACTCATTTTCCTCCTCATATCTGTAGTCAGCAAGGCACCTCAGAATAGAGTAGTTCCGTACACATGTGTGATGTCACACCCGTCGGGTGGAGGCCTGCTGCCTCTGTGGGGAGCCCCACGTAGGCCACTCTGCCCTACAGCAGGTAGGTTTGGTGGGCTCTCTCAAGATTGGAGGGGCTCGGCCCTGTCCTCACATGTCTATAAAGTACATTGATCTATCTCAGAGGCTTCTCTTTGTACAGGTAGCCAAAGAAGGATACTTTTCTCTCAACTGAAAGAACATGGCCAATGAACCACTTCTGTGCTGAACAGCTGAACAGACCAACAGGGAAGTATTGACCACCTTGGCATGTGATTGAACTGCCAACTAAGTGCAGAGAGTGGAAAATCCCTCCTTGTTTTGGCCACATCAAGGACTTTTGAGGTAAATGTGTGCTTAGGACACAGGTTGCTAAAGATTCTACTCTATCACTTCACTTGGGATTTTGTTTTGTTTCGTTTGTAGGGGGAGCACCCATAGTTTTAACAGTTTATTTGGCACAGCAGCAAGACCCATCACTTCTGTCTAACTGCAGCAAATCAGGAAAGGAGGGAAACCACAAGTTTGCCGGCGAGTTTGCCAGAAACCTGGGTTCAATTTCGTTCTCTACCACAGACTTCCCACATGGCTTTGGCCAAGTTGCTTGTCCATTCTCTGGCTCGCTTCCAATAGTCTGTAAAAGATAAGAGGGGAAGTGTTGGGCTGGGAAGAGCCCTGGGACACCCGCCCCTCCCCCAAACCCTGTGAAGCTTAATTTAGTCAAAATGGTTGGGAGGGATCCCAAATGTGGTCGAGGTAAACCATCTGGAACGCTTCTGATGCAACTGAGCGGAAAACAAACAAACAACGAAGCCATAGGCAAATTCCAGAAAAGAAAGGATTGGGAAGAAAATCGAAATAGGCTCAGCAGGTCTGCTCTCTTCATTGATACATCATGCTCCATTCTGGAAAGGATTGCTATAGGGTAGCTGGTTGTTCCAAGTTTGACTCTTGTTTAATATATTTACCTCTTAACAAGGCATCTCACTGAGGGGGCAACAACTTCTCACCTACTATAGTGGCCAAAGCATTAGCCTTGACCTAGTTTCCTTGTTCCTTCTTGCAAGAGAACAGTGGGGTACAATGCTGCATTGAAGGTGGGTCAGTGGTGGCTCTCTCCTTGTTGGAAGCAAGAGAGTAAGAACGGAGTGGAAACGGTCTTGAAACACAGCTTGTTTGTAGCTGCTTGGGGGCCCAGTGACCACGGCTGAATTTACACTGACCAGTTTAACATTATTTCCCCCTATTAGAAGATCAAACCAAATCAAAGATCCAATACTTTGGCCACCTCATGAGAAGAGAAGACTCCCTGCAAAAGACCCTGATGTTGGGAAAGATGGAGGGCACAAGGAGAAGGGGACGACAGAGGACAAGATGGTTGGACAGTGTTCTCGAAGCTACCAGCATGACTTTGACCAAACTGTGGGAGGCAGTGGAAGACAGGAGTGCCTGGCGAGCTCTGGTCCATGGGGTCATGAAGAGTCAGACACGACTAAACGACTAAACACAGATATGCTGGTCTAAAATAGCACCGGGCATACTTGTTAATTAAAAAGCTTTTTACTCCGTCAAACGTAAGTAATACCCGGCCACCCCATTTTCCAAAATGCTGTTTCTTTCCTTGCTGTAGGTCGTTGGTTGCTTTCTGGTGCCACGTTTTAATTCTTCCTTCCTCCCAAACTTCTAGGACGGAAGAAGCAAAAGGCGGGGTACCACTGGAGGGGTGTGTGTCAGAATTTGAATGCAGTAAAAAAAGTTAAATGCTACACAGGGATATATGAGCAGTGTTTCACCAATATAGCAGCATAAAATGATTAGAAATTAAGCATTAAAAAAGACAAGGTAATAACACATTATGAACGTAAAAAGTAGAACATCTTGTGTCCATCTATGTTATCAAAAGCATTCTTTAACCCTTCCTTCATGAGTGCAGATCCGCCTCATGTTTCTTATTTCATGTTATGGGCCTAATAATGTAAGGGTGCTGCGACAATCTGTGAGATTTTGACAGAGTACGGAAAGGCTTTGAATGGTAAATACATTGAAATGTCTGATGCTAAATGCTCTGTGCTCTCATGCGCATTCTATATTATGTACACACTTAACAACTACTTCATAGGACAGCATATTTTATGATAGTTCCACACACACAAAATTCTTACACCCACAGAGTAAAAGAAAATGGGGGAGGGGAGTGCACATTCACAAAACATCAAATTGCTACATGACGCTTTCAGATACAGAGTTCAAATAAAAGATTGATGTCTGCAGGATGTATAAGCAAAATTGAAGTTGGATATATTGCTCTCTGAGAGCCTTTATATCTAAGCCAAAAATGCCTATGTGAAGTAGAGTTAGAAATATTTATTCTAGGCATAACTCCAAGAATCAAGAGTACCCTGTTGCCAGAGTCATTCTGTGGACAATATTACATGTTTCCATGTATAATAGATAGTGCTTTTAGAGTGGGGTGGAGAAATACCTTTTGTGATGTTTACTCACAATTTTGAAACTTCATGTTGTCTGCAGAGTGATCAAGTCTCTTTTTTTTCTGTTTAGCCCAAACGACAGACATGCAGGAAATGTAAAATAAAATGAACTCTAGCCCTGTGATGTTACTTACATGGGTTATTCCAGTCGGGAAAGCATAATGTTATTATATTTTATTGCTGATGCACACTCTGGAATTGTGCGAACAAAGGAGAGTGAGTTGTAAATAATTTAAGTTAATTAAATCAACAAACATAAATGCTGGGGGGAATTAATGTTGTCAGATGATGACTTGACATTTTTAGAGCTAGGTCTGAAATTTGCATGGATTAAATCAGGCAGCTATCCAAGATCTCTTCCAGATGACCGGCTCATTGAGTACCCATCTGATATGTTTGCACAAAGTTTGTGGTGTGATTAGATGATGATGCCCAAGAACATCAAATCAACCATTGCTGGTAGTGCATTGCTGGTACAGTCCATTCTTACATGGAAAGGGTTCTTAAACCGAGGTGTGCTGTCCCTAATGAGGCTTCCCGCCGCTGGTGCCCTTCCACCATTCAGCTTCCGTTCATCTTCCAGGACAAAGTTCACTAGCCGGAACACCTACTTCTGGTTTTGCAGAGTACGTTGCCTGAATCGTTTGTTAACAGGGCTGTTCTTAGACTGAGGTACCACTGTATATTCCTGAATTCCATCAGTAGCAGCCTGGAAGCCCCCTTACTTGTGTGTTGGGCTCCAGTCTGATACCTGCTTACCTGAGAGTAAGCCCCATTGAAGTCAACAGAACCTTCTAGACATGCAAAGGTTTTTAATGTGATTACAATTGCGGTTCCAGTCCCATTGTAATTATTCTGCCACTTTTCAAGGGTGAATGCTCTAGCCTTCACTATTTTTGCAAAGGAATCAGTCAGCTAGTTTCTACAGCCTGGCTTAGACTACCAAAACAGCTTTGGCCCTGTATACCTGAAGGAGCGTCTCTACCTCCATCATTCAGCTGGGACATTGAGGTCCAGCTCCGAGGGCCTTCTGGCGGTTCCCTCACTGTGAGAAGTGAGGTTACAGGGAACCAGGCAGAGGGCCTTCTCGGTAGTGGCACCCGCCCTGTGGAACGCCCTCCTATTGGATGTCAAGGAAATAAACAACTACCTGACTTTTTGAAGACATCTGAAGGTAGCCCTGTATAGGGAAGTTTTTAATGTTCGATGGTTTACCATGGTTTTTTTTAATTTGTTGGGAGCTGCCCAGAGTGGCAACCCAGTCAGATGGGCAGAATCATCATCAGATGAAGAAGCATTCAGTTGCAACCCCATATCTCTCAAATATTTTTTTTCCCTTTTCTGTTTTGAATGGGGGAAGTTTCTGAATAATATATCATTGAGTGAGCTCACTGATCAGGAAGCATTTCAGTATATATTTATCCACCTGAAGATTTTCATTTTCATCCCTTTTTTATTTTACATTCCCAAAGAAACATCCCCTCCCTGTACCAGTCAACCTATCCCTCCCCCTGTCGAATCTGGCATATAAATGTTAATAATACAATAGTCTTTGATCTCTGCCTAAGAAAGCACTGTACATCATTAAATCAAGTGAAACTACAGCACTATGATTTGTTGTGGGCTCTTACTCCTGGAATCAATTATCTATATATTTTGGAGAAGCACAAAATTTACAGACTTTTCAAACAAGACTTGATGGCGAGTTGAAGGAAAACACAGATGTTTGAGAGTGATGCAGGCACAAGAAAGAGATCAATGAAACACTAAGAGAGGGAATTATTAAAGGAAATAATAATTCCAGATTGATGTGTCATATTATGCAGAACACGACACTCATGGGGGAGATAATTCAATTATTTGCAGAGAGAAATTTGTATCTTTTTCAGAGTGACTTTGGGTTGCGATAGGTTTTTTTAATCAATGTACTTTTTGGGTCAAGATGCACCGGATGATAAGAGGCACACGGGAACTTGCATGACAATTAAATTCTCTGTAGTTAGAACCTGGATGTCTTGATCAAATGTTGGCTCCATTAAATTTTATTCTGGAGAATTCTTAAAAAAACATAGTTTATGCAGAGAACTGGGATTCAGCCTATTCTGAATGGGGTTGCGTTCAGATAAGTTTGTTGTTTGAGGTTTGTTCCTAAAACCTGTTCTCCCCTGAACCTCAGATAGCCTCTCCAGTTGTGATCCCTACTGAACCAAAATAGACTGGCCACTGCTATCCATATCCAGGGAATCTCCAGATTAGACTACAGTGGTACCTTGGGTTACAGACACTTCAGGTTACAGACGCTCAGGTTACAGACGCTCAGGTTACAGACTCCACTAACCCAGAAATAGTACCTCAGGTTAAGAACTTTGCTTCAGGATGAGAACAGAAATCGTGCTCCAGCGGCGCAGCGGCAGCAGAAAGCCCCATTAGCTAAAGTGGTGCCTCAGATTAAGAACAGTTTCAGGTTAAGAACGGACCTCCAGAACAAATTAAGTTCTTAACCCAAGGTACCACTATACTAGCAATGCATTGTAAGTGAATCTGCCTTTGAAAACTGTTTGGAAATTGACATTCAGAACACAGCTGCTCTGTGTCACTCTGAGGTCAGGTATTCATACCCTCCAACATTTGTCTGATGAAAATAGGGATGTCCTATTCCATAATAATAACAACAACAACAACAACAACAACAATAATAATAATAATAATGCTATTATTTATACTCTGTCCATCTGACTGGGTTGCCTCAGCCATTCTGGGCAGCTTACAACATATATAAAAACAGAACAAAACATTAAAGAGCTTCCCTACACAGGGCTGCCTTCATATGTCTTCTAAACATTGTATAGTTACTTATCTCCTTGGCTTGGGGGCGGGGTCACATAAATCCATATCTCCAACATTTCTCTGATGCAAATAGGGATGTTATAAGGGAAAGCAGGATCAAATCAGAAACCAGGATGGCCTCTGTAAATCCAGGACTGTCCCTAGAAAATAGGGACACTTGGAGGCTTTGCAGCCATGGGTGGGCTTTGAGTTTCTTTGCCCTCTAGGGAGAATGGAGCCAGTCCAGTGTTTCTCCTAGAATTTAAGGGGGCGCAAAAGGATGTGAGTACTGTGTTTTGTTTTTTTTAATGTTGGTTGGTTTTCACACTCCTAGGGGATTGTGCCTCCCTCTTCCCAGTCTGGGATGCATGCATTAGATAGCTCTCTATGATAAATTACTGCTCCTCTTTGGGTTGCTTTTGAAGACCGTCCAATTGAGTCAAATGCTGATTGATTCAAACTGCAGCAGCTTCTGATGCCAAGCTCTCGGGAGCACGTAACACCTATGGTTCCCACTTGTTCCCAAACTGTTTCTAAGCACAATTCAATACGATGGTTCAAAATAGAAACACGCTAATGGGCTCGGACCAGATTATGAGTGCTTCCAGACTGTGTGCTTTTCATGGTTATTATTCTTAGGCTGCAAGCTACATGCAGAATTACAACGGATTCCCCACACTTTGGTAGATTTTGTGCATGCACATCTTTCTGTGTCCTATTTGCATTAATGAACACAACACTTCTGTGTGAGTGCAGAGGAACAGTGCACCTAATCATACAATTTTAGCAACTATTTTTTTTAAAAAAACCAGTGTTTCAATATGCACTCAAATGCCTTTTCCTTTCTTCCTTTTTTGTTGCAGCATTACTCCAATATTTTTTTATTATTTTTTATTTTAAATATGTTGGCGGAAAAGCATTTTAACAACAATTTGAAAAATAAATGAAGAAATGTGCCGCTAAACTGCTACTTACAGGAATTAGCATGGTGTCCAAGTTGAGAGATGTGATGATAGGAGGCAAACGTCCAAATAGTTTCTGCATGTGTCAAAACAACTGCATTTCATTAAAAACATAACGATAGCACTAAGTTGATCTATACCTGCACGGCTGTTTCATTCTTTCAAGAATGTCTGTCTTTTTGTGAGCTCTCAAAAGAAATGAGAAAACAAAAAAGGGAAAAGAAAGTCAGGTGTGGGGAACCTTTGACTCACCGGAACTGCGACTCCCTCTACATGGTCACCTGCCTGGCGCTGTGGTCTAAACTACTGAGCTTCTTGGGCTTGCCGATCAGAAGGACGGCGGTTCGAATCCCCACAACAGGGTGATCTCCCATTGCTCTGTCTTAGCTCTTGCCAACCTAGCAGTTCGAAAGCTCACCAGTGCAAGTAGATAAATAGGTACCGCTGCAGCGGGAAGGTAGACGGCGTTTCCATGCGCTCTGGTTTCCATCACAGTGTCCTGTTGCACCAGAAGTTTAGTCATGCTGGCTACCTGACCCGGAAAGCTGTCTGTGGACAAACGCTGACTCTCTTGGCCTGAAAGTGAGATTAGCGCCGCAACCCCATAGTCACCTTTGACTGGACTTAACCATCCAGAGGTCCTTTACCTTTTACCTTACCTGCACACCAAGTAATAGGAACACCAATGGTCCATCTAGCACAGTACTGTCCACACTGGTTGGCAGTAGTTCTCCAGGGTTTGAGACAGGAGTCTCTCCCAGCCGTAACTGGGATCTTCTCCATGCATCCTTCCCCAATCCTTCTGTGGCTTTTCTCTTCTTCTGAGTAGACCCTCTGCTAGTGAATAAGGCCTTTAGAGCTGATGAACAGACTTGAAAATGATCTGCTGTTGTGTTGCTGATCATCTTCCGTTTAAGTTTTTTGGATTGTGATTTTGTTATTAATAGCTTGGATGTTTCCTTGTGGCTTCGTTCAACTTTGCTCTTGTTTTATTGCTGTTTTTAATGTTTTATTTTAAGTTGTCTTGAGAGCCACATGGCTGGAATTAATGGAATTAAAACAAAATGGAAATAACGGAAATAGCAGAATTAAAATAAACAGTATAAAGCATTAATTTATTACAACTTTAACAAAGGGGGAGTTTGTTTTTTTATATGAAACAATGAACTATTGCAATTAATTACTTATATCTAAGAAAGTTCTACATATATAAATCATGTAATGTTCAATATTGAAGAGAATGGACCGTTCTTGCTTTTGCCCTGGGACCCCAGGACAGAGCAAACAATGAAGTAGCCAAACTATTTTTAAAATAAAATTAAGCCAATAAAACATATTGATGATTAATGCTCAGAAGAAGCTGCAGCTGCTGTCACTGTGTGTCAGCTCGTGTGTGTCTGCATGCCAGTGGTATTTAGGGAAGCTAGATTAGATTTTAACACTTGCTGGATCCAGGGATTAGTTAGAGGGGTCTGGCACCAACAAACACATAACAATATGTAATGTACAAGTCAGGGCCTGGCAGGACACTGACAAGTGTGTATTGGGGAAGCGGAGCTGGAGTCTGACTCGGGAGAGGGAGCCAGTGATTTGTGGAGAACTGTACCACCCAGTCAATGACAAACCTAGACAGCAACTCAAAAAGCAGAGACATCACCTTGCCAACAAAGGTCCGTATAGTTAAAGCTATGGTTTCCCCAGTAGTGATGTATGGAAGTGAGAGCTGGAGCATAAAGAAGGCTGATCGCCGAAGAATTGATGCTTTTGAATTATGGTGCTGGAGGAGACTCTTGAGAGTCCCATGGACTGCAAGAAGATCAAACCGATCCGTTCTTAAGGAAATCAGCCCGGAGTGCACACTGGAAGGACAGATCCTGAAGATGAGGCTCCAATACTTTGGCCACCTCATGAGAAGAGAAGACTCCCTGGAAAAGACCCTGATGTTGGGAAAGATGGCACAAGGAGAAGGGGACGACAGAGGATGAGATGGTTGGACAATGTTCTTGAAGCTACCAGCATGAGTTTGACCAAACTGCGGGAGGCAGTGGAAGACAGGAGTGCCTGGAGTGCTCTGGTCCATGGGGTCACGAAGAGTCGGACATGACTAAATGACTAAACAACAACAACAACAGTACCAGCCAGGAGGCAAGAATCAGAAGCAGGAGAAACTTCAGAGCTGGGGGGGGGGGGAGCACAGAACAGACTGGAAGGAGAGGAAGAAGTAGGTCAGGCAAGCGAAGGGCCAGGTGCTTCCTCACCCTCTTCTGCACAACTGTCTCCCAGGACCAAGAGGGGATTGAAATGGGATGAGTAGCTCTGAGTAGATTTATAAGACTGAATCAACTAAGTGCTGGAGATACAAAGAGGCTGAGGGTACGTTCTATCACATGTGGTGGACTTGTAAAAGGGTAAAAGAGCATTGGGAAATAATTTATAATGAATTGTAAAAAATGTTTAAAAGTACTTTCCCAAAAAAATCCAGACTCCTTTTTGTTGGGGATAATTCAGATGGAAATTCCCAGGTGCCAAAAAAGGCTATTTATGTATGACATTACTGCGACCCGTGTTTCGTTAGCCCCAAAATAGAAAATGAGTAAGGTCCCAACTAAAGAAGAATGACAATTTAAACCGATGGAATATGTGCAGCTTGCAGACTTAACTTATAGAATAAGAGAACAAGAAGAGTGTACATTTAAAGAAGTTTGAAAAATGTTTACTGAATATATGGATGAAAATTGTGTACATTTGAAAACATTGGCAGCTTTAAGATAAATTCAATCATGGAATGGATGTAAAAATGGAATACTGAATGGTTTAGTTTATGTAAAATTTGCAGGGATCTATGGCATGCAAACTGAACCATGGAAAGAGAAGAAGGGAAGTCATTGATATTTTAAGGCTGTTTAAATGAATATTCTAAAATGTAAAATAAAAATTATACAAGAAACGGGATGAGCAGATAAAACTTCCATGCAGGTGTAGTCTAGTCTTTGGTTGCATGCATGCAGCCCATTGGGAAAACGTACATAAATTTGTGGAGGGGGAATAGCCCTCTGTTGCTGCAAGTGCTCCATAGAGCACAGACCTGGAAATAGCTGCGTAGAAGCTAGACTGGTGTGCCTTGGGAGCTGTAGAAAAGACAGTAAGTGTTAGCTTTGACAATGAAGAGTTAACCATCTGCTGTGTGCATTCCTTTGGCTGTGGAGTGCCCTTGACAGCATATGTGCATTATATCTAAAATGACAACAACAGAGGTAAGAGGGTCATTGGTCATCAATTCCCCTTCAACCCAACCCTGAACTGAATTCTACTGAACAGCCTGTCTGAAGGAAGAACTTAAATTATGGTGGGTGTTCCCTGACTGTTGTGTGGCCTGCATATACTTAATTTCTCACAATGCTTTTTAAAGCAAAGGTCCCCATCTCGCAAGAGCAAAGTCAGTCTGAAATCAGTGACTGGAGAAACACAAACCTTGCTGTGATCTGAAAATTTCACTGACATGCTTAACAAAGCCTATTGGAACAACACATCACAGATCCTTGTTCTTGAGCAAACAGTTTTCTCTTCAGCATTAATGGTTAGGTTCTCATATTAGGAAGCTTGATTAAAGTTTTTAAAAATATTTTTCAGAGCATGAATTCAATTTTATTGCATTTTTTGTTGGGCCAAGGACTCCTGTTCTCACAGTGGGACTCTAGTTTTTCGGTACATGTCCTTGACAAATAGCCCTCTCTTATTACACCACGTAGATGAGATTTCATTCTGGTTTTTTGATAACTTGCCACAGTCTGTAAGTTTGTGCTGGATTCGAAAGGCCTGTCCCTGAGCAGCAAATCAAGAGTGAGGGGGGAATATTGAGTGTTGGTTTCCATATTTTTATGACCTGCCAAGCTCAAGTGTTTAGGTTGTAGAAGAGACATGACTGGTAGCAACGCTTCATCTTTTTTTCTTTTTCTTTTTTTGTATCAACAAACACAGCTGCCTTGCACGATGCTGTGGGAACATTGATTCAAGGATAGTTGTGCACATTCCATGAAGTTGGACAGGGAAAGAAGCCAAGAAGCTGCATCACAGTGCAAAGCATGGAGATATACAGTAAAGGGTGTAGCCTGCAAAGGTATACATTAAATTGCCTTATAGTGAGCTCAGTCTTTGTTCTAGTACAGTGGTACCTCAGGTTACATACGCTTCAGGTTACAGATGCTTCAGGTTACAGACTCCGCTAACCCAGAAATAATGCTTCAGGTTAAGAACTTTGCTTCAGGATGAGAACAGAAATCGTGCGCCGGCAGCGGGAGGCCCCATTAGCTAAAGTGGTGCTTCAGGTTAAGAACAGTTTCAGGTTAAGAACGGACCTCCGGAATGAATTAAGTACTTAACCCGAGGTACCACTGTATTCTCTACTCCAGGAATGGGGCACCTGGTGTCCTCCAAAAGTTGCTGGATGCCAGGGGCCATTCTAGCTGGGGCTGATGGGAGTTGGTATGCAACAATAGCTGGAGGGTCACAGGTTTCCCATCCCCAAACTGCTTTGACTTGGATAGACTTTCCAGGAACCTTTCAGCAGTGCCAGGTAAGCCAGTAGAGGAATTAGTACAGGAGTGATGGCAGAGAATGGGGAGAGCTTTCATGGGATATTGCAACATTAGGACAAAGTGTTAGGAAATGGGCCAACAAAGAGAATGTTGGGAACGACCTATTTGGATGGATGGATGGATAGATAGATGGACAGATAGATGGATAGATAGATGGACAGATACATGGATAGATAGATGGACAGATACATGGATAGATAGATAGATGATGATGATAGATAGATAGATAGATAGATAGATAGATAGATAGATAGATAGATAGATAGATAGATATAGATAGATAGATAGATAGATATAGTAAAGTCTTCTCTATGTCACAACTAGAAAGTCAGTGCTCTATTTCCTTCTGCCAGACAGTGTCACTGAATCTGAAAACTATCAGGGAACTTGGGCTCTTCTGCACATGAATTGTGCATGTTACCGCCAAACTCTGGGACCTACCAGAAAAAGCAATTTCAGGACCCACATCCATTTCATATCATATGACACAGAACACCTTGGAAGGAAGGTACATATCCGTATCATCTATATCTGTATCATACACAAACAGATATAACCAGCCACTGTACCTGGGATCTTCGGCTGCTGTGATCTTTGTACTGTTTTTATTTATTTACAAATTTATAATTCACACTTTTTCAATTTTAATTTTTAATATTCTGGCCTTTGATCTTTGGATTTTCTAACAAACTGTTTTACAAACATGGTAACTTCTTTGGTATTAATATTTTGTTGAAAAGGTTTCAATTATAATGAAATAAAGTGATTCAAAGAAAAAAAAAAAAAATAGATATAGATATAGTAGGGGGGACACAACACGTAAGAATAACAGCAACAAAAGTATCCATAAAAACAGCAATAAAACATAGTGGTGATGGTATTATATTTTCTATTATACTTTTGATATTTTATATGAGGAGATGGTGTTAAAATTTTAATTTTTGGAATACGGCAACTAGCCATATTTCAAAAAGAAAAGTTCCTGACGGCCGCAAAATTGTTGAGCTTATTTAGAAGCCCACCAAAATTGCTGAGCTTTTTTGGGGGAACAAACCCAAATTGTTGAGCTTTTGGAGCTGTTTCCACTGCTTTTTCTATCGCATTGCCACATATCCGGGTTTCCCCTGACATTTTCCTGCTTTGGCAAAATTCCCTCATGGCGCCATTTTTACACTCGAAAAACAGGATATGTCAGGAATTTTTCCGACCTATGGCAAGCCTCGTTCTGACCCTCTGACGGTTTAGCTTAGCGCAACATTTAAATTCAAAATTGCAAAATGAAATGGCAAAACAGAAAATTCTGCTGGACAGACTTCAATGCCTCCCCCCAAATAAAATCTTAAGTTATACTATGCGTGTAATATTATAAGAAAATAAGAAGAGCCTGCTCATAGCTGCCAACTTTCCCCTTTTCTTGTGAGGAATCCTATTCGGAATAAGGGAATTTCCCTTATAAAAAAGGAAACGTTGACAGCTATGAGCCTGTTGTATCAGGCCAATGGCCCACCTAGGCTAGCATCCTGCTTTCACAGTGGCCAACCAGATGTCTGTGGGAAACCCACAAGTATGATGTGAGCACAACAGCACTTCCTCTGCCGCCCCCTGCCCAGCCGTGTTTTCCAGAAACTGGCATTATACCAAGCTATTTAGCTTCGCAGTACGGAGAACACTTTGAAATCCCAGAATCCAAGCTTCTCACATAAATCACAGCATCCAGATTTCCTACTTACAACGTTCTCAGTATCCAACAGAGGACACCTGTCTGTTATCACATTTCTGCTTGGCATTCCAGTACTGCGCAGTGCTGGTGCTGAGTCCAAGGTGAGAATATGGCGCTGCGTTTTCTGGAAAAAAAGGACTGAAAGCACATAGGTAGCCCATGCAAAAGAAGACTCGGGTTTTCAACCAGCTTTCATTTTGGGGAGGGTTGGGTGGCAGCCAGCCCTCTCCATCCTGTCAGTATGCATCTGTAATTAGCACTGCTTCCGCAGCCGTCCACATTCTTTGCATATATCCGTCATAAGGGACTTGTGTTGGTTTTTACCTTTGGCTGAATGCATAAGAAAAGTAATCTGCAAGAGATCAAAAGGAAAGTTCAAAGCCAAATACTTTCTGGGCAATGCTTTCAAGGGAGACTCCCTTGGGAAGATACAAATATGCCAGGGAAGACCCCACAGAAAGAAATCTGGAGAGGTCAGTGCTGTCTATTGCTATTCAGGAATTCCATTCAAAGGTTTCATTTTAACAAACTTTCTGACCACCCCCCCCCCATTCTGAGCAAATGTCTTTCCTTATCCATGAAAGCCATTATTTTATTTTATAAACTTCGAAAAATTGTACTCCCCTGCAAATGCTTCAATGGGCAGTAGGCCTCTGTATGCCCAAAACACAGTCTGAAGGACTTGTAATTCCTCAAACCTATCACAACTCATCAGCCATAGATGGAGGGCTTGATAAAAACTCTGGGTGTTATCCAGCATTTTTGCTCCATGAGGGAGCTTCCATTCATGGAAGAAGAGTTGAGCTTATGAAGGGACTCATTATAGATGCAGCTCTCATGACACAAATAGAGGCTCCTTCTGTTAACAGAGAAAAAATGTTGGATACCACCCCCTATTTTTGCTACCTGCCTGGGACTGCAAAATGTTTGTGAGAGTGCACTCACTCCTGATGGGCTGATATAATTCTTGCCTCTGATTGTTACGTTTGGCTTGGTGGTGCAGGTATGGGTTGCAATAGATCGAAATCTATCCTATTTGTTGCGTTTCAGAGCATACTTCAAGCTGCCATGGAAGTGATTCCTTGACATTTGGAATACCCCTTCCTTAAGGTGTAACCTCCGTATTCACTTTCTTGTGAGATATGAGTCAAAAGTAGAAGAAACAGCTCCTCGCATGGTGACTTTTACATCCAGATGAGCAAGTCTATCATTGGTTCATGCAACAATTGCATGTTTTGTACCCAAAACTCCATTTAAATCTGTTTCTGCATGAATCTGCAATTTTCAAAATCCCCACAAGTTACATATGTAAATGTGAACTTTAATGAATATTTTATATGCACGCTCTCTCAAATGCATTCAAATGTGCATTTTGTTACAGTGGAACCTTGGTTGTTGAACGCTTTGGAAGGCGAACAATTCGGAACCCAAACGCCGACAACCCAGAAGTGAATGCTTCCGTTTTTGAATAATTTTTGGAAGCTGAATGGCTTCCTAGGTGTGTTTTTCATCCCCCCCCCATTGACTTTGCAACTAGCCTATTGATCTGCGGTTTTTGAACTTTTTGGAAGCCGAATGGTCTTCCGGAATGAATTAAGTTCAAAAACCGAGGTTCTACTGTATGTTTAAACTTCTGACAACTGTGTTGCAACATTTGGAGAAGTGCAGGATCAGATGGATGGCGAATTCACACCTGCATATTAGCCCAACAGCTTCTGATCGCATAAATTCAGAAAGGATCACATTCTTGAAGCATCACTACTTTGACCATCTTTGGCAAAGAGAAAAGCATCCTCATGTGGAAAGATCACAAGCTACCCTGCCCTGGGAAACACTGGCTTGCTGCTATTTTTAGGGTGCCCTTAGACAAGGTAAGCGTATCATGCAAACGCTGCAGGGATAAACTCACTCAGGGTGGCTTCCGTGCTAAGGACCCTGTGCATTGATTCTGCCTGTAGTTGCTTTCTACAAATTGAAGTTGTAACATTAGAACACCCACTAGACTTTTAAAAGTGATAACATCAGAAGCGTTCTGCAGGTAGCCCTTATCAAAGTAGGGTTGCCAAGTCAGAAACATCTCAGACCCTTAGATTTAAGGGTCCAAATCTGAGAAGTTGGGGTGATGTAATGCCCTGGTGATATGGAAGACCCTGATGAGTCTTCTGAGCTCCCTCCCACCACTGTGTCCTGGAAACGGAGGTTAACTGGAAGAGAGGAAGTGGGAGCAGATTAGGGCACCCCATGTCAATAAACTATACAGTAATTTGCAGCCACTTCCTGCCAGACTGAAGCTGCCAAGCTGCCTACATGGTCTTCTTAATAATTTTAACTTTTGCCCACCTCGCGAGCCCTCTCCCTGCTACCTGGAGGGGGCCAGGCAAACCTAATAATAATAATAAGAAGATTTTTTAAAAATTTACACCCTGCCCTCCCCAGCCAAGACCGGGCTCAGGGTGGCTAACAACTAATAATAAAAACAAGTTGATTAAAATACAACTTAAGAACAAGATTAAAATACAACATTACAACATTAAGATGCAGCCTCTTCACAGGAGGAGAAAGGAAAAAAGAAAGAGGGGGAGGGAATCAAATTGATTCTAAGCCAAAGGCCAGGTGGAACAACTCTGTCTTACAGGCCCTGCGGAAAGAAATCAGATCCCGCAGGGCCCTGGTCTCATGAGACAGAGCGTTCCACCAGGCCAGTGTTGAAAAGGCCTTGGCTCTGGTTGAGGCTAATCTAATTTCCTTAGGGCCTGGGACCTCTAGGGTGTTGCTTTTTATGGACCTTAAGGAGAGGTGGTCCCGTAGGTACGAGGGTCCTAGAAACTCCAGGTTAGTCCCGGAGGTCTGGCAACCCTAGGACCCTCATACCGATGGGACCGCCTCTCCTGGTATGTCCCACTGAGGACCTTACGATCTTCAAATAAAAACATCTTGGAGATCCTGGGCCACAGGGAGGTTGGGCTGGCCTCAACCAGAGCCAGGGCTTTTTTGGCCGTGGCCCCGATCTGGTGGTATGCTCTGTCATGAGAGACTAGGGCCCTGCGGGACTTGACATCTTTCTTCAGGGCCTGCAAGACAGAGCTGTTCCACCAGGCCTTTGGCCAAGGCACAGTCTGACCCCCTCTCTCCTTCTATAATCCTCATAGAACTCTAACCCAATGGTTGCCATTAATTTGATTCTGAATTGATTTTAGAATTAATTGGCTGAGATTTTATGTAAACTGTGATATTTTTACTGTTGTTAGCCGCTCTGAGCCTGGCTTTGGCTGGGGAGGGTGGGATATAAATACAAATTTATTATTATTATTATTATTATTATTATTATTATTATTATTATTTGTCATCATCATCATCAAAGTTGTCAATTAACGGTGCTGAACAAGTAGCAATTGGTTACTTATTGCTGTAAATCTGAAAAGCATTACATCTGACATGTAATGGGACGCGGCAAGTAAGTTATGCTAACAAACTAATAGTGTGTTCAGCCTTTGTGCTTCCTTAAAATCATGTGTCTTGTTTTTAAATGCCAACACTTACACTCAAAGCATTGGCTTGGAACATGAACTAGTGGGAGCTGTCTGGGAGTTTCTGGATGAAGACTGAAATGTCTGAGCATGAGTAATCCCGTGACTGAAATATTGCAGTATGGACTATGTTTATAAGAAGTGCGATGGCAGAGAGTCTCTGATTCAAAGTCCACTTAAATCAAATTCTTTCGATTCTGAGAAGAAGAGGCTATAAATGTTTGTAACAGCCCTGATTCTCCAGGGAGCTGTAATGGTGGCGGGGAAGAGAAAGACACCCACCCACCAATGTGAGGTAATAAAGATAATTCAGAAACTGAGAGAAATTCCTCAGAAGGACAACTTCATATCTCTGAGAGGAACATTAATTAGAGCGGCAGGACGATAATGAATCAAGTGAGAAAATGGTTCGTGTCCAGCAAAAACAAAACAAAAATGTCCTGGATTATTTTAGAGCTGAAAATGGAGTCAAATACCAATGAGATATCAGACTGAATGAGATTAATTTGGATGAGGTGGCTGAACTAAGTACCTAATCACTTGAGAGTGAGGGGGGGGGGGGGAATGTGCCAGGTGAGGCCTGTCAGTAATGGAGACTGTCTCAGACTGAAATGCTGGACACATTCAGTTGCAGTTAATGCAGTTATTCCTTCTCATACCGCAAACTAAATGGTTCTGCTTTTCAGTCTAACTTGGACAGTAATACGACATCGAGGCCATTTCTTCTCTGAGATTGCTCAGAGGTGTGTATTTTCCTAAATGTCTGTTCGGCCAAATGTTAACTCCGATCATTCTGATGCCCTGAAATGGATTCTTGCTTCTGGGAATGGTAGAGTAAGAACAGTGAGTTTAGAATAATATCTCTAATTTTACATATTCCGGAGAGTGGCTGAGGGAAAGTATGTCCCCTCAAAGCACCTAGTAGCTCTGTGGTTGAAGCAATATTAAAAATATTAGGGCTGCCTTGTGGAGTAAGGCCAAAGAACTATTTAGCCCACTTTTTTATTTCCAACAGATGGAGAAGGCACGATTAACTGATTGAAGATTTTGATACTTGGAGGCATTCCCCAGCAACCTAGGACTAAAGTCTTCAGCTGATGCCAAGAAGAATACAGATATCAGGAGAGCCTCTTTGGTATGGGCATTCCATTATCAGAATGCTATTCTTGAGAGATTCCTCAACTTGCTTGTCAGGGGCACTGAAAGAAGGACTTCTGAAGACAACCTTAAGGTCCGAGTGGATATACATTTTCTGAACATGGGAGCTTTCTCTTTTTTAATAGACCTAATCTCTCATGAAGAAGATCATCATCAGCAGCAGCAACAACAAAATTAAACCACCAATGCTAGTGGCTATCTTCACTTCCTGAGGTAATAAAATATCATAATTTAATTGTGTTCTACTTGAAGGACTTCCTTTCTGCTGTCCTGAACCTACTGCCAATCAACTTCACTGGGTGACACCAAATTCTAGTATTGTGGGAAAGGCAGAATATTCTTTCTCGAGCCACTCAACTTTTGGTTTAAATCAGGGGCCTTCTGAGCTCGCAACTCATGCTGCACTCTCCCTTCCATAGAACGTGAGGAATCTCCATGCAAAGACCACAACAATCAAGTTATAAGCCTCTCTCCAATGTTTGTGATTCTGTGATTCTAAGTTATAAAATGGCTTACGATGACCGGAGAAAGGGTCATTGCAGAGTCACCAGAGTATATCATGCCTCGCGACTATCTTCTAAGGCTGCGCGTGGGGAAAAAATCCATTTATTTCTTCCTGAGCCAATACCGTGGGAGCGTATGTTATTCATGGGACTTAACTTCAGACACCAGACAGCTGTAGCGTGGACAGAGAGTGCTCTGTCTCTGTGTACTCCACATTGGATGGCCAAGCTGACAGAGCCGGACTTGAAACCTGGAATGTGTTTATTCTGGGGACTGCTCTTCGCATGTCTTCCTCCCCCCCCCACTGGTCCTCCCTACTGTGTGTATGAACATGCACTTTGTTCTTGCCAGACACCCAACTGTAAATTATAGCCTCCCAAAGCCAAGATTGTAACAAATTTATATGGCAACGGTTTCTACGAAGAATGCCCGTGATTAACAGTTGACGTTTTCCCTTTTGAATGGCTGAATAACTTCAAATGTTGGGTAGACTTCATGTGTGTCCAACAGATAATGGTGTCCCGAGACAAAAGTGGAAGATAACGTGGCATCGCAAGCAATTTCTTCACTTCTAAACTATGCATGAGAGACATTGCCTCAAGAAATGGACTCAATACAACATGCAATATGGATGGCCTCACTTCAGCACCATGTTTAGTCGCACACTTCCTTGAAGTGTCTTTGTGCTTTTTAAAACTAACTTGCTTACACTGCAACCCTAGGCAGGTCTACTCAGAAGTAAGACATGTTGTTTCACACTCACGTAAGTGTCTATAGGACTGTGGCCTTAATCATGAGATAGGTGTTACAATTTTAACAGAAAGGTTAAAAGAGTCGTGGAATGAACTCTTGCTTTGATTGCTTTTCACCTTAGTTCTCTACACCGAAGGTTTCTATTAGCATTTGCACATTCTACATAACTAGACAGGAAACTTGCTTTGAAATATGTATTGTCAGGGATGGGGCTTAAGGTATACACATATAGAAAATCTCCTGCCTCTCTTTCTGGCCCCTGGAGTGTGGGAATGCTGGACTTTGTTTCCTGGGCAATGCCTGCTTTTGTAAGCAGCTGTTCCAGTAACGCTTGCTTGTTCCTCCCAGCATGCTCTTCACTTTTGACAGCCTCTTCCTGAAGAGGCTGCACCCTGATAAGCTAATTCTAATTAAGTTCAAAACCAGAAGGGAGGAAAGATACGCAAACAACCTAGTAGCTGGCTTTTTAATATGTCCCGCTGATATAGTTCAAACTCAGCAACACAGTGTTCCTTCAAGAAGCCAGATTGTTATTAAATGCTACTCTGTTTATTGGCCAATGCTGGCAGTGTTTTGGTGAATGTTTGAATCTAGGAATCTAGTGTAAATGCAGTAACTGTCAAGGATATGAGCTGTAGAGCAACAAAAGCCACCTGCTGTTGGGCTCATGATGGCCTGAACCAAAGTACCGGAAAAAGGAGGTTGGATGCCAAGAAGAGAGAGAGGGAGGGGGAATTGAGTGTGTGTGTGTGTGTGTGTGTGTGTGTGTGTGTGTGTGTGTGTGTTGTACATATGGACCAAGCCACAAGGCCTTGGGGGATGAAAAGCTGTTGCTAATTTTAGTGGGATGTTCTTTGACTAATGGGGCATGTCAGTTATAGGTTCTCTGGATGTGTCCCAGTGCCTGCTTGGAACAAGACAAGAAAATTTTGTCTCCGCAGATGGACACGTTGCAAAACTCTGTCACGCCAGTCAACAGCTGTTCTGCTTTGTAGATAACGCCACGGGAGCAGAGATGAAAATGCACGCTGCTTTCCGAGCCCCTCAAAAAGACGGTAATTGCAGGGCCATCATGTTTGCCAGAGCTGACTTCACTGGCACCTTGGCAGGTCTGCAGCCAAACTCGAAATCCAGGTATTATTAGCTGCAGTCAAAATTCCATTAGCTGACATCTCTTGCTACTTTTCAAGCAGCCCCTTGGGGCAGCTGGCGCTCGAGGGCTGTGCCATAGTTGCGGGAGCTGAGCCACCAATAATAATATTCAGGCATGTGCCTACAAGATGTCTTAGTCTGTACGGGGGTTATAAAACACAAGGTGGATGTGTGGTTCGCTTTGCTACCACTCCCCCCTCCTCTCCCCCTCCCTCTAAGTTGCAAACAGCAGGCTGCCAAAAACCAGAAACCGTTTGCTGATTCCTTCAGAGCTGGGAGCCTGAAACTGGTTTTTCTGTTCTTAATTTATGTCACGGAGCCTCAACAGCAATTTAATTTGAAGCTTTGGAGTATAGGAAAGCCAGCTACTGATGCCTGCTGACTGGTCTGAATGGGGGCTTCTGGCACAGGCCTAAGGTAAGAAGCTGCAATTCAAATGGCTTCAAAGACGTGACCTGTCATTACAAAGGCAGCCTGATTGTTTTCTTCCAACAGGTGACATGAGAGCTGGACCAGAAATGAGTAAAAGGGAACATGTGGCTGGTGCAGCCGAGAACGAAATAGTGATGGGCGTCGATTCTGTTCTCTTTCACTTCCATCATGACCAAAGTGTGTGTTTGTGTGTGTTTGTGTGTGTGTGTGTGTGTGTGTGTGTGTGTAGAAAAGGGATCTAAAGCTCCAGCCAGCCAGACTATAAAATATTACCTCAACACCTTAAAGATAAAAGCACCGGTTAAGTTATTTATCCGGTTTCCAATATAAAAAGAAAATACCAAAGTGATTATTGTTAATAACAACCTTTCTCATATGCTGTAGGATAGCTAAAAGACACAGCCATACCTAAGGTAAAGAGGTTTTTTGGGTTTTTTAAGGGGACAATGGATACAAAGAAATCAGAAGATTCAAAAATTAAACCAGAAAACAGAGGAGAGAGAATGTATGCCTTCCCTTTGGGTTCTAAAAAGGGCCCCTAAAGCAGCTTCCAAATTAAAAGAGCAAACCTAAATCTGTCCTCTCCTGGCAAATAGAAGGGGAAGAAATGGAGGCAGTGAGAGATTTTACTTTCTTGGGCTCCATGATCACTGCAGATGGTGACACCAGTCACAAAATTAAAAGGCACATGCTTCTTGGAAGAAAAGCAATGACAAACCTAGATAGCATCTTAAAAAGCAGAGACATCACCTTGCCGACAAAGGTCCGTATAGTTAAAGCTATGGTTTTCCCAGTAGTGATGTATGGAAGTGAGAGCTGAACCATAAAGAAGGCGGATCGCTGAAGAATTAATGCTTTGAATTATGGTGCTGGAGGAGACTCTTGAGAGTCCCATGGACTGCAAGAAGATCAAACCTCTCCACTCTTAAAGAAATCAGCCCTGAGTGCTCACTGGAAGGACAGATTTTGAAGCTGAGGCTCCAATACTTTGGCCACCTCATGAGAAGAGAAGACTCCCTGGAAAAGACCCTGATGTTGGGAAAGATGGAGGGCACAAGGAGAAGGGAACAACAGAGGACGAGATGATTGGATAGTGTTCTCGAAGCTACCAGCATGAGCTTGACCAAACTGCTGGAGGCAGTGGAAGACAGGAGTGCCTGGCATGCTCTGGTCCATGGGGTCACGAAGAGTCGGACACGACTAAACGACTAAACAACAACAAATGTGTCCTCTTAGATGTAAGTCGCATTGTGTTCAGTAGTGCTTACTCCTAGGTAAATGGGCGCATGTTACAGGTTGATAAGTTCCTAGGTCTTTTTTAACTAGGACTTACAGGCAGGGTGCGCGTTTTGGTGGGTAATAAGTAGCATGTTTGTGGTGCAGCCAAAGAAACAACACTAAAAATGAGATACAGGAGGACAATGAGATGCTCTTTCTGTTTTTATAAAGGTGCCCATGGAATGAAAATGGCTGTTGCCCATACCAAGCATCAAGGGGGGCAGGGATAGTCCCATAAGTTCTTATAGGTCCAAAGGGTGCACATCACATCTTACTGCTTGAGGTGAAATCCTGCACTGCCTGCATTGGTCGCTTTATGTATTTGAAACCCATAGCTCCACATATCTGAACAGTACTTAACAGTGCATAAGATTGTACTCTGAAATTGGGAAAAGTAATGGATTTCCTTCTTTCCTGGATATACCCGCAAGCCATCGTATTACTTTTGTTTCTGGCTAAAATAATTTACTTTCGTTTCTGGCTAAGAATTCATCCAGGATGGCTAGAGGTCTTCTAATTGTGGCACGGTCAGGGGTCGCCAGCCTTTTGTGGACCAGTGGGCACATTTGGAATTTTGAGGAAGTGCCGTGGGTTCCAGTCACAAAATGGCTGCCATGAGGGGAGCATGCCATAAAAAAATGGCTGCCATGAGGGGAGCATGCCATAAAAAAATGGCTGCCATGGATGGCTGCCATGGGAATGTGGCATAATGCAAACTAACTTGTGGGAATGTGCATAGTGTTACAGTTGTTCCCTATGTTGCAGGGTCCCAACTGGCCTCAATTAGAAGTCAGACATTTAGTGTCACCAGCTCCATAGTGTGGAACACTCTTCTGGCAGAGATTTGGAGTCACCCTAAATTCTGACTTTCAAGTGGCTCTTGAGTACCTTTTTGAGATATTCTCTCTCTCTATTTTTGTAAAAATCTTTTATTCGTATTTACATTTAACATTTACATTCAAACATCAAATATAATCATAAAAATATAGGATTTTCTGAATCTTTAGACTTCCCTCCACCCTTCCATTTGTTCCATTATTAATCTTTTCCCACCTGCATCCTATAAAGTTCTCTATTTATCTTTAATATTCAATTTATACCATAGTTCTTGTTACATCACAAGTGTTGTTAAAATCCTGCCAATGTTTTTAATCGTTTACAGTGTTCTGCACCTTTTTGAGGTAATCAGTACCTATGGAGATGTTTAAAACTTTGATTAGCGAGTCATTTTAATTATTATTTTCTACTTTTTAAAAATGGTGCTTTATGTTGTATTGTGCACACATATTGCTGTGAACCACTCTAATTTTTATGAGTTAAAGGTAAAGCTAAAAGTACCCCTGACCGTTAGGTCCAGTTGCGGACGACTCTGGGGTTGCGCGCTCATCTCACTCTATAGGCCAAGGGAATTGACATTTGTCCACAGACAGTTTTTCCGGGTCATGTGGCCAGCATGACTAAGCCACTTCTGGCGAACCAGAGCAGCACAAGAAAATTCCTTTTACATTCCTGCCAGAGCGGTACCTATTTATCTACTTGCATGTGACATGCTTTTGAACTGCTAGGTGGGCAGGAGCAGGGACTGAACAACGGGCGTTCACCCCGTCGTGGGGATTCAAACTGCAGACCTTCCGATCGGCAAGCCCTAGGCTCAGTGGTTTAGACCACAGCGCCTAAAGTTAACAGTACCTAAATGTTATATATATATATATATATATATATATATATATATAATGGTCACTGCATTGAAAAGAGCAGGTGAAAAACAACAGAACCACAAAATAGTGCAGGCATTGCTGACTAACACCAACCATATCATCAATGGGGGTGCGGGGAGGCAACTACATTATCCACCACCATGTTTGCTTGCAGAGAGAAGCTCTGCCCATCTCTCCGTTGTTCAGAATGTAGGAGGCGATGAGCATCAAATCCTGACTATGGGTAGAGATATGGGTATCTCATACAACAAAAGAAGGAAATAACTTTTGGCGAGGACTGCTTCAGACACTTTGTGTTCTGATTTTGTGTTGTAAAATGGTTGGGTTTCCCCCCTTTCTTTTGTATTAGGGGATGTTGTGTCCAACCTACAAATATAATGCTTAAGGGGGAGGGGAAAGGAAGAAACTGAGGACTCATGAAGCAAAAACAAACGGTAGTAAGGGTAGCTTGGATGTCAGGAATCTTTCTTAGGCATTGCAGGAGAAATTCTGGATAATTTCAAACTTTGTTTTGAAAGGCAGGTAGGAGGCGCCATTTGACCACACGTGAAGTAAACAAGAGCACACTTGGGAGAAGAATTGGTGAGCGGCACCCCCCTCTCAAAAAACTCCCCCAACCACCTTGCTTAGCTACCAAATTCTGCAGCATTGGTGAGTTAAAATCTAGATCCCTGAGCTACAAAATAAAAAATGGTCAGGCAGAATGTGTTTCTGTGTTTCAGCAGTCCATCTGCTGAAGTTTTAAAGGCACACAGGCAGCAATGCTAAACATATGAGAGCTCAGCTGCAAGCTATCCATATACCAGTGACAGAAATGTAAAGATGTTGCTGAATTGCATGTTTCTGCTGGACTTTTCTTCTAACCAACTTGTTAATTATTTTTTTTAATAGAAAAAGCGATATTCCTGTCATTATTTCTGTCTTTGGTTATTTGTAATATTAACAGATCACTTCTCTGCCCCCTGAGATCACTCACAATATTAAACAACCACCACATTCCAATATGATGATGATGACGACGACGACAACAACAACAACAACAACAACAACATGCCACCCATCTGACTAGGATGTCCCAGCCACTCCAGACGGCTCCCAACAAAATATTAAAAACACAATACAACATCAACCATTAAAAACTTCCCTGATGTGCTACTTCATATTTACGGAAGCAGACAGTTAAATATTTTAACATTAGAGCTAAGACTGCAATCCTAAGCATACTTCCTAGAGCAGGGGCCCTCAAACTTTTTAAACAGGGGGCCGGTTCACTGTTCCTCAGACACTGTTGGGGGCCAGACTGTTGGTGGGGTCTGCGAGTTGTGCTGGAAAGCACCCAAAGGACCCCCAGAAGGGGAGCCCAGGGGGAGGTTTTATTCCCCCTGCTTTGAATAGCTGCCCTCCATGCCAAACCACTCCCCCTTAAGACCCTACCTGCCCACAAACTGCCTTACCAGAGTGGTGCAAGCTCTAGTTATCTCCCGCTTGGACTACTGCAATGCGCTCTATGTGGGGCTACCTTTGAAGGTGACCCGGAAACTGCAATTAATCCAGAATGCGGCAGCTAGACTGGTGACTGTGAGTGGCTGCCGGGACCACATAACACCGGTCCTGAGAGATCTGCATTGGCTCCCAGTAAGTTTCTGAGCACAATTCAAAGTGTTGGTGCTGACCTTTAAAGCCCTAAATGGCCTCAGTCCTGTATACCTGAAAGAGCATCTCCACCCCCATCGTTCAGCCCGGACACTGAGATCCAGCTCTGAGGGCCTTCTGGCAGTTCCCTCATTGTGAGAAGTGAGGTTACAGGGAACCAGACAGAGGGCCTTCTCAGTAGTGGTGCCCGCCATGTGGAACGCCCTCCCTTCAGATGTGAAGGAAATAAGCAGCTATCTTATCTTTAAAAGACATCAGAAAGCAGCCCTGTTTAGGGAAGTTTTTAATATTTAATGCTTTATTGTTTTTAACACTCAATTGGAAGCCACCCAGAGTGGCTAGGGAAACTCAGCCAGATGGGCGGGGTATAAATAATAAATTATTATTATAATATTATTATATACCCAAAGCACTTGTGCCTTGGCATGGCTTGGAGATGACCGCCCAATGCTCTGGGACCCCTGGGGTGACTTTCTTGGCTGTTGGTATCCTGCACTATAGACTTCAGGCCCTGTTACCCTCAGCCCAGAAGATTATCAGTCAACAGAAAGAAGATGTTGTTTTGGCCCGCGGAGCTTAGTTTGAGGACCCCTGTCCTAGAGTAAGACCCATGGAGCTTACAGGAACTTGTTTCCCAACAAACCAGCATAGGATTGTTCTGTTCATCAATAAGCAAAACATTAAGGTAGTGCTTACCAACTGTCTCACATCCAAGGCACACTTTAAAACAACATGCACACGCACACCTGCCGTCTGGCCAAAAGATTTAGGCTAGGAAGCAGGGAAATAGGATGGCAAAATGAGGGGAAGGGAGCTGGTTTGAGAAACTTCCAAACAAGCTTTGCCTGAGCAAGAGAGGTGGGATTTTTATTTAAATGGTGCCTTGGCAACTGCTTCAGGGTTCACTGCATTAAGGGAATATGTTAATTAAGGTTTTGTGATCCAGAGAATACATTCTAATATTCCCAATGTTTTTGGGATTTTCTTAGGAACAACCGATAACCAATTCAACAACTGGAAAAAAACACACACCAGTCCTCCAGTTCTTTAAAGAAGAAAAAGGTAGTTATAGGAATTTGTAAATGGGCAAAACTGTTGGTTAAGATTAAGATTGTATGATACAGATGATCCACAAGTGCCATTTTTTTTATCGGTTGTGACTGGCATGATTTGATTTCTGCAGTTTAGAGAACTGCTAAATCTTACAGAAGCTCGACCTGGAATTTCACAACATGGTAATTTCTTTTAGTTTGCAAACCTGTTTTAGCTGTCACATGCCTGGTATATTTAGTGCTATGATGAGGAAAATAACATATAACATTTAGGGAAAATTGCTGCATATGTATATATTCAATGCACTTTGGTTGGTTTTCTGTAATTGATGTACAAGGTTTTGTGAGGTTTAGTGCCCATAGCATTAGTTTCAGACTTCAGAATTTTAAGATATTGTTAAATACAATATCCCCCCCCCAAAAAATGGAAATGAACTAAAGGGGGAGCTCCAAGCCATTGCAATATTTCAATATATCTCATAATTTAATAGTCAAACATGGACGGAAATGGTAAATTGAATTGTCAGAGTTTTTATTTTTAACTGAGAAGACATTTCTTGAAATAAATGATAGGTAGCAAAGATAGCGGACTTCTTCCCTCCTTAACAGAGCAATTCTGTGAACGTTTAACTTTGAGATTCACACTTCATATATACTCCATAGGAAATAATCAGATTGGAAATGTCAAATTAATTTTGCATGACTCACCCATGGTCTGGAAAACAGGATTTCAGCTCATAGTATAACTTGGTTCGCATGTCATGCTGAGCCAAACCATGGCTTTAGTACAAAGGTAAGTGTCACTTCAGGGTATCGCAACACTGTTTTCAAAAGCTGTCTCAAGTAAAACATTGTGCTATGAAGAGTAACAGCTTTCACTAATGTTCAGGTCAATTTTTAGACAGATTAAAGGATGTGTGCTTGGTATTATTACAGTTATATCCTGTACTAACCCATTTGTAGAGAAATTCTAAAACTTGAAATAAATCTCATTTTCAGAGAGTTCTCCACTTCTGGTTCCTGTGAATTGATGTATCAAGTCATGAGACAACATGAACCACCAGAGCTTGTTTGCTGTTTTGTCTCCCTACCTATGGTTAATCTATGTATTACAACACAACCCTGTACACCTATACCTGCTATGCATCCCTTCCATATACACACTTAACACTGAAGTCAATTTAACTCGGAAAGAAGTCCAACTAAGTGGAATGATAAATGTGTATAGGTAAGTATAGAATGCAAAGGAAACTATCACTTTGAAGTCTTAATTGCCTTAGTATAATATCCCTTATTTCTTATGCAACAAAATTGCTGGATTTTATTTTACTTACTGTTTCTGATATCCCACTTGGGGGAAAAAGCCCTTCCTAGTAATTTGTTTCATGCTGGATGGACAAGGACAAAACATGTTTCATAATCTGTGGGTAGGGTTGGGGGACTAGTTTACGTACTGAAAGAAGATATTACATTTTTGACCACTGCTTAATCATCATTAATATGTTTTTTATTAGCTAGAAGCCTATAAGAAATGCTGAGCAAAATCTCCTTGGCAAAGCCTTAAAAATGACCTGATGAGCTGGAACTTCAAACGCCTGGATGGAATAAATACTTGACTTTTAACATTTTATTCTTGGAGATAACTTTCTGTTCTGAGAAGAATACACAGAATGTTACAGAGAGGAAAAAAATGTTACTGTCAAAATAATACAGAAAGCCTAAAAGGAAATCTTATAAAATGTGAGATTGCAGTTCAGAAACCAAAGGAGAGGTGAAATTAAACATTTTATTGGGCCAACTAGTCATTTAGAATATTTAATGCTCCCATTTTTAGATACAGATAGGAGAGGGGGAAAAACAATATTCAAAGCCTACTATCATTGGAGAGTACCTGGAGGTGTTTTGGAAAATGCAACACTTTTTAAAGATCTGGGTTGACCTTTTTGTGTGGGAGCAATTAAATAGCAAATATTCTAAACTTGTTTTGGTCTATAATTGAAAACATTTTCTAAAACAAAGCAAACATGAATTATTCATGTGAGGCGTAACATATTAAAATGATGGCAGAATATTTTGCAAATGTTGGGGTAGAAATGTGTGTTCTTTTAGGAATTGTATGAGAAGGCTTAACAGCCCAATCCCAATAATGTTTACTTGGATGAAAGTCCCACTGACTTCAGTGGGATTTACTCTGCAGTAAGTGTGTTTCCAAAAGCAGCCTGAAAATTTGACTCTTTCTTTTTTGCGTTTTATTTTCACCAGTGCTTTGAAGCGGAATGGCTAAGAACGCCATTCGACTTGACTAAATGTTAGTTCTCTGCACTTACTTATATGAAACACAATATCCAAAAGATGGGGGTGGGGACAACTAAACTGTGAAGCGTTAAGCAGTGCCTGAAATAATACGGCAAAACGAGTGCTAACCCTAAACCTTTTAAACGTTAAAGAAAAAGTGAAGGTAAACTGCTGTTTAACAGCTTCCCACTGTTATATAAACTTTCAAACAACCATGAAATGTAGGTCTCTGGACATCACTTAAAAGAACCACAAATAAATAAAAGGACGGACCACACTTCTGTTCCCTGATGTTTAACTAAGATTTTGCAGAGACAGAAAGTGAGCCCGACTTCCCTTTGTTTATGTGCCGCCCTGTGTACTGTAAACACAAACAAACAAAGCTGGACCAGAGCTCCGACGCAGAAGCACTTCCTGATGGAACAAATGTGCCGAAAGACAGCCGTGAGGTAAATGGAATCAGCTTAATGGGCCTCCAGGGTCCCCTTGCCTTTGTGTGTCTAGTATCCTGGGACACTGAGGTAACAAAGAGTTGCCTACTTAAATGAAATGTGCAGCAGTTAATGGTGCTTTGCCAATAAAATCCCCAGGGGCCTTGCATAAATCTGATGAAAATCAGCTTGGGCAACAACAACTGGACTTCGCGTAAGAGTGTCCACTTGAAATTCAAAAGACAAGCACGACTCCTTCAGCTGGAAGGAATCTGAGCAAAGCTAGCCACTCCTGCAGCTGAAATAAGGCTGTGATCCTGCTCATCAGACCTTTCTCAATGTCTCCAAATGTCCCTATTTTCCAGGAACAGTCCCAGATATACAGAAGCTGTCTTGATTTCTGGTTTGATCCCAGAATGCCCTGATTTTCCTTAGGACACCCCTATTTTTCATCAGAGAAATGTTGGAGAGTATGGAGTTATTTGACCCCCAAACCGTCTGAAGGCAGCCCAGTATAGGGAAAGTATTTTTTTTAAAAAAAAAGTTTAATGTTTTATTACATTTTTATATATGTTGGCAGCTGCCCAGAGTGGCTGGGGCAACCTAGTCAGATTAGTAGGGTATAAATGATAACAACAACAACAACAACAACAACAGAACAGGACATCCCTATTTACATTGGAGAAATGTATGCACTCCAATATCCAGTAGGATAAAAGGTAAAGGGACCTCTGACCATTAGGTCCAGTCGTGACTGACTCTTGGGTTGCGGTGCTCATCTCGCTTTATTGGCCAAGGGAGCTGGCATACGGCTTCCGGGTCATGTGGCCGGCATGACTAAGCCGCTTCTGGCAAACCAGAGCAGTGCACGGAAATGCTGCTTACCTTCCCGCCGGAGCGGTACCTATTTATCTACGTCCACTTTGACGTGCTTTCAAACTGCTAGGTTGGCAGTAGCAGGGACCGAGCAACAGGAGCTCACCCCATCGTGGGGATTCAAACCACCGACCTTCTGATCGGCAAGTCCTAGGCTCTGTGGTTAATCCCACAGCGCCACCAGCGTCCCTTATCCAGTAGGATAACAAGGTGGAAAATAGCACAAGGCTCCTGCTCCTTTAATAAGTGCATAGAATAAAGAATTTCAGCTTGCATGACAATTACACTTGTTGAAATTCCTTCTTTTGCATGACTATTAAAGGTGCAGGAACCATTTCCTCTTTTGCTTCTGGCTGCCCTAATATCCAGGTATAATACATACTCGGGAGCTGGTTTTCCTTATGAAGCAAGAGCAGGCAAGTCCTGGGAGTGATTCTATAGCAGAAGTAGCTAACCTGGTGCTATTCAGATGTTGTTGGACTACAACTCTTTTTGGACCTGATGGCTGGAGTCACAATGGGACTCCATGCCTCCCACCTCCCTAGATTGCTCTGTAGTGTTGGGGGAAGCAACTGAAAAGGTTTAGAAACACCAGAAAAAGTTTCGAAGTCAGCTTCCTCGCTACTAGACAGGCTAGGGACTCAGCTCTACAGGGGCAAACATAATATTTTAAGTGCGTTTTAAATGCATGATACAAATGTGTCACCAGATGGCGATGATGAGCTTATGGCAAATTCCATGTATTTTTCAATTTTTTTTAAAGGCATTTTCACAGTGGTGTGTGAGTGTGTGTGTGTCTGTGTCTGGATTCCACCTAGGTCTGTTATTTCAAATTCCACAAAGGCTGGTGGAAGAGCATGGCTAACGCTGCAATCCTATGCATGCTTTCCTAAGAATAAACCCCACTGAACCCAATGCTAGGGTTGCACTGAAGGACTTTTTAACCCCTTGCTCTTCAAACACATCATGAAAATGTTTATTATATAACAGAATAACTACTAGGCATGCACAGACATTCATTTCTGCATGTCGCTCTCGGCTTGCAGTTTCTTTCAACTCCAAATCCCCCATTTTTTTTAAAGTTACGCTTCTGTTGCACATTACTTTTAAAACACCACACACACAGCCATTTAAATAGAAACCATGGGCCTCCTGCCCTCAGCAACCATTTGTAACGATTTGCAACAGCCTAAAATGTGCATGTAAACCATCCAAAGATCAGAACAGCAGTGCCGGAGAGGTGCTTTGCACACATTTCAAATAGTTTCACATGGCAATGTGGGCATGATGTCAAGGATATTCTAATTTAGAACATTTTCTTTAAAGCACTAAAAAGGCCACCAAGGGTGTCAACTGTAACAAACCTATCACCTCCAGCACCAGGCATTTTGTTGGCCATAGTTATCTTGGCGGCATCAGTCAACAGATTTCCAATTTTGACAGTTTGGAGAAACAGTGGTAAGATTTTAATAAGAGCAGACACTTACCACCCCCAAGTAGCTAAATAGACTTAAAACATATTCCTTGTTTTAATATTTCTAAGTTCCCTGGTTACTGATATGTTTAAATTGCTGTCTGTTTGAATACAGGAACTCCCTTGACAGCTTTTTGACAGTGGAGAGTTTTGTTAACAGAAAGGTTCAAATCGAGTAACAGATCCAATCTGCACTCTTATTTTAGCTGTCCTTAAAAAGATGCTGCCCTCTGTATTCTCTCGTAATCACAGAAATGTGGAGTTTAAAGGCTGATTTGATCTGACAGGTTATCTAACTCGGTGCATTTCCAAAAACAGATTTACTTTTCATCTTTCCTTGGTTTGGAGCCTGTCTGTTTCTAAAAAGACTCACACCATGTGCCTTTTCCTCCGTGGTTGATATGACTGATATTATTATTATTATTATTATTATTATTATTATTATTATTTCCTATTTTTGGAAAATATTTCCTGGCTGTCTAAATATATTCTTTTGCTGGTTTTATGTCTATTTTAAGGCGCATTGTGTATGCATTATGAGAGGTTGTTAAGCAGAACGAACCTTCATAAACTCAAAGCACTCACTGTACTGTTGTTCCAATGCCACCTGCGAGATTACACCCAAGTAATGTCAGGCTTATTTTTTAGACAAGGTCAACTCCAGTTCAAGTTAACATAGTTACTAAAACAGGGAGCTTTCTGATAACCAGAAGTGTCTGCTATTGGCTCAGCAATAGTTTTGGAGCTTGCGATATGTGTATGACACTTGAAATTCAATAAGCCATCAGTCGGTGTTAATTTATTAGCAAGAGCTCTATGATGCTGAAAGAAGAAATGGATCACATTCCTCTGATGATATGATACATTTACTGAGCAATCCTGTGCATGTCCAGCTCTGACACTGAGGTCCAGCTCTGAGGGCCTTCTGGCAGTTCCCTTGCTGCAAAAAGTGAGGTTACAGGGAATCAGACAGAGGGCCTTCTTGGTAGTGACAGAGGAATATGATCCCTGTGGAGTGCCCTCCCATCAGATGTCAAGGAGATAAACAACTATCTGACTTTTAGAAGACATCTGAAGGCAGCCCTGTTTAGGGAAGTTTTTAATGTTTGATGTTTGATTGTGTTTTTAATATTCTGTTGGGAGCCACCCAGATTGGCTGGGGAAACCAGATGGGTGGGGTATAAATAATATATGATGATGATGATGGTGTCTGAGTTCAGTGTGATTTGCTCCCAGTTTCACCCTTACCTGGAATCCCTGTTCAAATCCATGGGATGGGACTTACTTTTTGAGTAAATATATGCATGGCATCAGGCTATAATGTGTTCCTATTGCTCCTGGTGCAGAGAAGTGTATACTCAGCTTTAACCTAATGTGTTGGGTTAATAGGGAACCTCTAGCCATTCATTATATCAGGGATGGAGAACATCTGATCCAGGGTTCTAATGCAACTTGCCATGCCCCTTAAATCACTGCAAAACACTCTCCTTTGGCTACAGCTTTCTCTAGTCCACACACTCTTCATCCAAATTGCTCCCAAATACAACCCCACTTCACCCTACACTCCTACCACAACACCCTCCACAAGATCTGAAGCAGAGTAGGAGCCACAGTCTCCTTGCTCTTGTCATGCTGATTCCCCACATGCAGTGGGGTCCGCACAGGACTGCCACCATGCTGAGAGTGTAGGGAAGAGGCAGAGAAGGTGCTAGGGCTCCACAGAATTTCAGAATTGGGAACTGGCTGGCAAGTGAAGACACTGATGGCTTGCTCACCAATCTCGTTCTTGCTGAGCCCCTTTCTCAGCATGCAACAGGAAATTGCAGCAATACAGGAAGAGGCATGGGCAGTTCCCTGTTGTAAACCTAAGAGCAGGAACTGCCCTATCAGCGGTCTTTGTAAACTGCTCTGGCAGCCTTTCCAGCTAAAGAGTGGGGTAGAACTCCTACAAGTAAAAAACAAAAAACCAGTTCTGATCCACTGATTGCATTGCGATATCTCCACCCCCCATCTCAAAGACTGTCGTCTTGGTGAAATACAGGGAACTGTTATCTGCGGAGATAGTATTCATCAAATCATATTGTATACTTCTGTTATGTTTGTTTTTTGCTGCTTCCAGGAGGGAAGCAGTAGAAAAGTTATTGCTTGTGGTACCACAAGAATTCAGCGGACGATGAGAAGGAAAAGAGGATCCGCTTTCCATCACATTTTCTTGCAAGTCACCTATGAGCTTCTTGATACAGTTTTCTTTTTGAGCCCATTACTGATGGATGAAACCAACCATTTTGCTTTCCTTCAGTTTCTCGTTTTTTTCAATCTTAAGTTCTGACCTCCACATTTCTATACCAGTTTGTTTTCTTAAAGGCCCTTGTGAAAATTCACCAGCGTTAATTTCTGCTAATAGACACCTTTTTTTGGAAAGCAAATTCCTTTCATATAAAGCATTTATAAATGTGTATTTTCACTAATATGTACATATCTGTGTACACTTTGTGCTAGCTTATGTGTTTTCGTATATATTACTTGTCTGGGGAACTGCATTACAATATTCGAGCAAGTGCAAACTTCAGTTCATAGATTGTTTCAGAAAGTGCAAAGCTGGTTGGTTCAACTTTCAATGCTAACTGAATAGAATGCATTTTCTAGCTCTAGAGCCATGATTTAGCCATCAGTGTTCACCTTGAGAGCTGGAAGCCCAGTTGACGGTCAGTCCTCAATGAAGTGTTGACAAGAAGATTCATTAAGGTATCTCTTCTTTCATTCTCTGCATTTTATTGTCTGCGGAAATCTGATTGTAACATCTTTGCCCGACATTCAGAACATACCGCATGCAGGACTATGTTGGGGATTCGCTTTTCATTTATTCTTTTTAGTTCAGGTCACCTTAAGAAAACAAACACATCATTTGCATTCCCAAAACAAGAGAAGAAAGCAAAGGCATACAGCCTTGTGCAAATTAATTGATACAAACCATGTAATTTATTGTACAATACTCACATATACATGTACATATACATGTATTTTACTCTCAGCTGGATACTGTCCTATCAGAGACGCCCAAGGAAGATAAAATTATCATCCTGGGTGATTTTAATGCAAGAGTTGGGCAACATTTCAATCTGTGACCTGGGATTATTGGGAAAGAAGGAGTTGGCAACAGCAACCAAAACAGAATCTTACTTTTGACAATATGTGCAGCACACAACCTTGTTATTACCAACACCCTCTTTCAACAGAAAAATAAATTTAAAACTTCATGGAGGCATCCTCGGTCAAACCACTGGCACCTCTTAGACTATGTTATTGTCCGTGCTAAAGATTGCTGTGATGTGCTCCTTACCAGAGCTACGATGAGTGCTGACAACTGCTGGACAGATCACTGACTAATACGCTCCACAATGGCTATCAAGATTATACCTCAATGCAGGCTTCAAGGAAGGAAACCAAGGCGCAAAATGAACACTCAAGCCCTTCAAGATCCCATTAAGGGGGATTGCTTAAGGACTCTTAAGGACCATCTGCTTCCAGAATTCCCTGATAACATCAAGGAACACTGGACCAAGCTAAAAACATCCATTATTGCAGCGTGTGAACAAACTATTGGATACCAAACCAAGAAACACCAGGGCTGCTTTGATGAGAATGACAGTGAGATTGAATGCATGATTGACAAGAAAAGGAAGGCCTTTCAGATCTGGCAAAGAGATAGAAACTGGGCCACTAAGAAAATAACCTATGCCAATGCTAAGGCTGAGGTTCAAAGAAGAACCAGAGAACTAAAAACACCTGGTGGATAAAAAAAACTCAAGAGATCCAGCACTTAGCCAACACTCTTGTTGCACAGAGTTTCTTTAAAGCCACAAAGACCATATATGGGCCAATAAATAATCGCATATGCCCCCAACGCTCAGCAGATGGTACCACACTTCTAAAACCTCCTTAACCGCAACTCCCCTATAGCTGCTGAGGTCCTCTCACAAATTCCGCAAAAACATGTTAGAGATGAGCTTGCAGTATCTCCAAATCTGGGAGAGTTGTGTACAGCTATTAACCAAATGAAAAACAACAAAGCCAGTGGACCTGATGGGATACCTGTCGAAATCTTCAAAGTGGGCAGAATTGAACTTACACAACAACTTCACAAGCTCATTGAAAAAATCTGGGAAAGAGAAGAAATCCCAGCAGACTTTAGGGATGCCAAAATTATCAATCTCTTTAAAAAAGGTGACAAAACTGATTGTGGAAACTATCGAGGCATCTCTCTATTAGCTGCGGCCGGCAAAATTCTTGCAAGGATCTTAGCAAACAAACTGTCTTGTAACAACAACTGAGGTGACCATTCCTGAATCCCAAAATGGTTTTCGGCCTTCTAGGGGGACAGTGGACATGATTTTCACTGCTTGACAGCTTCAAGAAAAATGCAGAGAGCAAAACCAACCCCTGTATATTGCGTTTATTGACCTGACTAAGGCTTTCGACACTGTAAATCGTAATGCCCTGTGGACTGTCCTTCTGAAAATTGGCTGCCCAGATAAATTTGTAAACATCATTCGGCTCCTCCATGAGGCTCCTCCATCAGGTGTTAAACAGGGTTGTGTTATTGCCCTAACTCTATTCATTATTTTCATTGCCATGATTCTACACTTTGTTGAAGGGAAACTCCCCACTGGAGTAGAAATCATATATCAAACAGATGGAAAGCTCTTCAATCTGAGCAGGCTGAAAGCAAAGAGTAAGGTTACCGTAACTTCCGTCATAGAGCTTCAGTATGCTGATGACAACGTAGTGTGCGCATGCTCAGAGGATGAACCATCCTAAATATCTTTGCAGAAGCTTACAAAGAGCTTGGCCTATCACTCAACATCCAAAAAAACCAAAGTGCTGCACCAACAAGTACAAAATAACCCCTCTGCAGTGCCACAAACCAAACTCATATGGTTTAACGTTGGAAACTGTCGATAACCTCTCCTACCTAGGCAGTTATCTTTCCATAAGGGCCAACATTGATGCCGAAATCCAGCATCGCCTGAGCTCTGCGAGTGTGGCTTTCTCCCGATTGAAGTGCAGAGTGTTTGAGGACTGGGACATTCACAGGGAAAGCAAAATGCTTGTTTACCAAGCTATTGTACTACCAACCTTACTATATGCTCGTGAAACATGGACCACTTATAAATGCCATCTCCACCTCCTTGAAATATTCCATCAACGGTGTCTCCGAAAAATCTTACAAATCATTTGGGAAGACAGGCGAACTAATATCAGTGTACTGGAAGAAGCAAAGATCAGCAGTGTTGAAGCAATGATTCTTCAACGTCAACTTTGTTGGATTGGTCATGTTGTGCAGATGCCTTCCAAAGCAACTACTTTATTCCAAACTTAAAAATGGAAAGCGTAATGCTGGTAGTCAGCAAAAGAAGTTTAAAGACTGTCTCAAGGCAAATCTAAAAAAATGTAGTATAAACACTGACAACTGGGAAACACTGGCCTGCGAGTGCTCCAGTTGGAGAACAACCTTTACCAAAGGTGTCATGGGCCCTGAAGACACTCGAACTCAGGATCAAGGGAGAAACGTGCTAAGAGGAAGGCACACTTGGCAAATCCACACCGTGATCAACTCCCGCCCAGAAACTAATGTCCCCACTATGGAAGGATGTGTGGATCCAGAATTGGCTTCCACAGTCACTTACGGACTCATTGTTAAAACTGTGTTTATGGAAGGCAATCTTACTCAGCTATGAGTGATCCCCGAAGAAGAAGAAATGTACAAAACTCACGTTACAAACATTAGTAACGGATATGACCTTCGCTATGTTTAAGCAGCATTTGAACATGGTATGCCATGGAGTCTACTAGTTTCGAACAGTCACTGTTGATTTTTGGATCCCTGTACTCCACTTGAAAGGGACGCAGGTGGCGCTGTGGGTTAAAGCCTCAGCGCCTAGGACTTGCCGATCGAAAGGTCGGCGGTTCGAATCCCTGCGGCGGGGTGCGCTCCCGCTGCTCGGTCCCAGCGCCTGCCAACCTAGCAGTTCGAAAGCACCTCCGGGTGCAAGTAGATAAATAGGGACCGCTTACCAGCGGGAAGGTAAACGGCGTTTCCGTGTGCGGCTCTGGCTCGCCAGAGCAGCGATGTCACGCTGGCCACGTGACCCGGAAGTGTCTCCGGACAGCGCTGGCCCCTGGCCTCTTGAGTGAGATGGGCGCACAACCCCAGAGTCTGTCAAGACTGGCCCGTACGGGCAGGGGTACCTTTACCTTTTACCTTTACTCCACTTGAATCAGTGCCTGAATGAGCTTCTCCATAGTCGTACAGTCTACAGCACGGAGGCGACTTTTGCATATAGCCTACAAATTCTCAATGGGATTTACTTTTGGGGAATTCCCTGGCCAATCAAGTACCTGTATTTGCTGCTCTGTCATGAATTTCTTCACCACTTTCGATGTGTGACAGGGGGCTAGGTCCTGCTGCAATATCCCAGTACAGTCAGGATACCTCTTTTCCAGCTCTGGAATAACTCTCTTTCGTAGAACCTCAGTATATTGTGGCGAGCGCATCGTTCCTTCTATTGGCTGCAGGCTTCCAACAGCATAATGATCAACTGACTTTTCGTGTTTGTTTTGAGTAATGGATTACGAGTAGGATAGAAAACATACTTTGTTTCAATTAATTTGCACAAAGGTGTAGCTGCTTTTGTATGGCTTATTTCAGGCGAAAGCTGGAGATGCAGGTGCAAAACCACCATTAAAAAACCCCCTTCAAATCCATTCCCCTCCTCTGTCCTGGATTCTGCCATGGAATCATGCAGCTTGGGGTGCAAAACCCTTAATTGTTTATCCTCCCAGTACAGGATTTATGGCTGAAGGCATGGTAGGGTGCCAGAGCTTTGTCCAAATTGGTTTTGACTGAACAAACAGCCTGCATGGCAATACTCAGATTAAGTTTTCCATTTTTTAATTTCCTCTCTTTACTCTTTTAATATCCCAACAGGCTGAACTAGTAAGGTCTCGCCATTCTTGGTATTAACACTTCAAACATTTATAAAGGAGTTTTTTAACCACACACCCTCCCCTCTGACTCTCTTTCTGCAGTTGGTCTTTTAATGGGGATAGATTTCTTTTAGCTTCAGAATGCTGCTTGAGCCAGGAAACGGGCACTTCGCTCCACAAACCAAGCAGATCTGATCCTTACGTAACCTTTTAAAAATTATTTGTAAAAATATCTGTACATCAAGAAAATATCAAAGCGGTTCACAAGAGTTGCACATAAAGCCACTCAAAAAAGTTAAAATAAGAAATCAGACATCAGACATCTATTGCGGGAAAAATGTATATTTTTTGCCAATTATTTTAAATTAATTTTCAATTCTTAAAAACAAATTAACAACAAATTTATTCAAATTTAACACAAATTTAAAAGTTGATACTCTGCCCCCTTACAAGATGCTTCTTTTCTCTTGCTTCTTTGCTGCTAACAGTAAAATACAGAGGTACCTCGGGTTAAGTACTTAATTCATTCTGGAGGTCCATTCTTAACCTGAAACTGTTCTTAGCCTGAAGCACCACTTTAGCTAATGGGGCCTCCCGCTGCCACCACACGATTTCTATTCTCATCCTGAAGCAAAGTTCTTAACCCAAGGTACTATTTCTGGGTTGGCAGAGTCTGTAACCTGAAGCGTATGTAACCTAAAGCGTATGTAACCCGAGGTACCACTGTACTTTTTCTTAATTTCTAATATTTTTCTATCAATTCCTATTTCTACCTACTGTGCATGTTCAGTTCCTGCTTAGACTTTTATCTAGTTCCCCAGTTAATCAAATAGAGTTGATCTTCCTTTATCAATCCATATAAATCACAATTTTAATTCATATTTCCTCCAATACAACAATCATCCTGTCTTTATGCATTCACAGCCTGATGGAATAGACTTTGCAGTGTGGGCAACACCAAATGGTTCTCATCTAGGGTATCAGATACTGGCTGGATGAAAAGGAGTAGAAGTCACTGTCGGAATCTCTGTTCGACCAAGCTAATAAAGCTCATCTTCCAGAATCACCCACCAACGTGATTAATGATCTGAGCCTTTGATGAGGCTCAGGCACATTCCCATTCAGCATAGAATCAAAGCAGCACGCGGAAGTGATGAGATTTATGGCTACATCACTATGCTTTATTTCTTACTACACAGACAGAAAAGAAATACGCATCCTCTCTCTGTGAGAGCAGAGAGCAACTGAAAAAACAAAGGAACAGGAAACCAGTAACATCACATCTGTCTCTTGTCTTCCGTGAGACTTCCAATAATCTGGAATCCCTGGAATGTAAACAGAGTCTTGTGACTACAAAGCACTGCACAGTGGCAAACAGAAACTAACAGTCACCTGACCAAGAGCCTCCCAGGGAAAGCACAGAGAGAGATGATTTGGATCCTGGATCCTGCTGGTGGGAACCTGGTCACAACCCAGAGGAGGGGGAGAGCTGGGAAGTGCTGGAGGCTGGGAGCTTGGAGGAGGATGAAGAGGATGAAACAGGCAAGTGCCCCAGCCCACAGGAATCAGACTTGACAGCTCCACCACAGAGCCACCCGGACAGCTTCTCTGCTGACAGCCTGAAAGCCGCCCCCAACTCCCAAAATAGGGCATCTACTGCATGTCACCGAGCAGAGAGCCAGGCAGAAACAGAGAGGGTCTCTTGGGGCTCTCCATAGACAGAGGGAGGGGCCTGACACAGAGGGTTAGAGAATGAAGGGGGGAAGTCCAGGCAAGTGCTTCATCGAGACAGGAGCAACCCTTAGAAGTATCCATAGGTCCTCTGATCTTCTTCCTTAAAAAAGAAACTAACTGTAAGTCAGATGGCTTGTCACTGTCTTTCTCTGCTCTGTGAATGACCTGTTCTGCCTGTTGGCTCCCTGACATAAGGTGACATTGTAAACAGGAAGCATTTAATCCGTACTGATTGTATTTGTATCTCACTCTTTCCCAAGAATTTATTCTCATAACAACTCTGCAAGTCAAGACAGGTCTGAGCACGAGTGACATGTCCAAAGCCACTCTGTGACTTTTGTGGCAAAGCAACTCCAGGCTGTTACCGTATTTTTCACTCTATAGGACGCACCTTTTTGTTCGCCTGTTCTGCTTTTTGACTAGCTTCCACAGCAAGTTTATAATTTTCAGTCGTTGCCCCTTGTAATGAGAAACTGAGTGTGATGAGAAACTTGCTCGGATAATTTAGTAATAGAGGATGTAGCTTGGTCAATTTTTGATGATTGATTGTCCACTTTTTGGTTTAAAATTGCCAGTTGTTCCAAAATTTGTTTCAGGACTATTTCAGATCCTCCAGTTGCCATATCTTCTGCAGCAGGCTCTACAGCCGGCTCTTCAATTTCCACCTCCTGTGCTGTCAGCACAGTTGGGACGGATGATCTTCGTTGATGAGATAGGGTTGTTTGAACAAGTTGCCCTGGTTTCTTTTCTTTTTCTTTAGCTTTAGCTGCTCTTGTTCTCCCTGTGCCACTCATTCCACACCTGCCTCTGTTCAAGGTCAAATTTTCTTTTGTTTCATAAGTTAGACAAGACCAGAGTGTAAACAATTTAACCACAGAGAATCACAATAAAGTACAGTTCCCAGGCCTCTATATCTCCACAATCCTCTAGGTGGGGGTATTTCAAAGTTTCAAGGAAGGAGAGAGCTCTTGTCCGCCATTGAAGTTCTTATATTCCCTATGTTAAATCTTTAATAGTTCCAGAGCACAAAAGGAAGTTTCCCCAGGCTTTCTTTCTCCTGAAGAAAGGTCACAAGGTGTCAAGAAAGGTCCCAGCAACAATGTTTAAACTCTAGTGTCTCAGTCAATGTATCAGTTTAAGCTCCAATAACAGTATCAGCAGTTTGACAGTTCTCTTTTGCACACTGACAGCCCGATAGCTGGGTTGTCCTTTTTAACTCCACATAGCTCAAAATTAGGAAGAAGGTCCCAAAAATAAGGTCCACAACTTTTGCAAAGATTTCCAGCTTATCTTTTCACTTCTGTCAAATGCACCCTCGTTTTACTTTTACAGTCCCTTTTAAGCGCTTCAGCGCTCTTCTGCGCAATTGCTTTAATCTGGTTAGCAGGATCGGGAGGCGGACTTCCTGTTACTCGCCTCCCGTTTTCAGCCGAATTTCAACCAAATTCCCAAATTTTTCTGATGTTTAACTCCCCTTACTCACGGGTATGTAGCAGCCAATTTTGATGTTTTCAAGAAGAAAGGTCGGCGCTCATCAGCAGCAGCAGCGCGGCTTTGCGTCCACGAAAAGAGCGATGAACTCACAGCGCCGCTCCCCCTTTCGCGTTCCGGAGCCCCTTACGGAGCTCCTTCTTCGTTTCCGGGGGGGCTTTGGGCGCCCGCCGAGTCCCACGGCCGCAGGCTCGCTCTGCCTGCGGTTTTTCTTGATGGGTCTCCGCTTTGCCTTAGCGGACGACCCTTTTTCGCGGAGCCCCTCTTCACTGAGTAAAGAGGACCGCCATTGCTGTTTTGCGCCGCCTCCGGAAGTCCCGCCTTAAGATGTCTTCTGAATGTCAGGTAATTCTTTATCTCTTTGACATCTGATGGGAGGGCGTTCCACAGGGCGGGTGCTGGCTCCTTGGCTTCAGCAATAGCAACGCGAAGCCTCTGAAGTGCAGAGGGAGCGCTCCCTCCATGCTACAGAGGCTTTGCGTTGCTTTCACTGAAGCCAGGAGAGCGAGAGGGGTTGGTGCGCACCGACCCTTCTCGCTCTCCAGGCTTCAGGGATAGCCACCTGAAGCCTGCAGAGCGCAGCGCAAGTTCCCACTGCGCTCTGAAGGCTTCGGGTTCCTTTTGCTGAAGCCAGGAGAGCAAGACTCTCATGGCTTCATCAGAGAGGGAGAGCTGCGCAGTGCCCCTTCAGCCAAGCGGGAGGAGAAATGGAAGGGGCTCTGTTTCTCCTGCTGCTTCACTGAAGGGGTGCTGAGCAGAGAGGGGGAGATTCCCCCCCTTGATCTGCCCCTCTAAAGGTGCGTCCTATGGTCCGCTGAGTCATATAGAGTGAAAAATACGGTAACTGCATCACACACATAAACAGGCAGATCATGTGGTAGTTTACATTGCCACTGCAGCCAGCCCCAGGAAGTCGTGGTTGTGGCCTGCAAAATGACCATGTATCCCTACATCCCATGATTCTTTGTTTCAAACATTAGAAGCGTAACTTAGCTATGACCATATGGAAATGGCAACCACGCTGTAAAGATAATATAGCAATCGGTCATTTCATTGACAGCGGCTTTGATCTGAAGCAAGTTCCATCTGGTTGAATAGTCCTCAAAAAGAATGATGATATATGGTTTTTGAGAATAACCCAGAAATGTTTTTGGCAAGATACTTAAGGTATGCTAAGCATCCTTCTATTGCAGTTCTGAACTTTTCCCTACTCACCTCTTTAAGGTACTTTTTTTTTTTTTGCACTTAAGTACCAGGAAGTGACCCAAGACCGTAGCAAATACTTGTGTAGCATTTCTACGTCAACTCAACTAAAAATGGGCATTCAGTATAGTATTGAAAATCTTGCTTCACATCAGGGTTGGTGAACCTTTGGTCTTCCAGATGTTTTTGGATTTCAGCTTCCGTCATCCCTGACCATTGGCCATGTTGGTTTAGGGCTGAAGGGAGTTGGAAGCCAACATCTAGATTATAGAGGGTCACCTTTTATTGAGAGAGAAAACTTAAATTCTTCCTAAATTTTCATCAGATTTGGAGTCCCAAGTTCTTGGAGAGGAATGGTTGTTTTTTAAAAAAGTATTCTCATGGATACCACTAGTTTTCAAAAGGACAAATTTATGTATTTCTATTGATATAAATAGGGACGCGGGTGGCGCTGTGGGTTAAACCACAGAGACTAGGGCTTGCTGATCAGAAGGTTGGTGGTTCGAATCCCCACGACGGGGTGAGCTCCCATTGCTTGGTCCCAGCTCCTGCCCACATAGCAGTTCGAAAGCACATCAAAGTGCAAGTAGATAAATAGGTAAACGGCGGGAAGGTAAACGGCGTTTCCATGCGCTGCTCTGGTTCTCCAGAAGTGGCTTAGTTATGCTGGCCACATGACCCAGAAGCTGTACGCCAGCTCCCTCAGCCAATAAAGCAAGATGAGCGCCGCAACCCCAGAGTCGGCCACGACTGGACCTAATGGTCAGGGGTCCCTTTACCTTTATTGATATAACTGTGGCCAGTTCTTCACTGGACATAGACCTTTCAAGGCAACTTTCAGGATGCAATCTTATGCTCAGTGATCTGGAAGCAAGTCCCACTGAAGTCATTGGGTTTTCATAGAATCAACGAATAATCATCTAGTCCAATCCCCTGCAATGTAGGACTCTGTCGCCCAACGTAGAGCTGAAACCTATGACCCTGGGTTTAAGAGTCTCATGCTCTACCGACGGAGCTATACAATTTACTTCTGAGTAGATATGCTCAGGATTTTGCTGTAAATCTCCCTGTGCTTTAGGGCAGGGAGAGGTTGTGCATGCTTTAGCCAAGACATAAATTTACTTGATCTCAGGCCCCAGCTCTGATTCTCTCTTTGAACTTGCTCGCTAAGTGTGATGTGAGCTAGAGCTGTGTGCGTGCATGAAAAGCATTAAATAACATATTTAAGAATACAAAATGAGGCAGATATTTTATGTTTGAGAGGCAGCATTGACTAAAGATCTGATTTGAGCTTTTGGAGTCTCAAATGGGGCTGTTTGAGTGAAATGCTTTTTTTCTCGAGCCCACGTCTGACCTCCCACACTTTATCTTCAGAGAATCAGCTTTGTGGTGTTAATTATGGGGTAAGTAAGCAGTTACTTCCTAGCACAAATCAGCCAAAGTCCAGGTTTGCTGTAGAGGTCCTAGAGATCATAGTTCTGTGTTTCTTCAGGTTTCAATTTACCAGGCTCAAAACACTTAAAAGCACAAGGAGGAGCGGTTGGGGAATGATCAGTTTACAAATGACCTGGGATTTCACAGCCTCCATCTCTTATAATTACAGGCCATACACTCGGTCTTTCTGCAGGCAGCGAGTCTGCAAAACTAAACTTTAGCAACTTTGTAATTTCCATTGATATGCATAGAAGACCTTGAGTAAATGTGGCTAGATGCCATTCAGTGAGCTGAAACACACCGATTTGTGAGCAAGGAGAAATTCAATTCCGTTTGCATTTAAAGGTGAAGCTACTTAACGTGCAGCTTGTTTTGAAACAACACACATTCGTCCAGATTTTGCTTTGCAGTTCTCCAGTCAAGTAATGTGTACAAAAATGCATGCAGAGTGGGCACAAGAATCCATATATTAGTGAAGATAACGTACGGAAATTCAGGAAATTGTTTTATTAGGCAAAAATTGCATACAGAATGTATACAACAGGAAAATTTTGCTCTGAAATGCTAGTGAATTTTATTAGGACCAAATCACAAAGTGATATGGAAAAGTGGAGAACTGAAATTATGATTGGAATAAATGAAAAAAACAAGAAAAAACTGAAGTGGACAAATTTGTAGAATCACAAATTTGTAGAGCCAGAAGGGATCTAATGGGTCGTCTATTCCAAGCCTCCGCAATGCAACCATCTACTTGTGAATAATCACACTGAAACATGAGAAACTGGTGTGTGTTTGGCTTGAAAATGTTTTGACTCTTGTATACAGTGGTACCTCGGGTTACATACGCTTCAGGTTACATACGCTTCAGGTTACAGACTCCGCTAACCCAGAAATAGTACCTCGGGTTAAGAATTTTGCTTCTGGATGAGAACAGAAATCATGCTCCGGCGGCGCGACGGCAGCAGGAGGCCCCATTAGCTAAAGTGGTGCTTCAGTTTAAGAACAGTTTCAGGTTAAGAACAGACCTCCGGAACAAATTAGGTACTTAACCCGAGGTACCACTGTATATGTTATAGTTCCTTGCAGAATGCAGATTAAGGAAGGTGGATTTTAAAAGTGGTTATATTTTCATTTGACTAAAAAAAGGAAGAAGGAATAGACATACACACCATGCTAAGGCTGAACAGAATCATTTCATAGATATTGACTTGTAGTTGTTTGAACTACCAACTTTAAAACCAGGATAAATGGGCAAGAAAAGTCAGGGGGGGAGCAACTATCTGAGTGTTGCCTATCTGGCTAAATAAAAGATAATAAATTACACATGCAATTCAGAAAGTTGTCTTTAAAAACCTGTGAATTCAGATAGATAGATAGATAGATAGATGATAGTTTTTCATGCTCTGGTGAAGGAGAGGTCACAAACATTTCCTAATGGTAGTGGAACTGTAGCTTATGATTTAGTTAGCACCAACAAATTATTTATTTCCTATGCAGAGAGCTTAAAATCTGTATTAGTCAAACAAGCTAGAGATATAGGGGAAAATCGTAGACTGGCAATGAATAAAGAAGAGTTGAAGATGAAGAGGAAGATGAGATTCTGCTGCTTCAAGAAAATATTTGCTGGAGAAATGTGGACTTAAAAGAGAAGAGGCATCAACGTGTTTTTGAGAGATTTGCAGGTGGTGGGGGATCACTTTGAAAATGTTGCACTGTTTTCTTAATCCAAGTCTTATTTTGTGGGATTTGCATGTTTGGATACAAATTGTAAAATGAGAATATGTCAGGAAAGGGAGGATAGATATGTAGGTCAGCCTGCCTGGAGATATTTTCAACTCCTCCCTGTAATGTCTGCCTCAAGTTTGTCAAAAGGTGGCGAAGCCCTTATTCTTCACGGCAAAACAGTAATTAATTTGGCTAGGTGGATACAGTGATTGTGACAGACTTAAAGTGGTCTCCCTAGGGCAGGGAGAAAACTAAGCTGATTGACAAAATATGAAAGTGAGACCTAAGTAAGCAAGAGACAGCATTTTTAAAAGAGCTTTACACTTTTTTTGGTGTGTGTGTGTGTGTGTGTCTCTGTGTGTGTGTGTTTTCTTTCTTTCTTTCTAAAAAGCGAATAGATTCCAGGAGACTGGCCTTGGAGTCCTCCAGGCTTTTTTAAATTAAAAGCTCAATAAGATGCAGAAGTAGTAAGTACTCGCATGCTTTTCCCATTTGTCCCTTTTTATTGGCCGCAGAGATTGAATTTGTAATGACAATTATATATTAGGCCAAGAGAAGCTTCTTTCTCTTGCCAGTCGTGACCCAATCGTAGGCGAGCAAGTCACTTCAAACAAAGCCCTCTCTGCTTGCAGAGTTCCTTGATGTCTTGACAAAATATGGGCACAACATGTGGCTATGCCCGCTTGTATTTCGCTCTCCTCTAATCATGACTTGTTCCCGCCCACTTTTGTTTGATCTCATGTATTATATTCTGCTTTGGCTTTCCCTCAAGGGAAAAAAGATGCAACTCCCCTTCCCTTTTTTTAAACCCTCTTTTAACCCTGTGATGAGAATGCATCAGAAAGTTTTTATTTATGTTTTAATATGTGCTGGAAGCTGCCCAGAGTGGCTAGAGAAACCCAGCCAGATGGGTATGGGTATGATGATGATGATGATGATGATGATGTGCTGGACCAGTGTCTTGCCTTGGTAATGGACTGGATGAGAGCCAACAGACTGAAGTTCAATCCAGATAAGACTGAGGCACTGTTAGTGGATGGTTCCCTAGACCGGATGGGTGGGAGGTCACCTGCTTTTGATGGGGTTACACTGCCTCTGAAGGAGCAGGTTTGTAGCTTGGGGGTACTCCTGGATCCTTTGCTGTTGCTCAAGGTTTGGGTGGCCTCAGTGGCTCAGAGTGCCTTCCATCAGCTACCCCCCCCTATCTGAACAGGAATAGCCTAACTACTGTTGTCTATGCTCTCGTAAGCTCAAAGTTAGATTACTGCAATGCGTTATACATAGGGCTGCCTCTGAAGATGGTTCGGAAATGTCAGCTGGTGCAGAATTCAGCGGCTAGGTTGCTCACTGGAGCAAGACAGTTTGAGCATATTACACCGATCCTGGTCCAACTGGACAGGCTACCAATTAGTTTCTGGGCCCAATTCAAAGTGCTGGTTTTGACCTACAAAGCCTTAAACAGCTCAGCATCGCAATACCTCAATGACTGCCTCTTTCCATATGAACCTACTCGGACCTTGAGATCATCTTCTGAGGCCCTTCTTCATGTACCTCCTCCTCAAGAGGTTTGTAGGGTGGTAACATGAGAATGGGCCTTCTCTGCAGTGCCTCCCCATCTGTGGAAAGCTCTCCCCAGGAAAGTTCACCTGGTGCCTTCATTATACACCTTTAGGTTCCTTTTTAACCAGGCCTTTGGTTGATCTGATTGACATCCGATGCCCTTTTAAAATGTGTTGGGGCTGAACATGGATTAAAAGCCATATAAGGAAACTTAGTAGGGCCAGTTGAGAGGAGGGTCAGTTGAGTGCTGGTGGTTGCTAGTTTGCAGAGGTCCTTGTGACACGCCCTTCATTGTGACACCTCCCTCTGCTGGCTCCTTGGTCACTAGGGCTCTAGAGGCATAGCCATCTCCTTTGGTTTGATCATTCAGCGAGTGAGAAAGAAGTGGGTGGAGATGTAAGTAGACTTTCTCATCAGCATCTGCATTCTGTGCTGGTATTGGTCCACGACAGTCTTGGGGAACATTTAAAATAGGGAGGTCCTAAGGAAAAGCAGGACATTCCAGGATCACATCAGATACTGGGACAGCTTCTGTGAATCTGGGACAGTCCCTGGGAAATAGGGGCACTTAGGGGGTCTGGTACCTGGCCTTTGACACCAGAGAGTTCTGTTTTCAAGACTTGCCCTGTTGACATCTAATGCCCTTTTGTGTTGGAGGGGGGGGTTATTGGGCTGTTTTGTTTTTATTATGTATTTTGTATTTTTATATTGTGATCTTATCCTGTGAATTGCCCTGAAACCTGTGGGTATAGGGTGGTATACAAATTTAATTAACAATGTTGTGACGTGGGGTTTGTGATTTCAGCTCTCTTGACATAATATGCTGGAGACAGTTCTCTAGTAACACTTCTTTATTAAAGCAAACAAGACTGAGACTTGAGGAGGGGAGAGCTACATTTATAGGGACAGGGAACAAGCTAGAAAGGATACATTTTGGAGGGAACAATATCAGGCAATCACAGTCCTGCCTTTTGGAGGAAACCAATAAGACAGAGGATCCAAATACAGCAGCTTAAATGAACCAATAGTAGCTGTACCCTCTGGAACCAAAAGGCAGTTACTTTACCCTAATGCAATACAGACAATAATAATACAGATATAAAATCCTTTGACTCAATATACAACAAACAACAACAACAACAATTTTAGATGGTTGTAACTTGCCTTGGGACCTGCTATTGAAGGAGGAGAATAAAATGAATAAACACGCAAGGGGTGATTTCTGGTTTTCCACTGTTCAGCAATATAGGATGACACTGAAAAGAAGGAGAGGGCTGCTGTTGAGTTACAACGAATCACTTTGTGAATTGTTGAAGACACAGGACCCTTTCCATAGCCTTTTGGTGTGTGGCAGTTGCACCAGAGAGGCAGATAGGTAGATTAGATAGCTAATGCTCAGTAGGTGCAGGAACAATGGAAGCTTGAATATAAAGGGATGGATTTCATTTTACATATTTGTAAAAAGCTGAACGTGGATTAAAAGCCATATAAGAAACTTAGTAGTGTCAGTTGAGAGTAGTGTCAGTTGAGTGCTGGTGGTTGCTAGGTTGCGGAGGTCCTTGTGACACGCCCTTCATTGTGACACCTCCCTCTGCTGGCTCCTTGGTCACTAGGGCTCTAGAGGCATCGCAATCTCCTTTGGTTTGATCATTCAGCGAGAGAGGAGTGGATGGAGATGTAAGTAGACTTTCTCATCAGCATCTGCATTCTGTGCTGATAATGCTCCATGAGAGTCTAGGGAACATTTAAAAGATTTAGATCAGGAATAATTTAAATGCTTCAGGCAGTCCTTCTGGGCATCTTTATGACTCCACCCACTGTTTTGTATCAGGGAAGGGAAGTGAGTGTGGATCCTGCTTACACTTTAGGAAAAGGAAAACTAATAAGATATCACACCTTGTAAAAGGGCGTTCTTTTTGGGCTAGTGACAAAAGAGTGGCTTGATAACTTGCCATGGGAGCATTAAGCATGTCCTCTGGAGAGGGTAATATCTTGCATTGTCTTCCTCCCCTTCCTGCCTCCCAGGGCCCATCTTTCAAAGGACAGCAAAGGTACAAAACCCTTCAGCATGCTGATGTTTCTTCTATAGTAATATTAGTATGTGGTATTTGATGTTTCCCTTTTAAACATCCCTTCTCCACACTAAGCAAACCCACCTCTTTCAATGAAATGATGAGAATTGTCTTATAATATCCAGAGAGTGCTATTCTGGCTACTGTATTCATGCACTCTCTTCACAGGATACCCTAAATGATATGCCTAGGAAAGTGAATCCATCTTGAGCTTTGAGTCGTAAATGCCCAAACCAGTTTAGGGATGTAGATCAGGAGAGTACTGTGAGTCCCATTTCTCACATTTTAACAGGCCTTTTCTTCAGTGGCTCCCCATTTGTGGAATGCTCTCCCCAGGGAAGTTTGCCTGACGCCTTCATTATACACCTTTAGGCACCAGGCAAAAATGTTCCTTTTTAACCAGGCCTTTGGTTGATCTGTTTACATTCAAAGCCCTTTTTAAAAAATTCTGTGTGTGTATGTGGAAGAGCTGTTGGGTTGCTTTTATTTTTATTAGATATTTTGTGGTTTTATATCTTGATTTTATTATGTGAACCGCCTTGAGAGCGGTATATAAATTCAATAAATATTTATAATAATATTATATAATTGTCATATACTTTGTGCATTCTGCTCAGCCTTTGCTGTGCAATAGCAACACGCTAGCCACACCTGTCATCCCAGAAAACTGCCTTTACAACTCTTGACACCTCAACAGATAACTGTTAATAAAAACCTTTCATCAGAACCTAATCAGAGTAGAATGGCCATCTGTCAACCACTAATGGTCTTGATTTTATCAAAGCTGCAACAAATGTTGACACCTGCCTTTACCTATACCCCAGGCAGAAGGTGTGAGCTGACGTGAAAAGAAAAGGTGAAGATTATGGTGTAAGCCAGTGATTTTCAATCCACCCTACCATAAACAAACCTTTTCCATATTAATTTGTCTGCTAAGGAACTTGTGACTGACATCTTCTAGGACACGACTTCATTTTACAGCACAAATGGATCCTTTCTCGAAGGCAGGCAATACAGTGGTCCCTCGGGTTACAGACGCTTCAGGTTATAGACTCCGCTAACCCAGAAATAGTACCTCAGGTTAAGAACTTTGCTTCAGGATGAGAACAGAAATCGTGCTCCGGTGGCGTGGCAGCAGCAGGAGGCCTCAGTAACTAAAGTGGTACCTCAGGTTACGAACAGTTTCAGGTTAAGAACAGACCTCCAGAACGAATTGCCGTATTTTTCGCTCTATAAGACGCACCAGACCACAAGGCGCACCTAATTTTTGGAGGAGGAAAACAAGAATTTTTTTCCCCTGAATCTCAGAAGCCAGAGCAGCAATAGGGATCGCTGCGCAGTGAAAGCAGCAATCCCTCTTGCTGTTCTGGCTTCTGGGATAGCTGCGCAGCCTGCATTCGCTCCATAAGATGCACACACATTTCCCCTTACTTTTTAGGAGGGAAAAAGTGAGTCATAGAGCAAAAAATACGGTAAGTTCTTAGCCCGAGGTACCACAGTACTCTTTTGAGGCTGCCTATTTTAGGAAAAATCAGTATTAGTGAACAAACTGTCTTTCAGTTATATTCGATTCGAATGGGTGGTGGAAGGTTGTTCTTTTGCAGGTGGCTTAAAACATTTTGAGTTGGGGAGCTCATAGAATTGTAGATCGGAAAGGAACTCCCAGAGTATTCTAGTTAACCCTCTGCAATGCAGGAATCTCGGCTAAAGCATCCATGACAGGTGGCCCTCCAACCTCTGCTTAAAAACCTCCGAGGAAAGAGAAACCACACCTCCCAAGGAGACCGTTCCACTGTCAAACAGCTCTTAGTATCCGAAAGTTTTTGCTGGTGCTTAGTTGGAATCTCTTTTCTTGTAACTTGAATCCATTGGTTTGAGTCCTATTCTCCAGAGCAGGAGAAAACAAGCTTGTGCCATCTTCCATGTGACAGTCCTTAAGACATTTGAAGACGGCTTTCATATCTCCTCTCAGTCACTTCTTTTCCAGGCTATACATACCCAGCTCCTATCTTTCCTCATAAGGCTTGGTTTCCAGACCCTTGGCCATCTCCTCTGAGCACGTCTCAGCTTTTCAGTATTCTTCTTAAATTGTGGTGCCCTGAATTGGACACAGTATTCCAGCTGTGGTCTGACCAAGGCAGAATAAAGTGGTACTATTACTATACTTTTGTAGGTGCAGCCTAGACCAGGTCTTGGTTGGCAGATCTCTTCATTAGGAAGCATTCGTTTTTCCCCTCACTCTGGACTAGCCCCTTGAGAAACAGTTTCTATTTAAATGTGATTTTGGTTTTAAATGCAGTGTAAGGTAGTCTCTATGGGAGTATATTGTATTTAATTATGGGGTATCAGAGGTTTTTAGGGGGCTAACCAGGCTGGGATAGCAGGCTTGTTGGTTTCTGAATGTCTGATGTGGATTTTCAATTTCGTTGTTCTGTATGGGACAATGACAATAAAGATTATCGTATTGTATCGATTTGTGGTATTGCTGATTCTACCTGGTTACAGAATGAAATGACATCATCAAGTTGCCTGCCTGATCCCAGATTGATTGAGATTACAGTGATACCTCAGGTTACATACCTTTCAGGTAACATACGCTTCAGGTTACAGACTCTGCTAACCCAGAAATAGTACCTCAGCTTAAGAACTTTGCTTCAGGATGAGAACAGAAATCGTGCTCTGGTGGCGCGGCGGCAGCAGGAGGCCCCATTAGCTAAAGTGGTGCTTCAGGTTAAGAACAGTTTCAGGTTAAGTACGGACCTCTGGAACGAATTAAGTACTTAACCCGAGGTACCACTGTACAGCAAGAAGTCTTTTATTTTAAAAAATGAAGCTACAGTTAGAGGAAATAAGCCACTGGGAACAAGCAGGGAGTAGCATGCAAACAAGATATGTATAGGCTTGATTTTTTTAGAAGTGATTTCCCCCCCTCCCCCGGCCGATTTTTCTAGGTGAACATTCAGTGCAGCGCTAGTCATATTTCAAAAAATCTATCCAAACCTAATCCCCGAGGAGCAGTCTTAATCAAAATGAGATAAGGAGAAATTTCAATTTGTTTTTCAGGAAAAGATTTCTGGGAAAACCAACTACTCATAAGAGGAGGTGGTTTGACAGTGACCTCTGAGAAGACTGTAGGGAATTCTCCTGCAAGGCTGATTTTTGGCTGTTTCATACCCTTCCAGAAACATAAATTAGATCCAGTGGTGTCCAGCTAAAATACTGCTGAAATATCATTTTCTCACACAGTTTCCAGAATTGCAATGAAACTTAGGGCTGGACTTTGAAGCGCGATGGGAAAACAACACAGAAAAACTAATTGAATTTGAGGTGGGCTCCTTTTGTTGTCCACTCAATCGCGCCACCCACTCTGATGACAAACAGAATTGTCTATTTAGACAAGAATACATGGTGCCATAAAACTTATTAAAACATAGCTGATTCTGCCCCCCCCCCCCCCCGGCCGAATGAACGGTGGCCATAAAAGTTATTAAAATATAGCTGGATTTTCTCAGTGTCTTTGGATGCGGCATTTTGGCTGCAGAAAAGCTAAAGGAAGTGTACATAACTGAAGTGATCTCAGCCAAACCGAGATGAGCGTTGAGCAAATATATTCTAAGGTGTTTGCTGGCTCCAACCTCGTGTAAATGCTTCTGTAGGAATCTAAGGGGAAGGCTGTGCATTGTCCTCTTTGACTTTGTGAAGGGTTGAATATATATATGTGTGTGTGTGTGTGTGTGTGTGTTTTTATTCCCCAAGTAAACAATTGCCAAATTAAATAAGCTGCCAAAAGGAAATGAGGTGTCACTTAGATATAAACCAAGGTTATACTGCGTAATAAAAACGAGGGATCTCATTTTCTTTCATGACTTCTTGGCCAAAATACCTAACTGGTGTAAATTGGCACTGTTCCATTGCCTTCCATTGTGTTTCATCTGTGTATATTAAAAGAGAAATTAGCTAGCGACAGTCCAGAATGTTTGCCTTAAAACAATTTCATTTACATAAACGTTGTACTCGAAAGCAAGTGGGCCACACTGCTGCAAAGGAATAATAATACAAAATGGAGCTTGCTTTCACGGTGACCAAACAGGATAAAGGATAGAAAAAAGAAACCTTATATGACTATAGAAATCAGGGTACCTGGCAAATTTCAACGAGCCTTTACCTTATCTTTGGTACTGCCAAAGTACAACAGCAAGAGGCCACAAGGGGGAACGCGGGATGTGTAGCTGTCAAGATGCTATGGTAGTTTGATTCCCATTGGTCATAGATACCATGCCCAATGGTTGGGAAGATGTGAGTTTTAGTCCAAAACCAGCTGGAATTATGTGCCAAATGTTTTCCTCTTTAAAATACGGACGTCACCATCCTCGTCACCATAATCTTCTTCATCATCACATTGATTGAGATTCCTGCATTGCAGGGGGTTGGACTAAATGATCCTTGGGATCTTTTCCAACTCTATGATTCTATGGATCTAATTAATTTACATGCTGTTTAATTTCCAAAGGAACATGCACAAAAGGAACTAGTGTCTTCAGCTCAGGTGCTTGCATCCAATGGAGTGGATTCCAGCCTAAGAAAGCCGATGCCACACATAAAGAAGACAGCAAGAAAGGATTTAGTTAAACTAGATCTAGGTTTCAAATGGAAGTGATTGAAGGGAAAGTGAAACTACTGAAGGCCGCATACAGCATACTATTAGAATGGGAAAGGAAAGATGAAGAGGTAAAATCAGTTATGATTAAATGGGCACAAGATGTAGGGCACAACATTATGATGGAAGATTGAGTTAAATTATGGAAAACTGACTTAAAATTTACAGATTGTTCCCTATTGAAGCAGAATTACCTGAAGATGATGTACAGATGGTACACAACACCAGTGCAGTTAGGGAAAATGTACAAAACTAGTTCAAATATATGTTGGAAGTGTAAGGAAAAGGAGGGGACATTTTATCATATGTGGTGGGACTGTAAGGTAATTAAAAAAATTTGGGAAATGATTTACAACGAATTGAAGAAAATATTCCATTTAACATTTGTTAAAAAACCCAAGGCATTTTTGTTGGGGATTGTAGGGAAAGACCTGCCAAAAAAGTTGAAAACATCTTCATGTATGCGACAACAGCCATGAGAGTTCTGGTAGCACAAGGATGGAAGACTGAAGAAACCCCAACTAAAGAATCATGGCAAAAAAAATTGATGGACTATGCAGAACTGGCAAAACTATAAGCTATGGGACAAGGATAACTGTGACTTTAAGGATGAATGGGAACCCTTTACAAAGTATCTGAAGATGCAACAAAGCGAACTGGACTCCTTGGCAGGTTTTGAATAAACATTCACAAACTTTTTATTGATAATAATCAGCTAAATAGTTTGAGGATCTATACAACTTTGTAACATGCAGAAAACAGCATTCTTAGAGAAACCAAAGACTGGAACTGAGGGAAGTCGGGGGGGTGGGGGGGTGGGGTGGGGTTTGTGTGGGAGGGGGAAAATGGGGGGGAAACAAGGATGATACATTTTTGGATAATATGTCTTGTTATAATTTTGAATAATTTTTTTTTATCAAAAAAGGGGAAAAAAGAAAGCCGATGCCACAATAAATTTATTAAACTTATTATTATTAAAGGTACTGTATAACTCCTTGCAATGCACTCAACACCATTTATGGTTTGAAACATGTAATCTACACAGTCTATGCAACAAAACTTAAAAGTGTATCACGTTTCACTATTTTTCTAGTTCCCTGGCTGTCCCCTGGCTGTGCAGATTTGGAAGCTTGTAAGAAGGCAACCTAATTCCTGTATAAATCATAGCGTTCCACATATTTTCAGAGATAGCATGGTAAACGCACCATAACCTGCAGTTTTTGCCATTTGCCTCGCTTATTCATTAATTCCATATTATCCAAAATGGGATCAGTTTGAGACAGTCAACTAAAGCTGAAAATCAGAACACAAACAGTTATTTTCTGCTATCACTTGGCAGGTTGTTGTGTGTCAATTTGAAACAGCTGGTCCCAGTGAGTTAAACTGACTTTAATATCCGGAATATATCACCAAGGGGATCACTTATTAAATAAGAGATGTGATCTTAGATTTCAGTCATGGGTTATTATTCAAAATTGTTTTGTCTTGACAACAAATTGCAGCTTTTGACATCCAGGTTTTTATCTAGCATTTTAATATTGTGGTAGTTTATTAGAATCATAAATATTAAGATATATCAGAGTTTTTTATTTCAAAATTTCAACAGAGACTCACTGGAAACTAATATTTCCCGTTCTCCCCCCCAACCCACTTTTTGATGACAGTGAAGATATAATATAACTTGATAGAAATTTCTAAGCAGTGCTTTATCTAAATACTTATTTTCTTTCTGCTAGAAAAAAACACACCACTCAACGTTAGTATAATTAAGTATTTTTTCAATCATGCATATAAATTTGCTTTGTGTATATAGACACTCATTTCATGCTAGCATATTATTATGCCTCATATTGCATTCATGTTTAATAGTTCAGTGGTAACTTTAAAAAAATAGTATTAATATGTTCAGTTCTCAGTTTATTAATTTAGCTTCTCCTACAGTGATGTATATGTCCCTGTTTTCAACACTAATATGTTTTCATCACATTAGATAGTCTGTGGGTTAGAAAATAATAATGATAATCATAATGATAATTACTTTTACCCTGCCCATCTGGCCGGGTCTCCCCAGCCACTCTGGGTGGCTCCCAACAGAATATTAAAAACACAATAAAACATCAAATATTAAAAACTTCCCTAAACAGGGCTGCCTTCAGATGTCTTCTAAAAGTCAGATAGTTGTTTTCCTTGACATCTGATGGGAGGGCGTTCCACAGGGCGGGTGCCACTACCGAGAAGGCCCTCTGTCTGGTTCCCTGTAACCTCACTTCTCACAGTGAGGGAGCTGCCAGAAGGCCCTTGGAGCTGGACATCAGTGTCTGGGCTGAACGATGGGGGTGGAGATGCTCCTTCAGGTATACTGGGCCGAGGCCATTTAGGGCTTTAAAGGTTAGCACCAACACTTTGAATTGTGCTTGGAAATGCACTGGGAGCCAATGTAGGTCTTTCAGGACTGGTGTTATATGGTCTGGGCGGCCACTCTCAGTCACCTGTGTAGCTGCCTCATTCTGGATTACTTGTAGTCACCTTCAAAGGTAGCCCCACATAGAGTGCATTGCAGTAGTCCAAGCGGGAGATAAGCAGAGCATGCACCACTCTGGCAAGACAGTCCGTGGGCAGGTAGGATCTCAGTCTGCATACCAGGTGAAGCTGATAAGCAGCTGCCCTAGACACAGAATTGACCAGTGCCTCCATGGACAGCTGTGAGTCCAAAATGACACCCAGGCTGTGCACCTGGTCCTTCAGGGGCACAGTTAGCCCATTCAGGACCAAGGAGTCCTCCACACCTACCTGCCTCCTGTTCCCCCAAAACAGTACTTCTGTCTTGTCAGGATTCAGCCTCAATCTGTTAGCCGCCATTCATCCTCCAATCTTGCAATTAAGTGAGCCCATTAGTTTTAACAGCCATTCAAGGTCCTTCTATTAATTTTCAAGACCCTTAACAATTTGGGTGCAGGATACCTGAAGGACCACATAGACCCTTAAGGTACACAAGCTTCTGATAGAGTTCAGTTGTACAGTCATGCCTTGGAAGTCAAACGGATTCCAAAACGTTCAAAAACCAAAGGTTGGGTTCTGATTGGCTTCGGGGAGCTTGTGCAGCCAATCAGAAGCCACGGAAGCCCCCTTGGACGTTCAGCTTCCAAAAGAACAGTCAAAAACCAGAACGCTCACTTCTGGGTTTCGATTGCTCGGGAGCCAAAGCGTTCAGGAACTAGGCTGTTCGAAAACCAAGATATGGCTGTATAATGCAGCTGCAGCATTGCTCAGGAACTATTTTCAGAACAGTCAGAGTTGCACATCAGGCAACTAGCTTTCATTTCAAACATCCACTGTTGCGTTCAGTCCACGTTATCCTGCGTCAAGATGAAATAAATCAACCCATTTTCCACATGGGCATCTCCTACACATTCTTTTAAAATGTATCTTTATCCACCTTCACTTCAAATTACTCTGAGGCTTCTGAGTCAGCTGTCCTCCTTGCCTTCCTAAACCAGGATATTCCTACTGCTGGATTTCTGATTACCACATGTTGTAAATTGCACCTGCTGCAGATTCCATCATTCCTTTGATTGTTCTTTGAACTGATCTTAACTAATTCCATCCTCTAAGGAGGAGGCAGCCTGGAAACTGTTTCTTTGATGTTGTTAAATAGTATCACTGCTGATTTTCTTAAGGGTGAGTTGGCAAACAGTTTCGGTAGGCATAAATCTTTAAAATATCCTGTCGAAATAGCTCTGCTAAACCACTTTTTACATATGACTGTACAGGGAGAGGACTTTTTTAAAGCATAAAAAAATTGCAGAAATGGAATGGAACAGAAAAAGAAATATGTGAAAGTGACCAGGCCTGAATATCAATAGATTCATCCATCCCTTGCCTCCAGAGGACACAGACAAACTGACGCTAGACCCCAGGGATGTGGGAGCTTTTTGTCAGTCCACTATTAATTTACTTACATGCCATAAGACCATGCCTCCCTATGAATACAAGAAACATAGGAGCTTAAATAAAGGGAGCTGTAGGAAGATAAAGAACACCAATCAACTCTCCAATTTTGTGAAATAGAAAAGTCTTTCATTGGGGAGACGGCCTAGGTCCAGAGAAATGATGTTTGAGCATGGAGCATTAGTGTTTGCATATATCTAATCCTGTAAATATCTGACCCGGGGTGTGTGGGGTGTTAGGGGAGGGGTAGTATCTCTGGTAAGTTATTACAACGATCCTGCCAATGTTCCTATCTGTTTACAGTTTGTTTGTAAATATTCAATAGACCATTTCCATTCTTTTATAAAAAGTTTCTTACCTTAATTTCTTATTTTTCCCCTAAGTTTCGCCATTTCTGCATATTCCACAAGTTTTTGTATCCATTCTTCTTTCGCTGGGACTTTTTCTTCTTTCCATTTTTGGGCAAGTAGCATTCTTGCTGATGTAGTTGCATACATGAATAAATTTCTATACAGTTTGGGTAGTTTTGTCCCTATAATTCCCCAAAGGAAAGCTTCCTGGCTGTTGTTGTTGTTTTTTTAACAAAAGTTATTTTAAACATCTTTTTCAATTCATTATATATCATTTCCCAGTAAGCTTTAACCTTACTACAAGACCACTGCACATGATAAAAAGAACCTTCTTTGTCTTTACATTTCCAACACTTATTTGATTTTGATTTATACATTTCAACACATGCTGTAGTGCGGAGTAGATGCAGCTCATGACCTAGGAAGGTAGCCCAGGTAGGACACAACAACAACAACAACAACAACAACAACAACAACAACAACAACAACAACAACAGATAGTAGGCTTACAATATTCACCTGCTGGATCACCACCCCAGTGTAAGAAAAGGCAAGAATGTCATTACTAGCTTTCAGCATTGAAATGCCTGTCCAAAACTTACATCCAACCTAGAATTAGGAATTCCCTTTGCCGAAGTAACTCTAGGAGTATAGCATCTAGATCAAGGGAAGTAATAGTGCCACTGTATTCTGCTCTGGTCAGACCTCACCTGGAGTACTGTGTCCAGTTCTGGGCACCACAGTTCAAAAAGGACACTGACAAACTGGAACGTGTCCAGAGGAGGGCAACCAAAATGGTCAAAGGCCTGGAAACGATGCCCTATGAGGAACGGCTAAGGGAGCTGGGCATGTTTAGCCTGGAGAAGAGGAGGTTAAGGGGTGATATGATAGCCATGTTCAAATATATAAAAGGATGTCACATAGAGGAGGGAGAAAGGTTGTTTTCTGCTGCTCCAGAGAAGCGGACACGGAGCAATGGATCCAAACTACAAGAAAGAAGATTCCACCTAAACATTAGGAAGAACTTCCTGACAGTAAGAGCTGTTCGACAATGGAATTTGCTGCCAAGGAGTGTGGTGGAGTCTCCTTCTTTGGAGGTCTTTAAGCAGAGTCTTGACAGCCATATGTCAGGAGTGCTCTGATGGTGCTTCCTGCTTGGCAGGGGGTTGGACTCGATGGCCCTTGTGGTCTCTTCCAACTCTATGATTCTATGATTCTATGTTTCCTAACACAGTGCAAAAATGGGGAGGCATTAGTCCCTAAACATAGCTTCATTTATCCAAAAGTTGTGCGGAAGGGGTTCAAATCCGAAACAACCAGGATCTCATATGGCTTTTTCCATAGATGTCATGCCGATTGGTCTTGTATTTGGATAGGAAGGAGTGTGGATAAGTAGAGTGAAAAACAAGCACGCACCCTGATTATTTTTATTATTTATTGTGGATTTTATTGTTAAATTCATATCTTGCCCTCCTTCTTATAGGAGTTCAGTGCGGCTTGGTGGTTCTGATGTGCATGAACGGATATACAAACATATACCTGCAGAAATTGAATGGGCTTTCAGCGGGTGAAGTGGGGTGTTGCTGGCACATGGTTCCTGCTATAAGAAAGCTCCCGGTTGCATAGAACCGGCCCTGCAATGCTGCTTAAATACATCCTTTGCATTCTGCAATCTTCACTCGTGCGCATGAACGCACATAATCTGACAGCTCCAAAAAGGCAAAGCAGTGCAGGGTCTGGAGTTTCTCTGTCCTCTCCAGGTTTCCTCCAACAATACTTGGCTCGAGTTCAGCGACTGACAAAGCTCCTGAACCTCCTCCCCTTATATATCTGTCTTGTCTCTCAGGGTAGGAGAAGTCTATTTCTGGCTCTCTGTCAAGCTCCCCACAACATCCTTTTACCACACAACAATACTGAAGGAAGGAATGCATAGTTTTGCTTTGATTTCCACAGAGAATAATAACTCTTCCCATTTCCCCCCCTAGTAGGTGACAGACGACTCGCCAGAAGTCACCCATTCCTTTATTTTGACCTCTTTTTCACCCTCTCTTTCCCCACCCACCTCCAGCTAATATTCTAGCCTATTGCAGCTTAGGCAATTATTCTGTTTACAGCTCGTGAGAAACCCTCTGTTTTTCAACTTATTTTCAGCTGCAATCCTAAAGGTTTTCATGAATAGAAAGCTGTTTCGTGTAGAGTTGAATCACTGGTCCATGTTCCATCTATACCAGGGGATCATAGCCTGTAGGCCTCCTGATGTTGTTGGGCTGGAATTCTCATCAGCCCCCAAAAGCATGACCTTTAGTCAGGGATGCTGGGAGTCATAGGCCATCTGTTGAGCACCACGTTGGTGACCTCTCTTTTCACTGATGCATATTTTTGTTGTTATAAATAACTAAACCAGATGATGTAGGGAAGTGAGAGCTGGACCATAAAGAAGGCTGATCGCCGAAGAATTGATGCTTCTGAATTATGGTGCTGGAGGAGACTCTTGAGAGTCCCATGGACTGCAAGATCAAACCTATCCATTCTGAAGGAAATAAGCCCTGGGTGCTCACTGGAAGGACAAATCGTGAAGTTGAGGCTCCAATACTTTGGCCACCTCATGAGATGAGAAGACTCCCTGGAAAAGACCCTGATGTTGGGAAAGATGGAGGGCACAAGGAGAAGGGGATGACAGAGGACGAGATGGTTGGACAGTGTTCTTGAAGCTACCAGCATGAGTTTGACCAAACTGTGGGAGGCAGTGGAAGACAGGAGTGCCTGGCGTGTTCTGGTCCATGGGGTCACGAAGAGTCGGACACGACTAAATGACTAAACAACAAAAAACCAGGTGAAGACTGCCATTGGGCCTCAAAGCCATGGTGAGTTAGGGACTTTCCCTGCATGCAAAGACAGGCTCTAGTAGATTGAGTGGATGAGACCCATAGAGGGTCCGATGGTCAAAAAGGCGTTTTCTGCAAATGCTGTAGAGGGAAGTGAGGGGCAGATGGGGCTCATCAATCTGGGAAGGTAGTTATCTAGGAGAAGGAAAGTCCTACCCTCTGCTAACTTGTGGGATATCTTTGGGAGAAGCAAAGGTTCATGCGTAAAACCCTACACACATCCAGAGTGGAGTCCTTAAGACAGTTGGATGGCGCCTTGTATACCTTTCTCCAGCAACTCCTGCAGCTAAGCTGGTGCCAAACGTATTGCTCTGCTTTCCATTGGACCACACTGGCGAGACAGAGAGTGGAGTCTTGTCTTCTGCACAGTCCAGGACCTCCATACACACTACCCAGGCTTAGAATCATAGAATCATAGAGTTGGAAGAGACCACAAGGGCCATCGGGTCCAACCCCCTGCCAAGCAGGAAACACCATCAGAGCACTCCTGACATATGGTTGTCAAGCCTCTGCTTAAAGACCTCCATCTTGCATCTTGAGGAATTGATTTTGGTGCTGCTAATGGAGCAGTTTGACCAGAAGGTGTTGAATTTCTGTACATTACAGTGGTACCTCGGGTTAAGAACTTAATTCTTTCCGGAGGTCCGTTCTTAACCTGAAACTGTTCTTAACCTGAAGCACCACTTTAGCTAATGGGGCCTCCCGCTGCCGCCACGCCACAGCTGCGCAATTTCTGTTCTCATCCTGAAGCAAAGTTCTTAACCCGAGGTACTATTTCTAGGTTAGCAGAGTCTGTAACCTGAAGCTTCTGTAACCTGAAGCGTCTGTAACCTGCGGTACCACTGTACTGTTAATGAATTTCTGTAAACCACATACAGATTTATTTAGTTTGTGATTCACCCCCCAGAGCTGCAGTCCATTGTCTCCCGAGACAGACGGATGCCAACAATATATCTAGAAACCACACTTAGATTTCATCCTAAGTAATGAAGGATGGTCTACAGGCAAGCCAGCATACAAACAAACAAACAAACAAACAAACAAACAAACAAACAAACAAAGGAATCCTGTTACACCACGTAGAGCTGATTTTCTTGAAATTATGCTTTGGGTGAGAAAGTCCCTGTTTCAAAAGTTACTTCAGCTAGGCACTCTCTCTGTCTCAGCCCTACATCAGCATAATGAAAGTACAAAGGATAAAACTCAGTTATCTTATAGATTAGCTGTAAGCAGGGCTTTTTTCCAGCCAGAACTCACCAGAACTCAGTTCCAACACCTCTCAGGTGGGTGCCGTTGCCATTCTAAGAAAACAAGGGAGGTGTTCATGGTGAATTCTGGCACCAGTTTTTCTAAAAATAAGTATCTCTGGCTATATCAGTTGTTTCAACACTATGAAGTCCTCTGTTTAAAATGTATTTATCTAAAATATTTCCACCCCAACTTTCTACACCAAAATCTCATTTTTCTTCTTCAGCATCTTTTTAATTTTTATATAGACATACAAACACACAATATATATATATACTGAAACATACCAACATTTACTATATACACAGCCAGCACCCTATAGTCCATAAATATCAAAAATCAATACTATATAGTATCTTTTATTACTATTTCATGGGGGGGGGGGAATGAGCATATTAGGAGTCTCAGTTATTCATTTAATTTCATTCTCCATATGGATGGACAAAATTACTATACAGACCCTTCTATATAAGCTAATCTTTTAGGACTGCAATCCTAATGATGTTTACCTGGAGTAAGCCCCACTGAATTCAGCAGGACCTACTTCTGAGAAAACAAGGTTAGGCCGCAGATCATTTCATTCAAAAAGTCTTAATGCTGCTAAACTCTCTGTGATATGGTGTCCTAGGGAGTTTGGATGGTAAAGCGGAGGTCTCCCAAACAACTTTCCTCTCATTGCTTGGGAGTACTGACCCTTGCCACATCTCATTGTGCTTCTCTCAACAGAAAGTGCCTGCCTTTTTTGCCCTTGCTGACCTCTGTGATCTTTAAGCCACTCCGCTCCATGCAACTATTCCAAAGTTCCCTTATGACTAACCTATATAATCCTCTAGCCGGTGATTTAACCTGTGTAGGCTAAGTTCAGAAGGAAAGCAAATCGAATTAAGGAGGGCATCAAGTGGGAGCTATTAGAAAAAAAACGGTTAACTGTCCCAACGAAGGCAATTTCAAGGAACTGACAAGATGACTCATTAGTGTTTTTAAAAAAGCATGTGATTGGCTCTCATTAAAGCTCAGCAAAAAACAAGTTGCTTTTTGTTAAGATGTATAGAAACAAAGACTGGCAAGCTAGAGAAAAATACCTTTATTTCCCTTTTAAAACTAATAATATTTTATTCTTTTTTCCATGTAGAAAGTTACATTTGTTACTCAACAATTACAATCCGATTCAACAAAACTAGTGATTTTCCACTCACCCAACATCGATGTTTAAAGCCTAAATTCCACACAATTGCATTTTAAGGTTTTGTCTTCTCTAATTCCATCCTCTCTAATGTGTTTCTTAATATATTGTTCTATTTTCTTACACTTCAAACCCCACTGTGGTCTTCTCATATGGGAAATAACTTTTTTGTAAAGACTAGGAAAAGTTTCAAGTCTTCTTTAAAAGATTCTAAATTTGTACCTTTTATCAGTGTCATCAGTTTTGCCATCTCTGAGTATTCCAGAGTATTCTTCCTCTGAGGGTGCTCTTTCCTCCTTCCATTTCTGTGCACAGAAAATCCTTGCCACTGTAGTCACATACATAAATACCACTGAGACTTTTGGGGGGATTTCGCTGTCCAGTATCCCCAGCAGGAAGGATTCTGACCTGTTTATTTATTTTTTCTTAATTTCATTATAGCTCTTGTCCCAAAGACCTTTGCCTTCCTGCGGGCACACCACATATGATGCAACGACTGCTCACAGTCCTTACATTTTCAACACTTGTTTGATACGTTTTTGTACATTTGAGCTAGCTTCTTTTGGGTTAAACACCATCTTGGAATAATTTTCCTTTTCAGCCATTTTTTAAAATTCCTTCTGTAGTTCTGCTTTCTGTTGTTCTGCAGTGAGGACACCAAACATAATGCCAAGGCTATAGAAGTCAGTCTGTTTACCTTCTTTTAACAGTATGCTGAGATCTATAGATGATTGCCGATGTACTAGGAACCTGAGACCTTTCTAGTCAATTATTTGCTGTACAGACTGATTTCACAACTGGTGAAACAAGGCAACTTGCATGACACACAAAGTTATTTTGAAATATATATCACAATGAGCCTTTTTCATTATCTGAAGGCTTGTATGGAAGCAAGCATAGAGCTGGCAAACTGCCTAATGGGTCACACAAAGGTGAGATTCCAAATCTAAAGGTTAGATTTACGTGTCTCTGTGGATCTCAGAAACACTAACCTAGCTATTCTGAAAAAGCAGGCGACTCTCCACTTACGTGGGGGTTATGTTCGGGGGTTGTGAAATCGCGTAAAGTGGGGAGAATCCTTTAAACACCCTTTAAGCTCTCTCTCTTCAATCCAACCCAATAATTATGTATCCAAAAATATCCACAACTAGAACCGAAGTTCTGTGTCTAGAAGGAGGCTGGAGGATGCTCAAGAGAGTGGCTATTGTTGCTGTGCTACCCCGCACATCAGCTGTTAGGTGGAGAGGCTGAGCAGCATAAACAGAGCCCTGCTGCACCTCTGGTCTCTTCGGGGCTTTCTCCACTCTCACACCGATGTCCCCTTTGACCTCCGAGAGGGTCTGCTTGTGAGACATGAGGGTTCTCTAGCTCTCTCCCATGTGCACACATTGTGTGGTGCCAGCCCCCCCCCCAATCATGGGGGCAAGCTGGCATGCCTGGGAGAAGCCATGATAATAATAATCAAAATTTATTACTTATACCCCGCCCATCTGGCCAGGTCTCCCCAGCCACTCTGGGCAACTCCCAACAGAATATTAAAAACACAATAAAACATCAAACATTAAAAACTTCCCTAAACAGGGCTGCCTTCAGATGTCTTCTAAAAAGTCAGGTAGTTGTTTATTTCCTTGACATCTGATGGAAGGGTGTTCCACAGGGTGGATGCCTCTACTGAGAAGGCCCTCTGCCTGGTTCCCTGTAACCTCTCTTCTCACAGTGAGGGAACCACCAGAAGACCCTTGGATCTGGACCTCGGTGTCTAGACTGAACGATGGGGGTGGTGACGCTCCTTTGGGTATACTGGGCCGAGGCCATTTAGGGCTTTCAAGGTCAGCCCCTACACTTTGAATTGTGCTCGGAAACGTACTGGGAGCCAATGAAGGTGTTTCAGGACTGGTGTTATATGGCCTTGGTTTATATGACTGCATAAAGTGGTATCATAGCACATTAAATGTATGGCAGTGGTGTCCAAACTTTTTTCAAAGAGGGCCAGATTTGATGAAGTGAACATGTGTGAGGGCCAGACTTTGGACATGTCTGATGTATAGTACGCATGTGGCCCTAGGCCTCATTTGAAAGCTGAAAGTAGGATCCTCATTATGTGGGGCAGGTCCAGTATTGCTGTCTTGTTTTATTCATGGAAGCTCATACTCTGTGGGGAGGACGGTGAATCATTGTAAACAGGAGCTCAGAGGCAAACTGATTTTAACTTTAATTTGAAAGCTCACACACTGCTCCCGGACAGTCCTTTGTAGCAGCAGCCGCCGCTGTGACAGTGCCGAGACTCTGGTTCTAGCATTACCCCATTTCCTCCCCTTGGTCAGGAATTCTTCTGCAGAAAGTAAAACTTTTGTGTATTTTGAAAAGTCAAAACATAGCTTTAAAATTTCGTATTCTCTGAGAGAAAGCATATTGCTTTTCTATTGACTCATGCTATGGGAATAGAACCCAGACTGCTCTATTATGAGTCTCCTACGAGAACACATAAGAACTTGCATGGGCTGAATAGCGGAGAACCAGGGGACTCAGCTGCAGTTAATTTTCATTTGCTGTTTGTATATAAATGCTTTTAATACTTAAACTAAATTCAGTTCAATTAAACTAATGTTGTTTGACATAATATTCCTTGTTCCAAAATCAATATTCCTTCATTTGACAGGCTTTTTTTCTTGAATGCAGGATGTTTATTATTCTTAAAGCTTACCTATAGACCTGTTTTTTGTCTTGGATGATGTAAAACAGTTCTTCCTTGCACAGCCTAAGCCAGAATATAATGGGGTTCACATTTCTCTGGTAAATATCTTTAATTGTAAGATCATGTCTCCATTATAGCACCAATTTCCTATCCGATTCGCTCTCTCTCTTTTTCCTCCCCACCCCCAAGTTCTTTCAAAGATATCAACAACAGAAGTCATGTTCCTTCAAGTGGAAGGCGATTAATACCATTCTGGAATCTTCTTTATGGTAAACGTTTTCCCTGGATCTCTCGGCTGCTTTCAACACCATTGACCATGATGCACTTTTAGAAGGACTCTGGGGTTGGGAATTGGAGGTACTGTTCTACAGTGGTTGTGCTTCTACCTGCAGAGTGTCCACCTGAAAGTAGCACTAGGGGGTGGTTCCTTGGTCCTACGGCTTTGGGGCTGTGGGATCCCACAGATATCAATTCTATTTCATATGTTATTCAACATCTGTATAAAACTGTTAGGAGCTGTTACCCATATGCTTATGAAACACCACTCTGTCTCCCCATGTGGGATGTAATCTACTGGAGCAGTCAAATGCAACATTCCTTGTTTCCCTAGAGTGGACACAGACAGGGGGATGTTGATCCAGCCAGTATAACTTCCTATTACACCTGGTCTGGAGCATCCTCCCCTGCGTGTGACCAGGTAGGAGGGCGTGACCCTGGTGGACCTAGCAAAGGCATGCAACCATCTTCCTCTTTTGACTCTTTTTGACTCCTTCTTCTCCTGGACTGCACTGCTGGCTCTCATGGGGTAAGTCCCCATATGGGATGAATCCACACCTTTTTCTTTAACTGTAACCACAAACTAAATCCTGCCTTCAGGGATCATACTCTGAATGTAAGTAAACTTCTTGTTACTTTTAAGGAAAGACTGTTGTGTCTTTATTCTTTTGAGAGGTATCAAAAGGGGACTAACCAGGAGTAATCCAATCTGGGCATGCCAGACTGGATTGCTTAACTAAAGAGATTCAAATGAATCTGCAAACTAGCTTCCTGCTGTATACGGGGAATGTGCTCTGCTACTTGACTCACTAGTGTGAGTGAGGAAGGATAATATTTAATCAATATATCCTCTCCTACTAGCCACAACATCCCCACACTTCATTCCATCTGGATCTGGAGAGGAGTTTGATCAGTGCCTGGAAAAAGTGATGGGCTGGATGGGTTCCAATAAACTGAAGCTGAATTCCGACCAGGTGGAGGTGCTGTGGGAGGGCAGTTCCCATGTCCAGGAATTAGATGGACAGCTTGTTGTGAGGAGGACTGTTCTTCCCCCCGAAGGAACAACTTCAAAGTCTGTTAGTAGTATTGGATTCCAGTCTGCTAGGAGACTCCCAAATGGCCTCTGTGGCTGAGAGCGCTTACACCCAGCTTAGACTGGTCCATCAGCTATGGCCATTCCTTGACCAATATATCTTTTATATATATATATATAATTTTTTATTGGTTTTTTCAACACAGATTTAAAGACAAAACAAGACACCATACATAAACAAACAAAACATATAAACATGTATAATTTCAAACCTCATTTTCATAAACCTTACTTCCCAGACTTCCCCTTACCTCCCCTTTTCTGCATCCCTATTTTGAGATTTTTTCAACAACTCCTTACACCAATTGTCTAATTACTTATTTTCTTTTTTAGCTTCTTCTCATACTTAATCAATTGTAGGTATAATTCAATATTTTCTTTTCCCTTGACATTTTAGCACTCTTCAATTTTACAACAGTTCTTAAGATATACTTTAAATTTCTTCCAATCTTCTTCCACCGTCTCTTTTTCTTGGTCACGGATTCTGCCGGTCATCTCCGCAAGTCCCATATAGTCAATCACCTTCGTCTGCCATTCTTCCAATGTGGGTAGTTCTTGCTGCTGTAGTGGCATACATAAAAAACGTCCTGTCCTTCTTAGGCACCAGTTGGCCGACTATGCCCAGGAGAAATGCCTCTGGTTTCTTATGAAAAGTACATTTAAGCACCTTCTTAATTTCATTATAAATCATTTCCCAGAAGGCCTTAATCCTCGGGCAAGTCCACCAAAGATGGTAGAAGGTACCTTCAGTCTCTCTTTTTTTTAAAAAAAATAATATTTATTAAAAGTTTCCAATTACAACCAAATAAAAAACAAAACATCCAAATTTAAAATCTTGTTTTCCATAACATCTTTCCGGGACTTCCCCTCCCCTCCCCCTCTTGTATTCCAATTCTTACTTATAAATTCAGCAATTTCTTATCCCAAATTTTGAACTTATTGTCATTGACCCAATTTAAAAATATTTTCCCATCTCCTAAAATCGACCTGTTCCCTTCCACGCGTTCCCCCCTTTAGCATACATTACAGATTAAAATATAATGAAATAAAATGTAGTTTAACACGCTTTGGATTCCAAATTTCCCTCCCCCTTTTCCCGGTTGCGTTCCCAAAATTTATCAACATCTGATGTTTTCCTGGAGCTCCCACAATTTATTTAAGCCATAGTCCTTTACCAGTCATCTTTAATTTTGAATGTCCAATCTTGGAAGGAGTCTGTCTCAAAAAGGCCCATTTTTTCCATCCAGATTTTTATACATTAGGAGTAAAAACTCCAATTTTATTTCTTTAAACCTTTCAGGTCTGGATGTCCCAAATGTTCCCTCTTTCAACTTTATCCAATTCTTGTTATTCTTGTTATTCTTGTTGTTCTTGTTGATCTCTCTCCTCCCCCCCCCCCCTGTTTTCCTGCACAAATGTTCTAATTCCAAAAGCTTCAAATTCAGCTACAGAGGCTCTGTTATTCAGGAACGAAACATAATGCCAAGTCCCTTCCATTTTTCAATAGATAAGTCTATTGTCTTCTTTAGTATGTCAGCCTCTGTAGTCAAAATAGTGTTCCATTTCTGCAGTTTCCCAGGAGATAGAAAGTTCTAATCAAATTCCATGTCAACAACTTGTAATATCCCTCGGCTCCTCTAGGTGGGTTGCAATAACTCAGTTCCCTTCCAGATCACCCCAATCAGTCCAAATAGCTTGTTATTCCTTGTTTTAAACAATTTGTATCCAATTTATAACAAATGTAACCAGCAAAGTCCTTGTAACAAAGTTCTCATCTTGTTCTTCTGGTTTGACAGCTCTTTGACAGCTGTCAAAACCTCTCTATGTCTTCTCCCGGCGCTCTCACAAAACGCTCCCAGGGTTCCGGGGGGGGGGGGGGTTACTTTTAAATCAATTCCACTTTTCTCCTCCAGCTCTGTCTTATAGTTTTCCGTCACGAAATTAATATCCTTGTAAAAATAGGGTTGCACTCGATCTTAGATGTCAAATCCTTTGCTTTAACTCCTCTACAACAGGGGGGGGGGCTGACTTCCTTTTTGCGCCTCCCCCGCTCACTCCAAATTTTTTTAAAATTTGTCCCCCTTTTTAGTCCAGGTTCCAATTACTCACGGGTTATTCTTTTAGGTCCAGATTTTCAATAGAAGAAGTCAGCGCTCTCCGTCGAATGGCATGCGGCTTCGCTCGGCAGGGGAAGCGGAGGACTCAAAGCACCACCACCCCCTGTCACCCGTTCCGTAGCCTTTAAAAAGGCTCCTTCGCGGGCCGGAGGGGAGCGCAAAAGGTGCCAGCCGAGTCACCATGTCCATGGGTTTCAGCGCCCATGGTTTTTGAGGGTCCCCGCGTCGCCGGCGCGGTAGGACCCAGCCCCTGCCGAGCAGGCTCCCTCCGGAGCTCGGAGGGAGTCCGCCATTCGGCGATGGCGCCAACCCGGAAGTCGAAGGTACCTTCAGTCTCATTACATTTCCAACATTTATTATTGGGCAGATGATAAATTTTTGCAAGCTTGACTGGGGTCATGTACCACCTGTAAATCATTTTCATAATATTTTCTCTTAAGGCATTACATGCCGTAAATTTTATACCGGTGGTCCATAACTGTTCCCAGTCAGCAAACATAATATCATGACCAATGTCTTGTGCCCACTTAATCATAGCTGGTTTAACTGTCTCATCTAGTGTATTCCATTTCAACAGCAGGTTATACATTCTTGACAAATTCTTAGTATTGGGTTCTAACAGTTCTGTTTCTAATTTTGATCTCTCCACCTGGAAGCCAATTTTCCTGTCTTGTTTGAACACTTCCATTATTTGATAGTAATGAAGCCAATCTCGTACCTTGGACTTCATTTTCTCAAAATTCTGTAATTTGATTTTTCCACTCTCTTGCGCCAATATTTCACAATATTTTGGCCATTTTGATTCCATATTAAGTTTTTTCACCTCCTTAGCTTCCATTGGTGACAACCACCTAGGGGTTTTATTTTCCAACAAATCTTTATATTGAATCCAAACATTATATAGTGCTTTCCTGACAATATGGTTTTTAAATCCTTTATGAGTTTTTACCTTGTCATACCATATATATGCATGCCAACCGAATCTGTTATCAAAGCCTTCCAAATCCAAAATGTCTGTATTCTCAAGAAGTAGCCAGTCTTTCAACCAGCAGAAAGCTGCCGATTCATAGTACAGTTTTAAGTCCGGCAGGGAAAACTCCCTCTATCTTTTGCATCAGTTAGTATCTTAAATTTTATTCTGGGCTTTTTGCCCTGCCAGACAAATTTAGATATATATTTCTGCCACTTCTTGAAACAGTCCATTCTATCAACAATCTGTAATGTTTGGAACAAGAATAACATTCTAGGCAATACATTCATCTTAATTACAGCAATTCGGCCTAACAAGGAAAGTCTCAAACTTGACCATATTTCTAGATCCTTCTTTATCTCTGTCCAACATTTATCATAGTTATCTTTAAATAAGTTCACATTCTTAGATGTCATGTTAATCCCTAAATATTTCACTTTCTTTGCCACCATTAATCCAGTTTCACTTTGAAATCTCTCTTTTTCAGCATTTGTTAAGTTTTTCTCCAAAACTTTAGTCTTTTGCTTATTCAACTTAAATCCTGCTACATGACCAAAAGCTTGAATTAGTTCTAAAACTCTTTTCGTACTAGTGTCTGGCTGTTGTAAAGTTAAAACTAAGTCATCTGCAAAGGCCCTCAATTTGTATTGTTTAGCTCCGACCTGAATTCCGTTAACCAGCTGGTCCCCCCTGATCATATTTAACAAAACCTCCAGGACAGATATAAAAAGTAGTGGGGATATTGGGTACCCCTGACGTGTCCCTTTTTCTATAGGAAGTTCTTCAGTAACCACATTGTTCACAATTAATTTCGCTTTTTGTTCAGAATATATTGCACCTATACCATTTTCAAAACTTTGGCCTACCCCCATCCCATGGAGATTCTTCTTCATAAAATTCCAGGAAATGTTATCAAAAGCTTTCTCCGCATCCACAAATATTAATACCGCCTTCGTATTAATGTTGACTTCTAGCAATTCCATAATGTCAATTATATTTCTCACATTATCTGACAAATGTCTCCCTGGGAGAAAGCCAGCCTGGTCCTTATGAATCTCTTCCACCAACACCTTCTTTAATCTTTTTGCCAAAATGTCAGCAAATATTTTGTAATCCACATTAAGTAATGATATAGGGCGGTAGTTCTTTATCTGGTTCTTTTCAGTCTCAGTTTTTGGTATAAGTGTAATAAATGCTTCTTTCCACGATTCCGGTGCCTTTTTCCCCTCTAAAATTTCATTGCAGACCTCCTTCAACGGTTGTACTAACCATTCCTTCAAAGCCTTGTAATATCTGGAGGTCAACCCATTTCCTTGACCAATATATCAAGGTCTCTAGAGTCCATGCTCTAATGACCTCCCACCTGGACCACTGCAATCCACTCTACATGGGGCTAACCTTGATGATGGTATGGAGGCTGCAGTGCAGAATGAGTCTGCCAAGTTGGCAAATGGGCAGCTTAATGGACCACGTGTCTCCAGTCCCTAAAAGCACTGGACTGACTGCTACTGAGCTTCTGGACTCAATTCAATGTGTTTGTACTAGCTGTCAAAGTCCTGAGCAGCTGGTACCTGTGTGCTGGCATCCATCTGTCTTGGGAGACAATGGAGGAGTGCACCTTTGAGGGTGAGGTCAGGCTGTTGGAAAGCTGCAGCACCTGCTGCAACAGTAGAGACTGATGTGGGAGAGACATGTTTTCTTGCAGCTGGAGTAGATAAAGGCATCCCGTTGTGCTGCTGCGGATACATCACGGTGTTTCTTCTCTCTGATCTCCTGCCAGCAGTCATTTCTCCTCTGGTCACTGCTAAGGATACATGACTTGACTGCCTGTCTCAGAACAGCTGGTAAGTAAAGGTATAGGGACCCCTGACCATTAGGTCTAGTCGTGACTGACTCTAGGCTTGCGGCGCTCATCTCGCTTTACTGGCTGAGGGAGCTGGCATACAGCTTCCGGCTCATGTGGCCAACATGACTAAGCTGCTTCTGAAGAACGAGAGCGGTGCACGGAAACGCCGTTTACTTTCCTGCCGGAGCAGTACCTATTTATCTACCTGCACTTTGATGTGCTTTCAAACTGCTAGGTTGGCAGGAGCAGGGACCGAGAAATGGGAGCTCACCTCGTCGCGGGGAACCACCAACCTTCTGATTGGCAAGTTCTAGGCTCTGTGGTTTAACCCAGAGCTCCACTCGCATCCCAGAACAGCTGGTGTTGTTGTTGTTTAGTCGTTTAGTCATGTACGACTCTTCGTGACCCCGTGGACCAGAGCACGCCAGGCACTCCTGTCTTCCACTGCCTCCCGCAGTTTGGTCAAACTCATGTTTGTAGCTTCGAGAACACTGTCCAACCATCTCGTCCTCTGTCATCTCCTTCTCCTTGTGCCCTCCATCTTTCCCAACATCAGGGTCTTTTCCAGGGAGTCTTCTCTTCTCATGAGGTGGCCAAAGTATTGGAGCCTCAGCTTCAGGATCTGCCCTTCCAGTGAGCACTCAGGGCTAATTTACTTAAGAATGGATGCGTTTGATCTTCTTGCAGTCCATGGGACTCTCAAGAGTCTCCTCCAGCACCATAATTCAAAAGCATCAATTCTTCGGCGATCAGCCTTCTTTATGGTCCAGCTCTCACTTCCATACATCACTACTGGGAAAGCTGGTTCCATGTACTTACAAAACTCCACTGCCCCCAATACCAACCATCTTGAGCAAGGGTCAGCAAGGCTTACTGGGCATGGGCCGGATCACTCCTGTGGAGATCTTCCCTGGGCCTGACTGGCACAGCACAATGCCAGAAATTGTGCAGATGCAATTTCTGGTGTCTGGGCATGCGCAGAAGCAATTTCCGGAGCCTCAGAAGAGAGTCCCATGCTGCGCTGCACCAGTGGCTCAGTTCAGGGGCAGCTCATGGGCCAGTTAAGCGACCCTCATGGGCCCGCTCATGAGCCTTAGGTTGCCAACCTCTGATCTTGAGCCTTGTAGTCAGCAGGGGAGGCCCTGTTGGTGGTTCCACTGTTAGAAGCTGCCCAAATGGTGCTGATCTGAGAGAGTACCTTCTCAGTAATGGTTCCCCACTTACAGAATGCCTTCTCTGATGAGGTGTGTCTGTCTTCCTCATGATTAACCTTTCATGGATTTTTTTTATTGTAAAAACAAAACAACATGCTTGTTCATCCAGGCATTTGATAGAAAGTGCCTTAAAGGTCTATTGTATTCACAAGCACAGAATCGTTCTTGGAGAGCTAGGTAGCAGTGGTGGCTGAGAGCACTTTTCACCAGCTTCAGAAAAGTACCAATTGTACTGTTTCCTTGGAAAATTTGCCTTAGTCTTGGGCTGCATTCATATAGCTATTTATTCTGTTTGCTCAATGTTTCCCTAGTTTCCACATTATATGTGAGCTTTCATTATAGGTGAGTGGACTATACTGGAAGTTTAGTGCTAATTTCCTTGTTGATTGCTTCCACAAAAATTCCATTTGCAATCCCCATTAACTCAGAAAATTTTGGGAGTTATGTGGCATCTGTAACAGTGTCAGTCCCACAATATCAAAGCCATTGAGTGAGCCCTTATGGGGTAAGGGAATCTTGCTGGTAAACTGGTCCCAAGGTATTAAGGGCCTGATAGGTAAAAGACCCCTGGACAACCATCAACTATGGGGTTGTGGCACTCATCTTGCTTTCAGGTCGAGGGAGCCGGCGTTTGTCTACAGACACTTTCTGGGTCATGTGGCCAGCATGACTAAACTGCCACTGGTGCAAAAGGACATCATGATGGAAACCAGAGTGCACAGAAACGCTGTTTACCATCCCATCACAGCAGTACCTATTTATCTATTTTCACTGGTGTGCTTTTGAACTGCTAGGTTGGCAGGAGCTGGGACAGAGCAACGAGAGCTCACCCCATTGCGGGGATTTGAACCGCTGACCTTCTGATCGGCAAGCCCAATAGTAACAGCTTGAATATTGCCTTGCAGTTAAATTGTTACTGAAAGGCAACTCACGTCCAACCTCAATCACTTTCTTCAGACTCCTGTGCTCTATTCTGGTTCTAACACATTTACTTGGGAATAAGGTGCCTTGAATTCAGCGAGATGAAAGCAAGTGTGCTTGGCATCGCCAGCCTTCGACATAGTTTCATTGACTCCAATGAGATGTTGCCTGAGCAAAGCTTTAAATTTGTTAAGACTCTCGGATTTGGCCTGGCAGGATTGTATTTTCTGCACCTTTGTTCAATTCCCAATTTAAACAAAATGACGGGTCAGGCCTCCAGCTCTTCTTCGTCTTTCCACTGCGGCGCTTATAAATCTTTCGGGTCTGTTGTGCCTGGCCCTTGTCCAGAAATAAACCTGCCGAATGAAAAGTCGATGTTGGAATAATTTATCAATGTTAACAGTGGGAATCGCAGGCTGAACAGTAGTTTTGTGCTGTTCCTGAGCAAAAACCACTGTGAGCACTTACCTAATTGAAATAATATGGCACATGCTCCCCATAATTGCTCTCCTTTGATAACTTTGCTTAGGTCATGTTTTCTCAGTTAATTGTAATAAAATGTATACATATATATATATATATGAGTAATAAGGACAAGGGGCTCAGGAAAATGGGAACAGAAAGTGTGTCTTGTTTTCAGACACAAATGTTTTCTTTAAATTAATTACAATGGGAATGACAGGACTTGGCATGCATTGGGAATGTAATCAACAGCTATGATTACTGGATAGTATGTTCAGAATGGAAGAAGCATTAGTGAAACCCAAGACGGGCTGTCTCTGTTGAGCTGCCGGGTGGGGTGGGGTGGAGTGGGATGGGGGGAAAGCACTGAATTCTAGCCAATTCTTCATTTGCAACATGCATGAACTCTGAAGCAGGTTTGAGTTCTGTAAGGCACACAGAGGAGGAATCCGACAGATCCCCCTCGGAAGCCATGAAGTTTCTCTTACATTAGGGGTGGGGAAACAAGTCCTCTCTAGATGTTGTAGGACCGTAGCTCCCATCTGCCCCAACCATTATGGCCACTGATCAGGAGGAGGATGGGAGCTGTAGTGTGACAATATTTGAAGGGCCAAAGGTTCCCCACTGATGCCTCTTAAATAATGACCTGTATCCACTTCCCGGCTGGAAGGCAAAAAGAAGAGTTTGGATTTGATATCCCGCCTTTCACTCCCTTTAAGGAGTCTCAAAGCGGCTAACATTCTCCTTTCCCTTCCTCCCCCACAACAAACACTCTGCGAGGTGAGTGGGGCTGAGAGCCTTCAGAGAAGTGTGACCAGCCCAAGGTCACCCAGCAGCTGCATGTGGAGGAGCGGAGACGCGAACCCGGTTCCCCAGATTATGAGACTACTGCTCTTAACCACTACACCACACTGGCAAGTGAGTTAGGAGGACTGGAGTTCCAATTTATAGCTACTTTGTTCATGGTTTCATGGGGATTGCACTATGTGACTGCCTAATATATATATATATATATATATATATATATATATATATATTCAGATTTGCTTTCTTCATCCAACTGCACTGGCTACCAGTTAGTTTCCGGGCCCAATTCAAAGGGCTGGTTTTGACATATAAAGCTTTAAATGGCTCAGGACTGCAATACCTCAAGGACTGCCTCTTTCCATATGAACCTTACCCATATGAACCTTTAACTGAGGCCCTTCTTCATGTGCCTTCTCCTCGAGAGGTCCAGAGGGTGGCAACACGAGAACGGGCCTTCTCTGCAGTGGCTCCCCGTCTGTGGAATGCTCTCCCCTGGGAGGTTTGCCTGGCGCCTTCATTATAAGCCTTTAGGCGCCAGGCAAAAATGTTCCTTTTTAACCAAGCCTTTGGTTGATCTGATTTACATCCTATGCCCTTAAAAAATAATAATGGGGGGGGGGGGCTATTGGGTTGTTTTTTTTATTTTTATTATGTATTTTGTAGTTTTATGCAGTGGTACCTCGGGTTTAGAACTTAATTCGTTCGAGAGGTCCGTTCTTAACCTGAAACTGTTCTTAACCTGAGGTACCACTTTAGCTAATGGGGCTTCCCACTGGAGCACGATTTCTGTTCTCATCCTGAGGTAAAGTTAGTAACCCGAGGTACTATTTCTGGGTTAGCAGAGTCTGTAACCTGAAGTGTCTGTAACCTGAAGCGTCTGTAACCCGAGGTACCACTGTATCTTAATTTTGTTCTGTGAACTGCCGTGAGACCCCCGGGTATAGGGCGGTATATAAATTCAATAAATCATCATCATCATCACCATCCTAGCAACAGTGAGATCACCATGTAACCACGTTTGGTTGGCTACACCCACAGTCTCCTACTGCCCTGAAAGTGCCGGGACTGTCACAAAACCGTTAATCCACCACAGCATCTTTGTCATGACCCAAATTCTGCAAGTGGGGAAAGGGAGTGGGGTGGGGCAGGGGCAGCAGGAAGGGGAGGAAGAGGAGGCGATCCGGCCCCTCACAGTGGCACAAAGGACTCACAGGGAGGTGAGAGGCACCAGCCGGTAACACTCAATGCATCTGACTATAGCGATTGTGGTGGCAGGAACAGCCTAAGGGGGCCTGACTCCTGCAGGCGCACAGGGGCCTCTCAGCAGTCATTGCCACCAACCATAGAGACTACGTTCTTGGTGCGGAAGTGCCCCCTTGTAAACATCTGCCACAGGTGCCTCCCCTGACCCCCAAGGCAGGCTGATGGAAGCCTCACAATTTTACTATAATTTATCAAAGGCTCCAACATATAGCCAAGACATTTGCCAGTATGGAATTGTTACTTCTCTTGGTAACAGCCATTGGGGCAGCTCGGCCAGCCCTACCCTTTCTCCGTATTCTATCAACCGTGCATGTATATAGGGGGCTCCATGGGACAACCACAATGATGCAGAATCCCTGACAATTAGGTCCAGTTGCAGACGACTCTGGGGTTGCGTTGCTCATCTCGTTTTACTGGCTGAGGGAGCCAGCATACAGCTTCTGGGTCATGTGGCTGGCATGACTTAGCCGCTTCTGGCAAACCAGAGCAGCGCACAGAAACGTCATTTACCTTACTGCCGGAGTGGTACCTATTTATCTACTTGCACTTTGATGTGCTTTTGAACTGCTAGGTGGGCAGGAGGAGGGACCGAGCAACGGGAGCTCACCCATCACAGGGATTTGAACCGCCAACCTTCTGATCGGCAAGCCCTAGGCTCTGTGGTTTAACTCACAGCGCCACCCGCGTCCCAATGATGTAGAATAGAATGTCCCTATTTTCATCTGGGGAATGTTGTGGGTATGCAACATCAGGGATCATTGACCCTTTTTTGGCCAATGGCCACATTTGGAATCTTGAGACAGTCTATGAGCACCACCAGTCACAAAAGGGATGCTATGAGGACATGACAAAACACAAAATGGCTCGAGCAGGAAGGTGGCATAATGTCTGCCACACCTAAAAGAGCAGAAAAGGACACAGGGCCACCCAATGGCTGCCTCACCAATGAGAAAAAGGACACCAGACATCGTTACAGCCACAGAGAGAAGCTCTTTGCACTTTTCCTCTGTTCAGAAAATATGAGAGGTGCCTCTGTTTAAGGGGTGGTGGTGGTCAATATAGGAGACCCTGAGACAGTGCCAACAGGAAAGGGTTGGGAAGTCCTGACTCTCTTCCAACCCCATCTAGATTATCTCTAAGAAGCATAAAAGGAAAGTGGCAACGGCCTCCCTGTGACTGCAAAGAGCAAGAGAAGCACATCTGCAAATGTCTGTAACGAAAATCTGATGCTCCCTTGCCCTAAATGAAAAAAGAAATGAAAAATCTGGTATACTTAAATGGTCTTGAATCAAGACTCTGAAGGTTGATGCTTTTCACTTGGAATGATAATAGCCAGAAGCCGAGCTATTTTTATGCTTTATGATAAACAATGAATAAAACACTGTTTCTCTTTGGACATTCTGGATAAAAGACTCTCTCTCTCTCTCTTTCTGTCTGAGTTATTTATTTATTTGTTTTTGTTTAAAAGTGTTTTTTTGCAGCAAATTGTCCCCCGCTCCCCTCCCTGTGGCTGGGAATCCTTCAAAGAGCCCCGAATCTGGACAGTAAACGAAAGAGAAAAGTCGAGTTACTTAAAACGTCTTCCTTTGCTTTTTCCCTTAGAATTTGGGCATGCTGTGTTGTCCGTGTATATTTTGCTAGTGGGAAACGTCCCAGCTGCTTTCTTGAAAATGACGTTTCTCCCTCCAATCAACTTTCTTTTTATGTGTCGCATCTGAGTTTGAAAAGAAACCTAAGCTACAATTAAGACTGAATGGAAAGTTCTTTTAAATGAACTTCTTTGGCTGAAATTAGGGGACTTAGGAGGGGAAGCGTGAACTAGTTTCTGAAACTGAGCTTCCCCTTCCATGGCAAACTCCCAGAAACCTCCGACAACTGCCATGTATTTCTTGTGCACCTGCGTTGTGTTCTACTGCATGTGCAGGCACAGGAAGGGACCACTTTTTTTTCCTTTCAGTGCCCCTACATTTTGGGAAAACTCCTCAAGTTCTGAAGAGAATGTAGCACCTCTCTTGTGGACTGAAAAACCGACGAATCTTTGAACTGCGGCAAAAGAATGTCTTGTAAAATTTAAGCCCACCAAAACTGATAGCTATGGCATTGCTGCTCATTGTGATTAAGGAAATTCTGCTCAGTGTCCTTGGCAGCCCTGATCAAAGGATTCAGCAAACCCCTTTCACACCTATAGCTCCAGAAATGGCGCTGGCAGCCTCTTTGAAAAATTCATATTTACCTGCATCAAGGGAACATGGAACCACTAGCATTCATGTGGTTGATTCCATAAAGAAAATCTCATGAAGGCTGAACAGGGGGAGGTCTTTATGGGTATCTCTTCGATCAGCCCTGTGCAATATGCAGCCTGTAAAGGTAAAGGTAAAGGGACGCCTGCCCGTTAGGTCCAATTGCAGACGTCTCTGGGGTTGTGGTGCTCATCTCGCTTTATTGGCCGAGGGAGGCGGCGTACAGCTTCTGGGTCATGTGGCCAGCATGACTGAACTGCTTCTGGTGAACCAGAGCAGCGCACGGAAATGCCATTTACTTTCCCGCCAGAGCGGTACCTATTTATCTACTTGTACTTTGACGTGCTTTCAAACTGCTAGGTTGACCAGAGCAGGGACCGAGCAACAGGAGCTCAACCCATCACGGGGATTCAAACCACCAACCTTCTGATCAGCAAGTCCTAGGCTCTGTGGTTTAACCCACAGCACCACCTGCAGCCTGTAGCAGCAGGTAAACGGTCCCTGAATTTGCAGTTCATCAAGTGCAGGCCTAGCTAATAATCAGTTTGTATGGCCTGCAAGTCAGCAGAAGAAAGTAGTGTTGTTCATTTAAGTGGATTCAATGGTTTCTCCATTCATCTCCATGGAAGGGACAGCAGTTCTCTGGGTCCCTTCCTTTGTGCTGAGTTGTTGCTCCCCTCGAAAAGCACTAGGGATCCATGCCATTGTGTGCACAGAAGGGTTCTCCATTCAGTGTCTAGGTGGCTGAGAGCTTATTGGCACAGATTCTCCCCCCCCCCCTGAAAAAATGCTTTTCTTCCAGTTGTTTTTAGATTAGTATGCAGAGGCCAAGCATTGAACAACTTGAAACAATGGTTGCTTGCAGCGATTCTAAATTAGATTAGAATATCAGCATGACACTCTACAAATGGCTGGGGGAAAATGGGTTATGTGTGGTAGTTAGCATTAACACCAATGTGAAGGACACACCGAGAAGAGTGAAACTTTATTGCTAAACATGATGTCAAACTTAGTTACTGTACATCACTTCCAGACATGAAAGGGGCACTGTCAGGTCAAATTAGGCTCCACATTTTCTCTTACTGGGGCAAAAAAGAGAGAGCTGCCTTTGCAAGTCTTGAAAATCAAATGGTTTCATGATGTTTATTAGAATCCCAAAGGGATTTGCTTTTTAACAAGTAAAATGCTCCTCTGCTGTCTTTGCAACACAAGAACTGTACCATAGTACAAGATTGACTGTTGGGCTCAGAAAGCCTAAAACCTCTGAGCCCAACAGTCAATCTTGGACTATGGTACAGTTCTTGTGTTGCAAAAAAATGTCTTGGAAACAAATATAGCCATATTGCCAAGACATTTGTGTGTGTTTGTGAGAGAGAGAGAGACATTTAAATTTGCTGTTCTTCAATCAGATGGTTAGAAAACATTTAAATGTGAATGACAGGCCTTTGGTGATACAGTGGTACCTCGGGTTACATACGTTTCAGGTTACACACTCTGCTAACCCAGAAATAGTGCTTCAGGTTAAGAACTTTGCTTCAGGATGAGAACAGAAATTGGGCTCCGGCGGCACGGCAGCAGCAGGAGGCCCCATTAGCTAAAGTGGTGCTTCAGGTTAAGAACAGTTTCAGGTTGAGAACAGACCTCCAGAATGAATTAAGTACTTAACCCGAGGTACCACTGTATATTATTTATGAAATCATTTGTATATATTTAGGGGAAGAGATGTAGCTCACAGGTATCTTTAATTAGGACTGGGAATATCTGGAGAGCTGCTGTCTGTTAGTGTGGACAAGGAAGTTTGCCGCAACCTGCTTGTATCTCCTTCTTCTTGATGGTCCTGGGATTCTGCAGACCCTGGGCAAGAAAGGCATTAGGGGCCCCTTAGGAGTGTGAAAACAAGCCACACCTAAATTATGCACTTAATTCTACCCAAGATGCTGCAGTGAGAATGTGGGTAAAAAAACTGTAATAGATTTGTTGTGGTCAGTTTTTCTTACAAGTGGTGTGAAGAATATTACTTGCATTATATCAACACTACACCGTAAATACATCTATACAAGTTATAAAAAGAAGCAAGTTGTTACCTTCATATGTGATGCTTTTATGTAAACAGAAACTACCCAAACAGAAACCATGAAAGAGAATTGGGGCAGAAGGACCATATGGTGAATTAGTGATAGCCAGTTCACTGATAAATAGATGTATAGTGATTAATTGTGATCTGCAAGTATGCATTGTCCCTCATGACTTACTTAGGACTAAGACTGTGCACATACAATATTTTATTTTGACTTGCTTTTTCTGTGTAGCCCACACACAATCTAGATCTACTGCATCTTTTTGCTCCTGGAATGTGCTCTTTGAGAAACAGGGTTCATTCTAGAAACTGAAGCTCACTGCGTATTGATTCTGCATTACCCCACAGGGTGTCCGTTTGAAAACAGATATAGGAGGTCCCAGCAATGGGATGTGTGTACACCTGCCCTTTGACATTGCAGGTGGGTGCATGCCAATATCACAATCACCAACTCCTCCTTCATTCACCTGGGGAATGTTTAGGTAGGAAAAGGCATGTATAACCTAACCAAGGGGATACACCCACTTTTGCAGGCTGCAGGATCTGGAATCAATATAGATTGAAAGCTGCATGTTGAGGACAAGCAAGGACAATTCCACATGGGTAAAAGCTACATTTTTGGGCTACAAGTAAGTTAATGTGTACATAGCCTAAGCGATGTACCTCAGATATGCAGATGACACAACCTCGATGGCAGAAAATGGGGAGGAATTAAAGAACCTTTTAATGAGGGTGAAAGAGGAGAGCGCAAAATATGGTCTGAAGCTCAAAATCAAAAAAAGGAAGATCATGGCCACTGGTCCCATCACCTCCTGGCAAATAAAAGGGGAAGAAATGGAGGTAGTGAGAGATTTTACTTTCTTGGGCTCAATGATCACTGCAGATGGTGACAGCAGCCATGAAATTAAAAGACACCTGCTTCTTGGGAGAAGAGCAATGACAGGCCTAGACAGCATCTTGAGAAGTAGAGACATCACCTTCCCAACAAAGGTTCGTATAGTTAAAGCTATGGTTTTCCCAGTAGTGATGTATGGAAGTGAGAGCTGGACCATAAAGAAGGCTGATTGCCGAAGAATTGATGCCTTTGAATTATGGTGTTGGAGGAGACTCTTGAGAGTCCCATGGACTGCAAGAAGATCAAACCTCTCCATACTGAAGGAAGTCAACCCTGAGTGCTCACTGGAAGGACAGATTGTGAAGCTGAGGCTCCAGTACTTTGGCCACCTCATGAGAAGAGAAGACTCCCTGGAGAAGACCCTGATGTTGGGAAAGATGGAGGGCACAAGGAGAAGGGGATGACAGAGGACGAGATGGTTGGACAGTGTTTGCGAGGTTACCAGCATGAGTTTGACCAAACTGCGGGAGGCAGTGGAAGACAGGAGTGCCTGGCGTGCTCTGGTCCATGGGGTCACGAAGAGTTGGACACGACTAAACGACTAAACAACAACAACAACTACAAGCCTAAACGAAGGGCTCGGTCACAGTTCCACTTGTCCTGGGCCTAGAAAGGAGGGGTCCAAGATGTTTCCCACTTCTCCTACTGCTTTCCTTGAGAAAATCCACTGTTTACCGCTGAATTGGAACATGAATCCACAGAAAAACCAATTGACCTTTGTTCTGATTCAGTAAGCAGTAGATTTCCCCGGGGGAAAGCTGAAGGACATGTGGAAGTGTGGAAAAGCCCTAACTGTATACAATGGAACTTACTACAGTGGTACCTCGGGTTAAGTACTTAATTCGTTCTGGAGGTCCGTTCTTAACCTGAAACTGTTCTTAACCTGAGACACCACTTTACCTAATGGGGCCTCCCACTGCTGCTGGATTTCTGTTCTCATCCTGAAGCAAAGTTCTTAACCTGAGGTACTATTTCTGGGTTAGCGAAGTCTGTAACCTGAAGCGTATGTAACCTGAAGCGTAGGTAACCCGAGGTACCACTGTATAGCTATATTTTATAGAAAAAGAGGTGCCAGAACTCACCTCCCTTGTTCTCTTATAAGGGCAATGGTGCCCACCTGTTCCGGCAAGTTCCGGCTGAAAAAAAAGCCCTGCTTCTGAGGAAACATGCATAGGATTGCTCTGCAGAAGCAGAGGTGATCTGAGAAATGTAACAGAAGCAAAACTCCCAGTTCAGTCCAAATCTTCCAAGTTGCCCCGACTGAATGGAAACCTGTCGTCTCATGCGAAGGTACCTCAAAGAGAAAAGAGGTTTGAGTGACACCCACTATTGCTTCTCTCTTTCTCTCTTTGTTTAGCTTGTTTGCTTAGTTGGAATGTAGCACTTTGTTTGGGTCTATTTAAAGGCTTAACTTTTGCACAAAGAGTTCTGCCAATGGCTTTCTGTCATCAGCCGAGGAGGATTAAAGGGGGATTGATTACAGAAGCGGGCTGCTGCTTTTATTTACTTCTTCCACATCAACACCTCTTCCTAGCTCTATAGACTACCGAATGAATAAGTGGTGTCTCTGCAACCGGGCTGCCCACATGCCAGCTCCACATTGGACGCTTTGTCCTGCTGTTTGCACTCCGCTCATGGGCGCAAACCACATTATTAGTTTTCAAGAGTGCAAATAATCTTCGACAATGAGACCCAACAATCCTCCTTTCATGGCCTGTTTAGACAATCTGTTTGGTCAAGAGCCCAGACTGCACTTTTCACCTTGGTCTATGAGCAGACCTGCAAATAAATGTCCTCCACCAGAACCGCCTGTTCTTAAGCCGTCTGCTAATGGTTTGTTTAGCTTAGGCTCCCCAAGCCACTACTACAAGGAAGAGCAATTTTGGGGTGGGTTTTTCTTTTCACTACAAGGAAGAGGGTAGTTGTTTTTGTTAAAGCTCAGTGGAAAGAATTTGAAAAAAGGGTTTTATTCAGCAATGGCTTTTTTTCTCTCTTTGCAGGGAAGGGGGCAATAGGTTTTCCTCCAGTTACACCATTTATTTATCTGAGCTCTTTCAGGTTTTTAGATGATGTCAGCGTGGTTTGCTTTTAACTAGGCATACCTTGAGCATTTGTTTAAGGGTGCTTGCGAACAGGGGCAGATCTACTATGAAACTGAAGCTTCACTTTCAGGGCCCCAAATCCCAGTGAGAACCAGTGTGGTGTACTGGTTAAGAGCGGTGGACTCGTAATCTGGGGAACCGGGTTCACGTCTCCGCTCCTCCACATGCAGCTGCTGGGTGACCTTGGGCCAGTCACACTTCTTTGAAGTCTCTCAGCCCCACTCACCTCACAGAGTGTTTGTTGTGGGGGAGGAAGGGAAAGGAGAATGTTAGCCGTTTGAGACTCCTTCAAGTAGTGATAAAGCAGGATATCAAATCCAAACTACTCCTCCTCCTCCTCCTCCTCTTCTTCTTCTTCTTCTTCTTCTTCTTCTTCTTCTTCACAGGGGGTTGGTCCACCAACTTTGCTACTCATCCAGCTTGACTTTGACATGTGAGATAATCCAGTACAGAAACTTTAATCAAAACCAGAGATGTAGTATTTTTTTTTTTAATGTGGTGATCTGTCATGGAACAACCTGACTGAAGAAGATTACAGTGATTACCCAGATCTCATTGCTGTTTGTGAAGGCCCCCCCCCCCATAACAGTTCAAGCTTCAGGGCCCTGTAAATGCAGTCCACCACTGCTCGCAAAAGCAGGTGTCCCCCAGTTGAGTGCTTAAGAGCAGAATTAGGGCAGACTCAGCCTTGCTTGCTATCAGCAAAATGACCTAGACTGTTCTCACCCTATATTCCAAGCTGCAGGTAAAGGACCCCTGGACAGTTAAGTCCAGTCAAATTTGACTATGGGGTGCAGTGCTAATCTCACTTCAGGCCGAGGGAGCCAGTGTTTGTCTGCAGACAGCTTTCCTAGTGATGTGGCCAGGATAACTGAACTGCTTCTGGCACAAAAGGACAGCATGACCGAAGACAGAGTGCATGAAAAGGTATAGTGAATGTGGCAGAGAATTGTATTAAAAATCAGAGCTTGCAATTGTGAAGGGAAAGTCTGGAAATGTGGGCCCGTAGTTAACAGTGGGAGCAAAGAAACCAGAGTGGTGTCTGAGCTTACCCACCAGTGGTGAGGTTTCAGTGCAAAACATGGTTCTTTTAATGAACATTTGCAGCTATAGACTTACATTGGCTCCCAGTACGTTTCCGAGCACAATTCTAAGTGTTGGTGCTGACCGTTAAAGCCCTAAACAGCCTCGGCCCAGTATACCTGAAGGAGCATCTCCACCTCCATCGTTAAATAACTAATGTCCAGCTCCGAGGGCCTTCTGGTGGTTCCCTTACTGCAAGAAGTGAGGTTACAGGGAACCAGGCAGAGAGCCTTCTCAGTAGTGGCGCCTGCCCTGTGGAACGCCCTCCCATCAGATGTCAAGGAAATAAACAACTACCTGACTTTAAGAAGACATCTGCAGGCAGCCCTGTTTAGGGAAGTTTTTAATGTTTGATGTTTTATTGTGTTTTTAATATTCTGTTGGGAGCTGCCCAGAGTGGCTGGGGAAACCCAACCAGATGGGCAGGGTATAAATTGTTGTTGTTGTTGCTGCTGCTGCTGCTGCTTCCTGTCTCCAGTGTCATTCCTTTTTCATTTGACCTCTTAGTATCTTCAACATTTGTAGGAAACCTGACTCTTTTAGCACAATTAATTCTAAACACAGGACCCCTGTTTAGAATTTCAGCTGGCCAGTGAGGGCAACATGGTATATAGATAGACACTTGAGTAAGAATAAGGTTTGTGAGATAGCAATTGTTTCTCAGGCAAGCATTTATAATCAGCATCAAATACTCTTCTGAAATCATGGGTCTATGAGGAAGATGACATAGAAAATGTCATGATGATTAGTAAAGATCCCCCCCCAATTCACCTCTGAGTTTGTATGTACGCATATAAGCATGTAATCCTAAATATGATGTGTTTGCATGATCAGAAGTAGGTGTACGTGTATTACTTCAGCTATTATTATTGAGTGTTTAAAAGTTTCCATTCAAAGTTTGACTCTGAGAAGGGAAACTTTAAGCATGCATGACCTGGAGTGAATAGGTTATAAAATTAATCTAACGTTTTAATACATTGAGCATGCATATCTTCTTTTCTATAGTTATGTGCAAAGTGGAATGCTAAATTCCAAAGTTGGCAACTGTCTGCTGTCAGCGTTTCTTTCCTACACCATGGAATTTTCTTCAAGGGCATAATTTCCAATTTGGGTTGGATCCATTTTTTATACAACTGGTGTTCTACCCAATGCCCCCCTGGAAAATTGGTGTTCATTTAATTGTTTTTTTTTGTTGGTTTCTTTAAAAAAAAAACCAAAAACCAAACAGTTATTCAACCCTGGAACCAACTACACTGGAAACTAATTTTCAGAATGTTTCCCCTTCTCACAGATGAATAATGGAATATAACTAGGCTTCCATTTCATGTGCTGCAGAGAATGTTTTACAGCGTCTGTCAGGAAAACTTATCTAACCAGGCACAAAATCCAATTTCCAGTAAGATGATAATGGAAAGGATAATGATGTTTGATTTATCTGTACAAAAAGCTGCTCACCCCTGTTGGGCAGAAATCTGAAAGGCTGATTTAGATGTAGACCAGACTTCAAAAGGACACAAGGTTTCAACAACTTGGTGGGGAGACCTTTCGTTCATGGTTGAAAGTCACATTTCGTTCTGAACAGCTAGTCCTCTTAAAAGAACATCCGTAGAAATGCATGTCTCTGATTTATGTTTGATTCCCAAATGAATCTGAGTGATTCTTCTTTTAAATGGCTTCCTTGGTGTCAAGCAAGTTCCATTAAAGTGGAGACAAAGCCTGGAAGAACAGCATGAAACTACAAGCAATTTCCCTACAGCACAGCTGAGAACCGCATGTGGCTTCTTATTAGTTTCAGGGGTCTGAAATGCTGCTGGAGCTCTTAGTCTGCGGGCCGTAATTCCTGCGCAGATCATTTTATCTAACATTTTTACTTAACTGGCTCCAATGGTTTAATATCCCATTTAAAATATGAAGAAACAAGCAATAAGTGCAGGCATCAGCTCTGGAAGTGAGCAGAAGTGGTCATTATTCAAATCAATCAAAGCTAAGCAGTGAGTGTCTTCAATGTATAGTTTATCTGTATATTTATTGCAATATTTGTATACTGCTTTTTACACACATACCAAAGCTGTGTACAATTCCACCATGCTGGGATGTAGAGAAGAAGATGATCTAGGAGTCTTGGTTGACCACAAACTTGACATGAGCCAACAGTGTGACGCGGCAGCTAAAAAAGCCAATGCAATTCTGGGCTGCATCAATAGGAGTATAGCATCTAGATCAAGGGAAGTAATAGTGCCACTGTATTCTGTTCTGGTCAGACCTCACCTGGAGTACTGTGTCCAGTTCTGGGCACCTCAGTTCAAGAAGGACACTGACAAACTGGAACGTGTCCAGAGGAGGGCAACCAAAATGGTCAAAGGCCTGGAAACGATGCCTTATGAGGAACGGCTAAGGGAGTTGGGCATGTTTAGCCTGGAGAAGAGGAGGTTAAGGGGTGATATGATCAAATATATAAAAGGATGTCACATAGAGGAGGGAGAAAGGTTGTTTTCTGCTGCTCCAGAGAAGCGGACACAGAGCAATGGATCCAAACTACAAGAAAGAAGATTCCACCTAAACATTAGGAAGAACTTCCTGACAGTAAGAGCTGTTTGACAGTGGAATTTGCTGCCAAGGAGTGTGGTGGAGTCTCCTTCTTTGGAGGTCTTTAAGCAGAGGCTTGACAACCATATGTCAGGAGTGCTCTGATGGTGTTTCCTGCTTGGCAGGGGGTTGGACTCGATGGCCCTTGTGGTCTCTTCCAACTATGATTCGAAGAAGAAGAAGAAGAAGAAGAAGAAGAAGAAGAAGAAGAAGAAGAAGAAGAAGAAGAAGAAGAAGAAGAAGAAATTATTTATCTGCCACCCATCTGACTGGGTTGCCCCAACCATTCTAGGCAGCCTCCAACAAATTAAAACACATATACAGTAAATATCAAGGAATAAGATGCTGGTAAACTGAATGGATCTTCTGTTTCATTCCAGAGCAACAGATGCATCGAGAAATGAAGTGTCCTTTTCCTGTATCTTAAAATTAGTAGTAGTAAACTGGTTTACTGGAAGGAACTGCCAGATGAGGTGCTGGGATCTGGGATGCCTCTTCCTCCTCCTCCTCCTCCTCCTCCTAATAATAATAATAATAATTTATACCCCACCCATCTGGCTAGTAACGACAGCCTCTCCCTCCAGCTTTAGATAGCTTCTCAGTGGCAGCTAGTACGCTTCTGCCATCCAGATGTGGATATTAGCTCATTTTATTTAACTTTTATAAATTAGGAAGCATTTACCTGGTTCCTTCTCTCCCCATCCCCACTGACCCATTCTCCACGTAAGGAGAATGAGAGTGCTTGGCCTCAGTGATGTCATAGAGCAGTGGTTCTCAACCTGTGGGTTCCCAGATGTTGTTGGACTACAACTCCCATCATCCCTGACCACGGATCAAGCTGGCTAGGAATGATGGGAGAAGAAGAAGAGTTTGGATTTGATATCCCGCTTTATCACTACCCGAAGGAGTCTCAAAGCGGCTAACATTCTCCTTTCCCTTCCTCCCCCACAACAAACACTCTGTGAGGTGAGTGGGGCTGAGATACTTCAAAGAAGTGTGACTAACCCAAGGTCACCCAGCAGCTGCATGTGGAGGAACAGAGACGCGAACCCGGTTCACCAGATTAAGAGTTCACCACTCTTAACCACTACACCACACTGGGAGTCGTAGTCCAACAACATCTGGGGTCCCACAGGTTGAGAAACACTGCCATAGAGCCAAACCTCATTAATAATGAAGCCACCAGGACATCATCATGTTCAATATGTGATTTCCTTGATGGCTGAAATCAAAGAGTAAACGGAAAGAATATGATACCAACATAGTAGCTGTGAACAAGTATGAACCACAAAAGGGGGGGACACTATTTCTCCCTAATGCATGCATTTGTGTATACTTCGGTTAGAGACCTGCATTACAAAACTCAGAGAACTGTGAATTTCCCCTTACCGTTTTGGAAAGTGTGAATTAAGTAATTTTGCTTCCAGGCGCAGACCACATTGACTTTCCCCTCCATCCCTAGCAAAATGTGGTCATTTCCAAACATTGTGAAAGGGAAATAACGGCAGAAAAGCTTTCCCTTCTCTGTGACTGCACCGGTGGAAATCAGCATGGAATCTTTCTTGGCAACAGAACAGACTCAATGGCAAGTGCTCTGAACACATTTCCACCTCATTCAATTTCTTTTGGCATCTCAGCAGCTGCCATTTGTTCACAATATAGCACCAGTTTTTGAACTCTTTATAACCAGCAGTGCTCAGCGAAACAGCCGGCTGCTTTCAAAGCATCAGGAATGGCCAGCTTGCAATCGAGCTGCTCCCCTCTGATTTATGGGAGCATGGGGTGAAATGAGACATCAAGAGAGACACAATGCAGTATTGATGAGCAGCTGAAAAAGGAGTGGGATATACTCTGACTTCTCCTCAAATTGGGGTATGCTCCTCTGTATTCTGGGTTCTCACCAGAGAACAGAAACACAAGCTCTGACATCTTTGGTTCTCTGGTTAATCTTATGAGCTTTCAGCATTGAAATGTGGGACATCTTCAGCTACAGTCTGTGTATAAGTTAAGGCACCATTGGTCAAAGAAAGGAGGCGGCAGAGAACGTGGGGGGCAGTCTCTCTCTTCCACTTGCCTCATCCATCCTGCTCCGAGCATGAAATTTCACAAGGGCCAAGTTCTGTTGTTTCTCATGATTACGGCATTTATGAAAACCAGCTGGGTAGCATAGTTGGAGTGCTGCACTAGGATTGTGGATGTTGTTGTTGTTTAGTCGTTTAGTCGTGTCTGACTCTTCGTGACCCCATGGACCAGAGCACGCCAGGCACTTCTGTCTTCCACTGCCTCCCGCAGTTTGGTCAAACCCATGCTGGTAGCTTCGAAGACACAATCCAACCATCTCATCCTCTGTCGTCCCCTTCTCCTTGTGCCCTCCATCTTTCCCAACATCAGGGTCTTTCCCTGGGAGCCTTCTCTTCTCATGAGGTGGCCAAAGTATTGGAGTCTCAGTTTCACGATCTGTCCTTCCAGTGAGCACTCAGGGCTGATTTCCTTAAGAATGGATAGGTTTGATCTTCTTGTAGTCCATGGGACCCTCAAGAGTCTCCTCCAGCACCATAATTCAAATGCATCAATTCTTCGGCAATCAGTCTTTTTTATGGTCCAGCTTTCACTTCCATACATCACTACTGGGAAAACCATAGCTTTTACTATACGGACCTTTGTTGGCAAGGTGATGTCTCTACTTTTTAAGATGCTGTCTAGGTTTGTCATTGCTTTCTTCCCAAGAAGCATGTGCCTTTTAATTTTGTGACTGGTGTCACCATCTGCAGTGATCATGGAGCCCAAGAAAGTAAAATTTCAAAGTAAAAATTCAAGAAATTAAAAATTCAACCCCTTCACCACAGCAAGGCAGTGATCTATGAAGGGGAGGATTGTGGATACTTGAGTTCAGCTCCTTGCTCTGCTATAAAGCTCATTATGCACCATCACTATTCCCCCACTTACTGCACCCTGAACAGTCATTAGCCACGCCATCTTGGGCTGCTGGGAGTTGTAGTGCAACAACATCTGGAGGGAACCAGGATGCCTTGGTATGTAGCATGAAACTCACAGAACTGTTAAGGCACTCTCACAATGTTGTGCTCTTTTTTCCTTTCTTTTTAAAGCAGGCAACAATGGTGAATGTTCGGTGTCATACTGTCAAGAACGTGCAAAGGTGACATTCTCCAGGTTTCCGTCACAAATTTTGCCCCTTCGCTCCCCTCTACAAATTTAGATATCTGTATATAACAGTCATGGAGATTAGAAGATTTGTGGCCTAAGATCATCCTGGAATTCACAGAAGATGCATAGGCCTCTTGCAGTATCCCAGTGTATTTCCTTGCTAGGATCACGGCAAGAAAGGTCTTAACACAGGCAGGAAATAGTTGTACACTTGATCTGATGTGCATCTCTGAAGTGGGAGGTGGGCAGAGAGAGAATAAGTCCTTAAGACACTTTCTCATAAAGTTGAGATCTACTACTGTTTAGAGAGGAGTGGGTCAAAGTATTTGACCTGACCCTGACAGATTCTGTCTGGAGCAACTGAAGACCAGCAGACCTACTGAAACCAGAGAAAGAATTAAGTGATGCACACATATATACCCACGCATGGAGAGAGAGGGAGACTGTTGCTTTGAAAATATACTATTTCAGCATTTACAAGTACCAGACAGTTCTTTTCACTAACCCAACCTGAGATGGTCAGCAATTACTGTGGGGAGTTGGGGGGGGGGGGACAAAATGATATAATAAAGGAGGTAAAAATGGTATGATAAGAATAGCTTTTCACAGTGGTTTTCTTTGGGGGGGGGGATGGAGAGAAATTACATGGCATGATATCATTTAAAAATAACTTTATTAGCTTTGGAAAATTCAAGGCATCTCTTTTCAGACCATATTTCCATCAGCTTCTGATTGTGCAAGGCAGGTGATATCAGGACTTGCCTCCTCCATCTGGAGATAACCCCTTCACCTCAAAATTCTTTTCCGCCTCAGGCAAAGTTGACTTTTGGAAGTGAAGCAATTTAGCCTCCTAATTCAGGATCACATCTTGATTCTTGAGGAAAGTGTTCTGACAGTGCACCGTTGCCAGCATTTTCTCCCCGTCCACGACTATAATGATACAGCACATCTTGGATGAACCTGCAGAGTCTTAAAAAAGATTTGGGCAACATGACCTCGTGCGTGCAGAAAAGAGTCCCACTGAACTCAATGAGACGTACACCCATAGAAATGTGTATAGGATTGTAGCCTTAAGGAAAACCTTCCTGTTAAAGTCAATGGGATAATTTCTGTTTAAGTGAGAAAAGGCAAGGCCTGGCCAGGTACCGCTGATTTTCACAACAAATGTGGGGAAAGGTGGCCTGGGAATAGACTTGCCCAAAGACACCATGCTCTGGCAAAGCAGAGAATCAGAAGGGGTACAGAAGTTTACAGTTAAATATGTTGTGCTATAAACGTGTGTTGTGCACCCACCTCTTACTTATTATCTGCATCTGAGCGCCCGTTGTTCAGTCTCAGCTCCTGAACCTAGCAGTTCAAAAGCACGTCAAGTGCAAGTAGGTAAATAAGTACCGCTCTGGCGGGAAGGTAAACGACATTTCAGTGTGCTGCTCTGGTTCACCAGAAGTGGCTTAGCCAACCTGGCCACATGACCCAGAAGCTGCCTGTGGACAAACGCCGGCTCCCACGGGCTATAGAGCGAGATGAGCGCCGCAACCCCACAGTCGGCCACGACTGGACCTAACAACCAGGGGTACCTTTACCTTTTTTTCTACAGAGATAGGGTGATGAGCATGCTTTCCTGCCACAGTGGCAAAAATGAGTACAGTGGTACCTCGGGTTAAGTACTTAATTCGTTCTGGAGATCCGTTCTTAACCTGAAACTGTTCTTAACCTGAAGCACCACTTTAGCTAATGTTGCCTCCTGCTGCCGCCGGAGCACAATTTCTGTTCTCATCCTGAAGCAAAGTTCTTAACCCAAGGTACTATTTCTGGGTTAGCGGAGTCTGTAACCTGAAGCGTATGTAACGTGAAGCGTATGTAACCTGAGGTACCACTGTATACTATTTTTTTAAAAGAGCATTAGGAAAACTGGAAGGTGTGTTCTTCCAGGTTCTGCTCTTTGTACCTCAAGCCCAGCACTGCCTACTATGATTAGAAGTAACTCTCCATGACCTCATGCATAGGATCATAGAATCATAGAGTTGTAGAGTTGGAAGGGACCTTGGGGGTCATCTAGTCCAATACCCTGCAATGCAAGAATCTCCACTAGATCGTTCAGGACAGATGGCCATCCAACATCGACTTATAAACCTCCAAGGAAGGAGAGTCCACCACCTCTCATGGGAGTCTGTTCCACTGTTGAACAGCACTTACTGTCAGAAAGTCCTTCCTGATGTATAGTCCTTTGTTTTGGGTCCTAGCCTCCAGAGCAGGAGAAAACAAGCTTGCTCCATCCTTCATCCTTTCAATAGTTGAAGATGGCTATCATATTTCCTTGCAGTCTCCTCTTTTCCAGGCCAAACATACCCAGCTCCCTCAACTGACCCTCGTAAGGCTTGTTTTCTAGACCCTCAATCATCTAGGTCGCCCTCCTGTGAACATGTTGCAGCTTGTCAATATTCTTTTTATATTCTAGCACCCAGAACTGGACACAGTATTCCAGATGTGTTCTGACCAAGGCAGGATAGTGTGGGACTGTAACTTCCTTTGATCAGAACACTATACTGTGATGCAGCCTAGAATAGCATTTCCTTTTTTTTTGTTTTTTTGTTGTTGCTGATTTTGTCTCCACTTTAATGGAACTTGTTTGACACCAAGGAAGACAGATGAAAGAAGAATCACTCAGATTCGTTTGGGAATCAAACATAATTCAGAGATAGACATTTCTCAAAGTGTGAAAGTCAGTAGCTCAGACATTATAATGAACTATCAGCAAGCCAGGTGTCCCTTATCTTATATTTGTGTAGCTGGTTCTTCCTGACTGTGTGGAACCTTACAATTTGTTCCTAGTGAAATTCATTTTGTTAGTATTGGTTCAGTTCTCCAATTTGTTAAGGTCATCTTGAATCCTGATTCTGTCTTCAGCAACATTGGCAACCTCTCCCAGTTTTGTTTCATCTGCAGATTTGATGAGCATCCCCACAATATCTTCATCCAAGTCATTTGTGAGGATGTTGAACAACAATGGGCCCAGGGCAGAACCATCATGTCTTACTTTTTTCCAGGATGATGAGGAAACATTAGTGAGCACTCTTTGGGTCCGGTCAGTCAATCAGCTACAACCTTAAAGTTATCTCATCCAGTCAACATTTTACCAGCTTCTCTGCAAGAATGTCATGGGGAATTTTGTCTAAAGCCTTACTACATCCACAGCATTCCTCGGATCCACCTGATATTTCCCATCACCTGATCCTTTTTAAAAAAAAAAAAAACTGCAATAACTGGAGCTCCCAGAGACTAAACCGAGCATCTTCTGCATGTTGGTCCCTGCTCAACACCCCTCCAGACTAAGATGATTCTTTTGACCCTATTTATCTCCTAGATTTGGAAGTCGCTTAAAAGAAAAAACATTGAAAAATCCTAAGGTGGAGTACAACGTGTCTCTGTCTTTCTGTTCTAGCTATTCCATTCCTTTCCCTGCTCCCATCTAGCTGTCATTTCCTCCCTCTTCTCATTCTCTAAACTTTCTATGCTACTGAGACGGATTTGTGCATTTTTTCACCGCCTTAGATCCTCTCTCCCCTAAAATATGTGTTAATCTGAGCATGTGCAAACTTCAGGATTCGACTGCAAACACATTGAATAAACTTGGCTTCCCTCAGAGTCCTGGGAACTGCCATTTCCTTCTCACAGATCTAAGTTTCCACTTCATGGGCTCAAAATGCATGGTATATGCATAACCTTATAAGGCTGCTGATGGTATCTCTTGTGTGGGGAATGATGTGGTTGTGGTTACATACGCAGGAGCATTGGAAGACTCAAATCAGTATTAGAAGAGGATTTGTACCATGCAATATATAACGTATGCACACACACGCATACACTTCCACATACAATATTGCACAAACCAAATATAAATCTTTCCTAGTGGATTAATGGTGCACTGTATGAGTCATGTGGTGTGAAATAGTTTTGTTTCTGCTTTTCGGTTGCAGATGTTTCAAGCTGAAGAGCTTATCAGAAGATAAGAATTGGAGTTTGCTACTATCCCACATTCTAAAAACACATCCAGATGTTCTGAAGGTTCAAGCTAAATGGCAGGGGGCGGGGAGAGCGAAACCAGCACGGTGTTAAATCCAAGGCGAACAAGGCACACCTCCACAGCACTATTTGTTTAATAGACTTACCATCAATGCTGCCGACATCCTTAAACACCAGCATTTAGCCTGCTGTTTAATTAAATTCTCAAGGTTACATTTTGGAGGAGGCAACTGACGTATAACAAGCAAAACTCTAACTTCTCTCATCCCTCTCTCCCTGACTTCGCCTTCCCAGCTCCTTTTCTGCGAGGGGCTAATACTCTTATCAGTTGCTTCCAGTTGAGTGCAAATAATAGTGACAGCTTTAAAACAAAGCCATTTGATCTCCCCACCCCTACAAATCTGTTTCATGTGTTTTATGAAAATGTCAGGGTGGGGTTGGGGTTTGGGGGGGTAAAGTTGCTTCTCTTCTTCCTTTGGTGAATCTTAATTACAAATGGAATCTCGCTGTTTTGTCTCCCACTTTCTCCGGTCCGATTAGATCATGAAACGAAGTTCCCTTACTTGGCAGAGAAGAGTTAGCACTTGGCCTTGGTGATAATAGCACGCTTCGACCTTTGTTTTGAAAGCAAGTACACTGATGAACTAAGCCCTTGCTTTGGAGGTCCTCCTGCCTTTCCATTTGCAGACGGGTCGTTCTTCGGAACGAAACTTGCACATTTGCTGATGGAAATGGAATTATTTTTGTCAACTGTATTACCGGAAATGCAGTCTAATGTTCAGAAACAACAACAAATCCCTCTGTTTTTCCAGTTTCTATGGCTTACTTCTTGTGGGGATGATATATTTGCTGATCGGTAACTTCATGATGCTAAAAGGCCTTGAGAACAAAAGGGCAGAGGGGATGGCGTTCAGGAATTCAGCCAAACACCTGGAGGTTTTCCTTCCCTCCCTTGCTCAGCTTCTCAACAGTAGAGGCAGCTATCTATGTGCCAAATTTCACCCCAGAAGGTTGTATTCCAGCAGTTAATACAATATTAAATAAGGCAGGGTTGAGGAACCTGTGGCTTCGTTCCTGATCATTGACTATGCTGATGGGTTTGCAAAGAGTTGGGAGTCCAATAATACCTGCTTAGAGAGCCAGAGGGGTTTTATATATGATTTTTATTTATTTTCCATTTAATATTATACATTCACACCATCATTATCCACTTTACCACGTTGGCTCTTTAGAGCCTATTGACTTCCTTCCCTCCCACCTCATGGCTTTCAAAATTAACCTTTATATCATTGCATTTTGTATGTTTCCCAATTCTATTTACACTCATTACAAAATAGCTCAAAATTTAAATAAAGATAGAAAATTTCTCATTACAAGTCTTCAGAAAGCCCTGCTAGCGATGTTAATTGCTTACAATATTCTTTCAGATAGCGTATAAATTTGCTTCAGTCCTTTTGGAATACTTGATCGTGCTGGTTTCGGATTTTTCCTGTCAGCTTCGCCAATTCTGCAAAGCCCATCATCTTCATCTACCGCTCTTCTTTCGTTGGTACTTCTTGTTGTTTACATTTTTGAAATAGGCACTGTCTCAGTATATCTCTTGCTTTACCAAGCTTTCAATTTCACATATAAATGGAGAGTTCTTAATGGTTCATCAAAAATTGGGCTTTTTTTTTTTACCCAATATGGTAGTTTATCTCCTATGCTAACTGATTTGAACCCCCTGCTCTACAGATAAATAGGAGAGGTTTTATTGAGAACTGAACTGACCCACTATTCTCTTCTCACATGCGACAATTGAATGTCACATTGTATTTTTAGTATTTTGCTGTTTTCTTTACCCTTCCTGTGTTTTATTTTTCTATTTTCACATTTATTTTTATTTGTTATATCTGTCATTTTTTATTGTATTCTGTATGTGTTTATGCCAATTCATTTTTATTTTATTTTTTTAAAGATTTCAATTTCATCACTGTTGTGATCAAAAGCTAACAGGACATAGCCCAAAATTAACCAAGACAGTAAGACCACATTTTTTTTAGCAGCTCCCATTAAAATAAGGATGACTGTCATGCTTTTGAGTCTCAGGACTAACCCACATTTTTGTTTTGTCCCATGATTTCTGTGCCTGAGTCTGATAAGTTTTTCATCCTGCTGCTTTCTCCAGGAAAACTTGCAGTTTACTGCTGAATCAGAACAAACGTCAACCCGTAGAAAACCTGATTGATTTCTGTTCTAATTCTGCAGCAAACCATGGGTTTCCTTAAGGAAAGCAGCAGGATGACAACTCAACTGGTTATGGTTTGATGCTGACAATGCCAAGGTTGCAGGTTTGATCCCTGTATGGGACAGCTGGTTATTCCTGCATCGCAGGGGTTGGACTAGATGATGCTCAGGGTCACTTCCAACTCTACAATTCTATGATTCTATGAATCTAAAATCAGTGACTAGAAATCATGGAACAAATGAAAGAAATTGAGGGACAAAGGGAAGTGTGGACGAGACCTTAATGCATCTAACTATAATTTGGTAATTTTATCTGATCAGCTGTCACTGCTTCAGCTGGTGGATGATACAAATATCTATCTATATCTATATCTATATCTATATCTATATCTATATATCTATATCTATATCTATATCTATATCTATATCTATATCTATATCTATATCTATATCTATATCTATATCTATATGTATTTATCATCTATCTGTCTGTCTATCTATCTATCTATCTATCTATCTATCTATCTATTATCTATCTATCTATCTATCTATCTATCTATCTATCTATCTATCTATCTATTATCATCTATTTCTATCTATCTCTGTCTATCATCTATCTATCATCTATCTATCTATCTATCTATCTATCTATCTATCTATCTATCTATCTATCATCTATCTATCTATCTATCTATCTATCTATCTATCATCTATCTATATCATCTATCTATCATCTATCTATCTATCTATCTATCTATCTATCTATCATCTATCTATCTATCTATCTATCTATCTATCTATCTATCTATCATCTATCATCTATCTATATCATCTATCTATCTATGTATCAGATTGTGCTGTTGATTGCCTTCCTTCCTTGCATGTTATCAGTGACTTTGGTGGAGTTCCTTTACAGTGGTACCTCTGGTTGCGAACGGGATCCGTTCCAGAGGCCTGTTCGCAACATGAAAAGAACGCAACCCACAGCAGCGCGTCTGTGCACGCATGGGTTGCGAGTCGCTGCTTCTGCGCATGTGCGTGATGTCATTTTGTGCCTCTGCACATGCGCGAACGGCGAACCCGGAAGTAACCCTTTCCAGTACTTCCGGGTCGTCGCGGGACGTAACCTGAAAGAACGTAACATGAAGCGGACGTAACATGATGTATGACTGTATTAGTGATTTGGGTCTCCAAAGTCCTGTTCTGTTAGAATCCTACTAGCATCAGTGCAGTCAAGCTATTAGTGCCTTGAATGTCAAAATTGGTTTTAAGCTCTAAAAGCAGGACAAAAAGGACTCTTGCTTTGCCGCCATGTCCCTCTCCCTGGGCCCGGATAAAATTAGCTCCTATTGATCATAATGACTTATCAGACAAGTGCCTAATCTTATCTGAATTTCACAAATGGTTCAGATGGTAGCTTGTGACTTTGATTACTGCAAGAGCAGCCCTAATCAGATTCCTTTCTATAAAACTGTGCTTGATTCAGCTTCCTCGCTCTGACAGATCAAAGCACTTTCTTCCCCTCTATCTGCAGGGAAGCTCATTAGGAGGAGGTTGTCAGGGTTATAATCATGCAACAGTTTTACTTCTGGGTTAGAACACTATTCCTTTCCTTATCAGTCTGTGAGGTCCAAAGTGAGAAGAACAAAGTAGGTACTGGTGACATGTGATGCTTTATATGGCTGGGAGCCACCGTGCGAGGCCACGGACGTCCTTTCATTCCTTGGCTCTTCAAGCTAGTTTTGCAATCATCTCCTAATTAGAACTGAATGCAAGAAGACCAATTAAATGAGAAATCGTCTGATATGATGAATGATGTGCATTTAACCTGTTAGGGTCTGTGGTTCTTCTTTTGTCAGTGCGGTGATCCCCGCCATGCAAACAAAAAACCCCACACACTTTTATTTGATAAATGTGTCCTTCAGCCCCCCTCGGGGTTTTTTGCACATCCCTTGCGCAGATAACGATTGCCGGTTGCTGAATCAGGTGCCACCTGCATTGTCTCTTTTATCCTGGCTTTGAAGTACAAATGACTGTTGCGAAAATGAAACCTGGAAAATATTACTCCAGCTAAGAAAATGAAGGCAGGTGGACCTTGTTGCCTGTTGGAATAAATTGCAGTTGCCTGTGATATGTCTTGAGCTGAGAAGCTGGAGGGCTGCTCCGTGCAACCTCTTTAATTAGCCTTCAAATTTGCACAAAGCTTGGATAAGGTTAGTACAGTGGTACCTCAGGTTAAGTATTTAATTCGTTCCGGAGGTCCGTTCTTAACCTGAAACTGTTCTTAACCTGAAGCACCACTTTAGCTAATGGGGCCTCCTGCTGCTGCTGTGCCGCCGGAGCCCGATTTCTGTTCTTATCCTGAAGTACTATTTCTGGGTTAGTGGAGTCTGTAACCTGAAGTGTATGTAAACTGAAGCATATGTAACCTGAGGTACCACTGTACAGGACTTAGCCAGAGCTCCATTTGCCCCACCGCTTCCTCCCTGTGCAAACCCGCAAATTAGCGTCAAATTGGAACAAATGGCAATCGGGTTTTCCAGAGGAAAGTGGTGAGGCAAAGGAAAAACTGCTTGGACCTGTGCCCAGTGAGAGCTACATTTTGTGGGTCTGAAGCTTGAGGTCCCTTCACACCCAGCAACAAGGTCTGGGTAACCACTGTTATCTGCTTCAGTGGGGATATTCCACAACAGATCACTACACCATTATCATGTCTGTGCTACTGACTCTCACACTTTGGGGTTATTGAAATACAGACAACAACAAAAATAATTTGACTCAAATCAATGCAACGCAAATCAGGTCTACTAGACCCAATTTCTTAAAGCAATGTGGCTAAAGTCTCTTCTGGGATTCAGGGCCCTGAAGTTTATGCTTCACAAATTTCACAGTAGAGCCGCCTCTGCCTGTACCTAGAAAAGCCCAAAGTCTTTATTGAGCTTTCGTTCTGGTTTGTTTTCAGGTAGTGTTATGTACTGAGTTGAATAGGATCCAAAATGCAGCAGTCTGATTGGTCCTAGAACAATCCAAAATGCAGCAGTCTGATTGGTCCTAGAACAATAGGATTCAGAATGCAGCAGTCTGATTGGTCCGCAGGAGCCACCCAATCCAGCTCCAGGTGGAAGTGAATCCACACCCTGATTGGCCTACAGGAGAATCCGGAATCACGTGCAGCCCATTGTGTAAATAATTTATATAAAGCAGATATTGTGGGGGAACTTCCATTCCTCCTCACCACTATGAGCTGAATAAAGAGCATGAAATTCACTCTCGACTCTGAGTATATTTCACTGGCAACCTGTGTTGAAAGCCTGCTGTTTTCTATTTAAAATGTGCTTGCTGTATTTCCTTGGACAATCACAACCGACAATTTTGTACTGGGGAATTATTTTTTGCTTGGGGTAGTTTGGCATTCATACGATTCCCCACCCCCACAGACAATTCATAGGGTCTTCTCAATGCCCACGGTAATGACATGTTTTCAAATACACCTGTGGCTGTTGCTGCTTTGCTTGAACAATACTGGAAGAGTACTGTAGTTGTCTCAATGTATCCTCCTGTCAGCTCTCCTGTATTGCATTTCATGTAACACATATTACATATGACACAAAAACCAACTATTTCTCAAATCCAAGTGACCGTGGCAGACATCTGAAGTGTCTGAAAGTGAAGCAACCACCCACTTGGGAAGGGATCATAACCCATGCTTGAATATAGACCTTTTTCTGTTAATTATCCCTGACTTTTCTTTTTGTGTTTGGGTCAGATAGCTACATAGGGCCCTATCTGTTCATTGACCATTTAAACCCCCCCCCCCATTTATTTTTAGTTAAAAAGAAAATATGTGTTCAGAATTTGAGGAAGTATTTTTCTTCTGAGTCAGTTTTGGATGTGTATTTAACCTATTCGGAGGCATGGTCCTCTGACATTGTGTTCATCTTCATCATTCATGCAAAACCCCACATGCAGATGTGATAGGTGCATTCTTCTAAGTCTCCTTTTGTCTTTACACATCCCTCATGCGGATAATGACTTTCTATCTCTATATCAAGCAAGCACTGCTAACACTGTCTCTCCTTTCTGGATCTGAATTGATCGTACATTCTAACCATTTAGAATTTGACAAACATATTTGACAAACACTGCAGAACGTACCGTATTTTTCCGTGTACAACACGCCCCCATGTATAAGACGCCCCTCTTGGAGATTGCCAAGAGTTGTTGATCTTTTTTGGGAAGGGATTGCCCTCAGTTTTGGAGCTTTTTGGGGGGAGGGGGTTGCATAAATTCGCTCACCCACTAGCCCAACACAAAGCCACCAATCGACTGCCCACTCACCACAAGCAGCCACCAATTGCACTGCCCAATTGCCGCAGCACCAGCCTATCAACAGCAGCCCTGCCGCAGCCGCCTATCACCGACCCTGCCGCCACTGACAATCTCCTGCTCGCAGCAGCAGCCAATCACCAGTCAACACTCTGCACTATCCATGTATAAGACAAGCCCAATTTTTAAACATATTTCTAAAAATGAAAACAGCTCGTCTTATACATGGAAAAGTACTGTAAATGTTTCCACTGGAAAATGGATGAAACAGCTCATTCCAAGCAGTCTCTTTCACTTTCAAACCTGATCGTCTATCTGTCAAGCCATCTCTAAAGATTAACCTGACCGGGGCAAAGATTCTATGCACAGTTACCTGGGAGTAAGTCTAATTGGTGAGTTAACATGCAGTGGAGAACCTACCCTACCTATGTCGGCTCTCCTGGCAATTCAGAATTCTGCATAATCAGACAGTTCATGGATCAGGTGAAGTAACTGAAGTGTGGGCCATATTACCGTAAATCCATTAGTCTACAGGTTCCACAAGACTCCTTGGAGAAGAGTTTTTATTATTATTATTCAGCTGAAATATATGTACAGAAATATTTCTTGGCATTTGTGCCAAGGCCTAGAGGTGAATCTTTGTTAACCTAGTGAAGAGGAGGGTCTGGTAGTTAAGGAAAGGGCTGCTAATTTCAGTAACACTTAGCACACCTCATTTCAATTATTTCTTGCTAGCCAGTATTATTTTTTTTATTTTTAAAAAATGGATATTCCTAAATGCCCGAGTTTTTCTTTCTTTTTAAAGTAATTGGAATTTGCAGCCAACTGGCTTGTGTGATTGGCTGAGTATTTTAACATTTTGTGTTGGAAAAGAAATGTCACCAAATGAAACGAAACAACCAGCACAATACTCCACTGTTATCTAGATGAAAAAGAGGCCATACTTATGAACAAGTTCCCCCGCCCCCGCACCAGACACAGTTTCGGTGTTGGGCATAAATTAGTAACGGATCTGATTCCCACTTAAAATGTTGTAATGTTCTCAGCTTGGACAAAATCTGAATTGTTCAGTTTCACTTTGAGGGCTTTTGTTGGATGAAAGTTGTTCAGAAGATGGCTGCCATCTTGGATCACACCAGCACTACTTGCTTCCAAAGTGGAGAATGCCAGCCTCTGTGCAGCCTAAACCACACTGTCAAGGTCTACTGGTTTTAAACTAGTCATCGATCTAAATCTGTAGTGAAATTATAAATGTTAAAATAGATATGCGGATGATTCATACATCATATGAACTAGCACTGTGTTCAGACTCCCGTTTACTGAGCACTCCCTGCATTTCCAGGGCTGAGTTTTTAATCTGTGCTCACACTACACTATCAAAATGCAAATGTACCCTGTACACTATTATAAGAACTTATTTGATGCATTTTTCCTCAAACCAGCTTCACACAGATTAGAGTCCTCAAATTGTTCCTAATTAAGTTGTAGCCAAACTGTGAACACATTCACATAGGGTACAGGCATGTCCCTGGTGTGTACACGAACAGAAACAAATCTGACAACAATAAAGCCATGTTGGTGTGAACAGCTAGGCAGGAAAGAGCTTTGAAACTCACCAAAAACACACATAACTTTACTGAGCTCTAAGGTGGCAATGTGAACACACCCAATTAGTTTGGCCTCCAAAATCCTTCTCAAAAGTCTCTTGCAAAATTCTGCTGCTGAATATTCTCAGTATGCCCTTAGAGCTCTCAGGTGGATTCTGGGTATTGGTGTTTTTAAAGGGCACCAAAATATATATTTATTTTTTAGTACTTGATATCTGCAATACAGTGGTACTTCGGGTTACATACACTTCAGGTTACAGACACTTCAGGTTACAAACTCCACTAACCCAGAAATAGTACCTCGGGTTAAGAACTTTGCTTCAGGATGAGAACAGAAATTATGCTCCACCAGCACGGTGGCAGCGGGAGGCCCCATTAGCTAAAGTGGTGCTTCAGGTTAAGAACAGTTTCAGGTTAAGAACGGACCTCTGGAATGAATTACGTACTGAACCCGAGGTACCACTGTATTGGAAACCTGACATGGAGTGGTATTTAGTATTCTATGGTTTTGTTAGCTGATACACAATGCCACAGTGTTTTTTCTTCTTCAAACATTCTGTCTTGTTTGAACATCCCTTTCCCTTCTCCCCTCCATAACCTAATGACAATTTTTTTGCCCTTTCTTGTGTTGGGAGCCCACATCCTAGTCCCTATGGCAGGATGGGGAACCTCAGCCCCAGGGCCAAAATGTGGCCCTCCGGGTCTTTTTATCTGCACCTTGGGACTCTCTCCAGGCCACACTATTGGATAGAGGATAGAGAAGAGTGTCCTAGCATATATAGAAACCAGCGTGCTGTAGAAATGTGAACTTTACAGTTGTGGTTCTGCCCACTTTGGCCTCTGGGCGGTCCCCACTGTCCTGTGCCCTTTGTGACAAGTCAGCCCCTACTCCTGCCCTATGGCATCATGCCACTTTGACTTGGCCTTCTCAGCCAATCTGGCTGGTGAGCAAGCACTGGCTAAGTGCCTCACGGCAGTCTGGTTCAGTGTAAGGCAGTTTCTTCTTATTTTGTTTGGTAAACTCTCTCTCTCCTTTCCCCTTTCCTCTCTTCTTCTTCCTCTCCTCCTCCTCCTCCTCATTCTGCTTTTGCATGCCCTAAAGCAGTTCAGATAACTCCACAGCCCCTTACCTACGAAAAGGCTGGCACAGGAAACAATACCGTGTTGTCTGTTTTGTACATCTCCAATTTATAGCCATCCTTTGAGAAAGGATATTGGGCCTCATCTCTGCCAAATGGGCTTCGTAGAGCAAAACGTTATGATCCCCCCCACCCCCGGTTCTTGAAACGCTTCAGCCAGGGTCTGTTTTCTTTCACTGTCACCTTCTACTCTGTTCTGCTTCGCCCCTCTCTTCTCCACTGTGCATCTGCCATGGATCGTGGCTCATATAAGCCCTGTGAGGTGTTTCGGGAAAGTGTGCTTTGATACGTGGAAGCCTCCCCTTTTCTTCGTACACTCGAAAATGGAACAGACCGTGCACAGCCATCTAGTTGAGGGAGAGCGATTCCACCTTTCGCTGTGACACAGACACCATAGAGACAAAACACAGGCGCAAGCTACGAGCCGTGGGAGTGGTTCATGCCACATACAACTCTTGGCTCACCTTTGACTATGATGTAACCAAAGATGGTTAACAATGGAACAGAGAATAAGGTCCATTTCAATGACTTGATTCAGATATATCAAGGGCTTTGGGGTGGGGGGAGATGAGAAGGGCCTTTTGTTTTGGGGAGGGGGATAAATTCCATAAGGGTATCCTGCTTCTTGTGGAACCAATTTATTGTGGTATGAGATTTTGTGGAGTAGAGCATACCTTCCAACAAGGTAAAAGGTAAAGGACCCCTGGATGGTTACATCCAGCCCAAGGAAACTATGGGGTTGCGGCGCTCATCTTGCTTTCAGGCCGAAGGAGCCGGTGTTTGTCCACAGACAGTTTTCTGGGTCATGTGGCCAGCATTACTAAGCCGCTTCTGGTGCAATGGGACACCGTGATGGAAGCCAGAACGCATGGAAACGCCGTTTACCTTCGCGCCACAGCAGTACCTATTTATCTACTTGCACTGGTGTGCTTTTGAACTGCTCCAGTGAAAACAGGGACTACTTCTTCTTCTTCTTCTTCTTCTTCTTCTTCTTCTTCTTCTTCTTCTTCTTCCCAGTTCTTTTTCTTAGGGTACTCAAGGGTACCCAGTACCAGCACCATTTTTTCAAGAAAAAAGCACAGATTACCATTATTATTATTTTACTATTTATACCCCACCCACCTGACTGGGTTGCCCCAGCTGCTCTGGGAAGCTTCCAACATATATAAAAGCATAACAAAACATTAAACATTTTAAAAAACCTTCCCTATACAGGACTCTCTTCAGATGGCTCATGGGTCGGATAACTCCATAGCCTCTCACATTTCTCCAAATAAAATAGAGACATCCTAAGGTGAAGCAGGACATTCCAAGATCAAATATGAAACCAGGGTGGCTTCTGTAAATCTGGGACTGTCCCTGGAAAATAGGGACACTTGGAGGGTCTTGTAGAGCCAACTTCATGAGTTCATCTGACACTGTGGACTCTAGTTCAGGAAAGCCTGTCTCACAACAACAGCAGTAGCAGCAGCAGCAGCAGCACAACCCAATGTGGGTGGAAGAGGGATAACCGAAGAAAGACCCTGAGCTGGCACAGTCAACTGGGCAGAAAGTTTGTGTCGGGTGGTTGTTCTCCATTCCCTTCCCCTTTGGGCCTTTATTTCACAGATTTTCTGGAAATCAATATGCCAACTCTAGGGGTGGCAAAAATCCCACCCCTGCCCCATTCTGGGATATATGTCAGGACTCAACACTTCCCTTGATTTCTCCCTGGCATGGCTCTGGCATGCCCTCTTTTGTCAGCACAGCCACCAGAGTCCTGCCAGCCCAGAGCTGCAAAGGCATTGCCAATAACAGGGGGGTTTGTGAGTCCGAATCTCCCTCTCCGTTTCCAGAGGCTTCCCCTTTGCAAGTAGAAAAGATGTCCCACTCTATCCTTTGACCCCCTGGGACACCTATAGAATTGCACCCTAAATCTGTCGGTCTTTAAGGGGCCGCAAAAACCTGTTGTTGTTTTCTTTTGGCAAAGGGGGTTCTGCTCAAATGTTGAGTTGTGCACTGAAGAATGCAGATGGTATGAATATTGTTTGGAAGTTGCTTTTCAACCTCAGAAGTTGAATATATCCCATTAGAGATATCATGTAACCAAAAGGCAGAATTAAAGAAGGCCGACGAAAAAATCTGGCAACAAACTGCCATCTACCATTGTTTCAATTATAAGGCTATAGAGTTTCTTTTTGTTGTTGTTGTTGCTGTTATTCCATGCAGGAACTTGCTTTTTTAAAAAAATCAGCATGACGAACGAATGACATTTCAGGAAGACTGAAGCAATGAAGGACCCATATGACCCAGCCTCTGTACCGACCTGCTGATTTCCTTGACGAACAGTGACTGCATGAGATGGAAATAAGTCAACTAACTAGCAGGAGATAAATTGATACAATTACCAGTCTGGTTTTACACAAAGGAAGTAGGTCATAGAAGACCTGGTGCAAAGCCTGTTGAGGTCAATGGAAAATGAAATCACTGGGAATATTTTCCTAGACTTCAGCACAGCTTCAGGCTTCAGAACTCAAAATATTATTTTGTTGGCCAGTGTCAAATATCATCATAATTGAGATACATGAGGGGGGAAGGTTGGAGAGAAGGGAAATAATGACCTTTAGGTCTACACAGGAGAGTCGTGTTCCCAGTGATTGAAGGACGCCGGGAAGTAAGTTGATATGTTATATTGGATTAAATTTTGATGGTGGAAGAGAGATACAGGCTAGCTTAGCTGGTGAAAAGTAACTGGAGTCTCAGGAGGAAAATGTGCCTCTCTTGGTACATAGAAATCTAACAGCACTACCAATCATATTTACACAGTGGTCCAGCCCAAGGCATTCTTCTGCCTGAGGCAAAGGGTGAGGTATTGCCCACTCCTATTCCATTGACAGAAGCCAACCTGAGTGACAGTTCTTTCTTTCTTAAACACTGGTGATGGGATAGAGTCCTCCACCACACCTGAGGTCAGTAGGCTAGCTTCATGGGCACAGGTCCTCAATTTGCCTAATAATGGCATCTGTTTCCATCAGTATAACTGGGCCCTTACATTGGGTGAAATTACTGGAGGAACATGATGGAAGCTCTCTCTCTGTAGAGCCTTTTCTATATTTTATTTGATATTTTCTCCAGCTCAGGACCCAAGGCAGCTCTCAGCATAAAGGAAAACAGATACAACTAAGAACACCCAAGAAATAAAAACAGCAGCAACAATTAAATAAGTAACCCTATTGAAAACAGCACTGAAAATACTTAAAACTATTTAAAAGCACTGGAAGGGGAAAGAACAACACACATACCCTCAGAAGACCCTGCCACCAAGCCAGTTGGTAGCCAGAGGCCTGTTGGTAAAGAGAAAGCAGGGGTAGCCTAGTCTCCCAGGGAAGAGGAGAGATGATCAGCAGTCATGTATACTGAACAAGAAATCTCTGGACCACAGCTGAGAAAGGCCAGAATTATTATTATTATTATTATTATTATTATTATTATTATTATTATTACTATCATACACATAGATGTTTCTTCCTTCTTCTGTCTGTGCATCACCTATTGTTAGAACGCATAAAGAATTTCATGTCATGATGTAATCCAGGGTAATGTGTCCAAAACAATATTAGATTTATTCCATTTGCTATAAGAAAGATATCGCTAGAATTCCGCCTATTTGGCAAACCCTTTCCCCAGAGTTCCGGGCAACATTTCAATCACCTGTTGCTACGATACTTTGAAAATATTGTCTGTTTTTAACTGCTCTATCTTTAATTGAATAAACTGTTACTTTGAAATATTGCTGTAGAGGTTAGAAAGATCTTTAAGGCTTGTGTAACATTTCATCTCGCTGGCAGGACAGAATCAGCAGTTTAAAATGAAGTAGCTGGGACTTTTTGAGACGTTATTGGGACTGTTTTAAGATAATAGCAGCATCCATGCTGACCATGAAAATTTGAACGTAACGACTAGATGGAGGATGGATGAGTCCTGAGTTGTTCTAGGCCTAGGGACACTGACGTCCATAAAGCAAAGAGTAAAAAGGTAAAGGGACCCCTGACCATTAGGTCCAGTTGTGACCGACTCTGGGGTTGCGGCGCTCCTCTCGCTTTATTGGCTGAGGGAGCCGGCGTACAGCTTCCGGGTCGTGTGGCCAGCATGACTAAGCCGTTTCTGGCGAACCAGAGCAGCACACGGAAACGCCGTTTACCTTCCCGCCAGAGCGGTACCTATTTATCTACTTGCACTTTGAGGTGCTTTCAAACTGCTAGGTTGGCAGGAGCAGGGACCGAGCAACGGGAACTCACCCCGTTGCGGGGATTCGAACTGCTGACCTTCTTATCGGCAAGTCCCAGGCTCTGTGGTTTAACCCACAGTGCCACCCGCGTCCCTCAAAGCAAAGAGTACAGGCACCATAAATTCTGTAGAAGGGGGAACTGCAGCAGACGTTGCTTATATGACAGGCTATACCTGCTGAAATCCCCTCTTCTATCCAACAATTAAAGTTGTAGAAGTCCTGCCCTCTTTTCCATCTGGACACTCCATTTCCCATTTGTTCCCCTGAAAGGAGGAGGAAGAAGGTGTTTGGTTAGTGCTCTGCCCAAATTTTAGGTGAATATTTTCCTTGGGGGAAAATGGGGGGGGGCAGTTCCCTGATTATTTATTTATTTATTTATACATACCCCGCCCATCTGGCTGGGTTTCTCCAGCCACTCTGGGTGGCTCCCAACAGAATATTACAAAAACGATAAAACATCAAACATTAAAAACTTCCCTAAACAGGGCTGCCTTCAGATGTCTTCTAAAAGTCAGATAGTTGTTTATTTCCCTGACATCTGAGGGGAGGGCATTCCACAGGGAGGGCACCACTACCAAGAAGGCCCTCTGCCTGGTTCCCTGTAACTTTGCTTCTCACAGAGAGGGTACCGCAAGAAGGCCCCGGAGCTGGGCCTCAGTGAGGAGGCTGAACGATGGTTCTGATTCTTCCAGTCCATCTAAATTTTTGGGGGAAAGGGAAAAAAATTAAGAGACAGTCCCTATCCCAATTTTCCAATCTATTCCCCAGGCCTTTACATCTTTAATTTTAAGCCAGGGTTGGTGACTCTCAGGAGTCAGGATGCAGGCCAATGACATAAATATACCAAAATTTAGCATATGCTAATGTAATGTCTATACGTGTACATTGCCTCCAGGCAAATGGAGATACAGTGGTACCTCGGGTTACATACACTTCAGGTTACAGACTCCGCTAACCCAGAAATAGTACCTCAGGTTAAGAACTTTGCTTCAGGATGAGAACAGAAATTGTGCAGCAGCGGCGCAGCAGCAGCAGGAGGCCCCATTAGCTAAAGTGGTGCTTCAGGTTAAGAACAGACCTCCAGAACGAATTAAGTTCTTAACCCGAGGTACCACTGTAGAGGGTGACTGAGATTTCTCCAGCACTGCAGCTTGCGGTGTACTCAGCTGTCCTGTAAGCAACATTTTAACAGCTTTAAAGCAAGGAATCAAAGGGGCTGGATACCTGGAGCCTAGTGCAAAAGATCAGGGATTTAGGTCCCCTGGCTCACCCTTTACCATACTCCTGGTCCAGTGAGTTTGAGAAGACTGTTAAATTTATCTCCTTTGCTAGAGGCGACTGAAAGAAGGGCTGACCCAAGACATTTTGGTACCTGAGGTGAACCACAAAATGGCGCCCCTGCCCCTCCAGGGAAGAAGGGATTAGTGAAGATCTACATCAAGGGTGAAATAAAGATCTACATTGGGAACGTGGTTCAGGGGAGACCATTATCACCTCCTATTTGACAAGAGGCAGCTATAGAGGGGGCATTGCGAGGTGGCAGCAGATCCAGCCTCCAAGGACCACATCACAGCTGTTGATGCATTCCTTAGAAGCCAGTTCTGCTGTCCCTGGGGATCCTGCTGCCTAAGGCAGTCAGCTTACCTTGCCTCATAGGTGGGCCAGCACTGCGAAATGGACACATTTTCATTTCTCTAATCTGATTAGTCTGATTACCTCCACACTACACATTTGCAGCTTGCGGTTTCCCCCAATGAATCCTGGGAACAGGATGCAGGGAAAACAACAGTTCCCAGAATTCTTTGGGGGGGAAGCTATGACTGTTAGAGTGCTATAATGTGCTTTAAGTAAATAGTGGAGAGATAACCAAGAATTATCCAAGACTGCCAAGATACGTTTTGAAAGTGATTGGACCAGTGGTCCAGTTTAGCCAAGTTAAGGAGACAGACAGACCCCGCCCCTCAAATTTCTCTGCCAGTGTTATATTCTTGTTTATTTCACTGGCACAACAGTGTGAGTATTGGCTCAAAATAAATGGTTGTAAATCAAATCTTTAGTGATGACGCATAATCCAGATCTGGATTTCTAAACTTTCCACACCCCAAATCTTTGCTACTGGGAATCAGGTTTTGTCTTACCATGCCTAATGGTAAAGTAAGTCTTCCTGATCCACATTTTGATATCAGCTCCAGAGCTGAGCTATAGGGGAGTCCCAACTCTAAGCATTTCTCCCCCTTAAATATTTATATTTATGACTCAACAGGTACAGAAAAAGAGACAGAGAGACACATTTGAAAGTAATACACTCTAAATACTTATTTTTTCCAGGAGTTTTCTCCAATGACTTATTATTCCCATGAATCACAAGCTCAGTAAAGCTGGAACGGTAGCTACTGGTCGGCCATCGAATCTATTTCTCTGCATCGTGGCAGGATAGATTACTTCTGATTACTAAATCATTCCTATTCCTAAACAGATGGGTGGCCTAGCCTTGAACGTCACAAGCGATGGAAATTCTCAGGCTTTTTTGGCAACCTCGGCCTGACTCTTCATCCGTCGATCAAATTCTTATATAATATTTAATCTATGTTTCCCCAGCTGCACTTCAGACTTATCACTGTGTTATTTTCCATTTCTATTGGTCTAATGGGAATAATCGGCCTTCATCCTTTGTGTCAGGCATCGTTTCACATATCTGCAATATTTTCTTTGCAAAATGTTTGCAGGTTCATTTGTATGAGGTTCACTAAAGTTCAGGTCTTTCGGAAACATCTCACATTCTACTGTAATGCTAAGTAATACCAGGCTGTACCTCATATGTCCAGTCTTACATTTTATAGCACCAGATGGCACTTAGAGGTCCACATGCCCTCTCTGTTGTACCAAATTCAAACATCAAAATAGCAGCAGAAGAATCACTTCCTTCCCCCTAAGTATACACGGAGTGATGCAGAAATAAAACCCGATTTCTTCTGCAGTCCAATGCAGCTGTACCAAACATGCATGACGAAATGAAGGGGGCAGAGTATGGTTGCAATTAGCAACTTTTTGATTGATCAGTGTCTCAGTTATATGGAGCAATATGAGAAAACACTGTGGTTCGTATTGTCGCCTGCCATGCAAATCTCTGAGGGGTGCAAAATTCAAGGGGCTCCAGGCAACCCAGGGTTTTGTTTCCTTGGAATGAGGGTCAGTGAAGACTGTGATATCTTTATGACATATGGATTATTTACACACATATACAACCTGAACCTATGATGGAGGGGCTCACAGCATTAACAGCCCAGAAGGTCCTGCTTGCCCCATAGCCACAGCCTTGGATTCAAGCAGAACTCAAGAATAGCTCTCACCCTCTGGCTTCTGCCTGATTCTAGCTCAGTTCTCTCATAGGCAATACTCTGGCTATCGTCCTTCTCATTACCAGCCAGGTGAAGTAAGCAGCTCACCCATTTGCCCTCTGGCACAGAGCAACTTCCCTTCTTATACCAAAGGCCCATACTTAGGGGCCATTATGGACCTTGCCTGACTAATTTAACAATGGGATCCTCTATCGGATTTTAACCCTTGCTGGATACAGGAATTAGAAGGGACCCAAGCATCATACAGCTTAACCATGCACACACACCCAAACTCACAACAATGAGGAGTTTGGATTTGATATCCCACTTTATCACTACCCGAAGGAGTCTCAAAGCGGCTAACATTCTCCTTTCCCTTCCTCCCCCACAACAAAAACACTCTGTGATGTGAGTGGGGCTGAGAGACTTCAAGGAATTGTGAGTAGCCCAAGGTCACCCAGCAGCTGCATATGGAGGAGTGGAGACGCAAACCCAGTTCCTCAGATTATGAGTCTACTGCTCTTAACCGCTACACCACACTGGCTCTGTCTCCTCAATGCCTCCATCACATAGGTGTTTGAAGCCTCATGTGACTTGAATAACATGAGGGAACATGCTAGCTACCTATTACATCTCCATTATCTGACCACACTACCCTCCATGCATTGTTGGGGGGACATGGGTGGTCTATGGTCTAAACCACTGTGGGCTTGCCAACTGGAAGATTGGTGGTTCAGATCCCTGCAATGGAGTGAGTTCCCGTTGCTCTGTCCCACCTTCTGCCAAACTAGTAGTTCGAAAGCACGCCAGTGCGAGTAGACAAATAGGTACTGCTGCAGAGGAAAGGTAAATGGCGTTTCCATCACAGTTTCTGTCACGGTGTTCTGTTGCGCCAGAAGTGGTTTAGTCCTGCTGCCCACATGACCTGGAAATCTGTCTGTGGACAAACACTGGCTCCCTCGACCTGAAAGCAAGATGAGAGCTGCACCGCATAGTTCCCTTTGACTGGACTTAACCGTACAGGGGTCCTTTACATTTTAAAGTAGGGATCCCTGCTAAACTTGCAGAGAGGATCAATGAGCTTATTGTGACCTCATTGTGCAGAGTTCTAGAACATGCCAGGAGCCTCCACTGAGTACAACAGGTTCCCTGACTCAAGATGTTTGTCACACAACGTGCCGAGGTGGGGTATGACCAGTGACAAGGAAGTCCCATTCCACATGAAGTGTTTGTGTGAATGGGGCTTCTCCAATGGATGCCACCTTCAATATTGTCCATCCTGACTGGCAGTGGTTCTTCATGGTTTCAGACATGGTGCCTCACTCCCCAACTGGAGATGCTAAAAATTGAATCTGGGACCTTTTTGGAACCTATAGACTTTCAGGTGCTTTTGGACAACAACTCCCATTATCCCTGATGGGTTGCTGGTTGGGGCTGATGAGGTTGATGGGAATAAGATTCCAACAACATCAATGCCTGCAATCTCATGGGTAGTGTGTGTGTATAGAAGATGCAGATTGATGGAAGCTGCAACAAACTGCTTAATCCAATCCCAGAATGTATTTCTGATGTTATCCCATTTAAACCAGAATTCCAGAGAAGTAGATTGCAGTATAGAGTGAACCAGGGGAACAATAAAGGAACAGAATGGGGAAAACATTCTCTTCTTGAAGCAAGCAGCCTTTACTATTTGGCCACTGAGTCCCTGTTTCAGAAGCACAGCTGTTCCCGTCAAAAGCCCTGAAGACCATGATATACAACATAATGAACCTTGAGACTCCAGCAGAATAGCCACAATTCAATGCAGCTGGGTTGCTCAACTGGTAAGCAGGGAGGGAATGTTTAAAAGAGAGGCATTCCTAATTTTCTCCCCTTGCTAAGCTTTAGAAGTACTGGATATTTAACCTGGAGGGAGGCAAAGGGGGCTTTTTAGGCATCCTTTTATGCTCGCTGGATGAAGTCACTAGAGTCTGATTGTGCCTGATTCAATTCAGAAGGTCCCACATTCAATCCCTGCCATCTCCTGTAAAAGGACCTTGGAAGCAAGACCCCATCTCTGCTCCCTTAGGCCTTGGAGTACTGTAAGGTAAAGGGACCCCCTGACCATTAGGTCCAGTCGTGGCCGACTCTAGGGTTGCGGAGCTCATCTTGCTTTATTGGCTGAGGGAGCTTCTGGGTCATATGGCCAGCATGACTAAGCTGCTTCTGGCAAACCAGAGCAGCGCACGGAAATGCCGTTTACCTTCCCGCTGGAGCGGTACCTATTTATCTACTTGCACTTTGACGTGCTTTCGAACTTCTAGGTTGGCAGGAGCAGGGACCGAGCAACGGGAGCTCACCCCCTCACGGGGATTAGAACCGCCGACCTTCTGATCGGCAAGTCCTAGGCTCTGTGGTTTAACCCACAGCACCACCCACGTCTCACTGGAGTGCTGTAGACAGGGCCAAACTAAGTGCTGTAAGGTATAAACTGGACATATCACTGTATAAGGTAGCTTCATATCCTCACTTTCAGCAACTGCCATCGCTCAATGACAGAGTTCATGCATTGTATGCAGAATTCTCAGGTTGAATCCCAAAATCTGCACATAGGGCACTGAAAGAATCACGCCTTGAAATCCTGGAGAGGCACAGCTGATATGTGTTCACAATACAAAGCTAGAGGGATCAAGACCCAGACTCAGTTTAAGGGTGCTGCCTATGTTCCTGTGATCCCTCTAAATAAGTGGGTGAGTTATTTTCTTCCTTTTATGGTATTCCTTTCCTCCCTTTAAGGGGTACACTAGTTCATTGCAAAGCACAATGCAATTTTTGTGAGTTGCCAAGCCAAAAGAATGGTACAAATGTCATTGGATCGATTGCAAGCTGATTTTATTTGAAGATGTACACAAGACCCATTCACTTCTTTTGAGGGTGTATCTAACAAGAATACTTATTACGCCCACTTTTCTGACTCAGCCATCTGCCTATTGGAGTGGTCAACAGAGCCTTTGGCAGCTTGTAGCTGTTGAGCTTTTTGGGGGAAATGAACCTCAAAGTTCTTGAGCTTTTTTGGGGGGAGGGATCAACCTCAAAATTGAAATTAATGAAACAAAGTTCGTCATGTTCATTAACTTTACTGGGTCTACTCTGAGTAGGAGTAGCACAGTGGTATCTCGGGTTAAGTACTTAATTCGTTCCGGAGGTCCATTCTTAACCTGAAACTATTCTTAACCTGAAGCACCACTTTAGCTAATGGGGCCTCCTGCTGCCGCCATGCCGCTGTAGCACGATTTCTGTTCTCATCCTGAAGCAACATTCTTAACCCGAGGTACTATTTCTGGGTTAGCGGAGTCTGTAACCTGAAGAGTATATAATCCAAGGTACCACTGTATTGACTACCACTGAAAGTCTACAATTCTATGCAGAGTATCTCTCTTGTTATTTACAAATGTTAATCGAGATTTTTCCTCCTGATCTGACAGTTCCTGGCAGATGTTGCATCTATGGACCTATGGAGCTTCTCCACCTACATGGAGGTATCCTGTTCTCCACAGGGAAAGGAAGAATTTTGTAGAAGGAAATGGCTGTTCTGTACAGAACTATTTCAGAGAGGGGGGGGGAGCTTGTTGGCACAGGGGCTAGTTGTGCGTTAGGATGCCTGTGGCATTCTGGATCAGGGGGTATAAATTAGGGATTAAAATCATTTAAGCACCAAAGGCAACATGAGAATATGTTTGCGTAAAAGATCGTCACATGCTTAGATGTGCTCGTAATCAAATCCGGCCTGCATTGCCAAATGTAGTGCTGAGTGAAATGTGTGGGCAGGGACTTTGGCATAGCCTGTGTCCCAAACCCAAAATGTACTAACTAGGAAAGCCAGAATCTTCAAATTCACCACAGACAGAAAGAATGTTTCTAAAGTGAATATGTGTTTTCTGTTTTGTAAATTTGAGCATTCACTTTTTTTAAAAAAAGGGAACAGCAACAACATTCCATGAACACCCAGTCAAGTAGTCAAACTTTTCCTTGAGCCCTTAAACAAATGATCTTTCAGTTCAGAAGAACACATTCTCCCAGTTCCATTAAATGAAAACGATACAGGAGGTTGGACAAATATTTTTTTTCCACCTGCAGAGCAAAGCTATCCAACTCTAAGGGAGTCCAGAAGGAGTCCAGGACAGTAAATATAAAATCATGGGCAAGCTGGCAAGCAGTGAGTTTGAGATTAAATTGCACTATAGGCCCAGTAAAACTTGCTGTCAAATTAGTAAATATTATAGCTCGTTGCATTTTTGGTATGTCACTGATGCTGATGCTTCACATAACATTGTCAGGTTTACTTTGGTTTAATCTTATCTTGAAACTGAGTTGAAGTAAGTAGATTTCTATGCATTTTTCAAAGACCGAAACTGCATCTTTACTTGACATAGCAGTACAAAAAAAACTGCCAACAATACAGGCGATGAACCAAACAATTAATATTAATTTAATCTTTACAATAGTTGCATAGTTATAACTTTGGTCCAGGAAATTCTGTTCCTTAAAAAACAACTTGCTTTCCTTCACTGTACTTCTCTTTCAGGCTATAAGATCACCAGGAAGAGATTATATGGATCAACCAAGAAAGGATGAATGGACTCAGTTTATATATATTTCTTGGGAAATGCCACGGTCTCTAAGTAGATACATTTCCAGGTCTTTGGATATATTTTATGGGGGAACTCATATTGGGCATATTAAAGACATTCAGAATCAATTTTTACCAAGGGGCAAAATGAACATATTTTGTATTGGTAGTACATCAATGATAAAAAGTCAAATTTTGGTCATGGCTTCTGCCATATATATTAATTGAGGAATTGGCAGTGATATTTTTCCAAATTAATTTGAACTGAAAACAGCAGTCTTCTTTACAGACTGGTATCTTTACAAGATAATGGACTCATTACTCGTCCATGTTTATCAATGTCTTAGAGCTCCAGTCTAACATTGTGAGGAGTCCATCAAAAACAACAATCTATTCTCCTCACTGTCTGATACTCGCAACTGAGATGTCATACACAACTGTTTCTGAGGTCTGCTTCTAGTAGCTCTGACCAACCTCCTCACAGTGGCTGTTCTTTCACCTATGTTTTATTTTTAATAAAAATAAAAATAAAAATGGCCATTCTTCGCTTCCAATGAATTCACAATGTGTATCTTCCTCTCTCTCTCCAATTGCTTAAGCTTATAATCGGGCTTGTTTGTTTTTGATTAAATAAAGATGTTCTGCTCCTTTTGTAGAAGTGATGTCACCTAATTGGCTACATGTTGGCTTGCCTATGACATACATAAAATGTGATCTGCTGTTGTTAAAAAAAAAAAGGAGGAAAGAAAACCCCCCCAAAAGTTTAAGCTTGATTAAAGCAAGTTTCTCAAGTGGTCTTTTAATAGTAGGGCTCTCTAGAAATTGAAAGATTCTCAAATTCTGTATTATTATTATTTCTTTGTAGAAAGGGATGGGGTGGAAGAAAGGGAGATTTTCTCTCCTCTTAGTTAACCACAGGAAACAAAATATTAACGGCTGGAGGGGGTATTTTGGGTCCTCCCCAAAATCCGAACCACAATAAGACTGTTCCCCTTTCATGTGAATACATATTTCAACATTTCGTTTCTGTAAGCTCCATATATGTGGGACGAAC